>NC_064620.1:12505000-13755000 GCF_023898315.1 Schistocerca nitens
TGCTAAAATGGACGATATATCAGGCGACAGCTGTAGACGGACGCGTAACGGAGTAAAATAGGGGCACTCAATTAAAAGGTGTCTTACCGTCCACAGCTAAGAGCAGTGGGGACAGAGTGGCGGAGGATCGCCGCTTAAAAGATGTCGATGGCTAAAAAGACAGTGCCCTATCCGAAGTCTAGTTAAAATTACCTCCTCCCGACGACGCGTTCGGGAGGAAGAGGTCCAAGCACAAGGAAGAGCTTTCACGTCCCGCAATTTATTATGGGGAAGTGTCGACCAATGTGCGTGCCATAAAAGACCAACTCGACGACATAAAACGCTCCGTAGATCGGTGAAGGGAATCGACTGAATAGCTGGCCGAAGAAGAGAGACTGCAGCCTTGGCCGCTATATCGGCCGCCTCATTTCCACAGATACCAACGTGTCCTGGGAGCCAGAGGAACGCCACCGAGACGCCCCCCAGGTGGAGCAAGCGCAGACAGTCCTGAATCCGGTGGACCAGAGGGTGGACGGGGTAGAGAGCTTGGAGACTGAGGAGAGAGCTGAGAGAATCTGAACAGATAACATACTGTATCCGCTGATGGCGGCGGATGTATTGGACAGCCTGGAGAACAGCGTAAAGCTCCGCAGTATAAACCGAACACTGGTCGGGAAGCCGAAATCGATTTAGGCTGTCGCCAACAATATAAGCACTCCCTACACTTAACGATATTTTCGAGCCATCAGTAAAATAAATGTGGCTTCCTTCATTTGTGCACATAGAGCAGCAAATTCCCGACGATAAACAAGTGAAGGGGTACCATCCTTGGGAAATTGACAAAGGTCATGGAGCAGGCAGATCCGGGGACAGAGCCAAGACGGTGCTGTACCCCAAGTTGTCAAGAAGGTTTTAGGAAAGCGGAAGGAAAGAGAATGGAGCAATTGACGGAAGCGGACTCCCAGTGGTAGTAGGGAGGAAGGGCGGCCTGCATACCCTACATCAAAGGAGGCGTCGAAAAAAATGTCATGGGCTGGATTAGCAGGCATGGAAGACAGATGGCTAGCATAACGACTCAGAAGGACTGCTCGCCGATTGGACAGCGGAGGTTCAGCAGTCTCAGCATAAAGGCTTTCCACAGGGCTGGTGTAAAAAGCTCCAGACACTAAACGTAATCCACGGTGGTGGATAGAGTCGAGACGCCGAAGAATAGACGGCCAAGCAGAGGAGTACACTATGCTTGCATAGTCCACTTTCGAGCGCACTAAGGCGCGATAGAGGCGGAGAAGGACCACTCGGTCCGCTCCCCAGGAGGTACCATTCAGGACACGGCGGATGTTGAGGGATCGCAGACAGCGAGCCGAAAGATAGGAAACGTGGGAGAACCAGCACAGTTTTCTGTCAAACAAAAGACCCAAGAATTTAGCGACGTCCGAAAATGGAAGGTTGACAGGTCCTAGATGTACGGAGGGCGGAAGAAACTCCTTAGGTCGCCAAAAATTAACACAAACGGTCTTACTGGGAGAAAAACGGAAGCCGGTTTCGGTGCTCCAAGAGTGGAGGCGATCGAGACATCCTTGAAGACGTCGTTCAAGAAGGCTGGTCCGTTGAGAGCTGTAGTAGATCGCAAAATCGTCCACAGAGAGGGAGCCCGAGACATCAGGAAGGAGACAATCCATAATTGGATTTATGGCAATGGCAAACAGTAAAACACTCAGCACGGAGCCCTGGGGTACCCCGTTTTCTTGGGAGAAAGTACGGGGGAGAGTAGTGTTCACCCGCACTCTAATTGTGCGCTCTGCCATAAATTCGCGAAGAAAAAGGGGCAGCCGACCTCTAAAGCCCCAAGAGAACAGTGTGCGGAGGATGCCTGTCTTCCAACAGGTATCGTACGCTCTCTCCAGATCAAGAAATATTGCTACTGTTTGGCGTTTCCGGAGAAAATTGTTCATGATATAAGTGGAGAGAGCAACAAGGTGGTCAACTGCGGAACGATGCTTTCGGAAACCGCATTGGGCAGGTGTTAGAAGACTGCGGGACTCCAGCCACCAAGCTAAACGGCAATTCACAATACGCTCCAAAACCTTACATACACTACTCGTGAGAGAAATGGGGCGATAGCTTGAGGGGAGATGTTTGTCCTTTCCAGGTTTCGGAACAGGAACGACGATAGCTTCCCGCCATCGTCTGGGAAAAGTACTGTCGGTCCAAATTCGATTATAAAGGCGAAGGAGGTAACGCATTCCCGGGTTCGATTCCCGGCGGGGTCAGGGATTTTCTCTGCCTCGTGATGGCTGGGTGTTGTGTGCTGTCCTTAGGTTAGTTAGGTTTAAGTAGTTCTAAGTTCTAGGGGACTTATGACCACAGCAGTTGAGTCCCATAGTGCTCAGAGCCATTTTTTTGAGGTAACGCAGACAATGGGTTGATAAATGCAGCAACATTTGGATGTTGACACCATCCGGTCCTGGGGCGGAGGAGCGAGAAGAAGAGAGTGCATGTTGGAGTTCCTGCATGGAGAGAACAGTATTATAGCTTTCCCGATTTTGAGAGAAGAAAGCAAGAGGTTGCACTTCCGCTGCACGTTTCTTCGGGAGAAACGCTGTCGGGTAATTTGAAGAGCTCGAAATCCCAGCAACGTGTTGACCCAATGAGTTAGAAATTGCGACGGGGTCCACAAACGTATCACGCGCGACAGTGAGCCCAGAGACCGGGGGAAAACTAGGCGCGCCTGATAACCGTCGAATCCGACTCCAAACATCCGAGGAGGGGTGAAGGTGTTAAATGAGCTAATAAAGAATTTCCAACTTGCCTTCTTGCTATCGCGGATGACGCGACGGCATCGCGCACGGAACTGCTTATAGCGGATACAGTTGGCCAAAGTAGGATGGTAGCGGAAAACGCTAAGAGCACGTCGCCGCTCACATATTGCGTCACGGCATGCCTCGTTCCACCAAGGAACTTGGGGGCGCCGGGGCAATTCGGAGGTGCGTGGTATTGAACGTTCCGCAGCTGTAAGAATAACGTGTTTAATATGTGTGACCTCATCGTCGACGCTAGGAAAGTGACGGTCATCGAATGTCGCTAGAGACGAAAAAAGTGTCCAATGGGCTTGGGCAAACTTCCAGCGTCGCGGGCGCATATATGGCAGTTGAGGCTGCAGTATAAGGACACATGGAAAGTGGTCACTCTAGTGTGTATCATCAAGGGCGAACCATTCGAAGCGCCGAGCTAGCGGAACGGTATCGACCGAAAGGTCCAAATGAGAGAAATTTGTCGTGGAGGCAGATAAAAATGTAGGGACCCCAGCGTTGAGGTAAACTAGATCCGCTTGGTGGAAGACGTCTAGCAATAGTGAGCCATGTGGACAAGGATGTGGAGATCCCCAAAGCGGGTGGTGGGCATTGAAGTCTCCAACCAGCAAATAGGGGGGTGGAAGCTGACCAAGAAGATGAAGGAGATCAGCTCGTGCCATTGGTGTGGACGATGGAATGTATACAGTACAAAGAGAAAAGGTCTATCCAGAAAGGAAAAGACGGACAGCGACAGCTTGGAAGGAAGTATTTAAGGGGATTGGGTGATAATGGAGAGTATCATGGAGAAGAATCATGAGTCCACCATGGGCTGGAGTGCCTTCAACAGAGGGGAGATCAAATCGGATGGACTGAAAATGGGGGACAACAAAGCGGTCATGGGGGCGCAGCTTTGTTTCCTGAAGACAGAAGGTGACCAGCGAGCAGGATCGTAAGAGGATCGACAATTCATCCCGATTGGCTCGAATGCCGCGGATATTCCAGTGGATAATGCACATAGGGTGAACAGAAAATGGAGGGATGTGACCAAGGTTGCCGTCAACTCAGCGACTGCTCAGAGCTTGCGACCAACAGCATGGAATGGCATTCAGCCGAAGGCAGAAGATCCTGATACATAGGTTGTTCAGGAGCAGCTCCTGCCACCAGCGATCGTCCGGTTGATCGGCCGCCAGCAGTGCGCCTCAGCAACACAGAAGACAGCCGAGGGCGATTTCCGCCAGGTGGTGCTGTAGATGAGACACGCCTTGGCGGAGAAGGAGATGAACTGGGTTTCTTATTAGCCTTCTTGGAAACATGATGTTTAGATGAAGGAGGAACCGATAGTCGTGACGTTGGGGTACGTAAAAAATCTTCACGAGTATGCTCTTTTTTCTAAGTCTTGGTGTCTGACTTTTGGGCTCGAGATTTAGCAGAACCCGATGAAGGGTGAGTCATAGAGTGGGCAGGCGAAAGTGGTGAGGTTGAACGGGCGATTTTTGCGCTGGCCGAAGTGACGACTGTGGCACTAAAGGTGAGGTCGCAAGTCTGCACGTAGGGTTTGGGACGTAAGGGCGAACGGAAATTATCTCATAGCCTGCTTTGATTTTGGATGGGAGATGAACTTTGTCAAATGTCAAGAAGACAGTGTGGGTTGGAATGAGGTTTGTGTCAACCCTTTTCATAACTATGAACAGCCGTTATGGCCTGGTCAGACAGGTAGTGCTGAATTTCCTCGTCAGGCAATCCGTCGGGGGAGCGTGTATAAACGACTCCACGTGAGGAATTTAATGTGCGGTGCACTTCAACTCGGACAGGGAAGGTGTGGAGCAGTGAAGTACGCAGAAATTTTTGTGCCTGGAGGGCACTGACTGTTTCTAACAACAAGGTGCCATTCTGTAATCTGGAACAAGACTTTACAGGACCTGCATTGCGTCGACACCTTTCTGAATAATGAAAGGGTTGACCGTGGAGAAGTCGTGACCTTCGTCAGACCGAGAAACAACAAGGAACTGTGGCAATGATGGGAGAACTGTCTGTGGCTGAGACTCAGTGAACTTACGCTTGTGAGCAGACAGAATCCCCCATGATTACCGGCGCCTCCGATGGCGCGCTCCTCCCTTGTGGGGGCCCTCTCTGAGCGCACTCCCGTCTTAGGTGATTGTTCACACCTCAGGTTACACCTCCCGACAAACGGACGGAGGGACCAATCGGTACTTTCGGAAGGTATCAGCTCGGGTAATCACCCCTCCCTGGGCCTGGCCGTTACCAGGGGGTATGTACGTATCCTACCTGTCTACCCGGGGCGGGGAATTACGCGTTACCCCGTCACCGGCTACGCGCGAAAATGCGTGGGTCGGCCTTCAGACAAGCACAGGGAGGAAGAAAGAGAAAGGGAAAGGGAAAAACAAAGAAAGGGAAAGGAAAGAAGAGAGGTCTCAAATGCCGCAGTGGAGAAAAGGGTAAAGAGGTAAGGAAAAGAGAAGGACAAAGGAAGGATGAAGACATACAAGCAGAGAAGGCGAAGAATGCGTTACATTACGAGCGCCCATCTCCGGACATAGGCACAAACCATACTCCCAGAGGGGGAGAAGGGGAAGGAAAGAGCTAGAGGTGAGGGGGGGGGCGAAGATGGGGGATAGGGAAGGATGCGGAAAAGGAAGGTATGCAGCCCAGAAAGGAAGGAGGGCCACATTAGCTCGGGGTCCCATGCTCGCTACGCACGTATCCACAAAAGAGTTGTGGACCCCCTGGGGGGAGTGTACATATTGGCGCATAATATTGGCGGCAGAAGTAATATGGTGTATCTCTGAGGCACAACAAGAGTTAAGTGGCGTAAAAGTGACTGCTGGTGTGTGCTGCGGTAATGTTGCTAACAGACCATTTAGAAGTGAGCTGAAAACAGATATGGATTTCGTTTATCTATGGCTACAAGCTAAAGGTACACTAAGGCTTGTAAGACGCAGGATATCGATGGAGATGGGCTGTGAGCGGCAAAATAGTACGGTTTCCCGCTCTGAGGTACATGGCACTGCATGGTGCAATGCTGTGTTAATTGCGACGAGTTGCTTGTGCCATTGGCGAGGTGTGAAGGGACCAGTAGCTGCATCCAGCGGCGTATTGTGATCTCAACAACCGATAAAGTCCATTGGTGAGCTCACTTCAGCAGTAACGAACTAGAAGTTATCTGAAAAGTTATTATGAACAGTGGTTGTTATACCAAAGCCATTACCAGTACATTAATATTTTGTGAATCAGTTTGTGTAATAGTCAAATCAAGTTCTCTGCAGTGTGTAAAGTTTGGAGGCTATAATAATTTTGTGGTTTAAATTGCATTCCTTGAGTGTAATCAAGCATTTAAAGGAAATAGCTTATTATTACCCCATATCCAGTGATTTCTATGTGCTCGAACATCAGTGAAAAGTTATGCTGCGTGAGTATCGGTTTAGCTATATTACAAGAGAAAATAGTCGGAATTAACGCCGAAATTGCCGCTTCATGCAACGGATGGAAGATGCCAGGTACTGTGCCACCTTAGTTGCTATCCAGCTCGATGTGGTGGCTTTTCAGTGCATTGCCGTAGTCAAAAGTTACTCAGTTCTGTCCGAGGAACGTGATTCTCAATTGGTGTTTTCAGTAATTATATTCACAAGCAGATCTATATTGTTCTTTAGTTAAGCGTTCAAGGAAATTGCTGCCATCACAGTACACATTGTGGCTTCAGCACAATGCAAGCTCAATAACATTAAATTCTGTAATTACAATTTGTGTAGTTTACATTAACCTAAAACAAGTTCGAGTGTTTACCATGTGTGTTTATGTATTGTGAAACGATTTCAGGCTGTGGTAGTGTTAAATGAATAATGTCCTCCTGCTAGGCAATATGAAACATACAGAATTAAGTGCTCCCTGTTCAGTCACCTCAGAGAGATTATCAGTGCTACTAAACATCAAATATATACGAAAAAATAAGTTTGTTACACACCATTATCATTATTTATTCCAAAAATTCCGTGTAGTAGTTGGATCACCGTAGGGTGTCTATTCAAACCTATTACAGGCGAGAGCCGCTTTCCGGAAGTCCGATGCCGCTTGGTCTAATAATAATACAGTAAATTCGGGTAGTGGCACAACACGCTGCAACACCATGTGGTATACTGTCGAAGTTCCGAAAGCGTACAGCCAACCAATATATTGCTTCCTGCTACGTTTATCTCGGTAAAAGGTCACGAAGATAAAATTAGAGAGATTCGAGCCTTCATGGAGGCTTACCAGCAATTGTTCTTCCCGCGAATCATACGCGACTGGAACTGGAAGAGAGGGCAGAGACAATGGCACACTAACTACCCTCCGCCACACACCGTGAGGTGGCTCGCGGAGTATAGATATAGATGTTGATGCTCAGATGTGAGCGAACGTAACGAAACTTCAAACCCATCGTCGTACAGACACAGCACCTGGGGTGTTGATGTGAGGCGACATTTGGTATACCTCACGATCACCTCTGGTTCGCATAGCCGGTAATTTGGAATGCTGTTGGCACATTCTGACGGATAAACCTGATAGCTGCATCTAGGTCTTCGAAATCTTCAAACAGATAATGCAAGACCACATGTTGCCAATGCTGTCCTGTTCTACCTCGATACGAAGAGTGTTCGTCAGCTGTGGCCAACACATTCTCCAGGTACCTATTACAATGAACACGTGAGCTTGGATACCACCTCCCCCCCCTCCCCCCAGCCACTATGACTCATAAATTCCGGCGCAGGGTTGAAGGAGCAAGGAAGTACGTACCCATCTGCCACCAACTCTCAATTCGACTCGATGCACTGCAGGGTTACAGGGTTAGAGTCATTGTCGCTACCAGTTGTTTCAGCAATGTGCACTAAAGTTCTCACCCTGTACACCTCAAAGTTTCTTATAGCATCTCGTGCCCGCATCTCGTGGTCGTGCGGTAGCGTTCTCGCTTCCCACGCCCGGGTTCCCGGGTTCGATTCCCGGCGGGGTCAGGGATTTTCTCTGCCTCGTGATGGCTGGGTGTTGTGTGTTGTCCTTAGGTTAGTTAGGTTTAAGTAGTTCTAAGTTCTAGGGGACTTATGACCACAGCAGTTGAGTCCCATAGTGCTCAGAGCCATTTTGAACCATCTCGTACTTTAATTGGATTAGCATCTCCATGTCGAATTTGTAATTACTAAACCAACCCATGAAGGAGCTCAATGTTCTACACTGGATCTTCTCTGTTTGTGCCATCAGTCCTTTCTTGAATGAATCCCAGATATGACCCAACTTGTTTAATAGAAGATGGAAAGAGATTTGAGATCTTTAACGAAAAATATGTGCTAAGTCTGCACATGCGTTTTGTCAGTTTAGGTAACCCTAGAAAAACATGCAGGTGGTAGAGTACAGCCTGGCCCTTTGTGTTTGGAGTGAATAATGCGGTGGAGAGAAGCTTCTAAACGAGAATTTATTGACTCACGGAAGAAATCTTACCTTAGAGCATATTCACAAGCTGTGACGAGCTCTAGATCGGTGAAGACCACAAGGAAAAGCTGTGTGTTAACCAGTGGTGCAGAGAAATATTATGCATAATTAATATAGTCGACATTAACCGCACGAGTAAAGAGATTTGCAAGCAGATGTGTGTATTCACTTACAAAGAATTATAGCATATTTATTTTGAAATCAAGAATTACAGGCAATGCAAGAACAGTGCACTGAAAATTCTAAGAGTAAGATTTAATTAGACAATTATTGCGTTCTTAAATGTTAACATTCTTTTAATGCATTTATAATGAACCACTTACCTTGGTATTTGGCTGAAAGGAAGCAAGTCTCAATGGGTGGGTTTCCAACATATCGTACTACTCACTGAGCAAAGATTTGGTACGCCACAGAATGGAAAACAGTAAAAATTTAAGATGATTCGTAATTTCACACTAGCAAAGGCACAGGCGACATTAGATAGAGGTGATGACATAGCTATGTGGCAGCAAGAAACAACACTGCAAACAATTGACACATTAAGTCGTCACGAACGTGAGGACATGTTCCTACATCAGCATCAGTCACCAGGCACAAGTTACACATTCAGCAAAATGCCCACTGAGAAAGAGAGAGACAGAGATACATTAGTTAAATCTTGGTACACGAGGCAATAATCTTTAACTAGGCCACGAAAACATCGTTCAGAGACTTGACAATGCAGTTAAGAACCTATAACAACTTGTTAACCAAAAAAGCAGCACAAGGACCGCTGCACACAAATAAGTGGGTCACATTCGGCCATAATGAACAGCGCCTCATGTCATGAACTCTGACCCATCACTATAAATGCTACAGTTCTCCAGCTGTGAATCAGTTGGTCATTGAGGTAGACGGCGTTTGTGCATCCAAGTACTAGATGTGCCAGCACTTCTCATGAATCGCTCCATACTGTTCTCAGGTGAAAACATCCTAGTAACAGTGACTTGTGGGCCTCTACATTGGCTGTTGCCTACAACAATGCTGATCGTGTCGCTCACAGTCTTCCAATCCCAGTGCATCTCGTGGTGCTTATTGCATTAACGTCATAGTCATTGCTGTGTGAGAGGGTCATCTGGCTGCAGGCACTTCTGGGTCCCAAGACCTACCTCTTCAATGAGGCCAGGCTCAGCCAGCTACATGACTTCTGGCAGCTCAGTACATCCTGACGGCTCACTGCGGGTCATCGCCATGTTCCCCAGATCAGGACCAAGGGTATTGTCACACAGTGTCGCCCACATACTCAAGCTGCAGCTTCGCTTGCAGATTACCAGCAGGACTTCAGCCAAATTGCTGGTGTTGGGGACTATCACCTCCTGACGGTGTAGAGGTGTCTGTACCACCTGTACAGAATAATCAACACAGGAAAGGTATATTTTCTATGAGACAATGTTATAAAACGCCAAAAGTTCCATTGCAGGTAATATTGCCGTTTCAGTTCTGTTTAATTTGGTGAGACACACTATTTTTAGAACATCTTTACTAAATGAAACTTCCTGGCAGATTAAAACTGTGTGCCGGACCGAGACTCGAACTCGGGACCTTTGCCTTTCTCGGGCAAGTGCTCTACCACCTGAGCTACCCAAGCACGACTCACGCCCCGCCCTCACAGCTAGAGCACTTGCCCACGAAAGGCAAAGGTCCCGAGTTCGAGTCTCTGTCCGGCACACAGTTTTAATCTGCCAGTAAGTTTCATATCAGCGCACACTCTGCTGCAGAGTGAAAATGCCATTCTGGAAACAGCCCCCAAGGCTGTGGCTAAGCCGTGTCTCCACACTATCCTTTCTTTCAGGAGTGCTAATTCTGCAAGGTTCGCAGGAGAGCTTCTGTGAAGTTTGGAAGGTAGGAGGCGAGGTACTGGCAGAAGTAAAGCTCTGAGGAGGTGGCGTGAGTCGTGCTTGGGTAACTCAGATGGTAGAATACTTGCCCGCAAAAGGCAAAGGTCTCGAGTTCGAGTCTCGGTTGGGCACGCATTTTTAATCTGCTAGGATGTTTCATATCAGCGCACACTCCGCTGCAGAGTGAAAATCTCATTCTGGATCTTTACCAAATGTTTAAGAATTTTTGGATGTGAGTAGCTGCCACAAATAACTGATTTAGTGCGAGTTTGCAAATAATAGGAAAGGGAGTTTCCTCTGCTGCAGTGTATACTTAGCTCCTGGTACTTTCAAAGCTTCTCTATTTACTAATTACAGGATAGAGAAGTGCAACCCAATAACAAGGTCACTGAATGACTTGTTTTAGGCTGCAGTCTCACAGTTCTGCACTTCTGGCCTGTAGTTACCTGCACAGTTTTTCTCGCTTCGACGTCTGCTATCCCGGTCTGTTCTTATTCTCAGTTTTTTTCTCCACCCTGCATTCGAAGTAGTCAAACACTTACTGAAGAAGCTGGAAGCCAAACATAGCTAAAAACTACATTTCTGACAATTCTGATGCTTGAACCTTTCACATTAATGTAACCACCTATCAAAAGCTGCAATAACTACCTGTTGCATCGCAGATGTGCGTGAAGAGCGCCAATAAGGTTCTGGAACGTACCGGCAGGGATGTGGAGCAGTGCAACTCCAGTGCAGTGGCCAGATACTCTAGGTTCCATGGTTGAGTACCCATGGCATGATCAGTGACTCAAGTGGTCCCATAGGACTGGGATTAAAGCTGGAGAGTTGGGTGGCCACAAGAGAGTGGTAAACTGATCCTGGTGTTCCTTAACCACAAACGTTCACTGGTAACTGTGTGACATGTTGCATTGTCCTGCTGGTTGAGTCCATTGTGTTGAGGAAGAAACAAACTGTATGTAGGAGTGGATATGATCCCCAAGGATGGATGCATACCTGTGTTGATGACTTTTACCTTCCAGAATAACGAGATCACTCAGGGAATGCCATGAAAACATTCCCTAGAACAAAACGCTCGTTTCTCTGGCCCGTCCTCATCCGGCGATTGTTACAGGGCCCTGCACACCAACGGTCATGTGTCTGATGGATCATAAAACGCGATTCATCTGAAAAGACAACCTGTTGCCACTCAGTGGACCTCCAGGTGCGGTAATGACGTGTAAATTCCAGCCTCCATCGCCGATGAAGAGCAGTCAGCATTGGTGCATGAACCAGGAACCTACAGTGGAGGCCCATGTGCAGTAACGTTAGCTGCACAGTCGTTGAGAAGACGCCGTTGGTAGCCCCTTGGCTCATCCGGCCTGATATTTGTCATCTATGGCCTTTGTCTCGACGCGAGTTTTTTCACGAACGGAATACCTTAACCAGCGTGGCACCAGAATGGTTTACAAAGTTTGCCGTTTTAGAAATGCTTCCATCTTTGGTCCGAAAACCAATGATTGTCCCCTTTGCAAGGCAGATAAATCACTCTGTTTCCACTTTGCAACAATGAATGTACTGAAACTTCCTGGCAGATTAAAACTGTGTGCCGGACCGAGACTCGAACTCGGGACCTTTGCCTTTCGCGGGCAAGTGCTCTACCAACTGACCTACCCAAGCCATGTCTCCGCAATATCCTTTCTTCCAGGAGAGCTAGTTCTGCAAGGTTCGCAGGAGAGCTTCTGTGAAGTTTGGAAGGTAGGAGACGAGATACTGGCGGATTTAAATCTGTGAGGACGGAGCGTGAGTCGTGCTTGGGTAGCTCAGATGGTAGAGCACTTGCCCGCGAAAGGCAAAGGTCCCGAGTTCGAGTCTCGGTCGGGCACACAGTTTTAATCTGCCAGAAACTTTCATATCAGCGCACACTCCGCTGCAGAGTGAAAATCTCATTCTGGAAACATCCCCCAGGCTGTGGCTAAGCCATGTCTCCGCAATATCCTTTCTTCCAGGAGAGCTAGTTCTGCAAGGTTCGCAGGAGAGCTTCTGTAAAGTTTGGAAGGTAGGAGACGGATACTGGCAGAAGTAAAGCTGTGAGTACCGAGCGTGAGTCGTGCTTGGGTAGCTCAGTTGGTAGAGCAGTTGCCCGCGAAAGGCAAAGGTCCCGAGTTCGTGTCTCGGTCCAGCACACAGTTTTAATCTTCCAGGAAGTTTCATTTCAGCGCACACTCCGCTGTAGAGTGAAAATTTCATTCTAGGAACGACTGCACTCTTTCCGTATCCCTTCCACCCCCTCCCCCCACTCCTCCCCCGAGACACTTTATGCAGGGTGAGTCACTGACTATTGCCACCATGAATAAATCCAAAAGTATGACAGTAGCTGAAAAGTTTGTGGGGCAAATGCTGCATGGGACAGTGGAGGCCATAATATGACGTTGGTTTTTTGTTGCTAGGTGGGGTCGCATCATAGATATGGTCAACTTAGTTTTGTTTTAATGGGATGCTATAGTTTGGAACTTATTTTCTGATAGCGGCTATCGAGACGAATCCAATGACGTGTAACAGTAAGGTCTTTGAATGCCAACGAAGGTCAAAAAAGGTGGCATGAACCTCCATTTACAGAAGGTGTTCGAAGTGATGACTGAGCCATGGCGTTTTACTGGCGGACCAGCATAATCTCTGCTGGGGGAGTTACCTGGACACTCTCGTGAAGAACGTGACAGTTGGCGTTCGATGTTGCCTGAGGCCAGAGTGCGCTTGTGGAGGAGTGGGAACCGACCACGTGCATGGCGCAGCCTGGTGGAGAGCCTTTCCTGTCGCCTGTGAGGCGGCTCGTTGCTGCCTCGGGTTGCATGCTGCTAGTTCCGGACACGGCTGTCTACGGTCATCTGCTGCCTTATTGCCACCTGCTGTACACGACGCAAGCCATATCGGACGTCAAGGAAAAGTTAAGTGAATTTGTCCGTGATATGTGACTGCAGATTTGTCAGCATTGCTGTGGTGCAATTTATCCATTATTGGGTGTATTGCTGAAACCTTGGGTATATAGGTTCTGAAGATGTTCAGAGTGATATGCTATGTAATAAGCCTTGTACATAGGAATCATTTATTTAGTGAGGTGTGTAATTCTTTTACCATCAAATGTGTATGCTTCATATTATTGCCACAATTAATCCAAGATTCAGTATTTTTCATTGAAAATAGATGCACATATTTGTTAAAACTGATTTTGTGCCTTCATCTGTCAACTAAGTGATAAGACGTGTTGTACAATGAAATTATATTTGGAAGTTGATTAGCTGTGTCTGCATGGTTGTCATTCCGGAGGAGAAATGTTTATAAATGTTAATCGAAACATAAGGTCCTTTATCTTCTACATCTACATGACTACTCTGCAATTCACATTTAAGTGCTTGGCAGAGGGTTCATCGAACCACAATCATACTATCTCTCTACCATTCCACTCCCGAACAGAGCGCGGGAAAAACGAACACCTAAACCTTTCTGTTCGAGCTCTGATTTCTCTTATTTTATTTTGACGTTCATTCCTACCTACGTATGTTGGGCTCAACAAAATATTTTCGCATTCGGAAGAGAAAGTTGGTGACAAATTTCGTAAATAGATCTCGCCGCGACGAAAAACGTCTTTGCTTTAACGACTTCCATCCCAACTCGCGTACCATATCTGCCACACTCTCTCCCCTATTACGTGATAATACAAAACGAGCTGCCCTTTTTTGCACCCTTTCGATGTCCTCCGTCAATCCCACCTGGTAAGGATCCCACATCACGCAGCAATATTCTAACAGGACCAACGAGTTTGTGTAAGCTGTCTCTTTAGTGGACTTGTTGCATCTTCTAAGTATCCTGCCAATGAAACGCAACCTTTGGCTCGCCTTCCCCACAATATTATCTATGTGGTCTTTCCAACTGAAGTTGTTCGTAATTTTAACACGCAGGTACTTAGTTGAGTTGACAGCCTTGAGAATTGTACTATTTATCGAGTAATCGAATTCCAACGGATTTCTTTTGGAACTCATGTGGATCACCTCTCACTTTTCGTTACTTAGCGTCAACTGCCACCTGCCACACCATACAG
Source organism: Schistocerca nitens (assembly GCF_023898315.1). Taxonomy (NCBI): domain Eukaryota; kingdom Metazoa; phylum Arthropoda; class Insecta; order Orthoptera; family Acrididae; genus Schistocerca; species Schistocerca nitens. The sequence goes on from NC_064620.1 coordinate 12,519,196, forward strand.
CAATCTTTTCTAAATCGCTTTGCAACTGATACTGGTCTTCGGATGACCTTACTAGACGGTAAATCACAGCATCATCTGCGAACAACCTAAGAGAACTGCTCAGATTGTTACCCAGGTCATTTATATAGGTCAGGAACATCAGAGGTCCCAGGACGCTTCCCCGGGGAGCACCTGATATCACTTCAGTTTTACTCGATGATTTGCCGTCTATTATTACGAACTGCGACCTTCCTGGCAGGAAATCACGAATCCAGTCGCACAACTGAGATCTTAAAGAAGAAAGTGTGCCGTTTTGTTAGTGAATAATTTAACCTGTTATTTAATATCTTTTGGTGGTTGTTTGAATTGTCCCTGCAGACCTGTTCTATGCCCTTGTTTAATGTTACAGGTGGCTGGCTGGTGTTTTGGACTAAGCGCTACCTTTCCACCTGCGGGTACCGGGACTGTGAAATCCTGGATAATGGGAGGTCACTCCGGGTCGAAGCTCGAGATGTGGGTCTTGTACGAACTATCGGCTTCCGCCTTCCGCCTCGGCTTCTCCAAGTTAAGTTTTCGTTCCGCCTTCGAGCGACCTGGCGTCACTGGTGTTAATTATGTTTACTCGAGTATTTATGATATTTATTATATTTCTTAAACCTTGTCTGAAGAGCAACATACAATTGTGAATTAATTTTAAGCCATCAGGCACATAATTGTTAGCGGTTTTTAAATTTTCTTATATATGAGATACACCTTGTTTCATAGAAGACATCGCTAGCATATTAAGATATTGTTGTTTTAAAGGAATTTATGTAATTGTTAAATAAAAATAGTGATAATAAAAGGGGTCCAAGCCTTCCTATTTGTTTCCCTATTCCCTAGAAGACCAATGTACCAATGGTAGCAGAGCGTCGTTTCGTTCTGTTGGCAGGGGGGATAGAATTGTCTTCCCTTTCGTTTTTTTAATCACTCGTTTATTTTGTATTTGTGGTTGAAATATTGTTATTGTAAGTTCTCACTTAACATTTGTTTTCTTCTCAGGTGCTTTTCGTCCGATATGGCTGTAAAGGAGTGTCCAGGCATCGGTTATTTGAAGAAAGAATCGTTACAGTACGAGCTTCGTATTAGAGAGCAACCGGTAGCCGGAAGTGTTCCGGAACTCGCCGCCAGGTTGCGCGCGGCCTTAGGTCGTCCGGTTACCATCTCCTCCGACGTCGTTGGCAAGGTAGGTGACGTCTTACAATTCCTTGACGGTACCGTAGAGGAGATGGATAAGAACATTTTCTTTTTGAGTGATAGCCAACCCACGCAGAGACAAGTATGTCGGGTTCAAGAACACTTAATTCATTTTGTGAATCGTTTAAAAGACTTGGACAGTATAGAGCTGAAAGACATGGAAAGATAGGAAGTTAATAATGTTATGGATCGTGTACGTGCGTTACATCGCATCGTTAAATTTAGAAGCCGAGGGAACGAATTCAGAACAAGGCCTCAGCCGGGATCAGCAGACCAGTAATATTCCAGTTTCACAAGTAGGGTATTCTGCAGATACGACTGTGGATTCTTTCGCTAAATTACTTAAGCCTATTGTGAACCTGGTCTCCGGATTATCAGAAGTATCAATGAAAGACTTAATTAAGATTCAGAAATTATGATAGTTGTTAGTTAAATTCTGTATTCCCCACAGCTGTTCTCTCATTGCTTTACCCGTTAACCCAGGGGGCGTTGAACCAATTAGTGTCAGATATTTTGAGGTGTGGAGGCTCAGTCAAATATTTGAGAGTGCAAGTTATTTCTCGGCGGTTATCGGCAAGTATGAGAAATGAACTGCAATGTTCATTTTATTGGCGAGTGCAAGAGTCTGGAGAAATCTTAGAACAATATGTAGCCAGAATCCAAACTGCTGTGTTGGCTTTGAACATGTCGGTTTCTGAAGCAGATACAGTAACGAATATTTTGGAGGGCTTGCGCCCCGGAGATCGGTCTCTGCTCATATTTTCTAATCGACCAACTAGTTCTGCGGAGTCAGACACCTCGGTTCAGTCTGTCCAAGCTCTTGTGTTCGCCGTTTCCCGGTGTGCGATTAATCTGAATTCATTCACGGTGCCTGTGGTTGCGCAGAATAGTAAGGAACGTGTTGAGCCTGCATTTTCATCTGGAAGGCATTGCTTTAGGTGTGTTGACGCAGGACATGTAGTGCGTAACTGTCCTGTTCCGAAACCATCCAAATCAGGTAGCTGACGCCAAGCTAGTAGCAGAAGCAGGAAGGGTAAGCCCTGGCTTCGGTGTTATATTCGCGCTGTCATCAGGTCCCCGCTACCCTATAATTGCGCCCGTATAGGCAGGGCAACTTTGTGCGGTCTAATTGATTCAGGAGCCAATAATTGATTTTGATATTGATTTTGATCGGTACTCGAGTTCCGGCGTTTGAGTAACTTGTCTGTTGCTGAACCGACCGTTCAGAGTTGTTAGGCCGTCAATGGCCAGGCTTTATCTGTGCTGGGTCAGGTCCAGGCAAGTATTTCAGTTTGTAATTTCACTTTGCCTATTACTCTTTTGGTCGTTAAGGATTTGACGATGCTTCTGTTCAGCTGAGACATTAGTCAAGGTACCGGACTGCTACCTGACTATGCGAACCAAACTTTGAGCTTTAGCTTTAGACCTCAGCAAAAGATTGCGCTTTGTGCGTGTCGTCAGTTTGCTTCGGTGAATGTTGTTGAAAAGGGGATAGCAAATTTGAGATTAGCCACCTCTCGCCTGATCAGGGTACTCAGCTTCTTGGGTTGTTAGACGATTTTCCCGACGTTCTTTCTGATAAACTTGGAGTCACAAAACTCATTGAGTATCAAATTCAGTTATCCGATAAGACCTCGGTTCGGCAATCTCCGTATCGTTTTCCACCCCCAAAGATGAAAAGATAAAGGCATAAGTTAGAGAGCATGTTAAAAGACGGCGTTATTAGACCGTCAACCTCGGCTTATGTTTCCCCCTTGTTCCTTGTCCATAAGGCTAATGCCAAGGATTTTCGACCAGTGGTAGACTACCGTGTGTTAACTAGAAAGGTTGTTCTGGAATCTGCACCTCTACCAGATATTCACAATTGTTCTACCTGGTTCTCGGGCGCCAGGTGGTTTACTGCTCTAGATCTGAACCACGCTTATTTTCAAATTCCTCTGAGTGAAGAGTCTAAGCGGGTCACTGCGTTCTGCACTGATTGGACTCTCTGTAAGTTCCTTTTGGTTTGGCCACTGGTGCCGCGATGTTGTCGCGCTTGTTAGACCACGCTTTCGGAGACCTGAAGTTTAAATTCATGTACAATTATTTGGACGACATGGTCGTGTATAGTCGAACCTTTGAGGACCACCTCCTTCATCTAAGGCAGCTGCTCGATAGGTTTCGTGCTGCTGGATTAACTGTCAAACCAACAAAGATTACTCTGGCTAAGCAGTAAGACTCATTATTGGTCATCTTATTTCTGGGGACGGAATTAGAATCGACCAAGAGCGCACAAGTGCCCTCCAGAAGTACTCTCCACCGAAAACCAAAGAGGAGGTGGCACGTTTTATCGGCACGGCCAATTATTTTCGAATACATGTGCCCAATTTCGCGCAGTTGGCCGGTCCTTTGAATGATCTACATAAGAAGGGACAGGACTTTAATTGGGGAGATAGTCAGCAGGCTGCATTTGAAGCGATTAAGACTGCTATCTCGAATCCCCCGGTGTTGGGAGTTCTGGATTTGGAGGAGCGCCTTATTGTCCAGATGGATGCGCCTAATGCAGGAATTGCAGATGTACTACTTCAGGAGGATCAGGGCGTTAAACGGCCCTTGGCGTATGCTTGAAGGAAGCTAAATTATGCTGTCTGTGAAAGTGAAGTATTATCCGTACTCTTTACGTTAGAAAAATTTAGGTACTACTTAGAGCATAGAGAGTTTGACCTGGAGACCGATAATCAGGCCTTAATTTTTTTGTTTGTTTTGCTTTTAGGGCGCAAAACTGCTATGGTCATTAGCGCCCGGTCCGTGACTTAGGAAACAATAAAAACCGAAAATGGAAACCAGCAGAAATGGGAACGAAACTCAAAAAATTGGATAAACTAAAAGCAGAAGGAAGGCTTAAAAATCCACTACAGAAAGTGGTTGGTGGTCCCCAAAAAAAGCTTCAAATGACTGACGTCATTTCACTGGCACTAATAAACTCGAGAACGCGATCGGCCGAGCGCGTGTCATCTGCTAAAATGGACGATATATCAGGCGACAGCTGTAGACGGGCGCGTAACGGAGTAAAATAGGGGCACTCAATTAAAAGGTGTCTTACCGTCCAAAGCTGAGAGCAGTGGGGACAGAGTGGGGGAGGATCGCCGATTAAAAGATGTCGATAGCTAAAAAGACAGTGCCCTATCCGGAGTCTAGTTAAAATTACCTCCTCCCGACGACGCGTTCGGGAGGAAGAGGTCCAAGCACAAAGAAGAGCTTTCACGTCCCGCAATTTATTATGGGGAAGTGTCGACCAATGTGCGTACCATAAAAGACCAACTCGACGACATAAAACCTCCGTAGATCGGTGAAGGGAATCGACTGAATAGCTGGCCGAAGAAGAGAGACTGCAGCCTTGGTCGCTATATCGGCCGCCTCATTTCCACAGATACCAAAGTGTCCTGGGAGCCAGAGGAACGCCACAGAGACGCCCCCCAGGAGGAGCAAGCGCAGACAGTCCTGAATCCGGTGGACCAGAGGGTGGACAGGGTAGAGAGCTTGGAGACTGAGGAGAGAGCTGAGAGAATCTGAACAGATAACATACTGTATCCGCTGATGGCGGCTGATGTAGTGGACAGCCTGGACAACAGCGTAACGCTCCGCAGTATAAACCGAACACTGGTCGGGAAGCCGAAATCGATTTGGGGTGTCGCCAACAATATAGGCACTCCCTACACCTAACGATGTTTTCGAGCCATCAGTGTAAATAAAAGTGGCTTCCTTCATTTGTGCACATAGAGCAGCAAATGCCCGACGATAAACAAGTGAAGGGGTACCATCCTTGGGAAATTGACAAAGGCCACGGAGCAGGCAGATCCGGGGACGGAGCCAAGGCGGTGTTGTACCCCAAGTTGTCAAGAAGGTTTTAGGAAAGCGAAAGGAAAGAGAATGGAGCAGTTGACGGAAGCGGACTCCTCGTGGTAGTAGGGAGGAGGGGCGGCCTGCATACCCTACATCAAAGGAGGCGTCGAAAAAATGTCATGGGCTGGATTAGCAGGCATGGAAGACAGATGGCTAGCATAACGACTCAGAAGGACTGCTCGTCGATTGGACAGCGGAGGTTCAGCAGTCTCAGCATAAAGCCTTTCCACAGGGCTGGTGTAAAAAGCTCCAGACACTAAACGTAATCCACGGTGGTGGATAGAGTCGAGACGACGAAGAATAGACGGCGGAGCAGAGGAGTAAGCTATGCTTCCATAGTTCAATTTCGAGCGCACTAAGGCGCGATAGAGGCGGAGAAGGACCACTCGGTCCGCTCCCCAGGAGGTACCATTCAGGACACGGAGGGTGTTGAGGGATCGCAGACAGTGAGCCGAAAGATAGGAAACGTGGGAGGACCAGCACAGTTCTCTGTCAAACATAAGACCCAAGAATTTAGCGACGTCCGAAAACGGAAGGTTGGGAGGTCCTAGATGTAAGGAGGGCGGAAGAAACTCCGTACGACGCCAAAAATTAACACAAACTGTCTTACTGGGAGAAAAGCGGAAGCCTGTTTCGATGCTCCAAGAGTGGAGGCGATCGAGACAGCCTTCAAGACGTCGTTCAAGAAGGCTGATCCGTTGAGAGCTGTAGTAGATCGCAAAATCGTCCACAAAGAGGGAGCCTGAGACATCGGAAAGGAGACAGTCCATAATTGGATTTATGGCAATGGCAAACAGTACAACACTTAGCACGGAGCCCTGGGGTACCCCGTTTTCTTGGGAGAAAGTACGGGAGAGAGTAGTGGTTCAAAAATGGTTCAAATGGCTCTGAGCACTATGGGACTCAACTGCTGAGGTCATTAGTCCCCTAGAACTTAGAACTAATTAAACCTAATTAACCTAAGGACATCACACACATCCATGCCCGAGGCAGGATTCGAACCTGCGACCGGAGCGGTCTCGCGGTTCCAGACTGCAGCGCCTAGAACCGCACGGCCACTTCGGCCGGCCGGAGAGAGTAGTGTTCACCCGCACTCTAAATGTGCGCTCTGCCATAAATTCGCGAAGAAATAGTGCCAGCAGACCTCGAAAGCCCCAAGAGAACAGTGTGCGGAGGATGCCTGTCCTCCAACAGGTATCGTATGCTCTCTCCAGATCAAAAAATATTGCTACTGTTTGGCGTTTCCGGAGAAAATTGTTCATGATATAAGTGGAGAGAGAAACAAGATGGTCAACTGCAGAACGATGCTTTCGGAAACCGCATTGGGCAGGTGTTAAAAGACTGCGGGACTCCAGCCACCAAGCTAAACGGCAATTCACCATACGCTCCAAAACCTTACATACACTACTCGTGAGAGAAACGGGGCGATAGCTAGAGGGGAGATGTTTGTCCTGTCCAGGTTTCGGAACAGGAACGACGATAGCTTCCCGCCAGCGTCTGGGGAAAGTACTGTCGGTCCAAATTCGATTATAAATGCGAAGGAGGTAACGCAGACTATGGGTTGATAAATGCAGCAACATTTGGATGTTGATACCATCCAGTCCTGGGGCGGAGGAGCGAGAAGAAGAGAGTGCATGTTAGAGTTGCCACATGGAGAAAACAGTATTATAGCTTTCGCGATTTAGAGAAGAAAGAAAGAGGTTGCACTTCCGCTGCACGTTTCTTCGGGAGAAACGCTGGCGGGTAATTTGAAGAGCTCGAAATCTCAGCAAAGTGTTTACCCAAAGAGTTAAAAATTGCGACGGGGTCCACTAACGTATCACGCGCGACAGTGAGCCCAGAGACCGGGGAGAAACTAGGCGCGCCAGATAACCGTCGAATTCGCCTCCAAACTTCCGAGGAGGGAGTGAAGTTGTTAAATGAGCTAGTAACGAATTTCCAGCTCGCCTTTTTGATATCGCGGATGACGCGACGGCATCGCGCACGGAACTGCTTACAGCGGATACAGTTGGCCAAAGTAGGATGGTGGCGGAAAACGCGAAGAGCGCGTCGCCGCTCACGTATTGTATCACGGCATGCCGCGTTCCACAAAGGAACTGGGGGGCGCCGGGGCAATTCGGAGGTGCGTGGTACTGAACGTTCCGTAGCTGTAAGAATAACGTCTGTAATATGTGTGACCTCATCGTCGACGCTAGGAAAGTGACGGTCATCGAATGTCGCTAGAGACGAAAAAAGTGTCAAATGGGCTTGGGCAAACTTCCAGCGTCGCGGGCGCACATATGGCAGTTGAGGCTGCAGTCTAAGGACGCATGGAAAGTGGTCAATCGAGTGTGTATCATCAAGGGCGAACCATTCGAAGCGGCGAGCTAGCGGAACAGTAACGACCGAAAGGTCCAAATGAGAGAAATTTGTCGTGGAGGCAGACAAAAATGTAGGGACCCCAGTGTTGAGGCAAACTAGATCCGCTTGGTGGAAGACGTCTAGCAATAGTGAGACACGTGGACAAGGATGTAGAGATCCCCAAAGCGGGTGGTGGGCACTGAAGTCCCCAACCAGCAAATAGGGGGGTGGTAGCTGACCAAGAAGATGAAGGAGATCAGCTCGTGCCATTGGTGTGGACGATGGAATGTATACAGTACAAAGAGAAAAGGTATATCCAGAAAGGGAAAGACGGACAGCGACAGCTTGGAAGGAGGTGGTTAAGGGGATTGGGTGATAATGGAGAGTATCATGGAGAAGAATCATGAGTCCACCATGGGCTGGAGTGCCTTCAACAGAGGGGAGATCAAATCGGACGGACTGAAAATGGGGGAGAACAAAGCGGTCATGGGGACGCAGCTTTGTTTCCTGAAGACAGAAGATGACCGGCAAGTAGGATCGTAAGAGGATCGACAATTCATCCCGATTGGCTCGAATGCCGCGGATATTCCAGTGGATAATGTACATAGTGTAAACAGAAAATGGAGGAATGTGACCAAGGTTGCTGTCGACTGATCAGAGCTTGCGACCGACTGCATGGAATGGCATTCAGCCGAAGGCAGAAGATCCTGATCCATGGATTGTTCAGGAGTAGCTCCTGCCACCAGCGATCGGCCGGTTGATCGGCCGCCAGCAGTGCGCCTCGGCGACACAGAAGACGGCCGAGGGCGATTTCCGCCAGGTGGTGCTGTAGATGAGACACGCCTTGGCGGAGAAGGAGATGAACTGGGCTTCTTATTAACCTTCTTGAAAATATGATGTTTAGAAGAAGGAGGAACCTATGGTTGTGAAGTTGGGGTACGTAAAAAATCTTCACGAGTATGTTCTTTTTTCGAAGTCTTGGTGTCTGACTTTTGGGCTCGAGATTTAGCAGAACCCGATGAAGGGTGAGCCATAGAGTGGGCAGGCGAAAGTGGTGAGGTTGAACGGGCGATCTTTGCGCTGGCCGATCTGACGACCGTGGTACTAAAGGTGAGGTCGCAAGTCTGCGCGGCCGCTTCGTTGGCCGAGGAGAAGCAAGGACAGTGCTGTATTTTCCGGTCTGAGGCACGGCGGGCTGTCGACTGGCGAATAATTTTCGAGCAGCAAAGGTCGACACCTTTTCCTTCACTCTGATTCCCTAGATGAGCTTTTCGTCTTTAAAAATGGGGCAATTTCGAGAGGAAGCAGCGTGGTCACCCATACAGTTGATGCAGCAAGGGGATGGAGGTGGACAAGCACCCTCATGGGCATCCTTGCCACACATAACACATTTGGCCGGATTGGAACAGGACTGGCTGGTGTGATTGAACCGCTGACACCGATAGCAACGCGTAGGATTTGGTACGTAAGGGCGAACGGAAATTATCTCATAGCCTGCTTTGATTTTCCGTGGGAGTTGAACTTTGTCAAATGTCAAGAAGACAGTGCGGGTTGGAATGATGTTCGTGTCAACCCTTGTCATAACTCTATGAACAGCCGTTACGCCTGGTCAGACAGGTAGTGCTGAATTTCCTCGTCAGACAATCCGTCGAGGGAGTGTGTATAAACAACTCCACGTGAGGAATTTAAAGTGTGGTGCGCTTCAACCCGGACAGGGAAGGTGTGGAGCAGTGAAGTATGCAGCAATTTTTGTGCCTGGAGGGCACTGACTGTTTCTAACAACAAGGTGCCATTCTGTAATCTGGAACAAGACTTTACAGGACCTGCATTGCGTCGACACCTTTCTGAATAATGAAAGGGTTGACCGTGGAGAAGTCGTGACCTTCGTCAGACCGAGAAACAACAAGGAACTGTGGCAATGATGGGAGAACTGTCTGTGGCTGAGACTCAGTGAACTTACGCTTGTGAGCAGACAGAATCCCCCATGATTACCGGCGCCTCCGATGGCGCGCTCCTCCCTTGTGGTTGCCCTCTCTGAGGGTACTCCCACCTTAGGTGATTGTTCACACCTCAGGTCACACCTCCCGACAAACGGACGGAGGGACCTATCGGCAATTTCGGAAGGTATCAGCTCGGGTTATCACCCCTCCCTGGGCCTGGCCGTTACCAGGGGGTACATTTGTGTCCTACCTGTCTACCCGGGATGGGGAATTACGCGTTACCCCGTCACCGGCTACGCATAGAAATGCGTGGGTCGGCCTTCAGACACGCACGGGGAGGAAAAAAGAGAAAGGGAAAAGAAAGAAGAGGGGTCTCAAACGCCGCAGCTGAGAAAAGGGCAAGGAGAAGAGGTAAGGAAAAGAGAAGGACAGAAGAAGGACAACGACTTGCAAGCGGAGAAAGCAAAGAATTTGTTACTGTTTCGAGCGTCCGTCTCCGGACGTAGGCACAAACCATATTCCCAGAGGAGGAGAAAGCGAAGGAAAGAGCCAGAGGTGAGAGGGGGGGGGGCGAAGATGGGGGATGGGGAAGGATGCGGAAAGGAAGGTATGCAGCCCGGAAAGGAAGGAAGGCCACATTAGCTCGGGGTCCCGTGCTCGCTACGCATGTATCCACAAAAGAGTTGTGGACCCGCTGGGGGGAATCAGACCTTAAGTTGTGTTCTGGCTTGTCCTCGCGAAACAGGGAGGATCGCTAGGGGGGCAGTCCGCATGTCTGCCTTTTCATTCGAGGTGCGCCACATCAAAGGAACGGATAATCAGGTGGCGAACGCGCTTAGTCGAATATTTGGTGAAGATCGCGACTCTCAATTGAGTGAACAATCTGCGTCACAGTGTCCTTTGGTGTTCTCACGGATATTCCTGAGCTCTTCGCCAACCTCCGCACTAAGCATGATCACAATCCCCTTAAAGCAAGACTTAAGACCGGAGAAGAGTTGCCGGGTTTTTCTTTGAGAAGAGGTGTCTTGTGTAAGGAGGTTCTGAAGCCCAGCGGGTTTAGGATTTGCTTACTCCTAGATATGATTGCTCCAGTTTTCACATATTTCCATCATTCTGTGTTAGGAGGGCACCTCGGAATTTACAAGACCTTGGCGAAGGTGCGGTCACATGTCATCTGGCCGTCGCTATGCCGTGATGTGCGTCGTCTGCTTGGTGCATGTCAGCAATGCAAGAGGGGTAAGGTGGTTTGAACACCTCCTTGGGATTATTGAAGTCTCGTCAGGAGCAGCGACCCGCGGACAAAACGTTTGTAGATTTTGTGGGTCTCTTGTCCCGAACGAAAGGAGGGCACTGTTACGTGTTTGTGGCGGACGATGACTTTACACGTTTCGTCTGGTTTCTTCCGCGTAGCGGGATTACGGCGGGGATAACCATCCGCCACCTCACAGGTATATTCTCATGATTTGGTCCACCTAAACAGTTACTTAATGGATGCAAATGGCCCTGAGCACTATGCGACTTAACTTCTGAGGTCATCAGTCGCCTAGAACTTAGAACTAATTAAACCTAACTAACCTAAGGACATCACACACATCCATGCCCGAGGCAGGATTCGAACCTGGGACCGGAGCGGTCGCTCGGCTCCACACTGTAGCGCCTAGTACCGCACGGCCACTGCGGCCGGCAAACAGTTAGTGGAATTGGTTTATATGACTGTTAAATAAAACGAGTGATAACCAAAGGGGTCCAGTTCTTCGTATTTGTTTCCCTGTTCCCTAGTAGACCAATGTACCAATGGCCACTGGTATCAATACAGTGCTGTAATCTTCTTATGATTGAGTGGTATTCCTTATCACATTGGCACTTATCGAAGCACATGCTCTGACAATTCTCTCTCGTATATCGTGCAAATAATAAATATTCGTCGAATACGTCGTATCAATCTAACGTGCCATTGACATGTAAACACCATTCTATGGTGTCGCAATACAACACTAATAGGAACGGTAAGACAAGTATCGTCGAATCAGGCGTATGTGAATGATGTATTCCATCGAAGAATAAGTCGACATGCTTCTCAATTACGGAGAATGCCATCGAAATTTAGTGAGAGCTAGAGACTTATACACTCAAACATATCCTCAATGTACTCACCCTACAGGTCGTACATTTAAATACATGTATGATAAACTGAGAACAACTGGATGTGTAACGCGCCGGAAACATATCCGGCAAAGTAAAGGTACTAACAGGGAAACGGAAATTGGTACTCTGGCCACTGTCAAATTGCAAGGGAATCTGGCATGATCCAGAGTAGTGTTGTTCGTGTTCTGCATCGCCATAAATATCATCCTTACCATGTCATTCTCCTCCAAGAAGCAACTGGTACGGATTGTATGCGTCGCCTTGAATTCGGACGATTGGCTCAACTTCAGATTCAGAGGGATGACACATTTATTAATTTGATTTTATTTAATGACGAGGCTACATTCGCGAACCATGGAAATGTGAATTTGTATAACATTAATTATTGGGCAACTGAAAATCCATGTTGGCTGCGGCAAGTTGCAGACCAACAACCGCGGTTGGTGAATGTATGGTGTTGGATTATGCAGGACAGAATTATAGGCCCCTGTTACATCGAAGGAAATCTTAATGGTAGGAAGTACACCGTATTCCTGCAAGAAACATTAGGTCTGTTATTGGAAGAAATACCTTTAGGAACAAGGAACGGAATGTGGTATCAACACGATGGCTCTCTGGCACATTATTCGCTGATGGTTATAAATGAGTTGCAGAGACAATTCCCAAGTCTTTGGATTGGACGCGGAGATGTTTCGTGACCGGCTCGTTCGCCAGACTTGACGCTTCAGGATTTTTTCTTGTGGGCATTCGTAAAAGACATTGTTTATAAAGATGTTCAATCTACACCTGAAGATATGCGAGAGAGAGTTGTCAGAGCATGTGCTTCGATAAGTGCCGATTTCATAAGGAATATCATTCAATCCATGATAAGATTGCAGCACTGCATTGATAGCAGTGGCCATCACTTCGAACACCTGTAAATGGACGTTCATGCCATCTTTGTTACCCTCGTTGACCTTCGAAGACCTTACTGTTACACATCATTGGATTCGTCTCGATAGCCGCTATCAGAAAATAAGCACCAGACTATAGCATCCCATTTAAAGAAACGAAGATGACTTTCATATCTCTGAAGCGGCCCGACCTAGCAACAAAAAAACCAACGTCGTATTATGTCCACCGTTGTCCCATGCAGCATTTGTCCCACAAACTTTTCAGAGTTATTCTTTGTGGCAATAGTGACTCAACCTGTATACCTCCCATTGTTAGTGCTGACATCTGCAGCCTGTGTGTGTGTGCTTGTAGCACGTTGACATCGATCACAGGCGGTGGTCACAATGTGACTCGACCGTGTATAAAAGTTGATTACCCTCAAGCTGGAGACAAAACACTGAACTGAGTGTTGCTGGACAGTTATATTTGGAGGAGACGTTTACTCAAGTTATTCGTCAGTACCAAGAGTTATGCGAAACAAAATGTAATCGCTATCTGTATGAGCTCCTTGCATCGGGATGAATTCTGTCTTGCTGCTGGCAGTTGACGGCTTAATGGTGATAAATGTTGAACAGTTTGCAGAATTAATTAACGGTGCTGGCAAGAGGCAGTCTGCACTGAGATAATTACATAGCAATTTACTTTCAGTTTCTCGCGTGCGTCACTTGCTAATAACGTGGTTGCAAAAAACTTAACTCAGATAATCTTGACGCTGCGGACACTAGTTCTGGTCTCCGTTGCAGGTTACCTTCATTTCTGTTCCCACCAGTCCCGTAGCTACATTTGCGAAGAGTGTTTCGCTAGAGCTTTTGCTAGCAATGCACATTTTAAGAACAAGTTTGAAGAAAGATTCATTTCGCCGGTGTGCGAACGAGAGCAAGCGCTTCTGTCTGAATCGTTGTGGTTGCCTGACAGCAGACATGTTACTAGGTATCTCCTGAACGTGATATTCTCCGGAGGTTATTGTGCAGAGTTGATCATTGTCATTACGGTCTATTGTTTGAAGACTGGTTTGATGCAGCTCACCATGCTAATTTATCCTGTGCAGACCTCTTCATCTCTGCGTAGCTACTGCAACCAACATCATTTAAAAATTCTTACTAAATAAAGCTTTGGTCTCTCTCTCTAAAATCTCCTCCCCTCCTCCTACCCCCTCCCTCCCCCCGCCCCAGCTCTTCATTATTCATTACCATTATTGATGCGATGTAACCATCCAGTCTTCAGCACTCTTCAGGTAACACTATAGGAAGATGATATCACATTGATGTTTTTTAAGTGTTGCTCTGCTTATGCCTCTTATGCCTTTTCTGTACGGCTGATAAATTAGGGTAAAGTGCCCTTATTTCGGGTGGCTGGATAATTCCGGGTAGCTGAGTATCTCACTTGCTTGGTGCTGCATTCTATGGCAGACTCCGACAAACCAGTATTGAAGATCATTCTGATACACCATTATGAGTTTGGTGCTAGTGCTGTTAAACGTTTCGTTCTCCACAACTATTTTTGCATTGTGGTTAAGACGAACATTTACTAAAGTAGTTTGATGTCATTCTTTAAGCCAGGGAAGATAGTAGTTTGAAGCGTGCTCTTTCTTAACTAACTGATAAAAGTGTCATTCACCATTCAATTAAGGGTTAGGCAGGAGCCAAGTAGAAGTAAGGGACGATTCCTAACAGCGGGTAGTAATGGGATATTCTGTTTCGGGTAGCCGAAATTTGGCGGCTGTTTATACACACAGATGTCCTGAATGAATTACAGACATCTGCTTTCCAGTATCTGAGGAACAAAGAAGTTGTCTGATAAGGTATACTGCCGAGCTGCAACAATAGAAGTGGCTGAAAATGGTTTAAAAAGTGTAGGATCCATCCTTGTGACCACCTGGTTTCTTCATCAATGGGTTTTTTCTTCAAAAATCTGCAGCAAATGCTGATAAAGTCTCAGAAGCTACAGCAGCGACACTGAACTGCAGTTCATGGAATGAAAGGAACAGTTCTTTCTACTGTTGAAATTAGCTCACCTCCTGTAATTCACCATCAGACGCGAGAGCAGATAAAAAGCTGCTTTGAGGTTACTTTCATTTGGAAGGGGATTTGCAGCAGTTCCTGGCCAAAGGGAATAAGAAAGCAAGTTGTTGTTGTGGTCTTCAGTCCTGAGACTGGTTTCATGCAGCTCTCCATGTTACTCTATCCTGTGCAAGCTTCTTCATCTCCCAGTACCTACTGCAACCTACATCCTTCTGAATCTGCTTAGTGTATTGATCTCTTGGTCTCCCTCTACGATTTTTACCCTCCACGCTGCCCTCCAATGCTAAATTTGTGATCCCTTGATGCCTCAAAACATGTCCTACCAACCGATCCTATTCAATACCTCCTCATTAGTTACGTGATCTACCCACCTTATCTTCAGCATTCTTCTGTAGCACCACGTTTCGAAATCTTCTATTCTCTTCTTGTCCAAACTGGTTATTGTCCATGTTTCACTTTCATACATGGCTACACTCCATATAAATACTTTCAGAAGCGACTTCCTGACACTTAAATCTATACTCGATGTTAACAAATTTCTCTTCTTCAGAAACGATTTCCTTGCCATTGCCAGTCTACATTTTATATCGTCTGTACTTCGACCATCATCAGTTATTTTACTCCCTAAATAGCAAAACTCCTTCACTACTTTAAGTGTCTCATTTCCTAATCTAATCCCCACAGCATCACCCGACTTAATTCGACTACATTCCATGATCCTCGTTTTGCTTTTGTTGATGTTCATCCTATATCCTCCTTTCAAGACACTGTCCATTCCGTTCAACTGCTCTTCCAAGTCCTTTGCTGTGTCTGACAGAATTACAATGTCATCGGCGAACCTCAAAGTTTTTACTTCTTCTCCATGAATTTTAATACCTACTCCGAATTTTTCTTTTGTTTCCTTTACTGCTTGCTCAATATACAGATTGAATAACATCGGGGAGAGGCTACAACCCTGTCTCACTCCTTTCCCAACCACTGCTTTCCTTTCATGCACCTCGACTCTTATAACTGCCATCTGGTTTTTGTACAAATTGTAAATAGCCTTTCGCTCCCTGTATTTTACCCCTGCCACCTACAGAATTTGAAAGAGAGTATTCCAGTTAACGTTGTCAAAAGCTTTCTCTAAGTCTACAAATGCTAGAAACGTAGGTTTGCCTTTTCTTAATCTTTCTTCTAAGATAAGTCGTAAGGTTAGTATTGCCTCACGTGTTCCAACATTTCTACGGAATCCAAACTGATCTTCCCCGAGGTCCGCTTCTACCAGTTTTTCCATTCGTCTGTAAAGAATTCGCGTTAGTATTTTGCAGCTGTGACTTATTAAACTGATAGTTCGGTAATTTTCACATCTGTCAACACCTGCTTTCTTTGGTATTGGAATTATTATATTCTTCTTGAAGTCTGTGGGTATTTCGCCTGTCTCATACATCTTGCTCACCAGATGGTAGAGTTTTGTCATGACTGGCTCTCCCAAGGCCATCAGTAGTTCTAATGGAATGTTGTCTACTCCCGGGGCCTTGTTTCGACTCAGGTCTTTCAGTGCTCTGTCAAACTCTTCACGCAGTATCTTATCTCCCATTTCGTCTTCATCTACATCCTCTTCCATTTCCATAATACTGTCCTCAAGTACATCGCCCTTGTATAAACCCTCTATATACTCCTTCCACCTTTCTGCCTTCCCTTCTTTGCTTAGAACTGGGTTGCCATCTGAGCTCTTGATATTCATACAAGTGGTTCTCTTCTCTCCAAAGGTCTCTTTAATTTTCCTGTAGGCAGTATCTATCTTACCCCTAGTGAGACAAGCCTCTATATCCTTACATTGCCTGCTTAGCCATTTTGCACTTTCTGTCGATCTCATTTTTGAGACGTTTGTATTCCCTTTTGCCTGCTTCATTTACTGCATTTTTATGTTTTCTCCTTTCATCAATTACATTCAATATTTCTTTTGTCACCCAAGGATTTCTATTAGCCCTCGTCTTTTTACCTACTTGATCCTCTGCTGCCTTCACTACTTCATCCCTCAGAGCTACCCATTCTTCTTCTACTGTATTTCTTTCCCCCATTCCTGTCAATTGTTCCCCTATGCTCTCCCTGAAACTCTCTACAACCTCTGGTTCTTTCAGTTTATCCAGGTCCCATCTCCTTAAATTCCCACCTTTTTGCAGTTTCTTCAGTTTCAATCTGCAGTTCATAACCAATAGATTGTGGTCAGAATCCACATCTGCCCCTGGAAATGTCTTACAATTTAAAACCTGGTTCCTAAATCTCTGTCTTACCATTATATAATCTATCTGATACCTTTTAGTATCTCCAGGATTCTTCCAGGTATACAACCTTCTTTTATGATTCTTGAACCAAGTGTTAGTTATGATTAAGTTATGCTCTGTGTAAAATTCTACAAGGCGGCTTCCTCTTTCATTTCTTCCCCCCAATCCATATTCACCTACTATGTTTCCTTCTCTCGATTTTCCTACTGACGAATTCCAGTCACCCATGACTATTAAATTTTCGTCTCCCTTCACTACCTGAATAATTTCTTTTATCTCGTCATACATTTCATAAATTTCTTCATCATCTGCAGAGCTAGTTGTCATATAAACTTGTACTTCTGTAGTAGGCATGGGCTTTGTGTCTATCTTGGCCACAATAATGCGTTCACTATGCTGTTTGTAGTAGCTAACCCGCACTCCTATTTTTTTATTCATTATTAAACCTACTCCTGCATTACCCCTATTTATTTTGTATTTATAACCCTGTAATCACCTGACCAAAAGTCTTGTTCCTCCTGCCACCGAACTTCACTAATTCCCACTATATCTTACTTTAACCTATCCATTTCCGTTTTTAAATTTTCTAACCTACCTGCCCGATTAAGGGATCTGACATTCCACGCTCCGATCCGTAGAACACCAGTTTTCTTTCTCCTGATAACGACGTCCTCTTGAGTAGTCCCTGCCCGGAGATCCGAATGGGGGACTATTTTACCTCCGGAATATTTTACCCAAGAGGACGCTATCATCATTTAATCATACAGTAAAGCTGCATGTCCTCGGGAAAAATTACGGCTGTAGTTTCCCCTTGCTTTCAGCCGTTCGCAGTACCAGCACAGCAAGGCCGTTTTGGTTAATGTTACAAGGCCAGATCAGTCAATCATCCAGACTGTTGCCCCTGCAACTACTGAAAAGGCTGCTGCCCCTCTTCAGGAACCACATGTTTGTCTGTCCTCTCAACAGATACCCCTCCGTTGTGGTTGCACCTACGGTACGGCCATCTGTATCGCTGAGGCATGCAAGCCTCCCCACCAACGGCAAGGTCCATGGTTCATGGGGGAAGAAGAAAGCAAGTACCAAGACTATAGGAAAGACACTACCTTCTATAAAATCTACTCCAATAACTTGATGCATCTCAGGCGTTCAACATCTGGGGTTACCAAAAGAAATCTGTACGTTTGAAAGAACCAGAGTGTCACGAAGCAGCAGGATCATGGTGAGGAAGACTCCAATTCAAGGACTGATGGAACCATGTTGAAAGACCTTATCTGAATATAAAGAGGACGAGGAGTGCATTTACTGCGACTAGCTGTGGTCAGCTGATACTTCTAAAGAGACCTGGCTTAAGAAGGTAGGTCGCCTTCGCTTGTGACAGAAGCATTGAAAGAAAGATTTTAAACGTGACTTCCTTAGCAAAATGCACAGAAACTGAACATTTTTCTTCTTAGGGCTGGTACGTCTGCAGGGTAACCGACAAACATGCACCGTTCTTCAGTTCTGAAACAAATATTTGGACCGAATAAAGATTATGTAACTAATTAGAATTCGGTGTTTATTTACAAACCATAATTAAGAAACAAGAAAACTCGCATTTAGGACCCATATTTTCAGGAGGCAAAAATTTTACGTTTTAATTCTCTGTAGTGCTATTTGCAGATTGAGCTATTACCAAGAAAATTTTTTGCAAGGGTAGTATTTAAGTATTCCCTAGTAATAGTACAGCATATTTTCCATAATTTAAAGACTGCTTGTTTTCTGCCAACCTTAAATTGAGAAACGGTACCAGATAATAGGGCACTTTCGTGTAGTATTGAAGATCCAGTCTTATGACCTGGATGTTCCTGAGAAGGATCTCTTCGGGTATTTTCATCTGTAGACAAACATAACATCACATTTAGAGATGTGAATATTTAGTATTTCAAGACCTAAGAATACTTGTGTGATCCTAGAAAGTTCTTTGATGTACAAAATACACCTCGAGTATGTGGCAACTAAAGTCAGAACTCGGAACAGTATACTGCAGAAGTTACAGCTGCCACTGCAAGAATGTTCAGATCACCGGCTTTAGCTCTTTCATACTCAGTCGCAGAATACAGCTGGTCCACTCGACTAAACAGTGCTGACACTAAAATATTTGACACTCAGCACAATCAAGCATTGCGATTCATCACAGGACACATCCGTCTCACAAACATGCACTGGCTACCGGTCAGGAATATTCCACCACACTCCATAAAAAAAAATCTGTCATTGCTCAGCGTGTGGTTTAGAATAATAAACCCGAATGAACAAATCATTCAGAAATTTTATTACTAGAACCCCATCGATTGAGCTCTAGAAAATCACCATGGCGTACAGCAATTGGCCTGCAGGACAGTAACTTCAACATGTAAGAAGCCTGGACAAGCACTGACAACTAGTCTTCCACGAATCATCACCTACTAATCAAAACACCTAGGGAGCGACCAGAAGGTTTTCATCCAACCCCGAAGGCACTGGTGCATATTGAGTCCGATCAGAACTGACAGGGGCAGATGTGGTGCATTTCTGGACCAACGGAGATGCAAGTCCTCCCGTGAAGGTCACTTCGGCGGAGGGCAGCAAGCAATACATCACTAAACATCTGAATGTTTCCTCAGACTATTCAGAGCGACAGTGGAAAACCATCACAGTATGTCTGCAGAAGTTTGACATTTCAAACGTAGACATACAAGGGGACCACACGCGGAAATCGAATTTTTATAATTTTTTATATTTATAGTACTTGAAGTTGAGAACTCAGATAACGTCTCACAGAGCAGGCCGATGGAAGTCTGAAAAATTCTCGACTAAATCGACTTTGAAATTTTCCAACCATCTCTCCCAGTCAGTTTCCGCCGGTCTGACGAACAAGGTCGTTATGACTTCCTGAGAAATTGTACTAGAAGAAACCCAGTGGAACAGAAATTGCCGAATTACACTGGAATATTATTTGGAGGAATATCTCCGGCAACATCATAACTCGTGCTGTCAAATCAGCCTGGTACATGGTGACCGCCGCACGGGATTAGCCGAGCGGTCTATGGCGCTGCAGTCATGGACTGTGCGGCTGGTCCCGGCGGAGGTTAGAGTCCTCCCTCGGGCATGTGTGTGTGTGTGTGTGTGTGTGTGTGTGTGTGTGTGTGTGTGTGTGTTTGTCCTTAGGATAATTCAGGTTAAGTAGTGTGTAAGCTTAGGGACTGATGACCTTAGCAGTTAAGTCCAATAAGATTTTACACACATTTGAACATGGTGACCAATGACAAAATACCTACTAATGACAAGCTGCTCGTAATTGTGCTACCTTGTGGATTTGTGGACGCTTTACTTCATCAACTTTCCTTTGGGCCTGTGGAACAAATTAGTGACATTTTGTCAAGGAGACTGGCAATCACTGATTGCACAACCTACAAGCACGGTGACAAGGCAGAATTTCTGTGGCCACAGAAGGTATGCCAACCCCGACAAAAACAACGTTGCGATCTGGATGCCAGACGACAACATTGCTTACATTATCCAGCGTGGAAGTCAACTTCCAATGATTGCTGCTCTTATACTGAATATGAACATTTTAAAATTAAACCTGACGTGAAGCACTTTTCGAAGCATGGGAATATGTTGAACATTATGATTGCAAAATCTAGAGCTAAGCCCTAAGGAATGAAAGAATTTTCAAGTAATCTCTGAACGGACAACCGGATAAAGCTCTTTGATTTCATGGAGTAGCAATGAGACATTTATTTTAGCTGTTTCTTACATTCAGCGAGAGATAATTCACTTGAAAGTGTTCTTAACTACGTTTCCAAGAAATATTTTGTCTATCAAGAACATCCTCTGTTATTTTCAAACAAAAGAGATTACTTTTCCTTTATTATTTGACTATTGTAGTGAGCTTTTATTTTTTTTCACCACAACGATGACATTCTTTTTCTCAATAACAGATCATTTAATCACTTCTTCGAGAACACTTTTGTTATGGAAAGAACTATACTAGTGGCGAAAAAGATGCGCCGACGAGGGCACTTAATGGCGAGGTGTAGGATGGGCTGAACAGAAGGCAGCTGGCCCGGAATAAAACACACAATAAAAATATGGCAAGGGCTCGCTTCCTGTGGGTTTGCGTGTGTGTCTGGGAGGGGCAGACGGGGGGAGGAGGGGGGATCTCGGTTCGGATCCAGGTGGAATCAAATTTTTAAACAATGATGCATATTCTAGGAGCACTTCTGTGAAGGATAGAATACATAAAGCGCATGAGGCAGGTAAGCACTAGATAAAATCTCGTTTCGATAATTTTTTCCCTTTCTCCTGTCATTTCGAATATCTACACCATTTAGTTATAAAATTCGTCAAATGTGCGCTAATTAACACATGCAACTGTCAGTTTCATGAAAACTGCACGTCTTATTTCTAATTAGAAATTCCACACAACAATCCAGTTTTCATTCCCAAAAAAAATTCTTATTTACCGATCTCTTATAGATCGTTGACCGTGAGTTCATAATTAAAAAAGGTACAAATTAATTTTTTTCTGCCTTTTGTATTTTGCGCTTCACTTAAATACTCAAAAGGACGAGCGCTTTTGTTTAAAAACGTGATTCCGTCAGGACTGGAAGCCATCCCCCCCCCCCCCCCCCCCCCACACAGAAGGCAACATGCAACTATGCAGAACCACATAATGCCTTCGTTTAACATGTTAAAGATGGTCGGAAAAACTATCATCGATTTTCTAGAGCACTTTTGATAATCACATCGAACTGCTTTCGAAGAGATATTTCTGCTCTGACCTTTACATCGCATAAATATACACTATTAGAAACATTTGATTGACGTGTGATCCTTTTGTTGGGGCTATGAACCCATTAAAATATTGAGATTGTGTGAATCTATGTATAAATGTATAAATGTGTTGTCAACAGTTGCCTAGTGTTTCTCCTGTCATACGATAAAAATAAATACATAACAGCACATTTTAAAAGAGTCTATTCTCTTCTTGTATGAACCGTTCAACATCCACGTTTCACTTCGATACACTAAACAAAATCGTGTCAACTGGTGTAAAGATGTGCTCAAAAAATTATACCGAGGAAATGCAAAATCCTCACGCAACATTGTAACGGAAGACAAAAGTTGGATCTTTTCGTACGAGCTGAAGAACAAGCAGCAATCAACTGTTTGGATGGTTCTAGGTGAACCGGAACGAGCAAAAGTGGTTCGTTGGCGAACCACTCTCCAAAAAGGAAAAGAAAAGAGATCACTTGCCTGTTTAGTTACACCAGGCATGTCACGACTATTGTTTTAGTGGATCAACGAACAGCTAATGCTGAACGGTATCCAGAAATTTGTCAGCAGTGATCGATGTAATGACAATGCAACGTGTCGCAAAGCAGATGAGAAAATTGCTTATTTGACGCAGAAAAACATGGAATTAATGTCTCCTTCCACATCTATATCCACACTCCGCAACTGACGTTATAATGCGTGGCGGAAAGATATCTCTGGCGAGACTAACATTTAGCACAACACCTACCCATATTACGACACCTGTCCTATAGTATCTGCCACTGGAGTCTGTTGAGCATCTCTGTAATGATCTCGTGCTTAGTAAACGATCCAGTGACGAAACGTGCCACTCTTCTTTGGATCTTTCCTGCCTCTTCCCTTACTCCTAGTTGGTACGAGTCCCAGAATGATGGGTAATAATCACGACTCGTTCGAACAAGTGTTTTATAAGCCACCTCCTCCTCTGATGACTTCCTCAGGATTCTTCAAATAAATCTCACATCTCGGCCTGGAGTCCGTTTACCTACAGCCGGTTGTACGTGGCTCATTCCAACTTACGTCGCCCCTGATTGTTAATTATAGGTATTTTGTTGTTGTTACTGTTTCCGGTGATTTTTCGGTAATAACATAATCGAACAGAGACTGATCTTTTCGTCTGTCTATGCGTAATGCTTTATATTTATTTCCGCTTAGGGTCAACTGCCAGCCCCTGGGCCAACCATCGATTCTCCACAGGCCTTTCTGCATTTTTCTGCAGTATTCAGATGTCGCAACCTTCCTATAGAAAATAGGATCGTATGTAAAAAGCCTCAAGGAACTTCCGACGTTGTCTACCAGCCATTTGTGTAAGTAAGTAGCAATGACCGTACTCATCGAATTATCTTGGCATCGGACGAATTCGTCCCCTGAAGTGGAATGTGTGGAGGTCAGTCTCCTAGCAAGATCAGAATACTGTCTCAAATCTGCTCCAACATTCGGAAATCTGGTATTTCGGTCAACAAACGGCAGCCTGGTACTGTATCTAACGTCCTTCTAGAAATCACCATGAGAAAATAAGGGAAATCAGAGCTCGTACGGAAAGATATAGGTGTTCGTTCTTTCCGTCCCCTATACGAGATTCGAATAATAGGGAATTGTTCAAAAATGGTTCAAATGGCTCTGAGCACTATGGGACTTAACATCTGACGTCATCAGTCCCCTAGAACATAGAACTACTTAAACCTAACTGACCTAAGGACATCACGCACATCCATGCCCGAGGCAGGATTCGAACCTGCGACCGTAGCGGTCGCGCGGTTCCACAATGAAGCGCCTAGAACCGCCGACCACACCGGCCGGCAATAGAGAATTGTGAAGGTGGTTCGATGAACCCTCTGCCAGGCACTTAAATGTGATTTGCAGAGCATCTATGTGGATGTACACACAGTATCAACCTGAGAGCTCAGGATTTCATAGATGAACGGAGCGAATGGATGTAATAAAATGTTACAGCTACGGCCTATTAATGCTACCAGTTTCGGTGCTTCAGTGCACTATCTTCAGACCTTAACTCACGTGCCGGCCGTGGTGGTCTAGCGGTTCTAGGCGCTCAGTCCGGAGCCGCGCGACTGCTACAGTCGCACGTTCGAATCCTGCCTCGGGCATGGATGTGTGTGATGTCCTTAGGTTAGTTAGGTTTAAGTAGTTCTAAGTTCTAGGGGACTGATGACCATAGATGTTAAGTCCCATAGTGCTCAGAGCCATTTAACTCACGCTGAGGGAGTTAACACCAATTGTATATACCTCAGCTTAAGTTAAGGTCTGAAGATAGTGTAGTGAAGCAGCGAAACTTATAGCCGAATGATGAGTAACATCGTAAGGACTGCCGTAGGTGTTCTATTTTATTACATAAGTGAACGGCCGAAGTCCCTCGAACCTTCAATGAAGAGTGGAGAAACAAAAAGAGCGAGCAGAGTTTTGCATGATCTCTCTTTACACAAACTATTTTGATCTTACAGACGATATGCAGAAGTGTTATAATGAACTGAGAACGTGTTCCATTATTTTACAACAGACTGATGTCAGCGATGTAGGTCGATAATTACGTGTGTGAGTTTGACGACCCTTTTTGAAAACGGGAATGACATGTAATTTTATTTCCAGTCTCGTGGTACCTTTCATTGTTGCAGCGACCTACGACAAACTACTGCTAGAAGCGGAGGAAGCTCTTTTGCTTTATCTCACTGCCAGTTGTCACTTGATTTATCATGTAACGGTTTATCTCTATTCCCTTACGCGAAACGAAACAAGAAAAAATTCGTGGACAGCAATTTTTAACACCACAACAAGCTGTTGAACGTTTCTGAGGTCCCCACATCAAAAGGGGGAAAAAAGATTCCATACTTGGTTCAACCGCATAACGTACTGCGTAAATATGGTAGATGAGAAACAATAACACAATCTCTACCAAAAATTTCACTTTTTTGCCTTAATTTACTAAGTAGAGGTAAAGGTGGATAAATGGGCCCCCACTCTTTTTTTACGTAACACCTTTTATTTTTAGTATAATCACCTGAAATTAACATAAAACATTTCTCTAGTATGTCCTGCAATAGTTACGACATGTTTTGGTCCAACTTTTTAATATTTAAAACAATTTTATTTTTTTCCTGATACTCTGCATTTTGTTGCGTCAAGAATTTGTGCTGGTAATATGGGCCCCAAGGTAGTTTGAAATAAAAAGAAACAAAAATTTGAAAAATAATTTTATTTGGTTTTTCTGTATAATGAAAGAAAGATTCACTCTTAACATTGTTAATTAGTCTACTGGTGGGATGATTTTCACAACCTACGCCTAGCCTATTTACAATAGTCACACACAAGCATCTTTTTCGCATCCAGCGCATTCGTTTTGAGCCCACATCTCACAGGCTATACACTGGACCGAAAGTTCACCTTTTGTGTCCTTCGAAAAAATCCCTTCACAAAATAGACATACAGCGTCGTCAACATCAGGGACAGAAACACTAACTTTTTATTTCTTGTGCAAAGCTGGTAGGTTATTTCTGGTAAGGCCGTAGAATTTGGATTCCATAATGAGAAGATATTTAACCAGTTCGTCCTCAAGTCCCTGTGGTAAAACCGGTGGAAAGCCTTTGGTGCGTAGAACGATGGACAGTCCACTTTAACCGCTTTTATCAACCCCATTTTTTCTCTTTAATAGCTACAATAGCTTTGGTCATATTTGCTTTGTCCCACGATTGCAGTTTCGATTTTTTGGGGGTACAAGATGTGTTCGAGGCATCTGAAACAAAGAGTAGCAATATTTGTAAATGGTCCCATTAAATCTGATTGATTTTACGGGGCCCATAATGCCAGCAGCCAAAGGGGCCCATATATCCACCCTCGCCATCTTGGGAAAAACGATTTTGCCTACGGTTAGTTTGGTTCGCAACCGACGTTAATTAACGTAAAACTGTATCCCAACAGCAAGCCAAATACCTACCTTACCTTAGTTATACTAATAATATGTTAGAAATTTGAGTTATTCAAGTGAACACTAACCTTTCAAACTTTTGATGACAGCGAAAAAATTCACAGCACAACTACTCACAAACCATGACAGCTACTACGTCTGCGCACTCTACAGTGAAGTTTGGCAACTAGTTCTAGTAGTTCATGTGCTCTCCGCTAGAATTCGTGGCCTGTACTTCCAAATATGTAGGGGGCCCATAATAGCAGCAGGGGCCCATTTTTCCACCTTTGCCTCTACTTAAGAGGCGGATCTCTTACGAAAATGTGATTGCGCCATCAAGAACTCCAGCGCCAAAAACGCACGTTTTCCTCTCTAGAAATCAGTTCGAAATCAGACACCAGGACATATGAGCTTCCGACTGCCTTGTGAGAAAGCGGTAACATCATGTAAATAAGTCCGTAACCAAATCCAATTTTCCAAGCGTCGAAAAGGGACCTACACTTCAACGTTGAATCCGAACCACGTGCCGTCTTGGCGAGTCATAACACAGTTGAAGGCTAGGCTGAAGGCAGGTGGAAGATTTCCGTGGTCCCACCGGGATTCATGCCGCGACCTCTCGGTTCCCAGTTAAGCACCTTACAACCAGTACAAGGGTTCCCCAATCGTTTCCTCCGCCGGAACACATGAGAATCCTGATACTTTCATGGAACGTCTTGTTTATTTTGGAGGCTAATAAAATTTAAAAGAAATGAACACTTCTTTTTCAGTGATAACTTCAGTTTTAAGTCATAAGCAATAACACAGAAACCATAATAAAATATAGAACAATAATCAGTAGTGTCAAAATGTGGTACACGTTAATAGTTTTTCGCAGATCACACAGTTAGGGAAAATCTGCGTTATACCAAACGGTCCCAACGCTCTTTGATGCTGAATTAGTCTTATTAAATTGTCAGTTATTACCACATGCTTTAGAGCGTAGTAAAAAGCGGGGCTCGAACAGTAGCTCTCACGTGTCAGAGCTACTGCCTTTCTCTGTACACGTGTCTCTTACAAGAGAGAAAATGTGATCCGTATACGACTCTGGGCAGAGATTAAAAAAGCGGCTTGGAACACTACGAGAGAAATGCGAGGCATGTGCGGCAAATCGTAGCTGGCCTTCAGCAGCACACAGAGATATAGTATATCCTACAGAGTCAGCCTCAAGTCTGTCAACCGCTGTCACTCCGGCACTACGTTTCTTGTGGCAGCTAACCGCTCACTCACAAACGGAAACCGCAATTCCCATCAGTCAGTAACATCTCGTAGAAGAAACTGAAAACGACGTAAATAACTTTCAGAAGAAGCAGAGATATTATACAGACACAGGAAAAGAATGAAACGCTATCGTTTCGTCATTTGTGCCGGGGTTCAAGTTTGCAAAGGGTTTGTTGCTACGATATTCAAGCGTTTCTGGTCGACTTGGTACGGGCGAATGTGGACTGAGAATGATTCGTTTCTTATGATTGAGGCCCGGTGGTAACAATTACTGTCAATAACTGATGTTTTTTTAGAGTGCGATATTTGCTCCTCCAGTAAGCCGTGGACGGATTATAGAAAATGTATGATGCATGGGGTGAGCAGCATTTGGTGTCTATTTGCTGATGACGCTATAGTTCACCGGAAGTGTCATCACTGATTGACTGTAGGGAGGTACGGGATGACTTCGACAGAATTTTATCTTCGTTGAGATGTAAGTTAATGAGGATAAATAGGAAAACTGCGCTGCAGTGTTAGATTGCAGCAGTTTGGTGTGCTGCTTGACATAGTCAAATCGATTAAATATCTAATTGCTTCGTTTCAAAGTAATATGAAACGCAACGAGGACAAAAGGTCTAAAGAAGGGGGGAGGCGGCCGGGGAGCGGATGTCCAGTTCAGTTTTATATTTCTAGTTAATTTTTGGTATTCAAGAAAAAATGATGTAAGCTCTATTTTCATTCAGTGTGTCACATTCAACATGTATGTAATGGATATTTTTGAAACAGAGGTTTTCGACATTCGATGTGTTACGCCACAGAGGTTTAGAGTGCAGCCACTAGTATCATTCGTTTTCGATTTGTTCCGTCGCAGTGGTTTCAAGTACAAGCACTGTCATCTTTGGTTGTCGATATGTTCCGCCAAAAAGGTTTTGAGTACAAGCACTGATCTTTGGTTGTCAGCAATATTGTTGCAGTAAGTGTTACAAGAGAAGCTAGTGAGAGCCGGATGTTAGCTATGTTGCTGAGCAGATGGGAAAAACTTAGAGCACAGAAATGAAATTACAAAAAAATGAGTAACTTTGTAATATTTCGTAAAGATTAATTTCGGAAGTGAAGATGTGCAGGTACAGTTATTGCTGCATTGATTGCTTGCGCGTTTTGTGATGTGTGTGAACAATGGATAGTTTTAATGAAACGAAACGTTTTTATCGCTTAACACTTCCGGGCTGAGATGCCGTGGTCCATACATAAGATTATACCCTGACTTTTCCCCTTCCGCAATC
The DNA here is from genome assembly GCF_023898315.1 of Schistocerca nitens. Classification (NCBI taxonomy): domain Eukaryota; kingdom Metazoa; phylum Arthropoda; class Insecta; order Orthoptera; family Acrididae; genus Schistocerca; species Schistocerca nitens. The sequence goes on from NC_064620.1 coordinate 12,547,216, forward strand.
GAAGGCGAAACGTCAGGGTAGAGTCTTATGTATGGACCACGGCATCTCAGCCCGGAAGTCTTAAGTGATGACAACGCCTGCCGTGAAAGTCTTCATTCTACGATTAAATGTTTGATTTATTTAGTTCATTTTTCAAACGAGAACAAGTAAAGTTAACAGTTCATATAGCTTGTACTGAGAAGTTAGTTTTGACACTCCTTTACAGTATTCAGTAATTAATTTCATTTCAGTGAAATGTTTGTGACAAAGAATAATTTTTATAAAGTTCATTCTGATTGTTGAGGAATGCCTACTAGTTTCTATAACACGGTTTTTAAAGGATAAACTACTTAAAGTCATTTAGCAAGTTCAAATTCCATCACCATCCTCTCACGAAAAAATTTCAAATTTTCAGACGTACTGCAGTCTGCGTAACACAGAGTGGAGCATGAGATCTTTTTAGAATAGTTGCGCACTCTTGCACTGCACTGCCCGAGGCTTCCTTTCCTATTTAGATTGCTTGCTCCTGCACTGCATATCTTGTGTTCATCACGTAGAGCAGTACCAAAACTAGCTATACAGTGGCACTGACAAAGCTAAAAGGTTATATTTCTTCACACTGAACTTTACTTCCCTTTAAAAATTTATCTTTGTTTCTTTCACAGCTGGTTTGATCTACATACTGAATAACATCGGGAGTGGGCTACAACTCTGTCTCAATCCCTCTCATCTACTACTTCTCTTTATCTCTTTCAACTCTTATAACTGCAGTGTGGTTTCTGTATATCTTGTTGAAAACTTTTCACCCCCAGTGCTTGAATGGTGCTGCCTTCAGAATTCCAAAGAGTGTATTCCAGTCAAAATTTAAAAAAAGGTTTCTCTGAATCTGTAAGTGCCATTCTTCAACCTGTCTTGTAAGGTAAGTCGTACGATCAGGAGATCAGTATGGCCTGGCGTGCAGTAGTGGAAAACAGTTTGGACAGAGAAAAAAGCTGAGGACTTATGTGGTGACCTGGACAAGATAGTCAGTCTTACTTGTGGCACCAACATGCATGCTGCGTAGCTGATTGAGTGTCGCGATCGCTCAGACGTCTTGGTGCTGGTAGGTGGATAAACGCGGTACCAAGCCTGACAGTGATGGTGGCTGACTTGGGGCACGTGGCAGTGGTACTATTTTGTATTGTCGATAAATGTTGTTCCACGGGCTAGGGCTTACATCTGAACAGGAGCGAGAAGGACATTGGGTGTGCGACTTCTGCCATAAAAAATGTAAATCTTAGTCAAAACATTCAGGCAACAGGCAAGTACAGCAACATGAGGCTGAACTTTAAACTGTACTGCGTAGCGGCAGCCCCCGAGCCGAGAGAACGCGCAGCAGAGTAGCAACAGCACTTGTCTGATAAACTGTAAATTAATTTAGTTTTTGTGTCTTGCTCACTTGCTTCTTCAAAGAAGTGAATTGTACGTGTGTAATTTACACTTGTGTAGGGAGGCTTCCTAGCGTAAATTTTCCCGTCTCCAGAAACTCCGTCACGCAGCTAAGTTTTAATTTGTGCTAGTAGACAGCGCGCAGTTTAGATCAGTGCATTATTGTTTGATTGTTTATCTCGTGCAGTAACTTTTCAGCAAAAAGTATTTCTAATAACTGGTATCTGTAAATACATCAACTTCAGTAGAGAAATTTATTTCTGTTTAATTGCTTGCGGTCTGAGTGTACAGTGAGAAATCTGCGACTTTCAGTGGTACTTTATTCTCCTTTGGTATATTTTCAAACTCAGTAGCGTCAGACCTTACATATATTTTATACACAGTGCGATATGGCTTGGGACTGTGCTCAAAATCGTCTATGGGACTTAACATCTGAGGTCATCAGTCCCCTATAACTCAGACCTACCTAAACCTAACTAACCTAAGAACATCACACACATCCATGCCCGAGGCAGGATTCGAACCTGCGACCGTAGCGGTCGCGCGGTTCCAGACTGAAGCGCCTAGAACCGCTCGGCCACACCAGCCGGCCCGGACTGTGCTTGTTGTGGGCGGATACAAGGAGAGTTGGCTGCTGTCTATAAACAGCTGGAAGCTGCGTTGGCTACCGCCGACAAGCTTCTAGCTAATGTTCAAAGTTGCGGTGACGTCGGGGCGCCAGTGACGAGACCTGCAACAGATTTGATGCCACTGGAATCCCCTGGTGACCCGGACGCCGCTGCGGCTTCTGATACGCAACATCTAACAGGTCCGTCCTCTCTCCATAGTGGGTGGCAGACACTGGTCGGTTCGCGTGTCACTGGGCGGAAGGCGAAAGAGGGCGCAGGCCGTGCGGCTGGCTCCGTACGTCTTAGCAGCAGGTACGAGGTGCTACCCTGTGTTGATGATAACTCTGAGCCAGCACGGGATGCCTCTCCTGTTGGGCCAGCGGTCGATTTTCCTGCCCAGACCGGACAAGTACAGAGGGTGGGTATGCTAGTGACTGGGAGCTCCAATTCTAGGTTGGTGATGGAGCCCCTCAGGGAGATAGCAGGCAAGGCGGGAAATAATTCCCGTGTGCATTCGGTATGTTTGCTGGGACGTCTCATTCGTAATGTGGAGGAGGCCCTGCCGGCGGCTATCGAGCGCACTGGGCGCAACCAGCTGCACGTAGTGAGTGGCCCATGTCGGCACGAATGACGCCTGCCGTTCTGGTTCTGAGGCCATCTCGGCTCCTTTCGGCGGCTGGCTGATTTGTTGAAGGCAGCTAGCAACGCACGCGGGGTGTAGGCTAGGCTGTCTACTTGTAGCGCCGTACCCAGGGTGGATCGCGGTCTTCTGGTTTGGAGCAGAGTGGAAGGTCTAAACCAGAGGCTCAGACGGCTCTGCGACGGTATCGGATCCGAATTTCTCGACCTCCGCTATCGGGTGCCGAACTGTAGGGTTCCCCTTAATAGGTCAGGAGTGCACTACACGCAGGAAGCGGCTACTATGGTAGCGGAGCACGCGTGGCGTGCAGATTGGGCTGTTTTAGGTTAGAGAACGCCTCCCTTGCGATCAAAGACGATTTGCCTGTTAAATCAGCCACAGCGACCTCAGAGAATCTTGGTCCTCGCAAATCAAAGAAAAGATTAATGTGATTTTAGTAAACTGCAGGAGCATCCAAGGCAAGGTCCCAGAATTAGTCTCGCTTACTGAAGGTTATAAAGCACAGATAGTATTGGGAACACAAAGCTGGTTCAAACCAGACTTCAATGACAACGAAATCCTAAGTTCAGATTGGAATGTTTATCGTAAGGATAGGACAGTAACCAATGGTGGCGGCGTGTTTATTGCAGTAAAAAATTCGATAAAATCTGGCTAGGTTGCCACGGATTCCGAAAGTGAATTAATGTGGGTGAAACTGGCTATCAGAGAACGGTCAAAAATGGTGATCGGATGCTCGGTCAGTATCTGTAGTTGTAGAGCACTTCGGACAGAACCTGTAGAATATCGTTAGTATTTTCCTGATCATGCCATTGTAATAAGGGGTGACTTCAACTTGCCAGGTATAGATTGGGAGTGTTATGCCATCAGGACTGGTGCCAGAGACAGGGAATCGTGTGGCATTGTTCTGGAAGTCTTGTCAGAAAATTACCTTAAGCAGATAGAGAACCAAATGGTGAGGGTAACGTCTTCGACTCCTGGCAACAAACAGACCTGAACTTATCAAATCAGTTAACGCAGAGGAAGATATCAGTGATCATAAGGCTGTGATAGCATCTATCACGACGGAAATGCATATCCTCCTATTTCCATCTATTGCACTGCAAATCTTTTTCCTTATTTTGTTAACTGAAAATATAACATTTCTGTGTCTTTGAATATTGTAATTGTTTTACTATTTGTATATATATGCATTTATGTCGATGTATAATTGGTTTGTTTTGTGAATATTATTTGTATTTATACGCTGGGTCTGGCCTAGGGAAAACTATATTATCGAACGAATACATCGATAGGTCGTGTGGAGAACCAAAGTGTGTAGGATCTTTGGTAGTGTTAACTCTGCCGCGTGGAGCGCGGGGCAGAGAGAGTCTGGCTGGAGTAGTGAGTGGAGCAGGTGTATTGTGTGACGCTCCCCCGAGTTGCCGCGCGTTCGGGGTTTGGCAGCATGTAACTGCGCTCGACTTCCTATGTTAGTTTCTGACACGGTGTCACGGACGGAAAGCATTAGCTGGCGCACATCAAGAGCCCGTTTCGCCTGGTGACCGTGTCGCGAAGAAGGCGCGCCAACATCCAGCTTCTGCAACAGCGACGGCCGACAATGAGTGACTGTCGCCACCTCCTCGATCGACGGCTTCAAACCTTCAATCAACCAACAAGGAAGACTGGAAGCACGTAAAGTTGTAGAACTGTATGGCAGACCTCAGTTTTTCAAACTGTTCAAATCACAAAATTACAGCAACGTAGCATGAACCTTTGTTGCTCATTGCCCCAATTGCATTACCAAGCAGGGTCCCTTCCTTTTCCGGAATGAACCCGAGTGTCGTTGAAATTCAAACGCCAGCATCATTCGATTTCACTGCTTTAATTTGAAAGTTCAGTTAAGGTATTCATAGCTGACTACAATATTTACACTCCTGGAAATTGAAATAAGAACACCGTGAATTCATTGTCCCAGGAAGGGGGACAGATACATCACATGATCACACTGACAGAACCACAGGCACATAGACACAGGCAACAGAGCATGCACAATGTCGGCACTAGTACAGTGTATATCCACCTTTCGCAGCAATGCAGGCTGCTATTCTCCCATGGAGACGATCGTAGAGATGCTGGATGTAGTCCTGTGGAACGGCTTGCCATGCCATTTCCACCTGGCGCCTCAGTTGGACCAGCGTTCGTGCTGGACGTGCAGACCGCGTGAGACGACGCTTCATCCAGTCCCAAACATGCTCAATGGGGGACAGATCCGGAGATCTTGCTGGCCAGGGTAGTTGACTTACACCTTCTAGAGCACGTTGGGTGGCACGGGATACATGCGGACGTGCATTGTGCTGTTGGAACAGCAAGTTCCCTTGCCGGTCTAGGAATGGTAGAACGATGGGTTCGATGACGGTTTGGATGTACCGTGCACTATTCAGTGTCCCCTCGACGATCACCAGTGGTGTACGGCCAGTGTAGGAGATCGCTCCCCACACCATGATGCCGGGTGTTGGCCCTGTGTGCCTCGATCGTATGCAGTCCTGATTGTGGCGCTCACCTGCACGGCGCCAAACACGCATACGACCATCATTGGCACCAAGGCAGAAGCGACTCTCATCGCTGAAGACGACACGTCTCCATTCGTCCCTCCATTCACGCCTGTCGCGACACCACTGGAGGCGGGCTGCACGATGTTGGGGCGTGAGCGGAAGACGGCCTAACGGTGTGCGGGACCGTAGCCCAGCTTCATGGAGACGGTTGCGAATGGTCCTCGCCGATACCCCAGGAGCAACAGTGTCCCTAATTTGCTGGGAAGTGGCGGTGCGGTCCCCTACGGCACTGCGTAGGATCCTACGATCTTGGCGTGCATCCGTGCGTCGCTGCGGTCCGGTCCCAGGTCGACGGGCACGTGCACCTTCTGCCGACCACTGGCAACAACATCGATGTACTGTGGAGACCTCACGCCCCACGTGTTGAGCAATTCGGCGGTACGTCCACCCGGCCTCCCGCATGCCCACTATACGCCCTCGCTCAAAGTCCGTCAACTGCACATACGGTTCACGTCCACGCTGTCGCGGCATGCTACCAGTGTTAAAGACTGCGATGGAGCTCCGTATGCCACGGAAAACCGGCTGACACTGACGGCGGCGGTGCACAAATGCTGCGCAGCTAGCGCCATTCGACGGCCAACACCGCGGTTCCTGGTGTGTCCGCTGTGCCGTGCGTGTGATCATTGCTTGTACAGCCCTCTCGCAGTGTCCGGAGCAAGTATGGTGGGTCTGACGCACCGGTGTCAATGTGTCCTTTTTTCCATTTCCAGGAGTGTAGATTACACAAGCACAAATTAAGAGTGCGACTTTTGTTACCGTATTTTAGCTTACCTGTGACTGCAGCTCAGCTTGGTACGTACTAAATTTTACTATTGTTAATTGTTCAGAATCATTTAATTCAAGTTCAAAGTTAAATCTCTTATTTATAAATTGCGTAGATTCAAGTAGCTTTTGAAATGATTGTTGAGGTAGCCCAAGACTAACTGTAGTTTACTGAATTTCGATATGCTTCAGAAACAAAGTTCACTATTAATTTCAGTCACTAAATTAACTTTCAATTTTCCAGTTTTATTAATTCTTTTGCTAAATTAAGTCAGGGTGTAGCGAAATTTATTACTTCAGACAAACATTCAGTTTTCACACAACACATGTCAACCTTCAGTTGCCACGCTTTTAGTGCTAATTACATGTGCAATAACCTTTCTTTTTCAGTTATTATAGTAATTGTCCATAGGACTGGCGACCGTAATTTTCCCCAAATCTCAAATATCTAATTACCGCTAGGTAATTGTTAACGTAACGGCCGTACATTTACTTTCTTTATTAACTGTACCCATTTTCAAAATTAATTTCCACCAGTTTCATTTGCATTTTTCCTTTTCATTTAGATGTAACCCTTTCCTCCCTCTTTACCGACAGATTAACTTCGGTGACGATCGCTTTTCCCAAATTTCCATTAGGTACTGTCATTAAGGTCGATAAGTGTGGGTGAGGTTACATTACAAGCAATTTTAGAAAAGGTAGGAAGATATATTTGCTCAATAACGGTGACAGGATACAAATTTCAGAATATCTCAGCAGTCAGCATCATATATTTGTTGATGAGGACGAAGGTGTCGAGAACAAAGGGAAAAAATTAAAATGCATCGTTCAATATTCCCTAGACAAGTATGTTTCGAGTAAGGTTTTAAGGGATGGGGATGGTCCACCATGGTATAATAGCCGTGTTAGAAAAGCGCTACGTAAACAAAAAGCACTTCATCTCAGATTAAAGGGAAGTAAAAACCTAGCTGACAAAGAAAAGCTGAACGAAGCGAAAATGAGCGTAACAGCGTAAGGAGAGCAATGAGAGAAGCGTTCAGTGATTTCGAAAGTAAGACGTTGACAACAGACCTGAGTAAAAACAGTAAGAGATTTTGGTCGTATGTAAAATCAGTAAGTGGGTCTACATCTATATGGATACTCTGCAAATCACATTTATGTGCCTGGCAGAGGGGTCATCGAACCACCTTCACAGTTCTCTATTATTCGAATCTCGCATAGCGCGCGGAACGAATGAACACCTATATCTTTCCGTACGAGCACATCTATTCATTCTCTCAGCGACCACACCGGCACCGAAACGGAAGATTAGAGAGAAGGCCGAAATATTGAATTCGGTCTACCGAAGTTGTTTCACTGCGGAAGATCGTAACAGTGTCTCTCCTTTCAATTGTCCTACGAACATCGAAATGGCAAATATTGAGATAATAGATCGCGGAATTGAAAAGCAGCTACAATCGCTTAGTAGCGGAAAGGCTTCATGACGAGATGAGATACCCGTAAGATTCTATAAAGATTATGCGAAAGAACTTGCTCCCTTTCTAGAAGTAATTTATGGTAGATCGCTTGAGCAACGAAAGGTACCTAACGACTGTAAAAAAAAGCGCAGGTCATTCCCTTTTTACGAAAGGCCTTAAGACAGATCCACAAAATTATAGACCTATATTGTTGACGTCACTCTGTTGTAGAATTATGGAACATGTTTTCTGCTCAAGAATTATGACGTTTTTGGAAAATGAACAACTCCTCTATAAAAATCAACATGGATTCCGCAAAAAGAGATCCTGCGAAACTCAGCTCGCTCTGTTCCTCCACGAGATCCACAGCTGAGCCGGCCGCAGTGGCCGAGCGGTTCTAGGCGCTACAGTCTGGAACCGCGCGACCGCTACGGTTGCAAGTTCAAATCCTGCCTCGGGCAGGATGTTCTACGGGACTGATGACCTCAGAAGTTTAGTCCCATAGTGCTCAGAGCCATTTGAACCATTTTTTCCCCATGGTTCAGTGGACAACGGCGCTCAAGTTGAAGCCGTGTGCCTTGGTTTCAGTAAGGAGTTTGACACCGTCCCGCATTGCTGTTAAATGAAAAAAATACGAGCTTACGGAGTATCGGAGATGACCTGCGATTGGATTTAAGACTTTCTTACAGAAAGAACTCAACTTGTCGGTCTTAACGGTATTAAATCGTGAGATGTAAAGGTAATATTCGGAGTACCACAGGGAAGTGTGATACTACCGTTGCTGTTTACAATATATATATAAAAATGATCCAGTAGAAAGCGTCGCAAGCTGTTTAAGGCAATTCGCAGATGATGCAGTTGCTTATACCAAAGTAGCAACGCTAGACGATAGTAAGAATTTGTAGTACGACCCGCAGAGAACTGATGAATGGTGCAGACTCTGGCAGTTGACCCTGAACGTAAATAAATGAAACAAATTGCGCATACATAGTGAAACGTCCCCTTTGAACAATTTATACAAGACTGTGCTTAAACTGATACACAATATTTTTTTAGCGCAACGCAATCTGACTATCAAAGATCCCTGCAAAAGAATGGCCCTGACTAACATTAAACTATATCTTTCACAAATAACTTACCTCACAAAAATCTTCATTACTCGAACTACTGCAATACAGCGAGCGCCACTACTGCCAGCTAAATAAAAGATTCAAACTACGGAAGGCACTAACTACTGATAGGCATAGTTAGCAAAATGAAAGATTTTGATAGAGAACAACCAATGTATTTACCTCAATAGTCATAATATATATAGCAGTTCATGACAAATTTCAAAACTCCGCCATCTCTCTCCCCACATCCACCACTGCTGGCGGCTCACCTCCAACTGCGCAACGCTACGCGCTGTGCACATCCAGCTGCCGCTGCCCAACACTACAATGGCAGACAACAATGCAAACTAGCCACAGACTACACAGAGCACAGCCAGTGATTTTCATACAGTGCGCTACGTAACGTTGCCAATAAGAAAACATAAACAGCCTACTTACAATAGGAAAAGAAATCCACTACTGTACAGCTACATTATCGAGGACAAACAGCTGGAGACAGCGTCTGCCGTAAAATACCTAGGCGTAACTATCCAGAGCAATCTTAAGAGTGGGAAAATCAGACAAGACTCAGATTCATCGGAAGTATCTTAAGGAAATGTAACTCATCCACGAAGGAAGTGGTTTTTAAGGCGCTTGTTCGCCCGATTCTGTTGTTCATCTATCTGGCATCCCTACCAGGTAGGGCTAATAGAGGAGATAAAGATCCAATGAAGAGCGGCGCGTTTCGTCACGGGATCGTTTATCTGGCGAGAGAGCGTTACGGAGATGCTAAACAAACTCCACTGACAGACGTTACAAGCGAGATGTGCATCACGGAGAGATTTACTATTGAAATTTCGGGACAGCACTTTTCAGGGGGAGTTGGACAACGTATTACTTCCCCCCACACACATCTCGCGTATTTACCACGAGGAGAAAATTCGAGAAATTAGAGACAATACAGAGGCTTACCGACAATCATCCTTCCCACGCACTATTCGCGAATAGAACAGTGTTGGAGATAGTGTTACCGAAAGTACCGTCTGCCACACACCATTAGGTGGCTCGCGGAGCATGATGTAGATGCAGATATCTTACATAATTATAGTGGAGAGACGCAGAAACTCAACACATAGTGCTAGCCTCATATGAAAAAGCAAGGTGTTATTTTAGGGATTCCCTGAAGTGTGGGCGGTCATGCATTTATACAAGAAAATTAATGTAATTTAAATGGGACGGTACCTTTCTGCAGTCAGTGATGATTAAATCTTTTGATAGTGTAGACACTGAAATTATGGAGATTAATCGTTCTTTCTGTACACCGATCACCTATGAGTAGTGTCGATACTTTTTATAATAAGTTGACTGACAAAATTAACAACTACAAAAGTTAGATGATTTTGTGTGGAGACGTCAATCTAACAAAAATATCTTAGATGAAATCAGTAACACCCTCACAAAACTACCCTTACAAATTTGGCACGTCACAGCTGATAAACACACGCAACAAGAGTAACTAAAAATTCAGCATTAATAATAGATCATGCCTTGACTTGTCACCATCACAAAATGTCAGCAGAAAAGTACTGTAACTGCAAAAAGGCATTTTAAGCTTCAAAGAGGAACAGTGTAAGAGGCTGTAGAAGATGAATCTAGAGAAAATAAGCGACTTAGTCATCGAACGTCGATAGTATGTTGCACTGAATACACTTGAAGCCGGTATTCGTAAGAGTTATATATTTATTTCAAATTCCATGAGACGCACACAATAGTGAGCGAACCTTAATATTCGATGCGGTCCCTGATTAGTCCGCAGACCACGTCCGCTATCGAAGGCGTGCCTTAGACACACGAAGACAAGGGGATCGTTGTTCAGGGTGGTAATAAAATTTTGTTTAGGTACAATCGATCAAAGAATAACTAAATGCATCGAAACCGCCTTCTTCCCCCCACCCCCCACCCCCCCTTTCTCTCACTGTCTCCATCCCTTCTACTGGTCGCTACGCTGCCAACAAAACTTGTCAGAGTATGCAAAGTCCCAAGTCGAAACAAGGCGCTTGAACTGAGCCGCATTCCCTCATAATTAGTGGGATCCTTGGAAGAATCATTCAGACGAAACTGTCCGCCCTCAAATTTCATTAAGAATCTAGTAATCCCATTGCGAAAGAGTACGGAAACTTGAATATTAATGAGTCATGGATGCACAATGCTATCTCGAAATACGCACAGAAGACTGGAACTACTGGTAGAAGCCTAACTGCCGGAAAATTAGTTTGGGTTCCGGAGGCAATACTGACCCTGCTACTTGATAGATTTACCTTAGAAAGTAGGCTGAAGAACGACATCACATTATAGCACTTGCCAGGTTTAAATACGGTGAGTGGAAGACTACAACCTTGATTCTATAATTTTTGGGGGTGATGACGGCAGAGAGACCGGACTGTCATCTTTCACTGTTGTATTGGTGTACTCGGCGTATGACTTGATTTTTCTGCGTCCTCACGAAAGTTACCACAGCTGAAATACGCCTGTATTATGCTGCTTAAGTAGCGTCTACGCTATGAACTCCTTCAGTCCTCAGTCTAGCACTTCATCTGTGTCTGCTGACATTTTATTTTTCAATTTTTGTACAGTTTTCCTGACCTCGAGTTCTGCAGTGGTCCACATCACAATATATCCTGCACAACATTTTACAGAACCTGTACCTATTTATGTGAATTTTTTTTCTCACTTCTCCGCAATATTGGAAAATAAACATTAACAATATTTTAATGTTTACAATTTATTGACCGAGTCCCTAATTTAGCTGTCAGTTATGTATTCGCTTATTTTTTCTACGTTCATCTTTTACAGCTCCTCACACTGTTCGCCCTTGAAGCTTAGAATGCCATTTTGCCATTACAATATGAAAAATGGCAGGGTCCGTTTTGACAGTGGTGCCATCCAATAATAGCGATGGTGAGTCGGCATTGTGTAACACCGATAATGTCTTCGCACCTCAACCTCCTCTGCGAGAAAGCTTTCCTTTCTACACAAAATTATAGGTACGCAAAATGGCAGCCAGTAAAAGGAAATACAGATCATTTTCCTATGTTATCGTCCGTGCAACGTGCTGTTGAAGGCTTTCAAAGCCGTTCACATGCTTTGGCATCACTTAAGGAAGAATTTATGCAACGTTGTCATGATCTGACAGCATTAGAAAGTGATGTTAACCTTTTCTCCCCTTCGTATTCGACGAATATTGAAGAGATTTGTTCTGAGCTAAAAGCAGAAATTACTGACCTGCATTGCGACAGAAATACAAAGACAAATTTCAGTACAAGAAAAACATCTAGGAATTCAATAGAGACGTTCGTCAGTATAGATTTCCTCGTTTCCGCAAACAGGTAGCTTCAGTAATAATCAATGTTCGGTTCCACGTATGTTTATGAACAAGTGAGAAGATGCGCCTGAGAAAATCGGTGTCTGGTCGCAATCTAAAATGTGCGCTACGTCTACAGTGCACATGAATGATTACTCCAGAGCAGTTGTTAAGGGGGGAAAGTGTATAAGAACTGAGAATCTCACACTTTCATTACGCTGTTTTTACGTTAACGAATGCCCCAAACCAGCTGCAATAAGGTAATATGCGTTTCTAATATTTTACACGAGAGGCTTATTTCGGCTTATTTTCATTGTCAAGTGACCTGCGAAATAGCGTTAGTAAAAATTGCGGCAGTTTTACACCCACATTTGCGTCGGTACTTACTTGTAGTTGGAAGTGACGACCATGTTGCATGTATAGTAAAGTCGTCCTGTTATGTCTCGGTAAGTATAATAGTTCTTGTAGTTACTAAACGTAGGAATATGTTTGTCAGATATTTTTAAAGTTCGGTTTTGACAGTTCTTTACTACGACGCTGTACGTTTACGACGTATACGCAGCTTACCAGAGATGATGTTACCTATCGTTGTTCTTTTTCTTTAAATTTTATCTATGGTCCGTGTATGTTTTGTTTACCTTTTGACGCTGAGCGAGGTGGCGCAATCATTAGTACAGTTGGAGAACAACGGTTCAAACCAGCTTCCGGCAATCCTGATGTAGGTTTTTACTGATTTCTATAAATTGCTTGAGCCATATGTCGGCATGGTTCCTTTGAAAAGCCACGGCCGGCTTCCTTGCCCATCCTTCCGTACTGCTATGGGACCGATGACCTAGTTGTCTGGTCCCTCCCTCCGAAGTCAAGCAACCTTTACCATTTGCCTATATCTTTTCACGTTCTAATTTGACAAAGTTTTCTAGATTGTTTTTGTGTTTAAAATCTGTGTGTTCATTTAGAATTTCGTCTGGATATTTCCTTGTATGAATCTAAATCTAAATATAATTTCAATTAAATATCCACACGAAAATCTGACTAAACACACAGATTTTAAACATAAATACTATCTAGAAAACTTTATTGATATAATAGAACATGAAAAGACAGTCAAATGTTAAAACATACACGCACCACAGATAAAAATTTAAAGGAAAATAAGGACAATGATAGGTGACATCATCTCTGGTAAGCGGTCTACACTTTGTAAACGAACAGAATCATAGTAAAGAACTGTCAAAACCGAACTGTCAAAATATCTGACAAAAAGGTATTTTTACGTTTCGCAACTACAAGAACTACAACACTTACCGAAACATAACAGAAAAACTTTACTGTAGATGAAATATTGTCGTCACTGCTAACTAGACGTAAGAACCAGCGTAGATGTAAACGGAAAACAGCCACAACTTACGTACAGTTAATGTTACTAATGATATTTCGCAGGTTACCTGAGAACGGCAACAATCCGAAACAGGCCTGTCGTCTAAAATATTAAAAAACGTATTACCTTATTGCAGCCGGTTTGGGGCATTCATTTCCACAATGTCTTGTACCGACACATACGAGGGTCACTTCAAAAGAAATGCACACTACTTTTGTAAAAATACAGTTTTCATTCTGCATGTGTGAAAGTTTTACAGTGTGCAGATACATCCTTCCCGCTTGTTTTCAAACCTAGTTCAACCTGTTCCCGTGAGTGGCGCCGTCACAGCATGTCTTCCAGATGGCTGCTACACTTGACGTTGGTCAGAAGCATCGTGCTGTCATAGAATTCCTGTGCTGTGAAAACGAGACAGTGGGAAACATCCACAAGAAGTTGAAAAAGGTGTATGGAGATGCTGCTGCCGACTGCAGTGCAGTTAGTCGGTGGGCAAGCAGGTTACGTGATGAAAGCGGGCACGCCAATATTGAGGATTGTCCTCGCAGCGGCAGGCCTCGTACTGCACACACTCCAAACAGTGTGCAGACAGTTAACGAACTGGTGACTGCTGACAGACGCATCACAGTGAACGAATTGTCACGTTACGTTGGGATAGGGGAAGGAAGTGTTTGCAGAATACTGAAAGTGTTGGCGTTGAAAAAGATTTATGCCAGGTGGGTTCCGAGGATGTTGACAGTGGTTCACAAAGAAACAAGAAAAACGGTATGCAGCGAACTTTTGGAACAGTACGAGAACGGTGGAGATGAATTTCTTGGAAGAATTGTGACAGGTGATGAAACATGGCTCCATCATTTTTCACCAGAGACGAAGAGGCAATCAATGGAGTGGCATCATCCAAATTCACCCAAGGAAAAAAAAAATTCAAAACCACACCTTCTGCTGGAAAAGTTATGGCTATGGTGTTTTTCGATTCAGTTGCTTGTGGACATCATGCCAAGTGGAACCACCATAAATTCTGTTGCATATGTGACGACACTGAAGAAACTTCAAGCTCGACTGAGTCGTGTTCGACTTCATCGGCAAAAGCAGGATATTTTGCTGTTGCACGACAATGCACTGTCACATGTCAGTCAAAAACCATGGAAGCGATCACAAAACTCGGATGGATAACACTGAAACACCCGCCTTACCGTCCTGACCTGGCTCCATGTGACTATCATCTCTTTGGGAAACTGAAAGACTCTTTGTGGAACAAGTTTTGAAGATGATGGCTCCCTTGTGCATGCTGCCAAACAGTGGCTCGAACAGGTTGGTCCACAATTTTACCGTGCGGGTATACAGGCGCTGATTCCAAGATGGCGTAAGGCAGTTGAGAGGGATAGAAATGAAGTGGAGAAATGAAAATGTTCCTAAATGATGTACCTACACACTGTAAAACTTTCAAACATGTAGAATAAAAGTTGGATTAAAAAAAATAGTGTGCATTTCTTTTGCAGTGACCCTCGTAGTATACATCAAGTCCAACAGAAGGTAAAATGTCATTTTTATATAACAGCTCAGAAAGTAAATTAAGAAAAAGTGGAGGAGTATATGGTAATAAGATAATTTGCTACGTGTGCATTTTTGTTTGTTTCATTTGTAGCAATAATATTTTGTAGAGTGATTTCCATGCAATTTGTAGAGGATTTAAGTTGAATGACGAACATGCGGCGACAGCTGTCGGTCCCCCACTCGACCCTCCATTCGGCCGCTCCGTGCTGTGCTGATACTTGAGGCAGAAAGCCCGCCGCCCTCCGTGTTCGCGCCATGCCACTCAACTTGCTCCGCGAGCGCGTTTCTTACCAAACCCTCCCGTAGTAGTACGACAGCGGTCCGTACTAAGCTCTGAGCTCGGCCTCCTACACCAGCAGCGTCACCACCTCACCCGCACAATTTCCGCGCCCACTAAAAATCCTGGCCCGACAGGTGACTGCTACAGAATCTTGTTTTCTCGAAAGAGAGTTCTGCATCTGAACTAAGGGAACGCACAAATGACGACAAGAGAAGGTTAGTAGAGATTCGTGTGTCTGTAGAAAGATCTATGCGCGAAGCATACAACAACTACCACCGTCACACCTTAGCAAAAAATCTGGCAGAAAACCCGAGAAAATTCTGGCCTTTCATAAAATCGCTAAGCGGGTCTAAGGCTTCCATTTAGTCCCTTGCTGACCAGTCTGGTGTGGCAGTTGACGATTGCAAAACGATAGCCGAAGTTTTAAATTTCTCGTTCCAGAAATAGTTCAGACAAGAGATTCGTAGGAAAGTACCGAGATTTGGCCATCGGACACACTTTCGTATGGACGACATAGTAATAAGCACCCCTGGCGTCGATAAACAACCGAAAGATTTGAAAGCAAGTGGAATCCCAGTTCGATCTTACAAAGAGCACTTACCTAGCATGCATTTATCGCGAATCTCTCGGCCAGCCCAAAGTCGCAAGCGACTGAAAAGCATATACAAGAAGGATAAAAGAACGGACCCGCAAAATTGCAGGCCAATACCACTAACTTCTGTTTGCTGTAGAATCCTTGAACACATTCTCAGTTAGAATGTAATAAACTTTCTTGAGATTGAGAAGCTTATGTTCACGAATCAGCACGGTTTTAGAAACCGTCGCTCGTGCGGAATTGAGCTTGCACTTTTCTCATATGACATACTGCGAGCTATAGATGAAGGACAACGGGCAGATTCTACATTTCTAGATTTCGAAAGCATTTGATACGGTGCCCCGTTGCAGGCTGTTAACGAAGGTACGGGCGTATGGAATAAGTTCACAGATATCTGATTGGCTCGAAGACTTCTTAAGCAATAGAACCCATTATGTTGTCCTCGACAGAGAGTGTTCACCAGAGACAAGGCTATCGTCAGGAATGCCCCACGGAAGTACGACACGACAGCTGGTGCTACCTATTCTTGAGTACTGCTCTACTGTTTGGGACCCGTACCAGCGCGGATCAAAGGAAGACATCGAAGCAATGATGATACAGGAACTCAAATGGGAATTCTTGGAGGGAAGGCGACTTTCTTTTGGAGGAACACTACTGAGAAAATTTAGAGAACCGGCATTTGAAGCTGACTGCCGAACGAATTCTAATGCCGCCAACATACACTCCTGGAAATGGAAAAAAGAACACATTGACACCGGTGTGTCAGACCCACCATACTTGCACCGGACACTGCGAGAGGGCTGTACAAGCAATGATCACACGCACAGCACAGCGGACACACCAGGAACCGCGGTGTTGGCCGTCGAATGGCGCTAGCTGCGCAGCATTTGTGCACCGCCGCCGTCAGTGTCAGCCAGTTTGCCGTGGCATACTGAGCTCCATCGCAGTCTTTAACACTGGTAGCATGCCGCGACAGCGTGGACGTGAACCGTATGTGCAGTTGACGGACTTTGAGCGAGGGCGTATAGTGGGCATGCGGGAGGCCGGGTGGACGTACCGCCGAATTGCTCAACACGTGGGGCGTGAGGTCTCCACAGTACATCGATGTTGTCGCCAGTGGTCGGCGGAAGGTGCACGTGGTGTCACTGCCAGACACCACACTTGCTAGGTGGTAGCTTAAATCGGCCGCGGTCCATTAGTACATGTCGGACCCGCGTGTCGCCACTGTGTGATCGCAGACCGAGCGCCACCACACGGCAGGTCTCGAGAGACGTACGAGAACTCGCCCCAGTTGTACGACGACGTTGCTAGCGACTATACGGACGAAGCCATTCCTCTCATTTGCCGAGAGACAGTTAGAATAGCCTTCAGCTAAGTTAATGGCTACTACTTAGCAAGGCGCCATTAGCCTTAAATAGCTTGTATATAAAGAGTCACTTGTATCGCCACAATCTCCAGATGTCTCATCAAGAACGATGTATACAAGGATGTATTAAAATTTAAGTATATTCCAAAGATACGTATTTTCTTTATCACATTCATTAAGTCTCCTGTTTCAGACCTCACTCCATCCTTCGTGAGTTAGCGCGTGCATCTTGGCCGCCTCTTTCAATTAGTGTGTGTAGTGTTGGCAAGTCTGCCGACACTACAATTTTGGCGACGAGCGTAAAAACGGTCTTCGTTCTTCTTGCTTTGCTTACATTACTTGTGTCATGGCTTCGCCAGATGTACTGTCCGAATTTTATCGCTTGCAGAATCAGCAGACGCAGGCGTTATTGGATGCCCTGGGACAGCTCGTCCAGGGTCAACGTGCGCTGCACCCCGATGCGGCCGCCGCCGTTTCATCGCTACTGCAGCCACAACACGCCGTTGCACCATCCTTCCGTAATTTTGATTCAACGCAAGAAACGTGGCCAGAATGGTCACGCCAGTTTGGCTTCCATCTGGCCGCCTACAGAATTCAAGGTAATGAGCGGCAGCCGTTTTTGCTTTCTTGTGTAGGTGTGTCCACCTACCATGTGATAGTGAAGTTGTTTCCCCGACGCGACATAGCAACTCTGTCCTACGAAGAAATTTTGTCTGCTTTAGATGCCTATTTCAAAGAAACTGTTAATGTAGTTGCAAAAAGGTATACGTTCTTTCGTACCAAACGTACGGCCGGTCAGACTAATAGGGAGTGGGTTGCAACATTGCAAGGACTTACTAGGGATTGTGATTTTGCATGTGAATGTGGACTTCCGTATTCAGATACTATGGTGCGTGATGCAATTGCACAGAACGTTTCTGATGTTCGCATACGGGAACAGATTTTGAAAATAGTAAATCCCTCCCTTCAACAAGTGATAGACATATTGGATAGACAAGACACACTTGACTTTGCTCAGGAATCATTTGAAACTTCGCCAGCAGTGTGTCACGTTAACCGGCCCGCCGGGCGCGCAGCACGGGACGCTAAATGGCCCTCGCGCACGTCAGCGCAGCTGCAGCCTAGCTCGCAAACACGAGTCCAGCCGCGTAAGCATGCCAATGCAGTTCTAAAATCATGCCCGCGGTGTGCAACTAGACATTCGTGTGACAATTGCCCGTCACGCCAAGCTATTTGCTTTTACTGTCATAAGAAAGGACATGTTCAAAGTGTTTGCCAGAAAAAGCTTGGATCAGACAATCACAACGATTCCAGGCCCTTTGCTTCGCGCCGGAATCGAACCAGGGACAATCAGGCTCGTGGACCTTCGCCCATGGACATTCATGTCGTTAATTCCACCCCGTCCAGTGCCACTTTATCTAACAGTGACTGTGTTCGTCCCACAAAAAGTGTGCGTCGACGTCGCCAGAACTCCCGTAAAGTCGCAAGTGCTTCTGTACCTGTATCAGTTCATATTGCACGTGAAAGTCGCTCTTGTCGTCAGCAGGACAATAAACTTTTTGTAGACTTAGACTTTGGAGGCACAGTGATACCATTCCAGCTTGATACCGGAGCTGCAGTTTCATTGCTCAATCAAGACACGTACAAACAATGTTCAGCTCAATAGTTATTTAGGACAGCCGATAACTGTGTTAAGACAGTGCAGCCTTCTTGCCACATACAAGGGACAATCAAAACTTGTGTCATTTTACGTTCTTCGTTCTTCTACTGCAGTGAACTTGTTTGGTTTAGAATCTCAAGGTGTAATTGGACGTGTGCAGGCTTCTCTCTGGGCCTCACCCTTAGTAATTTTGCCAAAACCTTCCGGAAAATTGAGACTTTGCGTGGACTTCAAGGCAACTGTGAATCCACAACTTGTGACTGCTGCTTTTCCTTTGCCACGCCCGGAAGATCTTTTTGACAAACTGTGCCCGGGAAAGTATTTTTCGAAATTGGACCTTGCAAATACTGGTGGACGCAGAATCCCAGCGCGTCTTGGTGGTTAACACGCATCTTGGATTGTACCGATTCAAAAGACTGCCATTCGGGTGTGCATCCGCCCCTGCATTGTTTCAGCAATATTTACAAACTGTTTGTGCGTCGGTCCCTACTGCTGCGAACCATCTGGACGATATTGTGATCTCCGGAAAGACAGAAGCCGAACATTTAGCCAACCTACGAACGTTATTTCAGGTCTTGCGACAAAATGGTCTTCGCTTGAGGAAGGACAAATGTGTGTTTTTTGCTCGTGACTTACCATATCTGGGCCATGTCATAAATGCCCAAGGCATACATCCAAGTCCAGAGCACCTCCGTGCCATACAGGAGTTGCCTTCGCCACAGAACTTGAAACAGCTCCAGAGTGTGTTGGGAAAAATTAACTACTATGCCAGGTTTGTGCCACGCGCTTCTTCCATTTCAGCTCCGCTTCATCGCTTACGCCGTAAAGGTGTTCCGTTCGTCTGGACGACGGAATGCGAACGCGCCTTTCGCCAGTTGAAATAGGCGTTGCTTTCTCATACTTGCCTTACGCCATTCGATCCCCAGAAACCACTTTTGTTGATGGTCGATGCATCGGAATTCGGGATCGGTGCTGTGCTTGCGCACAAAGATGGATCGCATGATCGTCCTATTGCCTTTGCTTCAAAATTGCTCTCGTCTGCGCATCGCAATTATTCCCAGATGGAGAAAGAAGCTTTAGCTCTCGTGTTTGGTGTTACTAAGTTCCATGATTTCTTGTATGGTCGTCACTTTACCATCATCATGGACCACAAACCTTTGACATCGCTTTTTCATCCGAACAAGCCTGTACCTCCACGCACAGCGCAGAAATTCATTCGCTGGTCTCTTTTCCTCTCGCAGTACCGCTACGATATCTTGTATCGGTCCACTGCTAAGCACGGAAACGCTGATGCGTTGTCCCGTTTGCCTGTTGCTGAGGATACAGCATTCGATTCTTCTGAACTTGCTTGCATGTTCATTGATTCGGAAACCGATGACGTGGTCGAATCGTTTCCGATTGATTTTCGTCGTGTCGCTTCAGCCACAGCTGCTGACCCTGTCCTTGCTACTGTTTTGCGTTTTGTTGCTACGCAATGGCCCTTGTCAAAGTCACGGATCGAGGATCCGTTGGTTCGCCGATTTTTTGCTCACAAGGAGAGACTTTTTGTACGACGTGGTGTTTTGTTGTTGCGTTCGGATAATGATCAGTCCAGAGTCGTGGTCCCACGTTCGTTACAGTCCTCTGTCTTATGGCTTCTTCACCATGGACATTGGGGTATAGTGCGCACGAAACAACTTGCTCGTCAGCACTGTACTTGGTTCGGAATCGATGCTGCGATTTCGCATATGTGCTCTTCTTGCATGGCGTGTGCCGAACAACAATCCGCCCCGCCGCGGAAATTCTTTGCATGGCGGACAGCCACTTCCCCTTGGCAACACTTGCACATCGATTTTGCTGGTCCATTCTGGAATGCTCGATGGTTGGTTGTGGTGGATTCCTTCAGTAATTTTCCTTTTGTTGTCCGGATGTCTTCCACGACATCATCTGCCACCATCCAAGCGTTGTCCGCTATTTTTTGCATTGAAGGTCTTCCCCAGACTATTGTTTCCGACAATGGCCCACAATTCATGTCCGCAGAATTTCAGTCATTCTGCAAGCCCAATGGTATTCAACATCTGACATCCGCGCCGTTTTCGCCTCAGTCAAACGGTGCCGCTGAACGGTTGGTCCGGAGTTTCAAGTCACAGATGATGAAGTTGAAAGTGTCGCATTCTAGGGAGGACGCATTGTTGCTCTTTTTTTCTTCGTATCGCTCTCAGCCCCGCGATGGTCGCTCGCCGGCTGAGTTGCTCCATGGTCGTCCTCATCGAACCTTGATGTCTTTGCTGCATCCGCCGCATCATGTTCCAGTGCAGCGGCAGACTACTGCTTTTGCTCCTGGCGACGTTGTTTTCTATCGCAACTATCGCGGTTCACGGCGTTGGCTCGCAGGGCGCATTCTTCGCTGCCTCCGCCGCGCGATGTATTTGGTTTTGGGGGCCTCTGGTGAGGTGCGTCGGCATCTCAATCAGCTGTGCCTCTGTCGTCGCCTGGGTTCTGCCGCTCCCCGTCTGCTTTCAGCGACGGTGCCGTCCGGTCAGCGCCCTGGGGACCCATCTACTGGCTCGCCTCATCCCCAGGTGTTACTGACGCTGCCTTCCATTTTGCCTCATGGCGACGCGTCGCCGCCCCCGCCGCCTGTTCTCCTGCCAGCGCCGCCCGCAGTGGACGCGTCGCTGCAACCTCCTGGCGCCTCCTTGGGTCACGCGCCGCCGCTCGCTTCCCGTGACCAGCTGTCCTCCGCCATGGAACTCTTGCCAGCTCCGGACCAGATGTCGTCTTCGCCCGTCGGGTGCCCCGACGCAATGGAGGTCGACCCTTCGGCCCCTCCTGTCTCATTACGGGCGCATACACCGCATGTTGACGTGCACCCTGGACTAGGTTTTCAGGCGTTTCCTAGCTCCCCTCGGACCGAATGGCCAGGTGCGGGTGGCACAGCCTCGCCTGTTGTTAGGCTCCCCACCTCATCGCATACGTCAACATGGGGTCCTCCCCACGGCGGGCGGAAGCCTTATCACACGACCGTTCGCCGATTTGCGGGGGAGGAATGTGGTGTCACTGCCAGACACCACACTTGCTAGGTGGTAGCTTAAATCGGCCGCGGTCCATTAGTACATGTCGGACCCGCGTGTCGCCACTGTGTGATCGCAGACCGAGCGCCACCACACGGCAGGTCTCGAGAGACGTACGAGAACTCGCCCCAGTTGTACAACGACGTTGCTAGCGACTATACGGACGAAGCCATTTCTCTCATTTGCCGAGAGACAGAATAGCCTTCAGCTAAGTTAATGGCTACGACTTAGCAAGGCGCCATTAGCCTTAAATAGCTTGTATATAAAGAGTCACTTGTATCACCACAATCTCCAGATGTCTCATCAAGAACGATGTATACAAGGATGTATTAAAAGTTAAGTATATTCCAAAGATACGTATTTTCTTTATCACATTCATTAAGTCTCCTGTTTCAGACCTCACTCCATCCTTCGTGAGTTAGCGCGTGCATCTTGGCCGCCTCTTTCAATTAGTGTGCGTAGTGTTGGCAAGTCTGCCGACACTACAGTGCACGTGCCCGTCGACCTGGGACCGGACCGCAGCGACGCACGGATGCACGCCAAAACCGTAGGATCCTACGCAGTGCCGTAGGGGACCACACCGCCACTTCCCAGCAAATTAGGGACACTGTTGCTCCTGGGGTATCGGCGAGGACCATTCGCAACCGTCTCCATGAAGCTGGGCTACGGTCCCGCACACCGTTAGGCCGTCTTCCGCTCACGCCCCAACATCGTGCAGCCTGCCTCCAGTGGTGTCGCGACAGGCGTGAATGGAGGGACGAATGGAGACGTGTCGTCTTCAGCGATGAGAGTCGCTTCTGCCTTGGTGCCAATGATGGTCGTATGCGTGTTTGGCGCCGTGCAGGTGAGCGCCACAATCAGGACTGCATACGACCGAGGCACACAGGGCCAACACCCGGCATCATGGTGTGGGGAGCGATCTCCTACACTGGCCGTACACCACTGGTGATCGTCGAGGGGACACTGAATAGTGCACGGTACGTCCAAACCGTCATCGAACCCATCGTTCTACCATTCCTAGACCGGCAAGGGAACTTGCTGTTCCAACAGGACAATGCACGTCCGCATGTATCCCGTGCCACCCAACGTGCTCTAGAAGGTGTAAGTCAACTACCCTGGCCAGCAAGATCTCCGGATCTGTCCCCCATTGAGCATGTTTGGGACTGGATGAAGCGTCGTCTCACGCGGTCTGCACGTCCAGCACGAACGCTGGTCCAACTGAGGCGCCAGGTGGAAATGGCATGGCAAGCCGTTCCACAGGACTACATCCATCATCTCTACGATCGTCTCCGTGGGAGAATAGCAGCCTGCATTGCTGCGAAAGGTGGATATACACTGTACTAGTGCCGACATTGTGCATGCTCTGTTGCCTGTGTCTATGTGCCTGTGGTTCTGTCAGTGTGATCATGTGATGTATCTGACCCCAGGAATGTGTCAATAAAGTTTCCCCTTCCTGGGACAATGAATTCACGGTGTTCTTATTTCAATTTCCAGGAGTGTACATTGCGGGTAAGGACCACGAAGATAAGATACGAGAAATTAGGACACACAGACAGTTCGCTCTATTTGCGAATGGAACAGGAAAATAAATGATTAGTAGTGTTATAAGGTACCTTCCGCCAAGCGCCGCATGGTGGCTTCAGGAGTATCTACGTCGATGTAGCTGTAATGTGTTAAAATATTTCGTCAGGTTTAATACAGGTTTGTCCCAGGAGGACAGAGCAATATTAAGGGATATGACAGGAACGATCATTAGAAAAAAAAGGAAAAAGAAAAAAGAAAAAAAAACAGTAAACATGGGCTCTAAAACGCGTACCTGAAGAGCTATGAGGACGTCTTCACCCTTGACACTGTGAAAGAAATCTCTTCTACTGTAAGCTTTCTGATTTCCATATTTCGAGAGATGGTACTATAGTAGAGGTCTGCATCTGAAGCTAATGCTAGCTCGAATTGCTCGGTGCAGGTAGTTCACGGTAAGTCTGGCAGATGTCAACCCAGCCGCTTTGGCCGCTGGCAGCAGTACCTATCGACTTCACTGACTCTCGCTAGAGCATTTTACGCTCAAAATTACAGCTGCCGAGCGCCATTCAGTCGCCAGATGTAGGATGACGGCGCGTGAACGTGAGATGAAGGAGAGACCGAAAGCGAAGTCGATTCGAAAGAATATATCCTGACTACTTTTGGGAGAGATTTTCATCAGTGACTCAAAAGGATGTCGGCTACGTGTAGTGTGGCGTGTGTCCTGCTCTCCCGTCTTACGGATCCGCCACCACACATCTGAAGGCACATGTCTGCAGAACACGACAAAGTGGAAGTTCTGAAGCATTGCCAGTTTCAGTGAAAGCTATGGTAGTTAAAAACGTGTGTAGAAATGTGTGCTGGAGGTCTCCTTCAATTTACATTAATATTAGTTGTAGGATTTCGCACTTTATGTCAGTAGCACGTAAACATCGATTCAGAACTGGGACATGTAAGTGTCTCCAGCATTTTGCATCTTCCTACAACGGTATCACGAAACACTGACAGACATGCCGATGAAATATGAATGCCCAGCATTATCCACAAGCCTTATAAAATTCTCATCGGTCTTTCCATTGTGTGCCAGCCTAGTCCGCTGTAACTAGCCCTGACGTCATAAATGTTGCGCAACACTTTAAAAATCAAGTAAATAACCTGAAACGTTTCTAGCGTGTCAGGAATAATACTAAATCAATATGTGTTGAATGTCAGTTCAATAACTTTAACCAATTTCGAAATTTGGACGTTTTTCTGTAAAAATCATTGGCGCAACAGAAAAGAGCTAGAAACTTAATAATTTGTATTTAGATTCATTTTGCTTAATAATTTAGTAGAAACAGTATTCTGGATCTCACAAATTAAAATTTTTGTTGATATTCATGATTTTCTGGTTTTTGCCTTAAAAATCAAGGAAGCAAGATAGATTAAGTACACTAATAAATAAGGCTAGGATGTTTAAATTTAAGTAGAACATTGGTAAGTAGCCGTCGAGATTCAAGAATCCAGACTAACCGAGCGTTAACCATGCGCTCCATCACCTTACAGAGACAGCTTGTAAGAGAAATGGGGCGGTAACTAGAAGGAAGGTGTCTATCCTTCCCGGGTTTGGGTATAGGAACAACGACGGCGTCACGCCAACGCATGGGGACCTGACCTTCGGTCCAGACGCGACTGTAGGTACGAAGAAGGAAGCTTTTGCCTGCCGAAGAATTGTGTGCCAGCATCTGAACGTGAATGGCATCTGGCCCCGGAGCAGAGGACCGGGACAGTGCAAGCGCACGTTCGAGTTCCCGCATAGTAAAGGGGGCATTATAAGTTTCCAGATTCAGCGAGTGGATAGAAGGTCGCCGAGCCTCTTCTGCCTCTTTCCTGGGAAGGAAGGCAGGGTGATAATGGGCAGAGCTTGAAACCTCGGCGAAAAAGCGGCCGAAGGCGTTGGAGACAGCCACGGGATCAACAAGGACCTCATTACCTGAGGTCAGGCCAGGTACCGAGGAGTGGGCCTTAATGCCTGACAGCCTGCACAGGCCACCCCAAACGACAGAAGAGGGAGTAAAACTGTTAAAGGAGCTGGTGAAAGAAACCCAACAAGCTTTTTTGTTGTCTTTGATTACTCTACGGCATTGCGCTCGGAGTCGTTTGTATCCAATACAATTCGCCAACGTAGGATGGCGGCGAAAGGTGTGTAAAGCACGTCGTCGAGCACGGATAGCGTTTCTACAAGCCTCATTCCACCAGGGGACGGAAACGCGATGTGAAGAAGAGGTAGTATGAGGAATGGAACGTTCGGCAGCATTGATGATAACAGCCGCGAGGTATTCGACCTGACTGTCACAACTGAGAAAATCGTGGTCTGGAAAGGTCGCCAGGGAGGAGTAAAGTCCCCAGTCAGCTTTCGGTATGTTCCAGCTCTAAGGACGTGGGGATGGTGTGTGGTGCAGGAGACGAATGACACAGGGGAAGTGGTCGCTCGAATCGGTGTCAGAAAGGACATACCACTCGAACCGACGGGCAAGAGTGGTAGAACAGATCGAAAGGTCCAAGTGGGAGTAGGTATGAGTAGAGTCCGAGAGGAAAGTCGGGGCGCCAGTATTGAGGCAGACAAGATTGAGATGGTTGAGGACATCCGCCAAGAGGGAGCCTCTCTGACAGGATGCAGGAGAGCCCCAAAAGGGATGATGGGCATTGAAGTCGCCAAACAATAAAAACGGCGGAGGAAGCTGAACAATCAGGTGCATCATGTCAGCCTGACTAACTGCGGATGACGATGGAGTGTAGACAGTACAAACAGAAAAAGTAAAGGCAGAAATAGTAATACCGACAGCTATTGCTTGGAGTGGGGTGGTCAATGGGATGGGATGGTAATAGACATCGTCCCGAACGAGCAACATGACCCCACCATGAGCTGGGACACCGTCCACAGTGGTGAGGTCATACCGCTCCGAGGTATAGTGGGTAAAAGCAATACGGTCAGTTGGGCGCAACTTGGTTTCCTGGAGACCAAGGACGAGCGGACAGTGCAGGTGGAGGAGCAGTTGTAATTCCTCCCGATTAGATCGAATACCTCTTATGTTCCAATGTAACAAAGCCATCGCTAGTCAGAAAAAAAAGGGGGGGGAACGAGACGGGGGAGAGCTGGTCACCTCGACGGCCGCGGAGGGCCAGGTTTCGAGGGAACAACGCTACAACCGGCGGGAGGCGGATCCTGTTCCATCGAGTCTTCGCCAGCTGCGGCCGCTGTCCAGGGTTGCGTAGGAGGGGCAGCATCATTTGCCGACGAGAGGCCAGCTGAGCGCCTGGCAGCAGAGCGTCCCGGCGAAACTGAGGACGGCCGGGAGCAGCGGCTCATGGATGGAGCGTCAGACGAAACGCGCCGGGGTGGCGAGGGGGATAAAGACTTCTTCTTGGAGGCCTTCTTGGAAGTCCGAGGAGGCACGGGGATGGTGGGCTGGACCCGAAGAAGGTCCACACGCACGGGGTCCGTTTTGGAACGCCGGACCTCAGAAGCCGGGGTCCGGAACGTTTCCCCGATGGACGCCTGAGAAGAGGAGCGCTTCTCAGGCGGCGGGGGAGGGAGGAAGAGGAAGGGTGGCCCCTGGGGCAGAGGGGGCGGGGGCCATGAGGGAGGAGGGTTTGGAAGGGAGGGATGTGGGAGGCAGAGGCATAGACCCCGGATGGGGTGAGGAGGTGGAGGGGGGACAGGATAGGGGTTAGGATACTGTGGAAGGAGTGGACATGACTGAGGCAAACGAAGTTGTCAACGTCACGGGATGAAGGCGGTCATACTTCTTCCAGGCCACAGAATAAGAGAGACGATCCACAGTTTTGAGTTCTTGAATCTTCTTCTCCTTCTGATACGCGGGGCAATCTAAAGATCTAGGCGAGTGGATGCCAGGACAATTGATGCACCGAGGTGGTGGGGTGCATGTATGTTCCTCACGAAGAGGACATCCACAATCGCCACAAAGGGGCTGAGCCTCACACCGTGATGACAGATGACCAAAGCGCAAACACCGAAAGCAGCTCATAGGAGGCGGGACATAAGGTCGCACGTCGCACCGGTAGCACATCACCTTTACCTTCTCTGGGAGAACGTCCCCCTCGAAGGCGAGGATAAAGGCCCCGGTGTCGATGCGACAGTCTTTGGGGCCGCGCTGGACTCGCCGGACGAAATGCATGCCTCGGCGCTCCAGGTTGGCCCTGAGCTCCTCATCAGATTGCAGCAGGAGGTCCCGATGAAAAATAACCCCCTGCGTCCTATTCAGTGCCAGATGCGGGACAATGGACACTGGGATGTCCCCTAGTCTGTCGCACGCCTGGAGCGCCGCCGACTGTGTGGCGGAGGCGGTCTTTATAAGAACGGACCCCGAACGCATTTTACTGAGTCTCGATTTCTCCGAAGATGTCCTCGATGTGCTGGACAAAGAACATGGGCTTGGAGGTGGCGAACGTCCCCCCATCGGTCCGAGAACAGACTAAATAGCGGGGTTAGTACTTCGCCCCAAGCCGGCGGGCCTGTCCTTCCTCCCAGGGAGTGGCCAAGGGGGAAAGGGCAGGAGAACCACAACCAGAGACAGTACCTTTCTTTTTAAAAGACTCGGCCGCAGAGCGATCTGATATATGTTGACGTTTCATCTGCGAAACGTCCGCCCCGATACCACCCACTCCGACCAGGGGCTCTCCCCAGGGGCGCCACCCAGCCTCAGCAAGGGCCACCTGGCAGGATGGCCGTTGCTGGGAGCCCTGGTGCCCCAAGGAGGCGGGCATCTACTCCTTGGCCGACGTGGGGAGGGTGCAGCTCAGATATCGGCAGTACGATCCCTGTGTTGTCAGGGGGCTACAACCTGGAGGGTACATGACGACCCCACCACAACGGGCTGGCTACCGTGCTGGATTTCGGGTGCCATGGAAAGTCCATCATGATCGTAGGTGCAGATGGGAACGCAGTGTCGGCGTAACTTGTACAACCCATCAGGCGTTTAGGCCCAATTTGAGGAATAGTGGGTATGGTTACAACGCCGTTACAATGCTGAGTGCCAAGGTCTTAGTGCACTGAGGACCGGTGGTACACTACGTAAGGCGTCCTTCCCCAAAAGGCTCGTACTTCTGTAGAATTTTGAAAAATGGAGGTCAAACCCCAAGGGGGACCATCACGTGGAAGGCCGAAACGGTTGAAACTTCTTTTAGTCGCCTCTTACGACAGGCAGGAATACCTCGGGCCTGTTCTTACCCTGGACCCGCAGGGGGGAGCACGACAGCGGAAAAATCAGCCAGGACGAAAATACCAGCAGCACCACATCTTGAAAATTGGCCTCTAATACAGTCAATACACAATAACCACTCAAAAGTATGAACACCAAAGGCTGTCGAACTACACGCCATGCCAGACAGCATCAAAACCCCGAGGAAGAACACACTGCCGGAAAACTACACTAACGACCATGGCAGGTAACTGGAACGTTAACGGCCAAAAGGGAGAAAATACCGCTGGTGCACTTCACTAATAAGTATCAACCAAATGAATAGTTAAACACCATACACGAAGACGGCTACAAATTTTCGCTGACTCCAACACACCATACATTGCTGCTTGTGAGAACAGCCCAGAAAGCAACAACTGTCAATGAATGAACAGATGTCACAGCAGCTGAGGTTCCATAACAGGTTAACTGATCACTTAACTTCAGTGTCCACGTTCGGTGGATGACGAATTTTGTAGCTCTCGATGCTAGCACCTCACAAATAAGACTGCGTGTCCACGCCGCCAGCGGCCCCGGCCTGACCTCGCGGCTCTGTCCCAACCGACCGACTTCGTCCAACACGTAGACAGGATTAAAATAACTGCTCAGTCAAAACCACACAAGCTACACACAGTTCTGCGAAAACACTCCCACAAACAACTCAAACAATACTAAAACCAGTCACTGTGGAACAGCAAGAACGAATCACAAGTCGATACAAACAGAACTCGGAAGCGCTTGGTGACCAAATACATATCGCCCGATGAGACGACCGACCGAACTACCAACCAACCAACGGTCGTCGTTGCTCAAGTCTCCTTCCGTCGGACAGTGCATGTGTGTCGCCAGCGGTCGGGCTAGTACTGGCTGTGCAGACCTGGTTGGAACTCCATCCCGATTGCCCTCAGCACACGCCACGACCCAGAAATACTAGCTGACGCTCCAAAGATAGTACGACAGTGTTCTTATCGATAGCGCTGCTGCTGCCACCCACGGACAGGCAGGCCAGAAACTTAGTGACGCCAGTAAATCGAATAAGAAACGAGATGGCAGTACTGAAAAGACAAGATGTCAAATAATAAATGGCAGGAACACGAGTTGGTCACAGCTCAATGCTGTTTTGTAGAAAACTGACATTTTGAGCCCGTGGCTGTGTACAAAATACAAACTGATTCCTGAAGAGAGATAACAGTCACCAGCCACTGTTTATACCACAGTTTATTTATACAATTAGCGCCGTTACTGGTTTCGAGCCTCCATGTTCATCAGCAGATGGAAGATACATTGATTGAAATTGCTAGGAGTAAGTCCCCAAGGTTTCATTGTCACTGAGTGAGGTGCTATATATGCAAGGCACTGCAAACCTTTCAGCATTCTGCATGCATTATGCATGTTTTAAATGCAATCATGAAACACATGTTCGATAATGATTTGAAACGCCCTTCTTAAGTCTGCAGGACAGAACAGGTAGTTGGAATTGTGGCAAGGGGCCAAAAGGGACTGTCAGTTACACTCAAACACATGGAACTTTAGTTGTCCAAACAATACAGCAAAAATTTTTGAACTTAATTATTGGCTGAATAGGGCACACTATTTTATGCCTTAAGGGCACAACCACTTAAATTTAAAAATGGCTGGAAGCCATTAACTTAAAATTCAGACTCAAAACAGAATATTTAGGAGGCAGAAGGCCTCACGTAAGTACGTTCTATAACTTGACTGAAGGCTCAACAAATCTAACACTTGAAAAGCAAACAAGTTTAAGTAAAAGACGACTGGAGGCCCATGATTTAAGACTGCAGGTCAAATTAAAACAGGACAGAAGGTCTCATCTTCAATAAGGCTGAAGGCCCCACACAGTCAGATAGTTGAAAGACGAGAACTTTAATTTAAAAAGTGGCTGATGGCCCATTACTTAAAACAACTAAAATAATTTTTAGTAGGCAAGGGCCCAAAGCTTTATCTTTAACCAATATTTTACACAGACTGAAGGCCCAAACAATCTAAGATTTATCAAGTAAGGAATTTAAATTTTAAAGCAGGTGAAGGCCCATTATTGAAAACCGCAACTACAATAAATTTTCAAAAGGCTGAAGGCCCATGCTTTATCCAAAAAACCTTCAAGTTTAAAGCGGTTGAAGGCTCATTATTTAAAACCCAACTAAAAGCATACAAATTCAAACCATCGGCTATAAGCTATTAAAATACACAATGAAACACCAATAAGAAAAGGCAGTACAGCCAGCGGCGCTCAGAAGTTTCCGGGGGATGATCTGCACTTGAAATATTAACGTTCGCTTTGGGGAGACAGGTATCGGCCCAACTATATCCGATCTGCCGGCAACCCAACCAAGAGGCGGTCAAAGGACCCACCTGACCAGTTTACAAGGAACTCCAAAGCCAAAGAGTAAAATGTGTAGCCGCCCACAATCGAGTAGGCATAAGCTGTCAAAACTACACACACACGTTTTGGACAGCGACAACACGGTGAGGAAAGGACACTCCCTGAATTTTACGTCAGCAATCAGGGCAGCTAACTGGAATGTTAACGGCCACAAGGCAGGAAATTCTGCTGGTGCACTTGGACTTCAAATAACCAAAATACAGTTAAACTCCACAGGATGGTGGTCAAACTTTCGCCAACTCGAACACTCGCTGTTACTCACGGGAATACCCCAAACAGCCAACCATGAAAACCAACGGCACAATCTCAACCGTCTGGCTTCGGTAATTAAATTACCACTCAACCTTGATGTCCTGGGTCGGTGAGCCACGAACCTCGTAGCAATCGGAACAGCTCCCACACACTCCGACACTGCGGACATACCGACAGCCGACCTGCCGCGCGGAGATTTCCTGGCTGATCCACACCAACCGACCGACTACCGCACACCGGCTAGCCGGAAACTATAAGCACCAGACCAAAGATAGTACAAGGTGCGAATATCGACACACACCGCTGCTGCCACACGTAGAAAGAGGAAGAACCACGGCATAACCGCAATAATCGTGGGAAACGAAATGCAGAGTAACAATTAGGGTTTAAACCAACGCATAAGTCGGGGCCAGCACGGTCACTGATTATTTCATAAATGTGGTTGCAGTTGTTTGTTCCACGACTTATGCTACTACAGATACTGCCCGTTTCATGAAGAAAACGGGTGACGGGTATTCGACGTCGACGAGTTTGAAGCAAGACATAGGGAGCAGGTGGAACAGCTTGGTTAGGATTTTGCAAAATGTAATTAGGCAGTACGATGAAAACATGGAAATGCTTACACAGAGAGGTTTCTCTGAAGAACTTCCTGATTACCGCAAGAACTGGTGACATTTTTTAGTTATTCAAGGAAGAAATTGTAGTGCTGGAAGACAGGAAGTTTCCAACAGTTTAATTTGTTTTGTTATGGGTGCAATAACTGAA
Organism: Schistocerca nitens; assembly: GCF_023898315.1. Classification (NCBI taxonomy): domain Eukaryota; kingdom Metazoa; phylum Arthropoda; class Insecta; order Orthoptera; family Acrididae; genus Schistocerca; species Schistocerca nitens. The sequence goes on from NC_064620.1 coordinate 12,579,195, forward strand.
ACGGAATTGTAATACAGGCCCAGAAGATAAAGAGAGTACGTTTAAATTGCTGTAGACCCACTTTTCTTGTTTCATACATGCTGTGTGTCCAGCAACTGAAAATCGCACGTAATTTCAAAGCGCTTATTTGAGTGTCACCGGTATTTTGGCAGTACAGTACATGTGTCGTACTATCGTTAGTTAACTTAAGAAACTACGAGTGCTGAAAGATCGCTGTTAATTATATATGGTAAGGATCCCACACTGCGCAGCAGTATTCTAAAAGAGGACGGACAAACATAGTGTAGGCAGTCTCTTTAGTAGACACATTTTCTAAGCGTCCTACTAATAAAATGCAGTCTTTGGTTAGCCTTCCCCACGATGTTTTCTGTGTGTTCTTTCCAATTTGATTTGTTCTTCAATGTAATTCCTAGTATTTACTTGAATTTACGGCCTTTAGATTTGTCTGATTTATCGTGTAACCGGAGTTTACATTTTATCGAAAATTCCTTTTATCACCCTTGTGGATGACCTCACACTTTTCGTTATTTAGGGTCAATTGCTAATTTTCACATCATGCTGATATCTTTTCTAAATCGTTTTGCAATTTGTTTTGGTCTTCTGATGACTTTACTACTCTTAAATTGCTTGCCTATAACGCTTTATCGGCAAACAACTTAAGACGGCTGCTCAGATTGTCTCCCAAATCGTTTACATAGATAAGGGACAGCGAAGAGCCTATAACGCTACCTTGGGGGACGCCAGAAATCACTTCTGATTTACTGGATGACTTTCCGTCAATTACTAAGAACCGTGACTTCTCTGACTAGAAATCACAAAATGGCTCTAAGCACTATGGGACTTAACATCTGAGGTTATCAGTCCCCTAGACTTAGAACTACTTAAACCTAACTAACCTAAGGACATCACACACATCCATGCCCGAGGCAGGATTCGAACCTGCGACCGTAGCAGCAGCGCGGTTGCGGACTGAATCACCCAGAACCGCTCGGCCACAGCGGCCGGCAGGAAATCGCAAATCCAGTCATATAACTGAGACGATATTATACAGGGTGTTACAAAAAGGTACGGCCAAACTTTCAGGAAACATTCCTCACACACAAAGAAAGAAAATATGTTATGTGGACATGTGTCCGGAAACGCTTACTTTCCATGTTAGAGCTCATTTTATTACTTCTCTTCAAACCACATTAATCATGGAATGGAAACACACAGCAACAGAACGTACCAGCGTAACTTCAAATACTTTGTTACAGGAAATGTTCAAAATGTCCTCCGTTAGCGAGGATACATGCATCCACCCTCTGTCGCATGGAATCCCTGATGCGCTGATGCAGCCCTGGAGAATGGCGTATTGTATCACAGCCGTCCACAGTACGAGCACGAAGAGTCTCTACATTTGGTACCGGGGTTGCGTAGACAAGAGCTTTCAAATGACCCCATAAATGAAAGTGAAGAGGGTTGAGGTCAGGAGAGCGTGGAGGCCATGGAATTGGTCCGCCTCTACCAATCTATCGGTCACCGAATCTGTTGTGAGAAGTGTGCGAACACTTCGACTTAAATGTGCAGGAGCTCCATCGTGCATGAACCACATGTTGTGTCGTACTTGTAAAGGCACATGTTCTAGCATCACAGGTAGAGTATCCCGTATGAAATCATGATAACGTGCTCCATTGAGCGTAGGTGGAAGAAACTAAAATGAGCTCTAACATGGAAATTAAGCGTTTTCGGACAATGTCCACATAATATCTTTTCTTTATTTGTGTGTGAGGAATGTTTCCTGAAAGTTTGGCCGTACGTTTTTGTAACACCCTGTATAAGCATGCAATTTCACTACAAGCTGCTTGTTTGGCACAGTGTCAAAAGCCTTACGGAAATCCAGAAATACGGAATTGTCAATAACACTCAACACATCGTGCGAGTAAATAGTTAGTTGTGTTTCACAAGAACGATGTTTTCTAAATCTGTGTTGACTGTGTGTCAATAGACCGTTTTCTTAGAGGTAATCATGATGTTCGAAGACAATATATGTTCCAAAATCCTGCTGCATATAGACGTTAATGAGATGGGCCTGTAACTTCGTGGAACACTTCTTCTACCTTTCTTGAATATTGGTGTGACCCTCCTTTCCAGTCTTTGGGCACAGATCTTTCGTTGAGCGAACGGTTGTATATGATTGTTAAGTATGGAGGTATTTTATCAGCATGCTCTGAAAGGAACCTGACTTATGTACAATATGGTTCAAATGGCTCAAATGGCTCTGAGCACTATGGGACTTGACGGCTGAGGTCATCAGTCCCCTAGAATCTAGAACTGCTCAGTTAGGTTTAAGTAGTTCTAACCTAAGGACAGCACACACAGCCATGCCCGAGGCAGGATTCGAACCTGCGACCGTAGCAGTCACTCGGTTCCGGACTGAAGCGCCTAGAACCGCTAGGCCACAGCAGCCGGCGTACAATCTGGACCTGAAGACTTGCTTATTGCATAAGGCAAGCTATTTTCTCTCATGGATCACAATGATATTACGATTAGACACTATCACCCGCGAATATACGTCTACAGCTTAACCAACTTGATGTATTTGCACTGACTGGTGGGAGTATGTCAGAAGCGACATCAGCTTGCAGACACACAAAAATGCTACTAAAACGGTTGAAACCACTTCGCGTCGACAGCACCAGACCGGGTCACCTCCACCATCCTTCCCACGGCGACTCGTTCGACCACAGTCGGCCCACTTCTTGCATTTGTATTCCGCCGAGCGCGGCGCCCTTGAGCGAGTATGACCGAGCAAAAGACCCCATCTGCAGACATCTATAGCATACACCAAAACAAGAAAAAGATTCACAGGAAACGTGGACTCGGCGCATAACCGTAACAGCTATGAGCACTTGTTCATCTACGTTGCTGTGAAGCACATCTCTTCTGCCGAACAAGTGCTCATAGCTGTTAAGGTATGCACTTCAGTGCCCATGTTCACTGGATATTTTTGTGTTGTTTTGGTCCGCACTACCTCCACCCGAAATATGGAAAGCAAATATCTTGCACCAGAAGTAATGTACTCCACGGTATGGAAGACGAAGAAGTGCTCATAGCAGTTCAAATATGTGTACCTTTCGAAACTGATTTCTCGCTATACGCTGTGGAATTACATTATAAGTTTTTATCTACATACGCATTTCATTTTTCCTTACTTTTATTTATTTTCTACGGTAAATTTGTAAATTTCAACTGGAAACACACTGCAAACCCTAACAGATACGCATGTTTGTTGCACTGACATCACAATCAATTGTTTCAGTAGCTGGCTGAGGCCTTAAATAAAACCATTATGAAACAAATATGACGAATAAAATAAACTACCAAAAAGACTATAGGAACGAGTTTAGCATTTAATATATGTTCTTGGGGCTGTGAACTAATCATCAGGCCATGCTAAAAGCAGAACAAAGGACGTTATAAGATTGAGCATATACGATGTTGGAAAATTCCCGTTACAAATTTCTAGGTCTTGTAGAGGGAAGTGAGTACATAACATTTTCAACAAGGACCCACATCCGGAAACGTACCGTTTCCGTGCTACAGCCGCTTGAAAACATATTTACTAAGTTGGTTTGCAACAGGGGAGTCACGGTGGAGGGTGCATTCATCATACAGGGTGATGTCATCTGACGTCTACTTTACCTCTCTGACCTGGTTTGAGCCTGATTCACGTATATGTGTGTGTTGGAGCAGCATGGTTGAGCACACGTTTGCAGAATATTCTGACATGGTCCTTCTGTATGGAGAAGCTCAGGGTACTGGAAGAGCTGGTCGTAGCCTTTATCAAGATCGTTCTCCCCAACCTCCGACTTCATTGCACAGTCTTTTCGCCACAATTACGTAACGGCTTCGAGAAAGTGGTACCTTCACCGTCAGCAGGCGTGACTGTGATGCTCCAAGGAGACGACGATGGCCCGAACTGGAAGAGGCAGTACTGCATCATTATGAAGAACACCCGTCAGCGAGGGCACGAGCAGTAGCACATGCGATGGATGTTGCTCGCTCCACCGTCTGGTATGTTGTGGATGACCAACAACTATATCCGTCCCACCTCCATCACCACATACCACCTCCAACACCCAGAGGCACGTGAATGAGGCTCGAACCAGGTGAGAGAGGTAGGATAGACGTCAAATCACATTAGCCAATCCGCCATGACTAGTGTGTTGCAACCGTACCTACCAAACATACTTTCAAACGGATGTCGCACGGAAACGGTACGTTCCGGACATGCGTTCCTATTCAGAATATTATTGACTAGCTCCCATCTACTAGTTCTAGAAGTCTGTAACTGAAATTTCCGAACACCCCTTATAAAGAAATGTACATAGCTCTCAAGAGCAATTATAAATTACAATGCTTTCCTGTGACATTCATGTGTGGTATGTTGATCGTCTCGAAAACCCTAACGTAGAACAAACATTTTCATGTGATTAAGCGCATCTTTGTTCATATTAAAGCTAACCCTTCAGTCACTGTCCTGTTTACCGTTACAGAGCGGAAATAAAATGCTGTTTTATGTCTTACTGCTTCGTCGACAGCAAGATCTTTATGGTTGTCAGCTCAACTGAACGTTTACAACACGGTTAAGAGAGCATCATTAAACGAGAGACGGCAGCACAACACATTTTCGCTACGTAAAATAAAAGCAAAGTTAATTGACGCAAAAGGCAATAACAGTAACAAAATTAGTGGTCAATAAATCACCTCTATTGCCTATAGAGGCAAAAAAAGAACTTACGGAATATAGGAGCAGCCTTCGTGACTGGACTCAAGAATTACTGCCAGAGGGAATTTAACAGCTCGTTCTGAAGGACAAGGTAGAAAGCTCTGCGAGGCTCTGCGCGGACGAAGTTGTTATACGCAGGTAGTTGTGACGTCAGGAAGACTTGCAGAGGATCGACAATTGGTGCAATAACTGGCAGTTGTCTCTCAGCGTAAGTACACACATCAGAAAAAGTTTTGCATCGCCCCAGTTCCCAGAACTCCTGAAGATAGACGTTGACTGTGGATATCGTCTCACAGGCATAGTCCCTTTCACTTTTCACTGATGTCACTAAACCCGCCCAAAGATGTAAACAATCATGCATGAGCAGCGCCTATTAGACGGAGGGGGTCCGACAACCGATTACTTCCAGTCATTCCACCAGGAAGGAGGTACACGCCTAGTGTTGTTCAAATGACTCTGAGCACTATGGGACTCAACATCTGAGGTCTTAAGTCCCCTAGAACTTAGAACTAATTAAACCTAACTACTCTAACGACATCACACACAGCCCTGCCCGAGGTAGGAGTCGAACCTGCGACCGCAGCGATCGCGCGGTTCCAGACTGAAGCGCCTAGAACCGCTCGGCCACATTGGCCGGCCCTCATGTTGTTTGTAGTTCAAACATATCTAGACGGTCAACATCGCGGTTCGATTGCGTCCGCACTGTTACTTTGTGCCAGGAAGGGTTCTCAACAAGGGAAGTGTCCAGGCGTCCAGGAGTGAACCAAAGCGATGTTGTTCAGACATGGAGGAGATAGAGAGAGAGAGACAGGAACTGTCGATGACATGCCTCACTCAGGCCGCCCAAAGGTTACTACTGCAATAGATGACCGACACCTACGGATTATGGCTCGTAGGAACCCTGACGGCAACGCGACCATGTTGAATAATGCTTTTTGTGCAGCCACAGGACGCCGTGTTACAACTCAAACTGTGTGCAATAGGCTGCATGATGCGCAACTTCACTCCCGACGTCCATGACGAGGTCCATCTGTCCAACCACGACACCATGCAGCGCAGTAAAAATTGGCCCAAAAAATTGCCGAATGGATCACCCAAGATTGGCATCACGTACTGTAAGGCCGGAAATGCATATCCTCCTATTTCCATCTATTGTACCATAAATTTTTTCCTTATTTTGTCACCTGCAAGATATGACATTTCTCTCTCTTTATATATTGTAATTGTTTTATTGTTTGTATATATATATATATATATATATATATATATATATATATATATATATATATATATATATGCATTTATGTCGATATATAATTGGTTTGTTTTGTAAATATTATTTGTGTTTTTACGCTGGGTCTTGCCTAGGGAAAACTATGCTATCGAACGATTACATCGATAGGTCGTGTGGAGAACCAAAGTGTTTAGGATCTTTGGTAGTGTTAACTCTGCCGCCTGGAGCGCGGGCAGAGCAGAGTCTGGCTGGAGGAGGGCGGTGGAGCATGTGTGTTGTGTGACGCTCCCGCGAGTTGCCGCGCTTTCGGTGTTTGGCAGCATGTAATTGAGCTCGACTTGCTATGTTAGTTTCTGACATGGTGTCGCGGACGGGAACGTTAGCTGGCTCACATCAATACCCCGTTTCGGCTGGAGACCGTGTCGAGAAGAAGGCACGCCAACATCCAGCTTCTGCAACAGCGACGGCCGACAATGAGTGACTGTCGCCACCTCCTCGATCGACGACTTCAAACCTTCAATCAACCAACAAGGAATACTGGTAGCAAGTAAAGTTTTAGAACTCTATGGCAGACCTCAGCTTTTCAAACTGTTGCATCACAAAATTACAGCAACTTAGCATGAACCTTTGTTGCTCATTGTCCCAATTGCATTACCAAGCAGCATTACCTTCCTTTTCCGGAATGAACCCAAGTGTCGTTGAAATTCAAACGCCAGCATTAAAGTAATATCATTCGATTTCACTGCTTTAATTTCAAAGTTCAGTTAAGGTATTCATAGCTGGCTACAATATTTAGATTACACATGCACAAATTAAGAGTGCGAGTTTTGTTACCGTATTTTAGCTTACCTGTGACTGCAGCTCAGCTTGGTATGTACTAAATTTTACTATTATTAATTGTTCAGAATCATTTAATTCAAGTTCAAAGTTAAATCTCTTATTTCTAAATTGCGTAGATTCAAGTAGCTTTTGAAATGATTGATGAGGTAGCCGAAGACTAACCGTATTTTACCGAATTTCGATGTGCTTCAGAGAAAAAGCTCACTATTAATTTCAGTCACTAAATTAACTTTCAATTTTCCGGTTTAACTAATTCTTTTGCTAAATTAAGTCAGAGTGTAGCGAAATTTATTACTTCTGACAAACATTCAGTTTTCACACAACACGTGTCAACCTTCAATTGCCACGCTTTTAGCGCTAATTATATGTGCAATAACCTTTCTTTTTCAGTTACTATAGTAATTGTCCAATGGACTGGCTACCGTAATTCGCCCCAAATCTCAAATATCTAATTACCGCTAGTTAATTGTTAACCTAACGGCCGCACATTTACTTTATTTATTAACTTTACCCTTTTTCAAAATTAATTTCCGCCAGTTTCATTTTCATTTTTCCTTTCATTTAGATGTAACCCTTTCCTCCCTCTTTACCGATAGATTAACTTCGGTGACGATTGTTTTTCCCAAATTTCCATTAGGTACACGCGGTTTAATTTTTCACTGTCATTAAGGTCGATAAGTGAGTGGGAGGTTACACGTGACGACCTGGTGACAGGACAATCTTCGGATTTGAGGTTGTTCTGGACACGAATTTTGCATTGTACAAATCTCGTAACAAAGTACTGGTTACGAACAGATAGTTACGTCAGCGAGAATAAATATTGGGAGGAATCCTAATTAGATTTGAGATTTGGCATTTATATTGAAAATTGGTAAAATGAGTGAAGGCAACAATAACCAAAATTTTGTAGACTTGGGTACGGAACAATCGGTCGAACAGTGGGAAACGCGCACCGCGGAACCCATTGTTCAGGGGCAGGCGGCTAGCATGAAAGACGCGACCGCCGAAACGCAACAAAGAGCAGAAATGGGATTCCAAACTTTAGAAAATGTTTCGGAATCGGAAGCAAAAATCAAATCTGTACCCCTTGATGACGAATACGGGGGACCATATATAGAGAAACCAGCTACGGAAGTATAACCGGTAGTTTCCGGGAATTTAACTGATTTATTGAATGTTTTGATTAATGGTATCAAGAGTCAATCGGCAGAAATTAAAGCTCAGTCTGAAAAAATTGACAGGAAGCTAGACAACCAGAACAAAGCTATTAATGTTGTTAACAACAATGTTGGAATTGTTAACACAAAAGCTGATAAAATCAAAGAAGATATTGTTATGATTAATACCGAAATCGGTAATCTTAAACAGGAAATGATAGGAGTTCAGGCGGAAATTGTGAGCATAAATACTCGTTTTGATTCCGAAAATACAGAATCGAGAAAAGTGTAGGAGAAGCAGTTGCTCCGATCATCGAGAATAAGGTGACGGAACAAATTCAATTAGTGAAAAAAGAGGATCAACAGAAGGTGGAAACTTTAAAGGTTTTAGTATCCGAAGTAGATACCAAAGTGAGGAAGCAGGCTAATACCTGCGTAGAGAAAAAGAGGGAAGTGGAAACGCTTGCGACAACCACTTACCACGTAATTACGAGAGTGTCGGAATTAGAAAAGAAACTTGACGAAAAACAGAGCTATGTGCCAATCTGTGCACATAGTTCGGAATTGTTGACGAAAGAGAAGCGGTACGACCCCTTGAAAAAAGGCGGTAAACACGCGACGGATTTCATTAAAAATTGTGGAAGAGTTTTACCCAGACTGGACTAATGAGAGAAAAATTAATGCGGTTATTGATGTGTTGGCTGGTGATGCCAAGCGTTTGGGCTTAAACCTCAACATTACGAACCTGACTATTGACGAGTTTAAAAATTAGTTTCTGGCAAAAACAACAAAGTGTCTGGCGCGAATTTGTCGTATCGAGGCCTTTCGGTGCGAATTCGCGTGGCTCGATGAAGGAGTTTTGTGAGGGCTGGATCCGCAAGTTGGAATATTTGCGTGATCGCCGCATGGAATCCGAAATAGTCTGGGAACTCTACAAGAAGCTTCCAGATGATACAAAATGCTACGTAGGAAGCAATTACAGGACAATCAATGATTTCCTAGAAAGAGTTGAGGACGAGGACAATTGGCGCAATAATCGCGACAGTGGTAGAGGCCGTGGTAACAACAACGGGAACCACAACAACGACAACCATGGGAATAATGCATACCGCAACCATGGCAGCAGCAATAACAATAATGGTTCAGACCGTAATAACAATCGGTACAATGCAAATAATAACAGGAATGACGGAAACCAGTATCATACTAGCGTGATACGGGCTTCGCAGAATAGTAATAACGCCAGAGGGTGCGATGAGCCGCCTCAGCAGCACCCGGGGAGCAGATCTGCTGGGACGAGACATGGAAACCATTAGCCGCGCCGGTGAGGGGCCGACCGGGCGTGGAGAAATTTTGAAGGCCCAATAACAGGAGAAAACCGAGGTGTCGTCGTTATGAAAATTCCGTATGGAATAATCAACGGCGGGAGAGTGTGCCAGTGTTAGGAGAAAGGAGTGCGCCCACATGTAGTAGATCAGCTGTAGACACGGCAGCAGAAAATACATTCACTGTCAGTGAGAAATATTTAAGCAGTGTTCCGGAAATCGATTATAAAGTGGCAGCTGTAACACCCACAGCGGAACTGGAGATTGAGTTTAAGAATGATTCTCAAGTGTTGAGAGAAGATCAGATTTCGGATAAAACGTCCGTCATCGAGCGAGGAGATGCAGAGAGGGATGAGGTCTGGTTAAGGCAGTTCGGTCGCTTATACGACGAACTAAGAGATTATAGGGGTCTGTATGGGAGAAGTGTTTATGGGGAGCGCGGGCAGGATTTGCCGCGTTTCGTCCCGCAGGAAGATAGTGTTTGTGAAATGATACAAAGTTCTGGCCCTAACCGGCAGACTTTATCAGAAATAGTTGATGTTAATGGGGAGCACGAGCAAGATTCGTCGTGTTTCGTCCCGCAAGAGTTGGATGTTGAAGTAGTAACGGAAAGTTCTGGCCCTAACCGGCAGACTTTACCGAAAGTTATAGTGGTAGAAGTGGCCGACCCATCCGACGCAAAGCTCCAGTTTAAACATTGCGAAAGTATTGAGAAGAAAGATTACGAAAATTTTAGTGATAGATTGGTAGAAAAGGACGTAGATTACAGCGTGTATGAGGTTAGAGCTGACGTTATACGGTCAGACGGTAGCAGTGTGGGTTGCGCAGATCCAGAGGAAGTAATTGCACATACTACTGGGCACATTCCTCCAGGTAGATTGGCAGATGAGATCAATCTGGCCAAAGAGGAATCAACGAAGGTGACAATTAGTGAATTGATAGCAAAGCAACACTCACTAGTTGACGAGTTACAGGAAAAGGTTTCGGTATTGGAGGCGGAGCTACAGACTAAGCCTCAGGACAAACGCATTGAAATTAAAACTGTATGTGAACAGAGGCTGAAAAAGCCGCCAGATAAGCCGGAATTACGATCAAAGCCGGATGGTTTTTTCTGGAATGACCTGGATATAGACGAGGATTTATTGTGGGAAAATAAAGAAACAGTCGAGGACAAGTGTAGACAGATAGTAGTGTCTGTTAATATGCACGATCTACAACTAAACGTGTTGATTGACACCGGTGCAGAATTGAGTGCTGTATCTGGGAAAATATTTGAGTTACTGAAAGACAGACCTGGCATCGTAGTTATGCCAGTAACAGGAGTGAAAATTATCGGTGCTACTGGGAAGGCCAGTAAACCGGTGACAAAACAGATTTTTGTCAACTTCGAGATATGTGGGGCACGATTTGAACAAGAGTTTGTCGTCGTGCCAGACTTAACTACGGAAGTAATTGTCGGGTTAGATTGGCTATTAAAGTACCGTGCAGTGATTAATTGCGAAAGCAAAACTTTGACATGTAGATCACAAGATAAATAATAGTAGTTTTGACGAGGTAGGAGACGGTGTGCATAGGAAATACCAACTTATACACATTGTTAACTGGCCGGATGGTATTGACGTAGGTATGAATTTGAACTGCTGTAATGTGAGGAATCTCGGCATTGACAATAGTGTAGAAAGTGAATTGGAAAGTATTGTAGACGGTGTGTCAAACGTAACACACGAACAAAGACGAGGCCTGTATGAAGTGATAATGAGGAATAAGAGTGTGTTTTCAGACAAACCGGGACTTGTGGAAGGATATAAATGCAAGTTGCATGTAATTCCGCACGAACCATTCTTAGTGAGACCGTATGCTATACCGCTGTCCAAAAAGGAAGCAGTCCAACGGGAGATAGATAAGATGATAGAATGGGGAGTGATTGAAAGAAATACGAGTCCATACAATAACGGTTTGGTCATTGTAGCAAAACAGGATGGTAGTGTGCGTATTGTGATTGACGCACGCACGTTGAATAGGGTCGTTCAACGCGAAACAGGCAGACCAGAGAGTATGGAGGAGATTTTGCAACGTTTTCATGACGTTAAGTTCATGACTAGCCTCGATCTGACGGCTAGTTACTGGCAAATAGAACTCGAAGAAGAATCTAGGCCATACACCGCCTTCTTGTTTGCGGGTAGGTGTTATCAGTATTGAGTACTGCCGTTTGGAATTAATATATCTGTGTCCGTATTCATCAGGGCCCTAGATAAAGTGCTAGGACCGGCTTTGAGTTCAAGATTAACTGTTTATGTTGACGACCTATTGTTGGCCAATGCCACTTGGCATGACCATTGTGACCTGTTAGATGAAGTTTTTAGAGCATTGCGCCGTGGCGGAATGACTCTAAAGCTAAAGAAATGCGAATTTGTGAAGCAGGAACTGAAATTTTTTGGGCATGTAATTACCACTGCTGGTATTGCGAAGGACCCAGAGAAACTAGAGGCCATAATGAATGGTCCTCCACCCAAGTCTAGGAAACAGTTAAAAATTTTTCTAGGGCTCACAGGATTTTACCGTAAATTTGTAAAAGGACAAGTGTGTAATGATGAAAATTTGAATAACCTCTTACGCAAAAATGTTCCGTTTGTGTGGACTGACGGGTGTCAGGCCGCTTTCGAAAGATTAAAAGACGAGTTGTTAAGATCTAACATATTATTTCATCCTGATTTATCGCTACCCTTCCATCTGGGAACGGATTCGTCGAATTACGGGGTGGGGGTAGAACTGTTACAAGAAGTTGGTAAAGGAGAGGATAAGGAACACCGGACGATAGCGTTCGCGAGTCGAACTTTATCAAAAAGTGAGCTAAACTACACGATTTCTGAGAAAGAGTGTCTCGCTATCGTGTGGGGTTCAAATGGTTCAAATGGCTCTGAGCACTATGGGACTCAACTGCTGTGGTCATAAGTCCCCTAGAACTTAGAACTACTTAAACCTAACTAACCTAAGGACAGCACACAACACCCAGCCATCACGAGGCAGAGAAAATCCCTGACCCCGCCGGGAATCGAACCCGGGATATCGTGTGGGGATTCAAGGAGTTCAAGGGTTACCTATGGGACCGTAAGTGATTATTCATACGGACCATAAGGCGCTCACTTATCTGAAGGATTGTAAACTACTTCACGAAAGACTGACTAGGTGGTCGCTGTATTTACAGCAATTTAACTATGAGATCTGTTACGTAAAAGGGACCGACAATTGCGTAGCGGATGCGCTGTCGCGGTTGCCCGAGTCTAATCAAGAGGTATTGAAAGATGAGTCAGATGGAGTGGTCAAATTATACTATTTTAAAGAAGGGAGGGACGCAAATTAATAGTGAACATCTGTAAGAATCTACGTCGTCATCAGAACGAGGATGGTTGTTTAAATATGGTGAAAACCTGATATGACGAAAGGGGTCCAGAAGGAGAGAAATTAAGGAAGTATTACAAGACATACGATCATATCTTGTACATTCGTAAGGGTGAAGATAGTAATATTTGGCGGGTATGCTGGCCCACCAAATGCGTCACCATTTGGCGTATGGTCACTGTGGACCAAAGAAATGTACGGAAAAGCTGAGTGAAGTAGTGCATTTTAACAGCATGTTAAAACGCGTTACTGACAGAGTGAAAAGTTTCGATTTATGTCAGAAGGTGAAGGTTACCAACTGTAGGAGTCGTGGTCCTATGCAAAGTATAAGGCCTAACGACACCTTTGAATTACTGTGCGTGGACTTGTACGGATCTTTGCCCAAGTCATCAGGAAACTTTGCCTACATTTTAGTAATGCTAGAAGCTTTTTCCAAGTTCATCAAACTATACCCGATTAGGAAAGCTACAGCCAAAGCGGTCTATAGCAAGCTTCTGAACGATTATTTTGTTCATATTGGTAAGCCCAAGGCGATTATATCAGACAATGGGACACAATTTACTTCTAAGTTGTGGAATGAAGGCATGGAAAGTAATGGGGTCGAGGTGATCCATATTTCAGCTTATAGTCCGGCTGGGAATCCCGCTGAGTGGTATATGCGCGAGCTAGGCCGACTTTGCCGTACCTATTGCCATCACAACCATAGGGCATGGGGCAAATATGTAGCAGTATTTGAGAGAATTATGAACACCTTGAGACATGAATCTACGGGATTTTCTCCAGAGGAAATCCTGTTGGATGAGAGAAGTAAAAGTTTAGTGGAAGAGATAATCAAATTCCCTCCACGGATAGACATTAGCATTGGTGTGAAAAAAGATCGTTTGCGTGAAGTAATGAAGCTAAAAGCCGATGCTCGCATACGTCGTCATGACGCTAAAGCGCGTTTTGCTAAGTTTGCAATCGGAGGCTTAGTACTTGTAAAAGCTCATGAGAAATCGAGCGAGATAGACAATGAAATCTCTAAATTTAAGTTTGTTTATAATGGACCATATAAAGTCATTGGTATATCTCACACAAATGCTTATTGCTTAGAGTATCCAAGCTCTGGAAAACTATTAGGTATACGGAACATTGTAGACTTGAAATTGTACCAACCAAGGATTGATTAATACCACAGAATGGGTAATTTGTACAGTATGTAAATATAGAGTGTAATATTTAACGATTTGCTAGATTGCCATACTTTTGCCTGACCGAGAGGACATTAAAGAAGTTGTAATTAATATGTAATTATTTTGATGAAATGAGTAAAGAGTAACTGATTCTTAATCAATTGAAAAATCCAAGCTGCTATTTTAAGTTTTCAGCTGAGTCACAGTGGATTAAGGAATGTAAATATGATTTTGTAACTAGCTGTAAGATTTCATAAATATGTGATTTACTAGTCATTGTCGATGTACTTAGACGCTGTTTAAAGTTTCAGGCTAGTACATGCGAATGATGATGGACAGTGTTGAGTTATCCACTGTGATAGTGTTATTGGACTCCTTGACATTACTCGGGAGTGAGTTTTTCCGAAATAATTCAGTGAAACGGACGTTCTGGAAGTGCCGTTACAAGGGCGAGTGAGATCAAGCGTGCCGCACAAGCGGGCGCAACAATACTGACGAGGCGAAGTCGCTGTCGGCTCTTGTGCCGCTCTCGGCATTCTTTGTACTTGCGGGTACGGAAGGCGGTGTTGTTTTTCTTCCCGGACAGCTGATGTGAAAGAATTCTGCTGTCAGTATTTATGTTTCTTTCGATCTGCTGAATATTATTTTCTTGTTTAGCGTTAAGTGGACTCTCATGGCGAGAATATTAATTATGAAAAGGTTATATAAAAATGTGTATTCTATGTAATTAATTATTAATTTGCGTATTTTGATCTACCAGTTTTTATGAGCATGTACTCCAATTTTGTAAATAGTATTCCATTACTTGATACTGTTAGGGATTTTGACGATTTTAGAATCTCTAAACCATTTTCTATGTTTTCTACGAATTTTAATATATTGTCAACCGGTTTTCTTTTGTGTAAGATGACAGAGTGGAATAAGGTTAGGAGTGTCTCCACACAATTATTATACTCTAAAAATTGGTTTATGGTTAATTAGCCTAATGCTAAATTTTCTTGATGTTTCGAGCATATGCATTTCCGCTGTTTCTTTTTTGGGACATTTTCTGAGTCTGTTTAGGTTACACAAACATCCTCAGACAATGTGGGGCACGTGTAACGCCGGAAATGCATATCCTCCTATTTCCATCTATTGTACCATAATTTTTTCCTTATTTTGTTACCTGAAGATATAACATTTCTGTGTCTTTATATATTGTAATTGTTTTACTGTTTGTATATATATGTATTTATGCATTTAAGTCAATATATAATTGCTTTGTTTTGTAAATATTATTTGTATTTTTACGCTGGGTCTTGCCTAGGGAAAACTATGCTATCGAACGATTACATCGATAGGTCGTGTGGAGAACCAAAGTGTTTAGGATCTTTGGTAGTGTTAACTCTGCCGCCTGGAGCGCGGGCAGAGCAGAGTCTGGCTGGAGGAGGGCGGTGGAGCATGTGTGTTGTGTGACGCTCCCGCGAGTTGCCGCGCTTTCGGTGTTTGGCAGCATGTAATTGAGCTCGACTTGCTATGTTAGTTTCTGACATGGTGTCGCGGACGGGAACGTTAGCTGGCTCACATCAATACCCCGTTTCGGCTGGAGACCGTGTCGAGAAGAAGGCACGCCAACATCCAGCTTCTGCAACAGCGACGGCCGACAATGAGTGACTGTCGCCACCTCCTCGATCGACGACTTCAAACCTTCAATCAACCAACAAGGAATACTGGTAGCAAGTAAAGTTTTAGAACTCTATGGCAGACCTCAGCTTTTCAAACTGTTGCATCACAAAATTACAGCAACTTAGCATGAACCTTTGTTGCTCATTGTCCCAATTGCATTACCAAGCAGCATTACCTTCCTTTTCCGGAATGAACCCAAGTGTCGTTGAAATTCAAACGCCAGCATTAAAGTAATATCATTCGATTTCACTGCTTTAATTTCAAAGTTCAGTTAAGGTATTCATAGCTGGCTACAATATTTAGATTACACATGCACAAATTAAGAGTGCGAGTTTTGTTACCGTATTTTAGCTTACCTGTGACTGCAGCTCAGCTTGGTACGTACTAAATTTTACTATTATTAATTGTTCAGAATCATTTAATTCAAGTTCAAAGTTAAATCTCTTATTTCTAAATTGCGTAGATTCAAGTAGCTTTTGAAATGATTGTTGAGGTAGCCCAAGACTAACCGTATTTTACTGAATTTCAATGTGCTTCAGAAAGAATGCTCACTATTAATTTCAGTCACTAAATTAACTTTCGATTTTCCGGTTTTATTAATTATTTTGCTAAATTAAGTCAGAGTGTAGCGAAATTTATTACTTCTGACAAACATTCAGTTTTCACACAACACGTGTCAACCTTCAATTGCCACGCTTTTAGCGCTAATTATATGTGCAATAACCTTTCTTTTTCAGTTACTATAGTAATTGTCCACAGGACTGGCGACCGTAATTTTCCCAAATTCTCAAATATGTAATTACCGCTAGTTAATTGTTAACGTAATGACCGCACATTTACTTTCTTTATTAACTTTACCCTTATTCTCAATTAATTTACACGTTTCATTTTCATTTTTCCTTTCATTTAGATGTAACCCTTTCCACCCTCTTTACCAACAGATTAACTTCGGTGATGATTGCTTTTCCCAAATTTCCATTAGGTACACGCGGTTTAATTTTTCACTGTCATTAAGGTCGATAAGTGAGGGGGAGGTTACAGTTCTCTTCACCGATGAGTGTCGCATATACCTTCAACCAGACAATCGTCGGAGACGTGTTTGGAGGCAAACCGGTCATGCTGAACACCTTAGACACAATGTCCAGCGAGTGCAGCGAGGAGGAGGTTCCCTGCTGTTTTGGGGTGGCACTATGTGGTGGTCATGGAAGGCGTCGTAACGGCTGTGCGATACATGCATGCCATCCTCCGACCGATAATGCAACCATATCGGCAGCATATTGGCGAGGCATTCATCTTTGTGGACGACGATTCGCGCCCTCATTGTGCAAATCTTGTGAATGACTTCCTTCATGATAACGACATCGCTCGAATGGAGTGGCCAGCATGTTCTCCAGACATGAACCCTATCGAACATGCCTTGGATAGATTGAAAAGGGCTGTTTACGGACGACGTGACCCACCAACCACTGAGGGATCTACGCCGAATCGTCGTTGAGGAGTGGGACAATCTGGACCAACAGTGCCTTGATGAACTTGTGGACAGTATGCGACGACGAATACAGGCATGTATCAATGCAAGAAGACGTGCTACTGGGTATTAGAGGTACTGATGTGTACAGCAATCTGGACCACAATCTCTGAAGGTCTCATTTATGGTGGTACAACATCTAATGTGAGGGTTTCATCAGCAAAAAAAGGCGTAAATGATGTTTATGTTGATCTCTATTCCAGTTTTCTACATGGGTTCCGGAACTCTCGGAACCGAGGTGATGCAAAACTTTTTTTGATGTGTGTAAATGTACATTGAGTATAAACAGCCGTCAACGATCATTCCTGCTGCATGGCACCATTTGATACAGCTTCCTGGAAATACTAACAACCGTAAGATACATAGAACAAGCTCTCCAGAAAACAATAAGGAGAACGACCACGTAGCCATGTTGCAAAGAAAGCAAATGCCAGGCTGAGGTTCACTGTACGAATGTCTACGATCGAGTATTTCACAGAACATCTTTAAAGCGTTTCTAGTTAGCTATCAGTATCTTCAGGCCTACTCAATAAAGTTACAAGACAACAGACATATACATATCAGGATGTCACACATAGCATTACATAAACAAATGATACGTATTAATGTATATAAGTAAAATAAACCAGTGATGAAGTAAAAAATTCGGGTTGTAATGAAAGATATACTATGAACGTACAACATAATGCATACATAAAGCAAGAAAATTAGTCACCTACCAGAAATAACTATGTAACAATAGTGCAAACATTAGTCCTACGTATTCATTGTCTACAAATAAGTTAGGGCATAAGCGACAAGGATCTACAGCGTGAGCACAAAGTCTTGCCCTGTTTATAAAATTATAACACAATAACCGTTTGACACAATAAGTTACATTTGATTCGGTTTCATAGGTTAGTGCTATTAGTTGTTTTTAGCACCAGTTACGTTAGTAAACCTCAACGTGTGCTCCCTTGGTAGCTCGGAGAATGTAGAGGCAGTATTCCAGTTCCCGCCAGGTGTTTCGTAACATGTGTTCTGCCACAGTACCCACAGCAGCTTGTATCCTAGCCTTCAGTTCGTCAACGTCAGGAACTGGTGTGACGAAGACACTGTCTTTGATATAGCCCCAGAAAAGAAAGTCAAGGGGCATAATGTCTGGAGAGCGGGGTGGCCAGGGTGTTGGACCGTTCCTTCCAGTCCACCGATCCGGACATTACTCCCCTGTCTAGACATTACGCTCCTTGACGTTTTTTTCTTGGGCTATATCAAGGACAGAGTCTTCGTCACATTAGTTACTGACGTCGACGAACTGAAGGCTAGGATACAAGCTGCTGTGGGTACTGTGACAGAACACACGTTACGAAACACCTGGCGGGAACTGGAATACCGCCGCGACATTCTCCGAACTACCAAGGGAGCACACGTTGAGGTTTACTAACGTAACTGGTGCTAAAAACAACTAATAGCACTAACCTATGTAACGGCATCATATGTAAATTATTATGTCAAACGGTTATTCTGTAACAAATTGTTATAATCAGGGCAATACTTTGTGCTCACCCCGTATATACATGTTTTTTACATGGAGAACAAACATGAAGAATAGAGCCAATTATTTAAAATAAAAAGAAACGATATACAAGTTAATAACCGTATTGAAAAAATAACCATTATGGCTAGTAATCGACATAGGTTGTAAAGCAAAGCTACCAGTGCTACATATTATCAATAACTCAAATAAATAGGCATAGTGCTATGAACCATCAGAATGAAATCACAGAGAGGATGTGTATAAATGTGAACCAGTTAAAAGTAAAGGGAATCATGTCAGGTATTATGTGTGCAGATATATTTTAACCCGTAGACGAATCCATAGGTAAGAAGTAACTAATCAATTCAACTAGCGTGAAAGGAATAGTGGCAACCTGAAACAGAATCACCAAGGTATTTGTATTTATTCGTTCAAATGGTTCAAATGGCTCTGAGCACTATGGGACCCAACTGCTGAGGTCATTAGTCCCCTAGAACTTAGAACTAGTTAAACCTAACTAACCTAAGGACATCACAAACATCCATGCCCGAGGCAGGATTCGAACCTGCGACCGTAGCGGTATTGCGGTTCCAGACTGCAGCGCCTTTAACCGCACGGCCACTTCGGCCGGCTATTTATTCGTTAAAGGGTGAGCTCAACAGATGAAAATATGAAATACAGACGTATAGGAAACATCTGAGTAGCAAACCGTATATAGACAAGGTGTAGCAAACAAATAAATCGACAACTAGCCTAAAAAACTAATGTTGTAGGCTACCCCGAAATCAAGTGAAAAGAAGATGTGGGCAAAAGAAATTAAGTATCATATGAAGGAGGACCAGCATGTTGTAAACATCAAGGAGTTTCGTTCAAAGTAACGGTAGTCTACATTAATCAGTATTCTTGAAAGATGACATAAAGTAAAAACAAATTTATTGCTGTTGTAGCGGATAATAACCGTACTCATTAGTCACTGGACAAATGCCTGTAAAGAAAAACTACCATGAAAAAGATAAAATGAGGCAGTATAAAAATGTGGAACGTATTCACATTGTCCTACGGACATCCTGTAACTATAACAACAAAACGTCCTGAGGGAGAACTGCATTAATGGAACCTGAAAACAGGAACCTGCTAAAAAATTTTAGTAAGATTACAATAAAGATGAACACGTAAAACACGATATAACACAGAACATCGACTGACAGATGTTGTTGTGGTCTCCAACCCTGAGACTGGTTTGATGCAGCTCTCCATGCTACTCTATCCTGTGCAAGCTTCTTCATCTCCCAGTACTGCAATCTGCATCCTTCTGAATCTGGTTAGTGTATTCATCTCTTTGTCTCCCTCTACGATTTTTACCCTCCACACTGCCCTAAAATGCTAAATTTGTGATCCCTTGATGCCTCAGAACATGCCCTACCAACCGGTCCCTTCTTCTTGTCAAGTTGTGCCACAAACTCCTCTTCTCCCCTATTCTGTTCAATACCTCCTCATTAGTTACGTGATCTACCCATCTAAGCTTCAACATTCTTCTATAGCACCACATTTCGAAAGCTTCTATTCTCTTCTTGTCCATACTATTTATTGTCCATGTTTCACTTCCATACATGGCTACGCTCCATACAAATACTTTCAGAAATGACTTCCTGACACTTAAATTTATTCTTGATGTTAACAAATTCCTCTTCTTCAGAAACGCTTTCCTTGCCATTGCCAGTCTATATTTTATATCCTCTCTACTTCGACCATCATCAGTTATTTTGCTCCCCAAATAGCAAAACTCTTTTACTACTTTAAGTGTCTCATTTCCTAATCTAATTCCCTCAGCATCACCCGACTTAATTCGACTACATTCCATGATCCTCGTTTTGCTTTTGTTGATGTTCATCTTATATCCTCCTTTCAAGACACTGTCCATTCCGTTCAACTGCTCTTCCAAGTCCTTTGCTGTCTCTGACAGAATTATAATGTCATCGACGAACCTCAAAGTGTTTATTTCTTCTCCATGGATTTTAATACCTACTCCGAATTTTTCTTTTGTTTCCTTCACTGCTTGCTCAATATACAGATTGAATAACATCGGGGAGAGGCTACAACCCTGTCTCACTCCCTTCCCAACCACTGCTTCCCTTTCATGTCCCTCGACTCTTATAACTGCCATCTGGTTTCTGTACAAATTGTAAATAGCCTTTCGCTCCCTGTATTTTACCCCTGCCATCTTTAGAATTTGAAAGAGAGTATTCCAGTCAAGATTGTCAAAAGCTTTCTCTAAGTCTACAAATGCTAGAAACATAGGTTTGCCTTTCCTTAATGTTTCTTCTAAGATAAGTCGTAAGGTCAGTACTGACTCACGTGTTCCAACATTTCTACGGAATCCAAACTGATCTTCCCCGAGGTCGACTTATACCAGTTTTTCCATTCGTTTGTAAAGAATTCGCATCAGTATTTTGCAGCTGTGACTTATTAAACTGATAGTTTGGTAATTTTCACATCTGTCAACACCTGCTTTCTTTGGGATTGGAGTTATTATATTCTTCTTGAAGTCTGAGGGTATTTCGCCTGTCTTGCTCACCCGATGGTAGAGTTTTGTCATGACTGGCTCTCCCAAGGCCGTCAGTAGTTCTAATGGAATGTTGTCTACTCCCGGAGCCTTGTTTCGACTCAGGTCTTTCAGTGCTCTGTCAAACTCTTCACGCAGTATCGTATCTCCAATTTCATCTTCGTCTACATCCTCTTCCATTTCCGTAATGTTGTCCTCAAGTACATCGCCCTTGTATAGATCCCCTATATACTCCTTCCACCTTTCTGCTTTCCCTTCTTGGCTTAGAACTGGGTTTCCATCTGAACTCTTGGTATTCATACAAGTGGTTCTCTTTTCTCCAAAGGTCTCTTTAATTTTCCTGTAGGCAGTATCTATTTTATCCCTAGTGAGATAAGCCTCTACATCCTTACATTTGTCCTCTAGCCATCCCTGCTTAGCAGTTTTGCACTTCCTGTCGATCTCATTTTTGAGACGTTTGTATTCCTTTTTGCCTGCTTCATTTACTGCATTTATATATTTTCTCCTTTCATCAATTAAATTCAATATTTCTTCTGTCACCCAATGATTTCTACCAGCCCTCGTCTTTTTACCTACTTGATCCTCTGCTGCCTTCACTACTTCATCCCTCAAAGCTACCCATTCTTCTACCGACAGATAGTATGTAGGAAAAGTACATACTTAAATTTGATCACCTTGAAAACGCAACGAATCATCAGCCAGTGGAGTAAAAGATATTTTAATCCTGAAATAGCATATGTAAAGAGAGAGCAATATAAGGTAAATGTGAGGAACCGAGTCAACAAGGAGGTGTTTTCCACAGAAGTATCTAAAACAGATGAAAAACGAATTAAAAATCCTTCGATTTCTTCAGTATTCTTCATCTATATGGTGGACTTAGTAGGTAGAAGTAGTAGAGAAAATAGAAAAAATCCAAAGAAGAGCAGCGTGTATCGTCACGTGTGGAAGTACACAGGCAGACGCGAGAACAGAGGCATTGTGATACACACAGAGGCGTACTGTTAAAATTCCGAGAAGAGTTAGGAGAAAAATTCAGAGAAATAGGATATCATATGGAGGCACAACGGCAACAATTCTATGTAGGTTTAATTCGACATGGTACCGCGGTACTACAGCTTTTAATTTTAATGTTGACTGTGCCCTATTCTGGCATGTTATAGTAATTTTATGCTTCTGAAGAAGGCTAGATTAATTTAGCCGAAACCTGGTAAAGACCAGAAAATTTGTGCGACTGAGACTGATTCTTCAAAATATTAGCAACAATACTTCCCAATCACCCGTTGTGAACGAGACGAGAAAGGGAGAAACTGATAAAGGAACCTGAAGTAATATCCGCAACATACCGTAATTTTCGTGAGGATTATATAGGGTGTCCCAGAAGGAATGGTTAGTATTCAGGAATATTACAGGAATGATCAACCGAAGAAAAAAAAAAAAAGGAAAAAATCTAATAAACATGGGTTTTAAAATGCGTACCTGAAGAACTATGAGCACTTCTTCATATTCGACGTTGTGAAACAGATATTCTCGCCGAACAAGAAAGACATGCACCGTGAAATGGGCTCTAAGGTGCATGTCTTAGAACTATGAGCACTGTGAAACATGTCTGTTCTTACTGATTGAGTGCCCGTAGTTATTAAGGTATACATTTTGGAGGCAATGTTTACTGAACATTTTTTTCTTGTTTTGGTCCGTACTATCACCTCTCAAAATATGGAAAGCGAAGAGTTTGCAGTAGAAGAGATGTGCTTCCCAGTCTCGAACAAGTCCTACATTTTTAGAGCCCAAGTTCACTAAACTTTTTCGCTTCGAATGATCGTTCCTGTCGTTTCCCAGATATTAGCCGCTACTCGTGGGGCACCTTGTATATGGAGATGTACATGTTAAGCAAGTGTACAACCAAGCAAGTCGTTCGTCTCTCGGGTAGGGGACTGCCTGTCTCGTTGCTGAGCCCACGCGTCCCCCTCTTTATAGTCGTTTGACTCATTCTGTTCATTAAGCATAATTTAAAGCACACTTTAGCTTGTTCAGCGCGTCTGAAAGTCAACTATCAAAAGGAAGTAGAACGCCGTTTTCTTGGTACCACAGTATAGAAACACTGCGAAATGGAGTGCCGTACTTTGTTTCGGTGAATCAAAATGGTAGGAGACACAGACTGGACGTCACGCTGAAACATGACGCTGTTTATATTGCCTAACGGTAATGCCTTATTTGTGTCACGTCACACGCCATAACATCGCTTTCGAAAAGAGTTTTGAATAGTATACCAGAGAAAATATTACCACAAAGAACTTCAACTACATCAAAGTTTATACCGACGCAACTGCAAAGTTTTCGGGAAAAGGAATTCGTCTGGAAGGAAAGGAAATATACGACCTTTCCACCGCTCCCCATCAGCACGTGCTTTCAATAAATACAGTACCCATAGATAAAGCATTCCTATAAGCCATAGTGTTACAGATTTGCCTTAAAGAAGCAAACAAACAAAAAATCAGAAATAAATAAGTAGATAAACGCTGAGGGTGTAATGGAAAAAAATATTTTGTGCTTGGTTTTGTATGATCTTATTCTCATATATACGTAGATTCAATAGCAGTGTTGCGCTGTCTGTCTTGAATGCTGCTATTTTTTTAAAGTACCCATAACGAATCCTTGAGAATAACGTCGCCTAACAATTCTCATTTTAGTTCAATGATAATCTTAGCTATATTTTCATACAAATGTGTCTACCAGCTAGTAAAGCCTTACGAAATCATTCAAATACATTGTTTCAGATCCATTCATTAGGAACTTCATAGTACTCTAGAATACATCGCACTGGAATTCTTAATGCGGTTTTGCTATCTACTTTCTCAAAATGTTCCTACTGTATCTAATTTCTGCCATTGCTCTCCGTATGACTGTTTCAAATGTTTGTTTCAATTCATATCGCTTCGTAGTTCTCTTTCCCTTCATTCGCAATTCCATAATTGCAGGTGGTCTGGCAGCTGCCCTATTATCGTTCAGCCTAACGCCATTTAAATGACAAATATATCTTTTTTAATAAAAAAAATGAAATGAGAAAATTAAAATACAAAAAATTTTTTGTCAATGGTATTTCTAATTAAAATGTTACGGGTGATATGGTCTAGGTAGATAGCTAAGGTCCTTATTGCGTCCGGAAAATGGATGTTGTGTTCAGTAAGCAACTTCTGGTATGTGCGGTGAGAACGGGATAAAATACAATACAGATGAGCCAGCATGTTTGAGGAGATGAAGGGAGGTGAACGTTGACGTTCAAGAATGACGGACGAGAGATGGATAAAGGACCTCTGGATGTTGAGTAAAATATTCGACCTTTGATCTGAGGGACTGAGCCTAGTAGAAGGAATATGTAAAAGGAAGGACTTATGTAATGATAGAAGGAGAGTATTAAAGTCTGGTTTTGGACGTGTGTGTTGTGGTGGAGGAGGGGGTTGGGGATTTGTTGGTATAGGTACGAAGGCCGATGGCGGACTAGCGTTGAAAATTATTGGGAAGGTCGTGAACATTTACTCTTTGTGTTCACAGAAGGTACAAGGTTTAGTCAAATATTCAACGAGTTTGAGGAGATAAGGGGATTTGACGAATAGTTAGAGAATCGCTTATTAGATGACATACATGAAAAGTAGAGCGGGTTGTATGACTTTCAAGGATCAGTAACTAGTGGTAGAATTTAGCACTTGTAGAAACTCTAAATATGTTGGAGATGCTAAGACTGGTTCAAATTAGACCTCTGTAGATGATCAAGACGTCTACAGGATGCTGTCATGATGTGTGACTTGTGAGTATGTGGGGTTTTTATTGGGTGTTTAGTGACAGGTTTACCAGGTTAGTTTGTGGTGGATAGTGGTAGGTGGCAGCTTATTCATAAACTGTAATTCAAGCGAGTTTCATAATGTCATGTTCATATCCCTCTGGTCGTTGTCCCTAATAAGTGCAGACAGTATTCAGTACTACTAGTGACAGTGCAGCTGATTTACCTCTTCTCGAGCCTTCCTTTTATTACGGCGAGGAGCCTGTCGTTTTCTGCAGCCATGGAGACCTTTTTCTAGTTGGCTGGTAACAAGGGAATTCGTTCAAGGCTCAGAGCATGTAAGGAACGAAGAATTCACGTCATCTTAACTACCCACGGTGGGCGACTCAGGGGGTGTCTATCTGCCCTAAAAGCAGTCTTGCTTGAAACACTGGGAGGAGCTATTTTAGGTGTAGCTTTCAGAAACTATAGATCATGAGAACCACCGCCATTTTCTTGGCAGCCACACTGTGGGAGAACGTTAGTTTAAAATACTTGCAATAGGCTTCCTGATTGGAATGGGATGCATGTTTCTGGTACGTGCCTACATGTAAGCCTTCCTCTTAATGAGCTTCAGAATCCTGTCATAGAGTGGGAGAGGGCTTTTGACTTGCCCTCCACACCATGGCACCACTGGTTTATCATAACAAAATCTGCAGGTATAGGAGTTTAATTGGTTTACAAAACTGTTGTTGGATGGAACTGCTGCAATTGGCGGCGAGATTCCTACTCTGGCAGAAACAGCCGAGTTTCAGAAAGTTAAATCAGAGAACACTTGCTACTGAGGAGAAGGAAGAATAAAGAATTGTTTCGAGATAAACAATGAGACGAGTAACGCTTCACTTTATTGCCGAACAAAGAAGGCGAGCTAGACTCAGAATCTCCAGCCATTACTGCCGCATCCTTCCGCATTCACGCTTTATGAGGGTGGTAAGAGTTACTCAGGTATGCAATCACTGAGTCGGTAGAAACGTGATGCTAATTGTCTCTCTGTTTTTACGTTTGCAACCAGCTAGTTGCTTCCATCATTACTTTGGCGATCCTAATGGTATTTGTACCTATTTTTACAGATTCTTTGTTTAATCCACTAGCTATTCTTACCGTTATTGGTCATATCTGGGACTTACGCTTATGCTTTTATTGTACTCACCCACCTGTGCCGAGGTTAGCTTTCATCATACCTTTCTCATTTAGTGAATGTTCACTTACTTATCTCAGTGGATAATTCATATGTTGATGTTTACAGTAATAAACCTGATTGTTATCGTTACTGGTTGTTTCTGTCATAGGTAGTGATCCCTCCTCATATTCATATATCCATGTGTGTTGTTGTACCATATCTTCATGCTTGACTGGGCCACCGTATTAATTATCCCTCAATTAGAAGTTTCTATTTCTCTAAAACTGGCATGATCTTAAGACGAACTTCCCTTTTCTGTAGGTCATCAGACACCAGACTTATAGCATCTTAGGTCTATGCTACGCAGCTCGACTGCTATGCCACAATGGTCATTGTAAGGTGTTTCGTTGCATTAGTAAGTAGGACGGGAAGGATATGGATGATGGAATACAAATTAGACTGCTGGAAAGGATTTGTGACTGTCCTTTATTGGTGCCTACGTTTGGCAAGATTTATTTTAAGACTCCAGTACGTGTAGTTATTGAGATGGACCTGGTGAGATCATTGTGATTTCAGCAAGGTTTGTGAAGGGTGGGGCGAATGTTGTCTTCACCAAACAGGATAAGGTGTGTGCTGTTTGAGGCTTTCCTGGCGCTGCATCTGCTTCATAGGTTCCCGGGAATTACGCCGGATAATATTGTGGAAACCGCACAATATTTCAGCCAGACAAAGGCGCCAGCGGGGCATAACGTCATCGAAGACCAATCGTAGACACCGTCGAATATCAGAGCCCTCTGCTGGAGAAACGGGTCGCGGTCTGCGGAAGCGCGCGCGAACGGGGTCCGTCGCTCCCGGCCGCATTTTCCCGCACCGCGGCGCGCAGACCGCGACCCGTTTCTCCAGCAGAGGGCTCTGGTATTCGACGCCGTTTACGACTGGTCTTCGATGACGTTATGCCTCCGCTGGCGCCTGCGCTGTTCTAGAAAGCCAACATATAAATTGGCGAGCTTCTCAGCGACGCGACAGTAGCACCTGAAGATGGCGACCAGTTTTGTGCGGTTTCTACAATATTATCCGGCGCAATTCCCGGGAACCTATAAAGCAGGATAAGGTGTAATGGAGCGCGTGGCTTCGATCTGTAAGTCCTGTAGAGCAAGGACATGATGGGCTACAGAAGCGATTCTCGAGATATTCAAAATATACTAGTGGGTATAGTTGATTGTTACATTAAGTATGGAAGATGGCCAGCGTTGAGGATTGCCTGCAGAATATTTGGGATGCAACAAACACTGGCAAGAGGACATAGGTGTTGCTATATTTGCGGATGTCCTAGGCTATAATACTGTCAACGTATTATAACGCAGTTGTGACTGGCAATCTGTCTGCTGTGGGCAATGCACAACCTAAAACTTGAGTAAGGTTCGCTGATGTCTATAGGGGGCAATCGAGCACCATCGCTTTTAAGCCAAATCTTAACACTCTTTTAATCCTGATACGTTTTATCATCAGATTCAAGCCCAGAGATAAACAATAAAATGTGAAGCAAATAGATAATTAAACATGGTGAAGTATCTGAGAAGGAACCCATAGCAGAGTTGTTGCCTACTCCGAGTTTTGTAGACTTTGAACCGAAACGTTTATCTGAAATAAGCACACAAGTATGTGCTAGTTTTGGCTTCACCTAAAATTAATAAACTATCTGAACGATATTTAAAGTAGCAAAGCAAAATGTATTTACATAGTGCAAGAAGAGCATTCGCGAACAGTAGCAAATGTGCAGTGGCTGCATGCGGTTACACATTAATTCATGAACAGCCAGTAGCAAAATCTTCAAAGTACATCTGCACAAAATCTCACTATCAAAGTCTAAAGTTCATAAGCATCAAGACTATTACGACTAATATAGAACTAGTCCGTCACAGAGGTGAAATTACAAAATGCAGCAAAGATGTTAAAGTTCACAGCTGCTTGTAAACAGGTAAAGATAATGTTCGTGAGGTTGCACAAGAATCAATCACTGACAGTGACTTGAAATTGTACGTAGCAATCGAATTCAAAATCCCGAAATATTTATTTCAACACAGCGTGGAGTCCCAGTGGCACCCTGGCCACATCTTTGACCTTACTACACTGAAAAACGACAACAGAGAGACCCCATTAGGAAGATATTCACAGAAGGACCATAAGCTCTTCTGTGCACACTTACTTAAAGATGTGGTCACGTCACCAATTATTTAATCACCAGTTACTTACAGCATGACCACAGGAGAAATTAAAACATAAATTTCACATATATACATATTAGAACATATAGTAAACATTCTTGGCCAAATTGCAACATCATAACAGAACATTTGAATTTTAAGTTACCAATAAATTATAACCTTGGGGCCTACATACTTCTTGCCACATCCTGCTCTGCAGCATAATTCTAGTCAATACACGAAATTAACATATGTTATAAACATATACTTGCCGGAATTAGATGGATAAAAACTGGGATCCTCATGCTGGGCTGATGAAGTGAGTTCATGTAGAAGAATTCGTAATTATTCGACTGTATGCATGTAACTAAATAATTGGTTTATAATTATTTCTAAATCTGATGTAGGTGTATTGAAATTATTTGATCATTTGCGATGATTGTGTGATTTCCAGGGATAAAATTATTTAACCTTTGCTATACTAGAAGGCTACATGAGATGCTGAGAAGCTCTTGGTACATGATGACGAGAAGTAGACATATGGAAATACTAGGATCGAATCTTGTATTAACAAGAAGTAATGTAAATACTGTGGTAGAGGCACAGTATTCGTGTTGTGGAGAGAATTTCCAGAAGAAAAACGGCGGTGATGGTGAAGACAATACTACACTCCTGGAAATGGAAAAAAGAACACATTGACACCGGTGTGTCAGACCCACCATACTTGCACCGGACACTGCGAGAGGACTGTACAAGCAATGATCACACGCACGGCACAGCGGACACACCAGGAACCGCGGTGTTGGCCGTCGAATGGCGCTAGCTGCGCAGCATTTGTGCACCGCCGCCGTCAGTGTCAGCCAGTTTGCCGTGGCATACGGAGCTCCATCGCAGTCTTTAACACTGGTAGCATACCGCGACAGCTTGGACGTGAACGGTATGTGCAGTTGACGGACTTTGAGCGAGGGCGTATAGTGGGCATGCGGGAGGCCGGGTGGACGTACCGCCGAAATGCACAACACGTGGGGCGTGAGGTCTCCACAGTACATCGATGTTGTCGCCAGTCGTCGGCGGAAGGTGCACGTGCCCGTCGACCTGGGACCGGACCGCAGCGACGCACGGATGCACGCCAAGACCGTAGGATCCTACGCAGTGCCGTAGGGGACCGCACCGCCACTTCCCAGCAAATTAGGGACACTGTTGCTCCTGGGGTATCGGCGAGGACCATTCGCAACCGTCTCCATGAAGCTGGGCTACGGTCCCGCACACCGTTAGGCCGTCTTCCGCTCACGCCCCAACATCGTGCAGCCCGCCTCCAGTGGTGTCGTGACAGGCGTGAATGGAGGGACGAATGGAGACGTGTCGTCTTCAGCGATGAGAGTCGCTTCTGCCTTGCTGCCAATGATGGTCGTATGCGTGTTTGGCGCCGTGCAGGTGAGCGCCACAATCAGGACTGCATACGACCGAGGCACACAGGGCCAACACCCGGCATCATGGTGTGGGGAGCGATCTCCTACACTGGCCGTACACCACTGGTGATCGTCGAGGGGACACTGAATAGTGCACGGTACATCCAAACCGTCATCGAACCCATCGTTCTACCATTCCTAGACCGGCAAGGGAACTTGCTGTTCCAACAGGACAATGCACGTCCGCATGTATCCCGTGCCGCCCAACGTGCTCTAGAAGGTGTAAGTCAACTACCCTGGCCAGCAAGATCTCCGGATCTGTCCCCCATTGAGCATGTTTGGGACTGGATGAAGCGTCGTCTCACGCGGTCTGCACGTCCAGCACGAACGCTGGTCCAACTGAGGTGCCAGGTGGAAATGGCATGGCAAGCCGTTCCACAGGAGTACATCCAGCATCTCTACGATCGTCTCCATGGGAGAATAGCAGCCTGCATTTCTGCGAAAGGTGGATATACACTGTACTAGTGCCGACATTGTGCATGCTCTGTTGTCTGTGTCTATGTGCCTGTGGTTCTGTCAGTGTGATCATGTGATGTATCTGACCCCAGGAATGTGTCAATAAAGTTTCCCCTTCCTGGGACAATGAATTCACGGTGTTCTTATTTCAATTTCCAGGAGTGTATGTTTATTAATGGGAGTCGTCGTAATTCATATCTGGAAAACAATGCCATAGCTAGAGTGTGATTTGTGATGGACTTAGCATGCCACTGAAGGTTTGCATATACTAAACTGTAAATCTTGTAGCCAGCAACTGATTTCTATAGGGAATCTGGAGCTATTTGGAGACAGTTAACGTGTTAATGTTGTGTCTTCCTTGTTCCATCTTCAGACATCTACGTTTGCACTAAAACTATTGACATTTTGTTTCTGGAGGGAAGTCTAAAGAATCTCAGCATAACTTCCCAGTAGAACAGACTCATGTTTGTTGAAGTCATGATCATAATGATGACAAAGCTATTAATATAGACTTGTGTATTTCGTTATCGTTATTTTATCATTTTTGTATATTATGGTTAAAATTTCTAGAATAGGAACCTACAGCTTTATTTAATAATATAACTTGAAATGTAATTTGCACAGTATCAGTGTATCTGATACATGGTGGAATTTTGTTGCAAAAGTATCAAGAAAACCTCTAGATGGCAGACACGACGTCCTCTGGGCTTGCTGTCCTCGCACTCACACAACGGCATGGAATCCAGTGTGGCACTCTTTAATATCGCAGCCTTTCACCTTGCTGAGCACAGCAGTCCGGGGAATGCAGCACTACCCTTACTTCACTGACTTCACTGACTTCACGTACCTGAGATCAACTGCGTTGGAAACATATGTTCACACCTCCAAGCTGCGTCAGCTGACCTTGAACGAACTGCTGACCTGGAGGTGCAGGACACTGCATAACCTCTCCAGACTCCATCAGTGAGTAAAATGGTGATCGCCTGACAACACACAGCTATATAGTATCACTGCAGCACGCATGCCAAAGTGCGCATCGGCAGTCGACAGTTTATGGTGATGATATATTGACTGATTGGTTGATGTGGTGGGAGGGAGGTCACACTGGTACCATCGGATTAGGGAGGATGGGGAGTCAGCCATGTTCTTTCAAAGGACCCATCCTGCCATTTGCCCAAAGCGATTTAGGGAAATCATGGAAAAACTAAATCACGATGGAGGGACACTGGTTTGAACCGCCATCCTCCTGAATGAGAGTCCAGTGTGCTAGCCAGTGCGCCACCTCGCTCAGTATGCTGAGGATGCAGTTTCATTAGAGAAGAGGATTTGTGCCTATGCACACCCTCACAAGCTTTGTCGGCACACCACGGCACCTGCCTAAATGAAAAATTGAACCATGAGTCTGCGAGCCAACAACGCAGGTACTTACAAATCGTAATAGATGACAGTATATACAGTCTTGTATGTGTACTGATGATCAATGTTATTAACATTATCACTGGTTGACGAACTTGGTTCCTAGAAGAGGAGCATGCGATGTCCTGGTGCCTATTCCTTGACTCGTCTGATCCAGACAATAAAATGGCTATTTTGTTGTTGACACCAATCAAGTCTTGTATAATTGACATTTCATCATACTCTCTGATGTAGATTGCCTACCTCCGTCTGGTAAAAAATGCAAGTGACACAGTGGACACGTTACAGGGAACGTCATGAGATGCAGTAATGATCACTATGGTTGCAGCTGAACCGCCCTTTACAACCAACAATCTCTCAAATTCTCATCCATGTTGCCTTATGAAGACTCGTCCTTCCCTACAAAGGCCTGACAACTCACCCCCATGTCCCATTGGCTGAACTGTGACATGTGAAAACATTACTGCATATAGGACCCATTGACTGGGTATGTCTCCTTAAGGAGTTACTGAAGTGTGCTAACATTTATTTGTGCACTCATACTGCAGATAATTTCGTTCTCTCGATGAATAATACGCAGGAAGATAATTTATTTTCATGATACCCATGAAAGTCTTAATATTTTCAAAAAAGTATAAAATTCTTTTTCATTATTGTGATGAAATTTCCAATTTTTTCTTAAGTTGTTTAGTATGTTTTCTATTGAAAATTGTGTAGGGATTTATTTTTATGCGAAACAAAAAGTGAATTAGTTCAGAGACAACCATTTTTTACTGATATATGAATATTTACCTTCCAAAATATATTCAAATTCTCTCAGCATTAGTTTATGCCATTGTTGTTGTTAGATTCTTTGATTTTTTGAAAATTATTATGTCACAAACTATATTTCATCATCTAGCGTATCATTATATTTTATACATATTGTTCTCACATTCCTTATATTCTGGCCACCTTGTCTTCCTTTGGCTTACCTATAAATACTTTGTTAACACAGTCGAGCTTCTGGCATACTGTACAAGTCCTGTCCATCTTATTCTTCCTTGCTTGATTTTTTTCTACGGTATTAATTTGTCCAAAAAGTGTCTGCAGTTCTGCATTTGTCCTCCTTCTCCAATTTCCTTCCTCTCTCATTGCCCCAAATATCTCTTTCAAAATCTTCCTGCCTCATCTCAACAACCAGCATTCCATCTTTGTGATCATCGCACAGCCCTCCGATCGATACATTACTTTATGTGGTAATATAATCAAATTTTTTGTATTCCAATTAACATTCCTGGACTTTAATATATTCTGCAAGGAATAACAACATCTGTTTCCACTTGCTATCCTTTGCTGAATTTTTGTTGCTGTCCTGTTATCCTTTGTTACTATCGAATCTAGATATTTAAACTTTTCCATTCCCTGGTACTCTTTCCCATATATTTTTATTGAAGTTTCTCCTCTATTCTGACCAGAATATCCCATCATTATGTACTTTGTTTTATCTATATTAATTTAAAGTCTTAATTTCCGCACTGCTCCTTCCAGTGCAGCATAATTATCCTTCATGGCTTCGATTTCCTTGCAATTAATGCTCTATCATCAGCATATGCCACAACCTGGACCTGTCGATTAAATATTGTTCCTCTTCAGTTTTTTGGCATTTGCTGAATTACCTAGTCCTGCAGTAAGTGAAAGAGCACCACAGATGACACATCTCTCTGCCACAGCCTCCTCCCCATTAGGAAATTTCCTGAGTACACTTGCTCTATTGTGACTTTACAGACTGTTGATTTTAATGGCATTTCAGTCAGCCTCATTAATTTTAGTGGGATTCTAAAATCCTTAATCTATTTACATGTGCATAATTGAATTCTATTATATTGTTGTCTCAAAATGAATTTTGTATACGCTGTTACCTGTAATTCTATTTATCATTGCAGCATTGAGTCCATAAGACATTTTTGCATTGTGTTAGTTTATTTTCATACATACAATTAATAATATTTTGGTGTCACGACCTTAATGTATAATTTAGAAGTCACTATTCTCAGTCTGCTTACTACAGTAATTGCCTTTATCCAACATACAATTTTCATTTTGTTTATTCTCAGTGTCATATGAATGAATGAATCTGTCTCAGGATTTTTGTGAGTTTAATATATGTCTGGTTAATTTGATGTGTGTGTGCATATTATTGGTGAATGAGATGTTTTCTTTTCTTTAGTTTATATTATCATATGCATTCTGTTAATCTAACCTCCACATTTATAGTCCTATTTAAAACAGCTGTACAATATATCAATACAATATTAATGGCACTATGATATATTACAGCAAAAGGAAACTCTAACGGAAAAATTTTTGAATTAGCTTTCCACTGCAAGGAGAGCCCCACAACATTTCCTTTTCTCGAGACAGGAGATGATAAAATGTATCTGTCAGATCTATATCATATAACTAAGCCTCAATGTTTAGTTATTTCTGTGTTTGTTGCCTCTAGCTGTCTGTATGCAACGGTAGCCAGCCTCAAGAAAGGATAAGTATCGATGTTCACAGTTATTACAAATACATTTTATATCCCTGCATTTTTCCCTGTGTCCTAATCCTTTGATCATGCCCAGAATGCATGGTTGTATTTAATCTGAATGTCTGTTTCTGGTTTAGGAAATATGCAGCTACATTTAGATCAATACTCTGCAAACCATGTGATGTTCATGGCAGAGGGTGTCCTTCTCGGGAGAGTTTCCGTTTATCTTCAAGAGTCTGCTAGTTCAGTTTCTTCGGCATCTCTGTGACACTGGCCCAAGACTATTCGTGTTACCTTTCTCTGAATACTGTCAGTAGTCCCTGTTAGTCCTATTTGGTACAGGCCCCACACACTTTGCCAGTATTTAGAATGGATCACATGAGTGATTTTTAAGCAATCTCCTTTGTACACTGATTGCATTTCCCCAGTATTCGGCCAGTAACGAGAGCCTGCCACCTGCTTCACCCACGGCTGAGCCTACGTGAACATGCTACTTAACATCCCTACAAAGTGTCACACCCAGGTATATGTATGAGTTGGCCGATTTCAGCCGTGACTCACTGATATTATAATCATAAGATGGTACGTTTTTTAGTTTTTCGAAGTATTTTTACATTTCGGCAGATTTAAGACATGTTGCCAATCTTTACACCACTTTGAAATCTTATTAAGATCTGATTGAATATTTATACAGTGTCTTTCAGACAGTACTTCATTACAGTAGGTAGTCTCCACTTTGGTCACTTGGTCACGTCGACAGAAAGGCAGAGAGGTGTACCACTATCAGAAGGACAGGCTGTTGGCCGGCGATTTGCCATTTGGTTGATAAAAGGGAATTTCCACCACCAAGGTTTCAAAGTGGGACTGTTGGTCAGTGTCCGTTGTCTGACACTCTTTCGGTAGGACTGGGAAAGGGCGGCGATGTCTTGGCAGACATTCTGTCTGGAATGTTTTATAAGTGAACTCAGATTCTATTTACTAGCTCTGTTTCGGCGTTTGGCAGTTAGCGGGTAATGACGGTATTGAATTCAGGTGTAATTTTACATGTGAATAATTTTGAATGTGTAGGGACCCTTGTGTGCAGACTGTATTGCTACCTTGTTAATGGCAGTACACACGAACCGTGTCCTTATAATCGACTGACAACGCAAATTCACAGCCAATGCATAAAGTTAATTCAAGGGGTGACACAGTACCAAGTTCCTTATTTTTAACGATTTGTGGGAAGTCGATATTCTGTTCCTTTGTTGAGTCACATTTACACACAGACCAGTGCCAGGTATTAAGCCTTGTGTTTTTAGATCAACAACAAATATTTGTGCCCTGAGCGAGTGTTCATCAATCGCGTATTTTTATGAATTAAAGTATCTTCTGTGGTGAAATAGATGGTGTTTTGTTGTCCACGTGACTAAAGTGTATATCCACATACTTTGCAGATGCTACATGGGCTCGGCTCATATTCGAGATAATTAGTGGGTACTGCTGAGTTTCCTGAATTGAAACGATACCTATAAATGCGGAACAATTTTAGCCATATATTTTCTTAATTTTCTGTTTAATGTATATTTTGTAATCTGCCATCTGTCTACGACTCAGGTCTCACTTCTCTGCTCAGAATGCAATAGTTTTTATAGATATTATTCGCAATAGAGAATATCCTTAGCTACGCTTATTTAATGAATGTGCGAAAATTTGATTGTTTCTTGTTTGTAATCAATTACCACACACACTTGCCAAACCTTCCTAGTACAATGAGGTACTGAGAACATTCATACATATTAAGGAGGGTATCTAAACGTGATTGCATTATCCGTTCCCTGCATTTAAATATTGATTCATTAGTTATGCCAGGACACCTTTTCTATTATGTTTAACCTTCCACACTAAAGTAGGAAACATTGAGTACATAATGTAGTCATCACGAGGTTCTGAGTTGTGTTATATGGAGAGTATGTTGTCATTGCCTTCTGCTGTAATACCTACACTGATTTCGATTTGTGGTGTGTAACTAGAATTTTGAACGGTGGCTGGTTGACTTACAATTTGGGTACAGACAGAATGTCAGTGGGCATCCCAGTTCTTGTGGTTGTTGAAATATAGGTTTGGGGAGATCTGTTGAGAGTGTTGTATAGAAACATATGAAGGGTGAGGAGCTCTTAAGTTCTAGCTGGCTTGTGGCGTATTCTGTGACACATTGAAGGAGATTTGAAGAAATAAATGAGCTCTTGTACAAGTGACCATTAAGGCAGTTTTGGTGACAGAATACTTAGAGAAGATGCATTGCTTCAGTAGGAACACATATAAACACAGATACGAGTTGCCATGAACCGCACAGAAACTATGGGTAATCTTATATTTAATTCAACTCGCTTGAACTAGTGAACTATTCAGTGTTCAAAGATGAAACCGGCGTCAGTGACTGCTAGAGGAGTAGCTACATTTTCATTTTTGTTTTATTTGCAGCAGTAAATTTTAAAGACAATATACGGGAAATTCATGCGTTTCCGAATTTTCTACTTGTGGCAAACGTTTTTGTTATTGGATTTAATAAACAAATTATGTCACATAAATTTTTTTTTTGGTCATCAATTTACTGAGTGGTTTGATGCGGCCCGCCACGAATTCCTTTCCTGTGCTAACCTCTTCATCTCATAGTAGGTCTTGCAACCTACGTCCTCAATTATTTGCTTGACGTATTTCAATCTCTGTCTTCCTCTACAGTTTTTGCCCTCTACAGCTCCCTCTAGTACCATTGAAGTCATTTCCTCATGTCTTAGCACATGTCCTATCATCCCGTCCCTTCTCCTTATCAGTGTTTTCCACATATTCCTTTCCTCTCCGATTCTGCGTAGAACCTCCTCATTCCTTACCTTATCAGTCCACCTAATTTTCAACATTCGTCTATAGCACCACATCTCAAATGCTTCGATTCTCTTCTATTCCGGTTTTCCCACAGTCCATGTTTCACTACCATATAATGCTGTACTCCAGACGTACATCCTCAGAAATTTCTTCCTCAAATGAGGGCCGGTATTTGATATTAGTAGACTTCTCTTGGCCAGAAATGCCTTTTTTGCCATAGCGAGTCTGCTTTTGATGTCCTCTTTGCTCCGTCCGTCATTGGTTATTTTACTGCCTAGGTAGCAGAATTCCTTAACTTCATTGACTTCGTGACCATCAATCCTGATGTTAAGTTTCTCGCTGTTCTCATTTCTACTACTTCTCATTACCTTCGTCTTATTCCGATTTACTCTCAAAACATACTGTGTACTCATTAGACTGTTCATTCCATTCAGCAGATCATTTAATTCTTCTTGACTTTCACTCAGGAAAGCAATGTCATCAGCGAATCGTATCATTGATATCCTTTCACCTTGTATTTTAATTCCACTCCTGAACCTTTCTTTTATTTCCATCATTGCTTCCTCGATGCACAGATTGAAGAGTAGGGGCGAAAGGCTACAGCCTTGTCTTACACCCTTCTTAATACGAGCACTTCGTTCTTGATCGTCCACTCTTATTATTCCCTCTTGGTTGTTGTACATATTGTATATGACCCGTCTCTCCCTATAGCTTACCCCTACCTTTTTAAAAATCTCGAACAGCTTGCACCATTTTATATTGTCGAACGCTTTTTCCAGGTCGACAAATCCTATGAACGTGTCTTGATTTTTCTTTAGCCTTGCTTCCATTATTAGCCGTAACGTCAGAATTGCCTCTCTCGTCCCTTTGCTTTTCCTAAAGCCAAACTGATCGTCACCTAGCGCATGATCAATTTTCTTTTCCATTCTTCTGTATATTATTCTTGTAAGCAGCTTCGATGCATGAGCTGTTAAGCTGATTGTGCGATAATTCTCGCACTTGTCAGCTCTTGCCGTCTTCGGAATTGTGTGGATGATGCTTTTCCGAAAGTCAGATGGTATGTCGCCAGACTCATATATTCTACACACCAACGTGAATAGTCGTTTTGTTGCCACTTCCCCCAATGATTTTAGAAATTCTGATGGAATGTTATCTATCCCTTCTGCGTTATTTGACCGCAAGTCCTCCGAAGCTCTTTTAAATTCCGATTCTAATACTGGATCCCCTATCTCTTCTAAATCGACTCCTGTTTCTTCTTCTATCACATCAGACAAATCTTCACCCTCATAGAGGCTTTCAATGTATTCTTTCCACCTATCTGCTCTCTCCTCTGCATTTAACAGTGGAATTCCCGTTGCACTCTTAATGTTACCACCGTTACTTTCAATGTCACCAAAGGTTGTTTTGACTTTCCTGTATGCTGAGTCTGTCCTTCCGACAATCATATCATTTTCGATGTCTTCACATTTTTCTTGCAGCCATTTCGTCTTAGCTTCCCTGCACTTCCTATTTATTTTATTCCTCAGCGACTTCTGTATTCCTGATTTTCCCGGAACATGTTTGTACTTCCTCCTTCCATCAATCAACTGAAGTATTTCTTCTGTTACCCATGGTTTCTTCGCAGCTACCTTCTTTGTACCTATGTTTTCCTTCCCAACTTCTGTGATGGCCCTTTTCAGAGATGTCCATTCGTCTTCAACTGTACTGCCTACTGCGCTATTCCTTATTGCTGTATCTATAGCGTTAGAGAACTTCAAACGTATCTCGTCATTCCTTAGTACTTCCGAATCCCACTTCTTTGCGTATTGATTCTTCCTGACTAATGTCTTGAACTTCAGCCTACTCTTCATCACTACTATATTGTGATCTGAGTCTATATCTGCTCCTGGGTACGCCTTACAATCCACTATCTGATTTCGGAATCTCTGTATGACCATGATGTAATCTCATTGAAATCTTCCCGTATCTCCCGGCCTTTTCCAAGTATACCTCCTCCTCTTGTGATTCTTGAACAGGGTATTCGCTATTACTGGCTGAAACTTGTTACAGAACTCAATTAGTCTTTCTCCTCTTTCATTCCTTGTCCCAAGCCCATATTCTCCTGTAACATTTTCTTCTACTCCTTCCCCTACAACTGCATTCCAGTCGCCCATGACTATTAGATTTTCGTCCTCCTTTACATACTGCATTACCCTTTCAATATCGTCATACACTTTCTCTATCTGTTCATATTCAGCTTGCGACCTCGGCATGTATACCCGAACTATCGTTGTCGGTGTTGGTCTGCTGTCGAATCTCATTAGAACAACCCGGTCACTGAACTGTTCACAGAAACACAGCCTCTGCTCTACCTTCCTATTCATAACGAATCCTACACCTGTTATACCATTTTCTGCTGCTGTTGATATTATCCGATACTCATCTGACCAGAAATCCTTGTCTTCCTTCCACTTCACTTCACTGACCCCTACTATATCTAGATTGAGCCTTTGCATTTCCCTTTTCAGATTTTCTAGTTTCCCTACCATCTTCAAGCTTCTGACATATATTAAGAAAATAAGATTTTCAACAACTATAATTCTGTCAGACTTCTCTAACACTGTATAATATGAATTAAAAGTG
Source organism: Schistocerca nitens (assembly GCF_023898315.1). Classification (NCBI taxonomy): domain Eukaryota; kingdom Metazoa; phylum Arthropoda; class Insecta; order Orthoptera; family Acrididae; genus Schistocerca; species Schistocerca nitens. The sequence continues at coordinate 12,618,840 of NC_064620.1, forward strand.
GCGCATGACGCTGTGCTTGCGTGTCAAAAATTCAGCGGTTGCTAGTTTGATTTCACTGAGCGCAACAAACAGCTACAGTACGTTTATCTGTTGTTATGTTTTCTGATAAAACTTAACAAAAAGTTACGATTGTTAATTGAGGCGAGGAAACTCATCGGTTCGGAAAAAAAGGACAGTGAAGACAGTGAACAGTAACTCCGTATAGCAACAGTTATATCACAAAGACTGAGAAGCATTTGCGTTATTCAATTAACACTGAGTTCCTAAGATGAACTTCATTTGGACTCGGCTTCATACTAATAATTAAAACTTAAGAAAATATAATTTTCGTACGAGATACTTAAACCGCACACACCAAACATTCGACTAGATTCGCCCGCTCATCTTTTTTTGTGATGGCAGGGGAAAGGCTTTATTGACATTACTCTCGTCACTACCACACGTGACAGAAACGACGCTGTCCCAGTCGTTAATTATTGATGCGTCACTACCTTTTTTTATTTAGAACAGCTTCTTTCTGCCATTCTGTTTCACGGTTTTCTTCCAGTCTTCAGTGGTTCCTTTCCTAACAGCATCATAGCTCAGTTCCTCAGCTGCAGACATCTTACTTATTTTTATTATTTTTGGCAACCTATCATTTAGTCTGGGACCATATAAGTTCTATTTGGTTGAAATGTCAATGACAAGGTGACAGACTAATGACTGTGTCCCTGTATATTTTTCCCAGCTCGTCTAATTCGTTTATGGGGAAGTATGATTTGTGGAGAGACACACAACCTCCATCTTTTAAGATTGACCTCTTACTTCTACCTTTCGACGCTGAAGGCATTCATCATTTCCTTTCGTTTTGCCATTGTCGGAATGGTTGAGGACATTATCAAGAAAAATTATTGATGGCACAGCCAAAAACACGTAAACCATTTCTCTAGTCCAGAACCTTCCAAACTGGATGTACCGACATATCAAGGGTGTTGTGAGACTAGCAAAACAAATGAATAACTTATGGTAAAATAATACAACACATCCTTCTTTTCGTTCAGTATAACCATAGATTATGTGTATGTCGAAGTCTACTATTTTGTGCCTGTACCTTCCAATTATGGCACTCAGCGTCTCTCTTCTATTGATGTACATTGGCGCTATCAGTCCATGTGTTAACAAGCTCTTCGACCTGCCATGGTGGGAGATTGTACACGTTTCCTTCAGTCTGTTTCTTTGTTTCGTTAGTGACATGTCTCATTATTTTATATCTTTCAAGGTGGTATGATTTAGACACATCTTCATTAATGGTTAAATTTATCGTCAGAAAGAGACGTCTGGTAGTTTATGAAATATCAGAAGCAGAGTATCAGCCAAACAATGTTCCTGAAACTTCAGTAGATACTGAACAACAGTTAAATGGTGCATCTCAAATCTGTTTGTTCCGCGTCGTCATGCAGTAGCAAGAACACAAAAGTAAGGCTGTATAATGAATAATAGTTAAAATATGCAATTGACGTGGTGTGGAGATGAAGGATGTCCTACGCGAGAGTGTGTGATACGTAGAGAAAAGCCTCCAAGGCAAGAATGGTACCGAATAAGTCCGTGCACCGTATTTGAACAAAATGAAACCACTTATAACGAGAACGTTCCGAGTATTTCAAAGAAACTGAAAGGCAAAAGAGACAGCAGAGTTCTTTCTTAACTAAGAAATTTAATATCACTGATGAAGCTCAAGAAGCTAGATATGTTATGGCTGAGATTGTTGCAAAAAATAAGTTACCTCATGTAGTTGCAGGGAAAGCCATCATTCCAATATGGTGCACTGTAATGAAAAGAATGTTTGGCTCTGACTGCGAACGTGATGTGAAACAAATTTCCTTGGCTGATTATGCAGTTGGAAAAGGTGTTCAGGATTTATCTGAAAACGCTGAACATTCTATTGAAACTCAAGTTTGTGAAATAAAGTTAATGTTTGCAATTCAACTGGATGAATCTAGCAATGCAGGCGGCCTAGGTCAGCTCTTTTCTTTTACTTGTTTCACTGTAGAAGGAAACATAGTTGGAGTCAATGCGTTTATCGTTGAGGAATTGTGTCGGCTTATACACAGATGGCGCCCTTTCAATGAAAGGTTCCATTAAAAGGATTCATCACACTAGGCAAACAACGAAACTACAACTTGATTAATGATGATGAGGTCCCATACTCCGGAGAGCGTAGGGTACGATGCGGGAGACCCGCACCGCCGTACTAGGCAGGGTCCTAGCCGAGGTGGTTTGCGATTGCCTTTCTCCGAACGTAATGGGGATGGATGATGATGATGACACAACACCCAGTGATCACGAGGCAAGAAAAATCCCTGACCCCGCATGGAATCGAACCCGTGACCCCGTACGAGGGAAGCGAGAACGCCACCGCAAGATCACGAGCTGTGGACTTTGATTAATACGCGCAAAAAAAAAAAAAAAAACATTAGAAAGGATTTGAAATCAGTTTTGGACAAGCCTGTTAAAATTATAAGCTGCATTAAGAGCGGACTTCTCAAATATGTGACGAGCTACGCACACAGCATTGTAATCTCATTCTTCACTGGCTATCCAGAGGGAAAATACTTAGTCGTGTGTGTGAAATTTAGGATGCGATGGTGCAATTATTTGAGCAAGAAAACAAAACTAAAATAGTGGCTGCATTAAGAGACGATAACTAATGGACAGAGGTGAACTTCAGTTGTACTAATTATTTATTCAAAACACGACGAGTTTCGGAATTTTAAAATCCCATCTTCAGGAGTATAAAACTGCAACATATAAAGGAGAGGAGGGAAGAAATACAATGCAACAGATCTATAAAAACCGAAAAGCTGAAGATGAGATTTTAAAATCCCGAAACTGGTCGTGGTTTGAAGAAATAATTCGTACAACTGAAACGGATCGCACTAAATTAATGATCACGCCTCTGTTTTGGATATCCTACATACCAAATCTTGTGTATTAGAAGAAGAGTTCTGTAGTACAAAGCTAGCTGTCCTTTCTAATTTATTAGAAATAACGAACAAGACAAATGTTAGCCTAGAGCCGTCCTCACACGGGATGTATTTCTCATCGCGAAGCACACCAGGGTTTGCTGCACGATCTGAAACAACCTGTTCCATCACACGGAACGTGCTCCTCGCTGTGATTTGCTACCTCAGCGCTCTGCAGCGCCAGTCTGCGCCCTCTGACGCGTAAATCACACTGTTTATTTATGAAAATGCACGCGGGTAAAATAGCTGCACAACGAGCTGAAATACGTACTACTAGCTGTTATTCGTTAACTCAATTGAATCTTTATCCAATTTGCGGTTTAACATTGAATGTAGTTGAAGTATGGTGTCTAAGGTCAGTTTGAACACCCGTAACATCCATATTCTTGATGTTGCATTGACTGTTATCACTATGAAGTAATGTAGCTCAGCACTCAGGTTTCAAGATCGAAATTTGTTTTGTAATCCGATTTTAAAGGAGGAGAAGATTTTTTTCTAAGTTACTCACAGTAATTGAAAACGATGTTTTTCGAGTTACAAACATAAAACTAAGCGATAGCTACGTATGTTTTACACAAAGTTTCACAATAGCAGACACTTGCACCGCTTACTTTCTGTCGCAAACTGGCAGCTACATTAAGACAACTGCAGCAGCCGGCCGTTGTGGCCGAGCGGTTCTAGGCGCTTCAGTCCGGAACAACGCTCCTGCTACGGTCGCAGGTTGGAATCCTGCCTCGGGCATGGATGTGCGTGATGTCCTTAGGTTGGCTACGTTTAAGTAGTTCTAAGTCCAGGGGACTGATGACCTCAGGTGTTAAGACCCATAGTGCTTACAGCCATTTGAACCATTTTTCGAAATGCAGCAAATACGTTATTTAAAATAACAACGTCGGCTAGTGCAGGTAATACTTCTTTTGAATTAATAAGAAAGAACCAGGATTTTTTAGAGAACAAAAATCGAGAAAAACAAAAATGCTCTCTAGGGGAGGGAGACGTGAAGCTGCTATCTTGGCTTTACAGCCCACCACGCTATGAACTGAGCTACGGCTTCTGCCCGGCAGTCTACTTTCCTCCTACATCGTGTACGGCGTTTAAAGTCTACATCTACAACTGTCAGTATTTGATATTTAACTACGACAAATTGTATGAAAACGACGCATTCTCGATGGATCATTATTGTGCTGTAGCACTGAAACTGTAAGATTTCATAGCACAAAAACTTTAACGATAAAAAATATCAAATACTACAAGACTTTGTCTACCGATATGTAGTTATGTGTCACTTTATTACAGCAAATCGTAGTTAAAATGACTTGTTTTCGAGAGATTCTCAATTTTCTGACGCTTTAAAACAGCGAATATTCTTTCCACGTACTCTCTACTGAAGGAAACCTAACAATACATAGTTTAACCTAATACAACATGGCGGCTTCTCAGTTCTGGTTTTGAGGTTAAAATGATGTCGAATCTCATTGGGCATGTTCCTTTCCAGAAGCAAAAGTGTAACGTGCCAGACGCTTCATTTCACTCTATGCAGTGCAGTGCAAAGTGAAATTCTACGCTCTGCTGTCACTAACTTCTCGTCCACGTTCATTTTGACGTGCCCTGAAAGGACGTTTAAGGGAAGGGTGCAAGTCCATGTACCGCCACAGACAAAACTGCAACCTTAACAGATAAAGTCGAGGTCTTGTTGAGAAAAAGAAAAGAAATTAATTTTGAAATGTTTACAGTGACGCAGTTAGCAACAAAATATAACCACCAATTCATACATCTACATCTGCAGCCACACTCCGCGAGCCACCTCACGGTGTGTGGCGGAGGGTACCTTGAGTACCTCTATCGGTTCTCCGTTCTATTCCAGCCTCGTATTGTCGGTATGCCTCTGTGTGGGCTCTAATCTCTCTGATTTTATCCTCATGGTCTCTTCGCGAGATATATGTAGGAGGGAGCAATATACTGCTTGACTCCTCGGTGCAGGTATGTTCTCGAAACTTCAACAAAAGCCCGTGCCGAGCTACTGAGTGTCTCTCTTGCAGAGTCTTCCACTGGAGTTTATCTATCATCTCTGTAACGCTTTCGCGATTACTAAATGATCCTGTAACGAAGCGCGCTGCTCTCCGTTGGATCTTCTCTATCTCTCCTATCAACCCTATCTGGTACGGATCCCACATTGGTGAGCAGTATTCAAGCAGTGGGCGAACAAGTGTACTGTAACCTACTTTCTTTGTTTTCGGATTACATTTCCTTAGGATTCTTGCAATGAATCTCAGTCTGGCATCTTCTTTACCGACGATCAACTTTATATGATCATACCAGTATCACTAGATAAGAAATCCTTTCGTGCTTTCCTGTAATTGTGAACTTTTGTACCAAGAACCAGATTTATGTAACTTCTGGATTTCTCTTCAGCAATATTTACCCCAAGTAATAGAGCAGTCAACGTTTTGCTACTGTTTTCTAGAACGTACTCGTGAGAGAGGGCATTTTCTATTATGCCTAATATAAAAAGCCCGGAAGTTTGAGAATGTTAGGTGAGAAATGCTTGTGAAATTGTCCTACATCCGCTTTATATTGGCTCGGATGTAGGACAATATAAAGCGGATTTGTAATATTCATCAAGTCCACGTGACTCATTGCATTCACAATAGTACTGATAAGTTTTGCATGTGTGGAAAAGTGTTTAATGTAGAAGTATACAGTACTTAGAAATGGAACATAAAAATTAATATGTCTTTAAATTATGATATCTTACAATAGAGTCTCTATTATTGATATTAGTGAAAGTGTGTCTCGTGAAGTTTTATGTGCACTGTCGCCAAAAAGTAATTTACGTAGAATAATGAAATTTCGGGAATAGATTTGTCTAGGTAACACATTTGAGCGATTAACACTGCAAGATTACAGGTTAATGTGAGCGAGAGATAAGCCATTGCAAATGTGAAATGATGGCACATTTGTAACCGGTATAACCACCAGAATTTTGAATGGAAACATGCAGACGTGCATGCATTGTATTGTACAGGGCCCGGATGCCAGTTTTTGAGATGAAGTTCCATGCCTCTTGCACTTGGTTGGTCGATACAGGGACGGTTAATGTCGGTTTTGGATGATTCTGGAGTTATCGTAGATGATGTCCCATACGTGCTCGATTGGAGACACATCTGCTGTTGAGTAGTCCAAGACAACATGTCGACGCCGCGCGGGATTAGCCGAGCGGTCTGAGGCGCTGCAGTCATGGACTGTGCGGGTGGTCTCGGCGGAGGTTCGAGTCCTCCCTCGGGCATGGGTGTGTGTGTGTGTTTGTCCTTAGGATAATTTAAGTTTAGTAGTGTGTAAGCTTAGGGACTGATGACCTTAGCAGTTAAGTCCCATAAGATTTCAAACACATTTGAACACTTTTTTCAACATGTCGACAGCCAGTAGAGCATAGTGCGTATAACAGCTGCATGTGAGCGAGCGTTATCCTATTGGAAAACACTCCCTGAAATGCTGTTCATGAATGGCAGCACAACAGGTCGAATCACCGGACTGACGTACAGATTTACATGCAGGGTGCGTGGGATGATCACGACAATGCTCCTGCTAACACACGAAATCGTATATCAGATCACAGAGTCAGGTGTAAGTCCAACGTGTCTAGCACACGACAGGTTGATTGCAGGCCCTCGGCTTGCCTCCTAACAAACACGGGGCGATTACTGTCACTGAAGCAGAACCGTTTTCATCAGAAAACACAACAGACTTGCACTCTTGCCTCTTGCTTGATGAAACAAACAGTCTCAAATGGTGGTGGTCTGGGCTCAGTGGATTGCACGCTACAGGACGTCTGGGTCGGGGCTCTCCTGGAACTAACCGATCTATAACTTGGTTGTGTCACTGTGGTGTCAACTTTTGCTCAGGTTGCTGCTGCGGGTGGAGTTAGATGCACCAGAGAATACGCCGAACACGATAGTCCTCCTTTTCGTAAGTGCCACGTGGTCATCCGCAGACCGATCCTCTTGCTACCGTACATTCTACATCTACATCACGCTTCCCAAGCCACCTAATGGTGTGTGTCGGAGGGTACTTTCTGTACCACTAACTGAGCGCTACAACGCTGTTCCAGTCGCGAACTGCGCATGGGAATAATTCTTGTCGGTGAGCCTCTGTACTGGCTCCAATTACTCGAATTTTCTCCTCATGATCGTTATGCGAGACGTATGTGGGGGGAATTAATACGTTGTCCGAATCCTCCCGGAAAGTGCTCTACCGAAATTTCAATAGCAAATCTCTCCGTGAGGCACAGCCCCTCCCTTGTAATGTCTGCCAATGGGTTTTGTTGAGCATCTCCGTAACGCTCTCGTGCCGGCTACAGGATCCTGTGAGGCAACGTGCCACTCTTCGTTGGATCTTCTCTACCTCTTCTGTCAGTCTTATGTGGTATAGGTCCCAGATATATGAACAAGAATCAGTCGAACAAGCGCGTTAAAGCCATTTCCTTCGTGGATGAGTTACCTTTGCTTGGTTATTCCTATTGTAACACTTCTGATACTAAATGTAACTGGGTTTTCTCTTTCGATGCTAGTCAATTGTCAGGATGAGCATTACTGCAATGGGCATTTGATTCTAAAGCATTATGTCAGGGTGAAAAACACTAAATAAATTAATTTTTCTCTTAACAACATGTGGGCAGGGTAGGTTCTTCCTTGGCTCGGGTATGAGGTAGAATGAAACAGCATTTTTACATAAGATAACTTTTATTGAAAGTTTTGTACAACTGTTTCCTTACTCGATGTTCGGAGAGCGGCAGCTGTGTCGTTTGCGAAGCCTTCTGCTGCGGCAGCGGCGGCGTCTGATTACGCGTGGCGGTGTGTATCTCGTGTCGCCGTCTCGCCCAGTTGACTGGAGACGCGCCTCTTGAGGTGGCCCGTTTAATTATTGAGAGCGAAGTCGTGCATCGGACGGTGATACCTTGGATGTGCCGTCCCGTGTTTCTCTTCTCTAAGCGGCCACGTGTGTTGCGCGTCGGCCAGCGGAGCGGCGCGGTGGGGGAAGGCCAGTGTCCCGGACTAGAACAACGGACTCCCGCTTGCCAGTCTTCGGCTGTCAGATCTTCATCCCAGCTCACAGGTGACTGCTGATGTGAGGCCGTCTCCTTCCCGTCCTCACGAGTCACCCGGGTACGTAAAAATCAGTCTTCAAATACCTTCTAACTTCTGTCTTCTGGCGGCGAGGCTGCTGCTTGCTATTCCATTACAGCGGTGGACTTGGTGCGTCTGTGTATGATGTAGTCTCTTCTTGCATGACGGTCTTCAGCAGCGAAACTGACTGAAAACTACTGCTACTCTTCTTGTCGGGCCCACTGCGTCTCGCGTATTTATTCACTTCAGTTCACTGGAGGTGAACGACTTCACGGTCATTGCCTCGTCTGTCACGTTGAAAAGCTTATCGAAGAATCTTCTTAACGTCGGTCATTGGCTCTTGGAATGTAGGCGAGGGCCTTTGCTCACATGTGACAGCTGAGAAACACGTGAGCCGGTCGGGCGATGCCCTGGCGGCTGAATCGACAGCTTCTCCTGAACGTGCTATGCTGACTTGCAAGCGCCGGCCGTTCCCACTGCTGCTTTGTCCGTGTTTTGCCAGTGTGTAATTCTTCTAAACTAAACCAAGTTTTTCATTTAGTTTCTAATTTCTACTTCACTTTGATTTCACTAATTTATTTACTTATCTTAAGTGCCACTCAACACTATGAACTTGATTCTGGGGTCTGCTTTTCAAACAATTTGTTTGATCATTCCACTTAAGGTCGCTCTGGATAGTTACTCCTAGATTTTTATGGCAGATACTGTCTCAAGCGGTTTGTCATCAATAGTGTAGCTGTGCAGTAGGGGAATTCTTTTCCTATGTATGCGCAATATGTTACATTTATTTACATTCATGGTCAACTGCCAGAGCCTGTACCATTCATCAACTCTCTGGACGTCATTCTGCAAATCGTTACTGTCTCCTGGCGTTGTTGCTTTGTAATAGACAACCGCATCATCTGCAAACAGTCTTAGAGAACATCCGGCCCTTTCTACAGTAACGATTCTATCACGCTTCCTTAGGGTACTTCGGAAATTACCGTGACATCTGTCAATTTTGTTCCGTTAAAAGCGACGTTATGAGTTCTGTCTGCAAGGAAGTCTCGAATACATTCGCAAATCTGTTCCGATACTCCCTCAGCTGCAATTATTTTCACTAAACAGCAATGCGGGACGGTGTCAAATGGCGTTCTGAAGTCAAGGAAGTGACTAACGCTGCCAGCAATCATGCCCAGTGACTATATTCCTGCCAAGCCCTTCTGCAGTATCGCAGGAGGACACCCAGTCTCTCGTAGACCTATCACACAACCTCGTTCAAACTCAGTGAGGTGTTGATAATGGCGTGTTTGACGCCATGTGGGCATTCTTGACGAACATCAACTTACGACATCCAGTCTCAAAGGTAATTAACGCTCACGACGGTTACAACAATGGTTCAAATGGCTCTGAGCACTATGGGACTTGACATCTGAGGTCATCAGTCCCCTAGAACTTAGAACTACTTAAACCTAAGCTAAGGACATCACACACATTCATGCCCGAGGCAGGATTCGAATCTGCGACCGTAGCGGTCGCGCGGTTCCAGACTGAAGCGCCTAGAACCGCTCGGCCACACCGGCCCGCTAGGGACAGTTACAGATTGTACCGAAAGCAAACCTCACTTACATCGTCATACTGGCGCTTATAGCATTCCTCTTATGCGACTGGCGCGAAAACTGGATAGACGTCATGTTTCAGATGTAGAAACACGACTCACAACTTCCGTTCATGTTGCACAACTTCTTATTGGTGTTATGATTCTTCTTCCCGTTAGTGTATTAGAATCCTGTCGCCATGATTAAAATTTTTGAAAGCTCTGCTCTAGAGTGACATCCTACAGCAACGCCCTGACCAAAAGAGCTACATCGAACATTTCCAGTGTACTTCATCTGACGAAATTGTTTCTCACACTGATCAGTATTAAGGTAAACTCAATAAACAATAGTAGTAATAGATAAAATACACTCCTGGAAATTGAAATAAGAACACCGTGAATTCATTGTCCCAGGAAGGGGAAACTTTATTGACACATTCCTGGGGTCAGATACATCACATGATCACACTGACAGAACCACAGGCACATAGACACAGGCAACAGAGCATGCACAATGTCGGCACTAGTACAGTGTATATCCACCTTTCGCAGCAATGCAGGCTGCTATTCTCCCATGGAGACGATCGTAGAGATGCTGGATGTAGTCCTGTGGAACGGCTTGCCATGCCATTTCCACCTGGCGCCTCAGTTGGACCAGCGTTCGAGCTGGACGTGCAGACCGCGTGAGACGACGCTTCATCCAGTCCCAAACATGCTCAATGGGGGACAGATCCGGAGATCTTGCTGGCTAGGGTAGTTGACTTACACCTTCTAGAGCACGTTGGGTGGCACGGGATACATGCGGACGTGCATTGTCCTGTTGGAACAGCAAGTTCCCTTGCCGGTCTAGGAATGGTAGAACGATGGGTTCGATGACGGTTTGGATGTACCGTGCACTATTCAGTGTCCCCTCGACGATCACGAGTGGTGTACGGCCAGTGTAGGAGATCGCTCCCCACACCATGATGCCGGGTGTTGGCCCTGTGTGCCTCGGTCGTATGCAGTCCTGATTGTGGCGCTCACCTGCACGGCGCCAAACACGCATACGACCATCATTGGCACCAAGGCAGAAGCGACTCTCATCGCTGAAGACGACACGTCTCCATTCGTCCCTCCATTCACGCCTGTCGCGACACCACTGGAGGCGGGCTGCACGATGTTGGGGCGTGAGCGGAAGACGGCCTAACGGTGTGCGGGACCGTAGCCCAGCTTCATGGAGACGGTTGCGAATGGTCCTCGCCGATACCCCAGGAGCAACAGTGTCCCTAATTTGCTGGGAAGTGGCGGTGCGGTCCCCTACGGCACTGCGTAGGATCCTACGGTCTTGGCGTGCATCCGTGCGTCGCTGCGGTCCGGTCCCAGGTCGACGGGCACGTGCACCTTCCGCCGACCACTGGCGACAACATCGATGTACTGTGGAGACCTCACGCCCCACGTGTTGAGCAATTCGGCGGTACGTCCACCCGGTCTCCCGCATGCCCACTATACGCCCTCGCTCAAAGTCCGTCAACTGCACATACGGTTCACGTCCACGCTGTCGCGGCATGCTACCAGTGTTAAAGACTGCGATGGAGCTCCGTATGCCACGGCAAACTGGCTGACACTGACGGCGGCGGTGCACAAATGCTGCGCAGCTAGCGCCATTCGACGGCCAACACCGCGGTTCCTGGTGTGTCCGCTGTGCCGTGCGTGTGATCATTGCTTGTACAGCCCTCTCGCAGTGTCCGGAGCAAGTATGGTGGGTCTGACACACCGGTGTCAATGTGTTCTTTTTTCCATTTCCAGGAGTGTATTAACCCTGCAGCTATAATAAATGAAAATAAACATCAGAGCGCGCTACGAACGATCCCATATGAGACCAAGCCTTCTGAAACTGTAGCATACTGCAAATTGGAAGTGTTGTAGCAGTGTGGTTGAAAGTGTGTTAATCGAGGGTGGCTATTGCTGTTGTGGGTCTCGTGAGGTTGGCTGAATGCGTGCCGTGTCTTCTGTGCCAGTCTCACCCCATTGCCTCCTTCGCAGATCTCAGTTGTACAACGAAGAGCCAAAGAAACTGATACGACAATCTAATATCCTGTAGGGCATCCGCGAGTAATCAGAAGTGCCGCAACACGACGTGGCATGGACTCGATTAATGGCTGAAGTAGTGCTGGAGGGAACTGACGCCACGAATCCTGCAGGGCTGTCCATAAAACTGTAAGAGTACGAGGGAGTGGTGATCTCTTGTGAACAACACCTTGTAACGCTTTCGAGATACGTTCCACAATGTTCATGTCTGGGGAGTTTGGTTGGCTGGCGAAAGTAAACTCAGGAGAGTGTTCCTGGAGCAACTCTGTAGCAATTCTGGAAATATGGGGTGTCGCATTGTCCTGCAGGAATTGCCCAACTCCGTCGGAATGCACAATGGTCATGAATGGATGCAGGCGATCAGACAGGATGCTTACATACGTGTCACTTGTCGGAGTCGTATCTATACGTATCAGGGGTCCCAAATCACCTCAACTGCACGCCCCCCACACCATTACATAACCTTCACCAGCTAGACAAATACGCTGCAGACGTGCAGGGTCCGTGGATTTATGAGGTTGGCTCTATACTCGTACATTTTGAAACGAGACTCGTCCGACCAGGCAACATGTTTCCACACATCAACAGTCCAATGTCGCTGTTGACGGGGCCAGTTGAGGCATAAATCTTTGTGTCGTGCAGACATCAAGGGTACACGAGTGGGCGTTCGGCTCCGAAAGCCGATGCCGATGATGTTCCGTTGAGTGTGTCGCAAGCTGACACTTGCTGATGGCCCAGCACTCAAATCTGCGGCAGTTTGCGGAGGGGTTGCACTTTTGTCACGTTGCACGATTCTCTTCAGTCGTCGTAGGTACCGTTCTTGCAGGGTTTTTTTTTCCGGCCGCAGCGATGTCAAAGGTTTGATGTTTTACGGGACTCCTGATATTCGCGGTACACACGGGCAGTGGTCGTACGGGGAAATCTCCACATCTCGGAGATGCCGTGTCCCAACGCTTGTGCCCCGACTATAATACCGCGTTCAAACTCAGGTAAATGTTGATTACCTGCCATTGTAACAGCAGTTGCCGATCTAACAGCTGCGCCAGACATTTGTTGTCTTACATGGGCGTCGCCGAACGCAGCGCCATGCTCTGTCTGTTTATGTATCTCTGTATTTGAATACGCATGCCTGTACCAGCTTCTTTGGCGCTTCGGTGTAAGATTCCGGTATTACTGGTTACGTGACGCGTTGCAGAACTCTAGAAACTTTCATAAGGTGTTCTATCTGCAGGCAAGTCCGCTGTGTACATATGTAACAGCCAAGAGGTTTGCGCGACCAAACAACTACTTCACTCGGCAGGCGTATCGCAAGGCGCCGGCGTTATTCGCGGGCTTTCCCCGGCTCGCCTCTCGACGGCCGCTTGCGCCGGAAGTTGCGCAACGTTAGATACGGCACACGTTCCGGACACAGGAAGGAGACGGCCGAGCCAGCGCGGGGGGGAACACCGCCGCTTCACGCACGGGCGCGCCTGCGTACACGCACTAACGCCCGCCTAAAGCGACGAGCTGCGTACTGCACTAACGTAAGCTGCGCCTCGCTGCCTTACCTGGCGTTCGTTGCGTATGTAGCGAAGGCCCACGTGGAACAGCTCAGGCCGGTGGCTAGCGATGCTGCACGCCAGCAGGTAACTGTCAAACACGTGCCCCAACATCCCCTAGTCAGGTGACAGCGTAAGATACACTGCAGACATTGTTGTCCTCTAAGAGAGCGTAACAGGTCTTGATCTCTGAGATTTCCTCGGGATGACTGATGAGCATACGGGCCGGTCGCATATCTACCCGAAAGCACGCCACTAGTAGCAGCATTACTTGAATGTTACGGGTTGTTGTTGTTGTGGTCTTCAGTCCTGAGACTGGTTTGATGCAGCTCTCCATGCTACTCTATCCTGTGCAAGCATCTTCATCTCCCAGTACTTACTGCAACCCACATCCTTCTAAATCTGCTTAGTGTATTCATCTCTTGGTCTCCCTCTACGATTTTTACCCTCCTCGCTGCCCTCCAATGCTAAATTGGTGATCCCTTGATGCCTCAGAACATGTCCTACCAACCGATCCCTTCTTCTTGTCACGTTGTCCCACAAACTCCTCTTCTCCCCAAATCTATTCACCACCTCCTCATTAGTTATGTGATCTACCCATCGAATCTTTAGCATTCTAGCCGGCCGAAGTGGCCGTGCGGTTAAAGGCGCTGCAGTCTGGAACCGCAAGACCGCTACGGTCGCAGGTTCGAATCCTGCCTCGGGCATGGATGTTTGTGATGTCCTTAGGTTAGGTGGGTTTAACTAGTTCTAAGTTCTAGGGGACTAATGACCTCAGCAGTTGAGTCCCATAGTGCTCAGAGCCATTTGAACCATTTTTTAGCATTCTTCTGTAGCACCACATTCCGAAAGCTTCAATTCTCTTCTTGTCCAAACTATTTATCGTCCATGTTTCACTTCCATACATGGCTACACTCCATACAAATACTTTCAGAAACACTTTCTCACAGTTAAATCTATACTCGATGTTAACAAATATCTCTTCTTCAGATACGCTTTCCTTGCCATTGCCAGTCTATATTTTTTATCCTCTCTACTTCGACCATCATCAGTTATTTTGCTCCCCAAATAGCAAAACTCCTTTACTACTTTAAGTGTCTCATTTTTTAATCTAATCCCCTCAACATCACCCGACTTAATTCGACTACTTTCCATTATCCTCGTTTTGCTTTTGTTGATGTTCATCTTATATCCTCCTTTCAAGACACTGTCCATTCCGTTCAACTGCTCTTCCAAGTCCTTTGCTGTCTCTGACAGAATTACAATGTCATCGGCGAACCTCAAAGTGTTTATTTCTTCTCCATGGATTGTAATACCTACTCCGAATTTTGCTTTTGTTTCCTTTACTTCTTGCTCAATATGCAGATTGAATAACATCGGGGAGGGGCTGCAACCCTTTCTCACTCCCTTCCCAACCACTGCTTCCCTTTCGTCCCCCTCGACTTTTATTACTGCCATCTGGTTTCTGTACAAAGTGTGAAAAGCCTTTCGCTCCCTGTATTTTACCCCTGCCACCTTCAGAATTTTAAAGAGAATATTCCAGCCAACATTGTCAAAAGCTTTCTCTAAGTCTACTAATGCTAGAAATGTAGGTTTGCCTTTCCTTAATCTAATTTCTAAGGTAAGTCGTAGGGTCAGTATGTTGAGAGCACGAAGAAAGAGGATTGAGGAATAGCAGAAGTGAGATTAGCGATAATCTTAACATAAAATTTTGTGATGACGTACTAAACGAAGCGAAGTAATTGTGGCATTTTGTAAACAAAATCGCTTATAAGGTACTATCCAGAGAGGCGACGGTCTTAACATAAAATCCAGAGAGGCATAAAGAAACATAACACATATAAAATTTTGTGGGGAAGGCGAACCATAGACTGCTTTTTATTGGCAGTACACTTAGGAGATGCAACGGATCTACTGAAGAGACAGCCTACACTACGCATGTCCGTCCTCTTTCGGAGTATTGCTGGGCGGTGTAGGATACATACCAGACAGGATTAACGGTGTACGTCGAGAAAGGTCAAAGAAGAGCAGCACCTTTTGTTTCATCGTGAAATAGGGGAGAGAGTGTCACTGACATGATACAGGATTCGGAGTGGGCATCATTAAAACAAAGGCGTCTCTCTTTGCGGCGCAATATTTTCACGCAATTTCAATCAACAAGTTTCTCCTCCGAATGCGAAAATATTTTGTTGACACTGATCTGCATATGGAGAAACGATCATCACAATAAAATAAAGGAAATCAGAGCTTGCACGGAAACAGAAAAGTGTTCGTTTTTTCCGTGCGCTGTTCAAGATTGGAGTAATAGAAAATTACTGTGAACCGTCTGCGAGGCATGTAAGTGTGATCTGCAGAGTATCCGTGTAGATGGAGATGTAACAAGAGGGCATTCATTAGCAGACGAGGCCTATTGGTGTCATACATTGATCGTAACTTGGGAAAGGAATGTCACATAATCTACAATTGGAGCACATCATTGTGTGGAAGTGAACCATAGGCTTGTGGCAATACACAGATTTATATTGTATCGATTATTGCAGCAACGACGGTGTTGCACTGCAACCTCGTATGTCAGTCTCTTCATACAGAAACGTCGTATGTCAATTTTTATTTAATGTATGGCTTGAAAATTATTTTCCAATATTTTTTCATCTAATATTTTATTAATTAAATGTATTGTAGTGATAATAATTTCACAAGTGTTTGAATTCGATATAGTAGTAATGATTTTTGACTCTTCTGTAAAACTGAATTATTTGACGTACGACGTTGCTGCTCAACACCATCGATATGGTAAGTGAGCACCTGAGTTTATTAATTTTAAGTATCACGTAACAAAGACGATATGAAATTGGTAATTCGACAGTCTTCGACGTCTCGCAGGAAGACGCCTGCCAGGTGCCCAGTCGCAATATCGTGCGATGAATAAAACGACGTTCGACCGCAAGTCCGAAATATACTCGAACAACTATTATGACAATGTTTATATGAATGATGTTAACTTTTTTTGAAACGTACAAGTGAGAGTATCTGTTTGTTGAGTTTCGTGAAGGGTGTAGCAGCTGAGCGGCAGCCGAGGGCATCTTCGACCTTGCCCGAAATGTTGATATCGCTTGACGTAGGCTTCGAAGAGCCAACGGCATTGAGAAAAGAAGATGCCGGAAGCTACCCTTAGATACTATTTCTATATTGTAAAAAATACTGTTTCAGAACTAAAAATGAAATGATGTGTGTTCTGTTCTATGACAGACACACTTGCTGACATGTATTACTCATTGTTTACAAGGCAGCAGTCTGTATTAGTGTTATGAAATAAAACAGATTGTGTCTTCGGAAAAGATAAGTGTTTCTGGAATTTATTATTTCGGAAAATAATGAATCCAAATTATTTTCGGAGATATGTTTTGGAAGATCGAGATAGGAATGATTTTTTTGTGAATGGAAGTTTGAACTTTGTTACAAACTGAATGGAACCTGCTGGTTAATCTCTAACTTGCTGATGTTACGCAAAAGTGATATAAACAGTGAATTCTTAAATTCTTTTCATAGTTCAGGGACCTAGTAGACGTTAATCTCGAAAAGGGATTAGTTTTCTTGTGAAGGTGGTGATTAAAATTAACACAAATTACGCAGCTAGCAATTTCCGATAACTGAGAATTTTTACGCAGCCAGAGATACTTGCACTCGCTGGTCTTGGTGTTAACAGTAATCTTTGTTCGGAATAGTAACTGAAATAAACTGACAGAGAGAATCTTTGATTGGGAGATAATTTCTTGAAGTATTAATACCATTCAGTGCCCACAATTCGGTCACTGGAGCGGAATGAACCTGCTTAGTAACAATATTTCTAATCTTCGGGTTACGCGCTGTCTCTGGAAATAAGGTAGCGGAATTTTGCATTGAGAAACGAGCGACGTAAGATACGCTCGGTCACAAGTTTACGTAAGCTACTAGGTCACAAGATCGCTATAAATAGAATGCGACGTGACTGACCCTGGGGTAACACCTTAGTGTCGTCAACCGTGGCGGGCGTCAACATCACCTCAGACCGTGGGACGGAAGAGAATCTAAGCGTATCAGATGTGATCCTGGCACTTTTATGCGGCTTTTCGATTTGGAAAAGATGTTCGACAATGTAAAATAGTGCACGATTTTTGAAATATTCCGATAAAAAACGTATTAGCTGTAGAGAGAGACGGTTAATATGTGCAAAAAGCGTAAGAGGAAAACACGTCTCTAAGAACATGAGAGGAAATCTCGGATTAGTATGGGCATAAGGCAAGGATGCGTTCTATCTCTGCTGCTGTTCAACCACTATATCGAAGAAGCAATAAAGGAACGAAAAGAAAAGCGTTCCTAAGATTCGGGGTAAAAGAATATTAATGACAAGATTCACTAACGACATTATTACTCTTACAAGGGACCGGATGCCACAGTGGAACGAGTACCGAACGGTAATACGAAGGTCGTGGGATCGAGTCCCTCTGCGGAAAGCTTTATTTATCTTCAATTTTTACTTTCTTTACAGTGAAAATAAACCGAGATAATGATCAGTATATCGTATTTCATTTGATGAAATCCTACGTGCAGGGGAATTTCAATTGTTAATTGACTCGAGCGGAAGACAAACGAATCCATAATTATACGATGAGCTTTTTCAAGATGAAGAAGGAATGCCAGGATTAAAGCGATTCACCTACAAAATTCACCTACAAATGACCACCGCTAGTGCTACTCTGCGGTGTCTATTTTTATCGTCAGCTAAAGAATTTGAACCTCCAGTTTGGTAATGTGCTGATCTAATGACAGATTCGGTAATGCCTGCAAACTAAAGGCGCTTCTTTCCCACATGATTTTGCAACTCTTTTAAAATCTTTTTATAACAGTCTTGCTTATCGGGGAGACAGTCGCAATTTCATTCATATCGAAAAAAAAAATCGCAGGCGGCTGAAAATTTATTTCATAGCATATCTTGGTGTGTTATAGTCAATGGGTAAATCTAGTTTGCTAAACAACGTTTTTCATTACTTCCGAGTTTTTCAGTTTTGAAAAAACCATACGTGGAGTTGTTGGTTATCACGGAATTTATTTACAGAAAAGATTGAGCCAAAAATGTTTAAAAATTGATGGAGAAATAGCATTTTTTTAATGTCGCCATTCTGATCATCATCATCATCATTTAAGACTGATTATGCCTTTCAGCGTTCAGTCTGGAGCATAGCCCCCTTATAAAATTCCTTTATGATCCCCTATTCAGTGCTAACATTGGTGCCTCTTCTGATGTTAAACCTATTACTTCAAAATCATTCTTAACCGAATCCAGGAACCTTCTCCTTGGTCTACCCCGACTCCTCCTACCCTCTACTGCTGAACCCATGAGTCTCTTGGGTAACCTTGCTTCTCCCATGCGTGTAACATGACCCCACCATCTAAGCCTGTTCGCCCTGACTGCTACATCTATAGAGTTCATTCCCAGTTTTTCTTTGATTTCCTCATTGTGGACACCCTCCTGCCATTGTTCCCATCTACTAGTATCTGCAATCATCCTAGCTACTTTCATATCCGTAACCTCAACCTTGTTGATAAGGTAACCTGAATCCACCCAGCTTTCGCTCCCATACAACAAAGTTGGTCGAGAGATTGAACGGTGCACAGATAACTTAGTCTTGGTACTGACTTCCTTCTTGCAGAAGAGAGTAGATCGTAGCTGAGCGCTCACTGCATTAGCTTTGCTACACCTCGCTTCCAGTTCTTTCACTATGTTGCCATCCTGTGAGAATATGCATCCTAAGTACTTGAAACTGTCCACCTGCTCTAACTTTGTTCCTCCTAATTGGCACTCAATCCGTTTATATTTCTTTCCCACTGACATTACTTTCGTTTCGGAGATGCTAATCTTCATACCATAGTCCTTACATTTCTGATCTAGCTCTGAAATATTACTCTGCAAACTTTCAATCGAATCTGCCATCACAACTAAGTCATCCGCATATGCAAGACTGCTTATTTTGTGTTCACATATCTTAATCTCACCCAGCCAGTCTATTGTTTTCAGCATATGATCCATAAATAATATGAACAACAGTGGAGACAGGTTGCAGCCTTGTCTTACCCCTGAAACTACTCTGAACCATGAACTCAATTTACCGTCAACTCTAACTGCTGCCTGACTATCCATGTAAAGACCTTTAATTGCTTGCAAAAGTTTGCCTCCTATTCCATAATCTCGTAGAACAGACAATAACTTCCTCCTAGGAACCCGGTCATATGCCTTTTCTAGATCTATAAAGCATAGATACAATTCCCTGTTCCACTCATAACACTTCTCCATTATTTGCCATAAGCTAAAGATCTGGTCCTGACAACCTCTAAGAGGCCTAAACCCACACTGATGTTCATCCAATTGGTCTTCAACTAATACTCGCACTTTCCTTTCAACAATACCTGAGAAGATTTTACCCACAACGCTGATTAAAGAGATACCTCTGTAGTTGTTAGAATCTTTTCTGTTTTCATGTTTAAAGATTGGTGTGATTACTGCTTTTGTCCAATCTGATGGAACCTGTCCCGACTCCCACGCCATTTCAATTATCCTGTGTAGCCATTTAAGACCTGACATTCCACTGTATTTGATGAGTTCCGACTTAATTTCATCCACCCCAGCTGCTTTATTGCACTGCAATCTGTTGATCATTTTCTCCACTTCCTCAAATGTGATTCTATTTCCATCATCATTCCTATCCCATTCTAACTCCAAATCTGAAACGTTACTGATCGTATTTTCACCTACATTGAGCAACTCTTCAAACTATTCCCTCCATCTGCCCAAGGCATCCACAGGATTCACCAGCAGTTTTCCGGACCTGTCCAAAATACTTGTCATTTCCTTCTTACCTCCCTTTCGAAGATTGCTAATTACACTCCAGAATGGTTTTCCAACAGCTTGACCCATAGTCTCCAATCTGTTTCCAAAGTCTTCCCAAGATTTCTTCTTGGATGCTGCAATTATCTGTTTGGCTTTGTTTCTTTCTTCAACATAACTTTCTCTGTCTACCTGAGTTCTAGTATGTAGCCATTTTTGATACGCCTTCTTTTTCCTTTTACAGGCTGCCTTGACTGTGTCATTTCACCAAGCTGTTTGCTTGATCCTACTTTTACACACTACTGTTCCAAGACATTCTTTAGCAACTTCTAGTACTGTGTCCCTGTACCTTGTCCATTCCTTTTCCAATGACTGTAAGTGACTACATTCAACTAACTGGTACCTTTCTGAGATCGCTGTTATGTACTTGTGCCTGATTTCCTTATCCTGAAGTTTCTCCACTCTTATCCTCCTACATATGGACCTTACCTCCTGCACTTTCGGCCTCACAATCCCAATTTCACTGCAGATGAAATAATGATCAGTGTCATCAAAGAATCCCCTGAATACACGTGTGTCCCTAAGAGCCTTCCTGAATTCCTGATCTGTTATTATATAGTCAATGAGAGATCTGGTTCCGCTGCCTTCCCAAGTATACCGGTGAATGTTCTTATGTTTAAAAAAGGAGTTTGTGATTACTAAGCCCATACTGGCACAGAAATCCAAGAGTTGTTTCCCGTTCCTGTTGGCCTCCATATCCTCTCCAAATTTACCCATAACCTTTTCATACCCTTCTGTTCGATTTCCAATCCTGGCGTTAAAATCTCCCATGAGCAGAACACTGTCCTTGTCCTTTACTCTAACAACTACATCACTGAGTGCCTCATAAAAACTATCCATCTTATCGTGATCTGTCCCTTCACAATGCGAATATACAGACACAATCCTAATTTTTTTGCTAGACACTGTCAAATCTATCCACATCAGTCGTTCGTTTACATACCTAATTGCAACTACGCTGGGTTCCATTTCTTTCCTGATGTAAAGCCCTACACCCCATTGTGCTATTCCTGCTTTGACTCCTGACAGGTAGACCTTGTATTCTCCCACTTCCTCTTCTTTCTCACCCCTTACCCGAATGTCACTAACAGCTAAAACGTCCAGCCCCATCTTACTTGCAGCCTCTGCCAGCTCTAGCTTCTTCCCAGAGTAGCCCCCATTGATATTAATAGCTACCCATCTCATTACCATTTGTTTGCCAAGTCGTATCTTAGGAGTCCCTGGTTTGTCAGTTAGAGGTGGGACTCCGTCACCTCCAAAGGTCCGAGGCATTTTGCTCTGATTGTTGCCAGCATCATATTTAAAGTACCAAGGAAGCAGGTTGCTAGCCTTACTTGCCCCGAGTCCCATTGGGTTTTACCCCTAACGGCTGAGGGACTAACCGGTGGATTTGGTAGTCTTTGCCGTATGAGCACAAAGGTGACCACGACTCAGAATATGTCCAAGATGCCCAGCCTTATTCCAAAGTAACTGGTATCCCGACTGTCGGGACCACTTACTTGGCCACTCATACGTTGCCCGTGGTTCATGAACTAGGACATGACTACAGGAACCCACACCATGAACCACCGCCATTCTGATTTTTTGAAAAAAAATTTAACTCTATATCCATACAAAAAGTGCAAATCAGTTATAAAAATTCTGTATTTATAATACGTGACAAACTTTTAGGGCAAAACAGAATTACTAAGTCATTATACAATGTTTTCCTAGTATGGAGGAAAAATTAAAAGAGGACTCGGTTCGTTTGAAAATTGTATTCTTTGTTTTCAGTTTACATATTACATCACACATTCCCGTTTCCACTGTGTCCGCACGGGCGTGTCGTCGGCCCCGGATATAGCCGTCTATGCGGAATGGAAGTGGGCCTTTTGTGGCATACAGGGGTCACGCTGTCATCAATCGCCGGGTTTCGGCGTCACGTTAAACTTGGTAGTCTGCAGGGCTGTTGATGGTTCAAATGGCTCTGAGCAGTATGGGACTTAACATCTGAGGTCATCAGTCCCCTAGAACTTAGAACTACTTAAACCTAACTAACCTAAGGACATCACACACATCCATGCCCGAGGCAGGATTCGAACCTACGACCGTAGCAGTCGCACGGTTCCGGACTGCGCGCCTAGAACCGCTAGACCACCGCGGCCGGCCATGGGTGTGTGAGATACGCTTAGGTTAGTTAGGTTTAAGTAGTTCTAAGTTCTAGGGGACTGATGACCTCAGAAGTTAAGTCCCATAGTGCTCAGAGCCATTTGAACCATTTTTTTTTTGACCATAATACGTGGTAGGTTGCATACCGTGAACATGGCATCTGCCCGTGCATTGTTCGCAAGAAAATCACGTTACGGTCCAGTTGTATTGCGTATACGTTCAGGTTGTGCACATCAATTTTGCAGGATTAAAGTTCCTTTCAATACCCATACCCCCCTAACGAAGCATTTGCGGACCTAAGTTAATTTAACATTTTTTGTTCAGAGTTACTTATGCTATCACGGTTTAAAATATTGACCTTTCCTTGCCAAACACCCTGGATATCGTGGTGTGAATAAAGCTATGTAAAGTAATGAAACTGTGTTCAAATGTTGTTGCTCGACCTAAGAGTCTCACACCCCGTCCCCATCATTTCTGGAAACGAGAAACCTTTATAAATATCTACTTCACACGTCACAACTGAGTCCTCTGCGAATGTATTTTAATCTGCTTTTATGGAAACTTGTAAGGGATCCGTGATCCCACGAACATAGATGCTAGTATCCGACGCCCAGGTCGATAGTAGACAGGAGTCGATTGTCGAGCGCTGCAGGAGGCAGTGAAACGAGTGTCGAATGTGAGGAGTGTCGGTTGCGGAGTAGTAATAATGGAGAGTGTCGAGTGAGAAGTAGTGTTGGAGAGACGGGCAAGAATGGTGGTCGAATGAGTTGTAAACGGTAAAATTCACCGGAGTATCACGAGTGAGCACGTCACCCTGATCGTTGTGGGGTTGACCCTCACTAAAACCGATTCGCGAGTGATATGACACCGAAAGTGACAAGTGCCGGATTACGTATTTCGCGTCGGCCAGCAACAACCATGGATTGCAGTGAGGATTGTTGTGAATGTTAACCATCAGCATTGCGTGTGACGAAGTACTGAAAATCAGCAATCAATAAAAAGAGATAACCGTAATTAGACGTGTAAGGCGAAGGTAGCAACTGCCTCAGCATTCGTGTGTTAGTAGGAAATATATATCAGTTTGCACATCGCAACCTTTGTGGTCCTTAATAATAGACAAACTTTCAATCATTCCACTATTCAGTCTCAGAAAAGCCGCACTCGGTTGAAATACCCCCGAAACCACAGCAGAAAAACCGATAGCCTTTCATCCATGAAGCACACAGTCATATATCATAATAATTAACTGTTTGGCGGCTTTGGTAAATTACACAAAACCCAATTAAGGAATTAATCGGGGGTGTTTCATCTTGGCTCCCGTGAAAAGGACAGTTGTAATCTTCGGATCCGAGCAATGGTTTATTAAGCACCATTTTTTGGTTTCAGTGGAAAGACATTGGCATTTATCGGACGATTTTAGTACAAAAATAATTCCGTATTGTCGTTACCGTGACTGAAATTAGAGTATTTCAATTAGAAACAGTGTAATGTAACGTATTTATGGTGAAATTAGAAATCGCGGGAACGAAGCACATTATTTAGACAATACAGTGCAAAAGTGACTGAGGAACAGTAAACAATTTCTTTTTACAAGTTCAAGTGACAAAAGGAGTGTTAATGAACAATGTATTGAAGTTGTTGTTGTTGTGGTCTTCAGTCCTGAGACTGGTTTGATGCACCTCTCCATGCTACTCTATCCTGTGCAAGCTTCTTCATCTCCCAGTACCTACTGCAACCTACATCCTTCTGAATCTGCTTAGTGTATTGATCTCTTGGTCTCCCTCTACGATTTTTACCCTCCACGCTGCCCTCCAATGCTAAATTTGTGATCCCTTGCTGCCTCAAAACATGTCCTACCAACCGATCCCTTCTTCTAGTCAAGTTGTGCCACAAACTTCTCTTCTCCCCAATCCTATTCAATACCTCCTCATTAGTTACGTGATCTACCCACCTTATCTTCAGCATTCTTCTGTAGCACCACATTTCGAAAGCTTCTATTCTCTTCTTGTCCAAACTAGTTATCGTCCATGTCTCACTTCCATACATGGCTACACTCCATACAAATACTTTCAGAAACGACTTCCTGACACCTAAATCTATACTCGATGTTAACAAATTTCTCTTCTTCAGAAACGCTTTCCTTGCCATTGCCAGTCTACATTTTATGTCCTCTCTACTTCGACCATCATCGGTTATTTTACTCCCTAAATAGCAAAACTCCTTTACTACTTTAAGTATCTCATTTCCTAATCTAATTCCCTCAGCATCACCCGACTTAATTTGACTACATTCCATTATCCTCGTTTTGCTTTTGTTGATGTTCATCTTATATCCTCCTTTCAAGACACTGTCCATTCCGTTCAACTGCTCTTCCAAGTCCTTTGCTGTCTCTGACAGAATTACAATGTCATCGGCGAACCTCAAAGTTTTTACTTCTTCTCCATGAATTTTAATACCTACTCCGAATTTTTCTTTTGTTTCCTTTACTGCTTGCTCAATATACAGATTGAATAACATCGGGGAGAGGCTACAACCCTGTCTCACTCCTTTCCCAACCACTGCTTCCCTTTCATGCCCCTCGACTCTTATAACTGCCATCTGGTTTCTGTACAAATTGTAAATAGCCTTTCGCTCCCTGTATTTTACCCCTGCCACCTTCAGAATTTGAAAGAGAGTATTCCAGTCAACATTGTCAAAAGCTTTCTCTAAGTCTACAAATGCCAGAAACGTAGGTTTGCCTTTTCTTAATCTTTCTTCCAAGATAAGTCGTAAGGTCAGTATTGCCTCACGTGTTCCAACATTTCTACGGAATCCAAACTGATCTTCTCCGAGGTCGGCTTCTACCAGTTTTTCCATTCGTCTGTAAAGAATTCGCGTTAGTATTTTGCAGCTGTGACTTATTAAACTGATAGTTCGGTAATTTTCACATCTGTCAACACCTGCTTTCTTTGGGATTGGAATTATTATATTCTTCTTGAAGTCTGAGGGTATTTCACCTGTCTCATACATCTTGCTCACCAGATGGTAGAGTTTTGTCATGACTGGCTCTCCCGAGGCCATCAGTAGTTCTAGTGGAATGTTGTCTACTCCCGGCGCCTTGTTTCGACTCAGGTCTTTCAGTGCTCTGTCAAACTCTTCACGCAGTACCTTATCTCCCATTTCGTCTTCATCTACATCCTCTTCCATTTCCATAATATTGTCCTCAAGTACATCGCCCTTGTATAAACCCTCTATATACTCCTTCCACCTTTCTGCCTTCCCTTCTTTGCTTAGAACTGGGTTTCCATCTGAGCTCTTGATATTCATACATGTGGTTCTCTTCTCTCCAAAGGTCTCTTTAATTTTCCTGTAGGCAGTATCTATCTTACCCCTAGTGAGACAAGCCTCTACATCCTTACATTTGTCCTCTAGCCATTCCTGCTTAGCCATTTTGCACTTCCTGTCGATTTCATTTTTGAGACGTTTGTATTCCTTTTTGCCTGCTTCATTTACTGCATTTTTATATTTTCTCCTTTCATCAATTAAATTCAATATTTCTTCTGTTACCCAAGCATTTCTATTAGCCCTCGTCTTTTTACCTACTTGATCGTCTGCTGCCTTCACCACTTCATCCCTCAGAGCTACCCATTCTTCTTCTACTGTATTTCTTTCCCCCATTCCTGTCAATTGTTCCCTTATGCTCTCCCTGAAACTCTCTACAACCTCTGGTTCTTTCAGTTTATCCAGGTCCCATCTCCTTAAATTCCCACCTTTTTGCAGTTTCTTCAGTTTCACTCCGCAGTTCATAACCAATAGATTGTGGTGAGAATCCACATCTGCCCCAGGAAATGTCTTACAATTTAAAACCTGGTTCCTAAATCTCTGTCTTACCATTATATAATCTATCTGAAACCTGTCAGTATCTCCAGGCTTCTTCCATGTATACAGCCTCCTTTCATGATTCTTGAACCAAGTGTTAGCTATGATTAAGTTATGCTCTGTGCAAAATTCTACAAGGCGGCTTCCTCTTTCATTCCTTCCCCCCAATCCATATTCACCTACTATGTTTCCTTCTCTCCCTTTTCCTACTGACGAATTCCAGTCACCCATGACTATTAAATTTTCGTCTCCCTTCACTACCTGAATAATTTCTTTTATCTCGTCATACATTTCATCTATTTCTTCATCATCTGCAGAGCTAGTTGGCATATAAACTTGTACTACTGTAGTAGGCATGGGCTTTGTGTCTATCTTGGCCACAATAATGCGTTCACTATGCTGTTTGTAGTAGCTAACCCGCACTCCTATTTTTTTACTCATTATTAAACCTACTCCTGCATTACCCCTATTTGATTTTGTATTTATAACCCTGTAATCACCTGACCAAAAGTCTTGTTCCTCCTGCCACCGAACTTCACTAATTCCCACTATATCTAACTTTCACCTATCCATTTCCCTTTTCAAATTTTCTAACCTACCTGCCCGATTAAGTGATCTGACATTCCACGCTCCGATCCGTAGAACGCCAGTTTTCTTTCTCCTGATAACGACGTCCTCTTGAGTAGTCCCCGCCCGGAGATCCGAATGGGGGACTATTTTACCTCCGGAATATTTTACCCAAGAGGACGCCATCATCATTTAATCATACAGTAGAGCTGCATGTCCTCGGGAAAAATTACGGCTGTAGTTTCCCCTTGCTTTCAGCCGTTCGCAGTACCAGCACAGCAAGGCCGTTTTGGTTAATGTTACAAGGCCAGATCAGTCAATCATCCAGACTGTTGCCCCTGCAACTACTGAAAAGGCTGCTGCCCCTCTTCAGGAACCACATGTTTGTCTGGCCTCTCAACAGATACCCCTCCGTTGTGGTTGCACCTACGGTACGGCCATCTGTATCGCTGAGGCACGCAAGCCTCCCCACCAACGGCAAGGTCCATGGTTCATGGAATGAAGTATGGATAGGAAAACATGCATGAATTGCTGTAAAATTCATACTCTAAGATGAGGCACGTTTGCGCGTAACCGCGAATGAACCAGCCAAAATTCCGTTACGAAAGTATCACGAACATGTTTTCAAGTGACTTTGTATCCGAAAGTATCTTTTGAACCGTGTAAATCGCTCAATTTGATGTGGACCCATAAACTGTTCTTGCAATTGCGAGTGTTGACTGTGGCGTAATTGTTGGATGACGTCACCCAGACTGTGAGCGGCTAGGCAAAGTCTCTGAAGCAGTGAAGAAGCTCCACACGCCGCGACAGCAAGGATTTGGATAGCGGAGATGTACCACACGGACCGGTGACTACAGCGGAGCCAAGTGGTTGAAGTAGAAACAACGACGACGCGGAATTCGACATCTAGTGGCGAACCTCCGAAGTATACGACGTATGCGCCACCTGCCCTCCGATCAACGAAATACGTGACAGCAGCTCCATCCCGTCGCCAACCACCGAACTACGAGACTGCGTCAGCGCGATTCGTCGCCGACGTAAACAGTGCCCACGGCACTACACACCAACTACAGCAACGCATCGCCTGACAGCTGCCGCGCCTGAGGAGCCAACGCCAACACGACAAGCAGCGCGACTTCAAACGTCAAAACAACGCTCGTCGAGGGGTGAGTGAGTGCGATTTGCTGGCGCGAGACTAATTAGTATTGCACTATCTTCACAGTGCGGAAGGAACTTCAAATTAAATTTGACAATTGCAGAAATTATAAGAACAATATTTTTTAACTTTTTTTGCGAATTTCCTCTGAAGCATGGTATGCTAATATGCGCTTGTTTTCATGCTGTACAGCACAGAATAGTGTCTCATTTGCATTATTTATTGCAAACTACATGTTTAAGTCATGTGTATGTTACCTTAAGATTTTATGTATACATGCAGTCATTGATGTTTGATCTGGGTAGGCTTCTGTAATTTATGCTGTTCAATGGAGAGGTCTATTTTGCCAGTATGGGTTAACCTAATACAGTGAAGGATTATTTCGTTATTAGTTAATTAGTGAGTGTTTGGGTTACTAGGAGGTTATTTTTATTTTATTTCTTTTTCTTGCCTCCATAGTGAATAGTTAGAATGGATCCGGAATTGAAAGAAAAGGTTGTGGAGGAAGTAGTTAGAAAAATGGAGATAGGGCAGTAGGACAAGGATGAGTCAGGAATTGGTAGTAGTGGAATGTCAATGGACAGCCCATTGGGTCATTGAACCGGTTACCCTGAGACACTGGTAAAACCTATTAGAAAGGAACTCAGTCTAGAGGATGGAGAATTGCAGTCAGTAATAATTAAGATGCTCCAAAGAATCAACAAGCATTTAGAAGAGATGTCCAAAGGAAGCCGGCCGAAGTGGCTGGGCGGTTAAAGGCGCTGCAGTCTGGAACCGCAAGACCGCTACGGACGCAGGTTCGAATCCTGCCTCGGGCATGGATGTTTGTGATGTCCTTAGGTTAGTTAGGTTTAACTAGTTCTAAGTTCTAGGGGACTAGTGACCTCAGCAGTTGAGTCCCATAGTGCTCAGAGCCATTTGAACCATTTGTCCAAAGGAAACGATGAAATCCGGAAAGGAAATAAAGAAATCATCAAGCATTTAGAAGAGATGTCCAAAGGAAATTATAAAATCAAGAAAGGAAATAAGGAAATCATCAAGCGTTTAGAAGAGATGTCCAAAGGAAATAAAGAAATCAACAAGCATTCAGAAGAGATGTCCAAGGGAAATAAAGAAATCAACAAGCATATAGAAGAGATGTCTAAAGAAAATGAAGAAATCAAAGAAGAAAACAAAGAAATGCTAGATAAGCATCAGATAGAACTAATTGCAATCTCAAGATATAGACCAACCGAATGATCGATGAAGGAATTAAATTGTTTGTGTAGGACATACTGTCACAGGAAGCACGGATCATGGAAGGAGTACCTGGGAGAATTTGAACATATCAGGTATCGTCTCACATATGACTTGATGGGATTTATGCCGTGTGACATCTTACTTAACCAAGAACCTGATAGAGTGTTTCGTGAGTTATTGGATTATCCACCTGGAAATGGAAGAAGAACTTAGAATTAGTGGAACTGAGCATGATAGAGAAAGCAAAGAGGAGACATGAGAGACATGATAAATTGGTAAAGCCAATAACATATCGAGTGGAGGATCCGGTGCTAGTAAGAGTGCATGCCAAATCGAAAAAAATAAATTATGAGATATATAAATTTAACCATGTTTGTAAAGGACCATATAGGATCACAAGAATCGATCACCCAAACACAGTTGAACTGGAATATGTGCAAACAAGAAGAGCTCATGGTAAGGAACATGTTGAGAATATAAAAAGATACTATCTATGTAAGGATAAGGGCAACCCAGATAATGGCATAAAATCAGTTTAAGGTGTAGGGAGCCAGCAACTCTTTTGCTGGTATACCAAGTGGCGACTGGTACACTCCCAGCTGGGTGAGACTTTATTTCTTATTTGAAGTTTCACTCCTCTACCATCTTTCTCTATCCCTAGATTAAGAAAGTTAGTGTATAGTAGTTTGAATAGGTAGTGGTCGTCCAAATAATTCAGTCAGGAACCATGTAGCAAATTTATAGTTGACTTAAAATAAGGATAAGTAGTTACTGTTGATGCAGAGTGTGAGGTGTCAAAGAATCAAAAAGTTAAAAAATCAGTTTAGTGTCAGTAAAATACAAAATTAATAGTGACAGAAGTAATAAAAGGAGAATCAGATCAGAAATTTAATGTTTATAAAATGTGGTGAGAAGCTAATTGGTCAAACAAGAGTTTATGAAATCTTACAGAGTTGTTTCATGAGGCATAAAAAGATCAAGCAATTGTAAGAGGATTGAAGTAATGTATCAGCTTGTAGGTAGATGAACATAGAAAGAAACAAATACATGAGGAGATAGTTGTTCGAATAAATGATATGAAATATGATGAACGGAGAGGCCAAGGAGCCTGGAGTAGTATTTTTATGTAGTTATTGCAGCGAATATAGAGGTTTGATGTAGTTTGAAGATGTATAGTTCTTTGCAGTTGAAGTTGCTGTTAAGTTGAGGGAGTTATGTCTAATGAAATGTATGGAGTATGAGATGTTTGAAGTATTGAAGTATGTTATTTAGCACATGAGCAACATATGTTAGCAAGTTATTTGTATGTGTACATGTTTATCTGAAGTATGCTGAATAAAACAGAAAGTGTAATTCATGAGTAATGAGTAATTCATGTATCCAATTAGCTATCAAAGTCAGGTATGGTTGTACTTACATCAAGCTTTAAAAGCAGAATTCTGGAACTGTGAAATGAACAATAAATATCCATATAGCAGATTTGGATTAATGTCAGTGTAATAGGAAATATTATATTTCTCATCTGAGCATTAGTGATGGCAGTAAATGTTTGGCAAAATGAAATGATCAGTAATTTAAAATTTTCATTAGGTGACCACATTAGTTATGGTGATGCAAATAGTTATGTAAGACATATTTAGTGGTATAATGGAACATTTAATATTATTGAATCCGTAGGGGTATGAGGGATTGTAAAATAATTGCATAAGTCATGGTGTAAATACTATACTTTGTTTTTTTATTCAATTTTGCTTGTGTTCAAGACTCAAATGAATATGTTGTCAATTTTTTCCTTAACTTTCATGTGTGTTGGCCAAGTGAGTTATAAGTTAGAGTGATAGTATTATGGATGGCAGGAACCCCGCCGAAAGGATGGCATACCAAAGGGGTAGCTGGCATTCAACTAGTTTTTTTGTTTTTGCTGTAGCAAATTATAAAACATTAACCAGTAACAAATATGTAGTTAACTGCTCATACAACATTTTGAGAGTGATTTTTGGTTACCGAATGTAAGACAAGTTTATAAAAATATTTACCATGCTATGTTAATTAAGATAGATTGATAGTGTAAGATGTTTCTGTAGGGGCAGTTTGCTTCTGCAGCCAATAGGGTATTATTTGTGATGTGAACCAGAACTAATGTTTCTCATTTTCATTTATATGCTATGTGACAATTTTTTCCTATTATTCATTTTCGCCTGGGGCTACAAAGAAGGTTTTTAGGGCGGGGATGTAAGGGATCCGTGATCCCACGAACATAGATGCTAGTATCCGATGCCCAGGTCGATAGTAGACAGGAGTCGATTGTCGAGCGCTGCAGGAGGCAGTGAGACGAGTGTCGAATCTGAGGAGTGTCGGTTGCGGAGTAGTAATAATGGAGAGTGTCGAGTAAGAAGTAGTGATGGAGAGACCCTGCCGCCGTTGGATAAGCAGCTGCAGCAGCAAGTCGTATACTCCTAGCTCACTCATTTGTTACATAGTTTAATTCTTAATTTCTTTGCGTGTTTTTGGTACTTGCATTGTTTAATTCATAAATTTCGGGCGTATTATAGTATTTGAGAGTTGTAGCATCGCGTTTTAGTACCTGAATAGTGTAAAATCGCGTAGTCTCCTTCCGCCGCCGAGCAGTGTGTCAGCAGTGCGCAAGTAGCAGCATTTCTGCATTTACTAGGCAATCTTGTATTTTAATAACCGTTTAAATTTTGTGTCGATTTGTTTGCGCTCTCTGTAGATTAGTTCAGACGTTCTTTGCGCAACGGTTTTTAGCATGGATAGGGACTGCAACTGCTGTGTTCGGATGCAGGCTGAATTAGCATCCCTTCGCTCCCAGCTTCAGGCAGTGTTGGCTTCGGTCACACAGCTTGAGGCTGTTGCCAATGGGCATCACTGTGGGGGTCCTGATGGGGGTTTGTCGGGGACGGCCAGCTCATCCCACATATCCCCCGATTGGACTACGACTGTGGTTGGCCGGGATACTGCCCGCATTGAGGCTGATCCCTCACCTGTGGTAGAGTGGCAGGGGGCGAAAGACATTCTGGAGGGCTGAACGGAAGGTCTCTCCAGTTTGTCTGACGAACCGGTTTCAGGCTCTGTCTCAGGCTGATACTGATCTTTGGCCTGACATGGCTGCTTGTCCTGTTCCAGAGGTTGCCCCTCAGTCTGCAAGATCCGGGCAGTCGCAGAGGGTGGGCTTACTGGTAGTTGGGAGCTCCAACGTTAGGCGTGTAATGGGGTCCCTTAGGGAAATGGCAGCAAGAGAGGGGAATAAAACCAATGTGCACTCTGTGTGCATACCGGGGGGAGTCATTCCAGATGTGGAAAGGGTCCTTCCGGATGCCATGAAGGGTACAGGGTGCACCCATCTTCAGGTGGTCGCTCATGTCGGCACCAATGATGTGTGTCGCTATGGATTGGAGGAAATCCTCTCTGGCTTCCGGCGGCTATCTGATTTGGTGAAGACTGACAGTCTCGCTAGTGGGATGAAAGCAGAGCTCACCATCTGCAGCATCATCAACAGGACTGACTGCGGACATTTGGTACAGAGCCGAGTGGAGGGTCTGAATCAGAGGCTGAGACGGTTCTGCGACCGTGTGGGCTGCAGATTTCTCGACTTGCGCCATAGGGTGGTGGGGTTTCGGGTTCTGCTGGATAGGTCAGGAGTCCACTACACGCAACAAGCGGCTACACGGGTAGCAGGGGTTGTGTGGCGTGGGCTGGGCGTTTTTTTAGGTTACATGGCCTTGGGCAAGTACAGAAAGGGCAACAGCCTCAACGGGTGCAGGGCAAAGTCAGGACATGCGGGGACCAAGCAGCAATCGGTATTGTAACTGTCAACTGTCGAAGCTGCGTTGGTAAAGTACCGGAACAAGCGCTGATAGAAAGCACTGAAGCTGAAATCGTTATAGGTACAGAAAGCTGGCTGAAGCCAGAGATAAATTCTGCCGAAATTTTTACAAAGTTACAGACGGTGTTTAGGAAGGATAGATTGCATGCAACTGGTGGTGGAGTGTTCGTTGCTGTTAGTAGTAGTTTATCCTGTAGTGAAGTAGAAGTGGCTAGTTCCTGTGAATTATTATGGGTGGAGGTTACACTCAACAACCGAGCTAGGTTAATAATTGGCTCCTTTTACCGACCTCCCGACTCAGCAGCATTAGTGGCAGAACAACTGAGAGAAAATTTGGAATACATTTCACATAAATTTTCTCAGCATGTTTTAGTCTTAGGTGGAGATTTCAATTTACCAGATATAGACTGGGACACTCAAAAATGGTTCAAACGGCTCTGAGCACTATGCGACTCAACTTCTGAGGTCATCAGTCGCCTAGAACTTAGAACTAATTAAACCTAACGAACCTAAGGACTTCACACACATCCATGCCCGAGGCAGGATTCGAACCTGCGGCCTTAGCGGTCACGCGGTCCAGACTGAAGCGCCTTTAACCGCACGGCCGCACCGGCCGGCTGGGACACTCAGATGTTTAGGATGGGTGGTAGGGACAGAGCATCGCGTGACATTATACTGAGTGCACTATCCGAAAATTACCTCGAGCAATTAAACAGAGAACCGACTCGTGGAGATAACATCTTGGACCTACTGATAACAAACAGACCCGAACTTTTCGACTCTGTATGTGCAGAACAGGGAATCAGTGATCATAAGGCCGTTGCAGCATCCCAGAATATGGAAGTTAATAGGAATATAAAAAAAAGGGAGGAAGGTTTATCTGTTTAGCAAGAGTAATAGAAGGCAGATTTCAGACTACCTAACAGATCAAAACGAAAATTTCTGTTCTGACACTGACAATGTTAAGTGTTTATGGAAAAAGTTTAAGGCAATTGTAAAATGCGTTTTAGACAGGTATGTACCGACTGAAACTGTGAGGGACGGGAAAAACCCACCGTGGTTCAACAACAAAGTTAGGAAGCTACTGCGAAAGCAAAGAGAGCTTCACTCCAAGTTTAAATGTAGCCAAAACCTCTCAGACAAACAGAACCTAAACGATGTCAAAGTTAGCGTAAGGAGGGCTATGCATGAAGCGTTCAATGAATTTGAAAGTAAAATTCTATGTACCGACTTGACAGAAAATCCTAGGAGGTTCTGGTCTTACGTTAAATCAGTAAGTGGCTCGAAACAGCATATCCAGACACTCCGCGATGATGATGGCATTGAAACAGAGGATGACACGCGTAAAGCTGAAATACTAAACACCTTTTTCCAAAGCTGTTTCACAGAGGAAGACCGCACTGCAGTTCCTTCTCTAAATCCTCGCACAAACGAAAAAATGGCTGTCATCGAAATAAGTGTCCAAGGAACAGAAAAGCAACTGGAATCACTCAACAGAGGAAAGTCCACTGGACCTGACAGGATACCAACTCGATTCTACACAGAGTACGCGAAAGAACTTGCCCCCCTTCTAACAGCCGTGTACCGCAAGTCTCTAGAGGAACAGAAGGTTCCAAATGATTGGAAAAGAGCACAGGTAGTCCCAGTCTTCAAGAAGGGTCGTCGAGCAGATGCGCAAAACTATAGACCTATATCTCTGACGTCGATCTGTTGTAGAATTTTATAACATGTTTCTTGCTCGAGTATCATGTCAGTTTTGGAAACCCAGAATCTACTATGTAGGAATCAACATGGATTCCGGAAACATCGATCGTGAGGGACCCAACTCGCTTTATTTGTTCATGAGACCCAGAAAATATTAGATACAGGCTCCCAGGTAGATGCCATTTTCCTTGACTTGCGGAAGGCGTTCGATACAGTTCCGCACTGTCGCCTGATAAACAAAGTAAGAGCCTACGGAATATCAGACCAGCTGTGTGGCTGGATTGAAGAGTTTTTAGTAAACAGAACACAGCATGTTGTTATCAATGGAGAGACGAGTACAGACGTTAAAGTAACCTCTGGCGTGCCACAGGGGAGTGTTATGGGACCATTGCTTTTCACAATATATATAAATGACCTAGTAGATAGTGTCGGAAGTTCCATGCGGCTTTTCGCAGATGATGCTGTAGTATACAGAGAAGTTGCAGCATTAGAAAATTGTAGCGAAATGCAGGAAGATCTGCAGCAGATAGGCACTTAGTGCAGGGACTGGCAACTGTCCCTTAACATAGACAAATGTAATGTATTGCGAATACATAGAAAGAAGGATCCTTTATTGTATGATTATATGATCGCGGAACAAACACTGGTAGCAGTTACTTCTGTAAAATTTCTGGGAGTATGCGTGCGGAACGATTTGAAGTGGAATGATCATATAAAATTAATTGTTGGTAAGGCGGGTACCAGGTTGATATTCATTGGGAGAGTACTTAGAAAGTGTAGTCCATCAACAAAGGAGGTGGCTTACAAAACACTCGTTCGACCTATACTTGAGTATTGCTCATCTGTGTCGGATCCGTACCAGATCGGGTTGACGGAGGAGATAGAGAAGATCCAAAGAAGAGCGGCACGTTTCGTCACAAGGTTATTTGGTAACCGTGATAGCGTTACGGAGATGTTTAATTAACTCAAGTGGCAGACTCTGCAAGAGAGGCGCTCTGCATCGCGGTGTAGCTTGCTGTCCAGGTTTCGAGAGAGTGCGTTTCTGGATGAGGTATCGAATATATTGCTTCCCCCTACTTATACCTCCCGAGGAGATCACAAATGTAAAATTAGAGAGATTCGAGCACGCACAGAGGCTTTCAGACAGTCGTTCTTCCCGCGAACCATACGTGACTGGAACAGGAAATGGAGGTAATGACAGTGGCACGTAAAGTGCACTCCGCCACACACCGTTGGGTGGCTTGCAGAGTATAAATGTAGATGTAGATGTAGACGGGCAAGAATGTTGGTCAAGTGAGTTGTAAACGGTAAAATTCACCGGAGTATGATGAGTGAGCACGTCACCCTGATCGTTGTGGGGTTGACCCTCACTAATACCAATTCACGAGTGATATGACACCGAAAGTGAGAAGTGCCGAATTACGTGTTTCGCGTCGGCCAGCAACAACCATGGATTGCAGTGATGATTGTTGTGAATGTTAACCATCAGCATTGCGTGTGACGAAGTACTGAAAATTTACGACACCAGTTTGCACTACAGTGACAGTCTCATATAAAAAGTTTCACAGGTCAAGAATTTGCGTTACAGATGTGTAGAAACAAAATCCTATTAATATAACAGTGTCCAAAAAATTTTCGCCGGCATTGTGATACATTCACCCATTTACAAGCATTTCATAACTCTTAAAGTACGATTCTTGGTTTCCAACATTCTTTCTCACATATCAGAGACCCTAACCACTATTCATTACTCCTTACTTTATTACACATATACATATTCGACGACACTTCAATCTTGCGTCGACACTTCAACATTTCATGATAATAAATACGTAGCACAATCAAATTTATCATATAGCATCAGCTTATTGATCATAAACATACCTCAACAGCATAATACACATTGTAATCGTAATAATAACATCATAACACATCAGTCAAATCTCAAAAACGTCGTAGCTTTCTGCAATAATTTCAAAACAAAAAAAAATTCTCTGCTCATTTCAGTAGTGTCATATACATCAAACGTACTATAAAAATCATGTTCCCATACCAAATACATCATTCAAAGCTCTCTTAGTATCACAATGGTTCCGAAAAACATATGAACAGTTGACAAAGTACAGATAAAATACAATTTAATAAGTGTGAAGTTATCCAACTGTGTAATTACGTAAACATGTGTCACTGACGTAGTAAAATAAATGTTTGTCTCTCTTAGTTAAATAATGAGATAGCTGTGTAATTCTGTGTTAGAGAAATATGGTACCGATGTGTAAAGTTGTGTAAGCAAATACCATATTAGCTAGGGCTCCTTGTGCTTGCCAAACACATGATACACAAAGTAAGCGTGTACCCCCTGAGGATTAATGTAATTATACCCTCAGGTGTTACAGATTATTGCAATGGAATGAAATGTATCACGGTAAAACTTTGTATCATTGTACTTCAAATATCTTTAAATATAAATGTTTTAAGTACAAAATTAATCACTCAAATACGTGTACTGTAGCGCTAAACTGTGCGTCTTGTTGTAAGATAATTTCTGTGGAAGTGTCGTAGTTATCGTCCTCCGAAAGCTAAGTTCTGCAGAAGTCAATGTACTTACCTCATGATAAACAAAAGTGAAATGCTTACGCTTATTGCCGTGATGAAGAAAGTACTGTGCTGTAACGTATTGTTGTGCTATGTAAAAGGCTGTCTCCTTGTAGCTATACCACAAAAGTTACTACTAAAACATGTTTTACTTTACAGAAGAATTCAGAAAAACTGTGCAGATATAAAACAGAAACACCGCAAAAGCAACATTGTAAATTGTCACTCATTAGTAGCGTCGTGATAAAATCGTGTAGCTGTCACATAAACTAACCACTGTGTCATCTGGTATCTCACAGAAAGTACTTTAAATCCAGAATGTATTTTCAAGTAAACCAAAATGTTGCATCAAAATCTCATTAGCAGTACTGGTAAATGTTCCAAGTATGTGAGCCTTATAGTCGTTACGTAATCGTGCAACTAACAAGCAAGAATGTACACACACAATAACACTGTGTCATATGTTCACAATAACAATGCATTCGTAATTTCTGTTTAAATAAGTTCTCTTGGTTCTTGACTGGATATTTAACTTCAAACATTGTTGCATATTAACAGATTCTATGTCTGACAAAGCATACTAGTAATGTAAAGTTATATGGCAAAGATAAAGTTAAAAAGCAAGTTATGTTTCAATAAACGGTTTTACATCTGAAATGTGGTGTAAACCTTTACTCTTCCTAGTACGCGGAGTTTCAACTTCAATGCAGTTATCATGTGGTATAGGTCGGTAAAGAATACTGGAATTTTTCTCAAGGTTAGCGTCTATGTTATATTTCTCTGAGCCAGCCGGCGCACGTGGCTGCCTGCGGTGCGAGTCATTGTCTGTCACATTGTTGGCGCGCGTCGTTATTGGGATTAGGAGACCTAACTTCTACAAATTCACCTTGTCGAGAGTGCACTGCTCTGTTTGAATCTCACCAGTTCTGATGCAATTCAAGTCTGTCGTTACGATTATATCGTCTGTCGTCATGTCGGTAGTTTCTGTAGTTTCTTTCTTGTCGGTTAAGTACTGGAGAATTTCTCCCTGAATTATCACTGCACGGTGGACCGTTGCGTCTGAAGTTATTCTGTCTCCCGTGATAATAATAGTCTGGTTGCCATATTGTCTGTTTCTATGACTGTCTCTGTTATATTCATTACTATGCGAACTTTCTCTGTAACTCTTACTACTGTGACAACGGTTATCATACGGGTGGTGTCTGTTTTGGCCACGATTTACATTGTAAGAATAGCCTTGTCGTGTCCAGTTACTATTTCTTTCATCGCGGAATTGCGACGGATGTGACCTGTAATTGTTGTGTTCCTGTTTTCGTGTTCTGCGATTGTCAGTGTCAATTTCTAATTGTTGTAAGAGTCCCTGAAAAGCTTCAATGACGTCTTTGCAATGTCCTGCCAAAATAATATGTCGTAAATGTTCAGGTAATTTGATTAAGCAAATGCGGATGAGTTCAGAGGGGCTGTATGGGTTTGACAGGTACTGATTCTTGTGCAACATGTCTTCAAAATATTTCACAAGACTGGAAAATTCAGATTGTTCGAAATGTTTCATCATTATGATGCTATGTTTTACTCGGTCTTGTGTAGCTTTAGACCAATACGCTGAGAGGAAGGCATGATAAAATTCTCCTTCACTGTGACAATCGTGAATGACCGATCGCATTCTTACAGCTGGTTCATTCTCTAAGTAGCCACACATAAATTCTAATCTGTGCTCTAATGACCAGTTGGGAGGAAAACAATGAGAGAATTGATGGAGCCACGCTTGTGGGTGAACGTCGTTGCCAGAATTCTTAAATGTTTTGAATTTACGTGTAGTAATGAACAGCTTATAGTCAAAATCATCGTGTCGGCTAGTCGCATGTCGGTCATTGTTACGTCGTTTCGTCGGTTCCATTTCAAAATTCGGTGTACCTTGCCAATTTCTTTCATAATTTCCGAAGTGCCCTGTGTTATTATTTTGTGGCTGTTCCGTATTACTATGTTCCTCTTCCCATATTGGAGCGCGAGTGTACTCTAAAATATGTGATTCCAGTATTACCTGTGTCAACTGATCTTGTACTTCCCGCATTTCTCTTTGGTGTTGCGTATTAATTTGATTCTGATTTTGTTTGAATTTCCTAATTTGTTCGCACTCTTCTGTGTCATTAAAGACTACCGGTTTTGTGTCATTCAGATTATCATCTACCTTCGTAGATAAATTATTTAGCTGATCCGAAAGTTCAACTACTTTCTCTGATAATGAACTAATTTCCTCCATGTGTCTTTCTGAACCAATTTTCAGAGTATCTACTGTGTCCTTTAAGTTTTCATGAGTTTTTGCAAGTTTTGTAACCGAATCGGTAAATGCAACTAAGTCAGTTTTAGCTTGCAAGGTGTCGTGATTTTCATGAACTAGAGTTTGCAGTTCCTTTATGGCTGCTTCGTGATTCTGTTATGCATTTTCATGACGCGAAAAAATAGGTTGGAAATGCTAACAAATTTGTGTTTTTACGTCATTACGGACTCTTTGACATTTCGATTCGATTTTATGTAACTCAGTAGTTAAATATTCACGTGTTTGTTCAAGTGTGGTGTCTACCTTTTGCAGATTTTGTTCCATTTGTTTCTGATTTTGTTCAAGCGTTGTGTCTAACTTTTGTAGCCTTTGTCCCATTTGTTGCATTAACTGTAATGACAATGCACTGGTGTCTGAAACATGTTCCTCAGTGCTTTTCGGCAGTGAAGTTGCACCGGCAACATTCACATTTTGACAAGCAGAAAATGTGTGTTGACTTATTTGAGAAAACGGTAAGGACCCAAAACCTGAATCTGCAGTATTTGCAAGATTGTGTCCTGTCATTCCCGATTCCTGAGGCGGGCTGTTGCCGACCGATCGATTGATAATGCTTCCATGTTCACTAATTGCTTCACTGTCTACACCATTGTTTGCCGCCCGCTCCATTTCCCTATGCACAATGACCAAATTACTACTTTGAACATTAGTTAATTCATTACATGGTGGCGCTAACACATTGCTTTCGTCTTCACTGTCATTTCTCAGTTTACTTTGGAACCTAGTATTACGTTTTTCACACGCCATTATTGTCACAATAACACAGAAAAACACAATTGGAAGAGTAAAATAAGAAAACACATTAACATAGCATTGAAAATGATATCTCGTTAATTGCAAGCGCAGCTGCGAAATACTTGGTGCAAATCTACATGCATGCCACAACTGTTTTACTGTACAAGAATGAAAAACTACAACTACAAAGGAAATTCTCTCTACAATTACGCGCTAGCAATAAACAAAAGCTACACTAATTACACAAACTACAAGAAAAAAATCAATAGATTCCAGTGAGGTATCCTCGGTTAAGGGTCGACATATGAAACGTCCCCTTTGAACAATTATACATCACTGTGCTGAAACTGACACACAATATTTTTAGCGCAACGCAATCTGACTTTCAAAAATCCCTACAAAAGAATGGCCCTGACTAACATTAACCTATACGTTTCACAAATCACTTACCTCACAAAAATCTTGGTTACTCGAACTACTGCAATACAGCGAGCGCCACTACTGCCAGCTAAATAAAAGATTCAAACTACGGAAGGCACTAACTACTGATAGGGATAGTTAGCAAATGAAAGATTTTAATGGAGAACAAACAATGTATTTACTTTCATAGTCATCAAAAGTCATAATATATATAGCAGTTAATGACATCCAGTCTTACAAATTTCAAAACTCCGCCATCTCTCTCCCCACATCCACGACTGCTGGCGGCTCACCTCCAACTGCGCAACACTGTGCGCTGTTAGCAGCCAACAGCCCAACACTACAATGGCGAATATTACAACAATGCCACCCAGCCACAGACTGCACACAGCACAGCGAGTGATTTTCATATAGAGCGCTACATGGCGTCAGCAATATAAAAACCTAAACAGCCTACTTACAAACTGAAGGCTGAAAAGTAGGAATACATACAGAAGAAAGAAAATACATGTAGATGAATTCGGAAATATGATACAGCGAGTAGAATTTGAGAGAGCTCAAAAACACCTGAGCTGAAGCAGTTCCCCTGGAATAGACGCATTTCCCTCAGACGTACTAATATCCTTTGGAGAGCCAGCTATGACAAAACTACTTCATCTTGTATGCAAGGTATATGAGATGGGCAAAATACCCTCAGCCATCAGGAAGAAAGTGGTAATTCCTACTCCAAAGACAGCAAGTTCCGATAGGTGTGAATAGTTCTGAAACATCGGTTTAATAAGACATTTGTAGGGGTCACTCACTCCTGCGCTGGAAGCCCCTACTGTTTTATCAGACCGGAGGTCAAGGACCTGTGTGCCATCGTCAGGGGCCATAAAAAAAGATTGTTATTTTCTATATTCCTCAGAATACCTGAACCCAAAGGCTGACCAGGGCGGCCGAAGAACGCTACCCTAGGCCCGAGTGCAGGCCGTTTGAGTGTGGCGGGTTGCCTGCCCATTGATTTGGAAGGTGCTTCCCGTCGTCTGCTCTGCTACGGGTGAAGCTTTGAGCGTGGCGACTTCGTGTGTGTGTGTGTGTGTGTGTGTGTGTGTGTGTGTGTGTGTGTGTGTGTCTTACACGTCGTCCTGAGATTACTGTGTCCCTCTCAGGTCAGAGCCCGTGTTGTATCATGAGACGGACTGTGATGTCAGATGCTGTGATGTCAAAAGCTGTGGCGCCATGTCGAATACTGATCCTGGCATGCTGGTTTGATAGGCCATCTGACACGAACGATGCTAAAGTTTCAGAGGTATTGGTGCCCTGAACTGGAACAGTAATAGTAGACTTGTAGACAGTCATTGCATCAGGAAGCAAGAATAGGGCCAGTACTGGAACAATCTCACATAGGATGTTACATTATAATAATCAGAGAATCGACTGCAAACTCATGAACGTCATCGATCCTACTGTTCGACTGACTCTAGGCCAGTGAGGTGGGGTATTTATGCCATCGAGAAATGGCTTTGTTGTACAACATCATTTTTTTATGTCCGAATCGGTCTGGCTCATTACTAGCCGTTAATGGTCTTCAATTTTGCTTCGTTGGCTTAATCAGTTGTTTCAGTATCATAACTGCTTTGTCCGCCTAGTTCTTCTTACATAATGTTATGACAGTAACGGGGACGTGTTGGCCTGCACCTGTCTTACACACTTACACAGAGTTCTCTCGCACTTACACGCAGAAGTGTTGATGACGCGCTCTTAGAGGCTGACTAACCGTGTCGAAATGCTTACGCCTAATGGCTGGCTAGTGTTGATGCCTCTGTGTGCTTAAGCAATGCCAGGGTGGAAACAGCGATGCCATATTGTATCTACGACTTTGACAATGTTGACTGGAAGACGGTCTTGGAAATTCTGAAGGTAAAAGGGGTAAAATACAGGGAGCGGAATGTTGTCCACAACTTATGCAGAAACCAGACTGCAGTTATAGGAGCCGAAGGGCATGAGAGGGAAGCAGTGGTTGAGAAGGGCGTGAGAGAGGATTATAGTCTCTCCACGATGTTATTCAATCTGTACATTAGCAAACAGTTAAGGAAAACAAGGAGAAATTTGGAAAAGGGATTAAACTACAGAGAGAAGAGACAGGAGCTTTGCAGTTTCTGACGACACTGTAATTCTGTCAGAGGATTTGGAAGAGCAGGTGAACGGTATAGATAGTGTTTTGAAACTAAGTTATGAGTTGAATATCAACAAGGGCAAAACAAAAGTAATGTAGATGAGTAACATCAAGTGATGCAGAAGGTGTTACATTAGGAAAAAAGAATAAAAGTGACCGGTGGGTTTTGCTACTCGCGCAAAGAAATTGATGATCGTCGAAGTAGAGAGAATATAAAATGAGATTGGTAGTGATGGCAAAAACGTTCCTGAAGAAGAGTAGTTTGTTTCTACATCTACACGGATATTCTGCAAATCACATTCAAGTGCCTGGCAGAGGATTCATCGAACCATCTTCATAATTCTCCATTATTCCAATCTCGTATAGCGCGCGGAAAGAATGAACACCTGCATCTTTCCATACGAGCTCTGATTTCCCTTATTTTATCGTGGTGACCGTTCCTCCCTATGTAGGTCGTTGTCAACAAAATACTGTCGCATTCGGGGGAGAAAGTTGGTGATTGGAATTTCGTGAGCAGATTCCGTTGCAACGTAAAACGCCTCTTTTAATGATGTCCAGCCCAAATCCTGTATCATTTCAGTGACACTCTGTCCCATATTTCGCGATAATACAAAACGTGATGCCTTTCTTTCAACTTTTTCGATGCACTTTCTCAGTCCTATCTGGTAAGGATCCCACACCGCACAGCAGTATTCTAAAAGAGGACAAAGTAGCGTAGTGTAGGCAGTCTCCTTAGTAGGTCTGTTACATTTTCTAAGTGTCCTGCCACTGAAACGCAGTCTTTGGTTAGCCTTCCCCACGACATTTTCTATGTGTTCCATCGAATGTAAGTTGTTCGTGATTGTAATACCTAGATATTTAGTTGAATTTGCGGCTTTTAGATTAGACTGATATATCGTGTAACCGAAGTTTAACGAGTTCCTTTTAGCACTCATGTGGATGACCTCACAGTTTTCGTTATTTAGGGTCAACTGACACTTTTATAAATCGTTTTGCAGTTTGTTTTGATTTTCTGATGGCTTTATTAGTCGATAAACGACAGCGTCATCAGCAAACAATCGAAGACGGCTGCTCAGATTGTCTCCTAAATCGTTTATATATATAAGGAAGAGCAAAGGGCCTATAACATTACCTTGGGGAACGCCTGAAATCACTTCTGTTTTACTCGCTGACTTTCCGTCTATTACTACGAACTATGACCTCTCTGTCTAATAGTAGTTGTGTAAGTGCGTCAAGGTGTTGTCCTCTTGATGCACTTTTACACGTTGCCGAAAGTGACGTAACGCTTCGTTCTCTCGTTGCTCTAGGTTGAAAGTTTTCTTTTTTATAGTCTGCCTGGAATGTCAAATGGGGCTTTAAAGCTGGGTACTAATTTACTTAGCGCACTGGTCTAATACGTAACGTGTGCTATTTATATCGAAGAACACACAGGCTGTTGCACGACGTGTCATACATTGACTTTGCCTAATAAGTATTTTATTTACAGGTTGGCAACGTTGGAATATTGTGACGAGTAGCCGCAGTTCGTACACTGTTCACCAGAAGACGTAATTTGTCAACATTACACATGCATTTCGTTTAATAAAATGGCGGACAAAGTCCGGTCGACGATTGAGCAGAAGGTGGAAACAGTGTTAT
This sequence comes from Schistocerca nitens, assembly GCF_023898315.1. NCBI lineage: Eukaryota > Metazoa > Arthropoda > Insecta > Orthoptera > Acrididae > Schistocerca > Schistocerca nitens. The sequence goes on from NC_064620.1 coordinate 12,663,462, forward strand.
TTCACGGGGAAACGAAACTGTAACAGAGATCCATGCATATCCGAAGAGTTTTCATCCTAATTCTGAATAATAAAGGCATTGCAATAACGTATTTATCCTCCGACACCAGTCAAGTGACTTTCAACTAAAAGGACTGCGCTGTACGGAGACGTACGTAATGGATGTACGAGTACAGATTTTAGACACACGGTTGCCGGCATATACAAGTTTGGGTCTGGCCGTGCGTCGTGCTCGGATAGCCTAATGGTTGGTCACCAACGAGAAATTTCCGACACGACGAAGGCTACATGCCATTCAGCTAACTGACGACCCCCTGTGCTCCCGTTGCCCGACGGTCGATACGGACCAACACAGACTGGACTGTGGCCCTGCACACGAGTGCTGGAAACTGGTCCGTCAGATACTGGCTTCCCCCCTACACCGCCCCTTTGTTTTGATTCTGCCCCTGGACCTCTTTCTTCCGCCGCCGTCTATTTCCCGATGATCTGGACGAACGCAGTCAACTGGGCACAAGGCATAGCGATACACTACATGTGCCGCGACGGCAGTACAATATTGACGAGTTCCTGCTCTTAACGAACAGAACGCAATACCGGTACCTTTTTGCTAGCTACTTGGGGCCGTCGCTCATGGACCCACCGCCCAGATAGCGTGTGCCAAGTGTGAGAAGAAGTTCACTTGCAGACTTGATGTTTCCACGATTCCCCTGCGGAAACAGAAACAGTCTCTGACTGCGTGAAGCGGCCGCGGACACTCCGACGGTTGATGATTGATGATGCCCTATGCAATGACGACCGACTCTTACTGGCCGCTTTCTTCGATAAGTTGATAACAGCGGGCAAGATGCCTGTTTTAGTTCATATTACAATCATAATTTTTGGCGTATGGCTCCCTTGTTTTCGTTGCTTACTGTATAAAAAAAAATCTGATGGTGTTCTTCTGTGGTACGAGGAGGGAGACCACGTGGCCAGGCCTCGGTTTCGACCCCTGCCCTCTTTGCCTCCTCCGGCAGTGCTCCTGTGCTCCGCAAGAAATAAATAAATAAATAAAATAAAAATGAAAAATATAAATTTGGTAGGCGGCCCGAGTTCGATTCTCGGGCGATGCATTTCTTTTTAATTTACTGTTCCGTTTCCGCATAGAAAAGGCAGAAGAAATGCAGTAATCATTTTTGCCATCAGGCAAATAAAACCTCTCTTCCTTTTTTTCAGTTAAAAAGTAAACGGAAAATAGAAAAAAAGACAAAAGTAAAAAATAGTAAGGCGGCCACTAAAAATGGTAAAAAAAAGCTAGCGAAAAAAGACTGGTAAGGCGACCGCTCGCGATAAGTGGGAAATCCAAGCCCCGGTCGAGCAAAAATTTTCATCGTCGTCACTTTATATAAAAAGAAAAAAAAATGTAAGGTGGCCGCCCACGAAACCCGGTTCGAGTCCCGACCTCATAAAATGTTCATTGTTGTCATCCCATTATACGGCTGATGATAGTCCGTATTGGCTACTGGGAATACATTTCATGAAAATGACAAGGTACGGTGATTACAGTTTGTGGCTTCGGCTCTTACAAATGATGATTCCGTGACTCACAATACATGGTTCTCTGATGAGATATACGTTCATCTGAGCGCAGGATATCAGATTTTGCGTACGAGAAGCTCATGATGATGTACCCGAGAGCCATGGAATCAATGGGCCAGTCTTTTTCAACGGCAATGTTAAGAATGCGTGCTGCATGGACATGAACTATTTTCTTTATGCAACAGGGTTACCTATGGGGACAGAGTGGTTCATGAAAGATGGAGCTCGTTGTTATACAGAAAACGTTATTCTGGATTTCCTTCAAGAACATTTCCGGAACAGCGTGACGTTCCATCGATATCGTGAACGTTTTAGGGTGGTTCAGTATGGCCATCACACAGACTGCTCGTTATTTCCTGTGATTATTTCTTATGGGGACACAAAGGAGACAAATAACGTAACGTAATGCAACTAGGAGTGGCTATCACAACAGTATTCCAAGGAATCACAGAAGACTTGTGTGGTTGGGTGCTCCTGAACATCCCAGTTCGTCTCAAAGAGGTGGTACGTGAACGAAGTGGACATATTTATCATGTACAGCACTCCCATTGAGCATACGCATACTGATGATTAACGTAAAAAAGGAAAAATTAACATTTTGTTGCTTGAAAGTTGTAAAACAATTTTCCAAGTATGACATTTTGCCCGCCACCTTGTATAAAATTACTACATAAAATTCCTGGAATGAATTATCAGTCTGCAGCGGTGTACACACTGGTCTAAAACTCCTAGCAGATTAAAACCGTGACGAGGTACTGGTGGAAGTAGATCCTACAGGACTATCCGTGGGTCACGTTTGGATAGCTCAGTTCGGTGGTCTATTGGAGTTTTTCTGTAAACCTTGACACAGATCGATCGTTTCCAAGTTATACTAAACTGTATTGGAAATTATTCACACTGATTCAGAAATTCTGAAACAGCTGACAGTCTATATCACTTTCTTTTGCAGGATGTCTGAAGATGTCCCTTGCTTGCCAAATACCCGAAAGCAATTTGGAGTCGAGTTTGGTTCCTGTCCGGTAACATGGTGGGGATACGGTTAAATTTTAGTCACGGAAACTTATCCGTCTTTGGAAAAGGGAGAATAAATCTGGTCAAAACTCCCAGTTTATGATAAATGTAATTTGTTGGGAGTCATCATCGTCATCTGAAAGTGGACCAGAAAATGCTGAGTCTCATCACGAAGAGCCATCAGTATCAACAACATCGCGCGGTACCACTGAACACAGTTTTCCGTCGCCAAGCATAATATTTATGTTCTTCTCACGGGAAATATTGTTTCATGCAATCACATTTAGGGAAGCAACTGTACATGAATACCTAGAACATTTTCAGTTACTGCGTTTGAACCTAGAGGAGATCACTTGACGTGACCACAGAAAAATTATTCACGATGATTTCAGTGCACCTCTTGACGAGGAGATCGTGCTAGAACAAGGAGTTGGGACATCTGCAGTTCTTGGTGAAACAATCACTTCCGGGTAATTAAAATGAGTAAAAAATTAAATGAAAAAGAAATGTATTACTAAAATAGGACACAAGCTGAAGCGTTCGTAAAAGGCGGTATGAACAGTTATCGAAATACTTTGTTAGCCAAATTAACAGAGATAAGAATGCGTTTAATTTCCATTCTTTCAGGTATCTGTAAACCAGAGGGGTTGTTCTGTGCAAGTTTGTTCCTTATGTTATTCATTCCTTTAGCCGGCCAGTGTGGCCGAGCGGTTCTAGGCACTACAGTCTGGAACCGCGCGACCACTAAGGTCGCAGGTTCGAATCCTCCCTCGGACATGGATGTGTGTGATGTCCTTAGGTTAGTTAGGTTTAAGTAGTTCTAAGTTCTAGGGGACTGATGACCTCAGCAGTTAGGTCCTATAGTGCTCACAGCCATTTTATTCATTCCTTTATTTCCATCAGCACGAAAGAATTTTACATGTACGTTTCTTTTTTCATCATTTCTGTTCTACCAGTTTTTCAAATATATAGTTCTCAAGAGAAATTTAATCAGTTTCATCATTAAGGCAAAACAAACGATTTCGGGAGAAGAATGTTCATTTTATTTTCGGCTGCCGCAGAAGAGGGCTATTAAGCGAATTTAAGGCGGGGCTGAAGGGGTGGAAGGAGAACCATAGAAGAAAGTGTAGCTCAGTCGGTAGAGCACTTGCTCGTGAAAGGCAAACGCCGCAGATTCGAGTCCTGGTCGGGCACATACTTTTAATTTCTCACGAAGTTCCAAATTATATAGGATAATTCAAACCATCCTTCGATATAGATAGCAGACCAGAAATAGCGATGCCCTACGGAACTCAGAAACAGCACAAGTCATAACTCGCTTCATGATGCACTCTTCTGAAACAACCAAAACATGTATGTCAGTAAATCTGTCTCTTACTTTACACGACAGAAACAGCTGTCGAATTTATGGGATACACTGTGTCCAACCTCTTACCTCACCTGGGCCACACAGGAAGAAGAAGAGCAGTCTTGGCCCGCACATTATATACTTAACACTAACTGCTGCTGAAAAAAAAGGGGGGGGGGACGATCGAGGAAAGGATAATGGAGGTTCGAAGGCGCGTAGTTAACACATTTAAGTAATGTAGCATTTATTAATTTATGAATATTTATTCTACAAAATAAAGATGAAATTAATCTGACATTTTATGTATGAAATTTCATTGACAATTTTATTATATCTCGAATCATAGAATTAATGTGACTTAGAATTAGGGAAACTGAAGCATCAATATTAGGTTCGATCAAAGTGGCTGCAATTCTCGAAGGGTTTGCAAGGTGTTCATCTGAGAATTTGGTTCTGTTGATACTCATTGTTTGGTTTACTCTTGAATATAACTGTTAACAATCGTACGTGTTTCCAAAGATGACGTATGTAACGCATGACTGTGCAGCAAGGTATACTTGTCTCTGGGCTAGAATTATTTGTAAAAGCACAACAAAGATACGTGATCAAATTTTTCCTTTAATTGGATGTCAGAGCGCAACTGTAGGCATCCCACCTGAAAAATCACGTTATAAAGAACTTTCTCTACTGTGGATGGGATGTGACGGTAACGAACACGAGGATAACTGCGGGGGGCCGAGGGCAAGGGAAGCAAGTTCTGCCATCAAGTGCAGTCCTAGCACATTTTGATTTGTAGCGATCATCGGTTGTGGCAGATACTACACACGAAAGTAAAAAGATTTCGTGAAATCACACTACAGAGACGTTTATATTCAAATGTGCTTCTTATTTGTAGCAATGGTTAAGGTATCTGATTAAACCTGTTATAACGGAATCACGGCAGTGTTAGTTGACACTGATAGTAAGTGCAATTCAAATGAAGATTTCTAAGTTAAATCGACTTCTACTGATCGGAACTGCGGTAAAAAATGTTCTTTACTACGATTGTACAGAAATAACATAGAATATCCTTGTATAGCCATAAATTAATTTCAGTATAAGTCTCTAAATCTCTACATTCGCAGCTGCAACTAAAGTAGCCGTTAAGATACAAGACCATCGTGTCTGACGAACTGGCCGTTTACAAGAACGAGACTCTGGGGGTTGAAGTATAGCGGGGGTGGCAATATTAAGAAAGGGATGGACCAATGAGATTAGTGTCTTACGGAGGGAGTTTCAAATTGAAAATAATACATTTGTCATAATTTTACATAAACGGAATTTCATGGAGTTCTTTGGACATCCCTGTCCTAAAATTTGCAAATCACAGTGAAGTACTTTTATTGCATCATGTATCAGGAGCTGAAGAAAAGTCGTTTCTGCACTAAAAGCCGGTTCTTGCAGTTTTCTAAGCAGGCTCTGTCCAGAATTACGGCACATGTCTTCGACTGACTCCCGGTTAGGGTATTTCAACATTTGTGACGCAATCTCTGACCAGTCAGACAAGCGAGTGACCGTTCACGCCGTGATTCTCCTTATACGTTCGATGCTTCCTGTTCTTTATACATGATATGGACCCGATTCTATTAAACAGTATTAAGATATGGGCGATAGAAGTGCCTTCCCTGCGGTTTCCCAAAATACTGCTAATGAATAGTACACTGCCATTTGCCTTTACGTTCGTTCCACTTCGTGCTGAAACTTTTCTTTAAACGGATTACTGTTATTGATAAGATTCTATTTATTGATTTTTGCAATTGCTTTGCATGGATTATCTGAAATATTGTTTGAGAAGCTGTGTCTATTGCAAATAATAAATCGAAAAAGATGTTAATCTGGCCGCGCGACTTCCAGCAAAGTGCACTGAGTCGTCCAACAAAGACAACTATAATTAACAAGAGGGGAAAGTTGGTGTTGGATACCAAATTGCTACACAAATATATACATTAATAGAGGAATGCAAATGTCACACTAACTGAGTTGATCTTTCCTGAACTGTCACTAATGTTGCCTAATTAACAACAGGGAAAAGTTCTGTGTCGGATACCAAATTGTTATAATGGTGTACAGGCAGCAGATCGCGCGCAATTAAAGCAAAGAAAATTAATTATTACCTTATGATGCAGACTTCAGAAAATCAGTCAAAAAAACCTTTCTCTCCCACAGTAAAGATACCAAAAAACATACTATAAAATCAGTTTCTGTAATGAGGATAAATTTTCATCACTCTCGCCACATCACCCTCTCGGCCGCTGTTCAATGCACGCTTACCCAACACGGAATAACTGCATCTGCGACCGGCATTTGTCGAAGCGGCCAAAGCAGAGATGTCATTGTAGCTTCGCAGTGTCGCAGATGACATAGTGCGCTGTGTGAGAAACAAAGTAAGCGCGACTGACGTCTGCGTATCCAAGTTATAAGGGAAGCTGAGTCAACAAATTTCAACACGCCTTTCAATGCCTCCACGCATTATTAGCCCTGAATAATAGTGTTGTTTCTCATTAATCCACCTCTACGTTTCTTGGAGTACAGAATCTTGCTTTTGTACGTATTAACAACTAGTTATCAATCGGACATATTCTCGAGATCTAACTGAATATTACTGCAATTTTTGTCTGATAGTATTTCCTCGTACACAACTGCATCACGTATTAGGGGAGAGTGTTTTACCTTGAATCAAATTTCCGACATTTGCTTCTAGCCACCCGGCAACAGCAATTTTGTTACATTTTATTATTCCGTTTTTAAATTACGGCATTCTCTTTCTATGCGCTGCAGTCTTTGTCTACAAAAGTTACTTTGGAAAATTAAGGACTTTTTTTTCAAATATGAAAACTTTTTCCGAATTATAACATGGTTATGTACTAGGAACAAATATTCTACTGATTTTTAAAAATCTTGCAATCGAGAAAGTCTTGTCAGTAGTGTATCGATAACTTACATTATCGATCTACTACACCGCAGTAATCAGTAAGAGAAATTAGGTTAAAAAGAAGTGTTATCAAAAACCAGGTATAAGTTAAATAAATTTTGAAATTGAAGCTATTGGAAAGTAACAAGAATTTCTATTTTCAAGACATTGTATCAGCTGAGACCCGAACCCAAGTCACCCACTCGGCATGTAAACGCTCTATCACAGGCCCAGGCTGCCTGTCGGAAAAGTAGTGATGCTATAAGGTACTACAGACATTCGGAAAACTTCAGCTTCGATTTTCTCGAATATTTTTGACAGTTCCATCTAACTGTACTTTGTGGGACTGATATTTGAAGGGCTTATTTCAATAGTGGTACAAGTCCATTTTTGTTCATATTGAGATACAGAGTCCTAAAGCCCTGAAAAATCTGCAGTTGAGATACCAAAAATATTTAAACATATGGCTTCTTGCTAGAAATGAACCTTTCTTTCTGTTTGTTTGGCTCATTAATTTCAGAAGCATTATAGACAGAAAAGTGGAGGTAATGGACTTGTACCAGTATTGAAATAAGCCCTTCATTTGAGCTCTGAACTTTAAGTACCATGAATATTGTTGTTGTGGTCTTCAGTCCTGAGACTGGCTTGATGCAGCTCTCCATGCTACTCTATCCTGTGCAAGCTTCTTCATCTCCCAGTACCTACTGCAACCTACATCCTTCTGAATCTGCTTAGTGTATTCATCTCTTGGTCTCCCTCTACGATTTTTACCATCCACGCTGCCCTCCAATACTAAATTGGTGATCCCTTGATGCCTCAGAACATGTCCTACCAACCTAGCCCTTCTTCTAGTCAAGTTGTGCCACAAACTCCTCTTCTCCCCAAGTCTTTTCAATACCTCCTCATTATTTATGTGATCTACCCATCAAATCTTCAGCATTCTTCTGTAACCATGAATATAAGATATCATAAAAATGTGATTATCATCTGTTCTCTTTGTAAGTGGTTTGCCAGTTTCGTGAACTTTTCGAACTTTTTAATTCCGCGGATATTTGGAGCTCTCTACTTAACATAAATAACAAAGAAAAATGCTATAAATATTCTCTGGAAAACGGAACTCTTCCCACGTAAGGGTATATACTTAGAGACCACAGTTTGATACACGAGATGCAAGAAATGTAGTAAATGTGCCCTGAAAATGATGCCCGGCCAATTCCCAAAAACAGTAAGCCACAGCGAGAACAGCCAGCTCTGGTAAAATAGGCACTCTCTGAGTCTGTTATGTAGCTTACATTGTCTTCAGATAGCGACCCTTTATAAGAATTCAAAGTGAAGAAAACTGTAGCCTAATCAAAGGAGACTGAAGCGGAAGTCTCGTTCTTGAGAAAGAAAAAGGGAAAGACACAGGAAGCATAATCTACCACTTACTGAGAACAAGAAGACACTGAATGCATTTTTTGCAGTGGTCGTTCCTCTGCTAACACAGAGAAATGGGTACGTGAATGATGCTTATTCTTGGGCTCCCGAAGAAAACTTGAAAGAGAGCTTTTTTATACTCTTACTGCACTTCTTTTACACAATTGGAGAGGCAGTAAGGAAGAGAATATTATTATTTTAGAATTTAACTGTTCTTATTTGGGTCGATTTTTCTGTTTCATATGAAGATAGAATTTATATTTAGATGCAGATTGACTAGTTTGTTTGAATTTTCTCGTTTTCAGAGTGTTGAAAGGCGATCAGGTTTAATTGTTGAAAACCATTCAAATGCTAAGATCGCATAATCTTTTTTATTTAAGCCGACCGGTTTCAACAGTCATTGTTGTCATCTTCAGGTCTTTAACATGTTTTTGTTGTATAATATGTTCATTTTACGCCGAACCTCACCCACAAGGAGTGAACTCAGCACGTCATAAACGTTTGTTATCGGTAAAATACTTAACAACGTACAACGCCTTGCCGAAAAGGCCGTGTCCATATACATATTGCCTTTTGGACAAGGTACTTTATGTTTTTAAATATTTTAGGATGACAAACGCTCATAACATGCTGAGTTTTATGCACTTCTTGTGGTTAAGGTTGACCGTAAAATGAACATGTTTCACAACAAAAAGATGTTAAAAACCTGAAGATGACTGTTGAAAATGGTTCAAATGGCTCTGAGCACTATGGGACTTAACATCTGAGGTTATCACTCCTCTAGAGCTTAGAAATACTTAAACCTAACTAACCTAAGCACATGACACACATCCATGCCCGAGGCAGGATTCGAACCTGCGACCGTAGCGGTCGCGCTGTTCGAGACTGAGGCGCCTAGAACCGCTCGGCCACACCGGCCGGCAGCTGTTGAAACTGGTCGTCTTAAATAATGGTTTTTGACTAGTTTGTGTGTGTGTTTTTTTAATTTATTAGTATTAACTGTTAAGCAGCGCGAATTCAATGCATAATATTTAAACTACAATGGTTACAAACATGCAGTTATATCTAATGAAATATAAAGTAGGATAATGTGAGACGAGGAAAGATTCACGTCAGGGACGAGGCTAGTATGAGTTTAACCCACAATTATTATCAGTTGCCTGCGTCATCTAACGAGATATGGGAGCCTATGGAAATATGTCTTATCGTCCGCGAATCTCGGCCATATATCCAACACTAGGTCCCACAGCTGATCAGGTGTGTTTACAGCCGGGAACATGTTCAGGATGCCTCCGCTCTGTTCGTGCTACGCTTGCAGCACTTCCACAAACGATACAACGTAAAGAAAAAAAAAAAAAAAAGAAGTACCGAGGGGAAGTGAACCATGATAGTTCCAGTAGAATTCCAGAACCTCAAACACTGCCATGCGGCTAACGAAATTGTACAGCACCAATAAACACTTCCGGGCTAAGTCGCCGTGGTCGATCTGTAGAACTTCTTCTCCCTGACGTTTCGTTCTCAACTACGGAGAACATCTTCTGAGATGAGTCAACGACTGGCTGCTAGGAACTGGGGCCGCCGCTTATATGGATATCGTAGAGGGCGCCACCGCACGTCACGTGGCGTCGATGTGCCGCTATCTCTGGCTATCGTCTGTTCTCTCGATTGCAGGCAATCGATTGTCACGTGATTGATGCAACGTCGACCGCCATATCTTATCCAATTTTAATCCTTCTTCTTTCCGATTAAAATTGTATTGATGTTTGTGGATTTCAATTGCCTCTCTATACATACGTGTATAATAATGCGACGTCCTCGCTAGCACGCTTGTTTCACCAAATTTTATTTCGTGATCTCCATCCTTAAAAACATGTTCCGCTACTGCCGATTTGTCGATATGTCCCAAGCGACAGTTTCTTTTGTGCTCCGTCAACCGTGTATTGATGCTTCTTTTTGTAGTTCCTATGTAAACCCTGCCACAACTGCACGGAATTTTATATACCCTGGGGTGGCTAGGGGGTGACGAGCATCTTTTGTTGATCTTAGGCATTCACTAATTTTCTTAGTAGGTCTGAAAATGGTCTCTACGTGAAACATGGAATGAAACTGTACAGATTTGCTCTTATATGTTTATTCGAAGAAGAAGCACCTTGGCGTTTCAAACAGATGAAAGTGACAGTTGTAGTGCATGTACACTATCCACTCACAACGACCGCTTCTCAAAAGCTTGGCTAAGCATCTTCTGCAGTGGAGACAGCTGCGAGACGAGCAGTCAGGGAGTCAGTGAGGCTCTGGAAGGTACCCACAGGGTTCTGGAGTTGTGCCGACCCCATTGCCTTGGCCTGACCTTTCTGGTTTCTCGGATGAGGATCCATGGCACGAACAGTCCGATGGAGGTGGTCCCACAGATTCGCGATTGGTTTTAAATCCGGAGAATCTGGTGCCCAAGGGAGTACGGTAATCTCATGACGGTGCCCTTCGAAGCACGCACCTACGTACACTGGCAGCTGTGTAACACTTTGCATTGTCCTGCTGGCAGAGGCTACCGTGCAGAGGAAAAACGAACTACATTCAGGGGCGGACATGGTCCCTAAGCATAGATACGTACTTGTGTTGATCCATTTCGTCTTCAAGAATGACGAGATCATCCAGGGAATTTCACTTTAATATTCCCCAGACCGTAACGCTCCCTCCTCCTGCCTGGATCCTTTCGACGGTTGTTGCAGGATGTTTACTTTCAGACGTTTCACGCCGACGGTGCCTGAAACGCTATTCATCTGAAGAGGCCATCTGTCTCCGTTCAGTGGGCCTCCACTTGCGGCACTGGAGTGCAAAAAAAATGGTTCAAATGGCTCTGAGCACTATGGGACTCAACTGCTGTGGTCATAAGTCCCCTAGAACTTAGAACTAGTTAAACCTAACTAACCTAAGGACATCACATACACCCATGCCCGAGGCAGGATTCGAACCTGCGACCGTAGCGGTCGCACGGTTCCGGACTGCGCGCCTAGAACCGCGAGACCACCGCGGCCGGCCACTGGAGTGCAAATTCCAACCTTCTTCAACAATGAACTGCAGTGAGCATGTGTGCTTGAACGAGGTATATGCTGCAGAGGTCCATTCGCAGCAAAGTTCGCTGAACAGTGGTTGAGGAGACACTGTTCGTAGCCTCTTGGTTGATCAACGCAGTCAGTAGCTCAACAGTTGCACGTCTATTCGGCTGTACACATTTCCGCAGCTGTCGTTCACCCCTGTCATCTATGACCCTTGGTACCCCACAATTGCCTCGGCGCGGGTTTTGGATACCGCCATTTTACCATGCACGGTATACTTAAACCGTGACGGCACGTACGCAGTTTACTGATTTCGTCATTTCGGAAATGGTTCCACCTTTGGCCTGAAAGCCAATTACCATGCCAGTAGTGTGACAGGGCGGTTTCTGAAACAATTTTTATCCAATTTATGACTTGACCCCTAACCCTTCGTAAGAAAACAATTTAACTGGTTAATAAATGACCTTTTACGTAATGGTGCTCCTTCTCTCTCTCTCCTCTGCCTCCTGGCCTGGTGTTTTGTGGTGTCCAATGGCGTCTGAGTATCGATGCCATTCGGCCAATAAACTCCCGAGCTTGGGGACTCTGCATGGAGCAGCATTTTATACCACCAGATGCCTGAACACCAGCGGCATCCATCTCCCTCCAGCAGAGGGAGCCAAATAAATTCGCAATTGTTGCGAAAAAACGCATTTAGAACAGCAGCAAGCATCCAGCAAGAATTTTTCAACTACATTTGTGATATTGTTGCTCTTATGAACGTTCCTAGTTGATATTATTGAGATATAATTGCTATTCTGATTGTTTAATTCAGCAGTGTTGCACCATAAGTAACAGCGTGATCTTAGAGCATGGAACTTCAACAATATTACCAACTCAGGAACGAGTTGTATTGCCTGTAGTCTAGTTTCGCTCCAGCACACAGTGATGTGGGCAGGTAGTTGAAAATATTAGTTAATATTTCCCTACCCGTCGTAATTCAGGGGTGGTGAGGTCAGGCAATTGAAAATGTTAATTTTTTTCGTATGACAGTCCACCTGCCACGAGCTGCAATGCCAATACGTAGTGGCGTAGGTCGAAAAAACATTTGTAAATGCGTTAACGCAATACCAGTGTGACATTATCAAGCGTTCTCCATCGCATCTGCGTGTTTGTTCCAGGCTCCAGTCTGTCTGTTCGACAGTACTTTGGTAGCTGTAGTCACGAATTACTGTCAGCAATAACTATCCTAAAAAGAAAACTCTGGAGCAGGGCAGGATAAGAAGAGGATAAGGCTGTGTCTATTTAATGTTAATTGTGGTGTCACCGCCAGACACCACACTTGCTACGTGGTAGCCTTTAAATCGGCCGCGGTCCGTTAGTATACGTCGGACCCGCGTGTCGCCACTATCAGTGATCGCAGACCGAGCGCCGCCACGCGGCAGGTCTAGAGAGACTTCCTAGCACTCGCCCCAGTTGTACAGCCGACTTTGCTAGCGATGGTTCACTGACAAATTACGCTCTCATTTGCCGAGACGATAGTTAGCATAGCCTTCAGCTACGTCATTTGCTACGATCCAGCAAGGCGCCATTACCAGTCACTATTGATGCTGTAAAACATGTACCGTCAAGAGCGATGTTCACCAATTATGGATTAAAGTTAAGTATTCCAGAAGCTACGTACGTTTTTTACTAGTCTCATTTCCGTGTCCTGTTCCAGACCTCACGCCAGCCTGCGTGAGCTTAAACGCGTGCCTTTCGGCTTCCTCCTAGTGGATTGGCTGTCTTGCCAATCCACAACATTAATAACAAATTACGTCGAGTCACATCACTGAAGCTCTGCTACGTCATTCGAGGCACCATCCAGATAGGTAAATACTCTGAGAGTTTTACGTTATCCATCCATAGCAAATTTCCGTGAGCACTACCGATTTATAACAAAAGATAATATATAAGAAATACCTCGCCGCGAACTCTCCCTTGTAAAGGCATCCGTACAGTTCTGGACTACGTCATATCAAGTAGTGTCCTTCAGGGGGTTACCGCTTTCCAACCAAAGATGCTGTGTAGCACTGCACTACAAAAAAATGTACATTTATGGAGGCAAGTTTTTTTTTCTCTAACAAGTTGTCCTTGTTCTTAAAACCACAAAAGAAAAAAAAATGTGATGCTTTTGCCAGCCTTGACAGCCTCAAATAGTCATTTGTCGAAATAAGGAGGCGGAAGGGAAACATGAAAAATCTGTTTTAATGAATGAATGTCAACCAGTTTACCAATCAACGGAATCTTTTAGTGGAGGATTAAAGTTGGTATCGTGTATCCTTTTATATTGTGGGTAAGTTTCACAACCGTTAAGTAAGATAAAACTTAGTATACGTTTTATTTGTATTTACAGACCTGAAGAGGTAATAAAATTCAGAGAGACCGGTAGTCACTGTAAACACAGATGCGACTACTGACTGCATTAAGAAGACAGAAAACACTATCGATACAGAGCTGTGTAACAACAAAAGAACTGAACTCGCGTATTTGAGCAAAAGCTTTTATTGTATCAGGCAACGGCCTTGCCACAGTGGATACACCGGTTTCCGTGAGATCACCGAAGTTAAGCGCTGTTAGGCGTGATCGGCGCTTGGATGGGTGACCATCCAGGCCGCCATGCGCTGTTGCCATTTTTCGGGGCGCACTCAGCCTCGTGATGCCAATTGAGGAGCTACTCGACCGAATAGTAGCGGCTTCGGTCAAGAGTACCATCATGAGGACCGGGAGAGCGGTGTGCTGACCCCACACCCCTCTTATCCGCATCCTCCACTGAGGATGACACGGCGGTCTGTTAGTCCCGATGAGCCACTTGTCGCCTGTAGACGGAGTGGTATTATTGTATCCTGTGAAAGTCTGGAGGCAAAGTATTAAGCTAAACGTCTTCTTCTTTCCATGGCCTTGTCCAATGTCTTCAAGGGTTCGGTATGTTGTTATGGCTTTGGTAATGTTGATGGTAAGCTTACAGAGTCGCTCTTGCTATTGCCCTCTCGTTCCACCGTGGACGGAATTTGCGTACCCCACTTGTCTGCCTGTGTGAGAGCGTGAGAACATTCTCGAAATGTGTAAATGAAGAGGGATCCAACTAGTCGGATATGGACAACCATCTAAAATCCACATTAAAGCTGGCGGGCACGCTGGTCCTCATCGTTAATCCAGTAGGCGGTAAACGTGAACACTTTAAACTGCATTTTCGTGAAACTAAACTGAGTAACAAAAAACGTGGGAATGGTTCTCCTATTTGAAAGTATGCTATGTATGACCCTCGAATGTTGCGGATACATGCAGCTTACACTGAGGTGAACAAAGTCATTGCATACTTCCTAATATCGCGTAGGACCTCCCTTTGCCCGCCCTTGTGCAGTAACTCGGCGTGGCATGGACTCAAAAGGCCATTGGAAGTCCCCTGCAGAAATATTTGACCATGCACCCTATATAGGCCTCCATAATTGTGGAAGTGTTGCCGGTGTAGGATTTTGTGCACGAAATTACCTCTCGATTACGTCCCATAGTTGTTAGATGGGATTCATGTGGGACGATGTGGGTGGCCAAATCGCTCGAATGACCCAGAATATTCTTCGAGCCAGTTGTGACCATATTTGGTGATATGGAGATAATGAATGGCTGCAGATAGTCTCCTAGTGGCAGTTGAACCAGGCAACCCAGTCCATTCCATGTATACACAGCCGAGACCATTATGGGGCCCTCACCAGTTTGCACAGTGCGTTGTTGACAACTTGGGTCCATGGCTTCGCGGGATCAGCGCCACACTCGAGCCCTACAATCAGCTCTTACTAACTGAAATGGGGATCCATCTGAGCAGGCCACGGTTTTCCGGTCGTCTATGGCCC
Source organism: Schistocerca nitens (assembly GCF_023898315.1). Lineage (NCBI taxonomy): Eukaryota > Metazoa > Arthropoda > Insecta > Orthoptera > Acrididae > Schistocerca > Schistocerca nitens. Next base: position 12,678,683 of record NC_064620.1, read on the forward strand.
AACTGGTATGCTCACGAGTCCAGGCGGACGCGCTGCAGGCAATGGCCTGTGTAACGATATGTTTACGCAATGTGTGTACATAAACATACAGTTATAAATGTCCCCGTTCGTAGTCGTTAATTATAACAATATGTTTACTTTTGTGCTGTAACATATAGCTATAATCAGCGGTGGAAATGTATTTGCGAACGCCGACCGTGTGCGGCTGTCTCTTGTTGGATCGTCTGATCAGTCGGAAGTTGGATTGCAGAGGAGAGTAAATGTAATTATTTTTGGATAGCTCAACATGAATTTCCTAAGGGACCGTAGTTTACCATGCATTTACCAGCAGAATATGGCGCGGAGAAAATATTTCGCCGCATGCAACTTCCGTCCGATTTTGACGAAAGAGTTCGTGACTGAACTCTCTATTTGGTAGAAACATAAAGAAAATTAAATAACTTCATGAAGGAGTGAGACATAGATTCTATACTAAATAAATAGTCTGTAGTGGTTAAGAAAAAAGAAAAGAAAAGAAAAGAAAAGAAAAGAAAAGAAAAGGTGGAAAATGTTGGAAGAAATGGTGAATAAAAAAGGGGTTTTAAAATCGTCAATGACCGTGATAAAGGGAAAGAATGAAATGCAAATCGGACTTCGTATTACAGAAAAGTTATCGGACTTCGTGATTCGGAAAAGCTATTGTTGGAGTGGTCCTTGTGGCGTTTCTGAGCAAAAGTCAAACCAATTTCCAGTACCAAAACTATTTGAAAAAGAACAGAGAATAACGAAATGTGATTAACAGGGGGAAATGGCGTAGATAAGAGTTCATCCTTTACCATGTTAACATGTCTTCTCTCTTGCGGCGTCCAGGTCTTCAAAAATCTCCTACTTCATTTCTGCGTGAAAAGTAGTAGCGGCTCCGAAATTTTGCAATAAATTTCATTGTCTAGGAATTACTAATGTATACAAAACCGTCTTGATGTTAAATGCAATGTATTTTACGCCCTCCAAATTACATACAAACTTCCACAATACGTCTGCACATCAATAAGTTTTTTCGTCTTCATCAGATCAAGACTAGCTAATAACTTTTTACGTCTGCATTAAGCTTCCGCTCTCGAGAGACAAAAGACGAATAGATAACAAAAGGAGTTAAAATTTTTTTTACCTTCATTTTCTTATTTTCTCTGCCGTCGAGACCTCTGCGACGGTATAATTTATATCTGAGGGAACGAGTGTAGCGCGGCGAAATTCAAAGTCCCGCTACATGTCCATACATCAGTTCCATTAAACTCTGAATTTATGGCAATTAATACATGAACTTACACTGCAAGGAAGGATTTAACATGGATGCCGTTTTGACTGGCACTTCTCTTCTCGTAATGAAAATAATTCCTTTGACGTTTTCACACACACGTCGCACAATAAATCTACTGCTATGCAGTATTGCACTTTTAGTATAGCACTTTTACTTTACACTAAAATAATATTATTTTTAACAATAATAATACGGCGGCAAGACATGCGCGTCCGACACAAGTTACAAGAGACAAGAGAAGAAAAAAATTGAGTAACTGAGTAACCGGTAATCGAGAATATCTCGTACGTCAAAAGAGTGTGTGAAAGTGTTCTGCTTCTGTCCGTTTTTCGCGCCGCTGTTTTCAAAGTCAGTAACTCACTGCATCGCTGACGACGCTTCGACAATAAACAAGTTACGTCACAGGTCGTTCACCTTTTACATTCTCGCAACATTATTTGCTAACTGTAGCTGTTGCCGAGCGACTGCTCGATTAGTGAATGATTTAAAATGACAAGGCACTCGCGTCGGCTGTCTGCTACTGTAGGCCATTAATGCCAGATTTCTCTGCACTGTCCTAATGGGTACGTTCGTCGTACGTCGGAAATTGATTTCTGCCGCTGTTTCAGACAGTGTTGCTTGTCTGTTAGCACTGACAACTCTATGCGAACGCCGCTGCTCTTGGTCGTTAAGTGAAGGGCGTCCGCCATTCCGCTGTCCGTGGTGAGAGGTAAGGCCTAAAATTTGGTATTCTCGGCACACTCTCGACACTGTGGACCTCAGAATATTTAATTCCCTAACGATTTCCAACATGTCTCACGTTTCTAGCTCCAACTATTACTTCGCGTTCAAGGTCTGTTAATTCCAGTCGCGCGACTATAGAAGAGCGTAGCGTTCCAAAGGATTGGAAAAGGGCACAGGTCATCCCCATCTTCAAGAAGGGACGTCGAACAGATGTGCAGAACTATAGACCTATGTCTCTAACTTTGATCAGTTGTAGAATTTTGGAAAACGTATTATGTTCGAGTATAATGACTTTTCTGGAGACTAGGAATCTACTCTGTAGGAATCAGCCCATGGGTTTCGACAAAGACGGTCGTGTGAAACCCAGCTCGCGCTATTCGTCCACGAGACTCAGAGGGCCATAGAGACGGGTTCACAGGTAGATGCCGTGTTTCTTGACTTCCGCAAGGCATTCGATACAGTTCCCCACAGTCGTTTAATGAACAAAGTAAGAGCATATGGACTATCAGCCCAATTGTGTGATTGGATTGAAGAGCTCCTAGATAACAGAACGCAGCATGTCATTCTCAATGGAGAGAAGTCTTCCGAAGTAAGAGTGATTTCAGGTGTGCCGCAGGGGATGTGTCGTAGGACCGTTGCTATTCACAATATACATAAATGACCTTGTGGATGACATTGGAAGTTCACTGAGGCTTTTTGCAGATGATGCTGTAGTGGATCGAGAGGTTGTAACAATGGAAAATTGTACTGAAATGCAGGAGGATCTGCAGCGAATTGACGCATGGTGCAGGGAATGGCAATTGAATCTCAATGTAGACAAGTGTAATGTGCTGCGAATACATAGAAAGATAGATCCCTTATAATTTAGCTACAAAATAGCAGGTCAGCAACTGGAAGCAGTTAATTTCATAAATTATCTGGGAGTGCGCATTAGGAGTGATTTAAAATGGAATGATCATATAAAGTTGATCGTTGGTAAAGCAGATGTCAGACTGAGATTCATTGGAAGAATCCTAAGGAAATGCAATCCGAAAACAAAGGAAGTAGATAACAGTACGCTTGTTCACCCACTGCTTGAATACTGCTCTGCAGTGTGGGATCCGAACCAGATAGGGTTGGCGGAAGAGATAGATAAGATCCAACGGAGAGCAGCGCGCTGCGTTACAGGATCATTTAGTAATCGCGAAAGCGTTACGCAGATGATAGATAAACTCCAGTGGAAGACACTGCAGGAGAGACGCTCAGTAGCTCGGTACGGGCTTTTGCTAAAGTTTCGAGAACATACCTTCACCGAAGAGTCAAGCAGTATATTGCTCCCTCCTACGTATATCTCGCGAAGAGACCATGAGGATGAAACCAGAGAGATTAGAGCCCACACAGAAGCATACCGACAATCGTTCTTTCCACGAACGATACGAGACTGGAATAGAACCGATAGAGGTACTTAGGGTACCCTCCACCACACACCGTCAGGTGGCTTGCGGAGTATGGATGTAGATGTCGATGTAGATATAATCTCGTTGGACATCTTTTCACTTGAATCACTTCAGTACAGACGACAGCTGCCTCTATACACCTTGTGTGTGCGATACTTACGCCATATGTATACGTGCATATCGCCAATCCCATAACCTTTGTCACCTCAGTGTGTAGGGTGAGTGTACAGAAAATAATCTGAGCAGTCTGTTAGAAAAAGATCCGCACTGAACGTGTCAGCACGTTGTGAGTTAATCAGCGTTCAATACAGGATGGTAATCGGCGCACAGCATGTCGGAGTTACGCATGAATTTTCATTTCCGAAATCAAGGATGTCTTGTGTGGATCTTAAGTGTCGCCGAGGCAATGCTTCCATACGCGTAAACCGAGCACAGGCCGAATGCAAGTGTTCCACGAACGGACGCCTCGCCGTTTCTACGAGGGCATACGGGGCAATCGATTGCGTACTGCGTGTCATATCGCCGGCGATTTGTGTGTCTGGCGTCAGCAAACTATTTTCAGCGCAGGCCGTAGCAGCTGACACCAGACTCTCGTCCTTTTTCATTCCCAAGTGGTTTGTACAATCAGTACGTTAACTACAGACCAGATGCAAAATTAAACGTAACATCCGGATATCATACACAGGAAATCTTAACACGTCCCACGACTGCTGATTGCACAGTTTAGTTTCCTGAAAAGGCATTTTAAGAACTTCACATTTACCTTAATAGCCCATCCGCTTGACTGGATCTTAGAAATTTTAAGGACTTTGTGCATTATTTACTACAAAAGCATTTGTGAGTGAAGGTAGAGTTTATGTATTCATTTTCGCGAACAAGCAGGTAATCGTTGTTCAGCGTTAAAACTTTTAGTAGGCATGGGAATGCAGAAGGCAAGGGAAAGCATTGCATTAAAGACACATATCCACAGTTTATATATAATTGGAAAACTTTGATGATGATCTATTCATTCGCAAAAGGTTTAGTCCCCCATTCGGATCTCCGGGAGGGAACTACCAAGGGTGAGATGCGGACAAAAACTTGAAAAACTGAAGGAACATTCTACGAGTCAGGGCGTGGGATTCCAGAAGTCTGAATGTGGTAGGGAAGCTAGAAAGTATGAGAATGGACATTGAGAGGGTCAGTCTAGATTTAGTGTGAATAAATGAGGTGAAATGAAAGTTAGATAAGGATTTCTGGTAAAAAGAATATAAGACAGTATCAACTACAGTGAAAAATCGTGTAACTGGAGTAGTATTTGTCGTGAACAAGAAGATAAGATGCTACTGGAAATAACTGTAAACAGTAAATAAAACAGTAAACAAAACAGTGGACTGAAAATGAACTGTTAAGACGTCTACCTGGTTGCCAGATGAGGAAAAGCACTTTGCTTGGATGCAATGAATTAGAAGCTACCTGACACCCACTGAAAATGCCTTGTAAAAAGGCAAAACGCGTCTGGGCACATAAATTAAAATAAAAATTTCGATGTGCAGCACGCAAGAAAATGCATTTTATTTGAAACAACTGCAATTTATATACAGCTGCTGCGAAAATGGGCACTACAAGAAACGCGTTAAATAAAATTCCTCTAGGATTGAGATCACATTGTGAAGCATAAAATCCAGACGTTTCGGCCACTATTGTAAGAAAGCCTCTTGCAGTAGTCGCCGAAACGTCGGTATTTTATAGTTGACAATGTGGCCTCAAACCCAGAGGTATTTTGTTCTTTGTGGCAACGGCCACGGAAGCCTACGTTTACATTTAACTGTAAACAGTTCACTGACGGGGCTATTCTAATCCGAATCTACAGGTAACCAACGAAAGTTTCGAAATATATACCGACAACACAAGCAGAGAATGGAGATGTAGTAAAAGTATATCATAATATTAGTGTGAGTGAAAATGGTTCAAATGGCTCTGAGCACTATGGGACTCAACTGCTGTGGTCATAAGTCCCCTAGAACTTAGAACTACTTAAAACTAACTAACCTAAGGACAGCACACAACACCCAGCCACCACGAGGCAGAGAAAATCCCTGACCCCGCCGGGAATCGAACCCGGGAACCCGGGCGTGGGAAGCGAGAACGCTACCGCACGACCGCGAGATGCGGGCTGTGTGAGTGAAAGGAGATGATAATCTAATAATACTTAGTGATTGGAATGCCCTATAGCGGCAAAGAATAGAAGAGATATATGCGGGAGAATATGGGAACGATACTTAGAATTGCAGAGGAGGAAAAATTATTAAGTTCTGCAATGAAAATCAGCAAATAGTAGCGAGTACATTGTTCAAAAGTCGGAAGAGTAGGAGATATATTTGTAAAAAGCCTCGAGACACGGGAAGATTCCAGCTGGATTTACTCGTGGTCAGAGATCCCGAAACAGTACATCAGATTCCAGAAGGTGAACCCAGAACGAGATATTGACTCAGATTAAACTTCAGTCAAAGTAAGGGAAGAAGGAGACACGAAGGAGAACATCAAAAATGCTGGATGAAGCGAAAAGAGAAAAATGCCAGACTACGAAGGAGTCGGCCCAGAACAGGATCAGCTAGAGACGACAATGACATCAGAAATCTGCAGAAAGGCAAAACACCTTATGATGATGACGTTAACACGATCGAGTCTCAGGTAATAAAGGAATGAGGATGACGACGGACACTAATTAAAGTAATAAACTCGGAATGATACTTCTACACAGGTATTACCAAAATTTATCAAACACATGTAATGGGGAAGCCTGAACCGTGTCTCTTATAATTTTTTTATTTCTTATTATTACGGTGGCGTCAGATGCTGATGTTTACCCAATCGCCAGACGCCTTGTAATTCTCTGTGGCTGGAAGCACTGGCTACGACTGGGACCGTCGACGGGCAAGGACCGGTTCCTCACTGCCCGCGGTGGTATCTCGTGTCGCGAATATTCAGCGACTGGCGATTACTCCAACACGCCTCGCAACCAGTGGCGAGTGCCGCGTGCTCCCCCCCCCCCCCCCCCCCCCCCCTTCTTGTTTGGAGTTAACAACACGGCAGCACTGCAGCAGGTCTCATTCGGCTGTTTCGTTCGTTTGGTTCTCAAGGAGCTTTAGAAGACCACCAGCTGCTAACGGCATTACTTAGCGAGCCTGTAGCCTGACTTGTCCCGATTTATACATCTTTTAAACTTTTGGAACACGGCAAAAATAAAAATTCACTATCTGTCGCACTACATTCGTATGCTAGCAAAAACAAAATTTCAGGAGATGTGGTTTCAATTGTGGTGATTCTCAGAGTTAATTAACACCCTGCCTTCATCAGAAACATCGCCTTCCAGTACTTCCTGAGGAGTTTCAAAGTTCTACGCTCGTCTGGTTGTAGCATTCAGATGAATATTTCATGATGAATATGCCCAGTTCAGTGGCGTAAGTTACTATTTTTGATAGCATGCAGAAAAAAAGAAAAACGGCATGGTGAGTTATATAACAATATCTAAGATTCAAAAACACGTAATTCCAAAACATTCCTAGTCCCCGCAATATGTGAACCATAGGATATCCCGAATCATCTTTCTGTTGACAGCGACGTTTTACTTACAAAGGTAAACTTTTTTCAACTGTACTGCAGTGGAAACAAGTACATGGCGCGCCAAAAATGACAGTGGGAGCGAACTCAGAGGAGTTGCAGTTATCAACGGAATCGTTCGTTGTTTACGGAGTTACCGTTTTCCGTCAACGCTAGGAACCCCCATGTCTTCATATCTGAAATATCTTCCAAGAACAGTGAGCTTTTGGACTTGAAACAAAGAGCATTTCAAGATATGTCAGTGTGGATTTTTCATATGGAAACTGTTCTGCGCTGGTTTCCCATCTTCTGTTCTTGGAACTTCAGAATTCAAAAAAATTGTGGCGAAAGTATGTCAAACTACACTGAAGTGCCAAGGAGACTGGTATAGGCATGCGTATTCAAACACGGAGATATGTAAATAGGCAGAATAGGGCGCTGCGGTCAGCAACGCCCATGTAAGACAAGTGGCTGGTGCAGTTGTTAGATAGGTTACTGCTGCTACAGTGGCAGATTATGAAGATTTAAGTGAGTTTGAATGTGGTGGTATTGTCGGCGCACAAGCGATCAGACGCGGCATCTCCGAAGTAGCGATGAAATGGGTATTTTCCCGTGCGAACATTTCACGAGTGTACCGTGATTATCGGGAATCCGGTAAAACATCAAATCTCGGACATCGCTGCGGCCAGAAAAACATCCTGCAAGAACAGGACCAAAGACGACTGAAAAGAATCGTTCAATGTGAGAAAGTGCAACGCTTCCGCAAATTGCTGCAGATTTCAATGCTCGACCATCAAAAATTGTCAGAGTGCGAACCATTCAAGAACACATCATCGATACGCGCTTTCAGAGCCGAAGGGCCGCTCGTGTACCCTTGGTGACTGCACGACACAAAGCTTTACGCCTCGCCTGGGCGCGTCAACACCGACATTGGACTGTCGATAACTGGAAACAAGTTGCCTGGTCGGACGAGTCTCGTTTCAAATTGTATCGAGCGGATGGACATGTACGGATATGGAGACAACCTCACGAATCCATGGACCCTGCATGTCAGCAGGGGACTGTTTAACCCTCGCATTACCAAGCGGGGTATTGTGACTACCCCAGGTTGATTTTTTCCCTGTAATAATGTTATCTGCAGGGCCACATACTTGTGCGTTCATGACTTTGTACTAAAATGATTCACGTTGAATTCACACTCACGAATGTCTAACTTTTTTTTGCTTAATCATTGTTATACAAGTCATTTATTGGTGGGATTGTAAGACTATGGTATGAAACGTCTTATTTTCTTATTTGTAGGAAAAGAAAATGTTGGGAAATATATCTGTCATTCATCTTCTTTGTAGAGTTTTTCCACAGATCCAATGTTTGTTATTGTTGCTGGTTACTACTGTTGAGTTGAATTTTACGTTCACTGTTCAGCTGACATTACACATCTGCAAGTAAGGATGTCCAAAGGACTTTCTAGCGAAGTGATCACAGAAATTCTATACAATTCTGATGTCAGTGACGCTGAAAATGAATGGAACATTGATAATGAACTGAATGAATATATGGAACCTCTTGACAAAGACCATATCATAGCATCAGATGAAGCTGATGATGAAATATCAGAAGACACGTGCACAAGTAGTAGAAAAAGAAGAGGATGATGATGATGAAGAAGACGAAGACAGTGGAGATTTGTTTGCTTCTAGAAGTGGACTATAATTTTCTAGTGAACCACTAAAAGGTGGGCGGCGTCGACGTCGCAACATTTTGAACGTAACACCTGGCCCAGTGAATGATGGAAAAACAATCAAAACAATAACAGAGTCATTTTTATTATTTATTTCACCGCAAAATCGTGAGCATCATTGTAGAAGAAACTAACAGGGAAGCCAAACGAGTAATTTCTTTGTGGAATGCAGCTCATTCTTCGAACAAAACGACATGGAGAGACATAACTGCAACTGAAGTGTACGCTGTATTAGCAATTCTAATAGGAGCTGGTCGAACTCGTGGGCATCGCACAAGTGCTTCCGATCCGTCGGGAGGCAATGTTGCCTTTCGGCAACCATTGTTTTCTGCTGCCACGTCAAGAAACCGATTTTTGTCTATACTGAAATTCTTGCGATTTGACAACAGAGAGACAAGAGCACAGATAACTGAAGAAACCAAAGACAAGCTACAAGCCATCAGGGTAGTGTTCGACAGATTTCAATCTAACTTGTGCAAGAACTTCTATCCTTCTGAATACGTGACTACTATGAACGATTAGCAGCATACCGAGGAAACTGCCCTTTTAGAGTGTCTATGAAGAGCAAGCCTGGCAAGTGTGGCATTAAATTTGGGTTTGTGCTGACGTGGAGACATCTTACTTATTATGGATCCAAATTTACACAGGAATGGTGGACAATACTCGGGAAGTGAATCAAAGACAGAGTTGTTTTGGATCTGATGGAACCATTTTTGAATAACGGTCATGGTGTAACAACTGATAATTTTTTCACCAGTTTTCGACTGGCTGCTGAACTACTAAAACGATACACGACATTGGTTGGTACCTCGCGTTTCAATAAGAAAGAGATCCGAAGGAATTCTTGCCAAACAGAAAGAGATAAGTTCATTCTTCAATGTTTGGATTGACAAATGACTTGACCCTAGTTTCCTATGTTCCAAAGAAGGGAAAGGCAGTAATACTACTGTTTATGTGAGTGAGTGAGTGGTGAAGAAAGTGAACACAAACCCGAAACCATAGAGCACTACAACGAAACCAAAGGTGCTGTAGATAATGGGGACAAAATGACAAGAGAATACAGTTGTGTTAAAGGAACGAGGCGGTGGCCCCTAAGAATCTTCATGGAAATGATAGATATTGCAGCACTGAATGCATGTATTCTGTACACTCAAAGATTTCCTGAATGGCGGACGAATAACGGAAGCTGATGTAAACTCTTCACGACTGAACCGTCATTTGGACTCAGCAAAGGCAACATGGAAGAAAGAGCCAAAAATATCAACGGCCTTCATAAAGATGTACAAGATGCACTGAAAGCTTATGATATTGCAATTCCTACAGCAGTGATCCAGACCCAGTGTTCCAAGTTACCAACGCCACAACGATGTCAAGATTGCAAGAGAAACGAAGATCGGAAAACAAGATTCTGTTGTGTAACGTGCAAGAAACCTGTTTGTAATATACACAGAGAAGAAACTGTTACTGTGAAGCGCATGGAGTGCAAAAATGCACTTGACTGAAAAGTTGAAAAATGTTTCGTGTTATTTTACTGCAGTGACTGTTGAGGTACATAGACTATTAATTTTCTGTTCGTTGAGTACTGAATTTAGTGAAAGATACAATTTTTTTTGTACTTTGTATCTGTGGTCTGATTCAATACTTTTAATAACCTGAAAAGCTGTTTTTCAATACTAAATAAACCCATTCAATGGAAATAACAAAATCTGAGAACAAATATTACAATAAAACACAAAACTGTTTTGGGGTAGTCCAAATACCCCAGTTGGTAAAGTAGAGGTGTGAGAAAGGTTGGTAACGGGAGGGTCATGCTGGCGGAGGCTCTATAATGGTGGGGGTGTAGTGATATGGGACCCGTGATATCTCTAGATACGACTCTGACAGGTGACACGTGAGCATCCTGTCCGATCATCTGCATCCACTCATGTCCATTATGCATTGCGACGGACTTGGGCAATTACAGCAGGACAATGCGACGTCAACTGCCTGCAGCACTACTTCAGACATTACTGGAGTCCATGCCACGTCGTGTTGGCGGAACTTCTGCGTGCTCGCTGGGGCTCTACACGATTTGAGGCAGGTGTGCCAGTTTGTTTGACTCTAGTGTATAATGTGTTCCGCTACTGTTGACAGACTTTCCGGCCGATGTGTAGAAGGAATGAAGGTATCACTGCAATTGATATCAGTCCGACAACAAAGAGAAAACACAGAGAGAAATAAATCTAATAAGAAGTCAGTTATGGAAATTGAACAACGTGTGCGGATGTTAACGTAATTTAGCGACGAGACACGTTTTGCATATTCATTGGAAACTTTAACCAGACGCGGATGGATGATTCGGGTCTTGGGGGTTACAGTTCTCTTAACGTCCATTCGCCCTGCCCCCTACAAATCCCGAAATGTAATTTGCCACATATGAATATGACGGCGATAATAGTAATAATAAGAACAATAATATTAGCAAAACAATATATATATATATATATATATATATATATATATATATATATATATATATATAAGAATTTTTTTACTGAGCCAGGATTCTTGACCGTGTGCTCATTGCTGTAGTGGAAGGTCCAGCCCCTACACTATGCCGCCACACGCCATTTGGGGTGCAGAAAAATTTATTCTGCAACATCGTTGTCAGTGTTGAGGTCAACACAAACATGACGCCATAATGTTTCATTTCACTATCCATCTGCTGCCAGTTGTAATTACACTTCATTAGTAAACGCTTCTAACAGCAACTATTTTCCTCGTTAGAAAACTCAGTAATTAGATTCGTGGGTTCTACGACATTTTAAATGGCTTCTGGAATATTTTAAATTAGTGAATTTTGAGCCAAAATGCAAAAACACTACACTACAAACAGATCTGGATAGAACAGAGCTGGCGCTGTTCTGGCGAAATATCTGCTGCTAGTGTCACTATTGCCAGAAGAACTCTTACGAAAGCTGGTTCCATTCATTATATCCTGCCAGGTGTGAAAGGATTCTTTCGACTATAATAGCAATGCAAACAAAAATGAAGAACTAAATGAGGAAGGAGCGTGACTTATCATATACACTCCTGGAAATGGAAAAAAGAACACATTGACACCGGTGTGTTAGACCCACCATACTTGCTCCGGACACTGCGAGAGGGCTGTACAAGCAATGATCACACGCACGGCACAGCGGACACACCAGGAACCGCGGTGTTGGCCGTCGAATGGCGCTAGCTGCGCAGCATTTGTGCACCGCCGCCGTCAGTGTCAGCCAGTTTGCCGTGGCATACGGAACTCCATCGCAGTCTTTAACACTGGTAGCATGCCGCGACAGCGTGGACGTGAACCGTATGTGCAGTTGACGGACTTTGAGCGAGGGCGTATAGTGGGCATGCGGGAGGCCGGGTGGACGTACCGCCGAATTGCTCAACACGTGGGGCGTGAGGTCTCCACAGTACATCGATGTTGTCGCCAGTGGTCGGCGGAAGGTGCACGTGCCCGTCGACCTGGGACCGGACCGCAGTGACGCACGGATGCACGCCAAGACCGTAGGATCCTACGCAGTGCTGTAGGGGACCGCACCGCCACTTCCCAGCAAATTAGGGACACTGTTGCTCCTGGGGTATCGGCGAGGACCATTCGCAACCGTCTCCATGAAGCTGGGCTACGGTCCCGCACACCGTTAGGCCGTCTTCCGCTCACGCCCCAACATCGTGCAGCCCGCCTCCAGTGGTGTCGCGACAGGCGTGAATGGAGGGACGAATGGAGACGTGTCGTCTTCAGCGATGAGAGTCGCTTCTGCCTTGGTGCCAATGATGGTCGTATGCGTATTTGGCGCCGTGCAGGTGAGCGCCACAATCAGGACTGCATACGACCGAGGCACACAGGGCCAACACCCGGCATCATGGTGTGGGGAGCGATCTCCTACACTGGCCGTACACCACTGGTGATCGTCGAGGGGACACTGAATAGTGCACGGTACATCCAAACCGTCATCGAACCCATCGTTCTACCATTCCTAGACCGGCAAGAGAACTTGCTGTTCCAACAGGACAATGCACGTCCGCATGTATCCCGTGCCACCCAACGTGCTCTAGAAGGTGTAAGTCAACTACCCTGGCCAGCAAGATCTCCGGATCTGTCCCCCATTGAGCATGTTTGGGACTGGATGAAGCGTCGTCTCACGCGGTCTGCACGTCCAGCACGAACGCTGGTCCAACTGAGGGGCCAGGTGGAAATGGCATGGCAAGCCGTTCCACAGGACTACATCCAGCATCTCTACGATCGTCTCCATGGGAGAATAGCAGCCTGCATTGCTGCGAAAGGTGGATATACACTGTACTAGTGCCGACATTGTGCATGCTCTGTTGCCCGTGTCTATGTGCCTGTGGTTCTGTCAGTGTGATCATGTGATGTATCTGACCCCAGGAATGTGTCAATAAAGTTTCCCCTTCCTGGGACAATGAATTCACGATGTTCTTATTTCAATTTTACAGGAGTGTATATTGGACAACAACAAATAGAATGAAACCGAAGTATTGTCAGAAATAAGTAAAACCAACGGTTTCTTTGGTTCATTACTACTTGTTTTAATGATAACTAAGATTTATTTGTCTTTGATCACTTTACAAGCACGAGTATAATTCTTTTGATTTTAAAACTAAAGCTTAGATTGAAGGCAAACTTTGTTGGGGTTATTGGACTGGTATTATCTGATATCATTCAGGGAGTAATCACCGCCGTTGTGGCCACAGACGGGCTAATCGGCACCGACCTCTGCCACTGGCGTCATTCGGAATCGATATGGAGGGTGGGAGTCAGCACACCGCACTGCCGCCCGTTGGCCGTTTAGCAGACGTGGTACCGCCCGCTACTACTTGAACAAGTACCCCCTCAAACAGCACCATGGAAGCGCTGGAAACCGAACCTGGGTCCCTCACATGCAAGTCAGCTGCGATGGGCATTGGGCAGCCCTGTGCCCTCTGGCGGCACCCTTTGATGTAGACCCGTTTGTTGTTGTTGTTGTACGTGCTGGCACGCATTGAAGAAGCCACCCTGTTGTGTCCACACATCGTTATTGGCGTCGCGTTGACCAATTCCTTCAAGTGTCCCCATAACCAAAAGTCTAGGAGATTGATTGCCGAAGAACGAGCAGTGTAACTATTCACAAATAGAGATAGATGCTTTGGGTATTGTGTATGGTGTCTCAAAATTTCACCACTATTTGTATGGCAGAAAATTCTACTTAGTCACAGGTAACAAGCCATTGCAGTCCTTGTTTCATCCAACGACACCGGTTTCTGTACCAACTGACAAAAATTGTAAAGAATGGCTTTGCTGTTATGTCAATACCAGTGTAAGGTGTCAGGCAAATCCAACACCTCCCATGAAAACCCTGACCTGATAAGCAAATCCAGTAATATGTTACATAGCTCCGAATAAATCGTGACATTAAATTAACCAAAGTAATACGAGTAACGAGTGAGCAAATGGAATACCACAGACTAACACAAGAATGCCTAAATGCATGTCATACCTTCCCACCGTGGGACAGACGCAGTTCCGAGGGGAGAAACGAGAACAGAAGCCGAGAGCAGAACCGTGTTAAGCTGGAAGGCCCTACGATAAGGGACGGACGGACACCCACGTCGCCAGCTAACCGCTAGGACCACACCACCAGCAAGCTTTAGCGTGAGAATTTTTCGAGTTTCTATTACGTCAAGACCACCCTCCGGCCAATGTTAAAAGCTAGAGCCCTCCAGAAGAACAGTATAGATCTTACGATAACACAAAAAGGGCTACACCACCCGCAAGTTTTAGCGTGAGACTTTTTCGCGTCTCTGTTACGTTAGGACCACCCCCCAGCCCAAGTTAAAAGATAGAGCCCTCCAGAAGAACAGTATAGATCTTACGATAACACTAAAGGACCACACCAGCTGCAAGTTTTAGCGTGAGACTTTTTCGCGTCTCTGTTACGTTGCAAACTTTAAAAACATTTCCCCACCACGAAAAGTATAACGTCTCTCATTGGATAAACAGAATTTTTGTAGGCGGAGCTTAAGGTTATCATTGAGACCCTGATTGGTCAGATGAAAACACAGCCAGATAGTTTTTTTTTAAACCAACTTCGGTAAATTGTAGTAAGGAGAAGTTAGGACAGAGAGTTGCTTCAGAGACTGCGAGGTGAGCGGAGCTGTGCTTACGCCGCCCCCTGACGAACACCGACAAGGTAATGAATGCACGCGATGCCGCATAACAGCGCATAAGGCTTCACTCAGAACTGCAGAAGTCTCATCTGTTACATCCCCTTTTTACGTAATACTAGTGTCGATCGTCAATTGAAGCTCATGGTATTCACATTTGCTACGTAAGTTAAAATCTGAAACGCGATGGTTTTTCTGTTATATAGTTATTGAGAAGCCACATCAGCCACGGTAATTTACGACAAGTTAGGTAAGTAATTAAAGATAATTGAGGGTCACTGTAGACCATTTTGATAGTTTTCTCTTTTGTAAAACTTAATTTAAACCTAGATTATAGATGTGATATGGCATAGGTCATCCTTCGATCCATTGTAGAACTTGGAAACCCATTCAGGGAATATTCGTTCACATTTTTGTTGAACGCAGTTGGTTTTTACCATCCTGTATTAAAACATTTCCTTTTATCATTAGTGCAATTTATAAACGATGTTTTGTGAGTAGAATAAAATTTCCAATGGTAAACTTAACTGCTTTTTCGACGTTATTTTACCAGCTAACTAAAAATAGGAAAGCCTTGAACCCCTTCCACTAAATTTAGTTAGTATTAAGATTCTTTTACAGGGAGTGCAGTGGAGCTGACGCTGAAATCATTAAGTATTTGATTATATCATCGCTAGTCTCACTGAACTCTTCTGAACTCTACATGTCATGTGTGGTCTGGCGTCTCCTTACCAGCAACAGGCCCCAGGTTCAAACTAGTCAATTCCCTAAAAAACACGCTCAGAGCGTCGTTGCGCGAAAGTGGTAGGGAGACACGATATAGAACAAACAGACACCACGCAGAATGTTAGACCCGTATGAGATTATGTATCGTCCGACACCTCAACATGTTAATGCGGACGCACTTTCACGTCTTCCGATTCTCCCTGATACAGACGCTGACGCTTCTGCTGCATCTTGTTGTCACATCGATGCTCAGGATTCTGAATTGCTTCAGTCTTTTCCTCTGAATTATAGAAAATTACACAGTCCAGGGAAGCTGATTCATATTTGGACATTTTTCTAAAATTCATTCGCGCATCTTCGCCTCACTCACTGGATAGCATAAAGAACTCCGTAGAGCGCCGATGCTTTGCACGTCGGCGTAGCCTGGCTGTACAGAAAGGTGTGATTCTTGTTCAAAATGACAGTGGACAGTCACGCATGTTGATCCACAAAGCTTTGCAGAAATAAGTGTTGCAGTTACTTCACCAACGACAGTGGGGGATTGTTCGTACGAAACAGTGCTTCGACGCTGACCTTGACAGGGTATGGACACCCAAAGAGAGCAGATGACGTCACAGCGTCACGCATATGTGGAAAATCAGACCGCCCCCACAAAAACTCTCTGCTTGGTCTAAGTCGCAATCACCATGGCAATGTGTGCACACAGACTTTGCGGGAACTTTCTGGAACACTCATTGGTTGATTGTTGTTGACTCGCATAGGAAATTCCCATCTGCTGTGCCAATGAATTCGACAACGTCACGTAGCACAATTCAGGTGGTGTCCTCTATTTTTTCCCTCGAAGGTTTATCTGAAGTCATAGTGTCGCACAACGGATCCAAGTTCACGTCAAATGAATTTGAAACATTCTGTGCACGCAATGGCATACAGCATCTAACTAGTGTACCGTTCCGTCCACAGTCAAACGGCGATGCGGGACGTTTTGTCAGAACCTTCAAGCAGCAGATGGCCAAACTTCGCTCCGCACACCGCAGGGATCAAGCACTGCAATTGTTTCTCGCCCCTTATCGTTCGCACCCACGAGATGGAGCATCGCCGGCGGAATTGTTTCACGCCATCGGACACTGCTCCACCTGCTCCAACCTGCTCAGCATCCGGCACCGAAGGAAGGCCGCGAGTATCGCTCCGCGCCACATAGTATTATCTTTTACAGGGTTTTCAGTGGGCGCGAATCGAGATCGTCCGTCGAATTGGTGCTCGCATGTATCTTATTTGAGGTCCTGATGGCTTGCAGCGCCGACATCAAAATCAACTTTGCCTCTGTCATATGCACGATGGCCTTTCAGTGTCTCTTCCCCCAGACTCACGGATCCAGAGGACGGCGCAGCCACAGCAGCCGCCAGAGGGTGTCACCACGACACCGCGGGACGACCCCATGGAGACGGAGCCATCGCCTCCTCCACCTCCTCTCGTCCTACCGACGGAGCTGGGCCCGCCCACACCGCAGCAGTCGCTGCCTTCTTCATCTGGTTCACGGCATCAGGAGGTGGACGTGTACCCTTTTGGTGGTTTACTGGGGGACGCTTCCGCCAGAGCGAAGGCCGGATGGCAGGGTACGACCGGAAGCTTCACGTTCCCTGCAGCCACAGCTTTCGGTCCCACGTTGCGCCCTCATTCCTGCCTCCCCCGCCGTGGTGGCTGGTGGCACTCCCTGCACCACGACGGTCCGTCGCTTTGGGATGGCGGGAGGGGGTATGTTGCATCCTAACAACAAGTGCCGACACCAAGGTGAAGAACGCAAGAGCAGAGAAGGCTGTGAGACGGCGTCAGCCAATAGCTCGCTGACTAGGAGCGCACCACGATAGGAGCGGCCTCTACAAGAAGAGACTATTAGCGCCGCTTCTGCCAGCCTCGGCCGATAGTAGAAGACGGACACTTGTGGAGTAGTTGTTAGTGATCCATATCCATTGCTTACATGGAATTTGTATATGAAGAGAGCAAGGGAGCAAAATAACTGATGATGGTCGAAGGAGAGAGGATATAAAATGTAGACTGGCAATGCCAAGGAAAGCGTTTATGAAGAAGAGAAATTTGTTAAAATCGAGTATAGATTTAAGTGTCAGGAAGTCGTTTCTGAAAGTGTTTTTTATGGACTGTAGCCATATATGGAAGTGAAACGTGGACGATAACTGGTTTGGACAAGAAGAGAATAGAAGATTTCGAAATGTGGTGCTACAGAAGAATGCTGAAGATTAGATGGGTAGATCGCATAACTAATGAGGAAGCATTGAATAGAATTGGGGAGAAGAGGTGTTTGGCACAACGTGACAAGAAGAAGGGACCGGTTGGTAGGACATGTTCTGAGGCGTCAAGGGCTCACAAATTTAGCATTGGAGGGCAGCGTGGAGGGTAAAAATCGTAGAGGGAGACCAAGAGATGACTACACTAAGCAGATTCAGAAGGATGTAGGTTGCAGTAGGTACTGGGAGATGAAGAGGCTTGCACAGGATAGAGTAGCATGGAGAGCTGCATCAAACCAGTCTCAGGACTGAAGACCACAACAACAACAACAAAAAAAGGGCTTATTTCAATAGTGGTACTAGTCCATTACCTCCACTTTTCTGTCTATAATGTTACTGACATTAATGGTCCTAACAGACAGTAAGAAAGGTTCATCTCTAGCAAGAGGCCATATGCTTGAATATGTCTGGTACTTCAACTGCAGATTTTTCAGCGCTCATTTGACTTTAGGACTCTGTATCTCAGAATGAACAAAAATAGACTTGTACCAATATTGAAATAACCCCTTCATATAGTGAAGGGCCGGCCGCGGTGGTCTAACGGTTCTAGGCGCTCAGTCCGGAGCCGCGCTGCTGCTACGGTCGCAGGTTCGAATCCTGCCTCCGGCATGGATGTGTGTGATGTCCTTAGGTTAGTTAGGTTTAAGTAGTTCTAAGTTCTAGGGGACTGATGACCACAGATGTTAAGTCCCATAGTGCTCAGAGCCATTTATAGCGAAGGACATTAACTTATCTGCATGTCGCCCATGGCTTGCGACAAGTCGTCGTAAATAGAAAGTTAAGTATTGTCAATCTTCTTTATTGTAATAAAAACTGTTAATGTGATTTGCTTGAATTGTTATAGAGCTATGCGAGAAAGCAGCATTCCTTAGGAACTCTATAAGAGACGAGAAGGCAGGACCCCACAGGTTTCATACCAATAACTGTCCGCCCCCCGTAGCGGAGTGGCCAGCGCGACAGAATGTCAATCCTAAGGGCCTGGGTTCGATTCCCGGCTGAGTCGGAGATTTTCTCCGCTCAGGGACTGGGTGTCGTGTTGTCCTAATCCTCATCATTTCATTCCAATCGACGCCCAAGTCGCCGAAGTGGAGTCAAATCGAACGACGGGCATACGGCGAATGGTATACCCGTCGGGAGGCCCTAGTCACATGACATTTTTTTATGCGAATAACTTTCATCTGTCTTTAAGTCCAGATCGGTGCAAAAAGTGCATAAGTGTTCCGTTCAGCAAGTCGGCTTGAAGAAGCACCTGTGTGGGGAGATGCTCGTCTGAAGAGATCTTACCGTGAAGGTTACTGACTGCAGACGTACCTGGGTGTAGAGACGCCTGACTGTAGAGTGATTTTGTGTCATCTGCTTCCTGCAAGTAAGACTAATGTCTCTATGTTTTTCTGTTGTCACATAACTTTTGTTGGCTGAACAGTTAATATTCCGAGCGTCGACCGATGAAAATGTGCTAACCTCCGTCCCTTTCATTTCAGACTGTGAACCAGTAATAAGCTTCCTAACACTTGGCGCTGAAAAACTGTGTTGTACTCTCTTTCTTTCTCTATCTATTCTCAATGAGACTGCAGCGCTGTAAGCACAACTGTGTTTCTGTCTCGCACTTGCAAATTATTTTCGTTATCATATCGCAGTGATTTTCAAATTTTGTTAAACATTTTTTCCTGCAGGTCCTGAACTCGGTGGCACTGCCGCGCACACTTGAGAGGCATCCTAAACTGTGCTTTTCCCCATTACACTCTCAGATATATAGAGATCTGTGTATTTCGAAGAATTCCTGCCTTTCTACTGTTCAGTCCAGAAAAGCGCTCTCCCGGGACGCTGTCAAAAACGTTACATACCCCCTATCCATACACAACTCGCTAAAAACAGACTCCCAACACAACCTCGAGACATCGCGACTTAGAAAATTGTAGCGAAATGCAGGAAGATCTGCAGCGGATAGGCACTTGGTGCAGGGAATGGCAACTGACCCTTAACATAGACAAATGTAATGTATTGCGAATACGTTGAAAGAAGGATCCTTTATTGTATGATTATATGATAGCGGAACAAACACTGGTAGCAGTTACTTCTGTAAAATATCTGGGAGTATGCGTGCGACACGATCTGAAGTGGAATGATTATATAAAATTAATTGTTGGTAAGGCGGGTACCAGGTTGAGATTCATTGGGAGAGTGCTTAGAAGATGTTGTCCATCAACAAAGGAGGTGGCTTACAAAACACTCGTTCGACCTATACTTGAGTATTGCTCATCAGTGTGGGATCCGTACCAGATCGGATTGACGGAGGAGATAGAGAAGATCCAAAGAAGAGCGGCGCGTTTCGTCACAGGGTTATTTGGTAAGCGTGATAGCGTTACGGAGATGTTTAGCAAACTCAAGTCGCAGACTCTGCAAGAGAGGCGCTCTGCATCGCGGTGTAGCTTGCTGTCCAGGTTACGAGAGGGTGCGTTTCTGCATGAGGTTTCGAATATATTGCTTCCCCCTACTTATACCTCCCGAGGAGATCACGAATGTAAAAGTAGAGAGATTCGAGCGCGCACGGAGCTTTCCGGCAGTCGTTCTTACCGCGAACCATACGCGACTGGAACAGAAAAGGGAGGTAATGACAGTGGCACGTAAAGTGCCCTCCCCCACACACCGTTGGGTGGCTTGCGGAGTATAAATGTAGATGTAGATGTAGACCAACCGGGGAAGACTCCCCCCCCCCCCCCCCCCCGCATGAGCTTGTGCGCTTTCTGGAAATTCTCTTGCTGGCTTTGTGACCTACCGCATCTGCTCACTTGCAGCTAAGGACAGCTTGCTAATGTAGAGGCTTTTCAAGAGTAATAAATAAAGTAATGTGACATTCTTGTTTATTTATCCATTCTGTTGTGCAAATGTACATCCAACCAAACGTAAGATAAAAAGGTAACTGACGATTCAATGACAGTAGAAAGGCAAGGTATCGATATATGAAAAAACTGTCAGCTGTTAAACAACAGAAGTTTGTTGACGGAAGAAGCTTCTTCGCATTATCCTCTCCCTTTAGTCCGTCTTCAAAAAGTGGACGTAGGTACGAGTAACTGGCAAGTATCGTACTTTAAATTGTTCTGATAATAATAACTTGGCGTGTTTATGAAAATAATCTATCGCTAATGTGGTCTTCTATAGACCCCTGACATATATTTTTATGCAGAGTATTTTCTGTTTTAGAGACGGCGTGTATGGAAGGGTGACATATATTGTTCGAAAGCGATCAGGCCGATGGCTGATCGCGTCTTTTGAAAATTCTGTTCCGAATAAAACCTGCAGCTTTAAATACGAAGTTCGATTCAATTTAGCTAACACTGCTCACAGTAGTATTAAAGTCGTACTTTTCACGGTCAATCCGCTTATGGAGCTATCATACGTTCATTAGCACCCACGGCCTGATATACTGACCAGTGGTTTCATTTTTCTTTTAGCGGAATTCACATCAATACTGAACGAGACAATTAATATGATTGAATGTAAATCCAATACGTCATGCTATCGCTTCTGTGTTGTGTCCTTCCGACAGCACACCTGTAACTCATGGGCTACCTGCTGTTGAGCAGGTTCATTTAATTTGCTCAATGCTGTACGATGAAGCATACATTACAGCTTCTTATTCTGTGGACATGCAGTTGAATGTTAAAATTTAAATTACATTAGTTAACTACTGGCAATAACTCGTACTGATCCACATTTCATATATCTGCGGGCATGAATTATTTCAGTCTGATTTGCCTTTTTAATTATGGTTTTGCGTCAGTTGTAGGACAGTTTGAGCAAACGGTCGGGTAACAATCCATTGCCCTCAGTGTGAGTCCAGTGTGTTAACCACAGTGTAGAGTGGGGACGACAAAGTTCCTCGAAGGTACGGAGTGCTGAATCGAGATTTCTCAAAGGCAGTCCGTCTGGGATCGAGGTCCAGTGAATTGGCCCGCTGGCCGCCACTGCTTAGTCTACTGGTCTTTTGGTTGTGTGGTCATGTGTTGAAATAAATATGCGCTATTCCCTTTACTGGCATCAAAGACGTGAAAATACACAAAGCCTGTGCACCTGTTGAACACAAGTATCATCGAGTGGTCCTACCGCTCCGTGTCGTCTCGTTGTCACGGCCGGCCGCAGTGGACGAGCGGTTCTAGGCGCCGCAGTTTGGAACCGCGGGACCGCTACGGTTGCAGGTTAGAATCCTGCCTCGGGCATGGATGTGTGTGATGTCCTTAGATTAGTTAGGTTTAATTAGTTCTAAGTTCTAGGCGACTGATGACCTCAGAAGTTAAGTCGCATAGTGCTCAGAGCCATTTGAACCATTTTGAACCACACACACTGCACTACCAGTTTGCGCTTGAAATATTTCACTTTGAAGATTTGTTGCCCTCTAAAAGAAAAAGAAAGGACGTCATTCTTAATACATCTTACCTATATGTGTATTATTGGACGCAAGTGGAGTATTACCAGTGTAAGCCTAGAAATCTGTGCATTGGCGACCAGAGTGAAAGAGAGAAACAGTCATGGCATTATTCAAAGAGTGGCCTCCAGGGGTAAGTTTAGTCGCGGAATTATGATTTTTTCTCATCCTGCACATTAACATCTTACCTTTGCAATGTGACAGAGTTGGGTTTGTTGAATCCAAACGACGGAGCCTTAATGTTACGTTTGTAACGTTGATGACAGTGGAAGACAGTAGAGAGTTTATGAAACCCGGAACCGACACGTACCTTACACCTCTGCAGTAACATCGAAAGGCTTCAGAAATTAACCTCACCATACGACAAACGACTCGCTGTCAACCATGTCACTCTGTCATACTCTGATGAGACATTTGGACACTGGGACTAAACCTTGTGAGCAGGAACTGTACGTCCGTACCTCTGCTTACCTTTCTTGCTAAGTATTGGCGGTGAACATGTCTTACAAAATCAGGATTTCAACCGGCGTTTTCCGAATATAGCATGCCTGTAATATTCCGCAATTCATACGCCATATATGCTTCCTATGGTACATTTGAGTATTAAACTAAAGTTAGTTAGTTTCAAGTTCAACAGATCATTTGAACAGATTTTGTCGGAATGATGTGGAACGAGTCAGTTTAAAGGATATGTACATATGATTAGTCTTAACATTACTCAAACAGTTGACTTCAATCTATCCTCGATATACTGCAGAAAAAAACATGTTTGAAGTCGGAGGTAGGTATGAAATGTCGTCTGAAATCGTTCTGAATGCGTTCTCAGAATATTGTTTTGAACATTTAGTTCTGGAATCCACTCGAAGTGTAAATGGCTGTGCAAACATACTTGACCTCTTAACAGTAAATACTCTTGACCAATTACGGACCATCATGACGATACAGGGAGTAGTTATCGTCTGTAGTTCAACCATGCCTAGACGGTCAATACCGCGGTTCGATCGCGTCCGGATTGTTACTTTGTGCCAGGAAGGTTCTCAGCAAGAGAAGTGTCCAGGCGTCACTGAGTGAACCAAACCGATGTTGTTCGGACATGGAGGATATACAGAGAGACAGGGGCTGTCGATGAGATGCCACGCTCAGGCCACCCAAGCGCTACTACTGCAGTGGATGTCCGCTACCTACGGATTATGACTCGGAGGAACCCCCACAGTAACGCCACCATGTTGAATAATTAGTTTCTTGCAGCCACAGGACGTCGTGTTACGACTCGAACTTTGCGCAGTAGGCTGCATGATACGCAACTTCACTCCCGACGTCCATGGCGAGGTCCATCTTTGCAACCACGACACCATGCAGCGCGGTATAGATGGGCCCAACAACATACCGAATGGACCGCTCAGGATTGGCATCACGTTCTCTTCACCGATTAATGTCGCATATGCCTTCGACCAGAAAATCGCTGGAGACTTATTTCGAGGCAACCCAGTCAGGCTGAACGCCTTAGACATACTGTCCAGCGAGTGCAGAAAGGTGGGGATTCCCTGCTGTTTTGGGGTGGCATTATGTGAGGGCGGCGTATGCCGCTGATGGCCATGGAAGGCGCCGTAACGGCTGTACGATACGTGAATGCCATCCTCCGACCGATAGTGCAATCATATTGGCAGCATACTGGCGAGGCATTCGTCTTCATGGACGACAATTCGCTGCCCCATCTTGCACATATTGTGAATGACTTCCTTCAGGATAACGACATCGCTCAACTAGACTGGCCAGCATGTTCTCCAGACATGAACCGTATCGAACATGCCTGGGATAGATTAAAAAGGGCAGTTTATGGACGACGTGACCCTCCAACCACTCTGAGGGATTTACGCCGAATCACCGTTGAGGAGTGGGACAATCTGGACCAGCCGTGCCTTGATGAACTTGTGGATAGTACGTCAAGATGAATACAGGCATGCATCAGTGCAAGAGGACGTGCTGCTGGGTATTAGAGGTACCGGGGCTTACAGTAATCTGGACCACCACCTCTGAAGGTCTCGCTGTATGGTGCTACAACATGCAATGTGTGGTTTTCATGAGCAGTATAAAGGGCGGGAATGATTTTTATGTTGATTTCTATTCAAATGTTCTGTACAGGTCCCGGAAATCTCGGAACCGAGGTGATGCAAAACTTTTTTTGATGTGTGCACATTATTTATATTCCAGTTTGTTTTATTATTTTTTTGTAGTAATGAGACGAGTGACGTAATTCTGTGATACTGAAATACCTTCTCAGTTTCTTGAATACAAAACGTTATGTACAAAAAGAGGTTCGTGTTGTTTGATTTTCATGACAAATGTTAGATTCGGCACTTTATTCTTCATATGATGGTATACATTGCCTGAGGTCTCTTTTAAAAGCACGGACATAGTTTACTACATGGAAGTGTGTGAAACGATGCCCATGTTCATAAATCACGGTATGTACGCTACACACGGCATGGTCTGAAATTTCGAAGGGGAAGTAGTGAACCCTTACCGATGTCAAACCTACAGCCGCACGTGTTAACGTGATTTTAACTTCTTCTTCAGTCTGAGACTAAGAATTCCATTTCCGTCACCTGACGAAGTCACAACACTGTCCCATGTGTCGCCATTAGTCAATGTAACGTGTACCATAGTAGCAACTCTATCTTACCGCGAAGCCACGCATTAGTGTACAAGATTCGGAATTCGTCAGCTCCACACGGAAAGACTAATACAGTAATATGCCGCGGGCTTTTTATTAGAGTACTTACAGTAACAGCAACCTCTTCGTCACAAACTGACCAGAGGGATGATTCACGGGAGCTCCGGCTACGGTATATGATCTCTCAGACATGAGTCACGATGGAAAATGGAAACCGGTGCCGGCATTCTTTCTAAACCTCTGACACAGCATTAAGGGACTTCAGTGCTTAACGTCACTATCTGACGGAGGAATAACCATCACTCCACAATACTCTGCAGAAAGACTTGGACGTTGGCGCAAAACCAAGGCGAAAAGGAATTATACTTCTCCTGGTCTCTTCCCGTCCTCAGACGAGTAATAACGGTGGAAATATCTTTCGACAACTGTATCTGAACGTGCGCCCTTCGAGTCGAGCGACACAACGAAAACATACCTCAGCTACGGAGGCTAGGAGTCACGGTGGTGAGTTCCTGGCACGCAGGCGTTGCATTGATCCTGCTACTAACTAGATGAACTAGAAATTAACGCAACCTCGTTTCATTTAACCTTTCCCAAGAATTAGCACATATGCATGCGTGTCAAGATACCGTAAAGTTGTAGCATTTGCATTAGCGCCAGTTGTCGGGATACAAGACACTAATTTTACGATATTCGTGATGCTAAAAGTTAATTTCATGTCCGATCCAATTAAGCTGCTATGCAATAAAGTGTGTAAAAGCGATACCTGTGCCAACTCTATAATCACGGGTAGTTTAGAACAAGGGTTAGGAGAGTAATGTCTTATTTAGATGCAGTCCACGTAAACGTCGGCCACTAAACCTTGGCAGAGATGCATAGTCGTACGGGCTGATTCAGTGTGACTGTTCACCACAAATGTTTACACAGTAATTTTAGATAATGTAGGTATGGTTTCATCCAGATTAATTATAACAAAAGCTTTAATTGTAAGAAAAGCTTCACTAGACTACGTATAGCCTCTTATCATGGATGTTTTAATAACAGAGATATTGGTATCAACTGCGTTTTTTCAAATCAAACTGGGGTAGTTTCTACTCTTAATCTTGTACGTTTTGTAAGGGTTTTGTTTTATACTGAAAATTACAATTTTGGTAATATTTTGGATGTCACCCGGAGAAGTTATGCTTCAATAGCATCTGAGTAATAGCAAGCAACATCTTTGCCAAACATGTTGCACTGCGAGACACACTTAATACAACCTCTGCATGTGAGTGGATTGCAGTCTTGGGAGAGAGAGAGAGAGAGAGAGAGAGAGAGAGAGAGAGAGTCGAGTTGTATATTTTGATGGAGTAAGATATGTTTAGCCTATGCTGTGTGCCGGCAATAATTTTCTTATATTATTTTTCAGTTATGGAGAGGTATCTTGTAAATTCATTTATAAGAGTTCAGAAGGTACTGTAATAGCGCATTTGCTGAGACATCCAAGTGTAGTAATTAATTTGGTCAGGGATTTAGTACGGGAGATTTTTATGATACCGCAACGATGTGTGATTTACTGACTTTTCTTCAAAGATGGATAGCATATGTGTTTGTAACAAGATAAAGAGAATTTGTTCAGATTCATCCACTATTACTATAAAGTGAATTTTTAATATTTCAAGTGTTGAAATATTTCGTGTTAGTGGTGTGAGGTTTTGTTAGTACAGTTACGTTATTGTTTTTCCATGTATCAGTGTTCATCTCTTTATTTCAAGTTTCACGTAGGTAATTTTGCTTCCCAGACGTTCTCAGTAATAGAACTTTAATTGACAATGGTCATTGCAGTAATGAGATTTATCTACAAAGAAGTTTTCTGCATGTCTCTTTAGTTTAAAGTACGTATTGCACATCATCTCGCTAGTAGTTTGAATTTATATTTTTTAAGAAGCGTAGCAGCAGCAGCACCTGCAGTAATTGTGAAACAGCAGCAGCACAGCATCTATTTATTGTGCAAACAGGTACACCATTTACAATTCACGTGTGATACTATTAACGTTTCAACAGTGACATACTTTTCAGACAAGACATTTTTGGTAGTTACTTATATTTTATTATTGTTAACATGACAGTTTTCTTAAATGTAACATACCAGACTGTAATCTCGTCGGAAGCATTACAGCACAAATTTTATTGTTGCATTTCTGATTAACTTTTGCATTGCTGATCGTTTTAAACAATTACGACGGTACTTACGAACTTAAATACGAACTTAACTGTTTGTTTGACCACTAGTTCAACTTCACATTACCACACAGGCAAAATACCAGTAAATTTAACTATACATTACCACACTACAAAAACAAATTAGCCACTTTGACTTGGCGACAGCTCTGTACATTAAGAACTCTAACTTTCTGATATTTTTTGGGTAGACAGATTAGGTGCTCTGCTTTTTCCAAAGTTGCATTTTTTTTTGTTTATTGCTATTGCCGCTGGGCATTTCATTTACTAACCATTTGTGTGTTTTTCTTGCAGCATTTCATTTGCGATTTTGTATGATTTATTTTGTCTTTGAAAATTTTTTTGCCTTTGGTACAGTAATGGTCAGATCGTGTACTGCTATAAGTAGTATATCGTGAAGTTCTAGTGCTACAAGGACTCTTTCCAAACAAAATTCAGTTACCGACAGTAACCTTATATCCGAAATTTCTACTTGCAATTTAGCCATGAACACTGACGCAGCAACGCGGCAAGCGCCTGCATCAGTTCCTAACAGGCAAATAATTTCCAATAGAGTAATGCAACCGGTTCCTACATTTTTGCTAATGCCGACATTAATATGTCTCAGGACACCGAAAATACCGCAGTTGATTTCCTGCAGTCCGGTTAGTCTCATAATTGCATTAATGTTACGAACACTATGCAAATTTTGCTACACAACACAGCATGGACCCACAAATTCCTTGTACTAATACAGATATTTAACTCATGTGTCAAAAAAGTATTCAGCAAAATATCCAACAACCCGATCAAAACAATCAACAACTCGAACAAACTGAAGAAAAATAACCAGTGATCCGAACAAAACGAACAAAACATAAACCGACTTGCACAATTGAAGAAGCAAAACAACCCACAAACCCTACAACTCAGACAGGATAAGAGACAAACTACGTAACAAATCGAACGGAATGTACAGCAAATCGATCATAATGCAAACATCTTGAACAGAATTTAGACAAAACAAAAAGAACGCGGCAAAAGACTCGAGCAGATTTTTACCAAAGGATAACACACTGATAATTTGCAAATCGAAGAGATAGCGAACGAACAGTCAGATTTAAAACAACAATTTACAGAACGACAGACGGTAGTTGACGAAAAATTACAAAACATTACAGATGTTTATGAACAGGACGAAGCTTTATCAATTATCATGATGAATAAGAAAGTTCCAAACGTTTTGATCACTGAGGTCCAGAAAAAGCTGCAACTACAGTCCCAGTAGATCAACACATTCAGGCCGACATGCGTAATGTTAAAGAGAGAAATCGCTCACGGCACAACAAAAAATTGAGGGTCCTGCCAATAACGGTGCACAAATTCAGCGAAATACTGACGACAATTCCGACTGGACACAACCGGCAAATTTTGCGGAATCGGACGAATTTCAGTCTGTCCGACAAGCTATCGAAAATCACAGACGTGAGCAGGAGATATGCAGCATAACTTCAGAGATTGCAAAAATTAACAGGAGCCTTGCTTCGTGTAACCTTTTTCGAAGATGAACGCTCCTCACCGCAACATCAACAATTAGGCCCTCTCAGACGTGAGGAGCACTTCTATTTTGACAACGTGTTCTCTCATTCCTATTTTAATAGACCAAAATTTCGTAATTCACCGATACATGGCGGCTTTGACTTCAAACACTTCCTCTCAATTTGTAAGTTGATAGTTTTTCGAAATAGTGCAAATGATTTATATCTATAAACTGGAATTGGTAAGAAGCCATTTAGACGGCGAACCAGTAATGAGAATGCGGCCAATTGCGCGTCAATGCTACTCGCTTGAAGAATTCCAAAACGCTTTTCTAGACGTGACGTGACTTGACGTGAAACATAACTTTCTTAGTTTACCACATCTCCATGAGTCATAGTTTGTAACGATCACATAATTATTTGATTACATGGTACAGCAAAACCAACACTTAACAAATCCGAACAGTCCATCTGAGCTTATGGAACGTTGTGTTTCAAATCTGCCGAAATCTTTAACCACTCTTTTACTGGCTTGTTATCAAAAAGATTACAAAAATACATTTCTTGATGTCTTACAGCTTCGCGAACTTGATGATACGCACAATTCATAGCGAAACAATTCAAATAATAACCAAAACTGACATGACAGCCGTAACTGGAGATGGCAAAATTCATTTGAAATCCTAATCGTCACTGTGGTAAGAACCAGCAGATTTAAAACCATCAGAATCACTATGTCAACAACCAGTTTTCAAGCAATAGAGGCCAAAACTGGAATCATCAAAACTATCAGCAGCAACAGCCTCTCCCGCAATCTTTCTCACAGCAGAATAATTTTGGCAGCAATTTCGGTCACGGAAATAGTAATTGGCAAAATGACACACAACAACCATACCATCTCAGTAGTAGAACAACCTTCTTACCACCCAACGTTACATTGTTGCCAAATTTATTCAAGACGGCGGATTCAAGATGGCGGCGACAGAAGTGGGTATGTCGCAATGACGTCATGGCGGGAAGTTCAAATTTTGCCGGGAAGATAGGTCAATTGACTACCTCCACTAATCTAACCGCCCCCCCCCCACCCTCCTCACACCTTCCTCAGAAAATGGTGGAAAGTTCAAATTCCTTCAGGACAATGCAACACACCATGGCTACCTCCACTAACCTAAGAAAAAGGCGGAAAAAAAGGTCACTTGAGCTACCTCCACTAACCTAAGTCACCCGACTGTCACGTCTTTCTAGGAATTGGCAGGAAAAGCAATCAGCCTGTACTGGATAGGACGGATGTAAGTCTTTATTTAAACACTCTTTATTCAAACAATTTGAGGCAGTACCTCGATTCAGTGTGTTCACCATTAGGTCCAGAGTCCAACTGACCTAGTACACAGTACTGCCACCAGAGGTCTCCATTGTCCCTCTGATGACATAATCCAAGATGGCGGTCTGAAGGGAAAATGGCGGGAAAAGGACTCAGCCTGCGCTGGTGTGCTGGAGAGAGGAAGGAGTGTACTTTATTTAGGCCCGCATCTCGTGGTCGTGCGGTAGCGTTCTCGCTTCCCACGCCCGGGTTCCCGGGTTCGATTCCCGGCGGGGTCAGGGATTTTCTCTGCCTCGTGATGGCTGGGTGTTGTGTGCTGTCCTTAGATTAGTTAGGTTTAAGTAGTTCTAAGTTCTAGGGGACTTATGACCACAGCAGTTGAGTCCCATAGTGCTCAGAGCCATTTTTTACTTTATTTATTTTCGAAAAATTTATTTAGTTACAGATTTCACGAAGTTTATTTATTACACTAGTACAAAACAGACACCCTCACATGCTTGAGGTCGCAGTAAATAGTCTACAGACCTGCAAAAAACTCGTAAATCATCGAAATAATGCAGTATATTGATGTACAAAAACGCAAAAAACTCCTAAATTGTCAAAATAATGCTTGTAAAAGGCTCTCCAAACACGCTTGCTAATCGTCAACTGTCGAAATCATGCATTGCACAGCCTGCACACCAGTTCACATAATAATGCAACAGACACGAAAACAACTCGTAAATCGTCAATAAATTATGAATGTGTAACGCTGTTCAAACACGCTCACTACATTTAAACACCTAAAAACAATGTAGTGTACAAACACTCAGTGCACGTAAAAAACACAATGTATCAGCGAACTGTTCCAAAGTGAAGACTCGCTTTGCAGTGCCATATGGATGCAAGCCAGCACTAGAGCGCGAGCCATTGCTGTCGCGTCGCTGCAGACAGCAGGTGAAAGTCGGATCTATTTTTGGATATACAGTTAGGTTCTTTGAGTGTTATACTGACATGTCTATGTAAGTAACACCAAGTACCCTCAAGACCGCCTGCACATGTTCACCATTGCTGGCATGATCCCTCCCATTACCTGCGGTCCAGTGAAAACCTAATTGACGAGGGACTCACCCTTGCAGATGCTGCAGAAATCCGTTCCAGTGCTTCCCAGAATAGACAAGCTGCGTTGTTCCTAGCCATCCTAGCAGGATCGGCATCTAGCCGTACACGTGTTTACCAGCCATGCGTGGCTGACGCATGACCAAGAAATGCTTGTGCAGCTACACACATTCCAAGTGCATCTACAATGTTCGCAATGTTATACTGGATATATAAAATAAGAGCCAAGTCGACCTCTCGAAAATTGTATAGTGTCCCAGGAACAGTTAACGGTCTCTTTTGTGGAAGCTTTCGTGATGTCTCAGCTTACATGCGTGGAAACTCTTGCCCTAATAGAACCCGTTTACGAAAATGGCGCAGAATAACGCCGAATGCATTCCTCCCAATGGTCCTAATGTGGCACCCCATCCATCACGTGTTACCCTCCCTGGAAATCGTTAAGTCCTCCTTCAACAAACATCTTCAAACTGCAAAAGGTGGACATGCCGGCTGTAAGGTAGATGGTCATAATGTTCTGTCTGAGTAGTGTGTGTAGCAGATGCCTTATCTGGCTTACCTGATAATGTGAAGCGTCTGACTAAAGACAATAATGAAAGCAGTATATTTCATGTGTGTTTCATTAAGTAAGGAACTGGAAAATAGAAAATTGAGCATGTATGTCAAAATGCTTTCCAAATACTAACACAAATTCTTTACAGAAGAATGGGAAACTGGTAGACGTCGACCTCGGGGAAGGTCAGTTTGAATTTAGGAGAAATGCAGGAATATGCGAGGCAATACTAACCCTACGATTTCTTTTAAAAGAGCCGTTAACGAAAGGCAAACCTACAGTATATAGCATCTGTAGACTTAGAGAAAGCTTTGACAGTGTCGACTGAAATATTCTCTTCGAAGTTCTGAAGGTACCAGGGCTAAATCACAGTGAGTAAGAAGCTATTTACAACGTCTACACAAACGGCAGTCGTATGACTGGAGAGGCACGAAAGGGAAGCAGTGGTTGAAAAGGAGTGAGACAGGGCTGTAGCCTATCCCCGAACTTACTCAATGTGTACACTGGCAAACCAGTATAGGAAACCAACTAAAAATGTATAGTAGCAATTAAAGTTCAAGGAGAAGAAGTAAAAACTTTGAGGTTTGCCAGTGACATTGTAATTCTGTCAGACGCAGCAAAGGACTTGATGAGCAGTCGAACGCAATGGACAGTGTCTTGAAAGAATGAACACAAATAACGGAAAAAAAAGGATAAGTGAATGTAGCTGAATTAAAATTATTCATGTGATAAAGAGGTAATTAGATTACGAATCAAGTCACTTGAAGTTCTACATGTGTTTTGCTGTTTGGGTAATAAAACGACTGACGATGGGAGAAGTAGAGACGATAGAAAAATGTAGACTGGCAATGGCACGAAAAGCATTTCCGAAAAAGAGAAATCTGTTAACATCATATGTAGAATGAAGTGCTAGGAAGTCTTTTCTAAATGATTTGTAATGTAGCCTTGTAAGAAAATGAAACATGGACTATAAATAGTTTAGAAAAGAAGAGAATAAAAGCTTTTGAATTGCGGTGCTACAGAAGAATACTAAAAGATTATATGGGTAGATCGCGTAACTAAGAAGGAGGTGTTGAATGGAACTGAGGAGACAATTAATCTGAGGTGAAAATTGACTAAATGAAAGGCTCGTTCGATAGGACATTCTGAGACATAAAGGGGTCACCAGTTTAGTATCAGAGAGAAGAGTGGGGGTCAAAATCGTAGAAGGAGACCAAGGGATGAATGCACTAAGTATATTCAGAAGGGTGTAAGTTTGAGTAGTTATTTGGAGATGAAGAGGTTTGCACAGGGTAGAGTAGCTTGAGGAGCTGCATCAAACCAGTATTTGGACTGAAGACAACAACAACAACAACAACAACAACATGTAAAAGTATGAGAGATTAGCAGAATGAGGATCAAGTTTGGAAGTCAATAAGAATTTCAGTAGTGTGAATTTCTCCAAATTACTCAGTATTACAAAATTTTCAATTTTGTTTTGTATTAACGAAAAGACTAGATACAGAGGATTGGAAGATCTGTTGGCCGTTTCAGTTTTAAACTGAAGTGATGGACTACTTCCGCCTTGCTTTAGGACGCCGTGGATCCATCAAACGTATTGAAAACTTTCAAGTGTCATGGTGATCCTGGATAACATGACAAAGGAGGTGAATGGTAGGATAAAGTGGCAGCAGCCAAAGGGTGAAAGTGGCAAACAAAACTATCAATTCAAGACAAAATCTGAAAATGAGTCCTTGGTCGTATTTTGGGAGTTTATTTCACAGGTCCGTCTTGATCACACAGACTTTTACATTTCACTATTACCTGTTTCGGCTACTGTCATCTTCAGATCTGTTACAAACAAAAACAGGGTATAACCAACTAAGTTCAGTTTGCTGACGCTAAATCTATAAAAGGCCTAGTGCTACTTAAGAAAGAAAGGAAGTGTTTACATGATTAACAGCCATGTATACCAGCCATACATACCATAAAATATTCTGATGCCGTACCAACGTCAAATTATCCCGATCGTGGTCTCGCGGCTAGCGTTGCTGCCTCTGGATCACGGGGTTCCGGTTTCGATTCCCGCTCGGGGACTGGGTGTTTGTGTTGCCCTCATCTCATCATCATTCGGGAAGTGCCAGGACTGGAAATGGAAATATTGGGAATTTGTACGGGAACTGATGACCATGATGTTGAGCGCCCCACAATCCAACATCATCATCATCAACTTCAAACTAGTAAGTGCTGGTAATGATCAGAATGCGTCTGGCATTTGTACAAAAACCTGAGGCCAGGAGAGGGCACAATAGCTAGCCTACATGATTAATCAGTATAGTAAATGTAATGCTTAAAATGCGGTATGCGTAGTGATTAATTAAAATTACTCCACATGGCAAAACGAGCGTTGATAATAAAACATGTACTGACATGCTATTCGCGGAATTAGATCCATACCTAAAATACACATAAAAAGTGCAAATACTAATAATGTGAAGCTGCGAGCCTGGCAAAGTAAAATATACGCTTGTGTCAAAGCGAGTATAAAAAGTTTATGAATAAAATCACATCTATAAAATGAAATCTTCCAGCGTGACAAAACAGTTACCGTAACCGTAAATGTCTTATCTTAGAAGAAAGATTAAGAAAAGCCAAACCTACGTTTCTAGCATTTGTAGACTTAGAGAAAGCTTTTGACAACGTTAACTGGAATACTCTCTTTCAAATTCTGAAGGTGGCAGGGGTAAAATACAGGGAGCGAAAGGCTATTTACAATTTGTACAGAAACCAGATGGCAGTTATAAGAGTCGAGGGGCATGAAAGGGAAGCAGTGATTGGGAAAGGAGTGAGACAGGGTTGTAGCCTCTCCCCGATGTTATTCAATCTGTATATTGAGCAAGCAGTAAAGGAAACAAAAGAAAAATTCGGAGTAGGTATTAAAATTCATGGAGAAGAAGTAAAAACTTTGAGGTTCGCCGATGACATTGTAATTCTGTCAGAGACAGCAAAGGACTTGGAAGAGCAGTTGAACGGAATGGACAGTGTCTTGAAAGGAGGATATAAGGTGAACATCAACAAAAGCAAAACGAGGATAATGGAATGTAGTCAAATTAAATCGGGTGATGCTGAGGGGATTAGATTAGGAAATGAGACACTTAAAGTAGTAAAGGAGTTTTGCTATTTGGGGAGCAAAATAACTGATGACGCTCGAAGTAGAGAGGATATAAAATGTAGACTGGCAATGGCAAGGAAATCGTTTCTGAAGAAGAGAAATTTGTTAACATTGAGTATAGATTTAAGTGTCAGAAGTCGTTTCTGAAAGTATTTGTGTGGAGTGTAGCCATGTATGGAAGTGAAACATGGACGATAACCAGTTTGGACAAGAAGAGAATAGAAGCTTTCGAAATGTGGTGCTACAGAAAAATGCTGAAGATAAGGTGGGTAGATCACGTAACTAATGAGGAGGTATTGAATAGGATTGGGGAGAAGAGAAGTTTGTGGCACAACTTGACTAGAAGAAGGGATCGGTTGGTAGGACATGTTTTGAGGCATCAAGGGATCCCAAATTTAGCATTGGAGGGCAGCGTGGAGGGTAAAAATCGTAGAGGGAGACCAAGAGATCAATACACTAAGCAGATTCAGAAGGATGTAGGTTGCAGTAGGTACTGGGAGATGAAGAAGCTTGCACAGGATAGAGTAGCATGGAGAGCTGCATCAAACCAGTCTCAGGACTGAAGACCACAACAACAACAACCGTAAATGTAAGCTAATTAACGAAACAGTGACTCAATTAAAAATTTAAAAAAAACGATAGTCGATAATAATCCGTAGTGGGATCTCAGAGGTGGCTCATCGTGGCTTCTCTGTATGACGTGTTTGTTTTCCTGCGGCGGAACTTGCAGAGTAAGGCCTATTCTGCTCGTCGCCGGCGGCCGGCTCACACGACCGCACGACAATCCGTTGAGGCGCTCGACGCTGCACATACTAGTAGGATTCTGAATATATCAAAATAAGCATTCAGGTTAAACTTATTCTGTTCATTCAGCAGTAATTTAGGTTGCCGTTTTCTGTGTACATAAATCCCCATTTCCTCTAGTAGGTTCAGTAACTGCCTCTTTGGCGCCCTGTGCAACACTTTCATATTATTGTCTATGTTTCCTGCCGAAAGTTTTTCTCTGCCCAAATGCGTACCGGAAGAGCTTTTATTTTGGTTATACGTATGTTCTGTAAAACGAGCCTTTAAATTCCTTCCTGTCTCACCGATATAAAACTTGTCACAGTCTTGGCAGTTGATCTTATAGACACCAGATTCCAAATATTTGTTGCTGTTGTTTCCAACTTTGTGGCGTAGCTTGCAACCAATTGTACTTTTCATTTGAAATCCAATTTTTACTTTCGTTTTTCTGAAGGCCTGTGCAATTCTGTCGGAAAATGCACCTATGTACGACATAGGAACAAACTTATTGTCCTCTGGTTCTCTTGTCTCCTTATCACATATTTTTGATGGCTCTGAGCACTATGGGACTCATCTGCTGTGGTCATAAGTCCCCTAGAACTTAGAACTACTTAAACCTAACTAACCTAAGGACAGCACACAACACCCAGCCATCACGAGGCAGAGAAAATTTCTGACCCCGCCGGGAATCGAACCCGGGAACCCGGGCGTGGGTGGAAATAAAAAGATACTGTTCTCAGTTTCTTTCCTCATATTTGACTGAAATTTCTTCACAGGAAGTGACTTCGACTATGTTATTACATGCAAGAAAACCTTCAGTTTTTTGGATTTAGTCGCAATCGTAAATTACGATAGCCGAATTTCCTTTATCAGACCTCGTAACTAAAGCCATTTCCACGTCTAATGTTTGATTTAGGCTTTTAAGTGCTTCTAAATGTCTTGCATTATTACGTTCGCAGCGACCTTCTTTGGATATACATTTGTTAGCTTTTACTGCTATGTCCAATTGAACAAATTTATTGAGTTTAGCCACGTCACAGGCAACTTTTACTTCTGCAATAGTACTTTTCATTATGACTGGGCTCAATTTCGGAGTAATATTAAAATGTAAACAGTTACTCAGAAGCTCCATTTCATTATCCGTCATTTTTATGTTCGTTAGATTGACCACCCTGTCCACAAATTGATGTTCGCCTTCCCGTTTTTCGTCTGCTCTTACATTATAATTCGTCCGTAAATGGGAGGTTTTCTACCTATGTCCACAAGTTCCTCCGCAGCAAAACAAAAACGTCATACAGAGAAGCCACGATGCACCACCATTGAGAGCCCACTCCGGATATATTATCGACTATCCATTTTTAATTTTTTATATTAACAGTCACTGTTTTGTTGATTACCTTACACTTACGGTTACGATAATTGCTTTGTCAGGCTGGAAAATTTCATTTTATAGATGTGATTTTACTATTAAACTTTTTTTGCTGGCTTTGACACAATTGTGTGTTTTACTTTGTCGAGCAAGCAGCTTCACATTATTAGTATTTGCACTTTTAATGTGAAGTTTAGGTATAGACCTAATTCCACGTATAGTATGTCAGTAGATGTTTTATTCTCAGACGCTCGTTTTGCCATGTGGAGTAACTTTAATTAACGACTCCCCATCCGCATTTTAAACACCACATTTGCGACACTGGTTAATCATGTACCCTAGCTATTGTGCCTTCTGCAGGTCTCAGTTTTTTGTACCAATGCCAGACGCATTCTGATCATCACCAGCACTTACTATATACCTACCCGTCTAGTTTTACGTTTATACATCAGAATATATTATGGTATGTATGTCTGTGTACACGACTGTTGATCATGTAAACACGTTTCTTCTCTCCTATGTAGCACTAGGCCTTTTATAGATTTAGTGTCAGCAAACTGAACTTAGATGCTTACACCCTGTTTTTGTTTATAACGGATCTGAAGATGGCAACAGCCGAAACCGGTAATAGTGAAGTGTAAAAGTTTGTGTGATCAAGACGGACCCGTAAAATAAAGTGCAAACAAAACTAATAAGGGTCCTATACAAAACAACATACCGGAAGATACATTTAATTTATTTACCATGGGTTTATACTGCCCCAACCGAAAAATTAAGAAATATATGTACTAGTGGTATCAGAAGTGTTTTCCTTATTTATCAAATTACATCAAATCAGGAAAGCAATAGCTAAAGCTCTATTTAATAGAGTGGTTGAATACTTTGGAAATGTAAGGAAACAAATGCCAGTATTGTGAAATAATGTAGCACATGTCATTTCTAAAATTTGGAAGGAGGGTATGGAGCAGTATGGTGGAAACCAAAATAACCAAGTTTAAGATTAAAGATTTCGTTCTCATAGAAACCTGAAAAATCTAGTGAACTAAACCATCAGATTTCCAAATTTAAGGTTATTTACAATGGCCCATTTGAAGTGCAAGTAACTCCTAACACTGTCTGGTATATCCGAAGACAAAGAAGTCATTACGTGTTCACAATACATTGAACTTCAACGTTATGTCCATAGACTAGAATAAGAAATGGTATTATCAGCATGACCTAAACAATGTGTATAATATTGAAAAAGGCTTATTCTTGATAATACTGTTCTTCAGATATACACTCCTGGAAATGGAAAAAAGAACACATTGACACCGGTGTGTCAGACCCACCATACTTGCTCCGGACACTGCGAGAGGGCTGTACAAGCAATGATCACACGCACGGCACAGCGGACACACCAGGAACCGCGGTGTTGGCCGTCGAATGGCGCTAGCTGCGCAGCATTTGTGCACCGCCGCCGTCAGTGTCAGCCAGTTTGCCGTGGCATACGGAGCTCCATCGCAGTCTTTAACACTGGTAGCATGCCGCGACAGCGTCGACGTGAACCGTATGTGCAGTTGACGGACTTTGAGCGAGGGCGTATAGTGGGCATGCGGGAGGCCGGGTGGACGTACCGCCGAATTGCTCAACACGTGGGGCGTGAGGTCTCCACAGTACATCGATGTTGTCGCCAGTGGTCGGCGGAAGATGCACGTGCCCGTCGACCTGGGACCGGACCGCAGCGACGCACGGATGCACGCCAAGACCGTAGGATCCTATGCAGTGCCGTAGGGGACCGCACCGCCACTTCCCAGCAAATTAGGGACACTGTTGCTCCTGGGGTATCGGCGAGGACCATTCGCAACCGTCTCCATGAAGCTGGGCTACGGTCCCGCACACCGTTAGGCCGTCTTCCGCTCACGCCCCAAAATCGTGCAGCCCGCCTCCAGTGGTGTCGCGACAGGCGTGAATGGAGGGACGAATGGAGACGTGTCGTCTTCAGCGATGAGAGTCGCTTCTGCCTTGGTGCCAATGATGGTCGTATGCGTGTTTGGCGCCGTGCAGGTGAGCGCCACAATCAGGACTGCATACGACCGAGGCACACAGGGCCAACACCAGGCATCATGGTGTGGGGAGCGATCTCCTACACTGGCCGTACACCACTGGTGATCGTCGAGGGGACACTGAATAGTGCACGGTACATCCAAACCGTCATCGAACCCATCGTTCTACCATTCCTAGACCGGCAAGGGAACTTGCTGTTCCAACAGGACAATGCACGTCCGCATGTATCCCGTGCCACCCAACGTGCTCTAGAAGGTGTAAGTCAACTACCCTGGCCAGCAAGATCTCCGGATCTGTCCCCCATTGAGCATGTTTGGGACTGGATGAAGCGTCGTCTTACGCGGTCTGCACGTCCAGCACGAACGCTGGTCCAACTGAGGCGCCAGGTGGAAATGGCATGGCAAGCCGTTCCACAGGACTACATCCAGCATCTCTACGATCGTCTCCATGGGAGAATAGCAGCCTGCATTGCTGCGAAAGGTGGATATACACTGTACTAGTGCCGACATTGTGCATGCTCTGTTGCCTGTGTCAATGTGCCTGTGGTTCTGTCAGTGTGATCATGTGATGTATCTGACCCCAGGAATGTGTCAATAAAGTTTCCCCTTCCTGGGACAATGAATTCACGGTGTTCTTATTTCAATTTCCAGGAGTGTATTTGAGCCTACTATCTGGCAAATAATCTAGTTGGACGCTATATGCAAGAGATGAGCAGATTTTTAGAGCCTATTACCACCACAACCGTAGGGTATGGGAAAGGTTTATTTTAGATTTTGGTTATGGATGGAAGGTTTATTTTAGATTTTGGTTATGAATTGCTTACATCATGAATCCACTGGATTTGCCCAGGAGAAATACGATTAGATAGTAAAAGTAAAAGCATAATAGAAGATGTCTTGGAATTACCACTACGCACAGCCTTTGGTTCCGATGGGAAAAATAATTTAGTAAAAAAAAAAGAATGACAAAAAAAGCAGAAGCAAATTCTCAATGGCACGATAAGAATCTTAAAGTAACCAAGTTTCAGATTAAAGATTTCGTTCTCATAAAGACCTAAAAATCTAGTGAACTAAACCATGAGATTTCCAAATTTAAGGATATTTAGAATGGCAAGTAACTCCTCACACTAACACATTCTGTCTGTTATATTGTAATATTAGTATCTGTTTCGATAGCTTAAATAAACTTACATTCGATAATGTAACCATGCAGGCTCATAAAAGCCATACAATCGGTGTAAAAATTTCTTAGATCGCCACTGAGCAGCGAGCATCTCATATTTCAAAGAATATCTTGCGCGCCACGGTGTAGACAACGAATTGTTCATAAATTGTATCGATAACGATATTTTGTGTTCCTTATTTTTTGACAGCTGAAGAATTGCAATACTCTTCTGTTACCACAGTCCTGATATATTTTTTAAAGACGGCGGACGTGTATTTGGCGCGGTCCGCAATCACTAATTAGTTATTATAAAATATTACTATTGTTCAGTGCTATGTAAGAATTTATGTGTGCATCTATGATGAAATATCGAAGATAGAACATTAAAACTGTATGGGGCCTATTGTTAGCAATACTGATTAAGGTAATTAAATTGGTTATTGTGCTCTCAAATGTTGTAGTGCCTGCTTAGTACTTCAAGTATTTCTATGCTATCCATCTCCTATTAATGGCAACAGAAATAACGGTGTTTTTATAGTTTTCATACAGCTACCAGGGACCGACTGCATGTCGGCAAACGTCGTATTTAAGGCAAAAGGCGCATTGCCATTTACCTTGTTTGTGATTTAAATCCAATTTCTTTTAATGTGTGGTGTAGTGTAGCAAAGAAAATTTCCAGCTCTGTCTGGTCTCTTAGGTTTCTGTGTTCGTAATTGCTATGTCTCATATCCGGTCGTGGTCGAATATGATCACGACACAAATAAATTAAGTGGCAATGCGAACTCTGTTCATAGTCTTGATAACGCTACGCCTTCTGCGAACGATTTCAGGTGACATAAACTATCACATATAGTACTTAAGTTTTTGAAAAGTATTTGCTCTTCCCATCAAGAAGTGGTGGAAAACTCACAACAGATTTCTGAATCTTCACAAGAGAATAATAATTTAATCAAAATAAAGTAATTCATTTTTATAAGAAAAAACACCATACTTGGCGCCCGAACAGGGACCTGACTGAAATCACGAAAATCAGTCCTCTTGTGTTTGCTGCTAATGTAGATGTATCTAACAATACATTTATTATTCATGTGCACGCTACGCGCTTAAAAAGTTGTGGACGAAAACTTCAAACAGGGAAGACGAGCCGACGGCAGAAAACGGAGAAATTTTATATCCAGTTGCCGTCTTTCAAGACATCAAACGTAAGTTACGAAAACATTTTCATATGCAGTTATGACGCTTCAGTAGTACAGTTGTTTCTCTAGCTACATTACCATTCTTCCTTTTATTTCCATCTGCACATTTAAAAAATCAGCTTAAAATTATTTTTTTTTAGTCGAAATTTAGTAGGATTTGCAACGTAGTGTCTAAATCCCATTGTTAAGTCTTGATTTCAGTGTGTAAATATGGCGTCGTGTTACATGTAAAATGCTAGCGCTGTGTGCTAATTCAGTTGTTTAGTGTGCCCGTCTTCCATCTTGTCTTCTCCGCCTCGGTTCACAGTCGCTTGTTAGGCGAGTGCAACTCCCATACTTGACAGACAGCACGTGACCTGACGTCACAAGCAAAGGACAGACGAACCGCGTTGCAGAGCACGTGTAGCTGACGTAATACTGTTGACAAACAGACACCGCGAGATGGCGGAGGGTAAACAGAAATCAATCTCGACAGCAGGTGACAGTGACGATATGAACAGCACACAATATTCTTTGCACTCAAGTGCAATTAGCATGCGAGTGGAGGCGAAGGCTAAAGCCGGTGATAAGATTAACACAGACCAAACAATTCAAACGATTCACGCGGGTAGCAACCCAACTGTGGATACGAATTGAATGCTCCTTCAAATCCAAAACTGGATGGCAAATAATGATAGGGAAAAGGAACAATTGCTGTTAGAAAAGGAACGAAAAGCAAGAGAGAGAGCTGAACGAGAGGACGAAAACAAAAAAGGAACTAATGCGTGCTTTTGCCGATTTAAATAAACAATCTTATGCGGTAATTGAAAAATTTGAAGTGGTAAATGGAAAATTTGACACAGTAAAAACTGAAATAACTACCGAGTTGAAAACTGATCTGAATACCCAATTAGGTGATATCAAGTCGGAAAAAATGGGCAAATTAAAGCAGTAAAAACTGAGATCCGTAAACAGGTTGAGGATGAGATCAAGCAGTTATCTAGTAAATTTGAAGCAGCACTAGGAGCTGCCAAAGGTGAAATTAATGCCACGGTAGAAGCATACCACAGCGCAACTGTAGCATTAAAGGGTAATTGTGATACCATGTCAAAGGAGGTCAGCGCCGTGAAACTGGTTGCCAGTAATATGGGAAAGGAGATAGAAGATTCTACGAAACAAGTAGAATCACTTGACATAGAGGAGCAGGTAAAAATTAAGGTAAAGGCCCGCGACGAAGAGTTATCCGACCACTACACAGAGTGGATAAAAACCAAAGACCATCTGATGGAAAAAAGGTAAAGACAGAACTGAAGGAAGTAGTAGGGGAAGTTACTTATGATCTTTGGCGGAACCAGGAAAATGGGGAGACACCGTGTTTCTGAGCTAGGACAGATAAGGCGAACTTTGGCACAAGACCTTCCTAAATGGAAGCAGCAGGTCATTGAAGAGGCGCAGACACTAAAGAACAAAGTGGGAAGTCCCTCACATCCGATGGGTAGCGAATGGAATCACTCCCCATACCGAAATGATAATAGGCAAATTCATTACAGCACTCGACTTGATCGCACGTCATACCACATTCCGACAAACACAGTGCATAATGACACTGAAGTGACGAGCCCAC
Source organism: Schistocerca nitens (assembly GCF_023898315.1). NCBI lineage: Eukaryota > Metazoa > Arthropoda > Insecta > Orthoptera > Acrididae > Schistocerca > Schistocerca nitens. Next base: position 12,721,795 of record NC_064620.1, read on the forward strand.
CAACACTCATAAACCAAATGCAGGAAGAAAGTGTATTGAAACACAAAACATTTCCGCTGACCCTGGTAGCTGAGCGGTTCTAAGCGCTTGAGTTTGGAACTGCGCGACCGCTACGGTCGCAGGTTCGGATCCTGCCTGGGGCATGGATGTGTGTGATGTCCTTAGGTTAGTTAGGTTTAAGTAGTTCTAAGTTCTAGGGGACTGATGACCTCAGAAGTTAAGTCCCACAGTGCTCAGAGCCACAAAACATTTCCAACCTTTCACCCGCAAAAAAGTGACATACACCCGATCGTATTTTCGCGAAACTTCTCTGGAGTATTTCCGAACAGTTGGACAGACAAGTAAAGAATACACTTTGTAGCAGGGTATACAACAGGAGATATCGCCTTATGGGGAATAGAAATGACAACAAGTGTAGGACCTATAACGAATTCGAGCGAATGTTTCTGAACAAATTTTGGAGTGATGGTGTTCAGCAGCGCTTAAGAAAAGAAGTGTTCAATGCCGAAATGTTCAATTCGAAACACGGCAGTCTCAGAATATATTTCGAAAAATATTTAGCATAAATTAAATTCTGGGGCTCGCCAATTACAAATAAAGACGCGATCATGATTTTGAAAAGTAAATTGCGCATCTCTCTAAGGGAGAAATTAGTTAATATTTCGGAGGACGATACCGAAGCATTTCTTTCCATATTGGATTCACTGGATTTGATTCGCGAAGACGAATGAATTGAGCAGGCGAAACAGTGGAGGTTACGCGGTCAACAATGGCAATGATAGAAGAGCGCGCGGCAGCGACGCTTACTGCCAACCGTTCGGCGGCTACAGAAATCAACAGGTGTCGTACGGAAATGGACAGTTTCGACCGAAGGATAATAATAAACAACGGTGCAACCCAGTGGATAGTACACAACGGCCACAGTACGGAAACTCAATACACAATTATCCACAAAATCAGTACGGAAACAATCCACCACAGCAAGGAAATTATCAGAGCGGACAGCCTTTAACAAGACGCATGAGTGGAAATCACATAAATGGCATGGGACAAGTGGAGGACAACAACATTTTGCTAATAATGACAACACAATACACTACATGGCCCAGAATACATTCCGACCTCCGACAAATATAAATTTTTCCGGGAAAAAGCCGAAACGGCAAGGACTACACAAATCTATTATGCGCAAAGTGGATCGTACACGGGACAAGAACGTTGTCCACCGCCCTTCGAGCCATAGTCACAGCACCAACACGAAACGGAGGAGATGTTAATGGCGATATCCGATAGGGAGAACCGACACAATCAGGAAAACAAGAAACAGCATTTTTTAGCCACCACAAGAATGCTACAGAACGAGATGGGGGCACAGACTCTATCAACTCATTTCAAGTAGGTGCAATAAGGTATGACAAAGAGCACCGAATGTAAGTGGTGACTTACTGCAAGAGACTGACAATACGGACAGTGACGACATATGGGACGAACAAGTTCAGGCTTCTACCAAGATTTCAATAGTCAACATGCCCATAATCGCTATTATTGATGCGGGAGCCAATGTTAATGTTTTATGTTAATGTTTGTTCAAGCAAATTTCTTCAGTGAGTAAAGTTTTATCGCTCCCTATACCAGGCTGTACAGTGTCTGGAGCAATAGGGCCTATGACAGCGTGTAATCTTGTAAGCGCAACTTCAAGTAAATATTGACTATTTCTGTTATGTGCAATTTTCTTATAGTAAAGAACCTATCGGTACCATGCCTCCTTGGAATGGAGTTTCTCAGACTGACAAAAGCAAAAATTGACATTGAAAACGGGACTTGTAGATCAACGGTGAACCAGCAGGAGGTAACAATAACATTGTTACGCAGCAAGGTGAAACCAGTGCTTAACAAATGTCAATTTAAGGTGCGGTACTTCACTGACAGACAAAGTTACGGACGGGCAGATGATGAAACCAATCCTGTAGATATTCGTGATGACGAATATGTTGACTTACAACCTGACCAGATTGAATTAGATAACAAACCTTTTGAAGCGACTGGTTTGACTAACGATCAAAGGAGTGAACTTTTTGAGTTGCTAGTTAGTCATGTGGTAATACTCCAACAAACCTTCAGTAATAAAGGGATATGAGCACCGTATGGACGTGCTTCCCCATAAGACCTACTGCAAAACGAGCTACGCAGTTCCCCAATCAGGACGTGAAGCTGTCGAAAGTGAGATTAGGAAAATGTTACTTTGGAATGTGATTGAGCCGTCACTTTCTCCGTATTCGAGCGCCTGTTATCAGTTTTAAAATCTGATGGACGTGTGAGATTAGTTTCAGACGCAAGACTGATAAACAAAATAATAGCGCTGATTTGAACGAGACCCGAAGACCTGGAAGCACATTTGCAGAAGTTTAATGGAGTTAAATTCCTCAGCACAGTTGACTTAAAAAACGGTTATTGGCACGTGAGATTAGCGCCTCAGTCAAGAAAATACACGGCATTCATATTTGCAGGCCGATCTTATCACTTTACAGTCATGCCCTTTGGACTGAATGTGAGTTCGGGAGTTTTTATTTCAGCGTTAGACTGTGTTTTAGGACCGAAGTTATTGGATGAAGTAAATGTCTATGTGGATGACGTCCTGATAGCTTCGAAAACATGGGAAGACCATGTGATGACACTGCAGCAAATATTTAAAACATTTATAAATTATGGAGTCACGCTCATTCTTCAAAAGTCAAAATTCGGTAAGAGTGAGATCAATTTCTCAGGAAATATCATCACAGCAGAAGGGATTAGGCCCGATCCCGAGAAGCTGGTAGCGATTAAGAATTTTCCCACACCCACAACAAAAAGACAACTGAAAGGTTTTTTAGGCATTGCGTCATTTTTCGGACGTTTCATATCGAGTCTGGCAATGAACAATGAAGCTCTTCATAATCTGTTAAAAAAAGAATGTGTATTGGAATTGGAATTCTGAGTGTCGGAAAGGGTTTGAAGAAATTAAAAATAGTCTTGTTAACAGCAATATTCTTCATCATCCTAAGATGGATAAAGAATTTTGTATTATGTCCGATGCTTCGTCTGTGGGCATTGGATCCTGTTTGTTCTAAATCGACATCGTTGATGGACGTGAGCAAGTTCAAGTAATCAGCTTCACTAGTGGAGCCTTATCAGAATGTGAAAAGTCGTATTCTGTTACCGAGCTCGAAGCCCTTGCCACCATCTGCGCATTTAAAAGATTTACCTACTACACCTATGATAAGAAGATGAAATTCTTTTCTGATCATCAAGCCGGCCGGTGTGGCCGTGCGGTTAAAGGCGCTTCAGTCTGGAACCGCGTGACCGCTACGGTCGCAGGTTCGAATCCTGCCTCGGGCATGGATGTGTGTGATGTCCTTAGGTTAGTTAGGTTTAATTAGTTCTAAGTTCTAGGCGACTGATGACCTCAGAAGTTAAGTCGCATAGTGCTCAGAGCCATTTTTCTGATCATCAGGCACTCTTTTCTTCAAACGTGCAAGCTTCAACATCCCCCCTTAACCAGGTTGTGCATGTTTCTACAGGAATATGATTTTTAAATAGTGTATATTAAAGGAAAAGACAATATCATTGCCGATGCTTTATCCCGATCAGCAGAAGGATTGCCTCAAACCAGCGAGTTAGTGGAACAAATGTCTAATTACTGGATACTCTTAATGAAAGACCCGATCCACAGAAAGTATTTTCTTCAGTTGTGTAAAGATATCCGAACTCTCCAAGGTACTGATCCAAAATGCAGAAAAGCCTAATCATAAAGTGTCGAGATTTTATAAATTGCATAATCAGGTCCTATTTCTCAAAATTTCCGGACCGATCGGAAGATGGTGCGTATGAATTCCAAAAGGTTTTGTTGAACATCCATTGTGGCACACACGCATTTCCTGGGGTCACTATGGCCCGGAGAAATGTAAAAGAAAAATTTCTTCATATTTTTATGGCTCTGAGCACTATGGGACTTAACTGTTGAGGTCATCAGTCCCCTAGAACTTAGAACTACTTAAACCTAACTAACCTAAGGACAGCACACACATCCATGCCCGAGGCAGGATACGAACCTGCGACGTAGCGGTCATGCAGTTCCAGACTGTAGCGCCTAGAAACGCTCGGCCATCCCGGCCGACCATATTTTTATGTTCCAAATGGTTCAAATGGCTCTGAGCACTATGGGACTCAACTGCTGAGGTCATTAGTCCGCTAGAACTTAGAACTAGTTAAACCTAACTAACCTAAGGACATCACAAACATCCATGCCCGAGGCAGGATTCGAACCTGCGACCGTAGCGGTCTTGCGGTTCCAGACTGCAGCGCCTTTAACCGCACGGCCACTTCGGCCGGCTTATGTTCCAAATCTGCATCACGAAGTACATAAGTTGCTAAGAGAGCGTAACATCTGCCACAAGGCAAAAGCACTGAATATGTCTAGGTTGATTCCCCTCAATCCTATTCTTCCGAAAAAACCAAACCAACTCCTGAGTACTGATTTGGCTGGACCGTTCCCGACTGGACGGGGAGGTGTAAAGTATCTAATAGCATTCTCGAAAATGTCACAAAACACATTAGATTGCATGCAGCAAAATCTTCTTGCGCCAGGCCAATTGTACGGCGTTTAGAAAGTGATTATTTCCCACGATTCGGCGTACCCGAGTCAATGCTGTCCGACGATGATTCGACCTTCACTTGTCGTACTTAGCGTGAACTCCTCGTTCGCCACGGCATTCAGCAAATTTCAATATCCTATTACCGACCTCTATCGAATCCGACTGAGAGAATATTCAAGGAATTCAATCGATTCATTAGGACCTATGTTCCTAAAACGCAGACTAAGAGGGTTGAATTTGTTACTCCGTTTGAAGAGATAATTAATAATTTCCCACTCTTATCAACAGGCTTCACACCGCATGAACTCATTCAGCCAACAAATGCGAAATGAATAGATCAATCCTCTTCCTAAGGTGGAAGACCAAGAAACTAGTTTAGACACCAAAATCAGGCAGGCGTTGATTTCACTGACAAAGTATGCAAACCTCCGTAAGAAAGCATTTGACAAAAAGGTAAATAAGGTTATTGGATATAGGGAAGGTGAGTAAATCTTACTAAGGACTCATTTTAAACCATCGATTTACGAAAGAAAAATCGTAAGTGGCAGCGCCTTTACGAAGGCCGATGTGTTATTGTCAAGAAGCTGCACACAGGAAGTTACTTCCTAGCCGACACCGTGACTGGAAGGATTAAAGGCCTGTTCCACCATAGTGACTTAAGAAAATTCCACGATGGTAACACAAGAAATTTACAGGTGTCAGTAGAACGAGGCAATTACAAAGCATCATCAGAGAACAAGGTAAGTCGTCGAAGTCGAATGATAAGTCAAGAAAAATGACAAGCCAGTAGTTAACACGTCTGGAGGTCGTCACATAGTGCTGACTGCATGAGGAAAGTTCGTACCGATCTGTTAACTGAATACAGGTAAATGAAGATGTCAAAGAGAGAACTTAGGTCTAGTTTTAAGTCAGTATATAAGTATATCATGGATGATCGTGTAGTAATCAGCCCCCGGGATGTATAAATCAAAGAGGAAGGAGTGATTAGTGCCCCTCTCTCAGGTCTTATAATGAAGGATTTCTTTTTATTTTATTTTTATTTTTTTTATTTTTTGAGAAAGTCAAGTCTCTCGAGACAAATTGTAGTCCTGTCTAAAATAAAGGGTCATAACATTTTGTGACTAGAATCAAAGAATAACAGAGGATATTGTAATGAGTGCGACACATTACCTAAAAAAAGAGTAAATTATAATATGCTAAAGAATAGGTGTAAGATCCGATGCTTAGAAGAAGTAATGTGTGTGGAAAACTTCATTAGGAACATTTTTAATGTCTATGACAGATAAGTTATGCTGACGCAAATTCCAAGGTGTAGCAAGTAAAAGAAGGGGAAGAGACAACGCTATGTTATAAGTTCCGTGGAAATATTATACTTAAGAAATGCCAGCCGCAAGATAAATGTAGCGATTAAGAACAGAAGCCCGCAATGCTTTACAGAGTGATACCACAGCAAAAAAAAAAAAAAAAAAAAAGGATGACAGCTTCTTGTAGAAGGTTAGAGAGTCAAGTAACCAAGTAAATAATTGGTCAAACAAGCACATGCATACAGGCATGCAAATGAATCTATTACATTTTCTAAGTGAATGATACGCAAGAAAGCAATTGCAACAGCATAAGCGATCGCATATAAATGTTTCTTGTTTAGTATGATAATTTTTATAATGTCCAGATTATTTAAATGCTGATTTTTGTGTTCCTTTATAAAATCTTATCAAAAATACCGACCCCTGATAATCCTTCAAACATCCTATTCCAAGGATCAGCTCGTAGAGATTTACTTGTACTGTCTGAGCGAAACAACTCATATGAAAAGCATGTTGGTTCACGACGAGATCAGTTAAATTTTGCGTTTTGAAGCCAATTGAGCCAAGACACTTGTTTGGCATGCAATTCAGTTTGTTGTCTTTGTAACGCGCGATTAGTCCGTCATCGCCGGTGTATTTTTAAGCGAATAGTATTCAGCAGGGAGACGGAGGCTGTCTCTCTGTCTGGAGGCTGTCCTCAATTTAAATAACACAGTAAACACAAGTTAATCGACACATAAATGAAAACAGTGATAAAAAGAGGCGTGTTCTCAAAGAAGAAGTCAATTAATTTGTCTTTGAGACAATTAAAAAATGTAATAAGAATTTGACGGTAAAGAATAAATGAAACTGGTAGCTGAGTTTATAAGAGGAGATTGAAAAATAGTATTAAGTGAAAGACGTAAATTTTAACTGGTAGATAAGAGGGAGCCATAAAGAAAATGATAGACAGCAGTTCTGCACCGGACGTGACCATTAGATTAAGGATATATATATGTATATATAAGCAAACTATGTAAAGATATCTTGTTATACTACTGTGAAAGTGTTATTTTTGCAACGAGAAACTGAGATGAAGGACGACGTTTAGTTCACGAATGCCTGTCAAAATGAAAGTGAAATATTTGTGCGTGGAAAAGCGAGTCTGTGTAACGACTTTTTATACTACACCTTGTGTGTATCAGTTTTATTTTTAACGTGTGCAACGGTTAGTGAATAAGTATCGTTTGCCATACAGCCCCCGCAAGCCAGCAAAATAACTTCTTCTCACTTACCTGTGAGTCCTTTACGGACAGTTGACAAGTGGTACGACGAGATGACTTCGTGCAGACTTCCTCGGTTAAGCAACAGCAGCAATCCTCAAACAACGTGCTTTAAACGCAGCACGTTGTCGGCGAACAACACAACACACACCCCAATACAAGATTGCGCGCGCGATACTGGCCGGCGATGGCCTGTCAACATTGCCGCCCAGCGGCGTATGGCGAAATAATGGACATTTGAAACTTTAATGGCCGGGTCCGCGTGGCTCGCTCCGACAATAATTTAGACTTCATACTACTTTGAAGGACATTGTTCTATATGTACATAGCAAACATCATATTTTAGAGACTGAAAGAGAATCATTTGTACTTGGCAAGGAATAAAATGGTCACGACTAGAATAAATTTCGGTCACGGTCAGAACGAGGTTATTTGCCTTAACCGTTGTCATAAACAAGAGCAGAAATTAGTGCGAAATGAAAGAAATGATCCTTACCCATCCTGAACCCATTGTAAATAAACCGATAATTTTAAGTACTGGTAATCCTAAAGCAGAGTATTCTCTATTTATGTTCCACATTCCATGAGTTGACGGAGAACAACAAATTCCATTCAGTGAAGTGGTAGAAAAGGGACTCCCATCGTGAGCGATTCTTGACAAACAATTCGACGGCACAGTGTGATCCACGAACCAATGTACAATGTGTGTACAATAAGAAAGAATATTACGATGAAATAAATACGAGCCTATCGAGCTTGAAGAGACATTGAAAATTTGGAAAACGTGTGAAATAATAATGAAAACGTCATGTCAGTTTCATAGTTTGTAAGCAATTTAGGATTATATAGGTACTTCTATGTGTATGTATTTTTTTCTCTGCGACAATGCCTGTCTTCTCCACTTAATGCATATAGCTCTTTATTGCGAATAGTCATACTTTCCATGTTGTTGTAGATGTTAAGAAACTCTGTAACCAAAACACAGATGTAGATGAACTGCACAAAGACAATTTTTACTAATGGTCTTAGCAAGGAATATTCTCTCTATTGTGGTAACTTTATGAAACGTCAAGTGTATAGTACTACATGACTACTCAATTTCAGCAATAGACATGTATTAAAAGTCACTAATATTACGAGTGACTCGAGGACGGAAGTAATACATACGGTATTCCTCCCCTCCTCATGGGAGGCAGTGTAATATTACTATCTGTTTCGATAGCTTAAATAAGCTTACATTCGGTAATCTAACCAGGCAGGCTCATAAAAGCCATACAATTTGTCTAAAAATTTCTAAGATCGTGGCTGAGCAGCGTCCACCTCATATTTCAAAGAATATCTTACGCGCCACGGCGCAGAATACGAATTGTTCATAAATTGTATCGATAGCGATATTTTGTGTCTCTTATTTTTTGACAGCTGAAGAATTGTAATAATACTCTTCTGTTAACACAGTCCTGATATATTTTTTTAAAGACGGCGGACGTGTATGTGGCGCGGCCCGCAATCACTAATTAGTTATTATAAAATATTACTATTGTTCAGTGCTATGTAAGAATTTATGTGTGCATCTATGATGAAATATCGAAGATAGAACATTAAAACTGTACGGGGCATATTGTTAGCAATACTGACTAAGGTAATTAAATTGGTTATTGTGCTCTCAAATGCTGTAGTGCCTGCTTAGTACTTAAAGTATTTCTATGCTATCCGTCTCCTATTAATGGCAACAGAAATAACGGTGTTTTTATAGTTTTCATACAGCTACCAGGGACCGACTGCATGTCGGCAAACGTCGTATTTAAGGCAAAAGGCGCATTGCCATTTACCTTGTTTGTGATTTAAATCCAATTTCTTTTAATGTGTGGTGTAGTGTAGCAAAGAAAATTTCCAGCTCTGTCTGGTCTCTTAGGTTTCTGTGTTCGTAATTGCTATGTCTGATATCCGGTCGTGGTCGAATATGATCACGACACAAATAAATTAAGTGGCAATGCGAACTCTGTTCATAATCTTGAGAACGCTACACCTTTTGCGAACCATTTCAGGTGGCATAAACTATCACATATAGTACTTTAGTTTTGAAAAGTCTTTGCTCTTCCCGTCAAGAAGTGCTGGAAAACTCACAACAGATTTCTGAATCTTCACAAGAGAATAATAATTTAATGAAAATATAAATATTCTTTTTAAAAAGAAAAAATACCACAATATCCGAAAGCAAAGAAGGAATTACGTGTTCATGATATAGTGGACTTAAGCCTTATGTCCATAAAACAGGATAAGAAACGGTATCTGCGGAAAACATGAGCTAAGTACTGTATGTAATATTGTGAAACGCTTGTTCTTGCAAATATTGTTCTTCTGATTTTCATTTTGTACTGTTATGAAGAACTGCTGTTATAGAAACAATAATATACATTGAAGTAAAATAATCGCAACGCCAAAAAATTATTAATGTAGAGTAATGAAATTTCAGGAACACATTTGTTTAGGTAACTTGTTTAAGTGATGAACACTGCAAGATTACAGATTAATGCAAGCGCGTGATAAGCCATTGCCAATGTGAAATGCTGGCACATTGATAATTGGTGTAACCGCCAGAATCTTGAACGCAAGCATGACTACGTGCATGCATTTTGTTGCACACGTGCCGGATGTCAGTTTGCGGGATGGAATTCCATACCTTTTGCAATTGGTCGGTCAATACAAGACGGTTAATGTTGTTTGCCGACATGTTTGAATGTTGGCTGATGATGTCCTAGATGTGTTTGGTTGGACATAGATCTGACAGTCAAACAGGCCAAGGGAACATGTCGACACTTGTAAGTAGGCTGTTTAGGTTTTTTTATTGGTAACGCCACCTCAGTATGAAAAACACCGGCTGTGCCGTGTGCAGTCTGTGGCTGCTTTGCATTGTTGTAATACTCAACCATTGTAGTGTTAGGCAGCTGGCTGTGAACAGCGCGTAACGTTGCGCAGTTGGAGGTGAACCGCCAGCAGTGGTGGATGTGGGGAGAGAGATGGCGGAGTTTTGTAATTTGTCATGATATCAAGGTAAATACATTGTTTGTTCTCTATTAATATCTTTCATTTGCTAACTATCCCTATCAGTAGTTAGTGCCTTCCATAGTTTGAATCTTTTATTTAGCTGGCAGTAGTGGCGCTCGCTGTATTGCAGTAGCTTGAGCAGCAAAGATTTTTGTGAGGTAAGTGATTTGTGAAAGGTATAGTTTAATGTTAGTCAGGGCCATTCTCTTGTAGAGAATTTTGAAAGTCAGATTGCGTTGCGCTAACAAAACATTGTGTGTTGAAAGTCAGATTGCGTTGCGCTAAAAAAGTACTGTGTGTCAGGTTAAGCACAGTTATGTAAAAATTGTTAAAAGGGGACGTTTCATATGTCGACCCTTAGCCTAGGATACCTCACTGGAATCTTCTGATTTTTTCCTTGTAGTTTGTGTAATTAGTGTAGATTTTGTTTATTGCTAGCGCGTAATTATAGAGAGAATTTCCTTTGTAGTTGTAGTTTTTCATTGTTGTATAGTAAAATAGTTGTGGCATGCATGTAGATTTGCACCAAGTATTTCGCAGCTGCAATTAACTAGATATTATTTTCAGTGTTATGTTAATGTGTTCTCTTATTTTTGCTCTTCAAATTGTGTTTTTCTGTGTTGTCGTGTGAAATACTGTGACAATAATGGCGTGTGAAAAACGTAACACTACGCTCCAAACTAAATTGAGAAATGACAGTGAAGACGAAAGCAGTATGTTAGCGCCGCAGAGTAGTGAATTAACTAATGTTAAAAGTAGTAATTTGGTAATTGCGCATAGGGAGATGGAGTGGGTTGCAAACAATGGCGTAGACAGTGAAACAATCAGTGAGCAGGGAAGCATTATCGATCGGTCGGTCGGCAACAGCTCGCCTCAGGAATCCGAAATGACAGGACACGATCTCGCAAATACTGTAGATTCAGGTTTTGGATCCTCACCGTTTTCTCAAATAAGTCAAGACACATTTTCTGCTTGTCAAAATGTGAATGTTGCCGGTGCAAATTTACTGCCGAAAACCACTGAGGAACATGTTTCAGACACCAATGCATTGTTATTACAATTAATACAACAAATGGGACAAACACAGCAAAAGCTTCAAAAATTAGACACAATTGAGTAAAATCAGAAACAAACGGAACAAAATCAGAGTCAAACGCAGCAACAGTTAGACGCAATGGAACAAAATCTTCAAAAGTTAGACTCATTGGAGCAAACTCTTGAACAAACACGTGAGGATTTAACTACTGAGTTACATAACATTGAATCGAAATGTCAAAAAGTCTGTAATGACGTAAAAACACAAATTTGTGAGCATTTTCAACCTATTTTTTCGCGTCATGAAAATGCACTACAGAATCACGAAGCAGCCATAAAAGAACTGCAAACTACTGTTCATGAAAATCATGAAACCTTGCAAGCTACCGATTCGGTTATGCAACTTGCAAAAACTCAGGAAAACTTGAAGGACACAGTAGATTTGATTTCAACACAAATGGACACTCTGAAACTTGGTTCAGAAAAACACACTGAGGAAATGTGTTCACTATCGGAGAAAGTAGGCGAACTTTCGGATCAGGTCACTAACTTATCTACAAAGGTAGATGATGATCTGAATGACACAAGACCTGTAGCCTTCACTGACACAGAAGAGTATGAACAAATTAGAAAAATCAAACAAAATCAAAATCAAATTAATACGCAACATCAAAGAGAAATCCGCGAAGTACAAGATCAGCTGACACAAGTAATACAAGAATTACATATTTCAGAGGACACTCGCGCTCCAGTACGGGAAGAGGGACATAGAAATACGGAACAACCACAAAATAATAACACAGGACACTTCGGAAATTATGAAAGAAATTGGCAAGGCACACCGAATTTTGAGATGGAACCGCCGACACGACGTAACAATGACCGATATGCGACTCGCCGACATGATGACTTTGACTATAAGCTGTTCATTACTACACGTAAATTCAAAACGTTTAAAAATTCTGCCAACGACATTCATCCACAAGCGTGGCTCCATCAATTCTCTCATTGTTTTCCCCCTAACTGGTCATTAGAACACAGATTAGAATTTATGTGTGGCTATTTAGAGAATGAACCAGCTGTAAGAATGCGTTCGGTCTTTCACGATTGTCATAGTGAAGGAGAATTTTACCATGCCTTCCTCTCAGCATATTGGTCTCAAGCCACACAAGACCGAGTAAAACATGGCATCATAATGATGAAACATTTCGAACAATCTGAATTCTCCAGTCTTGTGAAATATTTTGAAGACATGTTGCACAAGAATCAGTACCTGTCAAACCCATACAGCCCCTCAGAACTCATCCGAATTTGCTTAATCAAATTACCTGAACATTTACGGCATATTATTTTAGCTGGACGTTGCAAAGACGACATTGAAGCTTTTCAGGGACTGTTACAAGAACTGGAAATTGACACTGACAATCGCGGAACGCGAGAACAGGAACACAACAATTACAGGTCACATACGTCACAATTCCGTGACGACAGAAACAAGAACTGGACACGACAAGGCTATTCTCACAACACAAATCGTGACCAAAACAGACACCACCCGTATGACAACCGTTGGCAGAGTAGTAATAGTTACAGAGAAAGATCGCATTTCCGTAGTAATGACTATGACAGAGACAATCATAGAAACAGACAATATGGGAACCAAAACAATTATTATTATCAAGGGAGGCAGAATAACTTCAGACGCAACAGTTCGGCGCACAGTTACGATTCAGGGAGAAATTCTCCACCACGTGACGAACAAGGAAGAAACTACGGAACCTACCGACATGACGACAGACGATATATTCGTAACGACAGACCTGAATTGCATCAGAACTGGCGGGATTTAAACACGGCAGGGCCCTCTCGGCAAGGTGAATTTCTAGAAGTTCGGTCTCCGAATCCCATTAACGACGCGCGCCAACAATGACCCGCACCGCAGGCAGACACCTGCGCCGGCTGGCTCCGAGAAAAATAACATTGACGCTAACCTTGAGAAAAATTCCAGTATTCTTTAACGACGTATACCGCATGTTAATTGCATTGTTCAAACTCTGAGTACTATGAAGAGCAAAGGTTTACACCACATTTCACACGTAACACCGTTTATTGAGAGATAATGTGCTTTTTTAACTTGAGATTTTAATGCAACATTTTGGTTTACTTGCAAATACATTCTGAAATTAAAGTGCTTTCTGAGAGATACCAGATGACACAGAGGTTAGTTTATTTAACAGCTACACGACTATATCATGACGCTACTAATGTGTGACACAATTCACCTTGTTGCTTTTGCGGTGTATCTGTTTTATATCTGCACAGTTTTTCTGAATTCTTCTGGAAAGTAAAACATGTTTTAGTAGTAACTTTTGTGGTATAGCAACAATGAGGCAGCATTTTCCGTAGCACAACAATACGTTACAGCACAGTACTTTCTTCATCACAACAATAAGCGTAATAACTAAGATATCTATACGCAAAGCATTTCACTTTTGTGTATCATCAGGTAAGTACATTGACTTCTGTAGAACTTAGCTTTCGGAGGACGATAACTACGAGACTTCCACAGAGATTATCTTACAACATGACGCACAGTTTAGCGCTACAGGACACGTATTTGAGTGATTAATTTTGTACTTAAAACATTTATTTTTAAATATTTTTGAATTACAAAGATAGTTTTCCGAGATACATTTCATTCCATTGATGTAATTTGTAACACCTGAGGGTATAATTACATTATCCTCAGGGGGGTACACGCTTACTTTGTGTACCATGTGTGTGGCAACCACAAGGAACCCTAGCTAATATGGTATTTGCTTATACAACTTTACACATCGGTACCATATTTCTCCAACACAGTATTACACAGCTATCAGATCATTTAACTGAGAGAGACAAACATTTTTTTTACTACGTCAGTGATAGATGTTTACGCAATTACACAGTTGAATAACTTCACACTTATGAAATTGCATTTTGTCTGTACTTTGTGAACTGTTCATATTTTTTTTCGGAACCATTGTGATACAATGTGAGCTTTGAATGATGTGTTTGGTATGGAATCATGATTTTAAAGTACGTTTGAGGCAGATGACATTTTTGAAATGAGCAGAGAATTTTTTTTAGGTTTTGAAACTATTGGAGGAAGCTACGACGATTTTGAGATTTGACTGAGGTGTTATGATGTTATTTTTTACGACGACGATGTGTATTATGTTGTTGAGGTATGTTTATGATTAGTAAGCTAATGTTATATGAAGAATTTGATTATGCTATGTATCTAATGATGAAGTATTGAAGAAGCGTCGACGAATTTGTATATGTGTAATAAGGTAAGGAGTAATGAGTAGCGGTTAGGAACTCTGCCTTGTGAAGACGTATGTTGGAAACCGAGAATCGTACTTTTAGAATTATGAAATGTGTGTAAATGCGTGAATGTATCACAATGCCGACGAAAATTTTTTGGACACTGTTATATTCATGGGATTTTGTTTTTACAGGTTTGCAACGCTAATTCTTGACCTGTGAAATATTTTTATTTAAGACTGCCATTGTAGCGGAAACTGCTGTCGTAAATATTACCGTACGAAAGTTAAGTGACCACCTGCACGTAATACGTCGTGGGCACACAGCTGTGTCAGACACCTGGGCGACAGCCGCCCGAACAAAAAAAAAACCATTAGCCTTCCAGCGGCACAGGTAGAAGAAAAAAGAGGCCATTATAATCGCTATTGACGTTCCTTTGTAGAAAGCATCGCAACATTTCACGGCTATTGTCGTGCTA
Source organism: Schistocerca nitens (assembly GCF_023898315.1). Taxonomy (NCBI): domain Eukaryota; kingdom Metazoa; phylum Arthropoda; class Insecta; order Orthoptera; family Acrididae; genus Schistocerca; species Schistocerca nitens. Next base: position 12,736,859 of record NC_064620.1, read on the forward strand.
ATTGAGAGAAATGCCATATGGCTAGTGAATGACGTTTCACGCCTTGCTTTGCCCATTTTGTTTAATATCTAGTTTCTAGCTGCACTGCAGCACTGGTTAAAATAAAATTTTATAGATGTACTAATATAAATATTTTCTGTCTGCAGATCTATTAAATAATAATTTTGTAATCCACATTCTTCGAAAAAGGAGCTCTTGGAATGGAAAGAACAATAAAAAGGGACTAATACCAGGAACTGCATACATAATTTTCTTTTCAACTACTGAGTAATTTTTTGTAGAATTAGTTTTTGTGGTGCACCACTTTAATTACTTAGACATTAAGATGTGATTATACATTTCCCTTATCTGCATTGTTATCTTTAGTGTACTATTTTTTCTGCTTGAGCTATGTCATGTTTAGGTATCAGTTGCTGCTGTTTGCCAGGCATAGTGTTATTGAATTTGACTTTGTATTATTCTGTTAAGCCAGTTTTACTAATGATTTCTTGTTATTATTTGTTGCACATTGCCTTAGATTAGTTGTAATATTACAATTGCTTTGCTAATTTCTTAATGCTGCTTGCTTCGCAAATCTGCGTTTTTTTTGTCATTGCTGTTTGTGTTAATTTGTTATGTGCTGCTGCATTGCCTCGTCCCTTAGTTTAGCATCTGAGCTCAGTATATTTAAGTTAGCTTAAGAGGGGGTAGACTGTGTAAGAAACTATGATGAATTGGAAGCAATGCATTGACAAGGTATATAAAAAAAGATTTGGGCCAAAATGAGTATTGTACAATGAGAAATAATTATTTTGAAAGAAATATGAATAGAATACAGGAAGGAGGTTTAGATAGGACTTTTTGGCAATGATGATGAATGAAGGGAGATCTCCAAGAAGTAAAGAAAGTTTTGTTTGCAAAATACTGCAGTAAAACAAACCCTGCCCTTTCCTTGTATTATTCCGCTATGTGTTTGTGTACCCTTGTGTATTTGTTTTCTTCCTGTCTCTGTGTAGTTTCATAGAATTTTTTCTTCTTCTACTACTAAGCTACATTCACTATGATGAGGAATACTGTTATCCTCAAATATAATTTGCATTAATAATATGTTATTTTCTTTGTAAGGATGTTTAGACATTATTTATTCTGTTTTGTTTTAATGCTCATGTTGATGTTTGAAAAGTTATTCTAATCTTTTATGTATGTACTTATGTCATAATTCTTGTAACACTGATGTATATGTCTATTTCTATTCTTTTGTAAAGCCTGTTTTACTACAAATGTTATCTGTATTGTTATGTTCTTTAATGATGTATTTTGTACCTTTGTAATTGTATTCTCATGTTATAAAATTGTAATTGACACCAGTTTATCAAACTAAGTAACTTGTAAGCATTCATTTCACTGCACACATTTCTGTTGGTTATAGTATATGGACAATATGTGAGAAGTAGGGACTGTTAGTGTTTGCACGTGTGTTAATAATTCAGCAAGGGACTGGATAACAGCATTGCTGGTTCTAAGGACAATTCCAAAAACTTTGTGAGTGCACAAGTGGTGGTTATGGACTTGCTATATTATCCGCAAGACTCTTCAATGGTGATTGTGCACCTGCACAGTCACAACAGATGGCTGCTGGCCATCTCTACAAGGACTACAGTGGGTCTGCATCTTTGATGGCCCACCAATACCGTAATCTCTACCAGGACTACAGTGGGTCTGCTCTGTGATGACCTACCAAACGATATTCTTCAAAACTTCGACTGACTCCGCTGTGGGTTTGCTCTGTTGTGGCCCATTACCTGTCAGCATGTCAAGAGTCAGCACTGTCTTTCCGTTGGAAGGGGAACACTACTTCTTCAAGACTGCATGGAAATCCACTACTTACGTGTGCATTTTCTTTTACTGCTCAGACTTTGAGAAAAACACTGCAATGTGATGAATGATCAGGACTGTCTTTATGGACTGTGAGAAAAAATTTTAGCTTTTGACCAACATTGTATCAATAAGTGTGTGCATTTGATTTCTTTGTTATTGTAATTACGATTATGAAAAATTTTAACAAATATGTGTTGCCCACTGCCCAACAAAATTTGTAAAATTTTTTGTGGGGAGCATGGGGGCTATGTAAGTAGGCTGTTTAGGTTTTTTTATTGGTAACGCCACCTCAGTATGAAAAACACCGGCTGTGCCGTGTGCAGTCTGTGGTTGCTTTGCATTGTTGTAATACTCAACCATTGTAGTGTTAGGCAGCTGGCTGTGAACAGCGCGTAACGTTGCGCAGTTGGAGGTGAGCCGCCAGCAGTGGTGGATGTGGGGAGAGAGATGGCGGAGTTTTGTAATTTGTCATGATATCAAGGTAAATACATTGTTTGTTCTCTATTAATATCTTTCATTTGCTAACTATCCCTATCAGTAGTTAGTGCCTTCCATAGTTTGAATCTTTTATTTAGCTGGCAGTAGTGGCGCTCGCTGTATTGCAGTAGCTTGAGCAGCAAAGATTTTTGTGAGGTAAGTGATTTGTGAAAGGTATAGTTTAATGTTAGTCAGGGCCATTCTCTTGTAGAGAATTTTGAAAGTCAGATTGCGTTGCGCTAACAAAACATTGTGTGTTGAAAGTCAGATTGCGTTGCGCTAAAAAAATACTGTGTGTCAGGTTAAGCACAGTTATGTAAAAATTGTTAAAAGGGGACGTTTCACACTACGCAGAGTATGTTGGGTTGCAACAGCGGCATGTGGGCGAGCGTTATTCTGTTGGAAAACACGCGCCTGGAGTGGTGTTCATGAATGGTAGCACAACAGGTCGAATAACCAGATCGACGTACAGATTTGCAGTTAGGATGTGTGGGATACACTTGAAAGTGCTCCTACTGTCGTACGAAATCGCGCTCCAGACCATAACTCCGGATGCACATCCAGTGTGCCTAGCAGGAGGCAGATTAGATGCAGGCCATCAGCTGGCTTCTTTCTAACCAGCACACGGCCATCACTGGAACCGAGGCAGAACCAGCTTTCATCAGAAAACACAACAGGCCTCCGTACTGCCCTCCAACGAGCTCTCTCTCGACACCACTGTAGTTGTAAATGGCGGTGGTTTCGGATCGGCGGAATGTACGCTGCAGGGCGTCTATCTCGGAGCTGCCCTTGAAGTAGCCGATTCGTGACGGTTGTGTCACTGTGGTGCCAGGTGCTGCTCAGTCTGCTGCTGCAGATGCAGCACGATGCGCCAGAGTCATGGGCTGATCACAATGGACTCCCCTGTCGGTAGTGCCACGTGGCCGTCTCCAGCCCAGCATCTTGCGACTGTATATTCTGGTGACCACCACTGCCAGTAATCATGTACAGTGGTTACATTCCTTTCTAATATTTCTACATTGTCACAAAAGGAGTGTCCTCCTTCTCGTAGCCCTATTACACGAATTCGTTGAAACTCAGTGAGGTGTCGATTATGGCGTCTTTATCGCCCTAAAAGCATTCTTGACTGACATCAACTCACCATTTCCAATCTCAACGGTAACTAACGCTCAAGATAGTTACAGCGTGTATTTAAAGAAAACATGATTTGCATCCTCATAGCGACGCGATAAAGCCATTCTTTTGCAAGTGGCGCCCAATTCGAATGGACATCAGTTTTCAGATGTATAAACACGCCTACCAACTTTCGTTTATGTCACAAAACTCCTCCTTGGTGTTGCGTTATTTTTTCCGCCACTGTATACAGTTAAGTTTCAGGTTCTGAAATATTTAAGTTTGTGTATAACGGAATGGAAATTCTGTAAAATGGTATGATGATCAAAGGATTGCAACGCAAAATGATCTGTAGTCTAATGATGTGAGCTGCTAACCAAAGAAAACATGATTAATGGACTTCCAACATTTGAAATGAGCGGTATACTCTTTTGCTAAATGAATAAAACAAAAATGTGTTTAATATGGACTGACTGAAATGGGCAGTAAATTGTCTTTGCAAATAATGTGTTTGATAATGTTTTGCATTCGTTTGTTGACCTGCGTAAAATCTGCGTGGTCAAGAGCATACGTCAGACGAAAGTAACCTCTTTTATTTGAATGTGTTTTGGAAACTGGAAATAAAATATTCTAATAGTTTTTCTGAAATGTAAAGAATTGCGAAAGTAAATGCTTGCTATCAGACAAATAAATGAACTGCTTACTATTACAAGCCAAAGATTGATATAAATGCACAGTACTATAAATAATATTCAGCAAACGGTTTTCACACTGTTTGACTTTACTGGCATCCATTTACATACAATACATACAGTACTTTTACACTGCATAACGATATTCAATTACAAAGATTTTCAGTTTAGTAAATGCTCAAAGTTACGACCGTTAACCTCGATGCATATCCGAAAACGCACTTCGAAACACAGTTGAACACTGCTCAACATTTCTTTGCTGATTTCTGCAAAGTCCTTCCTAATTTTCTGACGTAGATTTTAGGGTGTGATTGGCATTTATTGTTCTTCATGTATTGCCCATAACAAAAAAGTCTGGAGCAGTGAGATCCAAGCATCGAGCAGGCCAAAGGACAGGCCCTCTACGTCCTATCCATCGATCAGGATAACCTCTGTTTAGTACTTCTTGAGCTACAGCTGAGTAATGAGATGGTCAACCATCGTGTTCATACCGCATAGCACCCTGTTCCACAAGGACGTTCTTGGTCCGAAAACTTTCCGGTTTCCAGCCATTCAGTTTACCTCCAATGAAGAGTGGTAAAATGATGAACGTTATTCCTACAATTACACACCAAACATTCACGCTCCACTGCCTTTGATGCTCAACACCCATAACCATCTTGGGCCTTCCACTGGCCAATAATGCATATTACATCGGTTCACTTGAGTATGATTAGTGAATGTCGCCTCATCAGAAAACAAGATGTTTGAAAATGTATCATTTTCAGTTTGTACGAGAAACAAAATTCAAGAAGCTACTGAAATCACGCCCGTGAGGGGCTTGATGTAGACTAATGTGATATGGACGGAATTTCTCTTAAGTATTCAAAGAACACCCCTTTGGGAAATTTTCGAATGACGTTCCAGTTGACAGCAATTTACGTGAGGTTTAGCGACAACTGCAGCTAATACAGCGACTCCGAATTTTCCCCAGTAGCAGTTCTTCTTCGATTGTGTTTTCTTGTGTGACACCTCCAGATTCAGAGAATAAGTTCGGAAGCCGTTGAAAATTTCTTACAGATGGATGTTTCCTTTCAGGGTAAGTTCTCCGTATATGTTGCAAGCTGCTCGAATGATCTTACGAGCTCCACCATACTTGTAAATCATATCGATTCTCTCATTAATCTTGTATCGAACATCCATGATTATAAAACGAAGTGTAGCTCGCGGAGAATACTAGATAATAACGTTTAAATTGGCTCTGGAGAAACTCGTACCGATGTGAGCAAATCAGTAAGCAAATGAGTATCGTAATGAGAACACAAACCAGCTTACGTAATCAAATGAATTTCCTTCATTGCATAACAATAACAAAATAAAAATAGATAGAAGGGAGTCATAGTGTGTGGAAACCATTTGTTGTCTTATCTGTCCAATATCACATCACCTATCACCCCTTACGGATAAATGTACTACAACATTTATACTCAATATTGGATGCCAATTCCACTTCGGTAGAGGAAGATACTTCGCCATATTTAAAAAAAAAGGAATTTGATCCCGAAAAAAAAAGAAAAACCTTGGGAACGGCATTTGAAGGGCGAGTTATAGTCACTCTTATGTCGCCTCAAGAATACTGTAAACATTTTCGATTTTCCATTTCATTTCCGAGCAAAGTAGCCACGCTACTGTAAATGCCTCTTCTCTATGGTGATTTGCTTATGTTGAACTTGGTAATATTTACATGTTTCACTGTACATGTTTCAGTTAACAGAAAACAACACTGAAATAGAGGTCATATATGCAATACTCATGTCTCGTATCGAGCGTGCCTTTTTATGTAACTTCGATGTTCGGTATGAATACTGTAATACCCGTATGATAATGTTCTTCGAACTGACACATACGGAAATGACTGCGTTATTTTTATAACGTTGTGTAACGAGAAGTAATTTGTTAATATTTCTGGTACAAATATGTTGAAGTATTATGTGTCAAACTGGTTCATGCCTAGCCACTGCAAGATTTTATGAAGTGCAAAACCCGGAGGAAAGTATCTCCGGTTTAGGCGGGAGTGTAAAAGGTGGTTTAACTGGAATTAATGCGAGAATTCTTTGAGGGAAAAATAATCGGTCGCCAACATCAAACTAGCTAACATCTAAAGTGCTTAATGAGGCAAGAACTGTAGCAAGAGTAGATTAATTATACCTCAGATGTGGATTTATAGTGGCTATTATACCATGGCATTTACTGTTTTGCTCTGAATCGTGGAATTCCAGAATTCCAGTGCCATGTGTAACACTACAGGTTATTACTAAAAGAGAAAGTCTCCTAAAATGTTACTCCTTTGATAGAGCTATCGTTTGACCGTAATCGTCTACTAACAAAAATTAATCGGGCTTTATTTCTTCACCTGTATGAGCACTTACTGAAAGGGAGTAGTAGTTATTTTAGCGGGAATCGAACCACAGTATTACAGTTGGAAAGTAAAGGCTGTGGTCATGCAAATCATAAACGGTAGCCAGCCTAAATGGGCAAAGTAATTCCAAGTAAATGTACTGTAACAGAGTAAACTAGCTGTCGTTTTAAACTTTACTTAGGAAGAGGAATATATTTTGCTAATCGGACACGAAAATAAAAGCATACTCTAGCATTTATTGGCAAGGTATTCAGTCACGAGACAGTCGCGTACGAGCAGGCCCACAGGGGCAGCAGGTGTGCAGCGGCCACAGTTGGGAGCCTTTCACCACATCATTGCCACAGCTGAGCCCTTCTCCTGGAAGGCTCAGAGATGGTGGCGGCAGTCCCACAGGTCGTGGGCATGACACTGGAATGATGGGACAGCTACGTCCAACCAACATCCACCACAAACATATGCTGACCACTTAGCCCTACCACCACAACCAGCAGAAAACCTTGCTTCCAGCCAAGAGATGGGGCCTAAATGGTAGCCCCATGAGGAAAACAAGGTGGATCGTCATGCCCCAGGGTATGTGGCTCGGGGCGTAAGAAAAGCAAAAAGGACCATGCAGGTAGTGCCCATGCAAACACTCCAGAAGACTGTGTCCATTAACTGGTGTTGCACGGTACATGGCAAGAAAACTAGATAGTGTATTGTCAAGGGATAAGATAGACAAAAACTTTTTCATTTTTGTTTTAAACGTTCACACGAATAGCTACACCTTAGAAACACGGTGACTTGAGTCGGTCGGGAGGTGCTGGAAACTAACTGCATATGCAAAATTTGCGTACTCCCGCTACATGGATTGCCAAATGGTAATGAATATGAGGGTCAGAGGTGAAGCATTAACCACAAAAATTACCAATATGCTTAAATAGTGCCTTTAGATGTTGTGGAGGACAGTTTTTGAAACGTACAGAAAATTTGACACAGCACCGATAACCAACAGCCACATGATACCAGAAAAAATGTTCAAATGTATGTGAAATCTTATGGGAATTAACTGCTAAGGTCATCAGTCCCTAAGCTTACACACTACTTAACCTAAATAATCCTAAGGACAAACACACTCACCCATGCCCGAGGGAGGACTCGAACCTCCGCCGGGATCAGCCTCACAGTCCATGACTGCAGCGCCTAGACCGCTCGGCGAATCCCGCGCGGCCTTGATACCAGAAAAGGGGCCGTAAATCTAAGTGCACCATGTCACAAGGGTGCTACAGAATTGGGCACTGCAAAAACCGATGCAACAGAACCGCCTGATTCTGTGCACAGGCCTGCACAAAGTGTTCAGTATCTCGATCGATCGCTGGCCGATAGAGATAACGATGTGCAAAAGCCTTAATGTCACGCATACCCCAGTGCGATAGGTGCAGAGACTGGAGTACGCAGCAGTGCAGCGCTGGAAGGGCGAGCACTTGTCAGCTTTGCTCCTCCATTGCACGCTTGAAGGACCCCTGGTCGGTGCTGAGCTGAAGTCACAGCAGAAGAAACACGGGCCGCACCAAATCTGTTCCAGTAAGTGCCCACTCGCGCCAACCCATCTGGACAGCTGGACAGCTGAAAAGCGAGACGGTGGCCGCAGCGGCTCAAACCTTTCGTGCTGCCAAGCAAAATGTACCAGTTCCTACTGCAAGATATCATCCAAAGCAGAAATTAGAGCCTCTGTCGACTGAACTCCAGATAAGAACCTGCCGGCAAGCACAAAAATCATCTGCATTAGCATGCTGGGCAATGGCCCAGTGACAGATGTCGTAACTATAATTGCTGAGAAAGTGAGTCCACCTCTGCAACTGATGGGCAGTCTGATTACTTAGAGCGAAGGGAAATTAAGGAAACCAGGAGCTTGCAGTCGTTGATGAGCAAAAACTTTGCCCCATGCAACAAAGAGTGAAACTTTTGAATGCTATAAATGATAGCTAGTGCTTCCTTTTCCACCTATGAGTAGCTACGTTGTGCCACAGAAAGTGTCTTCGATGCACAAGTGATGGGCTGGTCGGTCCCATAAAGGTCTTGGTGGGAAAATGGGAAAGAACTGCACCAATATCCAGTGTTTCTTTAGTCATCAGTCTTCCGACTGGTTTGATATGGGATTCCATGAATTCCTCTCCTGTGCCAGCCTCTTCATCTCAGAGAAGCACTCGCTACCTACGTCTTCATTCCTGGACGTATTCCATTCTCTGTTTTCCTCTACTTTTACCCTTTACAACTCCGTCTTGTGCCTTGCCCGTTATTCCCTAATGTCTCAACAGATGGTCTATCATCCTGCCCCTTCTTACTGTCAGAGTTTTGCATATATTCCTTCCCTCTCCAGTTCTGCGCACAACCTCCTCACTCCTTACCTTATCAGTCAGTCTATCTACTTTTCAGCATTCGTCTGTAGCACTACATCTGAAATACATCGATTCATTCCTGTTCCGGTTTTCCCTCAGTCCATGTCAAACAATGCTGTGCTCCAAACGTACATTCTCAGAAATTTCTCTCTCAAATTAAGGTGTGTGTTTAATACAATTAGACTTCCAGTGACAGTCTGCGTTTCTTCGTCCGTGGCTGATTACTTCGCTACCTAGGTGGCTGAATTCATTAACTTCACCTACTTTGTGACCATCAGTCCTGATTTTGTTTCTTGCTGTTCTCATTTCTGCTATTTCTCACTACTCTCGTCTACCTTCGATTTGCTCTAAATCCATGTTTTGCACTCATTAAAATGTTCATTCCACTCAGGAGATTCTCTAATCCTTCTTCACTATCACTGAGGATATTAATGGTCACAGCAAATCTTATCACAGATATCCTTTCATCTTGAATTTTAAATCCACTCTTGAACCTTTCTTTTATTTCCATAATTGGTTCTTCGATTGAACTGTAGGGGCGAAAAGTTACATCCACACAATACACCATTTTCAATTCGAGCACTGCTGAGTCATGCTGGGTAGTCTCGACTCCTCTTTCGACCTGCTGGCGCGATCTTTCACGCTTGCGCTCCGTGAGGTGTTGAAAGGTGGCTACACTGAGCCACAGAGCCAGAGATCGCGCTAGAGAGTATTGTTCCGCCGCCTCCACTGGCAGTGATTCTTGAGAACTCGTGGTAGTGTGGTTATTGAGAGGTAGCCGAGGAGAGTGCTCGCTGAGATGTCGTAGTGAAAAGTGTTTGTTCCATGTTTTATGCAGTTGTTTGATGGATAGACAGCAGATGTTATTCGAATGGAGATATTGTAATGATCAGAGTGCTTTTCGTCAATATATATGAAGGTAAAATATTCCATGCTTTCTTTTTGTTGTTTCAGTGTCTTAAATAATGCGTCATTACAGGTTCAGTCAACAAAGCATCTGGCTTGTGTTCTTGTATTAGAGTGTAATTCTGGGTTTCTTGCGTAATTATAGTATTTCTATTTTCTTTAATTACTTCAGTATAAATGGTATTTGAAATTTGTTGTCTTATTGAAGAAGAACCGTGCAAGATGTGTACGTTGAGTCATACTTCCACACACAGAACAGTTACACTTGTGCTTTGGTTTCGTAGGTTCTATAGTTGCTGGGGACTTAATTAATTAATTGTGTTAATGAAAATTTCCATTTCATTCCTTGTTGTTGTTCTATGCAGTCAGATTGCGTAATAATACTAGTCAGGGCCAACCGTTTACGAGACTTCGTAATCGGACAGACAGCTATTAAATCAAAAAATTAAAATTATTTGCATTTTATTTTAATGAAGCCCCCATGCACGTGGCGACCGCTGCTTCGGATCGTCCCTTGGAATTCTTCTGATTGTAGAAATAGTAGACAGTAGTATTGTTGTAGTACTTCGTAGTTTAGTAATTGTAGTCTATTTTGCATGTGAAGATTTGGTAATTGTCATTCTTCTAATGGTATTTTTTTTTTTTTTTTGCAGAATTTAATTTTGTTATCTTGTATACGGATTTGACAATTTTGTGCAGTTAGGAAGATTTCAATTGTTCCTTAATCGTGGTTGAGGGAAGCATTTCGTGTGAATGGTATTGTTGGAAATAAGGAGGCATTGTGTGTAATTTTCGTACAGTAACGAGTTTTGTATGTTTTGTAAATGATTACGCGATCAATGAAAAAGGCGAAAATGATGAATAGTGAGAATGACGAAATTGTCGACATGGCGAACTCGCCAACGCAGGACAACAGTATGATGAATAATGGAGTTGAAAACAATTTAATAAGTCGGGAAGACAGTCCGGAACCATTTCAAAATTTTTCTCAATCAGAAAATTCACAGAATACGAGATTAACGATAGAAAATTCTGGAGTAGCATCGAACACAGATAGCCTTTCAGCTATGACGAATGAAACTGGTTTTGCGGGAAATGTTAGGGGCGAAAGGAATTTCGAAGAAGTTAATACGGAGCAGTTGATGGGTGTAATATTGAATTTGGCATCTGAATTTAAAACACAGATGGGAACAATGGAATCACTGGGATCACAGATGGGAACTTTGGCAACACGATTAGAAACTAATAGGGAAACAATGGAAACACGGTTAGACTCATTGGGATCACAGTTAGGATCTGAATTGAAAACGGTGGCAACACGGCTAGAAACAGAGATGGAAACAATGGAAACACGGTTAGACTCATTGGGATCACAGTTAGGATCTGAATTGAAAACGGTGGCAATACGGCTAGAAACAGAGATGGAAACAATGGAAACACGGTTAGACTCACGAATAGGGACATGTTTCAAAAATATGAAGGATGAATTAAAGAAAGGAATTAGAGAAGAAGTACAACCGATTTTGAATTCTCACAATAATAGATTAATTGAAGTAGAGATTAGACAAAGGGAACAGGATAGAGAACAGGAAGAAAGAGATCGCGTGATAGTACAGAAATTTTCAGAGTTAAATTTACAACGTGCACACGATAAGGAAGAAATATTTGAGAGAATCGAGGAATCCGTACCAAATGACAGAATAAATAACCTAACACAACAATATGAACAGTTAACTACTAAATGTGTTAATACTGAAACCCGAGTCGCGACACTTACGGAAGACGTAAATAAACAGAAAGAAAAAATAGGTGACTTATCGGAAAGAGTTGAGGAGATTTCAGATAAATTGACAAATCGTAGTTTACATGGGGACAGAGAGTCGGATGATACAGCTCCATTACCATTTACAGAAACCGAAGAGTACCAGAACATAAATAAGCATGTTGAAAATCAGGGAAAATTTAATGAACGTGTTAAAAGGGAAGTTGAGGCATTACGAAAGCAAGTCAAACAAATTGAAGGAGAAATTGTAGGAAAAGACAGCAAAAGAAATTTAGGATCACAGATATCAGAGGGGTTTGAAGAAAGTAATTTGTTTCATTTACGGGATGTAACAAGAGAGCGCCAGGCGCGGGAACTTGACAATAATCGACATTGGGACTGGGACAGACGCGGTAGGTCTTTGTCGCCACGAGGCGAAAACTTTGACTATAAACACTTCTTGACTGTTCGGAAGATTAAGATCTTTCGTAATTCTAAGAATGAGATACATCCATGTGCATGGTTAGATCAATTTACGTACGCACTTCCGCCAAGTTTGCCACTAAGTCACAAACTGAAATTTATGTGCAGCTATTAAAGTCCTCAGGGGATTCACTATACTAAGTGAATATGTGCCGTAGCGTTCACAGGGACCCGAGCTGTAGTGGTGCTATTTCCCTTTTAGTTTTCTGCACCGCTGCCTACTCTTATACTATTCTTTGCATCTATAAAAATAACTCTTCTACTATCCATCTATCTAGACAGTAGGTAAACAATAACCGAATATGACTGTTTTACCCAAAAGTGACTTTGGAAATTACCGTTTGGACTTACTATATTTTCTGCAGCATTCGTAGTTTAAATGAAATTTTACCTGTTTATCTTCGTGACAATATTACTTCTTATGTTGACGATATTCTTATTGCTAAACGTTCTTGGAGTGAGCACAACAAAATTTAGGATTCATTATTACGTATCTTTGCAAGAGTTGCCATTACAGTGAACTTAAAAAAGAAAAATCTGAATTTGGTCGTTCTCAGGTGAAATTTCTCGGTCACATTATTTCTACAGAAGGTATTCTCCCTGATCCAGAGAAACTAGACGCTATTCGTAATTATGCTGTTCCTACCACAAAACGTGATGTTCGTAGTTTCCTTGGTGTCTGTAATTTTCTTAGACGCTTGTTAGTTTGGATGATTTGGCCACACCTCGTTTACACATTTTAGTTATGCGCACTTTGGTCCCAGAAAATGCTTTCATAAATTACGAGAAAATTGCTACTTCAGTAATATGGAAAAACGTATTCGTTCTGTTCTTGCCAAATGCAAATTATGTCAACAGGCTAAGCCGCCAACTGTTTCTCACAGAGCACCGTTGTTTCCTATCATTCCAGCGAAATTAAAGGACATGGCTGCAGTCTATTTGTTCGGTCCAGTGGTTCGTTCTACTAATGGTTTTGCGTACATTTTCGTAGCAGTGGAATTGACATCAAAATATGTGTGTTTTACACCTTTACGCAAAGCAACAGCTCGTTCAGTATCTAATGCTTTCATCAAACATTTTCTTAAAAAGTGGGTCATGTTGATAAAGTTATATCAGTTAATGGATCACAGTTTCGCTCTAAAATTTGGCTTCGTACTCTACGGCGTCGGAAGATTAAACCAATGTTCATTTCACTTTTTCTCCCTCAGTCTAACGCTTCAGAAAGATGGATGAAAGAAATTAAGAAATTGTGTCGTCTTTATTGTCATCAGAATCACAGAACTTGGGATCAGTATCTTCATATTTTTCAAAACATTCTGAATGAACTTCCTAATGACTCAACTTCTTTACCGCCTCTATTGATATTAAAAAACAAAGCACCTCTATTGATATTAAAAAAAAACAAAGTACCGACAAATCGCATTTCTGAAATAGTTCCTTTTCCGCCTTCACGGAAACTGCGGCATTCTGAAGTTGTCAACCTGGCTCTACGAAATATTGCATCTGCGGCTGCTAGAAGAGAGAAATCAGCTAAACGTCCTGGTCGTTTAAAAATTTTGTCAGTTGGTCAAAAGGTGTTAATTAAGTCTCATCGTTTGCCTCATAAAGGAAAAGGCTTATGTCGCAAATTTTTTCTGCTTTATAACGGTCCATATAGAATTCGCAAAATTATTCATGATAACACTGTTGAAGTAGAAACTCTTAAATCTCGGCGCTCTAAGGGAATACATCATATATCGAACGTAAAAATTTTTGTGGAATGACATACTTTAGAGAAACTAACAGCTACATGTAAACATGCAGAGAATACAAGGATACCGCGCCGTGTTCCGGCGGCGGCACATACTCAAAGCAACAGTGAAGTCTGCGCGCCGCACAAGGCAGTCGTTGACCGCAAACAATCACCTTCTACGTCACGCGTCTACAGCTGATCGAGCGCTCAGTGCGAATGCACTGACAGACGTAAACAAATACACAGTCTAATTTCTCGGATTAAATTCAGTATAAAGCTATGGTGACTTTATAAATTATGTTATTAACGTTCAGTATTTTTCAGGATACGGTTGTATAAAATATTTAAGAACTTCAGGTAAATTCAGTGTGTGTCCGACGTTAAGAGGACTTGCTATCGAGAAAATTTCAGGAAGAATGTAATTTCGAAGAAAAAAGTGATAAATCAAAAAGGTAACTATTAATTGAGTTTATTTTTCAGGTAACATATTTCCACTTAGGTTCGTACTTTAGACGTAATTTGCTGCTCGCGATTACGTGATTCATACTTTGTGCTAATTTCATGATCTATGAATTTACTTATGAAGCGACGTGCTTGTGTACATTAACTGATTTTGACAATGATTGATTAATGAATAGGGTTGTTAATTATGTATATTATGCATCGCTTGGCTGCTATGCTTTTTCACTGATGTCATATTTTTTTAATTATGTGCCTGCTGTGCTTATTTATTTAAATTGTAATTGTCAACTGATTAATTGTGCTGACTGTGGTTATGTATGTAAGTTATACTTTGTGATTTATCTGCTTGCGCCTTCATGTTTACTTATTAAGGTTACATATGAACAATTATTTGCTTATGCTGATATGATGATAATGACCTGTTTATTATGTAAGATACATATTTGCTGCTTTGCGTATGGATTGCATATTAACACATTTCCTTTTTTTTGTCATAACTACTCTTCAATTTAGAATATAGCAATGCTGATATACAGTGTACGAACATAGAGTTTAGATTACACTGTGGTATTAATTATAGATTGTTAGCTTGGCAGAGCCTCGTTGTAGGGATTGTGCTGCATCCACTTGTTGACAAACTGTTCTCTACTGGTATATTTACTCGCTATTGCATGTTTTGCTTATGCTCAGTGCCTTATATTTTTAAGATAAGAAAATGAACTGCTGTAATTCGACGAACGACATTAGTACAAGGAGCTTCATTGAAGTCACATGAGCTGGAGGTTTTATGGAAGCTGTATAAATTTATGCTAATAGGAAGGAAGCTAACGACATATACCAACACTAGGTTAGACCATTGACAGTTATTACACTGCATTTTTCGTGAGTAATTGAAATAGGAAGTGACACTTGACACAAGAAATACTCCACATGTTTGCTTCTGTTTGCCATGATTCTTGATGTGGTGTACACACTGTGAAATATTATGATCATTAACACTCCGTAATCGTACTTAATTACTGAAAGTTCTTCGAACTAAAGGCTGTTAGAGGTCATGTATGCATTTCTTTTATTTAAGGATGGACAAGGAACCAAAATGTATCTTATAATTTATAATGAGTAGAAGATTTGGGTTAGATGGATTATACAGAGGTTGTGTGTGGACACTGTGTCTTCAGATTGTATGGGATGCCGAATTGAAGTTTGCACTAGGATTTTGTCTGTACTTGTTCGAGGAGACTGACTGGAGGAAAGAGTTGTTATATGTATCGACGTATTGAAGAAAGTAAGTGAGGAGCATATTTTTTTTTGTTGGTCTATATGGAACAAGGAGGATGAAGATGGCAGAGTAGAACACTCAAGTAGAAAGAAGATTGTCTACACACACACTTTATTAAATCACTAAGCAGTATATACTTTTTTTTTTGAAGAGAGGAAGTAATTGCATATCTTGGCTCACTGACAGTTGTTCAGCAACCGTACATTTTGATCTGGCTTCGCAAACATTGGTCTTGACATGATGACTATGACGTTGACTAACTATTATTGACTGTTATACATTGCTGCCACTACTACTTGAAACACAAGTTGAACATAAAATTTTGACAGAATTGCATTTACACAGTTAACACTATTCAACTACACAGTAGCACTAAATGTGGATGAAAGATGAGTGAGTGTGTTTTGTGTGTTTTCCTTTTATAATCCCAGAGAAGTGATCCCAACCTATCTCCTAAATATTATTTTCCTTGTTTGTTGTGGCTTGCACTGACACCCATAAATATTATAGGTTTACTGTTATTGTGTATTGTAATAGTTAATATGACAACTACCTGATATCATTTGTGCGTTTATTATGATTTGTATGTTTAGTGTAAGAGCATTGATAATAATTTTGTTAATTGTGTGTGCACTCAAACTATTGTTCATGAGTGAACTGTCTCATCAGTGATAGTAAATATTATGGACTGTTACCTGCACTTGTTCAACATAATGAGTGCCACTTGGAAATGTTTAATTTGTGCTAATGAACTTTGAGTAACTGGCTGATTAGTGATAGGGAATATTATGGACTGTGATTTGCACTTTCTCTACATGATTGGTGCCACTAGGACATGTTTAATTTCTGCTGATGAACAGTGTGATTAGTGATAGTGAATATTATGGACTGCGGTCAGCACCTGTTTAACATTACTGGGTGCCACTGATGGACTGCTTCTACTGAAATGATGTCACTTGTTGGTGTCTGCACCTGTTCAACATTGCTGGGTGCCACTGTTGGACTGCTTCTACTGAAATGATGTCACTGGTTGCTGTCTGCACCTGCTCAACATTGCTGGTGCCACTAATGGAACTGCTTATACTGAAATGGTGTTACTTGTGGGTGTCTGCACCTGCTCAACATTACTGGGTGCCACTGATGGACTGCTTCTACTGAAATGATGTCACTTGTTGGTGTCTGCACCTATTCAACATTGCTGGGTGCCACTGATGGACTGCTTCTACTGAAAAGATGTTACTTGTGGGTGTCTGCACCTGTTCAACATTGCTGGTGCCACTAATGGAACTGCTTATACTGAAATGGTGTTACTTGTTGGTGTCTGCACCTATTCTACATTACTGGGTGCCACTGATGGACTGCTTCTACTGAAATTATGTCACTTGTTGGTGTCGGCACCTGCTCAACATTGCTGGGTGCCACTGATGGACTGCTTCTACTGAAAAGATGTCACCTGTTGCTGTGTGCACCTGCTCAACATTGCTGGTGCCACTAATGGAACTGCTTATACTGAAATGGTGTTACTTGTTGGTGTCTGCACCTATTCAACATTACTGGGTGCCACTGATGGACTGCTTCTACTGAAATGATGTCACTTGTTGGTGTCTGCACCTGCTCAACATTGCTGAGTGCCACTGATGGACTGCTTCTACTGAAATGATGTCACTTGTTGCTGTCAGCACCTGCTTAACATTGCTGGGTGCCACTGATGGACTGCTTCTACTGAAATGATGTCACTTGTTGGTGTCTGCACCTGTTCAACATTGCTGGGTGCCACTGTTGGACTGCTTCTACTGAAATGATGTCACTGGTTGCTGTCTGCACCTGTTCAACATTGCTGGTGCCACTAATGGAACTGCTTATACTGAAATGGTGTTACTTGTTGGTGTCTGCACCTGCTCAACATTGCTGGGTGCCACTGATGGACTGCTTCTACTGAAATGATGTCACTTGTTGGTGTCTGCACCTGCTCAACATTGCTGGTGCCACTAATGGAACTGCTTATACTGAAATGGTGTTACTTGTGGGTGTCTGCACCTGCTCAACATTACTGGGTGCCACTGATGGACTGCTTCTACTGAAATGATGTCACTTGTTGGTGTCTGCACCTATTCAACATTGCTGGGTGCCACTGATGGACTGCTTCTACTGAAAAGATGTTACTTGTGGGTGTCTGCACCTGTTCAACATTGCTGGTGCCACTAATGGAACTGCTTATACTGAAATGGTGTTACTTGTTGGTGTCTGCACCTATTCTACATTACTGGGTGCCACTGATGGACTGCTTCTACTGAAATTATGTCACTTGTTGGTGTCGGCACCTGCTCAACATTGCTGGGTGCCACTGATGGACTGCTTCTACTGAAAAGATGTCACCTGTTGCTGTGTGCACCTGCTCAACATTGCTGGTGCCACTAATGGAACTGCTTATACTGAAATGGTGTTACTTGTTGGTGTCTGCACCTATTCAACATTACTGGGTGCCACTGCTGGACTGTTTCTACTGAAGAAATGTCACTTGTTGGTTTTTGCACCTGTTGACCATTGCTGGGTGCTACTGCTGGAACTGTCAACTACTTGTTTCTTGGGCTATGGAAAGCGTTTATGCGAATATTTGTATAAACTGATTTTTTGTGTATTACTGTTTGTGAAAAGTTATGAGACTCTTACCTGCACATATTCGTCATTGCTGACGCTATTGATTGAACTGTTTAACCACATAATACTTGTGTAAACTATTATGTAAAGTCACATGTATGAAAGAATTTGTATTGCTTACTGTATTTTATATATTAGGTTATTGAAAGATCAGTGCAAAGCCAAAATTTTATCTAGTATGTGATATTTATGTGTTAATATTATCTTTTGTCTGTATTTTTTTGACGAATTTGGTGGTATTTTCACCACCAATGCTGGCAAAAATACCATCAAATTCTAGCCCGTGGAGGAAGGGCATATGAAAGGTGGCTACACTGAGCCACAGAGCCAGAGATCGCGCTAGAGAGTATTGTTCCGCCGCCTCCACTGGCAGTGATTCTTGAGAACTCGTGGTAGTGTGGTTATTGAGAGGTAGCGGAGGAGAGTGCTCGCTGAGATGTCGTAGTGAAAAGTGTTTGTTCCATGTTTTATGCAGTTGTTTGATGGATAGACAGCAGATGTTATTCGAATGGAGATATTGTAATGATCAGAGTGCTTTTCGTCAATATATATGAAGGTAAAATATTCCATGCTTTCTTTTTGTTGTTTCAGTGTCTTAAATAATGCGTCATTACAGGTTCAGTCAACAAAGCATCTGGCTTGTGTTCTTGTATTAGAGTGTAATTCTGGGTTTCTTGCGTAATTATAGTATTTCTATTTTCTTTAATTACTTCAGTATAAATGGTATTTGAAATTTGTTGTATTATTGAAGAAGAACCGTGCCAGATGTGTATGTTGAGTCATACTTCCACACACAGAACAGTTACACTTGTGCTTTGGTTTCGTAGGTTCTATAGTTTCTGGGGACTTAATTAATTAATTGTGTTAATGAAAATTTCCATTTCATTCCTTGTTGTTGTTCTATGCAGTCAGATTGCGTAATAATACTAGTCAGGGCCAACCGTTTACGAGACTTCGTAATCGGACAGACAGCTATTAAATCAAAAAATTAAAATTATTTGCATGTTATTTTAATTAAGCCCCCATGCAGTGTCGCTTCGGCTCTTGGGCGGCAGCCTCAGTGTCAGGGAGAGCGAGGAGTTGAAGGTGTGGTGTCACCGCCAGACACCACACTTGCTAGGTGGTAGCCTTTAAATCGGCCGCGGTCCGCTAGTATACGTCGGACCCGCGTGTCGCCACTATCAGTGATTGCAGACCGAGCGCCGCCACACGGCAGGTCTAGAGAGACTTCCTAGCACTCGCCCCAGTTGTACAGCCGACTTTGCTAGCGATGGTTCACTGACAAATTACGCTCTCATTTGCCGAGACGATAGTTAGCATAGCCTTCAGCTACGTCATTTGCTACGACCTAGCAAGGCGCCATTATCAATTGCTATTTATCTTGTGATGCATGTACCGTCAGGCCGGCCGAAGTGGCCGTGCGGTTAAAGGCGCTGCAGTCTGGAACCGCAAGACCGCTACGGTCGCAGGTTCGAATCCTGCCTCGGGCATGGATGTTTGTGATGTCCTTAGGTTAGTTAGGTTTAACTAGTTCTAAGTTCTAGGGGACTAATGACCTCAGCAGTTGAGTCCCATAGTGCTCAGAGCCATTTGAAGCATGTACCGTCAGACCGATGTTCACCAATTATGGATTAAAGTTAAGTATTCCAACAGCTACGTACTTTATTTGCTAGACTCAAATGCTTTAACTGTTCCAGACCTCACGCCAGCCTGCGTGAGCTTAAACGCGTGCCTTTCGGCTACCCTCACTGTGGATTGGCTGTCTTGCCAGTCCACAACAGAAGGTGGGCAGCCTTCCGGGCCGGAGGATGGCGGTGCGCGACCGGCGTTCAGAATCAGCTTCTTTCTTTGTCTTGGCCCGCATGCTATTACCTGTTTGGGGACAAGTGGTCGGTTAAGCGGCTGCATGCCTTTCGAGCGCTTTCGTGAACTGCTAATGTGACCCGTTCTTGATGGCTTGCTTGTATCGCCGAATGCATGACTTCGGTAGTTAAACCTTGTGGCCGTTTCTTCTGTGGGCCTTTGTGCCGCCTCATAATCGAGTTCGCTCCGGCCTTCTTTGCTCTGAGTGAGCTTACTGCTTCGTTAGTAGTTTACTGTGTAATTTTGCTGTTGTATCATTAATGTGTAATTAATATTTGTAAAGGGTTTTTGTGGACAGCCTAGCTTCAGGGTGTGTTGTGCAAGGGCAAGCTCATCTATCAGATTGGATTAAATACCTAGTTTAAACTGTTCTTTTGGTACTTTTAAAAAGCTACCTTTTTAAAATTTTGTATTTATAACAAGTTTGTTTGTGTGGCCTTCCTCCGCAGCAAGCATATAAATACTTGTTTTGCAAATCAAACTACCTTTTCCTGCTGCTAGTTACTTTATTTATCCCATACGCGTTTCGCCATCTCCTGTTCTAAGGCATCATCAGTAGGCTCTATAAGGATACAGTTTTGTTAGTTATAAATTATCAAACAGTTCACTTCGCGATGTGAATATATGGCAGTGATAAAAGTGGTAGTGTGACCTCCAGACCAGATGTGAGGAAACGCAGATCAGCAAATCGTAAGTACTTCTTTTTTACAAAAAATCGCGAAGTGAACCGTTTCATAATCCACACTCCTGGAAATGGAAAAAAGAACACATTGACACCGGTGTGTCAGACCCACCATACTTGCTCCGGACACTGCGAGAGGGCTGTACAAGCAATGATCACACGCACGGCACAGCGGACACACCAGGAACCGCGGTGTTGGCCGTCGAATGGCGCTAGCTGCGCAGCATTCGTGCACCGCCGCCGTCAGTGTCAGCCAGTTTGCCGTGGCATACGGAGCTCCATCGCAGTCTTTAACACTGGTAGCATGCCGCGACAGCGTGGACGTGAACCGTATGTGCAGTTGACGGACTTTGAGCGAGGGCGTATAGTGGGCATGCGGGAGGCCGGGTGGACTTACCGCCGAATTGCTCAACACGTGGGGCGTCAGGTCTCCACAGTACATCGATGTAGTCGCCAGTGGTCGGCGGAAGGTGCACGTGCCCGTCGACCTGGGACCGGACCGCAGCGACGCACGGATGCACGCCAAGACCGTAGGATCCTACGCAGTGCCGTAGGGGACCGCACCGCCACTTCCCAGCAAATTAGGGACACTGTTGCTCATGGGGTATCGGCGAGGACCATTCGCAACCGTCTCCATGAAGCTGGGCTACGGTCCCGCACACCGTTAGGCCGTCTTCCGCTCACGCCCCAACATCGTGCAGCCCGCCTCCAGTGGTGTCGCGACAGGCGTGAATGAAGGGACGAATGGAGACGTGTCGTCTTCAGCGATGACAGTCGCTTCTGCCTTGGTGCCAATGATGGTCGTATGCGTGTTTGGCGCCGCGCAGGTGAGCGCCACAATCAGGACTGCATACGACCGAGGCACACAGGGCCAACACCCGGCATCATGGTGTGGGGAGCGATCTCCTACACTGGCCGTACACCACTGGTGATCGTCGAGGGGACACTGAATAGTGCACGGTACATCCAAACCGTCATCGAACCCATCGTTCTACCATTTCTAGACCGGCAAGGGAACTTGCTGTTCCAACAGGACAATGCACGTCCGCAGGTATCCCGTGCCACCCAACGTGCTCTAGAAGGTGTAAGTCAACTACCCTGGCCAGCAAGATCTCCGGATCTGTCCCCCATTGAGCATGTTTGGGACTGGATGAAGCGTCGTCTCACGCGGTCTGCACGTCCAGCACGAACGCTGGTCCAACTGAGGCGCCAGGTGGAAATGGCATGGCAAGCCGTTCCACAGGACTACATCCAGCATCTCTACGATCGTCTCCCTGGGAGAATAGCAGCCTGCATTGCTGCGAAAGGTGGATATACACTGTACTAGTGCCGACATTGTGCATGCTCTGTTGCCTGTGTCTATGTGCCTGTGGTTCTGTCAGTGTGATCATGTGATGTATCTGACCCCAGGAATGTGTCAATAAAGTTTCCCCTTCCTGGGTCAATGAATTCACGGTGTTCTTATTTCAATTTCCAGGAGTGTATAAGTAACAAAACTGTATCCTTATAGAGCCTACTGATGATGCCTTAGAACAGGAGAAGGCGAAACGCGTATGGGATAAATAATGTAACTAGCAGCAGGAAAAGGCAGTTTGATTTGCAAACAAATATTTTGTATTTATTGTCGTTATTACCTGTTTTCATTTAAATTTGTTACTGAACTATGTTTTAGATGCTCTGGAGCGCACATGCTATGCGCATTTGTTCATGTGTCAATAAGGTTACTGTACTTGTATTATTACCGAGGGAGGTGGCGCAGTGCTTAGCACACTGGATACGCATTCTGGAGGACAACGGTACAAAACCGCGTCCGGCCATCCTGCTTTAGGTTTTCCCTGATTTCCCTAAATCGCTTCAGGCAAACGCCGTGATGGTTCCTTTGACAGGGCATGGCCAACTTCCTTCCTCATGCTTCCCTAATCCGATGGGGCCGATGACCGCGCTGTTTGATCTCTTTCCTCAAATCAACATACCAACTTGTGTTAGTTAACGTAAGTTCGACCCTTTGGAATTTCTGTCCACGCCGCTGTCCCTCCAGTTTTCTGTTTAATTATTCATACTCGAGTTCAGTACCTTCAGGCACATCTTTATGTAAATTTAATAAGGTGATTACGGCTGTTTATAAAATTGTTTATTTCCCTATACAAGTTCTGGTAATTTGATGGTGCTAGCGGTTGGAGAGAAGTAGTCAGAGCTCTTTTATTGGTTAATTGGGTCGCACCCTCCGATTTCTGAATATCGATACTTTTGGGTCAAGCGGAGTCACTTATGTACCTTTGACATTTACATTTATTCTTCAGAAGGAACTCATTGTGGCTTCCTGTCTTGTGACTGTGCTGGCCGTTGTGTGAGGCAGGTGCCGGGAGAGAACGGTAGTGAAGTGCAACGCCTGTCGACTCGCTGTGGCGGCATGGCGGCGCGTCTTATAGTCGCTGGTGTGGCTGTTTGATCCCATCCTCCATTCCTGTGTCGTGGCCAGTTCTCCACCGAGATATCTAAGACGGGTGTCTTACCTTACTCCAGCCTAAATTGGGGTTAGTTAAATTATTTTGGGGTGCAACTCTTATTTCAGTTAATTCGGGGTGGGGAGTGCTTCTTTGAGCAATTCTGTAAATGTCAGCAGAGCAAAACGTTTTTAATGGAGATTGTTTTATGCTCATGTTACTAAAAGATTATTATTTTATTTAGATTGTGATTGTTCTTTTAATGTGCCCCTGTCGTGTACCTGTTCTGGGGACTTATCCATTTATTGTTAACGAAGTTTGTAAGGGCATTGTACTCGCCTATTGACAAAAGCATTGAGTACTTCAATTGCTGCTAAACAATAAATTTTCTTAAATCTATTCGCTAGTCCTGTTCTCCTGTTCTGGCTGTTCTTCATGTATACCTATATTACCCTGTAGCAACTTTTATTCAACGTTTTTATGATTCTTTAAAGGTTGCTTGTTTACGTTAAAGCAAGCTTGTAGATATGTGTAAGTTGTCGTATCTAGGTATTTAAATTTAATTAAATGTAATATATTAATATAAATTATATATATATATATATATATATATATATATATATATATATATATATATATATATATATATATTCAAATTATCCAAATCGAGATAAATTAATTACAAATAACCAAAATAATACATAAACAAATTTTAAAAAAAATTTTTAATTTGTATATTAAATATAACTGTTAACATTCTAGTAATTCGTAATAAATGGAATTAGTGTTGTTGAAGGACTGGATGATATCAAATTGGGGCCCAGTCCTTTTATGTTTACCTGGTCTTCTTTTGGTTCCTTATGCTGGGGCATTCTAACTTTGTTCTCGATCTTCCACTCTGTTTCCTCTTGGTTCTTCTACATATTGTATATTACTAGTCTTTCCCTACAAATTACCACTATCATTCTCAGAATTTGATCATCTTCCACCATTTTACGTCGTTGAACGCTTTTTCCAGGTCGACAAATCGAAGGAACGTGTCTTGACTTCTCAAAAAATGGTTCAAATGGCTCTGAGCACTATGGGACTTAACATCTGTGGTCATCAGTCCCCTAGAACTTAGAAATACTTAAACCTAACTAACCTAAGGACATCACACACATCCATGCCCGAGGCAGGATTCGAACCTGCGACCGTAGCAGTCGCGCGGTTCCGGACTGAGCGCCTAGAACCGCGAGACCACCGCGGCCGGCTCTTGACTTTTCTTTAGTCTTGCATGCATTACCAACCGCAACGTCACAACTGTCTCTCTCCTGCCTTTAACCATCCTAAGGCCAAACTGATCGCCATCTAACACATCCCCAATTTTCTTTTCCATTCTTCTGTATATTATTGGTTCAAATGGCTCTGAGCACTATGGGACTCAACTGCTGAGGTCATTAGTCCCCTAGAACTTAGAACTAGTTAAACCTAACTAACCTAAGGACATCACAAACATCCATGCCCGAGGCAGGATTCGAACCTGCGACCGTAGCGGTCCTGCGGTTCCAGACTGCAGCGCCTTTAACCGCACGGCCACTTCGGCCGGCCTTGTATATTATTCTTGTCAGCAGTTTGGAATCATGAGCTGTTAGACTGACCGTGCGATAATTATCGCACTTATCAGCTTTTGCTATCTTCGGAATTCTGTGGATGATGTTGTTGATATTTTCCCGAATGTCAGATCGTGTACAGCCAGACTCATACATTCTACACACCAACCAGAATAGTCGTTTTGTTGCCACTTGCTCCAGTGATTTTAGATACTCTGTATGTTACTTGTCTCCTTCACCTTTTTTGATTTTAAGTCTCCAATAGCTATTTTAAATTCTGACTCTAATACTGGATCCTCTATCTCTTCTTCGATCACTTCACCAGACCTCACTCTCATATAGCCCCTCAACATACTGTTTCCACCTATCTGCTCTCTCCTCTACATTTAGCAGTGGTATTGATATTGCACTCTTAATGTTACCACCCTTGCTATTAATTTCGCCGAAGGTTGTTTCGACTTTTCTACATGCTGAGTCCTTGCGACAATCATTTCGTTTTCGATTTTCTCATATATTTCAGGCAGCCATTTCGCCTCAGCTACCCTGCACTTCCTGTTTATTTCATTCCTAAGCGACATGTATCTTAGTATTCCTGAATGCCCCTGAACATTTTTCTGCTTCCTGCTTTCATCGCTCAACTTCTTCTGTTACCTGCGGTCTCTTCACTGTTAACTTCTTTGTATCTATGTTTTTCCTTCCAGCTCCTGTGATTGCGCTTTTTAGAAATATCCATTCCTTTTCAACTGAACTGCCTTATGACAGCCTTACAGAACTTCAACTGTCTCTCTTCATTCCTTAGTACTTCCGTATCCCACTTCTTTGCGCATTGATTCTTCCTGAACATTCTCTTAAACTTCAGACTGCTCTTCATCATTTCGAAATTGCGATCAGATTCGGTATCTGCTGCTGGATACGCCTTACAATCCAGTATCAGATTTCGGGATCTCTGCCTGACCACGATGTAATCTAACTGAAATTTTCCCATACCTTCCGGTCCTCTCCAAGTACACCTCTTCCTCTTGTGGTTCTTGTCAGAGTATTCGCCAGTACTCGCTGAAATTTATTGCAGAACTCAATTACCCTCTCCTCTTTCATTCCTAGTACCGAGTCTATATTCTCCCTTACCCCTTGATTCTACTCCTTCTCCTTCAACCGCATTTCAATCCCTCGTTATTATTAAATTTTCATCTTCCTTTGTGTACTGAATTATCCGTTCAGCATCCTCATATACTTTCTCTCTCTTTCTCTTCATCTTCGGGTTGCGACACCCAGATGTATACCGGAACTCTCGTTGACGGTGTTGATTGCTGACGTTTCTGATGAGAACAACCATATTACAGTTCTGTTCACAGTAACTCATTCTCTGCCCTATCTTCCTATTCATAACGAATCCTACTTCCCTTATACCGTTTTCTGCTGCTGCTGATATTACTCTGTACTCATCTGAGCAGGAATCCTTGTCGTCTTTCCATTTAATTTCACTCACTCC
Source organism: Schistocerca nitens (assembly GCF_023898315.1). Lineage (NCBI taxonomy): Eukaryota > Metazoa > Arthropoda > Insecta > Orthoptera > Acrididae > Schistocerca > Schistocerca nitens. The sequence continues at coordinate 12,763,123 of NC_064620.1, forward strand.
CCCTATTTCTTGATTAAGCCCTAGCCATCGTAATGGAAGCCAAACAAGGAGCGGAGCACAAAGAGTCTTTGACAAAGTGAAAAATACGTGACAGTTTGGAGACCTGATGAACACGATGTGAACCAAATCAGCGTGTGGGGCCTGTGGAAAGGGCCTTTTCTAGAAGGCATTGGAAAGCCGCCTGATGGTTTTGTAGGAGCGCTTGTCATGTAGAGCCCGTTACCCAGTTGTCATCAAGGTAGTTGACGCATCATGGAGTGTCCTAAATCAACTGTTGAAAATATAGTTGGTAAATATGCGGCACAGATGAGATTCCAAAATGCAAGAAATACCTCGAAGCCTGTGTCCTGCGGCAACTGCAGGTATATGTTGCGCACGTTTTTGCATAAAAATTATGAGACCTCTGAAAGTTTCGACAACAACTCCTCAGGCTGCGGTGCTGGATACAAATCCGTGATACATTGCACGTTGAATGAATGTTTAAGATAACCACAAAGACAAACGGCACCGTTTGGTTTGTGACTCACCACCAAAGGCGTGGCCCCCCGACCCGACGAAATAGGAAAAACGGCGCCGACGTCCTACCTGCAACTTGACGTTAGTCTTGTCGGACGTGGAGAAGGGAATGGGGTGGGTTCTACAGACTGTAGACACCGCCGACAGCTCAGGAGAGGCACGTGTCTGCTCGACCTAAGGCGTTCTTCGTTAGCTGAGCGTATGACCTTAGTAAGGAGTCCAGATCCTGAAAGAAGACTGAGTGATATACTAAATGTACTTTGTCAACTATCTGGAAGCCAAAATCCGAAAAGGTGTCTAACCCAAAAGTATTTTGCGCGAATGGTGAATTTACCCCTAAGAATGTAAGTTGCCACTTCATATTCTTATAACATACAGAGATGCAGAATTGCTCCTTCAGAGGAATACTCTATTTGCTATAAGCCACAGCTTGAGATTGTGATCACTGCAATGCAGGGCAGCCCGAAGGCCCAACTACTGCTCATGTGTCTACCTGAAACTCTGTCGGTTTCCTATCAACTGTCGACGACATCAGAATATGCTGGAGTGATGCCTTTGGGGTCCATGCCCAAAGAAGACACTCTGGCTTCCAATGACATCCTCCACCGATTGTCACCAACTGTTGTGTCGGATCCCAAAAAATGGTTCCAATGGCTCTGAGCACTATGGGACTTAACTTCTGAGGTCATCAGCCCCCCAGAACGTAGAACTACTTAAACCTAACCAACCTAAGGACATCACACAAACATCCATGCCCGAGGCAGGATTCGAAGCTGCGACCGTAGCGGTCGCGCGGTTCCAGACCGTAGCGCCTAGAACCGCTCGGTCACTCCGGCCGGCTTCGGATCCCACATATGGCCTATACATGAAGGCAATCGTGTCAGAACTGCACCAAAAGACAATCTGGACAGGACTGCTCGACTGCCCAATGAGCGAAAACAGGTGTGGAAGGAAAGCAACACCCAGAACATGGGGGACGTTGTGACTGAGGATTTTGATGCTTCGGTTGACACTTACCCACTGAGCATGATTTGAGTGGAGGGCAGTGTGGAAACGTTACTGGACTGGGATCGTCAGTGACGCCAGCGTAAGTGGTTCAGCGGAAGACAAGGCCACCTGGCTCACCCCATGGTGGCCTGGGAGATGTTTATCACATTTGTTTATTTTTTCCGTCCTCTAGTTGTCGGAAAGCACAGTGCGTGCAATACTTCATGGACCCTAGCTGTGCAGACGGCGTGGAAGTGGATGGGACAACAGAAATGGTGGGGGGTTCCCTTGCAGGTGGGACAACTTCGGGGGGAAAATGTGTTCTGCAGCTTAAGTCTTCACACAAATGATTATACTGCAAGAGTTGTACAGCTAGCGAGTCTGCAAACGATCATATTACCAGCTTATGCCAATGTGACAAATAATTCTACAAGTGAACTTTTTATTACATAAAAGCACAAGGGGTAGAGGCTTATACAGAAAATCGAAGGCGCTACTTATTTTCTTTCCTTGTTGCCATATTAAAAATTTCATATCACTAATATGCTCATGCAGTTGCAACTGTGACAAAATCGTGAAGCAGCCTGCTCGTAATCAATCATGGTACCACACGTCAGTTCCACCTACTGGAATATAACAGTTGGCAATGGATCTGAAAGTTTCCATTCGACACTGATAGCGATCACAGGGGTTTGGGCGGATCCAATGGCTGTTGCCACTGAACCACACCTCCAGTAGCTCTGTACTTCGAGCGCCCTCTGCCGCAGCAACATAGGAGGGCCGGCGGCAGAAAGACGACCTGCTCGAACTTGGAGCCACTATGCTGCGACACCTTGGTTCGTGTTTGGGACAGTCCGATTCCTCCTTATTGACACTGTGATGGCTGCACTCTAATTCTTTCTGCACCATTTGTCATGAGTCTTCGTAAGCTTAGAGAAATCCATGTTCAGTAAATCTTCTGTTTGTTGTGTTATCTTGTTCGCTACTTACTTCTGGTCCTGTCTAGGTTTCCTATGATGACAATTGCCACACCAGTCTGTAGCCACCTCTCCTTACCGTTTTTATGGTGTCGTATATAACAACAGTTGAGGACAAGTAACGTTAATACCTCATGAAATGTTCGTGCTTGATATACCTAAATTAAAAATGTGATTCCTTCATTTACGTTGTTACGAACTTATACTAATTGACATTTGATCAGCTTTCGAAGGTCCTTCAAACAATTACATCATTTCACTGAAAAAATCTGTAGTCACCCATACATGTTGGTAGATAAGAAAGTTTGGCAAGTTAACAATGTGTCAAAGTACTCGGCGCTTTGAATGCTATCATTTGCCAAAAAATCGTACTGGTATCTCGAACGGTTTCTGAGATATCAATCTGCTTGTGAGATATGATAGACAGTGTGAATATTACAGATTCACTATATCGTTTGCAAAAACCATCAGAACTGCACAACATACAACCAAGTTCGTTGAGACTGGAGAGAGACACATATTTCGTCCCAATTTTATAGACGAATTCAGTATGTTAGCTCTATTTATTATGCAGAAATATCAGATCCAGCGTGCACCAAACGGAAACGCCAAGTGATCCCTATTTTGCCATGCGAGCTATTCGAATTTCACAAGGTACCTTACTAAACTTGGAAATATCACAATAACAGTGACTGTTAACAAAATGAAAGGCAGTTACTTATGAGGCTGACGAATGATACTTTAAGATGTGTGCGTGTCACGTTTTTTTTTGACCAAACAGATTATTAAAATCGTTTGAGAACGCTTGCAGTGTAGCTGGCGGTTGCACGCCTTCATTCTGACAGTGGAGGTGAGGGTGTCAGAGAACGTGTCGTTCGTAACGGACAAAGGTCACAATTCAGTAAAGCAACAGGCAAATGAGGTGGCCGCCCCAACGTAATGTTGCGCGAGCTCTATGCCCCTTGCCACTGCCGTAAGGTCAGCAGTCTCAACGACTTGGGCTAGAGAAGAGTCAAACAAGGCCAGTGTCCTAGTTTGGACCACTGGGTCAAGTGTTACGTCCGTAATTAGCGAATCTGCATACGAGGTAACACATTGGGGACACTCAGAACGGCGCTTTCACTACAGACCTTGCAGATAGGCGATCCACGCTGCATATGACTCCCCGAGGTGCTCGTAGTGCTGGTTAAACTGCAAGTGCGCCCCCACGACATGGGACTGATGACCAAAACAACATGTGAGCAACCAACAAAATTTATCAGTGTTAAGGTTCATACATTCAGTCATATGATCCTGCACAAATGGCCAATAACAAGGGAGCTATGAACTGTGATCGACGATGTGCCTTACTTGGCAAAGCGGCAATAAACTGCGCAGGTAATTCTCCGAAGATTCCGTAGCGTCGTCTAAACCGGCAAATGGCGTCGTGGGCGCCGTGGGAAAAAGCTTCTCAGCTGGCGCCAGATAAGAAGTCGGAGCGGCATGAGCACGCAGCAATTCCGCGTATTGTTCGAGCAGTTCCTGCACCTGCTCCTTCTGCTGCTTTCGTTGCTGCTCCTAAAGGCACAACTGCTCCTTCCAGCCGGATCCATGGTCGCCATGAAGTAACACTGCGAAAAAAGGAGGGACTGAAGCTCAACGTGCTGTCACTCTGCAGGGAAGAAGAGAGACCGAACACCGAGCAGAGGCGAAGCTCGGCAATATCTACAAACCCGACCTGCGAGAACGACTGTCACTAGGACGCGGAAAACAAGGCCCTGTGTGAGACGAGGGTCTGCTCCGCGACAGCTGAAAGCGGGGTAAGGGGCCTGTCACCGCCGACATGTAAATACCTGACTACCTGACTCATTGGCTCTGCCCATGCCACGCTTTGCGTGCACCCAACGCCAGAGCCTTCTCCACTACTCCGCTTCAGTAACCTCGTCAGCTCATCCGAATCCATCTGGATGTCCGGCGGTGGAGGTACTATGAACTGTTGGCCAGCCTACCTCCGTCTCCTCTGCTGTTTTCCTGAATTCCTGGGTCGTCATGACGCACTCTATTGATCCAATATATGCTGAGCTTGGTCATTATGGATATCTAGTGTGAAAATGGGAACTAGACTGAGGTTTAGACAGATCAAAGTATCTTCTACCATGCATCACGACAGTTTCAACGTATAGTTCATTAATATCCAAGATTCTTCCCCTTCTGGTATAGACTATCCCTAATAGTCTGAAAGTCTCATCTTTCTGGAATGTAATACTCGCTTGTACCAACTGAACGCACACTACATATTCCCTGTTGGAAACGTTGTCCTGAGTCGATTTGGATGCCCAGCTCGTACAAGCTTCCTTGGTACTAAAGTGAGAAGACCAGGTTCCTGATGTATGGTTAGTCTGACTACGTCGTTGCAATTATGAAACGTTGCGCCAGGGTTACAAGCATTGTGTGTAACAGAGGGAACGAAAGTCAAATACCATGCCTCGTCTCTTTCTTTTTGAAGATCGAAGACTTTCGTCGCCGGGTGTTCTTCTTTCATTTGTCTTCTTATTTCTTTTGCCTCCTCCGCCGCTGGCATCTCTTCTGTCTTCTCTGCAGTGTAGCACACGTTTGGTTCTTCTGCTACTGGCACGATAGACGCCAACGTTACATATTCTTAACGCGTGGAGTAACTTCCACCAGTATCTCTCAAACATATTACAAGGTGTACAACTTTGCTTCCGCAGTTTGCCGATAGGTGGCGACAACGATAAATAGCGGTCGAAAGAAACAGATCGCATACGTCCGGCAGTTAGCTTGGACCTCGGTCAACATGACCTCATTCAAACATTAGTCGATTTGTGTCTGCATCATATAGTTGTTGTTGATTGAAAATGTCAGTTTTCGAGCCTAGTTCTCGTCATTTGCGGGAGGTGTTACTGTTTTGTTTCAATACGAAGAAAACAGCCGCTGAATCTCATCGAATGCTCTCAAATACGTATTGTAAGGACGCTATTAGTGAAAGATCGTGTTGTGGGTGGTTTCAACGCTTCAAGAACGGTGATTTTAAGGTCGTAGACCGGCATAGTGGTGGAAGAGAGAATGTTTTCGAAGATGCAGAATTGGAGACTTGCTGACTGAAGACTCGCGTCAAACTGAAGAAGAATGGGCACGATTAGTGGAACTGCCACAGCAAGCCATTTCAAAACGTCTCAACGCTATGGGCACGATTCAGAAAGAAGGAACTTGGGTTACGTGTGAGCTGAAACCGAGAGACGTTGAACGTCGTTTGTGTGTTTGTGACCAGTTGCTTCAGAGGCAAAAACGGAAGGGATTTCTGCATCGCATTGTGACCGGGGACGAAAAATGGTTTCATTGAGATAACCCTAAACGCAAGAAATTATGGGTATATCCCCGCCATGCTTCCACGTCGACGGCCAAACCGAATATTCACGGCTCTGCATTTGGTGGGATCAGCTCGGCGTCGTTTACTATGAGGTGTTAAAACCAAGTGAAACAATCACAGGTGCTCGTTATCGATCACAGGTGCTCGTTATCGAACGCAATTAATGCGTTTGAGCAGAACATTAAAAGACAAACGGCCGCAATACAGCGAGAGGCACGATAAAGTGATTTTGCAGCACCATGACGCTCGATCTCACGTTGCAAACGAGTCCAAGACGTACTTGGAAACGTTAAAATGGAAAGTCATACCCCACCCACCGTTTTCTCCACACATTGCTCCATCTGACTATCGCCTATTTAGATCAATGGCGCATGGCCTGGCTGACCAGCACTTCCGATCTCATGAAGACGTCACACATTGGATCGATTCGTGGATCGCTTCAAAAGAGGAACAATTTTTTGGACGCGGGATTCGTAGACTGCCCGAAAGATGGGAGAAAGTAGTCGCCAGTGATGGAAAATACTTTGAATGATACATGTGTGACGAATTTATTTCATTAAAGCCTCAAATATTGGGGAAAAAACGGCGGAAGCAATACTGTACACCATGTAAGTTCATCTAAACGCGCCAAACTGCAGTTAATACATTATACTATTACTTCTGTCTTTACCTTCCTTACCAAACAAGTTTAGTGTGAAGGAAGTACGCACATTTTATCCTGGGCTTGAAGCAAGCGCTCTTTAGAGCAAAACAACTTGATGTTTAAGACTTTGAGCTTAATGGGAAGCACAGATTAAAGTTCTAAAATTTAAAATTTTAAATAGCTCCTGACTCGAGTAATACCTTATGCTTAACGGTCCGCTAATAAGACTTAAAAGGAAAACTTGAAATTTTAACCTTAAAGCGAAAGTTCACAGTAAGAAAAAATTATACCGAGCCACCTTTAAAACATGAATAAAAAAATTTCAGAAGATCGCCTCCAATTAAGGGGCACAATTTTCTGAATTACAGATTCCAACTATCAATTAATAAAAAAGAAATTCCGCAGAGCGTAATACGCTGGAGGAAACTAAAGGAGCCACACAGAGCCCAACCAAACCAAAAAACAAGATACAGAGATGTCATACGGAAGAATACAGTACATTGTGGGCAGAGGATTTTAACGGTAGCCACTAATGGTCAGAAACGTAGGACAAACCTTCGAACCAGCAAGGTTTGAATAAAGCAGTTCACCAATAAATAGTAGTAGCCAGTAGGGTGGCAAACCAAACCGAAGCGAGGCAGAGCGCCACCATAAACGTCCCAATATGGGACTAAACGGTAGCTCACGCGGACTCAACATGAAGGCAGTTCCGAGAGGAACACCTCACGTTCTCAGGACGATACCCATTTCCGCCGTACGACCCGCTGCTCCTACTTTGTCCTCAGACAGCAACTGAGTGACCACTGCAGGCCGGACTCACTGCTTGGCCACGACGCTCCGCCGAAACCCCGTCTGCTCCACATACGAAGCCATTCCTTGAGCAGCCATGCCTGTCCTCTGCGAACTGCCCCCGAACACTGTCTACTATACAGATTGACCTCCAAACTCTACGATGGCTGCCTGTTTCACAGACGTCCTGTGGTGTGGAGCAAAATCTTTGGCCAACGATACTGGTGCCCAAAAACACGGGACGCATGAGTCTCTCCGCAGTGATTTCGTTGTATCGTTCTCTGTAATAACAAGTTATAAATAATGCACTTTTTTCCCAGAGTGCAGCGCTTTCTCTTTCTGCATTTTCAAGGCATACAGACGGATTACACTACTGGCCATTAAAATTGCTACACCACGAAGATGACGTGCTATAGGCGCGAAATTTAACCGACAGGAAGAAGATGCTGTGATATGCAAATGATTAGCTTTTCAGAGCATTAACACAAGGTTTGCGCCTCCTTACACGAGGCGAAATGCGTACCATCACGTTTCGGACTTTGATAAAGGACGGATTGTAGCCTATCGCGACTGCGGTGTACCGTATCGCGACATTGCTGCTCACGTTGGTCGAGATCCAATGACTGTTAGCAGAATATGAAATCGGTGGGTTCAGGAGGCTAATATGGAACGCCGTGCTGGATCCCAACGGCCTCGTATCACTAGCAGTCGAGATGACAGGCATCTTATCCGCATGGCTGTAACGGATCGTGCAACCACGTCTCGGTCCCTGCGTCAACAGATGGGGACGTTTGCAAGACAACAACCATCTGCACGAACAGTTCGACGACGTTTACTGTTGTGGGTTGGCAGGAGCCAACCCACGGAGTTTGGAGGAAGCCGAAAGGCACGCGTTTAAGCTCACGCAGGCTGGCGTGAGGTCTGGAACAGGACAAGGAAATGAGAACGTCGAAAAACGGACGCAGATGGTGGAATACTTAACTTTAATCCATTAATGTTGAACGTAGCTTTTGTCTGTACATTCTTTACAATATCAATAGCAACTGATAATGGCGCCTTGCTAGGTCGTAGCAAATGACGTAGCTGAAGGCTATGCTAACTATCGTCTCGGCAAATGAGAGCGTATTTTGTCAGTGAACCATCGCTAGCAAAGTCGGTTGTACAACTGGGGCGAGTGCTAGGAAGTCTCCCTAGACCTGCCGTGTGGCGGCGCTCGGTCTGCAATCACTGATAGTGGCGACACGCGGGTCCGACGTATACTAACGGACCGCGGCCGATTTAAAGGCTACCACCTAGCAAGTGTGGTGTCTGGCGGTGACACCACATTCCTCCCCCGCAAATCGGCGCACGGTTGTGGCATAAGGCTTCCGACCGCCGTGGGGAGGACCCCATGTTGACGTATGCGACGAGGTGGGGAGCCTAACAACAGGCGAGGCTGTGCCACCCGCACCCTGCCATTCGGTGCGAGGGGAGCTAGGAAACGCCTGAAAACCTGCTCCAGGGTGCACGCCAACATGCGGTGTATGCGCCCGCAGAGAGAGAGGAGGGGCCGAAGGGTCGACCTCCATCGGGCCAGGGCACCCGACGGGCGAAGACGCCATATGGTCCGGAGCGGGCAAGAGTTCCATGGCGGAGGACAACTGAGCACGGGAAGCGATCGGAGGCGCGGGAAGCAATCGGCGGCCCGGCGGTTGCAGTGAAGCGTCCACTGCAGGCGTCGCCGGCCGGAGAACAGGCGGCGGCGGTGGCGCGTCGCCATGGGGCAAAATGGAAGGCAGCGTCGGTAACACCTGGGGCTGAGGCGAGCCAGTAGATGGGTCCTCAGGGCGCTGACCGGACGGCACCGTCGCTGAAAGCAGACAGCGAGCGGCAGATCCCATGCGACGACAGAGGCGCAGCTGATTGAGATGCCGACACACCTCACCAGAGGCCCCCAAAACCAGATACATAGGGCGGCCGGGGCAGCGAAGAATGCGCCCTTCGAGCCAACGCCGTAAACCTCGATAGTTACGATAGTAGACAACGTCACCCGGAGCAAAAGCAAGTGTCTGCCGCTGCACAGGAACCTGATGCGGCGGATGGAGCAAAGACATCAAGGTTCGATGAGGGCGACCGTGGAGCAACTCAGCCGGCTAGCGACCATCTCGGGGCTGAGAGCGATACGAGGACAAAAAGAGCAATAACGCGTCCTCCCGAGAATGCGACTCTTTCAACTTCAACATCTGTGAATTGAAAGTCCTGACCAATCGTTCAGCGGCCATGTTTGACTGAGCAAAAACGGCGCGCATGGCAGATGTTGAATAGCTTTTGCCTTGCAGAATGACTGAAACTCTGCAGACACGAATTGTGGGCCATTGTCGGAAACAATAGTCTGTGGCAGACCTTCAATGCAAAAGATAGCAGATAACGCTTGGATGGTGGCAGATGACGTCGTGGAAGACATCCGGACAACAAAAGGAAAATTACTGAAAGAATCGACAACATCCAGCCATCGAGCATTCCAGAATGGACCAGCAAAATCGATGTGTAAGTGTTGCCAAGGGGAAATGGCTTTTGGCCATGCAAAGAATTTCCGCAGTGGTGCGGATTGTTGTTCGGAACACACCATGCAAGAAGAGCACATATTCGTAATCGCAGCATCGATTCCGAACCAAGTACAGTGCTGACGAGCAAGTTGTTTCGTTTTCACTATACCCCAATGTCCTTGGTGGAGAAGCCGTAAGATAGAGGACTGTAACGAACGTGGGACCATGACCCTGGACTGATCATTATCAGAACGCAACAGCAAAACACCACGTCGTACAAAAAGTCTCTCCTTGTGAGCAAAAAATCGGCGAACCAACGGATCCTCGATCCGTGACTTTGACAAGGGCCATTGCGTAGCAACAAAACGCAGAACGGTAGCAAGGACAGGGTCAGCAGCTGTGGCTGTAGCTACACGACGAAAATCAATCGGAAACGATTCGACCACGTCATCGGTTTCTGCATCAATGAACATGCAAGCAAGTTCGGAGGAATCGAATGCTCTAACCTCAGCAACAGGCAAATGGGACAACGCATCGGCGTTTCCGTGCTTAGCAGTGGACCGATACAAGATATCGTAGCGTTACTGCGAGAGGAAAATAGACCAGCGAATGAATTTCTGCACTGAACATTGAGGTACAGGCTTGTTCGGATGAAAAAGCGAAGTCAAAGGTTTGTGGTCTGTGATGATGGTAAAGTGACGACCATACAAGAAATCATGAAACTTAGTAACACCAAATACGAGAGATAATGCTTCTTTCTCGATCTGTGAATAATTTCTTTGCGCAGACGAGAGCAATTTGGACGCAAAGGCAATAGGGCGATCGTGCGATCCATCTTTGTGCACAAGCACAGCACCTAACCCGAAATCCGATGCATCCACCATCAACAAAAGGGGCTTCTGGGGATCGAATGGCGTAAGGCAAGTATTGGAAAGAAACGCCGATTTAAACTGGCGAAAGGCGCGTTCGCATTCCGTCGTCCAGACGAACGGAACACCTTTACGGCGTAAGCGATGAAGCGGAGCTGAAATGGAAGAGGCGTGCGGCACATATTTCTTATAATAATTAATTTTTCCCAGCACACTCTGTAGCTGCTTCAAATTCTGCGGCGAAGGCAAGTCTTGTATGGCACGGAAGTGCTCGGGACTAGGATGTATGCCTTCGGCATTGAGTACATGTCCCAGGTAGGGAAGTCACGAGCAAAAAACACACATTTGTCCTTCCGCAAGCGAAGACCATTTTGTCGCAAGACCTGAAATAATGTTCTGAGATTAGCTAAATGTTCTTCTTCCGTCTGTCCGGAGATCACAACATCGTCCAGATAGTTTGCTGCAGTAGGGACCGACGCACAAACAGTTTGCAGATATTGCTGAAACAATTCACGGGCGGATGCACACCCGAATGGCAGTCGTTTGAATCGATATAAACCAAGATGCGTGTTAACCACCAAAAAGCGCTGGGATTCTTCGTCCACCGGTATTTGCAAGTACGCATCTGCTTGTTCCAACTTCGAAAAATATTTACCCGGGCACAGTTTGTCGGGGTAAAGGAAAAGTTGCAATCACTAGTTGTGGATTCACTGTTGCCTTGAAGTCCACACCGAGCAAGGTGGCACAGTGGTTAGACACTGGACTCGCATTCGGAAGGAAGACGGTTCAATCCCACGTCCGGCCATTCTGATTTAGATTTTCCGTGATTTCCCTAAATCACTCCAGGCAAATGCGGGCATGGTTCCTCTGAAAGGGCACGGCCGACTTCCTTCCCCATCCTGCCCTATTCCGATGAGACCGATGACCACGCTGTCTGGTCTCCTTCCCCAAACCAACCAACCTTGAAGTCCACATAAAGTCTCAATTTTCCAGAAGGTTTTGGCAAAATTACTAAGGGTGATGCCCAGAGAGAAGCCTGCACACGTTCAATCACACCTTGTGATTCCAAATCGTTTAATGTTCGTGCGACCTCATCACGCAACGCGTGGGGAACATTGCGCGCTCTGAAAAATTTCGGTTGTGTGTTTACTTTCAGTTCCAAATGTGCTTTATAGTTCTTAGCGCAACCAAGGCCCGGTCCAAAAATGTCTGCAAATTCTTCACATAGATGAGAAACACTGTCTGAAGGCACAGTCTGGTTCACTGATAGGACCTGATTCACTATAGACAAGTTAAACAACTGAAATAAATCTAAACCAAACAAGTTCATTGCAGAAGAAGAACGAAGGACATACAATCACACAAGTTTTGTTTGTCCTTTGTATGTTGCAAGAAGGCTGCACTGTCCTAACACAGGGAGCCGGTGAGCTGAATATGCAGTTAGCTTAACATATGCGGCACGCAACGGAGGTGTGCCCAGCTGTTTGTACGTGTCTTGATTGATCAGTGAAACTGCAGCTCCGGTATCGAGCTGGAATGGTATCACTTTGCCGTTAATGTCCAAGTCTACAAAAAGTTTATTGTCCTGCTGATGACAAGAGTGACTGTCTCGTGCAACGTGAACTGACACTGGTACAGAATCACTTGCGACATTACGGGATTTCCAGCGATGTCGACGCACACTATTTGTGGGACGAACACAGTCACTGTGAGAGAGAGTGGCACTGGGCGGAGTGGAATGAACTACATGAATTTCCATGGGCGAAGTTTCACAAGCCTGAGTATCCTTGGTTCGATTCCGATTCCGGCGCGAAGCAAAGGGCCTGGAATGGTTGTGAGTGTCCGATCTGAGTTTTTTCTGGCAAACACTCTGAACATGTCCTTTTTTATTACAGAAAAAGCAAATAGCTTGGCGTGACGGGCAATTCTCACGCGAATGTCTAGTAGCACAACGCGGGCATGATTTTAGCACTGCATTTGCTTGCCTGCGCGGTACACATGGCTGAGAGCCTGGCGGCAGTGGCGCGGCCGGGCGCAAGGACTGTTTACTGTTCCGTGCAGCGCGCCCGGCGGGCCGGTTAACCTGACACACGGCTGGCAAAGTTTCAAATGATTCCTGAGCAAAGTCAAGTGTGTCCTGCCGATCCAATATGTACATCACTTGTTCAAGGGAGGGATTGACTAGTTTCAAAACTTGTTCCCTTATACGAACATCAGAAACGTTCTGTGCAATTGCATCACATACCATAGTATCTGAATAAGGGAGTCCACATTGACACTCAAAAGCACAATCCCTAGTAAGGCCTTGCAAGGTGGCAACCCACTCCCTATTAGTCTGACCTGCCGTACGTTTTGTACGAAAGAAGGAATACCGTTTGGCAACTACATTGACTGATTCTTTGAAATATGCATCTAATGCAGGCAAAATTTCGTCGTTGGACAGAGTTGCTACGTCGCATCGGGGAAATAATTTCGCTATCACACGGTACGTTTGGACGCCTACAGAGGAAAGGAGAAAAGGCTGCCGCTCATTACCTTGAATTCTGTAGGCGGCGAGATGGAATCCAAATTGGCGTGACCACTCCGTCCAGCTTTCCAGTGCAGCATCAAAAGGTCGAAAAGTTGGTGGTGGTGGTGGTGGTGGTTAGTGTGTAACGTCCCGTCGACAACGAGGTCATTAGAGACGGAGCGCAAGCTCGGGTTAGGGAAGGATTGGGAAGGAAATCGGCCGTGCCCTTTCAAAGGAACCATCCCGGCATTTGCCTGAAACGATTTAGGGAAATCACGGAAAAGTTGGTGCAACAGCGTATTGTGGCTGCGGTAGCGGTGGAGCGGCGGCTGCCGCATCGTTTTGCATTGCACGTTGACCCTGGACGAGCTGTCCAAGGGCATCCAGTAAGGCCTGCGTCTGCTGATTCTGTAAGCGATAAAATTCGGACAGTGCATCTGGAGATGGTGGCGAAGCCATTACACAAGTAAATCAGGGCAATATCAATAAGAATGCGGGGGCCTCGTCGCCAAAATGTTGTGGATTGGCAGGAGCCAACCCACAGAGTTTGGAGGAAGCCGAAAGGCACGCGTTTAAGCTCACGCAGGCTGGCATGAGGTCTGGAACAGGACAAGGAAATGAGAACGTAGAAAAACGGACGCAGATGGTGGAATACTTAACTTTAATCCATTAATGTTGAACGTAGCTCTTGTCTGTACATTCTTTACAATATCAATAGCATCTGATAATGGCGCCTTGCTAGGTCGTAGCAAATGATGTAGCTGAAGGCTATGCTAACTATCGTCTCGGCATATGAGAGCGTATTTTGTCAGTGAACCATCGCTAGCAAAGTCGGTTGTACAATTGGGGCGAGTGCTAGGAAGTCTCTCTAGACCTGCCGTGTGGCGGCGCTCGGTCTGCAATGACTGATAGTCGCGACACGCGGGTCCGACGTATACTAGCGGACCGCGGCCGATTTAAAGGCTACCACCTAGTAAGTGTGGTGTCTGGCGGTGACAGCATATTTACAGCAGCTCGAAGACCTTGGCTGCGGTTACCCTTGACGCTGCATCGCAGACAGGAGTGCCTGTGATGGTGTACTCAACGACGAACCTGGGTGCGCGAATGGCAAAACGTCATTCTTTCGAATGAATCGAGGTTCTGTTTACAGCATCATGATGGTTGCATCCGTGTTTGGCGACATCGCGGTGAACACACATTGGAAGCCTGTATTTGTCATCGCCATACTGGCGTATCATCTGGCGTGATGGTATGGGGTGCCTTTGATTACACGTCTCGCTCACCTCTTGTTCGCATTAACGGCACTACGAACGTTACATTTGAGATGTGTTACGACCCGTGGATCTACCCTTCATTCGAACCCTGAGAAACCCTAAATTTCAGCAGGATAATGCACGACCGCATGTTGCAGCTCCTGTACGGGCCTTTTTGGATACAGAAAATGTTCGACTGCTGCCCTGGCCAGCACATTCTCCAGATCTCTCACCAATTGAAAACGTCTGATCAATGGTGGCCGAGCAACTGGCTCGTCACAATACGCCAGTCACTACTCATGGTGAACTGTGGTATCGTGCTGAAGCTGCATGGGCAGCTGTACCTGTACACGCCATCGAAGCTCTGTTTGACTCAATGCCGAGGCGTATCAAGGATTTTATTACGACCAGAGGTGGTTGTTCTGGGTACAGATTTCTCAGGATCTATGCAGCCAAATTGCGTGAAAATGTAATCACATGTGAGTTCTAGTATAATATGCTTGTCCAATGAATAGCTGTTTATCATCTGAATTTCTTCTTGGTGTAGCAATTTTAATGGCCAGTAGTGTAGCAATTAGCATGGGTGCTTGAACCAAGCACCTGTTGTGGATGTCCACACTCAGCAACATTCGCTGAACGGTCCTTGAGGAGGCACTGTTAGTGGCCCTTTTGTTCACTCAGGTGGTCAGTTGCCTGTATATATCTCTGCAGCCCTCGTCCACTCCTGTCATCTGTGGCCTGTGGGGCACCACGGTTAGCGTCAGTTTTGGATAGCGTCATTTTGCCAGGCACGGTATACTCTAACCACAGAGGCATGCGAATACTATACGAACCTAGCCGTTTCAAAATGTTTTTCCTCGTCGCGAAAGACAATGACCGTGCTTATTTGGAGTGGGATTAATAGCCGCGTAACGACAACGAATGCTCTGTTTTCCGCGTCCTCCCCCCCCCCCCCCCCTCCGACACACACACACACACACACGCATCTCCAACACACGCTTTGTGTACCCTCCATTTCTAGTGTTGGCAGCTGCCGTCTGTGATTGGTTATTGCATGTTGACGTCGAACACAGACGGTGGTCATCGTTAATTTGATTGAACTGTGTACAAAATCTGTGGGAACTACATTTTTCTAGGGTATTTTGATCAGTTTTTTGCCGGTGTTAGCAGCTACTGTTGCACCCAGCACATGCGACGTGATCAGTGCTGGCTCTTTGTGCAACCGTTCATTCGCTTTTTGTAACTCCAGATATTGTCCTGAGCATGGGCTAATGTCAACTTACTGTTACCTCTTTCACTGCCATGACTTGCACATCATTGATTTTGTCATGTTTGACGCTGCATTTTCCAGTTATGACTTTCACTGAATAGACTTTCACATTATTGATTTTTCCATGCTTGACGCTGCTGTCAAGAAGCAGTATGAAGTCGATATGCTGCTCTACCACACTCATTCCGGGTCAGTTGGAGCAC
The DNA here is from genome assembly GCF_023898315.1 of Schistocerca nitens. Taxonomy (NCBI): domain Eukaryota; kingdom Metazoa; phylum Arthropoda; class Insecta; order Orthoptera; family Acrididae; genus Schistocerca; species Schistocerca nitens. Next base: position 12,779,031 of record NC_064620.1, read on the forward strand.
TAAATGTTGAAGGCGCATTCTCTATATTTTCAGTCATCATAGATCTGGAGCGTGGCAAAATTTGGGGCCCCTCTCTTTCTGTGGACCGCCCCCGGGAATTTCATTTCCCGTCTTGGATAGGCACTTTTTTGTTTGACTAGGATTGTGCAACCCCACCGTGTTATCGCCAAACAAATCGAGCTTAACACCAGTACCGCGCCAAGGTGGACAGAGTTGAAACAAAGCGGTTATCTGAGAGGTTGAAAAATCAGCCAACCAGTTGCAAAAAAAAAAAAAAAAAAAAAAAATGGTTCAAATGGCTCTGAGCACTATGGGACTCAACTGCTGTGGTCATAAGTCCCCTAGAACTTAGAACTACTTAAGCCTAACTAACCTAAGGACAGCACACAACACCCAGCCATCGCGAGGCAGAGAAAATCCCTGACCCCGCCGGGAATCGAACCCGGGAACCCGGGCGTGGGAAGCGAGAACGCTACCGCACGACCACGAGATGCGGGCGGGTTGCAAAAAAAAGGTTTATTATCCCTTCACCTAGGTTTCGATATTTGTAAAAATATTTTCTTCAGAAGTAGTGGGCCTTGTTACACTACATGATGTAAACTACTTCTGAAGAAGATATTTTTACAGATCGTGAAATCTAGGTCAAGGGAGAATAAACCTTTGTTTGCAACTGGTTCGATGAGTTTTCAGGATCTTCAGATTTGCACAGTGGCTGTTTCGCAATAACGTTTGAGATTTCCGTTATCTGCGATGTATCCTTACCATGCCATCCAGTAACAATTAATGAACTCCCTGCGATGTTTTGCGTCTTTCCACACTATAGATCGGAGACTAGCGTTGGCTGGATAGGGAACTGCTTCCCCTTGTGTATGCCGCCATTAACACCGCAAGACAAACACCCGTGTTTTAGAGGTGCCGTACCAGGAAAAGTGGACTGATGACGAATGGTGTCGCATTGCGTTCAGCTATGAATTGCGATTCTGTACTATCTCCGACGACCATCGTCGGCGAGTATGACTGCGACCTGGAATAAGGTTCCGGTCTTCCAATATTTTGGAGAGGCACAACGGTGATACAGCTGGCTTCTGATCACGGCTGGTAGCGAATGAGGCAACAGTGACGGCACATAGCTACATCACGGACATCCTCCATGCGTTACCTCTCATGCGACAGTACCGTGGTGTCATTTGCAATAGGACAATACTCGTACATACGTGGAACGTGTGTCTATGAACTGTCTGCGAGGTATTGATGTCCTTCCGTTGCAAGAAAGATCCCCAGAGATGTCCTCGACAGCATGTTTTGTGCGACTAGTTAGGATCTCAGCTCTTTCAAGTACCAGTATTCAGGATATCAAGGATCAGTTTGGGCCAGCTTGACTCAGCAGAGGGCACAACGTCTTCGTGACGCTGGTATGGTAGGAGCTACAGGGCAGTAAGGCACCGAGCTAAAATTAAAACAAATTTATTAACAAACAATTCTTACGCAACAGTTATTAAAATATATTGTCCTACCGCTTTTATATTTTTCTTCTTTTAAAGGGTAGCCATTACAAGGCATATGAAGAGCCAAGGAAACTGGTACACCTGCCTAATACCGTGTAAGCCCCCCGCGAGCACGCAAAAGTGCCCCAACAGACTTGGCATGGACTCGACTAATGCTTGATGTAGTGCTGGAGGAAACTGACACCATGAATCCTGCAGGGCTGCCCACAAATCCGTAATAGTAGGAGGGGATGGAGATCTCTTATGAACAGCACTTTGCAAGGCATCCCAGATATGCTCAATAATGTTCATTTCTGGGGAGTTTGGTGGCCGGCGGAAGTTTTTAAACTTCGAAGACTGTTCCTGGAGCAGGTCCGTAGCAACTGTGGACGCGTGGAGTGTCACATTGTCGTGCTGGAATTTCCCAAGTCCATCGGAATGCGCAATGGACATAAACGGATGCAGCTGATCAGACAGGATCTTACTTACGTGTCATCCGCCCCACATCACTGAACAGGGTCCATGGACATGAGGTTGTCTCCATAGCCATACATGTCCATCCGCTCGATACAACTTGAAACGCGACCCGTCCGACCAGGCAAATTGTTCCCAGTCATCAACAGTCCAATGTCTGTGTTGACGGGCCCAGGTGAGGGTAAGGTTTTGTGTCGTCCAGTCATCAAGGGTACACGATTGGGCCTTCGGCTCCGAAAGTCCATATCAATTATTTCCCGTTGAGTAGTTCGCACGGTCATACTTGTCGATGGCGCAGCACTGAATTCTGCAGCAATTTGCGAAAGGACTGCATTTCTTTCACGTTGAACGATTCTCTTTAGTCGTCGTTGCAGCCGTTCTTGCAGGATCTTTTTCGGGCCGTAGCGGGGTCGGAGATCTGATGTTTTACCTGATTGCTGATATTCACGGTACACTATAAAATGGTCGTACGGGAAAATTCCCTCTTCATCATTGCCTCGGAGATGCTGTGTCCCATTGCTCGTGCGCCGATGAACACCACGTCCAAACTCACTTAAATCTTGTAAATAGTATTCACGGGTTTGCCGCCGGATCACATTGTGCAAATTCTACAATATTTCCTCGGAGCTACTTTCCTCGGACCACTTAAATCTTGATATCCTGCCAGTTTAGCAGCAGTAACCGATCTAACAACTGCGCCAGACACTTGTTGTCTCATACAGGCGTTGCCGACCGCATCGCCGTATTCCGCCCGTTTCCATATCTCTGTACTTGAATACGCATGCCTGTACCAGTTCCTTTGGCGCTTCAGTATATTTACACTGATCTAATATAATTGCAAAATACCGGCACTACAGTATTGTCAAATTTGGGCCCACAGCAATTATAACAGCAATTACAACTCGATAACTAATTGTAATAAAAAATTTAAAATCCCCATTGCCATATTAAAAATGCATGTAGTAACCCTGAAACAAACAATAACAAACTGACAGCAATTCAAACCTAAAAACAATATTCAGATAAATACAATTTAGCAAAAGTACTTGAAATACACAACAAATTACAACGGGACTCCCTTATCACAATTTTTTGTACACCTCACTTTTTCTCGTGCGGCAACTTAAAATTTGCCCATTTACTGTACGGGAGTACCGAACTATTTCAAAACAAGTTTAGGTGAAAAACTCGTTCAGATGAACGCCAAATTAAAAGACATGAACTGTTCAATTATAGAAGGTAATTACTGAACTCAAGGGAAATCTGCAGCATTAGAATTCCTCTGCTGCTACCTCATTGGGTTTACAGAGCCGTAATCTTGCAATCTTGTTTCATTTCACTAGCCAGTCTTACGTACACTTCCTGGCAATTACACATCTCATTAAATGGGCGTGAGAAGACTTGAAACATAAATCAGTTACCACTGGCCCCACACATGCATACAAACTAATGGACCCCAGCAGAGCAAACTGAATGGCAACCTCATAACATGAACACTTAAAACAAACAAATGACCTTTTACGATGTAGTGGAATTAACGGCGACCCAAAAGGGCACACTCGATTAAAATTTTGCAAGGCGAAAAACTAAAACACACAGATGAGCAGGTGCTCAATAATACAGTTGCTCAGCTTCACGTGGTGTTCTCCAGCACTCCTGTGATAAACGCAACCAGGGAGCAGCGACAGCATAGTGGCGGCTGTACAGATCTCCAACCGTCGTTTTAAGCGTCGATTTCCTCCGGGCAACGCCAGCGTTGTGCAACCGAAGCGCTCTTGCATGCAAAAGGGGAGCTCCTTTCCAAATTACAGCTTTCCTAATAACGACTCTCAACTGCAATTAGGCTGCGCTATCACAGCAAGTGCGGCCAAGTCGTTTCGCGGTACATATATGGTGCTGCTGCCAGCACAGGGTTCCCGCTCGCCACTTCCTTTGTGCTGCTGCTAACTCCGCACTCCTAGGTTACCCGAGTCACTCCGTCTCGTGGACCACTTTCGCACCACAAGCCTCTCTGCTAAAGAGGCTCCACACGACCAGCGAGTCCACCAGAGAGGCACAGAGTTCTACAACACCAAAACTTTGCGTAAGGGTTCGACACACGACACAGACACCCTTCTCAATTGCATCAGTGAATGCAAACAGGTCAGAGTGGGTACAAAGTAACACTGATAAGTCGGCTCATACTTTCAACTTGTTTGTGTCGATTTAGTGATCACTGAAATATCACATACCATCTCAACTCGTGAGGTTTCATTTCGTTGTGTCCTTCTGGATACTTTATAGTTTTTGTCAGGCAGTGTATTTAGACGTAAGTGGCTCCAGCAGGACGGATTCGCAGCGCACTGCTTGCTTGCAACTGGGAATGCGATTAGCCAGCTCTTTCTTGGTCCCTAGATAGGACGTGTGCGTTGCATCACTCGCTGAACACGTTCACCCGATTGGAATATTATTTTGTTAGATTAGTTCGTCGATTAAGTTCATTCACACATTCCGTCTGCCCTTGATGATTTCAAACACCATAGAGATGCCGCAAAGCAAGCGACTATATCAAAGCAATCCTTTCAAGATATCCTTGCAAGAGCAACTGCAATGTATATGTGTATGTCTTCAAAACGGATCAAATGGCTCTGAGCACTATAGGACTTAACTTCTGAGGTCATCAGTCCCCTAGAACTCAGAACTACTCAAACCTAACTAACCTAAGGACATCACACACATCCATGCCCGAGGCAGGATTCGAACCTGCTACTGTAGCGGTTGCGCGGTTCCAAACTGCAGCGCGTAGAACCGCTCGGCCACTCCGGCCGGCAATGTCTATCTCTAAAGTGCACCCATATCAAATTTTGTGTTCATGAATATTGTCATCTGATCATATTTATACCTCAGTTCCCTGTTTCACAAACCCCTTCAATTTGTGACATTTCCCGATTCTTTCGAGAGTCCACCAGTAACAAGAGCAGAATTATTATCTTCCTGTAACGTCCCATCAGGCGCACGAAATGAGACTGCATTTTTCTCAGTTCTGATGCTCAGACCCAAAACTACCATAGTTCCAATTTCATAAGTTAATGTTCGTATTTAGGTGATTAATGAAGCTGCACAAAGGATCAATTGTCTCAGTTTTTTCAGTTCCGTGTCACTATTCGTCTTCATGAAAAGAAATTACAAATATCGTTAACGAGTCGAAAATTATTCGAGATAAACAAGTAACCAGTAGTAGGCCGTCACTAGCAGACCCGGATTAGAGGAAGCGTTACCCTAACTGTTATACTGAGAATTGTGCCTTATATCAATTGCTTACGTGAACATTGTATATTGTGAAGGATACTGACTGTTGGCATGTCGCCAATCGCTTGCGACACGTTCTTATAAACCAAAGTTAAGTAATGTCAGTCTATTGTAATAAAAACCATTAATGTGATTTGCTTGAACTGTTGTACAGATATCCGAGAAAGCAGCATCTTTTAGGCACCCTATATGAGACGAGTGGCAGGACCCCGCACTTACAAATTGTAATATTAACGTTTGCGTAAATTTTAACCTCAAAATTTTGTAAAAACTAATAGCACAAAATTAACAAATCGTTTTGTTTCTCTGGCACTCTTACTACGAGACTACTGTGCCTGTAAATGTTTAAGTGTAGACAGAATTGTATATGTAATTACTTTTTGTGTAGCAGTTATAAAATCTTTTATTTCATTACCGTTATGGAAAAATTTAAATTACTAAAGTAAACGAAATAATACATTTCAAAAATATGACACTTATTCACTTCATAAACTGCACATTCTTGTAATGGAATAACAACTAACACTTTGTAAACAAACAATAGAAATAACTGAACAAATTACTTATTCTCCTTGGTGTAGCTAATACAAAAACAACAACATAAATGTCAGTATTTTGACTGTTGACAGTAACTAACACAGTTTTACAGAAAGTCTTCAAAGTTATCCCTGTTTACTTTAGTGTGTGTTGCACCACTACGTCGTCACCTCACGCATACGGGACTTGTTTATTTTTATTGACTAACAGAGCGGCGGCTGTTCGAACAAAAAATGGTTCAAATGGCTCTACGCACTATGGGACTTAACATCTGAGGTCATCATTCCCCTAGACTGAGAACTACTTAAACCTAACTAACCTAAGGACATCACACACATCCATGCCCGAGGCGGGATTCGAAACTGCGCCCATAGCAGCAGCGTGGTTCCGGACTGAAGGGCCTAAACCGCTCGGCCACAGTGGACGGCCTAGTTCGAACAAGTAGATCTTCGACAGGTATACTGCAAGTAAGCTCTTTCACGTAACTAAATATAAAAAATTAAAGTGAATATAAGTTCGACGATTTTACAGGTCAAGAAAATGGACCAAAAAGGCCCGTCCATAGTTGTGGGTAAATATTACACTATGTGATCAAAAGTATCCGGACACCTGGCTGAAAATGACTTAAAGTTCCTGGTGCCCTCCATTGGCCTTGATGACAGCTTCCATTCAGGCAGGCATACGTTCAGTCAGGTGCTGGAAGGTTTCTTGGGGAATGGCAGCGGGGAATGGCAGCCCAATCTTCACGGAGTGCTGCACTGAGGAGAGGTACCAATGTCAGTCGGTGAGGCCCGGCACGAAGTCGGCTTCCAGGACATCCTAAAGGTGTTCTATAAAGTTCAGGTCAGCACTCTGTGCAGGCCAGTCCACTACAGGAATGTTATTGTCGTATAGCCATTCTCCCACAGGCCGTGAATTGTGGGCAGGTACTCGATCGTGCTGAAAGATGCAATCGCCATCCCTGAACAGCAATTCAACAGTGGGAGGCAAGAAGGTGCTTAAAACATGAATGTAGGGCTGTGATCTGATAGTTCCACGCAACACAAAAGGGGTAAAACACGACCACACCATAACACCACCGCCTCCGAGTGTAGCTGTTGGTACTACACACGCTGGCAGATGACGTTCACACAGCATTCGCCGTACTCACACTCTGCCATCCAATCGCCACATTGTGTACCGTGATTCGTCACTCCACATAGCGTTTTTTCACTGTTCAACCGTCCAATGTTTACGCTCCTTACACCAAGCGAGGCATCTTTTGGCATGTACCGGCGTGATGTGTAGTTTACGCGCTGTCGCTCGACCATGAAATCCTGGTTTCCTTACCTCCCGCCTAACTGTCATAATACTTGCAGCGGATCCTGATCCAGTTTGGAATTCCTGTGTGATGGTTTGGAGAGATGTCTGCCTATTACACATTACGACCCTCTTCAACTATCGGCGGTCTCTGTCAGTAAAGAGACGAGGTCGGCCTGTACACATTTGTGCTGTACGCATCCCTTCACGTTTCCGCCTAGGGATGTTTAGGAAAGTGGAAGTCTCGCGTACGGACGTATGACACAAGTGACATCCAATCACCTGACAAGTTTCGAAGTCCGTGAGTTCCGCGGAGCGGCTTATTCTGTTCTCTCGCGATGTCCAATGACTACTGAGATCGCTGATATGGATTACCTGGCAGTAGATGGCAGCACAGCGCACGAAATATGAAAAAAGTATGCTTCTCGGGGTGTCCGGATACTTCTGATCACATGGTGTATTTAGGTGATTTCTTAGCAGAGCGTCGCTGCTAACTATGCGCCGGAGTCCCGTCTTGCTAAATCCAATTATTTTGAGGCACGTGGAGTGGAAATTATTCGTGTTTCCGGTAAAACATTTATCAAAAACACGTGTTCATTATGGGCATTTTAACGTAAAATGTGGCGCTCTATGAGATAACCACCGATAATGCCTGAGTATACTTTGAATTTAAATTTTGTCTGGCGTCCATGTTCATGTGGGTTTGAGGATTTTCGTCAAAACCAGAGGATAATGTTTTCGGAAGTTGCTCCATAAGTACAAATGAGACAAAATCGGGATTGCGCTGAAATTCCTCGTCCCAATGGCGTCTAAACGCTACCTGTAACAGTTAAATATACTGGCTGAGTTTTTGAAGTTTTCATTGATTGTTTTGTATGTACTTTCTTTACAAATTTTGAGCAGTATGGGATGCTAGATGCGAATCTGTGCTGGAGTCTCGGTGGGTAATGGTGCTAGGGCTTTCTTCAATTCATAACAACAAATTTTCTTCTAAGCGTTTCGAACAATGCGGTGCACCGCGCCTTCATCACGTACCTAACGTAATTTCATTAAAGTTATTTTAATCTTTGAGGTCAAAAGTTGTGTTTTAAATTAACGTCCAAGATTTCAAAGTACTTCACGGCTCAACAAAAAAGTTTTGTCTCAAGTACAGATAGCGTTGAGGGTCAGTGGACAAAGTTCAAAACCATCGTACAATGTGCATTACATGAGTATGTGCCAAACAAGATCGTAAGAGATGGAAAACAGCCACCGTGGTACAACAACCGATTTAGAAAACTGCTACGGAAGCAAAGGGAACTTCACAGCAAACATAAACATAAACAAAACCTTGGAGATAAACAAAAATTACGCGAAGCGAAAAGTAGTGTGAGGAGGGCTATGCGAGAGGCGTTCAATGAATTCGAAAGTAAAGTTCTGTATACTGACTTGGGAGAAAATCATAAGAAATTATGGTCTTACGTCAAAGCGGTAGGTGGATCAAAACAAAATGTCCAGAAACTCTGTGACCAAAATGGTACTGAAACACAGGATAACAGACTAAAGGCGGAAATACTAAATGTCTTTTTCCAAAGCATTTTCACAGAGGAAGAATTTACTATAGTTACTTCTCTAGATTGTCGCACAGGTGACAAAATAGTAGATATCAAAATAGACGATAGAGGGATAGAGAAACAATTGTAATCGCTCAAAAGAGGAAAGGCCGTTGGACCTGATGGGATACCAGTTCGATTTTACACAGAGTACGCGAAGGAACTTGCGCCCCGTCTTGGCAGCGGTGTACCGTAGGTCTCTAGAAGAGCGTAGCGTTCCAAATGATTGGTAAAGGGCACAGGGCATCCCCGTTTTCAAGAAGGGACGTCGAACAGATGTGCAGAACTATAGACCTATATCTCTAACGTCGATCAGTTGTAGAATTTTGGAACACGTATTATCTTCGAGTATAATGACTCTTCTGGAGACTAGAAATCTACTCTGTAGGGATCAGCATGGGTTTCGAAAAAGACGATCATGTGAAACCCACCTCGCGCTATTCGTCCATGAGACTCAGAGGGCCATAGACACGGGTTTCCAGGTAGATGCCGCGTTTCTTGACTTCCGCAATGCGTTCGATAGAGTTCCCCACAGTCGTTTAATGAACAAAGTAAGAGCATATGGACTATCAGACCAATTGTGTTTTTGGATTGAAGAGTTCCTAGATAACAGAACGCTGCATGTCATTCTCAATGGAGAGATGTTTTCCGAAGTAAGAGAGATTTCATGTGCGCCGCAGGGGAGTGTCGTAGGACCGTTGCTGTTCACAGTATACATAAATGACCTTGTGAATAACATCAGAAGTTCACTGAGGCCTTTTGCGGATGATGCTGTGGTATATCGAGAGGTTGTAACAATGGAAAATTGTACTGAAATGCAGGAGGATCTGCAACGAATTGACGCATAGTGCAGGGAGTGGAAATTGAATCTGAATGGAGACAAGTGTAATGTGCTGCGAATACATAGAAAGAAAGATCCTTTATCATTTAGCTACAATATAGTAGGTCAGTAACTGGAAGCAGTTAATTCCATAAATTATCTGGGTGTATGCATTAGGAGTGATTTAAAATGGAATGATCATACAAAGTTGATTGTCGGTAAAGCAGATGTCAGACTGAGATTCATTGGAACAATCCTAGGGAAATGCAATCCGAAAACAAAGGAAACGGGTTACAGTACACTTGTTCGCCCACTGCTTGAATATTGCTCAGCAGTGTGGGATCCGTACCAGATAGGGTTGATAGAAGAGATAGAGAAGATCCAACGGAGAGCAGCGCGCTTCGTTACAGGATCATTTAGTAACCGCGAAAGCGCTACGGAGATGACAGATAAACTCCAGTGAAAGAATCTGAAAGAGAGACGCTCAGTAGCTCGGTACGGGCTTTTGTTGAAGTTTCGAGAACATACCTTCGCCGAAGAGTCAAGCAGTATATTGCTCCCTCCTACGTATATCTCGCGAAGAGACCATGAGGATAAAATCAGAGAGATTAGAGCCCATACAGAAGCATACCAACAATCTTTCTTTCTACGAAGAATACGAGACTGGAATACAAGGGAGAACTGACAAGATACTCAAAGTAACCCCCGCCACGCACCGTCAGGTGGCTTGCGGAGTATGGATGTACATGTAGCTGTGTTGTAACACCCCACCCGTCACTAAGCTGGTTTTGCGTATGTTCACCCCAACTAATTGACTAACAGATCAACATAGAGTGCAAAACTGCCGCAATATCGGACAACGCAAAAAAGTAATATGGCCCTGTTACTCCTGATTGAACTGCGGTGGCAGTGTTGACATTAATTGATTCAGAATTGATCACTTTTAATTAAAAAGGGGTGCACATTGATGTTATATTCAGCTATTGAGCACAGATGCAAATGTTGAACATAAAATTATTTAAGGAAGTGACTTGGGATTTCAACTACTTCATTGAAAACAGATGCAGTCGATTAGCACAGATTTATTTTAACTCACGACCTTCAAAAATGGTTTAAATGGCTCTGAGCACTATGGGACTCAACTGCTGAGGTCATTAGTCCCCTAGAACTTAGAACTAGTTAAACCTAACTAACCTAAGGACATCACACACATCCATGCCCGAGGCAGGATTCGAACCTGGGACCGTAGCGGTCTCGCGGTTCCACGACCTTCAATCATCACATTACATGACTCTCCTATCAGGCAGTGGTAATAAATTGCGTTTGCGTGGAGTAAAGCGCGATAACTCAAAAGTAATTATTATCGACTGACCCAGGCGTAATGCGAAGTGCGAGAAGAATTCTACAATAAACGGCTCATAAAACCCTCGTGGAAACTTTGCCGACGTGATCCAACAAATTAATCAGTGGCTGGAGCAGGCACAATATCACCGAATACAGCGTGACGGAGCGGCATCGTTGTGTGGATGTCGGCCGACCTCATGGTGCCGCAAGGCTGCGCTCGTCTATTCACTCCTAGCTATCTTGCTCAGTACATAGCTGAACCAAAACTTTCTATCTCCAAGCTCAATCGTTCCATTTGCTAAGTCCTAAACTACAGAGATGCTCACTCTTTCTCAGGCAAGCTGAGTAAAGTACGCCATGTCCGCACTCTAGGCAAACTGGGAATGGAAGACCCCTACCGAGACTTCTCACAGTCCGCTCTTCGCCTCGGTTTCCCCTCCAGCAAAATCACTTACGCCATTTGCAGCGCAAGTCGCGTTAATTATGCGTTGCTTCCCAGCGCCGACCAATGCCTGCTCTTGGAAGTGAACAAATTCTCACAAAATTTCCCTTCTTCTCAACTTCTGCTATATAGCTCCTCCCAGGCCACCCATCAAGGTTAGCGTCTGTACAAACACCAATTTTTCCGGAATTCTGACTCCCAGGAGAGTACTTGAAATTCCTTGGTCCTACGTTCCCATCGGAGGCCGACGTATTTCACGCTGTCGCTCTTCACGTGATTTACTTCAGGCTCTGCGGACCCTGAATTCACCGTGAAGTTGCTATAGTCACGAACACGCATATTTTGACCTCTGTTGACCGCTCCACCGTAGCTTTGCGCGGCTTTCTCGCATGATTCGCAGAAAACAGGCGTAAAGTTCTCCATCTGTTTCCCGGCACATCAGCATGGGGTCAGGGTCAACCACCCATGCTGTCACTCATCTTAAGGCGGCTGGAGGCCGGGCTGCGTTACCGCTTTCTCAGAGCTTGAGCCACCCTAAGCTGCCTATTGTCGCTTCCCTTCGCCATTCCCCATCCAGCCATGGTCAATTCTAAATACTTCCCTGGGGTAAACTAGCGTCCAGTAATCGACTCGTTTCCACAAAGTTTTCATGTCGTGTGAATTACTTTAAAACCATCACCCGACATTAATTATTCCACTATGTCCGTAATATACCCTCTACAAGATGCATTGTGCCTTGTTAGTCATTTTGTTCAGCCCTACTGTTCGCTCAACGTGAATTAGGTGATCTTTAATGACTTTATGTAAGGGGCATACTTCTTGCCATCTTACAGTGTACTTACTTGCAGAGAATCAGTTTCTCGAATTGTACGATCGATGGCAGAACAGAGAGCATGAGTGGAGAAGGAACCGGTCTGCGTAGTACCACCTGGTTGCTTGTCACTCCCTCACCACTCTCTCTCTCTATATATCTATCTATCTATCTATGTCCTCCGAGGTTTCTTGCTCTTTGTAATGGAGTCAGCGACACAGAAGGCGAGACGCTACATCGTTGTGTAGGTGAATACTGTGAACTAATTTTGTGTTGTTTCCTTGTTTGATAGACAGTAAATATCCCGTGTCAAACGGTTCGTCCTGCTTTCTTATACAGCACTTTGGTAAGCTGTAACCTGATGTCGTTCGCACCGTGTGTTAAGAACATTAAAAAAAGAGCATCCTTTCAAATCGTATTATATCCACCAAATGATAAAATTGAGCTTTATCCATTTCCGTATAGTTTTCAAAGTGATCTTTCATACTGTGAATCAGACTGTAACAAATCGTATTCATTAACAGTGGAAACAGCTACTGAAAACTAGCTGTTGTTTCAAACTTTACTCGGCCGTCTATAGTGTGTGTCTAAAATACGAGTAGTAATGTGTCCAACATTAATATTACGTGAAGTTGATTAGTTACTTTGATGTCTTGGTTATACTGAAGACCATAGCACTTTCCTTGGCAATGCTTCGTGATCAATAATGACAGTTATTTTTCAGTTGTGAAGTGTGTATTAGGGAACAGCATTTTTGGTTATGTACGTAGGTACCGCAGTAGATGATAATACAAGAGGAAGCCGAAAGAGGGGAAAGAAAACAAAACATTCTCATCAGCTTAAAACTGAGGCAAGGTGTGTAAAAATAAACTTGAAAAAAGAACACTGGGATTCTTAATCTCACTACAAACGTTAATCAGACCCTGCAAAACTTTTAGTGACTATTGATATCGTATAATTTAATACAGTACCAAGTCAACATTCAGGTCTATAGTTATCTTCCAGTTTTTTTTTTTTTTTTTTTTTTTTTTTTTTTTAAGGAAATCCGATAAAGGTTCTGATGTGACCATGTTCACACTATCATGCCAACACAGAGATCGTTTCCATTACAATAGTGCATCTACATTTAGAGAAATTATATGTTAAATACGAGCGCGTGCTGAAAAGTAATGTGTACGAATTTCTTATGTGAGAACTCTTACAACTTCGTAAATAAAACAAACAATTTTAGCATTCTACAAATTGTTTCTGCACGTCCACACATTTATTTCTCAACGTAGTCACCATGGTGACGAACACATTTTTCCTAATGAGACCAATTTGTTGATACCGACACTGTAGAATGATCGACATTGTTGACGGAGCCACAACCTCATCTCTGCTTCCACCGCCTCATCACTATCAAAGTGAAGTAGACGATGGTATTCTTTAACGTTTAGATACAGATGAAAATCTGATGGGGCCAAACCGAGACTTGATGCAGAATGATCGATGACAGTGAACCCAAGGCGTCGAAGTGTTGCACATGTCGCAGCGTTCGTGTGTGGTCCGGAAATCTCATGCCGAAGGAGAAGTTGCTCGATACGTGGACGAACACTTGGAATTCGAAACTCGATTACAGCACGCTGTTTCTCAGGCACTGGTATAGTTGTGTTACACACCGCCATGTTACACACTACATTTCGGAGTCCTCTAGCGGGAGAGGGTTGCAACGTACATCAGCAAGCGGGAAACTCGACCAAGTAATATGGATGACATATAATACCTCGACCGATATTCAGAATAGAATAAACATTCCGAGATATTACTTTTCAGCAGGTCCTCCTATAATTTTCATAGTGTTTTCTAAATTTAGTTTTTTCTAAGCACACTGGTGCACAGAGCACGCGAAATCTCGGACTGTGACAGCCTAGCGACTGAATTGCAGCACTTGCAGGCCGTGTTACGCACGAACGGTAACAACAACCGGCAGATAAAATGCGCCTTAAGACCGAAGAAACCGAGACCGCAGCCTTCCGAGCACTATGGGACTAAACATCTATGGTCATCAGTCCCCTAGAACTTAGAACTACTTAAACCTAACTAACCTATGGACATCACAAAACACCCAGTCATCACGAGGCAGAGAAAATCCCTGAACCCGCCGGGAATCGAACCTGGGAACCCGGGCGTGGGAAGCGAGAACGCTACCGCACGACCACGAGCTGCGGACGAAGACGAAGACAAACCGGTTGTGACAGCGATCATACCATATGCCGGGAACACATCCGCAAAGATCGGCAGAATGCTCAGAAAATATAATGTCAAGTGCGTGTTTCGCCCGCCATCCAAAACTAAAACATTATTAGGATCAGTCAAGGACGACTTAGGACTCCGTAAACCGAGAGTTTACAGCATCCCTTGCCAGTTCGGGAAAATGTACGAGTATATAGGTCAGACCATCCGGAAGGTACAGGAGAGATGTAGTGAACATAAAGGCCACACAGACAACGCACAGCCGAGCAAGTTCGCCGTGGCAGAACACGGCATCTCACATGCACAAGACATGAACTACGATGGCACAAAGGTGTTACAGCAATCGAACACCTTCTGGGACTGTATCCTCAAAGAGGCAGTGGAGATCCGGCTGCATGACGAACTAATACATAAAGACAGCGGTTTCCAGTTAAGCAAAGCCTGGGATCTACATCTACATCTACATTTATACTCCGCAAGCCACCTAACGATGTGTGGCGGAGGGCACTTTACGTGCCACTGTCATTACCTCCCTTTCCTGTTCCATTTCGCGGGAAGAACGACTGCCGGAAAGCCTCCGTGCGCGCTCGAATCTCTCTAATTTTACATTCGTGATCTCCTCGGGAGGTATAAGTAGGGGGAAGCAATATATTCGATACCTCATCCAGAAACGCACCCTCTCGAAACCTGGCGAGCAAGCTACACCGCGATGCAGAGCGCCTCTCCTGCAGAGTCTGCCACCTGAGTTTGCTAAACATCTCCGTAACGCTATCACGCTTACCAAATAACCCTGTGACGAAACGCGCCGCTCTTCATTGGATCTTCTCTATCTCCTCTGTCAACCAGACCTGATACGGATCACACACTGATGAGCAATACTCAAGTATAGGTCGAACGAGTGTTTTGTAAGCCACCTCCTTTGTTGATGGACTACATTTTCTAAGCACTCTCCCAATGAATCTCAACCTGGTACCCGCCTTACCAACAATTCATTTTATATGATCATTCCACTTCAAATCGTTCCGCACGCATACTCCCAGATATTTTACAGAAGTAACTGCTACCAGTGTTCGTTCCGCTATCATATAATCATACAATAAAGGATCCTTCTTTCTATGTATTGGCAATACATTACATTTGTGTATGTTAAGGGTTAGTTGCCACTCCCTGCTCCAAGTGCCTATCCGCTTCAGATCTTCCTGCATTTCGCTGCAATTTTCTAATGCTGCAACTTCTCTGTATACTACAGCATCATCCGCGAAAAGCCGCATGGAACTTCCGACACTATCTACTAGGCAATTTATGTATGTTGTGAAAAGCAATGGTCCCATAACACTCCCCTGTGGCACGCCAGAGGTTACTTTAACGTCTGTAGACGCCTCTCCATTGAGAACAACATGCTGTGTTCTGTTTGCTAAAAACTCTTCAATCCAGCCACACAGCTGGTCTGATATTCCGTTGGGTCTTACTTTGTTTATCAGGCGACAGTGCGGAATTGTATCGAACGCCTTCCAGAAGTCAAGGAGAATGGCATCTACCTGGGTGCCTGTATCTAATATTCTCTGGGTCTCATGAACAAATAAAGCGACTTGTGTCTCACACGATCGCTGTTTCCGGAATCCATGTTGATTCCTAGAGAGTAGATTCTGGGTTTCAAGAAATGACATGATACACGAGCAAAAAACATGTTGTAAAATTCTACAACAGATCTATGTCATAGATATAGGCCTATAGTTTTGCGCATCTGCTCGACGACCCTTCTTGAAAACTGGAACTACCTGTGTTCTTTTCCAATCATTTGGAACCTTCCGTTCCTCTAGAGACTTGCGTTACACGGCTTTTAGAAGAGAGGCAAGTTCTTTCGCGTACTCTGTGTAGAATCGAATTGATATTCCGTCAGGTCCCGTGGACTTCCTCTGTTGAGTGATTTCAGTTGCTTTTCTATTCCTTGGACACTTATTTCGATGTCAGCCATTTTTTCGTTCGTGCGAGGATTTATAGAAGGAACTGCAGTGCGGTCTTCCTCTGTGAAACAGCTTTGGAAGAAGGTGTTTAGTATTTCAGCTTTACGCGTGTCGTCCTCTGTTTCAATGCCATCGTCATCCCAGAGTGTCTGGATATGCTGTTTCGATCCACTTACTGATTTAACGTAAGACCGGAACTTCCTACGATTTTCTGTCAAGTCGGTACATAGAATTTTACTTTCGAATTCACTAAACGCTTCACGCATAGCCCTCCTTACGCTAACTTTGACATCGTTTAGCTTCTGTTTGTCTGAGAGGTTTTGACTGCGTTTAAACTTGCAGTGATGCTCTATTTGCTTTCGCAGTAGTTTCCTAACTTTGTTTTTTTCTCCCGTCCCTCACAGTTTTACTCGGCACGTCCCTGTCTAAAACGCATTTTACGATTGCCGTGAACTTTTTCATTAAACACTCAACACTATCAGTGTCGGAACAGAAATTTTCGTTTTGATCTGTTAGGTAGTCCTGCTTTAAGCATGATTGAAACACAACGACTGTCTACACGGAAAGCCGCTCCTGTCAGGACACCTCAAGAAGAAGGAGAAGAAGAAGCAGCAGCATTGTTGCCACGACGGCAGAGTTCCGCAAGCGACCGTAGCCGCGGAAGTACTGTGGCCCATGATGTGTCGCGGGGCTCCGCGCTTCCCCCACCACCCAGCGCCGTCCTTCCCCCACCACCGGCCGCGGCCCGCTCGGAAGCGCCCAGACGGAGGCTGTGGGAAAGGAGTGGAGATTTAAAGTCGGCATCCATCAGAGATCAATCAGACACCAACAACGCCTGAAGATGGCAAGAAGTCGGCTTGCCGAAATATCGCGCCTTTTGGACGACGCTACCTTGCTGAATACCCGAGAAATTTTCAAGATATTTGTAGGCCGGGAAAACCTCAGATCACACAAATTTTTTTTTGTTTTCTAAATTCTGTAAATGGTGGTTAATGTGAATACTATTATTGTCTAATTACAAGGTTTTCAGTAGTAACATGTTAGTCTGACAGACGAGGGTGTACTCAAAAATAATACCTCCGAATTTTTTTATTTGAAACTCTGGAAGATTGTTTCATAAACAAAGCTTTATTAACATTGTACAACTTTATTCTTCATACGTACATACCTGCAGACCTTTGCTGTCAGGCCGTATGGCGGGTAACATTGAAGCTGTTATCCCACCGCTGTATGGGGAGTCCCCAGCCACGTCCGAGGCCTGCAATTTCACTGACTGCTGTAGATCTGTCTTCAGCGATGCGTCCCGCTTCGAACTGAGCCCCTATATCCAGTGAAGATCTTTCTGGGTACACCCTCGACAGCAGTGCAATATCACCCAGACTCTCACCCGCGTTACGGTCCATCAACCAGGAGTGCTAGTCTGGAATACCACGTCATTTCATAGCAGGACCACTTCGGTTATCATCCGTACGCTCGTAAAGCACAGCGGTTCGTCGACGGCACCCTCTATTGCCCTTTACGGCAAGCCATCCAAGGCCTAAATGTTTCTACTGCTTGTCTTCATGCTTGCCAATCCCTACTCTGACCAGCGAGGTTGCCGGATCTGTCCCCATTTGGGAAAGTGTGAGCTTTATGCGCAGGCCCCTCCAACCGTCTCTGGATTTTGACGATGTAAATGTAAGCCCAGGATGGCTTGCCATGGAGGATAAGTAAACGGGGCATGGAATGTAGTCAACGTTCCGCTGTGCTCTATCGGTACTGTGGATGAGAAGCAAAGAGGTCCTGCCATTAAGAGAAACGGCGCTGCACACCATCAATGTTGGTTGTCTGGCCGTGTGGTGGCCGACAGTCAGGCTGGTATGCCACCGCTCTTCGGGGAATCTGCAGATAAGTTTTTGTTGGTTAAAGGGACTCAGCTTGAAGTACGAATCATCACTTAAGACAATTCTACTCCAGTGAATAAAATTACAGGCCGGAGACTTGCCTGGAGGTGTCCCAAACGGCCGGCAAGTGTGGCCGAGCGCTTCTAGGCGCTTCAGTCTGGAACCGTGCGTCCGCTACCGTCGCAGGTTTGAATCCTGCCTCGGGGATGGGTGCGTGTGATGTCCTTAGGTTAGTTAGGTTTAAGTAGTTCTAAGTTCTAGGGGACTGATGACAGATGTTAAGTCCCATATTACTCAGCCATTTGAACCATTTGTCCCAAACGGAGGTTGGACGCCTGTCTGTCTGTCGCCCACCATACTGCCTGACTATTGGGCCACCGATTCACAGCAGGACCCCTTTCGCTGTCGTCCGCGACGCCGTTACAGCACAGCGGTACGTCGACGTTTAATTGCCATTCCTGACAATATATTCTGGGCTTATATTTCAGCAAGATAAAGCCTGCGCATGTATAGCCAGGTTCCTACTGCTTGTCTTCGAACTTGCCAAACGCCACCTTGCTCAGAAAGGTCGCTGAATCTCGCCCTAACTGAGAAAATCTGAAGCATTACGGGAAGGGACTCCAGGCAGCTCTGTATTTTGAAGATCTGACGCGCCCATTGCACATAATTTGGCACATTATCCCTCAAGAGGACATCCAACATCTCTATGAATCAATGACAAGCCTAATAACTGCTTGCATAAAGGACAGTGGTGAACCAACGCATTGATGACTTGCTCAATTTGTGAAGCTCTTTTTCTTGAATAAATCATCACATTTTTCTGAAATTGTAATCATTTACGAGTATTTGTTTGTACACCTTCATCGCATCTATCGATTTCCGTCAGATCGGGATAAGTTCTTCGTGGTGCGTCGCTATTTTTCCCACTTAGATTGTACATTTGGCAATGGGCTTGTTCATGGAACTAAGAGCTACTCCAAGAGAAAAATAGTGCCTGATTTTTAAAATGCTGTACAGTGTAATTGTTCTTCGATGATGATTTTTATCACATTCTATGAATAAATGTAGAATGTCCTAGTCAGGATCACAGCCAGATGGAGACGGAATTAAGTTTAACAAATGTGTCAATTGAAGATGAATTCATTGACACAGATCATGTGCTCGATTGAGACTTCGTAGTATATGTGGTGCCAAAGGATTAGCAATTCTTCCCTCGACTTGTCTCGTAAGAGACTGTAGGGCACACATCATGCCAGTACATACTGGATACTTGTTAACTTGTAAACTGATTACATCAAGTACAGCCTGACGTATATAACTTACACACGTTGTTGGGGCGATCTTATATACACTCCTGGAAATTGAAATAAGAACACCGTGAATTCATTGTCCCAGGAAGGGGAAACTTTATTGACACATTCCTGGGGTCAGATACATCGCATGATCACACTGACAGAACCACAGGCACATAGACACAGGCAACAGAGCATGCACAATGTCGGCACTAGTACAGTGTATATCCACCTTTCGCAGCAATGCAGGCTGCTATTCTCCCATGGAGACGATCGTAGAGATGCTGGATGTAGTCCTGTGGAACGGCTTGCCATGCCATTTCCACCTGGCGCCTCAGTTGGACCAGCGTTCGTGCTGGACGTGCAGACCGCGTGAGACGACGCTTCATCCAGTCCCAAACATGCTCAATGGGGGACAGATCCGGAGATCTTGCTGGCCAGGGTAGTTGACTTACACCTTCTAGAGCACGTTGGGTGGCACGGGATACATGCGGACGTGCATTGTCCTGTTGGAACAGCAAGTTCCCTTGCCGGTCTAGGAATGGTAGAACGATGGGTTCGATGACGGTTTGGATGTACCGTGCACTATTCAGTGTCCCCTCGACGATCACCAGTGGTGTACGGCCAGTGTAGGAGATCGCTCCCCACACCATGATGCCGGGTGTTGGCCCTGTGTGCCTCGGTCGTATGCAGTCCTGATTGTGGCGCACACCTACACGGCGCCAAACACGCATACGACCATCATTGGCACCAAGGCAGAAGCGACTCTCATCGCTAAAGACGACACGTCTCCATTCGTCCCTCCATTCACGGCTGTCGCGACACCACTGGAGGCGGACTGCACGATGTTGGGGCGTGAGCGGAAGACGGCCTAACGGTGTGCGGGACCGTAGCCCAGCTTCATGGAGACGGTTGCGAATGGTCCTCGCCGATACCCCAGGAGCAACAGTGTCCCTAATTTGCTGGGAAGTGGCGGTGTGGTCCCCTACGACACTGCGTAGGATCCTACGGTCTTGGCATGCATCCGTGCGTCGCTGCGGTCCGGTCCCAGGTCGACGGGCACGTGCACCTTCCGCCGACCACTGGCGACAACATCGATGTACTGTGGAGACCTCACGCCCCACGTGTTGAGCAATTCGGCGGTACGTCCACCCGGCCTCCCGCATGCCCACTATACGCCCTCGCTCAAAGTCCGTCAACTGCACATACGGTTCACGTCCACGCTGTCGCGGCATGCTACCAGTGTTAAAGACTGCGATGGAGCTCCGTATGCCACGGCAAATTGGCTGACACTGACGGCGGCGGTGCACAAATGCTGCGCAGCTAGCGCCATTCGACGGCCAACACCGCGGGTCCTAGTGTGTCCGCTGTGCCGTGCGTGTGATCATTGCTTGTACAGCCCTCTCGCAGTGTCCGGAGCAAGTATGGTGGGTCTGACACACCGGTGTCAATGTGTTCTTTTTTCCATTTCCAGGAGTATATATATATATATATATATATATATATATATATATATATATATATATATATATATATATATATTGTGTGTGTGTGAAAGCCAAGCTCACTTGATTTTAAGACCTTTATTTCAACTACTGGTTTCGATAGAATCGTGCTGTCATCTTCAGATTGGTGTTACACTTTGGATATATTTTCACATGCCGCTTATGTGTCGTCGACATTTTGAGAACAAAGTGTAAATACATTAAACAAAACTCCACATGGTTTGTCATTTATAAAACAGAATGCTCCCAGATGGATTGTCAAACAAAGAAAAGGTAAAAGTGCAACACCTTGGGGACTAACAGAGATGAAACTACACGCCATGTGGACGTGTGTCCACATGAGGTCGTCGACAAGGCGTCTAGTTTCATCTCTGTTGGTGCTACGGATGTGCCGTGGCCCGCCTCGTGTTTGAGCCGTCGACAGGTTGGCGTCGTGTATTCGGATTGTGACCTCTGGTTTTCTTAGTGCGTTCACTGCCGCCACTACGTTTGCTCGCTTTGTCTGTCCGTGAGTGGCACCAGCAGCATTTATCGATAGCGAGTACTGTGGTACTATCTTTGGAGCGACCGGTAGTACTTCCGGGCCGTCGTGTGTCGGAGTTCAGTTGGGACGGAGCAGCGGTGAGTCCCGACAACGCCAGTACTCGCCGATTCTTTTTTCTTCTCTTTTTCTTTACCGGACATTCACCCCCAACATGTCATTCTTGGAACTATTTATTATAATTATTGCTATGATAAAATGTCAAGTAATGATTTATCGACGATCAGTGCCTTCATATAAGAGTGCTCTCTTAGGAGTGAGTTATTATCGTCGATAATTCAGAAATTAAAACTGAAACACACTTGTTTTATAATTTGCAGTATGCAGTTTCAATGCAACGGGAAGTTCAAAATTTATCACTAACACATCACCATAATCATTAAATATCACTTAATAATGTATCAACGATGCAAGTTTTCTAGATAGAATATGATAACAAAACAGGGGTTAAACCTCTCATGGTTAAGTTGAGGCGTAGCGCCGTATACCGATCCTGCCTTGGAGGCGGTTAAGTGGGAGATGTGTCTCAGAACTGGATAGTGAGAGATAGTGGCGTGAGAATAGAAGCGCGTGGTTTATGTATCAGCCAATAGAGGACAATATTGGATAGGGGACTGATTTAGTTTCGATTGTGCCCACTAGAGTGCACTAAAGTAATAGAATGTTTTTCATAAACTGTTCTAGTATTTTCGTAAAGTGTCATTATGTCTTTTTGTGTATGTAAAATGTTATAAATGTGTTCTAGCAGTATGAATGATGCGTGAGTGTGGTTTAAGGTTAATGTGAAGATAATTATTTAACGAGTTATGTAGTGGGATTTAGTGTGGGAAAATTTCGAAGAAGTATGGATGTGGACAAAGGGGATTTTTGTAGAATAGATTTGTAAAGTAAGTTTATGGTGAAGGGAAAGTTAATTAAGGGATAAATAACAATAGTAACTAACTTTCTGCATAAACAAAACTTCAGTATATTAGATAATTACGTCGGTAAAAAGTTCAGTCGTTAGGTTTACTATTTTGCGATTGGTTATTGATGAAAAGCGCGGACTAACGCGGGAGAATGTTGTTTTGCTATTGGCTGTTGAGTAAACTGAGCAATGGTAGAGCAATATTCTTCGCGCGCCTTTCTCTGCTGGTAGAGAAGACAGAGAATTCTAGAGAAGAGTCGGAGCCTAGCCATGAAACAGATCGGACGTGTGTAGTAGTAGTTCCGATGGAAATGATAAGTTGCCGGATCTAGCAGTGTTTCATACATCAAAACTGTTGGAAAGTGACGGCATAATTATTCCGATGGGCGTGTAGAAATTTCGGAATTTTTAAGTGAATTTTGTGACGAGAAAAGACATAAATTCCGTGTGGCGTATTGAGCAGGTCTGTGGCTAAAAACTGTGACTGCATTTGATACCGACAGACTTAATA
Source organism: Schistocerca nitens (assembly GCF_023898315.1). NCBI lineage: Eukaryota > Metazoa > Arthropoda > Insecta > Orthoptera > Acrididae > Schistocerca > Schistocerca nitens. The sequence goes on from NC_064620.1 coordinate 12,801,960, forward strand.
ATTGTCGAGCATTATCAATGAAAAACAATCAGTATTTTTGTAGCTATTACGTTTTCGGGAACTGCAACACCATAAACTTGCTAAAGTGAGTGAAAGGGATTCTAAGTGACTGTGTTGAGACTACCAAGGGGTTGGCAGTGATACTTGTTCACCTAAGTTTCAGAATATATTAAATAAGCAAAAAATTTCCAACCTTTCATTTCGTGTGAAAATTTTCTCGCGAAACGTAGATTTAGTGACTTTAATTGCAGCCTGGTTCACATCGAAGTACAGTAGGTTTATCTCGGCTTCCCTACTGATGATCTGCTGAGACAATGTTCGCAGGTAGGTCCAGGTTCGTCGTAAAGGGACGGAAAGAACCGCGCCCCCGCAAAGTGCTGCGTAATGAATAATGTCGTGGTTTCGGGAGTCAAATGTTGTTTGTTCGTATTCCGATACAAGCAGTTTCTTTCATGTTACCGTCGTTAACACGTTCTTTTACTTTCTTACGAATGTAATACAAGCATGTTCTGCAATATTGCATGTTACTTACATTCAGTCTGATCGGAGAACGAAGAATGAAATAAATATTTGGCGATTTACGACTGTGTGGTTAGGCAGCAACCAAAGAGGACAGTTTATCCACATTCTGCCTTCTCACTAATATTTGGCTCTTTATCTCTGAATATGTGCCGATTTCCGAGTGTATAGTTAGGCTGGAACCTAAGAGTAAGGCTTTAAATGCTGCGACCCAAAACGAGCAACAATTAAATTTGTATTTTTTCTTCTCACAATTACTTATCTATTTATCTCCGAATATGTAGCGACTCCGGAGTGTGGATAGGAGGGAACCTAAGAGGAAAGCTTAAATTGCTGCGACTGAATCGAGGAGCTACAATATTCATATTCTCGCTTGTCACAAAGTTGACAGCCGATCATGCGGTAGTCGATATTGTGCGTGACGTCAACATGACGTCACGTTCGCGGGGATTGTGAAACGAGCATTGCCCTCCTGAAACACGCGGAAAACTCGAAGAATACGCAAAGCAAATCATTGCTCATCTTTCTGTAACCCCAATCTGCTTCTCGTAACTGAGCTAGATCAGCGCAAATTCTAAAGCTGAAGCACGGCTGCGGCAAAAAATTGAATTAATGATATTCAGCTGCTGAAACGATTTAAAAAAAAATATGATTGTTAAACGTCTGGCAAAAGGGTAAATAATAAGAGTGATGTTTCCCCCAAAATCCTAAGTCTATCAAAAACACACGGATGAGCCTAAATATTATGACTACCTTCTTAATAGTCATCATTGAGCCCGATTATCAGCGATCTGACTGTTTGTTTGTAGGTTTGTGGAGGTACGTGGCGTTAGATGACTACACATAGGTCACGAAATTCGCGTAACTAACAGGCCAGTGATTTGCGCGCACGGTGATGGTGCTAGGTAGCGACCCAGATGGGTTTCATAGGACTTACATCAGACAAATTTGGTCGCCGAGACATCGTCAGTTCCCTATAATGCTCCTGACACCACTGCAGCATGGTTCTGACTCCGAGACTCGGACCATTACACTACTGGCCATTAAAATTGCTACACTACGAAGATGACTTGCTACAGACGCGAAATTTAACCGACAGGAAGAAGATGCTGTGATTTGCAAATGATTAGCTTTTCAGATCATTCACTCAAGTTTGGCTCCGGTGGCGACACCTACAACGTGCTGACAGGACGAAAGTTTCCAACCGATTTCTCACACACAAACAGCAGTTGACCAGCGTTACCTGGTGAAACGTTGCTGTGATGCCTCGTGTAAGGAGGAGAAATGCGTACCATCGCGTTTCCGACTTTGATAAAGGTCGGATTGTAGCCTATCGCTATTGCTATTTATCGTATTGTGACATTGCTGCTGCCGTTGGTTGAGATCCAATGACTGTTAGCAGAATATGGAATCGGTGGGTTCAGGAGGGTAATACGGAACGCCGTGCTGGATCCCAACTGCCTCGTATCACTAGGAGTTGAGATGACAGGCATCTTATCTGCATGGCTGTAACGAATCGTGTAGCCACGTCTCGATCCCTGAGTCAACAGATGGGGACGTTTGAAAGACAACAATCATCTGCACGAACAGTTCGACAACGTTTGCAACAGCATGGACTATCAGCTCGGAGACCATAGCTGCGGTTACCCTTGAATCTGCATCACAGACAGGAGCGCCTGCGATGGTGTACTCAACAACGAACCTGGGTGCACGAATGGCAAAGCGTCATTTTTTTCGGATGAAACCAGGTTCTGTTTACAGCATCATGATGGTCTCATCCATGTTTGGCGACATCGCAGTGAACGCATATTGGAAGCGTGTATTCGTCATCGCCTTACTGGCGTTATCACCTGGCGTGATGGTTTGGGGTGCCATTGGTTACACGTCTCGGTCACCTCTTGTTCCCATTGACGGCACTTTGAACAGTGGACGTTACATTTTAGATGTGTTACGATCCGTGCCCATACCCTTCATTCGATCCCTGCCAAACCCTACACTTCAGCAGGATAATGCACGACCGCATCTTACAGGTCCTGTACGGGCCGTTCTGCAGACAGAAAATGTTCGACTGCTGCCCTGGCCAGCACATTCTCCAGATCTCTCGCCAGTTGAAAACGTCTGGTCAATGGTGGCCGAGCAACTGGCTCGTCACAATACGCCAGTCACTACTCTTGATGAACTGTGGTATCGTGTTGAAGCTGCATGGGCAGCTGTCCCTGTACACGCCATCCAAGCTCTGTTTGACTCAATGCCCAGGCGTATCAAGGCCGTTATTACGGCCGGAGGTGGTTGTTCTGGGTACTGATTTATCAGGATCTATGCACCCAAATTGCGTGAAAATGTAATCTCATGACAGTTCTAGTATAATATATTAGTCCAATGAATAGCCGTTTATCATCTGCATTTCTTCTTGGTGTACCAATTTTAATGGCCAGTAGTGTATATTGCTGAAAGATGACATTGCCGTCGGGGGAGATATGAGACGTGAAGGGATCCATGTGGTTCACAGTTGGCAGTCTTCTATTACTACCTCAGGTCCCATGCAAGCGCAAGAGAATGTCTCCCATAGCGTACCACTGCTCGCACCAGCCTGGATCCGCGGCACGCTGCGCGTTTCGAGCCGCCGTTCACCTCGATGACGGCGTCTCTGGAGGCGATGGCGACCTAATGCGGCCAACATGTGACTCACCCGAAGAGCCGCCACGTTTCCATTGATCGACGGTCGACTCCCGATGGCCCCGTGCCCACTACAGTCGTAATTGACTATGTGATACGAATAGTTCGTTGCGGAGCTCCATGTACGATGTACGGTGTGCTCCGAAACACTTGTGCGTGCACCAGCATTGTTTTCTTGCGGCAGAGATGCAACAGAACACCATCTGTTCTATTTAACAGAACAGACTAGCCTCCGAAAACCATATTCTGTGAAGAGGCGTGGACGTCCAAGCATTTGGCGCCTAGTAGTATTTTCACTGTGCTTCTGTCTCCTTCCATAGATGCTCACGACAGTAGTACGTGATCATTCGACCAGCTTCGGCGTTTTTGAGATATTTATTCACAGACTCGGCATAACAATAATCTGCCCTTTGTCAAAGTCGCTTAGCTGAGCGGTTCTAGGCGCTTCAGTCCGGAACCACGCGGCTGCTACGGTCGCAGGTTCGAATCCTGCCTCGGGCATGGATGTGTGTGATGTCCTTAGGTTAGTTGGGTTTAAATAGTTCTAAGTCTAGGGCACTGATGACCTCAGTTGTTAAGTCTCATAGTGCTCAGAGCCATTTGAACCATTCTAGGCGCTTCAGTCCGGAATTACGCGGCTGCTACGGTCGCAGGTTCGAATCCTGCCTCGGGCATGGATGTGTGTGATGTCCTTAGGTTAGTTGGGTTTAAGTAGTTCTAAGTCTAGGGCACTGATGACCTCAGATGTCAAGTCTCATAGTGCTTACAGCCATTTGAACCATCAAAGTCGCTTATCTCAATGGATTTCCCCATTTGCAGCCCATATCTTCGCTAGGGTGATCCCCCGTCCCTGTCTGCTTACATACTTTTTTATTTACAAGGTCACAACGTCACATAAAACTTCGCGGTGGGGAGCGGACATAATGTTTTGGCTTATCGGTCTACAGTGTGTCTTCATTTTACCTCAGTATTTATGCTTGACAAACGCGAGGCAGAATATTTCCGCAGTTCGGAGCTGGTGCGGGCAACAATGTTAAACTTTGCCTTTGCCTAATGAGTAATGTGACTGACGACAAGAGATGGCACGAGCATAAATCACGCTATAAAACAAATAGAGACTTGTTCAGGGCTCACTAGCTTCTAACTGGTGTCTGGAAAAAAAAAAAAAAAGAAAATGGTTCATATGGCTCTGACTATTATGGGACTTAACTTCTGTGGTCATCAGTCCCCTAGAACTTAGAGCTACTTAAACCTAACTAACCTAAAGACATCACGCACATCCATGCCAGAGGCAGGTTTCGAACCTGCGACCGTAGCGGTCGCGCGGTACCAGACTGTAGCGGCTGGTGTCTGACAACAGAGACCTTCAAATAAATAGCCTCTTCCTTGCTAATAATTCTTTTTCTACCGGCGAAGGTCGCAATTATATCCACAACAACCCATTTGAATTCTAAAGCATTCTGCCGATAACAAATGCACATGGCCAAATGCCTCCCTAAATTCCTATTAAAACGCGACTTAGATCCCACGTCTCCCACAATAGAAAAATTCCGCGGTTTCACGATAAAAAATGATAAGAAGATTTCAGGACGTGACAGTCATACGCGAAGGTGAGACACCATATTAAGAGTAAATAGGGACAATTTTAAAAAGAGAATGGAAAGCTAAATGACATTATGTCATTACTTGATGGAGAAAGTCTGCCTGAGGAATCAAGTGCTCTAGTTGACTCTGAAGGTAGAACACTTTCTAAATGATAATGGCTTTTATCATTTATACACTATGTGATAAAAAGTATCCGGACACCCCCAAAACATAAGTTTTCCATATTAGGTGGATTGTGCTGCTCCCTACGGCCAGGTATTCCATATCAACGATCTCAGTAGTCATTAGACATCATGAGATAGCAGGATGTGGCGCTCCACGGAACTCACGGACTTTGAACGTGGTCAGGTGATTGGGTCACCTGCGTCATACGTCTGCACGCGAAATTTCCACACTCCTGAACATAAAAAATGGTTCAAATGGCTCTGAGCACTATGGGACTTAACATCTTGGGTCATCAGTCCCCTAGAACTTAGAACTACTTAAACCTAACTAACCTAAGAACATCACACACATCCATGCCCGAGGCAGGATTCGAACCTGCGACCGTAGCAGTCCCGCGGTTCCGGACTGCAGCGCCTAGAACCGCAGGACCACCGCAGCCGGCTCCTGAACATCCCTAGATCCACTGTTTTCGATGTGATAGTGAAGTGGCAATGCGAAGGGACAAGTACAGCACAAAAGCGTACTGTCCGACCTCGTCTGTTGACTGACAGAGACCGCCGACAGTTGAAGAGGGTCATAATACGCAATAGGCAGACATCTATCCAGACCATCACACAGGAATTCCAAACTGCATCATGATCCACTGCAAGTACTATAACAGTTAGGCGGAAGGTGATAAACCTTGGATTCCATGGCCGCGCGGCTGCTCATAAGCCACACGTTAGGCCGGTAAATGTCAAACGATGCCTCGCTTGGTGTAAGGAGCGTAAACAATGAACGGTTGAACAGTGGAATAACGTTTTGTGGAGTGACGAATCACGGTACACAATGTGGCGATCCGATGGCGGAGTGTGGGTACGGCGAATTCCCCGTGAACGTCATCTGCCAGCGTTTGTAGTGCCAACAGCTAAGCTCAGAGGCGATGGTGTTATGGTGTGGTCGTGTTCTTCATGGAGGGGGCTTGCACCCCTTTTTGTGTTGCGTGACATTATCACAGCACAGCCCCACATTGATGTTTTAAGCACCTTCTTGCCTCCCACTGTTGAATTGCTATTCGGGAATGGCCATTGCATCTTTCAACATGATCGAGCACCTGTCCATAATTCACGGCCTGTGCGAGAATGGCTACACGACAATAACATCCCTGTAATGGACTGGCCTGCACAGAGTCCTGACCTGAATCCTGTGGGATGTTTTTGAACGCTGACTTCGTGCCAGGCCTCACCAACCGACATCGATACCTCTCCTCAGCGCAGCACTCCGAGAAGAATGGGCTGCCCTTCCCCAAGAAACCTTCCAGCACCTGACTGAACTTATGCCCGCGAGAATGGAAGGTGACATCAAGGCTAAGGGTGGGCCAACACCATATTTAATTCCAGCATTACCGATGGAGGGCGCCACGAACGATTGAGTCATTTTCAGCCAGGTGTCCCGATACTTTTGATCATATAGTGTACATCATGAAGCTTACTTTTGACAGGAGCCACTTGAGGCCTATGTATTATCGTAAGAAAATTTGCTTAACTTAATTTTTGCATAGTTGGCGTAACATGCATTCAGTCTGAAGATGAAGTTTTGAAACACGTAATGCTCAATGAAGAATTGTGCGAACGAGACCTTTCTATATTTCAAATTTGTGCCAAATCTGTATGGTCGCCTGCCTCTACCATGAATGTTTTTCCCCATCAAGTAGTGGAATTTATGCCTCATCAGGCTGTAAATGAGTGTTACACCTAACTAACAAGCTAATACACAGATCTGAAGTGGGGCTTGTCAAAAGCGAGCTTCGTGATGGATACAGGATAAAAGCCATTATGATCGAGAAATGGATCCTAATGGGTTTTATCCTAGATGGAATTTTGTGCCTAATCGCACTATAAACGAGTGTTACAACTAACTATGAAAAAATTAAGTGTAAAAGCCGTTCAGTAAATTTTCGTAAGATAATACACATATTTCAAGTGGTGCTGGTGAAAACCGAGCTTCGTGATGGATATAGGATAAAAACCAGAAAGCGTTAGATCTTCATTGTTGTCTAGAGCAGTTGATTCCTCAAGCAGATTTCTCTAAGCTTCGGTGTGATTATAAAATTTTGAAACGTTCAACGCTTAATAAATAATTATGTGATTAAGATGTTTCTATATTTCGAAGTTGTGCCATGTGACAATGCGTTACCTTTCGCTGTGGTTTCTAGTACATCTGAAATAAAAAAAAAAACCATAAAATTCCATCAGCAGAACTCTGTAAACTTGTCGGTCATTCTCACAGCGTGCTGCTCCAGATTTAGATCTACAACAGCCGACAATTGGTAGTAAACATTCAGTAGAAAATACGAGTTCCACAACACTGGCGTAACAGAAAGAACAAAACATCATGTGTGTACGCGGACACAAGGACCTCAGATATATGCAAAATATACAGAAACTCCCACGAAAATTAAATAAACGTATGTACATACAAGAGAACATCCCACAAAGACTAAAAACACTGCAAAACTGGACACTATCACCCCAGAATTAAAATAGCAAGGCAGGGTAAAGAACATTTTACTGTAGAACTAAGACAATGTGTGGGCTTCGGTATGGAGGAGTGTTCTGTATTTCATCTGTTTCCTGGGAGCCATTCTCCCGGTGCGTTGGTTGTGTCAATATTTCAGTATTTTCGTTCATCTTCTTCTCAAACAAACGAGACTTTATATAATGCCAGTCGGGTTTCGAATTGTGGTTCCTATAGCCATTGCCATTCTCAGCTGTTTTGTATTTGCGTGCTCGCAGTAATCTTCATCCTTGAGTTGTTTTCTTTCGTAATCAACATTTGCATTACGTTTCTCTCTCTCATATTCGTCGAGGTCAATCACAATCAGCCTACATGGTTCTAGACCCTTCTTTCCTGACCCGAAGAGTGACCACTTGTGTTTGGTAGGACCGAATTGATGGACAGTTATGTCAGCTTCCCACTCGTGCATGGGCTATTCAAATGTCGGTTTCGCTTTACAGTCTCGTCGAAGTACATCGCGTGTGACGTGAAATGCGTCGCTGCAAAGAGCTCAGACGAACTCTATTTTACTCAGCCACCGACTAGTACATCTCCATTATTTCGGATACAAAATGCATGACGGACGTGCCATTCCAACCTTAGAAAATGCTCCACCGCTGAGGTGACTTGTCATGAATTCGATCTGCCGATGGACGAAAGCTCGGCCTGGTCTAGAGGCTGGCGCACAAGCTACGGATTCCTTCCTAACGATGTCCGGCGGAGTGGGGCCGTTCGACCTTAGGCTGCTGCTTGCAGTACAGCTTTCGTTTTTCACTTCTAACTCGGCTCTCTCCTTGCGGTTAGAGTAGTTCCGTCACTAGCAGTAGCCTCATTTCTTTCTTTATCAGTTCCGAGTCTCGTTTAAGTGAGACAGAATCTTCCGATTCTGTAATTTGAATTGATCTATCGCTTTCGACCCCTGACGCTTCTCTTAACATTACACTCTCTGTGCAAGTTTTGAATAAGTTCTCAGTATTTTTAACTTTGTCAGCGAGGGAAGAGTTAACTTCCCGTTTTGTTTATTTATTTCGGCCTGGCAATCTACTCCATTATGAAACGCTTTACTGACGTTCTCTATACATTTATTGATAGTTTTGAATGTGAGATTAAGCTCAGCCATCTTCTTCAAAAAATCCTGTTTATCTTTCTCAATTTCGATCCTATCTGCTTTTGCTTCCTTCTATCGCCTTCTCCATTTTGCAACATCATCTTCGTTCCGGCCTTTGCTTTTTTCCTGTCGGCTTCCGCATTTTGAGGCATCAGCGTAATCCTCGGTGGCATAGTACCCAACCACATCTTCCAACATGGACTGACTAGATGCCACTTTCTCATTCGTTTGCTGATTGTCCTTATTTTCTTCAGGACCCATGTTGTCCTCCTGTGCAACAGGCGCTGTTTCTTCTTCAGTTGATTTCTCCATGAGAGGTTCTGCAAAATTATTCCCAGATGCGAATGGAGTCTCATCCCGTGTGATGTTTCTCGCTTCATCAGACCGGGTTCCGCTGGTGCTTTCTATGATTTACTGAACGCTACACTGGCCTAACTTTCACTAAATAACTACGGGCAGACAATGTAGTCGCCAAACAAAATAATCTAAACATATATAAAGTCCTCACACATTGTACATTTATTCGTCTCATGTGGCATAAAGCGAAATAGCGTATTATAACACACCCAAAATACACAACTATAAGTAATAAAGCTGCCACTGCTGAAGGAAAAAGATTAAAAAAAATGATTCAAATGGCTCTGAGCACTATGGGACTCAACTGCTGAGGTCATAAGTCCCCTAGAACTTAGAACTACTTAAACCTAACTAACCTAAGGACAACACACACATCCATGCCTGAGGCAGGATTCGAACCTGCGACCGTAGCGGTCGCGCGGTTCCAGACTGTAGCGCCAGAACCGCTCGGCCACCAACGGCCGGCGAAAAAGATTAAGCAAAGGGGTTAGCGTCAGCTTATTTCTACATGGTGAACTGCATTTCATCGCACGTTTCTGATTCTGTCTAGAAAGACAAACGAAAGGTATGAATCCTGGATCAGGGTATACGTATAATGCGGTACTTACGGGTGTGGGCAACTGTGTTTCGTGCGATTTCACTGGGGTTCGGCTGAAGTGAGTGCAAACTGCCTGTCACACTTCTGAACTCAAAACGCAATTAACTCTACAACCTGTTCTACACTTCACAGGTTTACAGCAACACAATGTAACTCATGTTGCTCAATACAGACGCAGGTGACGTTTAAAAAATCATAAAAAATAAATTAAACAATTAACATTCCTGGTTAATCAAAAATCTTGCTAGTAACGACATAGTCATGATATTTATTAAGAGGAATACATCGTCTCATCGGATATTTATAAGACAAAAAAAAAAGGAAAAAGGAAAAGTATTCGTTAAAATTAAACATCAGTTTATTGATTCTTAAGAAAATTATTTGCAGATCAAGGGAAACTACAATGACAATTCACTATGTCAAGGATAAAAGTTATGAACATGCAGTTACAGAGTTACGTTGTTCTAATAATTTTCTGGTATGCAGCCGGATCCCGTCGACATTCTGCCACGATATTTCGGCCCAGAGACGTCCGGCCATCATCAGGTGAGTACACAACTACTGAAGAGCCCAGGTGCAGTCGCAGTATTTATGCCGAATCTCGCGCATGCGGTCTCTGGGCCGAAATATCCGGTTTCCAGATTTTGGAATTCTGTAATCAAAGAATCAGTGGAAATACGTCTTGCCGATAATCTTATAAATCGTGACAACGGCTTTCAGCTGGATAAAAATTGGAATCCTGTTATTAAAATTATGCAGTCACAGCGGAATCGACGGCGTCATTCGATACTGAATGACTAGATGGTCTTTTACTTTCACCACCGAGGGCAGCACGTACAACTCGGCTATGCCGCGCATGTCAACACCTGACGCATGCGCTGTAGGATGCCAGTACATTTCGCATGCGCGAGATTCGGCATAAATGCCGCGACTGCACCTGGGCTCTTCAGTAGTTGTGTACTCACGGGGGTGACAGCTATATGGGCGAAGAGGCAACAAGCCACGTAGTTCCATTCCAGACCACTAGAGGCGCTAGGGGTCAAACGAAGCTGGAATTGACCAATGAGAGCTGTCTGAACTCCAATGGTGGTTGTTTTGAAATATTCTATCGTCTTGCTGTGCACTGAAGTCTGTGGTCCTCGGTTACAGTCGTCTTTGTATTTGTTTAATATTTACATGCTACTCATTTCATTATAAACAGATTTTTTACATTAAATTCCCTAAAGCTCACCGTGGAATTGAAGAAATTTCCTTCTGAAAAATGTCCACAATGAATTGTAAGGTAAGACATTTAATTTTTCATTAAATAATCTCGTAGCTTATAAATGAAATGTATTCTCTTCTATCGTGAATTAAGCCGTGTGGTTTCCGTTTGTTTATTTAAATAACTTTGATATGTCTGTAGTTGTTTTATTTATTGAAGACGTTTCTGTTTTTTTTTTCAGAATATTCAACGCAAAAGATTGACGTTGAAATACTCCTGTAAGTTCCCGGCTGTTAATCTGGGTTCAATGGAGGAAATTTGCAACAAGCATTTCTACAGGTTTCCAAAACAACCTCAAGAGTTGCTTCTAAAGTGGAAGAGTGTTTGTAAACTGACAAAAGATGTGAACTGTGCTTCTTATTTAGTATGTGAAGATCATTTTTTCGAAAAAGATTTTATGAATAAAAGTAGGCATAGGCTAAACAGGGGTGTGTTTCCAAAACATGTAACAGGTGTTCCTTGTGAAATTGCCAAAATCGGTAGTGAATCAGGTGACACTGTTGTTAACAGCGAATTGGGCCTACCAAGCACTAGAGGTGCTATGGCAACAGTTCATTTTACAGCTGCTAATACCAGAAGTGAAACTGGTGTTAATGACCTACAAAGCCTTAGTTGTGCTGTGGCAAGTAGTTCTCATGTAGGTGTTTGTACCAGAAGTGGATCAGGTGAAACTGGAGTTAATAGTGAATTAGACTTGCCAAGCACTAGTGGTACCATGGAAAATCTTTATTATACAGGTGCCAATAGCAGAGGTGAGACCGGTGTTAGTGAATTACCTAGCACTAGTTGTGATGAGCAGAGTAATTCATCGAGTGATGCACCTCTTAAATTTTTTATCTCCCCTCAAAATGAATCTGCAGATAGTGAGTACACATTCTTATCTGAAACATTTTGTAATGAGGAAAGTGGTGTTTTAGGTACAGGGGTTTCAAAAGCAGACTTAACTCCAACAAAATCAAAAATGTACAAGATTCATAGGCATACTCTAACAACGCTATCAATACTGAAAGCAAAGCTACATCATGAAAAATCAGAACTGAAAGCACTTAAAGATTTATATGACAGCCATACTTTCTCTGTCATAGAATCTAATTTAAACTCTGTTGCCAAAGATTTCATAAACAGCCAATTACGAAATGCACATCGATCAGCAAATGCAAGGCGATGGACAACTGAGGACAGAGTATTTGCTTTATCCTTAGACAAACGAAGTCCCCGCCTATACAATTATTTGTCTGTTCATTTTTTTCTTCCTTCTGTGAGGTATCTGAAATGTCTGTTGTCTTCTATACTTTTTGAACCAGGATTGTATACTTCGGTTGTGAATGTAATGAAAGTAGAAGTTGAAGTAATGAACAACAGTGATAAATATTGTGCTTTGTTGTTTGATGAAATGTCTTTAGAAAGAGGGTTGTATTATAATGCAAGCAAACAAGCAATTCCAGGGTTTCAAGATTTAGGGCATTTAGGGAGATCAAATGTTCATGCAAATCATGCATTAGTTTTCATGGTTAGAGGCATACATAAAAGCTGGAAGCAGGTTGTTGCTTATTATTTCACTCACAACTCAGTTTCAAGTATCACTTTAAAAAGTCTTATTACCTGTCATAACGCAATTGCAAGAAATAGGGCTAAACGTAGTTTGTACAGTTTGTGACCAGGGTGCAACCAACCAGAGAGCAGCAAAGGAACTCTGCTGTGAGAAATCTGCTGAGTCCAGTCCATTTCATTTTGTAGTCAGAGATGAACCTATTGCAGTCATTTATGATGTACCACATGTATTAAAAATACTAGAAATGCTCTGCTAGGAAATAAAATACAGTTTGGGTTTAAAAAAGAGGCCAGTTTTGAATATATTCACAGGGCTTTTCTTCTGGATCACCAGAAGATGTTTGAGACATTGCCAAAACTACATAGGAATCATTTTGAATTAAAGGATTCTTTTACTAAAATGAAAGTCCAGGTAGCTGCAGCCCAGCTTAGTCATACAATTGCTGTAATTATTGAAACTTATGTGGCATTTAATATCTTACCTGCTGAGGCAATATACACTGCAGAATTCGTTGAAAAGATGGACTGTTTATTTGATTCACTGAACAGTTCCTGTTGTTATCCACAAGATGGCAAGTCTTATTAGTGTGCCCTCGCTGCAGAGTCCCCACATATTGAAATGTGGTACAGTCTGTTAAAGGAAATGGAAAACTGGAAAGTGTTGGAGCTAGGCACAGGGAGAGATGAGACAAATATGTTCCGTTTCGTAAGTGGGTGGCAAACTACAATAAGATCACTGATGTTCATTTGGAACAGATTAAAAAAAATAGCTTTAATTTTTTAAGCATGATGGCTTTCAGTCAAGACCCAGCGGAGAATGTATTTTGTTGTTGTGAGGCAGCATGGTGTTGCAAACACCAACCCAACTTGCTTTCAGTTCAAAGCAGCATTGAAAACAGTTATAATCAATAACATGTCCTTACCTACAAAGCCACTAGCTAATTGTGAGGATGATAGATGCATGCCATTAAGCAATTTAAGGCAATTTTTGGGAGCTAATGATGACAACTTTCTTGACTCCACAACAGACCATTCCATTATGGATCAAAACGCTTTATATTGTGCCCTTGCTGATAATGTAGCTGCTGCTGGTAGTGGTGGGGCTGATGTAAGAAATGACAGACAAGCACTAGCATATGTAGCTGGTTACATTCCACGAAAGATGGGTGTAACACCTGAAACCAACCGTAGTGACTGTAAAACAACTCGTTCTCACCAACACCCACACAGCATCATTTACTTACAAGTTTCAAAGAATATGATTATTTAAACCCAAAATTATTGTATGCTAGTGACAGCTTAAGGTCCTTTGTAGCAAATGTTCATAGTCAGTTGTATGCATTATTAGATAAATGTGGACACCAGGAACAACTGGAAAATACATTCTATTCACCGTTTAAGTTTCCAGAGGAAATAACATTTTGCAAGGCCCATTTTTCTGAACAGTATACTTTAAGACAATGTGTACCTCTATTGATTTAGAATTATGTGAAAGATTCGAAACACACCATCAGTAATAAAAGACTTGATACTGTTAAAGACAAATTCAGTAAACGGTTTAAAGCTTTATAGCAGTTAAAAGAAAATTTTTCTTGGGTGCTTGAGAAATAAAAAAGTAAGTTTTGTTTTCACTTCACTGTTTTCATTTCACTGTTTTTATCCACCTGTTCTACTTTCGGTACTTGGTATTGATGTTTTCTTTTTAGTGTTGAAGCATTTACAGTAGTAAGATGTAGGAAACTTTTTAAGAAATTAATGGTCAGTAGTGCAAGTTTGCTGGGCAGTTACTCAGAACTTATACTCCTGAAACATAGTTGTAACAAATTTTAGAATTCTTCATTAATTAATACTGGTTAATATTTCTTGATTGAACCTCTTTAACTGCTGCTTATTCTCTTAATAATAGGATTTTTTTTCTCCATTGATCCAGCAGCTTGTATGACGTAAAAATTATGACATTATTCAGGAATATTTGTAGTCCAGTTTAGCTGCTACAGTGTTATTTTTCTTTTGCTTCAATTATTTACAGCACAAGCTTGTTTCGTCTTACTCTCAGTTTCAAGTTTTGCATCTACTTCTTATGAGCCATAAAACACGCTGGAGCTTTTACATGTTGATGGATAACAATATAAGCATGTCAATTTAAAAGTCTATTTTTGACGTTTGCGCCTGACAGTCGCTGCTCTTATCAGGTTTTCTTGCCTGTCAGATGCAAACGTCAAAAATTTCCTGCTGTAGTACAGTGTGCTATAGCTGTGTTTCAATTATTTTATTATGATGCCAGCCAAAATAATTACATTGCACGCCCAGAAAAATAAGGTAATAGAATTAAAATAAAAATAAGAACCTACAACGTAAGTAAACTATGGGGGGGGGGGGGGGGGGATGCAACCGGGAATGTTTTCATATTTAGTTCATCTCCATACCACTTGAGGCGCTGCTGTCGGTCTGTGTTTCCCACTTTTAACACGGGAGTTGCGTTTCTATTTTTTCTTGTTCTGTGTGTGTACTCACCTGATGATGGCCGGACGTCTCTGGGCATCCGGCTGCATACCCGGAAATTATTAGAAGAAGAAATACGCCGGGAAAATTTCAGAAGTCACAGACTTACGTTAATCTGTAGTGAGAGAAACTTACTGTCTACTTTGAAAGCACTTTACAAATGCTCCTTAACAAGCAAATGACGTTTCCAACCCTGGGCAGCTCGAAAATGCAAAAACACTGTAGCAGATCAACTCACGATCACAGTACAAAAACGTTTACTATAACAAGCAAACTCACGTTGCAAAATAAGCTCGCAAATTATGAGCTGCGTGGAGGAAAATCATCCAAATTACTAAACTCGACACTAACTATATATATATATATATATATATATATATATATATATATATATATATGCGACAAAAGATCGCCGCTTCAGTTCCGAACAATGAATACTGAGTCTGTCCTTCTGTCTATCTCTTATCCCGTTCCTAAACGCCACCAGTTGGAACGATGGTCCGCAAATTTTTTACCATGACAACCGTGAATTTCTCTGCACCCCCTAAAATGCAGGGTTAGCCCTCAGAACTGACTATACATTGGCATTGGACGGGGTCTCGTGCATCTCGTTTCCCACTCCATGTATGGTAAAATGGAGGTGGCTCGTTACCTGTATATGCTCCAAGGTAAGTCCGTGGACACTTGTGGCTACCGCTCAAGGACCACTAGCAGATCGCACAGCCCTGAAAAGGCGCTTTGTAGTACTCCGGTCTGGCAGCATCATTTACCTGCTGCGGCCTTCTAAGGTGTCTCTATTGTCCTTGGGGGGATAAGGGTGGAGGGGTGACGGGGGGGGGGGGGAATTTGGACAAATCTTCCGAAAATCCCCTCCTCGACCACCCAATACCTAAAGCTTGCCGGTGGCTTCCTCACCCCTTTTGAGCAAAGCGAAATTTAACAAGCTCTTGAGCCTGTGGATTTCTGGCGCCAGGCGATATCGATTCTTACTTCCATCTTTGATCGTTGTCCCTGTGCCTTGTTCTCTTTGCGTCTTTGAGGCAGGTTATTTATGGTGGAGCGCGCGCGCACGTCCAGGAGAGTGGGTCCGCGCACGAGTCGAGTCAGTCTGTGACGTGGCGCGCTTTCGATGTTGTCGTTGTGGGGATTTGGCGACACCACGTCACGTGGCACGGCCGTATGCCGTGAGGACCAGTTGAGTTGGGGAGCAACGAAGAAGCACGGGCCGCTGCCGGAAAGTATTAAAGTAGTACTGACATGGCTGGCCAGTGGCGACCAGGATTTGCTAATACCTCGAGAACTACGTGGATGGATGGCGTGTGAATTTCACATGAAGAAGAAAAAATTAATCGCCAAGCTTTCGTGGTGGTTTCCTCCTTCTATATATAGTGAATATTATTGTATACTTAAGGACTGTTGACTGTTGCAGTTGCTCGTGCTAGTGGCCAGCAAAACATTCACTGCAGTGGTGGTGAGGCGAGTTATGTTCTGGAACAGCCATGAAATTATGTTACTAAAGTGGCTAGAAATAGCGCCTCGCATTTGTAAGTTTGGATTTGGTGCTTAGTGGCACACTGAAGGTAGCTGGTTCAGTTGAACGTCATATAGAATTTTCTGGTTTTACGAATTAGTGGTAGTTGTCGTTTCTTAATAATTTCTTGTGTGTATGGAAGGCAAGTGGCCATGATAAATGTAGGTCACATTGTGTTTTATGGTCGGATAGAGGCCGCGTGTATTTTTGTCTGTGGCCATAGGGGCCGTGCTTATTGCATTAGTGACCTATTGAAGTGACATTAGTTTCCTACTGCAATTTCAAATAACTATCTGAAGGTTGATTGTCGCATCAGGTACTGGACGTTTGATTTATGTGGTGTCAGCCATGTAGCAAAGACAGATTACCTTGTAAGGTGGACCTCAAGTCATTGGGTGTGGACTGACACTTGTTTTCACGTAGTATCTAGATTTTTTTTTTTTGATCAAAGCAGACTAGGCTCCTTAATTCTGTTCATTGGTTAACTTGTAATATATATAGGGTGTTTCAAAAATGACCGGTATATTTGAAACGGCAATAAAAACTAAACGAGCAGCGATAGAAATACACCGTTTGTTGCAATATGCTTGGGACAACAGTACATTTTCAGGCGGACAAACTTTCGAAATTACAGTAGTTACAACTTTCAACAACAGATGGCGCTGCAAGTGATGTGAACGATATAGAAGACAACGCAGTCTGTGGGTGCGCCATTCTGTACGTCGTCTTTCTGCTGTAAGCGTGTGCTGTTCACAACGTGCAAGTGTGCTGTAGACAACATGGTTTATTCCTTAGAACAGAGGATTTTTCTGGTGTTGGAATTCCACCGCCTAGAACACAGTGTTGTTGCAACAAGACGAAGTTTTCAACGGAGGTTTAATGTAACCAAAGGACCGAAAAGCGATACAATAAAGGATCTGTTTGAAAAATTTCAACTGACTGGGAACGTGACGGATGAACGTGCTGGAAAGGTAGGGCGACCGCGTACGGCAACCACAGAGGGCAACGCGCAGCTAGTGCAGCAGGTGATGCAACAGCGGCCTCGGGTTTCCGTTCGCCGTGTTGCAGCTGCGGTCCAAATGACGCCAACGTCCACGTATCGTCTCATGCGCCAGAGTTTACACCTCTATCCATACAAAATTCAAACGCGGCAACCCCTCAGCGCCGCTACCATTGCTGCACGAGAGACATTCGCTAACGATATAGTGCACAGGATTGATGACGGCGATATGCATATGGGCAGCATTTGGATTACTGACGAAGCTTATTTTTACCTGGACGGCTTCGTCAATAAACAGAACTGGCGCATATGGGGAACCGAAAAGCCCCATGTTGCAGTCCCATCGTCCCTGCAACATAAAAAAGTACTGGTCTGGGCCGCCATTTCTTCCAAAGGAATCATTGGCCCATTTTTCAGATCCGAAACGATTACTGCATCACGCTATCTGGACATTCTTCGTGAATTTGTGGCGGTACAAACTGCCTTAGACGACACTGCGAACACCTCGTGGTTTATGCAAGATGGTGCCCGGCCACATCGCACGGCCGACGCCTTTAATTTCCTGAATGAATATTTCGATGATCGTGTGATTGCTTTGGGCTATCCGAAACATACAGGAGGCGGTGTGGATTGGCCTCCCTATTCGCCAGACATGAACCCCTGTGACTTCTCTCTGTGGGGACACTTGAAAGACCAGGTGTACCGCCAGAATCCAGAAACAATTGAACAGCTGAAGCAGTACATCTCATCTGCATGTGAAGCCATTCCGCCAGACACGTTGTCAAAGGTTTCGGGTAATTTCATTCAGAGACTACGCCATATTATTGCTACGCATGGTGGATATGTGGAAAATATCGTACTATAGAGTTTCCCAGACCGCAGCGCCATCTGTTGTTGAAAATTGTAACAACTGTAATTTCGAAAGTTTGTCTGCCTGAAAATGTACTGTTGTCAAACGCATATTGCAACAAACAGTGTATTTCTATCGCTGCTCGTTTAGTTTTTATTGCCGTTTCAAATATACCGGTCATTTTTGAATCACCCTATATATATATATATATATATATATATATATATATATATATATATATATATATATATAACTTGCATATACTACAGTGTGTCTGCCGCTCATGTTTTTCTGTTTTCAGAAACGTGTGTAGTGGTCGACGCGATCAAACCTCGCCCCGCGAGCTACCAGTGTGACGGAAATGTCAGAATTTGAACTCAGGGCCGACCGGGCCCCGTTAACGCGTGATTTCTTTACTCCATTCTACGAGAGGCTTGTTTTACGCAGAAGATTTCCTACGGCCCAAAGTTGAGTGTAAGTTCACCCTTTGGCTAGTGTGTTCGTGAAATCGTAATAGATTAACGTTTGCTCGCGTCCATCACATCGTCATCAAATTGATGTTTTGCCTTAAGTTTGCATAAAGTCTCCAATCTTCCGGACGTTGAGTGTAGTAGAATGCCAAGTGTACACAGAACAATTAATAGTACCCTTCAGGTCAGATAGCATCAAATTAATTTTACCTTTTCAGTAAGTGGAAAACTGAGTGAGAAGGACGATAGCCGACATTGTAAACACTTGGTTATTTTGGTTGTTGTTACTGGCACGTAAAAGGGGCCGTTGTCACAAGTACGACGGTTAATATTGTAAAAATAATTGTGGATCGGACCTTGATAAGCAAATGTTGTTAATTGATTGTTACTGCTGATGAATTCATGTGTATGTGTAATCAATAAAGAAGCGTTGCAACTACAAACTGGTTGTGTTACTGGTATACAAGATTACAGTGTGCAATCGCCCCACCAGCTTGTACTGCAGACTACACACGCCCTGTTGCTCCATCCAGAAAATTTAGGATAATGCAACGTATATAAATTAATTTATCACCACTTACCAACATCTAACCAGTTGCGTCACACATTGTATTCATAATGTTGCAGATCCAAGATATTAAGGTCTGACGTTGTATGTTTTTCCACATTGTGAACTGTTGTTGTTGTTGTTGTTGTTGTGGTCTTCAGTCCTGAGACTGGTTTGATGCAGCTCTCCATGCTACTCTATCCTGTGCAAGCTTCTTCATCTCCCAGTACCTACTGCAGCCCACAGCCTTCTGAATCTGCTTAGTGAATTCATCTCTTGGTCTCCCTCCACGATTTTTACCCTCCACGCTGCCCTCCAATACTAAATTGGTGATCCCTTGATGCCTCAGAACATGTCCTAACAACCGGTCCCTTCTTTTAGTCAAGTTGTGCCACAAACTTCTCTTCTCCCCAATCCTATTCAATACCTCCTCATTAGTTATGTGATCTACCCACCTAATCTTCAGCATTCTTCTGTAGCACCACATTTCGAAAGCTTCTATTCCCTTCTTGTCCAACCTATTTATCGTCCATGTTTCACTTCCATACATGGCTACACTCCACACAAAGACTTTCAAAAATTACTTCCTGACACTTAAATCTATACTCGATGTTAACAAATTTCTCTTCATCAGAAACGCTCTCCTTGCCATTGCCAGTCTACCTTTTATATCCTCTCTGCTTCGACCATCATCAGTTATTTTGCTCCCCAAATAGCAAAACTCCTTTACTACTTTAAGTGTCTCATTTCCTGATTCCCTCAGCATCACCCGACCTTATTCGACTACATTCCATTATCCTCGTATTGCTTTTGTTGATGTTCATCTTATATCCTCCTTTCAATATACTGTCCATTCCGTTCAACTGCTCTTCCAAGTCCTTTGCTGTCTCTGACAGAATTACAATGTCATCGGCGAACCTCAAAGTTTTTATTTCTTCTCCATGTATTTTAATACCTACTCCGAATTTTTCTTTTGTTTCCTTTACTGCTTGCTCAATATACAGATTGAATAACATTGGGGAGAGGCTACAACCCTGTCTCACTCCCTTCCCAACCACTGCTGCCCTTTCGTGCACCTCGGCTCTTATAACTGCCATCTGCTTTCTGTACAAATTGTAAATAGCCTTTCGCTCCCTGTATTTTACCTATGCCACCTTTAGAATTTGAAAGAGAGTATTCCAGTCAACATTGTCAAAAGATTTCTCTAAGTCTACAAATGCTAGAAACGTAGGTTTGCCTTTCCTTAGCCTTTCTTCTAAGATAAGTCGTAACGTCAGTATTGCCTCACGTGTTCCAAAAGTTCTATGGAATCCAAACTGATCTTCCCCGAGGTCCGCTTCTACCAGTTTTTCCATTCGTCTGTAAAGAATTCGTGTCAGTATTTTGCAGCTGTGACCAATTAAACTGATACTTCGGTAATTTTCACAACTGTCAACACGTGCTTCCTTTGGGACTGGAATTATTATATTCTTCTTGGAGTCTGAGGGTATTTCGCCTGTTTCATACATCTTGCTCACCAGATGGTAGAGTTTTGTCAGGACTGGCTCTCCCAAGGCCGTCAGTAGTTCTAATGGAATGTTGTCTACTCCCGGGGGCAATAGCTTATCTCCCATTTCATCTTCATCTACATCCTCTTCCATTTCCATATTATTGTCCTCAAGTACATCGCCGTTGTATAGACCCTTTATATACTGCTTCCACTTTTCCATCTGAGCTCTTGATGTTCATACAAGTGGTTCTCTTCTCTCCAAAGGTCTCTTTAACTTTCCTGTAGGCAGTATCTATCTTACCCCTAGTGAGATTAGCCTCTACATCCTTACATTTGTCCTCTAGCCATCCCTGCTAAGCCATTTTGCACTTCCTGTCGATCTCATTTTTGAGACGTTTGTATTCCTTTTTGCCTGCTTCATTTACTGCATTTTTATATTTTATCCTTTTATCAATTAAATTCAATATATCTTCTGTTACCCAAGGATTTCTACTAGCCCTCGTCATTTTACCTACCTGATCCTCTGCTGCCTTCACTACTTCATCCCTCAGAGCTACGCATTCTTCTTCTACTGTATTTCTTTCCCCCATTGCTGTCAATTGTTCCCTTATGCTCTCCCTGAAACTCTGTACAACCTCTGGTGTAGTCAGTTTATCCAGGTCCCATCTCCTTAAATTCCCACCTTTTTGCAGTTTCTTCAGTTTTAATCTACAGATCATAACCAATAGATTGTGGTCAGAGTCCACATCTGCCCGTGGAAACGTCTTACAATTTAAAACCTGGTTCCAAAATCTCTGTCTTACCATTATATAATCTATCTGAAACCTGTCAGTATCTCCAGGCTTCTTCCATGTACACATCCTTCTTTTATGATTCTTGAACCAGGTGTTGGCTATGATTAAGTTGTGCTCTGTGCAAAATTCAACCAGGCGGCTTCTTCTTTCTTTCCTTAGCCCCAATCCATATTCACCTACTACGTTTCCTTCTCTCCCTTTTCCTACTACCGAATTCCAGTCACATATGACTATTAAATTTTTGTTACCCTTCACTATCTGAATAATTTCTTTTATTTCATCATACATTTCTTCAATTTCTTCCTCATCTGCAAAGCTAGTTGGCATATAACCTTGTACTACTGTAGTAGGCGTGGGCTTCGTATCTATCTTTGCCACAATAATGCGTTCACTATGCTGTTTGTAGTAGCTTACCCGCATTCCTATTTTCCTATTCATTATAAAACCTACTCCTGCATTACCCCTGTTTGATTTTGTGTTTATAACCCTGTAGCCACCTGACCAGAAGTCTTGTTCCTCCTGCCACCGAACTTCACTGATTCCCACTATATCTAACTTCGACCTACCCATTTCCCTTTTTAAATTTTCTAACCTACCTGCCCGATTAAGGGATCTGACATTCCACGCTCCGATCCGTAGAACGCCAGTTTTCTTTCTCCTGATAACGACGTCCTCTTGAGTAGTCCCCGCCCGGAGATCCGAATGGGACACTATTTTACCTCCGGAATATTTTACCCAAGAGGACGCCATCATCATTTAACCATACAGTAAAGCTGCATGCCTTCGGGAAAAATTACGGCCTTAGTTTCCTCTTGCTTTCAGCCATTCGCAGTACCAGCACAGCAAGGCCGTTTTGGTTAGTGTTACAAGGCCAGACCAGTCAATCATCCAGACTGTTGCCCTTGCAACTACTGAGAAGGCGATACATATTGCCGTACCGTAGGTGCAAACAAAACAGAGGGGTATCTGTTGAGAGGTCAGACAAACGTGTTGTTACTGAAGAGGGGCAGCAGCCTTTTCAGTAGTTGCAGGGGCAACGGTCTGGATGATTGGCTGATCTGGCCCTGTAACATTAACCAAAACGGCCTTGCTGTGCTGATACTGCGAACTGCTGAAAGCAAGGGGAAACTACAGGCGTAATTTTTCCCGAGGGCATGCAGCTTTAGTGTATGGTTAAATGATGATGGCGTCCTCGTGGGTAAAATATTCCGGGGGTAAAATAGTCTGCCATTCGGATCTCCGGGCGGGGACTACTCAAGAGGACGTCGTTATCAGGAGAAAGAAAACTGGTGTTCTACGGATCGGATCGGAGCGTGGAATGTCAGATCCCTTAATCGAGCAGGTAGGTTAGAAAATTTAAAAAGGGAAATGGATAGGTTAAAGTTAGATATAGAGGGAATTAGTGAAGTTCGGTGGCAGGAGGCACAAGACTTTTGGTCAGGTGAATACAGGGATATAAATACAAAATCAAATAGCGGTAATGCAGGAGTAGGTTTAATAAAGAATAAAAAAATAGGAGTGCGGGTAAGCTACTACAAACAGCTTAGTGAACGCATTATTGTGGCTAAGATAGACATGAAGCCCACGCCTACTGCAGTAGTACAAGTTTATATGCCAACTAGCTCTATAGATGATGAAGAAGTTCATGAAATACATGATGAGATAATTTAAATTACTCAGGTAGTGAAGGGGGACGAAAATTTAAGAGTCATGGGTGACTGGAATTCGAGAGTAGGTCAAGGGAGAGAAGGAAACCTAGTAGGTGAATATGGATCGGGGGGAAGAAATTAAAGAGGAAGCCGTCTGGTAGAACTTTGCACAGAGCATAACTTAATCATAGCTAACATTTGGTTCAAGAATTATAAAAGAAGGTTGTATACATGGAAGAATCCCGGAGATACTAAAAGGTATCATAGAGATTATATAATGGTAAGACAGAGATTTAGAAACCAGGTTTTAAATTGTGAGACATTTCCAGGGGCAGATGTGGACTCTGACCACAATCTATTGGTTATGAACTGTAGATTAAAACTGAAGAAACTGATAAAGGTGTGAATTTAAGGAGATTGGACCTGGATAAACTGACTAAACGAGAGGTGTCCAGAGTTTCAGGGAGAGGATAAGGGAACAATTGACAGCAATGGGTGAAAGAAATAAAGTAGAAGAAGAATAGGTAGCTTTGAGGAATGAAATAGTGAAGGCAGCAGAGGATCAAGTAGGTAAAAAGACGAGGGCTGGTAGAAATTCTTGGGTAACAGAACAGATACTGAATTTAACTGATGAAAGGAGAAAATATAAAATTGCAGCAAGTGAAGCAGGCAAAAAGGAATACAAACGTCTCAAAAATGAGATCGACAGGAAGTGCAAAATGACTAAGCAGGAATGGCTAGAGGACAAATGTAACGATGTAGAGGTTTATCTCACTAGGGGTAAGATAGATACTGCCTACAGGAAAATTAAAGAGACCTTTGGAAAAAAGAGAATCACTTGTATGATTATGAAGAGCTCAGATGGAAACTCAGTTCTAAGCAAAGAAGGGAAACAAGAAAGGTGGAAGGAGTATGTAGAGGGTCTATACAAGGGCGATGTACTTGAGGAAAATATTATGGAAATGGAAGAGAATGTAGATGAAGATGAAATGGGAGATACGATACTGCATGAAGATTGTGACACAGCAGTGAAAGACGTGAGCCGAAACAAGGCCCCGGAAGTAGACAACATTCCATTAGAACTACTGACAGCCTTGGGAGAGCCAGTCCTGACAAAACTCTACCATCTGGTGAGCAAGATGTCTGAGACAGGCGAAATACCCTCAGACTTCAAGAAGAGTATAATAATTCCAATCCCAAAGAAAGCACGTGTTGACAGATGTGAAAATTACCGCAGTATCAGTTTAATTGGTCACAGCTGCAAAATACTAACACGAATTCTTTACAGACGAATGGAAAAACTGGTAGAAGCCGACCTCGGCGAAGATCAGTTTGCATTCCATAGGAATGTTGGAACACTGACTAACTGACGTTACGACTTATCTAGAAAGACTAGGGAGAGGCAAACCTACGTTTCTAGCATTTGTAGACTTAGAGAAATCTTTTGACAATGTTGACTGGAATACTCTCTTTCAAATTCTAAAGGTAGCATAGGAAAAACACAGGGAGCGAAAGGCTATTTACAATTTGTACAGAAAGTAGGTGGCAGTAATAAGAGCCGAGGTGCACGAAAGGGCAGCAGTGGTTGGGAAGGGAGTGAGACAGGGTTGTAGCCTCTCCCCAACGTTATTCAATCTGTATATTGAGCAAGCAGTAAAGGAAACAAAAGAAAAATTCGGAGTAGGTATTAAAATACATGGAGAAGAAATAAAAACTTTGAGGTTCGCCGATGACATTGTAATTCTGTCAGAGACAGCAAAGGACTTGGAAGAGCAGTTGAACGGAATGGACAGTATATTGAAAGGAGGATATAAGATGAACATCAACAAAAGCAAAACGAGGATAATGGAATGTAGTCGAATTAAGTCGGGTGATGCTGAGGGAATCAGGAAATGAGACACTTAAAGTAGTAAAGGAGTTTTGCTATTTGGGGAGCAAAATAACTGATGATGGTCGAAGTAGCAGGATATAAAATGTAGACTGGCAATGACAAGGAAAGCGTTTCTGAAGAAGAGAAATTTGTTAACATCGAGTATCGATTTAAGTGTCAGGAAGTCGTTTCTGAAAGTATTTGTATGGAGTGTAGCCATGTATGAAAGTGATACATGGACGATAAATACACTCCTGGAAATGGAAAAAAGAACACATTGACACCGGTGTGTCAGACCCACCATACTTGCTCCGGACACTGCGAGAGGGCTGTACAAGCAATGATCACACGCACGGCACAGCGGACACACCAGGAACCGCGGTGTTGGCCGTCGAATGGCGCTAGCTGCGCAGCATTTGTGCACCGCCGCCGTCAGTGTCAGCCAGTTTGCCGTGGCATACGGAGCTCCATCGCAGTCTTTAACACTGGTAGCATGCCGCGACAGCGTGGACGTGAACCGTATGTGCAGTTGACGGACTTTGAGCGAGGGCGTATAGTGGGCATGCGGGAGGCCGGGTGGACGTACCGCCAAAATGCTCAACACGTGGGGCGTGAGGTCTCCACAGTACATCGATGTTGTCGCCAGTGGTCGGCGGAAGGTGCACGTGCCCGTCGACCTGGGACCGGACCGCAGCGACGCACGGATGCACGCCAAGACCGTAGGATCCTACGCAGTGCCGTAGGGGACCGCACCGCCACTTCCCAGAAAATTAGGGACACTGTTGCTCCTGGGGTATCGGCGAGGACCATTCGCAACCGTCTCCATGAAGCTGGGCTACGGTCCCACACACCGTTAGGCCGTCTTCCGCTCACGCCCCAACATCGTGCAGCCCGCCTCCAGTGGTGTCGCGACAGGCGTGAATGGAGGGACGAATGGAGACGTGTCGTCTTCAGCGATGAGAGTCGCTTCTGCCTTGGTGCCAATGATGGTCGTATGCGTGTTTGGCGCCGTGCAGGTGAGCGCCACAATCAGGACTGCATACGACCGAGGCACACAGGGCCAACACCCGGCATCATGGTGTGGGGAGCGATCTCCTACACTGGCCGTACACCACTGGTGATCGTCGAGGGGACACTGAATAGTGCACGGTACATCCAAACCGTCATCGAACCCATCGTTCTACCATTCCTAGACCGGCAAGGGAACTTGCTGTTGCAACAGGACAATGCACGTCCGCATGTATCCCGTGCCACCCAACGTGCTCTAGAAGGTGTAAGTCAACTACCCTGGCCAACAAGATCTCCGGATCTGTCCCCCATTGAGCATGTTTGGGACTGGATGAAGCGTCGTCTCACGCGGTCTGCACGTCCAGCACGAACGCTGGTCCAACTGAGGCGCCAGGTGGAAATGGCATGGCAAGCCGTTCCACAGGACTACATCCAGCATCTCTACGATCGTCTCCATGGGAGAATAGCAGCCTGCATTGCTGCGAAAGGTGGATATACACTGTACTAGTGCCGACATTGTGCATGCTCTGTTGCCTGTGTCTATGTGCCTGTGGTTCTGTCAGTGTGATCATGTGATGTATCTGACCCCAGGAATGTGTCAATAAAGTTTCCCCTTCCTGGGACAATGAATTCACGGTGTTCTTATTTCAATTTCCAAGAGTGTAGTTTGAAAAGAAGAGAATAGAAGCTTTCGAAATGTGGTGCTACAGAGGAATGCTGAAGATTAGATGGGTAGATCACATAACTAATGAGGAGGCATTGAATAGAATTGGCGAGGGGAGGAGTTTGTGGCACAACTTGACGAGAAGAAGGGACCGGTTGGTAGGACATGTTCTGAGGCATCAAGGGATCACATATTTAGCATTGGAGGGCAGCGTGGAGGGTAAAAATCGTAGAGGGAGACCAAGAGATCAATACACTAAGCAGATTCAGAGGGACGTAGTTTGCAGTAGGTACTGGAAGATGAAGAAACATGTTCAGGATAGGGTAGCATGGAGAGCTGCATCAAACCAGTCTCAGGACTGAAGACCACAACAACATGCAACCGGTTGGCTGGTTTTTACATATTTCTCAAATCTGCGTATACGGTTGCTGCAAACGTCAACCATGGTCAAGGTTATAAGATGGTAGTCGCTACCTAGAGTGTGAGTTACGGCTTCCCATCAGCATTTTCAGTATACTGCTGAAGGTACTTATGCAATATCTGGCGAGGCTGGACGTTGTTGTTTATTTGGAGTTCAGAAAAAGTAGATCTGGTAGAATGATGGAGTTTGCTTGCTACCGCTGAAATCATTTAATTAGTCATTCCTCTTGCGATTGTATTTTTTGAACTCTCCTGCAACCACACATCTCTTCAATAGCTGGTAGAATTTATTTGACCATCTAGCTGCGGGAACCTAACATTGGATATGTCTTATCAAAACGCTATGTCGAGCGATGAAATTTCTATGGGAAATATTCACCTATACAGGATCATTTTTTCCAGCGTGAACGAACTCCAGGCATTGATCGATGAGAGGAGTCGGAACAAAAGAGGTCTAGTGATCTTATGTCCGGAAACGCATGGTTTCCTTGTTAGAGACCATTTATTCAATCATACTTTGTTACAGAGACCGCGGTCTAATACGCGCTGTATTATGCAGCCACAGTTGCAGTATGCATGGTCTCCTCCTGGAGCGTGGTACTGTTCCTCATACGTCATGCCCTAGCGGCCTCCCCTACCATAGTGACTGGTAATGTTTTGTCCGATTCACTTCTCTTCTTGACTCACTGGATGTGGTACAGCGTTGTTCACAGTGGTTCCGTATCGAATCAAGAGCTTGTCGACATTATGTTTACTTACCGGGAAGAGAAATGGCAATGGGCGGCCGGGAGCAAGGTTGTATGAGGAGACCTATCCCAGCCGACAACAACCACAACATTCAATGTTTGCAATAGCGTTTCGCAGTTTGTCTCAAACAGAACCAAATTACAATGAAATAAACACCCTTAGCTGCTTACAGGCGTTGACATACGTCAACGGGGACAGATGAAAATGTGTGCCTCGATCGGGACTCGAACCCGGGATCTCCTGCTTACATGGCAGACGCTCTATCCATCTGAGCCACCGAGGACACAGAGGATAGCGCGACTGCAGGGATTTATCTCTGGCACGACTCTCGTGAAACCCACATTCTCAACGTATTGTCCCGCACTTAGTAAATATATAATTAAGGCTCACCGGTCACTTGACCATCTTCTACCTCTGTGCGAATGCACAAACAGAGCCCGAACTCTTACGGGAATCGGCAACGCGCCGCGAGTAATGAGTATAATGGGCGGGGGCACTACGAATGTAGTGCGGGACAATACGTTTAGAATGTGGGTTTCGCGGGAGGCGTGCCAGAGATCAATCCCTGCAGTCGCACTATCCTCTGTGTCCTCGGTGGGTCAGATGGATAGAGCGTCTGCCATGTAAGCAGGAGATCCCGGGTTCGAGTCCCGGTCGGGGCACACATTTTCATCTGTCCCCGTTGACGTATGTCGACGCCTGTAAGCAGCTAAGGGTGTTCATTTCATTGT
Source organism: Schistocerca nitens (assembly GCF_023898315.1). NCBI lineage: Eukaryota > Metazoa > Arthropoda > Insecta > Orthoptera > Acrididae > Schistocerca > Schistocerca nitens. The sequence continues at coordinate 12,830,610 of NC_064620.1, forward strand.
AATTTCATTCTAACGAGCTGCTTGGTCACCGATGGTATCTGTTCTTTCGGACATGTCCGAAAGAACAGATACCATCTTATTAAATATCAAACAGAACCGTTTCCGGAAGCAGGAAATCATGAAGGGTGAAACAGAAATCTTCGGCCACCGGGTTTGGAGCAAAATGTGATTAACACTACGGAAGGCGACTGCTATGGCAGTACCAGGCAGTTGGTCCGCCAGTAGAGAGTAGGCCAGACTACCGTGAGGGACATTCTCCATGCCAATTGTTACTACCCGTATCACTTACAGTGTGTGTAGGGCTTACTAGCGACAGGCTTTCCACACCCGAAACAGTTTTGCCACTGGTTTCTTCACCAGACAACCACGATTCAAGGAATCAAGCCTATTCACAGATGAGGCCACTTTTACGCGGAGTGGCATCTTCAACTTTCATAACAGTCATCTGCGGGACAGTATGCAGAACCCACATGGTATGGTGACAGTAAATCAACAGCATCGGTGCAGCCGGAATGTGTGGGCCAGGATAACTGGCGACCGTCTTTTGGACTGGTCTTCCTTCCACCTCTCCTAGCACGCCAGAACCATCGGTGTTTCTTGCAGGTGATGTTGCCTCCCCTACTGGAAGAAGTTCCACTGACGATTCGATGATGATGATGATGTATGGGGCGCACAACTGCGCGGTCATCAGCGGCCATACAAAGTCCCAATATTTACACAGTACAATCTAGCGACTTTCACGAATGATGATGATGATGAAATGATGGGGACAACACAAACACCCAGTGTCCGGGTAGAGGAAAATCCCTAGCCCTGCCGGGAATCGAACCTGGGACCCCATGACCCAGAAGCAGCCATGCAGGCCACTAGACCACGGGCTGCGGACTTGATCATTCAGAAGGTTTTGTGGCTGCTACGTGAGGCGCTCCAGCCCACTACATCTACATCCGTACTCCGCAAGCCACCTGACGGTGTGTGGCAGAGGGTACCTTGAGTACCTCTGCCGGTTCTCCATTCTATTCCAGTCTCGTATTGGCTCTAAGCACTATGAGACTTAACATTTGAGGTTATCAGTCCCATGGACTTAGAACTACTTAAACCTAACTTAACCTAAGGACATCACACATGTCCATGTCCGAGGCAGGTTTCGAACCTGCGACCGAGTCTCGTATTGTTCGTGGAAAGAAAGACTGTCGGTATGCCTCCGTGTGGGCTCTAATCTCCCTGATTTTATCCTCAAGGTCTCTTCGCGAGACATACGTAGGAGGGAGAAGTATACTGCCTGACTCCTCGGTGAAGGTATGTTCTCGAAACTTCAACAAAAGCCAGTACCGAGCTACTTCCATTGGTGTCTGTCTACCATCTCCGTAACGCTTTCGCGATTACTAAATTATCCTGTAACGAAGCGCGCTGCTCTCCGTTGGATCCTCTCTACCTCTTCTATCAACCCTAACTGGTACGGATCCCACACCGGTGAGCAATTTTCAAGTAGTGGGCGAACAAGCGTACTGTAACCTACTTCCTTTGTTTTCGGATTGCATTTCCTTAGGATTCTTCCAATGAATCTCAGTCTGGCATCTGCTTTACCGACGATCAACTTCATATGATCATTCCATTTTAAATCACTCCCAATGCGTACTGCCAGATCATTTGAAATTAACTGCTTCCAGTTGCTGACCTGCTAAATTGTAGCTAAATGATATAGGATCTTTCTTTCTATGTATTCGTAGCACATTACACTTGTCTACACTGAGATTCAATTGCCATTCCCTGCACCATGCATCAATTCGCTGCAGATCCTGCTGCATTTCAGTACAATTTTCCATTGTTACAACCTCTCGATATATTACAGCATCATCCGCAAAAAGCCTCACTGAGCTCTCGATGTTATCCACAAGGTCATTTATATATATTGTGAACAGCAATGGTCCTACGACACTCCCCTGCGGCACACCTGAAATCACTCTTACTTCGGAAGACTTCTCTCCATTGAGAATGACATGCTGCGTTCTGTTATCTAGGAACTCTTCAAACCAATCACACAATTGGTCTGATAGTCCATATGCTCTTACTTTGTTCATTAAACGACTGTGAGCAAATGTATCGAACACCTTGGGGAAATCAAGAAACACGGCATCTACCTGGGAACCCGTGTCTATGGCCCTCTGAGTCTCGTGGACGAATAGCGCGAGCTGGGTTTCACACGATCGTCTTTTTCGAAACCCATGCTGATTCCTACAGAGTAGATTTCTAGTTTCCATTAAAATCATTATACTCGAACATAATACGTGTTCCATAATTGTACAACTAATCGACGTTAGAGGTGTAGGTCTATAGTTCTGCACATCTGTTCGACGTCCCTTCTTGAAAACTAGGATGACCTGTGCCCTTTTCCAATCCTTTGGAACGCTACGCTCTTCCAGAGACCTGCGGTACACCGCTGCAAGAAGTCCGGACTCCGTTGAAGTCCGTACGCGTCTCAGTCGTGTCTTCCCCGGTCGATGGATCCGACGAGGGGGTCCAGTTGCATGGCCTGCCCGTTCATAGGATCTCAACCGGTGCGATTTCTGGCTGTGGGGACATCTCAAAAGTACGGTGTAATCACGGCCTATCCCAGGCGTGGAGACACTGTAGCAGCGCACTCATGCTGCCTTTCACACAGTTCGGATGTGAACGAGTGAGACAGAAGATGCTACGGCGAGGCACTTGGAAACCATTTTCAACACATACTGAAACTGTGGGTGCAGCCACAGCGCGTATTAGACCGCAGTCTCTGTAACAACGAATTACTTAATAAATGGTCTCTAGCTTGGAAACCATGCATTTCTGGACATACCTTCATTACGCCGTTTGTGTTACTTATCCTCTCATCGATCAATCCCTGGAGTTTGTACACCGTGGAAAATACCATCCTGTATACTACAGAAACTACAACTGCAACTCCCCCGACCTTTCATCTCTGTCATTCCTAAAAATTCTGACAAGGGGAGGCCGCCAATTGTGAAATTCAGATTCGATTCATACTGCGCATAATAAAAGCTCGTGGCCAGAGGTGTAATGTGGCAAAGCACCAAGATGCACTTCTCAGCCGTTGTCGAGAAAATCGACAATTAAAAGAAACCGTTGCTCTGAAATACTCTCTACGAGTATTAGTTTTCTACAGCGTCGTGGCGTAGCGGTAAGCGCTGGGGTTCGAAATCCGAAGGTCGCCGGACCGAATCTCGCGCCATGCAATTTTCTTTATTACTAGTTTTTTGTAATTCACACACACACACACACACACACATATATATATATATATATATATATATATATATATATATATATATATATAAACTATTAATGAATTGCTTATGCATGTTGGTGAAGGCGGATCGCTCTCCAATTGTACCGCCTCTATTTTTCCCTTTTTTTAACAGGGTGTACCAAAGCTCTCCCGTCCGCACTGATTTTCGACGATGTTATAAGTTGCGCTAGGGACCGCATCTACCTTCTTTCGAAGTTAGCAGGCAACTACGCTGTTATGCGGCGGCTCGTTTCGGCCCATTCAACATCTGTCCTTCAAGTGTAACGAGCGAGTAACGGAGTTTATATTTCATACCTGCCACAGCGAATTTGTGTTCTTGGGGTCTCTATTCTAATTCGAACGTTTGACTTACGCTATATGTATTCGTTTCGGAATATCGTTTCTATGTCTTCCGTTAACTACACGTGGTTAACATTATGAAGACAATTAATAACATTTGTGAAATACAACTTTGTTTGCGGAAAACATAATGATGTTCGAAGTCGCCAGTTTTTCCACGACAAACGACTTTCAACAACTTATTATATGCATAATTGTTGCAACTGATTGCCAGGATATATATATATATATATATATATATATATATATATATATATATATATATATATTGAATTAGAAAAAACATATACAAAAAAGTTGCATGGTGTGGGAGTCGATCCGGCGACCTTCCGATTACAAACCCGAGCGCTTACCGCTGCGCCACGACGCTGTGGAAAAATACTAATCGTAGAGAGTATTTCACTGCAACGGTTTCTTTTAACTGTCGATTTTCTCGACAACGGCTGAGAAGTGCATCTTGGTGCTTCGCCACATTACACCTCTGGCCGTGAGCTTTTATTATGCGCAGTATGAATCGAATCTGAATTTCACAATTGGCGGCCTCCCCTTGTGAAACTCCATGGGAATTCGTTCTTCAAGGAAACTGATAAAATACTAGTATTTGCGAGCGAACAGTGTGAAAGAGATTGGGTTAATGCAGCGATGGAGCTTCACAGTTCCTAGAGTCTTGTGTGTGTTAACATCCATCTCAAATGGTGGCTGATTGGCCGCGTGGAACCAACTTGGGCAGGTGCGTCGACCGTGGGCCGAGTCACGTTCCGCTGTAGCTGTCACGCTACGGGGCCTGCGAGCAGGTAGCGTGGTGTAGCGCGGTGCCGGGAACGAGTGAGGAAATTACTCGCACGGGCGCTGCGCTGGCAGGTTGTGCTCGTGTTACAGGGAAGGCGATCCCTGACGGCACGCCTACACCGCTCACTCCTCGATTACTGTAGTGGAGTAGTTCCAGCTTACGCGCAGTGCTAATCTCTATACAGCGTCGAGGAATGTTAACACTGCCTTCGTGCTAATGCGAAGTAGGTGGGAAGTACACAGGCTTGCAAAACTTAAGGACGAAAGTAATTTTCACATGAGATAGCACTGCCATGAAATAAAACTTAAACCATACAAAGAAATAGTTCCTGCATTATAGTACAGAAGGTAACTTAAAGAAATACGCAGTGAGACGAACGTAAATCTCACTTTCTTCTCTTTCTTCTTCTTCTCCTTCTTTCTTCCTAGGCTACGGCTTATTTCCTTCAGACCCCTCAATCCATTCTGAGGTTGTCACTACATCTTTTCTAAATCTACATTTATACTCCGCAAGCCACCCAACGGTGTGTGGCGGAGGGCACTCTACGTGCCACTGCCATTACCTCCTGTTGTGTACATAGTTCCGCGTAGTCAGCGCGTACACAACTTTCCCACTAGAGCGCGCCTCACTAAGCACAACAGCGCAGGCGCAGCGCTCGTCCGTCTCTGCACTACGAGATGGCGCTTTCTTAGAGACGGACCAAATTCTGCTTCCGCCTATCCGCGTATTAATATGTCACGCAGCCAATGAGATTGCTGCTAACGTAGAACCTTTTCTCCTCGCGGATCACACTCGCGCAGTGATACCTGAAAGCGCGAGGTATTATAACGAGTGTACAGACCTCCGATTAGTCAGTCTGCATTTGTCTGCACCAGTCTGCATTAGTCTGCATTAGTCTATAGTCAAGTTTCAGTCTGCGCCTAATAAGATTATCATATTCCTGTACATAGCCATGAAGATAAATGTATAGACACTTTGTCAAGTATCAGAGATATTTGAGATAAGATTAACGTACCAAGATCAAAGGAACTTCAGATTGTCAATTGTAAATAGCATCCAGAATCAAGTTAAGTATGGTTTATACTTGTTATTATTTTAATAAATGTATGTAAAAATTAATCAAGTTTTGTTTAAAGTTGGTCACCGTCAATCTGCTACTCTAAGCGTGCAACTGGCATTTCTATCGTCTGACCTAACGGCAGAAGATAAACACGCCACGATAATACCACGAGACATATTGCTGACACTCGCCTACTTCGTTAGAGCGACAATAATCTGATGGTGTGTGTACCGAAGATCTTACAGTACGCACACCACACCTCCCATGCCTGTCCCAGTCGCGTATGGTTCGCGGGAAGAACGACTGCCGGAAAGATTCCGTGCTCCCTCGAATCCCTGTAATTTTACATTCGTGATCTCCTCGGGAGCCATATATTCGACACTTCATCCAGAAACGCACCCTCTAGAAACCTGGACAGCAAGCTACACCGCGATGCAGAGCGCCTCTCTTGCAGAGTCTGCCACTTGAGTTTGCTAAACGTCTCCGTAACGCTATCACGCTTACCAAATAACCCTGTGACGAAACGCGCCGCTCTTCTTTGGATTTTCTCTATTTCCTCTGTCAACCACACCTGGTACGAATGCCACACTGATGAGCAATACTCAAGTATAGGTCGAACGAGTGTTTTGTAAGCCACCTCCTTTGTTGATGGACTTCGTTTTCTAAGGACCCTCCCAATGAATCTCAACCTGGCACCCGCCTTACCAACAATTAATTTTATATGATCATTCCACTTCAAATCGTTCCGCACGTATACTCCCAGATATTTTACAGAAGTAACTGCTACCAGTGTTCGTTCCGCTATCATATAATCATACAATAAAGGATCCTTCTTTCTATGTATTCGCAATACATTACATTTGTCTACGTTAAGGGTCAGTTGCCACTCCCTGCACCAAGTGCCTATCCGCTGCAGATCTTCCTGCATTTCGCTACAATTTTCTAATGCTGCAACTTCTCTGTATACTACAGAATCATCCGCGAAAAGCCGAATGAAACTTCCGACGCCATCTACTAGGTAATTTATATATGTTGTGAAAAGCAATGGTCCCATAACACTCCCCTGTGGCACGCCAGAGGTTACTTTAACGTCTGTAGACGCCTCTCCATTGAGAACAACATGTTATGTTGTGTTTGCTAAAAACTCTTCAATCCAGCCACACAGCTGGTCTGATATTCCGTAGGCTCTTACTTTGTTTATCAGGCGACAGTGCGGAACTCTATCGAACGCCTTCCAGAAGTAAAGGAAATTGACATCTACCTGGGAGCCTGTATCTAGTATTTTCTGGGTCTCATGAGCAAGTAAAGCGAGTTGGGTCTCACACGATCGGTGGACGGCCAACGGCTGGTGATTTGTATCTTACGATTTTCACAATCTTCCTTCTATCCATCCTGTGTGTTCGTTCCATTCATGCTTTCTGTTATGTACCTTATAACTGATGGAGTCCACTTTATATAATTTTCTAATGCTTTGAAATATCTCTCTAACAGTGTCTTTCCTGTAATGATTCGCGGAATTTTAATTCCCGTGATTTCCAAAATTATCTTCGTTTTTGATGTTTACGGTCTTGTCACAGTTCTGTATGTCATAGTTGGTCTCAATATTGATACTCGTATTCTTGTCTTTACATCTTTTCCTATATGCTTGTTTTTCCCAATAGTATCATTTAAATATCCTGCCACTTTGTTTGCTTTCGTTACTTGGTCTCTAACTTCCTTTTCGACATTTCCACTGCTAGACAGTTCAGTATTTTTATTCAAAGATAACAGTAATACTAAAGTAACCGTGATTTATGATTGTCCCCTGGACATTGAAAATGCAGGAAGTTATTATTAGTAAGGTGTGTGATCAGCAGGGACGGTAACACATGCCGTACGACGTACTCGCATGCTGGCCACAAGGTCGGTTCGGAGTTCTTGTGGCAGGCCCTTCCGTCCTCCCACCAGTACACCGCTGACTGTTGCTGGGTGGTCGCTGGTGCGTGAGGACGAGCTGCAGTGCTGTAGTGTTGTGGAATAGTAAAGAGTTGGAAACGTGGAATATTGTCAAAGTTTCGTTGCCTCTGCCGAGAGCCAGAGGCAGTAAATTAGCCAAGAGGTAAGAGGATTGCACATGTATGGAATGTTTCGTCACGCAAGGGCAATGGCCTGGTTACACACAACAGGCGAGAGAGAATTGCCTAGCACGCGGGTTTGTGTTAGACGGAGACTTTCGTAGAGTGCAAGACAGAGGTATAGCGTCAGCTGTACTGCATTTCACAACTTCGAGTAAGTCTGCCGTAACAACACGTAACTCTGTCACAAGAACACCTTAGGGGCGAGTACGACAGATGAATCAGCAGTATAAGTGGAACGAATGCGTTCAATACAAACGAGCATGACTTCAGGATGTCGCTCTTGCTTCCTTTAAATACGCCAGCTTCGACAGCAACAAGGCACTCGCAGTTAGACTTGCAGTTAGATGTGTACTGGGACGCTGCGTAGCGCTCAGCTCGTTGGTCGACATGTTAATCTGTATTAAGGAGATGTTGCAGTAAGGGCGGCCCATCCAGCAGCAGACGTGAGTGGACAATACCAGCTCTGGTCCTCTCTGATGCCGGTGTCAATCATCGACCCAGGATTAGCAGACATCGCGGCAGACTGGCTCGCCGCCAATGCTGACCACATCGGTGAGCCGTCGTCGAGGTCGTGCGGGGCCTAGGCCCTGTGCATCCGCCGTCACAACCGGGTGAGCCGACGACGCTGGGGGATTCCAGCCCGTTCCGCCCGTCCACCGCGGAGTAGCCACCAGGAGGAGCAGGGAAGAAGGCGTGGTGGGATAGAGTACACTCCGCACTACGAGAACGCCTCTCGTGCCGACAGCGCCGGGACTCCAACCCGGAGCCTCCTGCTGTCCGCCGCCGAGCCGGCCGGCCAACTGGGCGCAACCAGCCACGTGCGGCCGAGTAAGGGCATTCCTCCGCTACGTCACAGCACTCGGCGCTGCGCTAGCAAGACTGGTGCGGCCCGGAGCTGGTGTCATCGCTCCGAGTCAGCGAACCTGTGTTACGCGGGCCACATTGTACTCGACAGGAGTAAAGGTGTCATTAATTATAACACTGGTCAACACTCATTTTCTTGCCAAGGATATTTGAGTGGCTTTAGGATGGGTTAGTGGTGCTGAGGACGAATATAGCAACCATTTATGCAGTTTGGCTCTAGTTTTTGAGATAATGCATGATTTATTCAAAAAATTAGAAAAAATTGCTAATACTGAACTCGAGCGCTACAAACTACAATGAAAAAAGAAAATAATCTTTATAAATAGCTTCTATGAAAACCTGATAGGCATTTGTCCACGTATAAAACATAATTGAAAGGTTTCTCTATAAGTATATAATTTTCCGACCATGACGAACCGCTTCCTGCACGCTTTCCTTTTATAGGTCTCTTCAGAACAGTCACGTTGCAGATTCCAGCAATAATCTGCCATCATATGCCTGTCCCATCTTCCTTTATATCTTTCCTCTATTCCTTTCATATCTTGATGGAACCGCTCTCCTTGTTCCTCACTGAAATCACCTAGATTACGAGGAAATCGATCCAAGTGGCTGTGAAGGAAGTGCAATTTTATGCTCATGTTAGATCCTAAGTTTTGAAAGTTAGTGAGCATGTTTTTGACCAGTTCCTCGTAATTGGGAGCTTTATGATTGCCCAAAAAACATTTTACAACAGCGACAAAACTGTTCCAGGCCGATGCTTCAGTGACAGTCATGACACTTGTAAAATTGGTATCGTTGATGAGCCTGCGAATTTGAGGACCATCAAATATTCCTGCATTAAGTTTTTCACTACTGAGTCCAGGGAACGTATTGCAGATGTATGTGAAGCAATTACCATTTCTGTCTAAAGCTTTGGTGAATTGCTTCATTAGTCCTAACTTAATATGTAATGGTGGAAGAACAATCTTGTCCCTACTAACCAGAGGTTCATTAATGATGTTTGCTTCACCAACAGCCATATGTTCCCTTGGAGGCCATGTTTTCTGCTTCCAATGTTCGTGCTTTGCCCTACTATCCCACATGCAGATAAAACATGGGTGCTTTGTGTACCCACTTTGTTGTCCAAGCAAGAAGTTCACCATTTTAAAATCAACACAAATCAACCACTGGTGCTGCATATACTAAATTTTCTGCAGAACCATCTTGATGTTAGCATATGCTTCACAAAGTTTTGTTGAGTGGGCAATTGGAATAGATGCGTAACGATTGCCATTGTGTAGGAGAACACATTTTAAACTTCTAGTGGAACTGTCTATGAAGAGACGCCAGTCCCCTGGTCTATATTCCGGCAGCCCCAATTCAAGTAAAAGTCCAGGTATATTGCTGCAATACACTATAACCTCTTCTTGGTTGAAGTATGGAAGAAGGTTTTCTTCTCTCGTCCGGTAAGCTGTTATTTTAACACTTGGATGAAGACAGTTCTTTTCCTTAAGCCTGATGCTAAGAGTTCTGATGCCTGCTTTGAAAGATTGAGTTCTCGTATCAAGTCACTGAGCTCCTTCTGGTCGAACTGCTGGGGTTGTGTCTCACGTCCTTCGTATTCCGAACCACTACTACTACATTCCTCGCCGTGCACATCGTCATCTGATGATGTTAGCGTGGGTAATGTTGTGAAGGTTGGTACAGGAACATCGTTGCTGTGCACCACCGGTCTTCTTGCTGACACCAAATCGGGATATTCCCACTTTCGTTTTTTGAACCTATTAAAACCTTTCACATTAACAATGCAAAAATAGCAATTATCTGTATGGTTCTTCTGTTCTCGCCATACCATAGGCACTCCGAAGTTTAAGCTTTTCCTTTTTCGTTTTGTCCACTGCCGTAAGCACTCCACACAGCATTTACAAACTTTATGGGGTGCCCACGCCTTGTCTTGATCTCCAAGTTTAATTCCGAAATATGCCAGATACGCTTCCTTCACAAAAGGAGTGATATTCTTCCTGTTCTTTTGAAGAACGTATTCACCACAAATGTAGCAGAACTCATCTGGATGGTTCACGTAAAGACGGCGTGAAGAACTCATGTTTTCCTAAAACAAAATTGCACAAATACTACATATTATGCAGAACTTTCTTGTATTTGCATGTCAATCACATCCAACAAACATCATTAATTGTTTTGTGTGAAATGAATACTCACCTCTTATTTGCTACGTCACGATGAAAAGGTTCTATCTCCTTGAAGCGGCACTGCACATGTGTGTGACTTTCGACCATCGCCATTTTTCTTGTTTACACTGAACGCTACCTATCGGCTGTTGCGGGGATTACCTCGGCCAACAAATGAATGTCGAGTACCGCCGAATTCAAATCTGCACAACCCTCAATATCTTCAACACACGCACCGCACAACAGGACTGAACACATGCTGACAGTGTGATGTTTGCATGATGTAATCCTCAACCACACAGATGCACTCCCTGAGCACAATTGTTTAATAAAGATAGTACAATATCACTAATAAAAAACAAGTAGCAAATACATTACACCATATATGGACCCTGCAGTCGATATTATCCACATGAAACTCTCATTTCCACAAATAACCTATATCTCAAAAACCAGAGCCAATTTGGAAAAAGTACAAATATACTCGGAATGAGTATCATAACAATATCCCATTTTCGTTCAAATTTCCCTGGCAACGAAAAAAAAATTTATTTTGTAGAGCTGTGTAATGTTTCTTTGGCGTCTCTGACGCGTCCACAGTCATTCCCTAGCATCCTGACAACTGGAGAGGTCACCGCTCGGCCTCCAGTCCACCGTAGGCGACCGGGACCACCGGGGCGCCTACATTGGGAATTGCACGCACACACTCTCACACTCATAAATTAAGTATAATGCTGAGACACGGTGAAACAACGCTCTGGTGGGCGGTTTTCGGGTTTAAACCACCTCGGGGTATGACCATGCGGTGCGTTTGACCTGCGGTCGTCGCACGGTGGCGCTGGCAGCAGTCCACATACGCAGAGGTGTGTTGGTGCATGTCAGAGTACGGTGCAGCGAGTAAGTGGGCAGACGTTTTCAGACGTGCTAATGGCGACTGTGTGTTGAAAATGGCTCAAAGAACACATATTGATGACGTTATGAGGGGTAGGATGCTAGGGCGACTGGAGGCTGGTCAAACACAGCAGGTCGTAGCACGGGCCCTCCGTGTGCCACAAAGTGCGATTCAAGATTATGGCAACGATTCCAGCGGACAGGAAACGTGTCCAGGCGCCACAGTACGGGACGTCCACAGTGTACAACACCACAAGAAGACCGATACATCACCGTCAGTGCCCGCAGACGGCCACGGAGTACTGCAGGTAGCCTTGCTCGGGACCTTACCGCAGCTACTGGAACAGTTGTCTCCAGACACACAGTCTACAGACGACTGAACAGACACGGTTTATTCGCCCGGAGACGTACAACGTGCATTCCACTGACCCCTGGTCACAGGAGTAGCCCGAAAGCCTGGTGTGAAGAACACAGTACGAGTACATGGTCATTGGAACAGTGGTCCCAGGTTATGTTCACGGACTAGTCCACTTATAGTCTGAACAGTGACTCTCGCCGAATTTTCATTTGGCGTGAACCAGGTGCGGCGGCGCGGTTCTTTCCGTCCCTTTACGACGAACCTGCACCTACCTGTGAACATTGTCTCAGCATATCATCAGTAGGGAAGCCGAGCGAAACCTACTGTACTTCGACGTGAACCACGCTAATCTACGTTTCGGGACAAAGTTTTCACACAAATGAAAGGTTGGAAATTTTGTCCTCAATTAATATATTGTGAAACTTAGGTGAACAAGTATCACTGCCAAGCCCGTGCTAGTCTTAACACAGTTACTCATAATCCCTTTCACTCGCGTTAGCAAGTTTATGGCGTTGCATTTCCCGAAAATGTAATAGCTGCAAAAATACTGATTGTTTTTGATTGATGGTGCTCACCAAATATTAAGTCTTGTGGTACCAAATGCAGTCACAGTTTTTAGCCACAGACCTGCTCAAAACTCCACGCGGAATGTATGTCTTTTCTCGTCACAAAATTCACTTAAAAATTCCGAAATTTCTACACACACATCGGAATAATTATGCCGTCACTTTCCAACACTTTTGATGTATGAAACACTGCTAGATCCGGCAACTTATCATTTCCATCGGAACTACTACTACACACGTCCGATCTGTTTCATGGCTAGGCTCCGACTCTTCTCTAGAATTCTCTGTCTCCTCTACCAGCAAAGAAAGGCGCGCGAAGAATATTGCTCTACCATTGCTCAGTTTACTCAACAGCTAATAGCAAAACAACATTCTCCCGCGTTAGTCCGCGCTTTTCATCAATAACCAATCGCAAAATAGTAAACCTAACGACTGCGCTTTTTACCGACGCAATTATCTAACAAGCTGAAGTTTTGCTTATGCTTTAAGTTATTTACTATTGTTATTTATACCTGAATTAACTATCCCTTTACCATAAATTTACTTTACAAATCTATTTTACAAAAATCCCCTTTGTCCATATTCATACTTCTTCGAAATGTTCCCACACTAAATACTACTACATAATTTGCTAAACAAATATCTTCATATTAACATTAAACCACACTCACGTATCATTCATACTGCTAAAACACATTTATAACATTTTACATACACAAAAAGACATAACACTTTATGAAAATACCAGAACAGTTTATGAAAAACATTCTATTACTTTAGTGCACTCTAGTGGGCATAATCGAAACTAAAATGACAGTCCCCCTATCCAATATTGTCCTCTATCGGCTGATACATAAACTACGTGTGCGTCCAGTCTCGCGTCACCATCTGTCACTATCCAGCTCTGAGGCACATCTTCCACTTAACAGCCTCCAAGGCAGGATCGTTATACGGCGCTACGCCTCACAGGAACCAGATACGAGCCCCTTAATGTCCTTGAAAGGGACCTGTATGGAGGTCGTGGTTTCATTGTGTGGGGTGGGATTATGATTGGAGCACGTACACCCCTGCATGTCTTTGACAGAGGAACTGTTCAGGTGTATTAGGACGTCATTTTGCACCAGTATGTCCGCCTTTTCAGGGGTGTAGTGGGCCCCACCTTCCTCCTGATGGATGATAACGCACGGCCCCACCGAGCTGCCATCGTGGAGGAGTACCTTGAAACAGAAGATATCAGGCGAATGGAGTGGCCTGCCTGTTCGCCAGACCTAAACCCCATTGAGCATGTCTGGGTTGCTCTCGGTCGACGTATCGCTGCACGTCTTCAAACCGCTACGACACTTCAGGAGCTCCGACAGGCACTGGTGCAAGAATGGGAGGATATATCCCAGCAGCTGCTCGACAACCTGATCCAGAGTATGCATCCCGTTGTGCGGTCTGTGTACGTGTGCATGATGATCTTATCCCAAATCGATGTCGGTGTAAATGGCAGGAAACAGTGGCGTTTTGTAACACGGTTTTCTCAACTTATCACCAATACCGTTGACTTACAGATCTGCGTCGTGTGTGTTCCCTATGTGCCTATGCTCTTAGCGCCAGTTTTGTGTAGTTCCACGTTGTGTGGCACCACATTCTGGACTTATCGTTAATTTATGAGCATGTGTGTACTTCGCACACGTGCTCAATGGGATTTAAGTTGGGGGAACGCTCACACCAGTCTTGCCACCTAATATCTAAAGAGCTCCTCCATCCGCCTTGCTCGACACGGTCGCACATTGTCATCCACAAAAGTGAAGTCAGGGCCCAATACACCCCTGAAAAGACACACATGGGAAAACAAAACAGTGTTGCAAAAAGTTGACCGGTGAGTTTTCCGTGTTGAAAGATTAGTGTGGAGGTACGCCTTTAACATGAAGCCTTCCGACGCCACAACTACTACCCCACGAAAACGATCATGTTCCACAATGTTGGACGTTCTCTCATGTAAAGAGAAATGGGAACACACCAAGAAATATTTTCGAACATGGTCGTACTGGTGGTCCAGGTGTTATAGTATGGGGAGGCATAGGTGTACAGGCCACCAAATCTTTGAACACGGGGCACTGACCGGTCAACAATATTGTGACAATGTACTGCTTCCCCATGTGCGTCTTTTCGTGGCTCCATTCGGTCGTCACTTAATTTTTATGGATGAAATGTGCGAGCGCATCGTACGGCCAGGGTGGAGGGTATCTTGGAACGAGAGGATGTTCAGTGACTTGGTCAAGTTGTAACACCATAGCTCTAATGCAGTACTGATTTATTTTGCTTTTGTTTCATTTAATGTTTGCATTGCTGTGCTTCTGTAAATGTGTGTGATTGAATCGATAACATATAATTGTATACTGCTTTCTTTATACAAACTTTGATGTCATGGTTTGGTTCTATGCTGTGTAGCATATCTTCCATTTAAACTCTTTGTACCATTTGGAGGGAACAAAACTTACTAAATATAATTGTAATTTTGTGTGAATAATTTTTTGTAGACATGTTAATATGTGCAAATGTTCTGTGTTATTCAATGCGTTTGTTTGCTGTTATGTAAACTGCTGATCCTCACTTAGGAATCTTAGTAATTTTGTGTATAAGAGGTAGTGTGGTTCCTCTTGGGAACGGAACTGTGTAGCGCGCGCAAATTGTGGTTGGCCTAGGTAGAAAAGGTGGAACTGATAGTCAGTCGGGGGACGAGCCACGAATCGGAGACGAGCTATGAGTCGGGGCATTGCCATGTAAAAGTTGCATAGTGCTGGTTTCGAGAGAGGCTTTTTCTGCTACTTTCCAATGCCTCGGATGGATGGACAAATAGCTGGACTATTCTGGAATTTGTATCTATCATCGCCACCAAGAAATGACAGAGTCCAGCAATTCTGCCTGCAATTCCACCTACCAACATGCAGTTGCCACCACATTGCGCAATCATTGCAACGTAATACTATAAGGATGTACAGTGAAGGATCAGCTTAATGGATGTGCTAATGTGCTGAAATATAAGGTAATTTATATCTGAATTTATGTACCTACCTTGACTTTTCTCCTCATCATAACACCTCTCAGGGTCCTCTCCGTTTGAACTAAAGTGATTACCGAGTGTCCTTACTGAAAGTACGTTAAAACCCAGTTTTCTAATTAATGCCTCTTGAACATAGTAAAGTTAAAGTTAATGTGGCAAGAGAGTGAGTTAGAGTTAATGATGCTTGCTGAAAATAATTTTCTTAGTAAAAATGCTTATTAATGTGTTGTTGCCAACTTCAAATTAAAAGTTCTTAAGACTCAGGCTTATAAAGTTTTGCTTGGTAAATGATCACATTACTGCCTGTTGTAAATCGCAGAAAGTGAGTCAGTATCTTACATAAATCTTAATTTTATGTCTCACGGTAGTAAAAGTGGAAAACTGCATAGTAGGAAATTATATGTTCATGATTACTAAGTGTTTGTCTCTCTTGTGTGCATATTAACAGTATAAAGACAACTCAGTTTGTGTAAGCCCTGAAAGTGATAGTGTTTTTCTGTACCTTTTATAATGTTGCAAATAGTTTGTGCTGCTCCAACTGTTAGTTTCACTCTTACCGTAAACATATGAGTGTGTCAGAGTTCATTGCACTCGCTTCTAGTCAAGTATAGGTTGTGTTTACCCATTACAGTTACTAATAACTATTTTCTTGAATGAGAATGTTAATCATTCTCTTGCCTAGTTAGGCTGGCGACCGTTTTCTTTATCAATTAAACAGTGCAGATAGGCAAAATAATGTTTGTTACTTTTCGAATATTTACGTAATTCTGACTTTCACTTCCGATAAGCCACCTCCGTTAGGTACAACACGGTCAAACAACAAAATTCCTCTCAGAGGGTAACACTGCTCTGCTGCTTTATACCATAATTGATATAACAAAATAATTCTGTTTTGCAAACTGACTCCTACTTTAAGGTTATGGTGTAGCAGTAGCAGACAGGAGTGTTATACGTGGCTTTTCCGTGACAGGACTATTTGTTCTGTTGGGGCATAATAAGTAATAAACCAAATTTGGTATTTGATTACGTAAGCTACGTAAATGCTGTTGAAGTGTTATAAAGTCTGCCCATTCTCCCAACCACAAGTGGGATGCGTTTGGCAGTCATATTGCACCATGGTAGTGGAATGGAACGTGCTACTACAAGAACTCCTTATCAACTTTGTGGGAAGCGTGGGACCACGTAGCAGAGCATGCATTCACCGACCGTTCTCTTCACACTCGCTATTCCTAACCACGTCTCGCCTTCTGTAATGTGCAGGACACCATCAAGAATCTCGATGACTTCAGTGTGATTATCATCTTTGAATAAAAGTGTATTACTGTTCATCTCATTGCGTTTTTCCTTCAGTTACATTCTGTACTACACCGTAGCAGATATCTCTACGTATTGCGCAAGTTCCATCGAGCCATGTTACTTGGCAGTGACTCATCATGTGACAGTCACTTTCGTCCTTACGTTTTGCCCGCCAGTGTGTAACATAGTTGCTGAATTAACAGTGAATGTCATCGCACATAATGTTCCAAGTATTGGGCCACCAGTTTTACATTACGCCGTGTCCTTGAATCGAGAGGAGAATATGGAAGTGACATTTATATACTGCGTTAGACGTATATGCAGAGCGATTGAGGGCTGGGCAGTATAAAACTGATATATTTTGGATATAAGAGTTGTGACCTGATATTCAAGGGAAAGCAGGATTCGGCTACGACTGTGGACGCGGCTGTATTCAGTTACTATTGGTTGCCTTTTACAGTTACACCCATTTATTTTTAAAACAGTAATTCCAGACTCAACAACAAATAAAAAATACCACACGTCATTAATGAAGCAATAAACAACTGTGTAAATAATAGTGTATTCAGTGCGTTACAATTTAGCAAATCACCATAAAATGCAGATACAGATAATGTTTTTTAAAAAAAAGCAAGCCACTGTGATCACTGCTGGAGGCCTTACACGCCAAGAATGGCAGCAAATTAAGAATGTTTAAGAACTCGCTGCAATTGCAACTTACAGGTATTGAAATATTAAAAAGTAAGTGGCCACAAACAAAGCAGAAGGTGTCAGGCGCCAGGAATGGCAGTAAATAAGGTATTAAGGCTCACTGCTAAAATACAAGTATCGAATTATTTTTTAAAGCAAATGACCCCAATCCCGGTTGAAGGCCTTACATGACAGGAACGGCAATTATTATAAAAATTTTAGAAACTTGCTGTAAAATAGAAAATACAAGCAAATGTTAACTAAAAGAAACAAGCAACTGACCACCAAAGGGTGAAATAAGATGATAGTAACCTTGTAACACAAACCTTACACTGCTAGATTTATTCCAGAAGGCGACCAGAACTATTAACTAGACATACATAATCTTTAATACATGCATTACAAGGTATGGCAATAAATAATACAATAATAAAACACATGGACCAGTCACAGACGGTGCTCCAGGAATCGACCTCTGAGAAGGTCCGGCAACAAACACTTTCGCGAGCGATGAGGCAGCCAAGAGTTGCGTTCACTTCACGAGATGGTAACTCAGCCTAGTGACAGTCTAACGAATGACTAATGACAAGCTTGCTGAAGCTACCTGACGTCCAATAAACCAGATGCAAGAATGGAACAACGCGCCAGATCCGATACCGGCGGACTCCAGTACGCCCGCAGAATACTGTGCTTGGAGCGCAAAGAACGAGAAAGGAATCACTACCACCAGAGTAGAAAAATCACCAACCGGCCTACAATCAAGAAAGCTGTCAAAACTACACGCCTTACCCGACAGCAGCGGCAAGGCGAGGAAACGTACACTGCCGTTACATACACTGACCTCCAGGGCAGGTAACTGGGGCGTTAGTGGCCACCAGGCATGAAAAATACCAGTGAACGTAGTAAATAGTAATAAGAAGTCTAGGAAAGCTAATCAGATCCGCTTTCCCCAAGCACTCCACTCGCTGCTCTTCGCGTTGGCGACACTACGAGCAGCAACACGAACCCGTCACTGCAGAATCGCCAGATATCACAATGGTGGAGGTTTCTCTACTTGAATTGAAATTCACTCATCTTAAAACTTGCTGGATCCGGTTTACGACGAGGTCGTGCACCCTCGTGACCACAGCCATTCCATCCGCCAGTCCAGGCGCCCCGCCAGCGAGCCCGGCGTGTTCTCGCAGAACGCAGACCTGGCTGCTCCTGAGTCCCCAACCGAACAGCCACACCGCACGACACGGAAAAGCAACGATGTCGCCCAAAAGATAGGGCAACAGTTACTACATATCGATAACAGCCGCTGCTGCCACTAACGGACAGGCAACGCTTGCGAAACGGGTGGCGCCAGTCAAGACGAGAAGAAGACAAAGAAACGAAACCATGCCAATTAAAGGATACAGTCTGGCCTCCAACAAAGGACGGAAACCTACAAACAGCACCAACGCGAGCCGCAGCACGGCTCAAGAGTGTTGATCGTCAAGCAATGTAAATCGATCAGCATAAGAAAGACAGCTAAACTTGATGTGGTGCCTATACCATTCTGTTCAGATAGCACTAAATAACTTGCTCCCTTTCTAACAACAGTCTGTCCTTGGTCCCCAGAGCACGGTTCCAAGCGACAGCAAATTCACTGGTCATTGCAGTTTTCAAGAATGGCCGGCGGACGGGTGCATGTCAAGATAGGCCTATGTCGTTGACGTAACTCTCTCAAGGAATAATGGAACAGATTCATGCTCGCGAGTTCCGATTTTTTTGTACAAGGAAATTTTTTTGAAGAAATCAACGAAAATTGCAGTCTTGTTACGTACAGCTCGCTCTGTCCCTCCGTGAAATTATGGAGACAGTACATTACGACGCCCAGTTTGACCCTGCAGCTTGAGGCCATATTCGTTGGCTTCTGGTAGGTACTCGATACAGTCCTTCGATCTCAGCTAATGCTCCAAATACGATCTAAGGGAATATCAGACTAGCTTTACGATTAGACTCAGAATTCCTCGCAGGTTCAACACGATACTTTGTTTTTAATGGGAAGAAACTGCCAGATGCCAAAGTAACATCAACAGAAGTGTTATATGCCCTTTAAGTTCACGACGTATTTTTACGAGGGGCGCCGGCCGGGGTGGCCGAGCGGTTCTAGGCGCTACAGTCTGGACCCACGCGACCGCTACGGTCGCAGGTTCGAGTCCTGCCTCGGGCATGGATGTGTGTGCTGTCCTTAGGTTAGTTAGGTTTAAGTAGTTCTAAGTTCTAGGGGACTCATGACCTTAGAAGTTAAGTCCCATAGTGCTCAGAGCCATTTTTTTTACGAGGGGCGTTCAGTAAGCAATGACACACTCTTTTTTCTCGGGAAATTTGGGTTTACAAAATGCGAAGTTTTCTGTGGGGCATTGTGGGGTATTCACGCTATAGGTCTTCTAGTTTCATGAAGTAGGTGGCGGTACTACACTATGCCTTCAAAATGGCGTCTGTAAAGGAGGTATGTTCCAAGCAGTGAGCTGTCATTGAGTTCCTTTTGGTGGAAACCCAGAGCAGCGCAGATATTCACAGGCACTTGTAGGATGTCTGCGGAGACCTGGCAGTGAACAAAAGCACGGTGAGTCGTTAGGCGAGGCGCCTGTCGTCGCAACAAGGTCGCGTACACCTGTCCGATCTCCCGCGTGTCAGTCGGCCGCGCAAAGGTGCGACTCCTGCAGTGTTGCAGCGTGCGGACTCTCACTGATCGACGAATACCTCGGTGTTCATCTGGACGTCTCTGTTGGTGGTGCTGACATACTCGTCCACCAATGTGGTTACTCAAAAGTATATACCCGTGAGGTTCCTCGCCGCCATAAAGTGCGGTGGAGGACCATCTGTACGGAACTGCTTGCGCCTTACAATGCTGATTGTGGCAATTTTTTGGCGAACATCGTCACAGGCGATGAAACACGGGTTCATCTCTTCGAACGGGAAACAAAACAGTCATCCATGGAGTGGCGCACACCTACTCCGCTCCGAAGAAACGTTCAGAGTCACACACTCAGCCTTCAAAATCATGACGAGGTTCGTCTCCGACATTAACGGGTTCTGCATCTACACTCCTGGAAATGGAAAAAAGAGCACATTGACACCGGTGTGTCAGACGCACCATACTTGCTCCGGACACTGCGAGAGGGCTGTACAAGCAATGATCACACGCACGGCACAGCGGACACACCAGGAACCGCGGTGTTGGCCGTCGAATGGCGCTAGCTGCGCAGCATTTGTGCACCGCCGCCATCAGTGTCAGCCAGTTTGCCGTGGCATACGGAGCTCCATCGCAGTCTTTAACACTGGTAGCATGCCGCGACAGCGTGGGCGTGAACCGTATGTGCAGTTGACGGACTTTGAGCGAGGGCGTATAGTGGGCATGCGGGAGGCCGGGTGGACGTACCGCCGAATTGCTCAACACGTGGGGCGTGAGGTCTCCACAGTACATCGATGTTGTCGCCAGTGGTCGGCGGAAGGTGCACGTGCCCGTCGACCTGGGACCGGACCGCAGCGACGCACGGATGCACGCCAAGACCGTAGGATCCTACGCAGTGCCGTAGGGGACCGCACCGTCACTTCCCAGCAAATTAGGGACACTGTTGCTCCTGGGGTATCGGCGAGGACCATTCGCAACCGTCTCCATGAAGCTGGGCTACGGTCCCGCACACCGTTAGGCCGTCTTCCGCTCACGCCCCAACATCGTGCAGCCCGCCTCCAGTGGTGTCGCGACAGGCGTGAATGGAGGGACGAATGGAGACGTGTCGTCTTCAGCGATGAGAGTCGCTTCTGCCTTGGTGCCAATGATGGTCGTATGCGTGTTTGGCGCCGTGCAGGTGAGCGCCACAATCAGGACTGCATACGACCGAGGCACACAGGGCCAACACCCGGCATCATGGTGTGGGGAGCGATCTCCTACACTGGCCGTACACCACTGGTGATCGTCGAGGGGACACTGAATAGTGCACGGTACATCCAAACCGTCATCGAACCCATCGTTCTACCATTCCTAGACCGGCAAGGGAACTTGCTGTTCCAACAGGACAATGCACGTCCGCATGTATCCCGTGCCACCCAACGTGCTCTAGAAGGTGTAAGTCAACTACCTTGGTCAGCAAGATCTCCGGATCTGTCCCCCATTGAGCATGTTTAGGACTGGATGAAGCGTGGTCTCACGCGGTCTGCACGTCCAGCACGAACGCTGGTCCAACTGAGGCGCCAGGTGGAAATGGCATGGCAAGCCGTTCCACAGGACTACATCCAGCATCTCTACGATCGTCTCCATGAGAGAATAGCAGCGTGCATTGCTGCGAAAGGTGGATATACACTGTACTAGTGCCGACATTGTGCATGCTCTGTTGCCTGTGTCTATGTGCCTGTGGTTCTGTCAGTGTGATCATGTGATGTATCTGACCCCAGGAATGTGTCAATAAAGTTTCCCCTTCCTGGGACAATGAATTCACGGTGTTCTTATTTCAATTCCCAGGAGTGTACATTCATCTACATCTACATCTACGTCCATACTCCGGAAGCCACCTGATGGTGTGTGGCGGAAGGTACTTTGTCTACCTCTATCGGTTCTCATTTCTACTCCAGTAGCCGCGTAGGATTAGCCGAGCGGTCTAACGCGCTGCAGTCATGGACTGTGCGACTGATCCCGGCGGAGGTTCGAGTCCTCCCTCGGGCATGGGTGTGTGTGTTTGTCCTTAGGATAGTTTAGGTTAAGTAGTGTGTAAGCTCAGGGACTGATGACCATGGCAGTTAAGTCCCATAAGATTTCACACACATTTGAACATCTCTGTTCCAGTCTCGTATTGGTTGTGGAAAGAAGGATTGTCGGTATGCCTCTGTGTGGGCACTAATCTGTCTGATTTTATCCTCATGGTCTCCTCGCGAGATATACGTAGGAGGGAGCAATATACTGCTTGACCCCTCTGTGGAGGTATGTTCTCGAAACATCAACAAAAGCCCGTACGGAGCTACTGAGCATCTCTCTTGCAGAGTCTTCCACTGGAGTTTATCTATCATCTCCGTAACGCTTTCGCCATTACTAAATGATCCTGTAACGAAGCGCGCTGCTCTCCGTTGGATCTTCTCTATCTCTTCTATCAACCCTATCTGGTACGGATCCCACACTGCTGAGCAGTATTCAAGCAGTGGGCGAACAAGCGTACTATAACCTACTTCCTTTGTTTTCGGACTACATTTCCTTAGGATTCTTCCAATGAATCTCAGTCTGGCATCTGCTTTACCGACGATCAACTTTATATGATCATTCCATTTTAAATCACTCCGAATGCGTACTGCCAGATCATTTGAAATTAACTGCTTCCAGTTGCTGACCTGCTAGATTGTAGCTAAATGATAAAGGATCTTTCTTTCTTTGTATTCGTAGCACATTACACTTGTCTACACTGAGATTCAATTGCCATTCCCTGCACCATGCATCAATTCGCTGCAGATCCTCCTGCATTTCAGTAGAATTTTCCATTGTTACAACCTCTCGATATACTACAGCATCATCCGCAAAAAGCCTCAGTGAACTTCCAATGTTATCCACAAGGTCATTTATATATATTTTGAATAGCAACGGTCTTACGAAACTATCCTGCGGCACACCTGAAATCACTCTTACTTCGGAAGACTTCTCTCCATTGAGAATGACATGCCGGCCGCGGTGGTCTCGCGGTTCTAGGCGCTCAGTCCGGAGCCGCGCGACTGCTACGGTCGCAGGTTCGAATCCTGCCTCGGGCATGGATGTGTGTGATGTCCTTAGGTTAGTTAGGTTTAAGTAGTTCTAAGTTCTAGGGGACTGATGACCACAGATGTTAAGTCCCATAGTGCTCAGAGCCATTTGAGAATGACATGCTGCGTTGTGTTATCTTCAATCCAATCACTCAATTGGTCTGATAGTCGATATGCTCTTATTTTGTTCATTAAACGACTGTGGGGAACTGTATCGAACGCCTTGCGGAAGTCAAGAAACTCGGCATCTACCTGGGAACCGGTGTCTACAGCCCTCTGAGTCTCGTTGGCGAATAGCGAGAGGTCGGTTTCACACGATCGTCTTTTTCGAAACCCATGCTGATTCCTACAGAGTAGGGTTGTTCTGTTTCACTTCTTTTACGGTGCAACGGTCAACTCTGCACTGTGCTGTGCTACACTCAGGAAATAAAAGAAAGGATTTCAGCGTGTTCGTTTCCAAGTGCAGATGAATTCTCTTTCCGAATGACAACGCAAGGTCTCTCACACGTCTGCGCACCAGGGAGACGCTCGCAAAACTTAATTGGAATGTTCTTCCACATCCCCCCAACAGCCTGGATCTCGCACCTTCCGATTTCCAGCTGTATGGCGCAATGAACGATGGACTCCGCGGGAAGCAGTCAGTACGTGGATGAGCGGGAGGTTACTGGTGCAGCAGGGCGTTCGCTCTGACGTCGACCAGTAGAGTTGTACCGTGGGATCGTACAGACCGTCCCAGTAAGGTGGCCTAAGGCCGTCGTATTGAAAGGATGTTATGTTGAAAAGCAGGCTTTTGTAGCCAAAACAGTGGGCAATAATACGGCGTATTCGAACCCAGAAAAAAGCCAACCTGCTGTCAGAAAAGAAATGTGTTGCGTAACTTATTAAACGCCCCTCGCATAAATGAGCTAGGGGATGGACTTGTTCACGAATGACGCTGCTGCTCATAGGGAAGACGTAACGGCAGAAGAGTGTACCGGAGTGCATCGAGACTTGGATAGACTAGACGCCTGTCGCAGGGACTCATAGGTGACCCTCAACGCAAGCAAATCCTATGTACGGTACTGCACATGTGTAGAAGGTAATTCCCATTACTGTTCAAGTACATGATTCGTGATTAATAACTGGACACAGTGACAACCGCAAAACAGTTAGGACAGTCGAAGAGACCATACCTGTAAACTGATCGTAAAATATCTGGCTCGAAAATCAGATGGTACGAGAGTTGTCCAGAAAGGATTTTTCGATCGGTCGCGAAATGGAAACCACAGTGAAAACCAGAAACGTTTTATTTGCAACAGTTAGGTACACCTTCCTACTTCTCTACATAGAAGCCGCTCCAACTTCGAGTGTTGTCGTAGTATTGTATCAACTTTCCAATATCCTCGTTATAGAAAGCAGCCGCCTGTGCTTTCGGCCAGTTACCTGCACTGGCCTGCAGCTCGTTGTCTGTGGAAAAATTTTGTCTTCACAGCCAGCGGTTCTTGTGAGCAGAGATGAGACTCAGGGGGAGCCAGTTACGGACTGAAATTGTGGGTGATCAAACACTTCTTGTCGGAAATGCTGCAGGAGCGTCTTCATTGCCCCTGCAGTGAGCGGCCGAGAATTGGCATGAAGAAGGAACTGCTCGACAGTTGTGTTATGTGGGCTGCATGACACAGGCGAAATCTCCAACCAGGCCCTCACACTTGGCGGGAGACACTATTCCCTACACATCTTTACGTGCTCACTGTTCACTCAAAACTGAAAAGAGCGACGCGACACGATGGACGGGCATACTAGAGACACTGCCCAACACATCTGTGCGAAGCTTTACCAGATTTTCCCAGTGGCTTCCATTTCGCGACCGATCGGAACTTACTTTATGGACAACCCTCGTATATAAGGTGATCGAAAAAATTCTGAGTAAATGTAATTCGCCCATGAAAGAAACGCCTTATAAAACCACCGTACCACCGTTATTTGAAGGTTGTCTGTTAGTCTGTCTCACAGAAAAGTGAGTGTTTCATTCTTTCTCAGCGAGATCGTTACGGATAAATTCACCGAACCCCAGAGGCGGAGTCTACGAGATATGCGTCGTATACAGTGGTGAGGTTTACTTCTTAAATCCTGAGAGCGTCCGCTCTAGGATGAGTCATGCAACATATTACTTTCTTCCCTATAAATTTCGCGAAGTGGCCGTTACGGATTAATGAAAAAATTCGAGTTCATGCAGAGGTTTGCTGACAAGGGCTACTGTGATATCCGAAGTACTATCCGCCAAACACCATAATGTGACTTGTCGAGTGTCGGCGTAACGTCTTCTTACAACTAACGATATAAGAGTTTAGAGCTCAGATACGACATTAACATCTGAGACCACTTTCCAGTTAGCTCAGTTTAATTTCATTTTTGTCTTATTGATAGTTTTGAGAGTGGCAACTGATTTTTGGAACACTTATTTGGTGCCTGCCTGATAATGTATACTCTAGCAGCTTGTTGTATCCATTTGGATGATCTATTTTTATTTGTTGAAATTTTATTCCGAAATTATTTTCATTACGAAATTATATCTCCATAATTGACATCACAAATCGTGACGCCAAAGATATTATACCGGTGCTGCCATTGCAAGTCCCAGCGCTTGTGTTCAGATTCATCATTCAGTTATCAGTCACCTAGATTTTCTGAAGAGACCATTAGGATTTCTAGTTGCTACCTCTGAAACTGCTTTTTTATTACGTATAAAAACATCAGTTTGCTGAATAGTTGACTTCGTACTTAAGCTTTCAAACGTATTTAAAATGCAACGTCAAGTTACATTAATAAAACAGAGATAAAAGGTTAATCTGATGTGATGCCTGTAGCTTATTTCTGGTAGTCGATGAGAGTGACTCTCTTTTTATAAGTCATACTTCATACTTATACACTGGAAATTTTTCAGATACATGTCTTTAATAGTAGATTTGTTACTCCACAGAGGTTCTCAGTATAAGCAATGAGATCCTTGGTTGTTAGTCGTTTGTCTTTGCCAGTGTATCATTCGCATGTGTTTAGTGTGTATTAATCGATAGTCTGGTATCGGTCACGCTGCTGAGCCGTTTGGCAAAATAACTGGCAGAACACAGGGGTGGAGACGTAGAGGATCATGGTCTTTCGAGATATGGTTTTGTAAAGATTCATTTTAGAGGTGTGAAGATACGGGAAAAATATTGCCACGGCACTGCCCGCTCGCACGTTATTTATGGTGAGTTTGAGAAACGAAAATTTTCTGTATAATTTTTATTTATTGAATCGGGTTGGTTGTTCCATTATACACTCCTGGAAATGGAAAAAAGAACACATTGACACCGGTGTGTCAGACCCACCATACTTGCTCCGGACACTGCGAGAGGGCTGTACAAGCAATGATCACACGCACGGCACAGCGGACACACCAGGAACCGCGGTGTTGGCCGTCGAATGGCGCTAGCTGCGCAGCATTTGTGCACCGCCGCCGTCAGTGTCAGCCAGTTTGCCGTGGCATACGGAGCTCCATCGCAATCTTTAACACTGGTAGCATGCCGCGACAGCGTGGACGTGAACCGTATGTGCAGTTGACGGACTTTGAGCGAGGGCGTATAGTGGGCATGCGGGAGGCCGGGTGGACGTACCGCCGAATTGCTCAACACGTGGGGCGTGAGGTCTCCACAGTACATCGATGTTGTCGCCAGTGATCGGCGGAAGGTGCACGTGCCCGTCGACCTGGGACCGGACCGCAGCGACGCACGGATGCGCGCCAAGACCGTAGGATCCTACGCAGTGCCGTAGGGGACCGCACCGCCACTTCCCGGCAAATTAGGGACACTGTTGCTCCTGGGATATCGGCGAGGACCATTCGCAACCGTCTCCATGAAGCTGGGCTACGGTCCCGCACACCGTTAGGCCGTCTTCCGCTCACGCCCCAACATCGTGCAGCCCGCCTCCAGTGGTGTCGCGACAGGCGTGAATGGAGGGACGAATGGAGACGTGTCGTCTTCAGCGATGAGAGTCGCTTCTGCCTTGGTGCCAATGATGGTCGTATGCGTGTTTGGCGCCGTGCAGGTGAGCGCCACAATCAGGACTGCATACGACCGAGGCACACAGGGCCAACACCCGGCATCATGGTGTGGGGAGCGATCTCCTACACTGGCCGTACACCACTGGTGATCGTCGAGGGGACACTGAATAGTGCACGGTACATCCAAACCGTCATCGAACCCATGTTTCTACCATTCCTAGACCGGCAAGGGGACTTGCTGTTCCAACAGGACAATGCACGTCCGCATGTATCCCGTGCCACCCAACGTGCTCTAGAAGGTGTAAGTCAACTACCCTGGCCAGCAAGATCTCCGGATCTGTCCCCCATTGAGCATGTTTGGGACTGGATGAAGCGTCGTCTCACGCGGTCTGCACGTCCAGCACGAACGCTGGTCCAATTGAGGCGCCAGGTGGAAATGGCATGGCAAGCCGTTCCACAGGACTACATCGAGAATCTCTACGATCGTCTCCATGGGAGAATAGCAGCCTGCATTGCTGCGAAAGTTGGATATACACTGTACTAGTGCCGACATTGTGCATGCTCTGTTGCCTGTGTCTATGTGCCTGTGGTTCTGTCAGTGTGATCATGTGATGTATCTGACCCCAGGAATGTGTCAATAAAGTTTCCCCTTCCTGGGACAATGAATTCACGGTGTTCTTATTTCAATTTCCAGGAGTGTAGAAAGAAGATCAAACAAAATGATCTTCTCACATGGCTTGTACTCAGAGTCATAGATTCACCACTCCTTTACCATTTAATTAACGAGTTACATGGTAGTGTTTTATTTTAGAGTAAGTGAATTTGGTAAAGATTGTTGCAGTCGTTAAAAGTGTTTCGTAATATGTTTTTTAATTTCTAGCTACTTGTATAGCATTAATAGGTTCAATTTCTTTCACCATCAATTTACTAAAATTTTGTTTTCTGGCTGAGTGTCACCGCACTGTAATCAGCGGAACAAAGTTACTTAAAGCTCAATATATAATGTGCTTGCATAGTCGCTTTTATTTGCGCTGCACTTCGGCAAGATTTTCTTCAGATGGTTTGTTGTTGTGCTGCATTCTAACATTCACTACTTTCGAGCAGGCCCGAGTTTCCTTTGCGACAAGGTAATTCACAAAAGTTTCCAGTTTAACAACATTTAGGACACAGTATTCCAAACTATCATCGGAGTCAGTTCAGTTAAGGTTTAGTTCAGATATCACATTTCCTTTGACAGACATTCTTACTCTTACATTGCTGTGTTATATATTGTTGTGTGTACTATTAAGTGTTCAGAATTTTAATTAGTTTGGGTACATAAATTTTCAGGGCATTTTAACGGAAGCGTTTGGGGCAATTATTCTTTCAAAGTTCAGTTTGTAATTTCATGGATGATTTTTACTCTGTTAGTTCTGTCTGTTAGAATTGAGAGATATGTATTGTGACGTCACACATTGTTGCACTGTTCACTGCACTGCATAGTACAGCATTTCATATGATATCTCCCTTAGTTTTAGATTCTGTAATTATTTTTATTAAAATTTAATCGTAATACAGTTGCACAATTTCAGATGTATTAGCGTTTACATAAGCATGCCACTACATTGTTAAGATGAAAGAACGTTCACATTACAATTTATACAAACATGAAAATTAAGAATAGGAGACCATCACACAAAACAAAACAAACAAAACACACAGTTCTCATTTCATAGTTAGATCAAGATTCATTGTTTTTCTGATCCTGTTGTACGTGTAAGAGTTTATTATGTGTACATATTGAGTGGCCACTGCTGCTCCGAGAGAGATGTTGTGTATTTTATGAAGTTACTTGTATGTTTATGCTCTCATGGAGACGCATACAGATTGCGGACCTGAGTGTGTAGCAAAGGAAATGAAATCTTAAGAAAAAATTAACCCTATAGCGTATCATTCAAAAGTTAAGTCATTCCTTTATTGATTGTCTAGTTCCACATGAACTATTGACATACTTTTTTTATTCAAGACATCACAAACTGCTGGTCAGGCTGAACGGTTAAAAACAAAACTTGAATGCGGCAGTAATTCAGGGGTGGGCAAATTTTGACGTCTCGGAAGTACAATAGATGAAAGTAAATGCAAGAAGAACTTAGCTGAAAAGAGTACATAAGGCGGTAGGAATTAAAGAAAAGGAAAAAAAAGAGACTGCTAACACTAAAAAATATAAACATACTGACAAGAAAAGGTAGTGATGCTTAATGAAGAACATAATTTATCGAGCAGAAAGCGTGGTTGGGTGCACAGTACGCCACGAGTTGCTGCGAAAACTGTAGCGAAGGGAAGAATCGCAGGTAGAGGCTTACATATAAGGGTAAATTTCCTGCATAAACTAAAATACTTACAGAACTTTGCTTTCATTGGCTAGGGGTAATTCCAGTTATGGATAGTGTTATTAATACAGATGCTAAAACATGGTGATACTGAATGCATTTCACAGACCCATTTATGTACTCACAAATTTCATTTTATTGTATCTCCCTCATAGCAATCAAACATTTTGATAGAATGTTCTGGCCTAGATTTACTATAAATATCAGTTCTCTGTATAAGGTTCCTGTACCTTTTATTCTACATCTACATAGATACTCCGCAAGCGACCATAAGGCACGTGGCAGAGGGTGCCACGTACCACAACTTGTCATTTCCTTTCCTTTTCCACCCCCAAACAGAACGAGGGAAAAACTAATGTCTACATGCCTGTTTATGAACCCTAATTTCTCGAATCTTATCTTCGTGTTCCTTACGCGCAATGGATTTTGGAGGGACTAGAATCATTCTACAGTCAGCTTCAAATGCCGGTCCACTAAATTTTCTCCACAGTGTTCCTCGAAAAGAGCGTCGCCTTCCTTCCAGGGATTCCCATTTGAATTCCCGATGCATTTCCGTGACACTTACGTTTTGTTCGAACCTACCGATAACAAATCAAACAGTCGGCCTCTGAAGTGCTTGATGTCTTCCTTCAATCCGAGCTGGTGCTGATCCCAAACACTTGACCTGTATTCAAGAATAGGTCGCACCAGCATCCTAAATGCAGTCTGCTTTACAGGTGAACCACTCTTTCCTAAAATTCTCCCAATAAACCGAAGTCGACCATTTGCGTTCCATTCCGCAGTTCTCACAGACTCGTTACATTTCATATCGCTTTGCAACGCTACACCCAGATATATAAAAGACTTCAGTGTATCAAGCAGTACACTAGTAATACTGTAACCGAACATTCGGGTTTGTTCTTCCTCTTCTTCCGCATTAACTTATATTAATCTACATTTAGGGCTAGCTGCCATTCATCATACCAACGAGGAATTTTGTCTAAGTCGCCTTGTATCTCCCGACAGTCACTCAACTTCAACACCTTGCTGTACACCACAGAAACATGGGCAAACAACCGCAGATTGTTGCTGCCCTATCTGTCCGCCAAATCATCTACGTATTTAGACAACAACAGCGGTCCTGTCGCACTTCATTGGGGCACTCCTGACGGTACCCATGTCTCTGATGAACATTCGCCGTCGAGGACGACACACTGGGTTCTATTAAGAAGTCTTCGAGCCACTCGCATACCTGTGAACTCATTCCATATGCTAGTACCTTCGTTAACAGCCTGCGATGGGGCACCATGTCAAATGCTTTCCGGAAATCTAGAAGTACGGAATCTGCCTCTTGCTCTTCATCCGTAGTTCGCAGTGAAGAAGGTAAACTGAATTTCGCACGAACGATGTTTTCTAAAACCATGCTGATTTGTAGACATTAGCTTGTCCGCCTCAAGAAAGTTTATTATATTCTCTCTGAGAATAGGTTCAAGGATTCTGCAACAAACCGAAGTTGGGGATATTGGTCTGTAATTTTGCGTGTCCGTTCTTTTAGCCTTCTTATATACTATTAAAACTTCGGCTTTCGTTTTGCTGTATTCAACTGCCACACCAAACCGGCAACAGGGTACTGAATGGAAGTCTTAGATTCACTTGGCGATTTTTTACTTGGGACCAATTATTTCTCATTCCTTTCCGAACTATTTTTCAACTTACATTAATCTGTGGCTTAAAGTTCGCGCAGGAGACATACGACCATGATTAACACTGAGGTTACTCTTTGTGTCAGTGTTAAACAGGGCGCTCGAAATGAAAAGTGTCAGTTGTTGAAAAGTTTTATATTGAAAAGCTTTATACTGATACGTTGGGAGCGCAACCCATCGTTATAATGTCTGCCAAACTAAATTAAAAATTGAACTTTGAAAAAGAAATTACAGAAGTTATCAAGAGTATAGATATTGAAGGTATTACAAAAATATTATAAAATAAGGGAATCATACAAAATATAATTGCCTTGATACAAGTGTGGCGTCCTATTCATAGGCCCTCACCATCAGTGCTCAACGTCTGGAGAGTCGCTGCCAAACTATTGCTCGGTTCAGTCTATGTTCTACGTCAACTTGCAGCTACCACTTACAGACGGCAGGTGGCAGTCATTGTCGTAATGCAGCAACTGAGCGACTTATCTGATGCACGAAAGGGCGTGATCATTGGCTTTTGGGCCAAGGGTAGACGCATTTCCGAAAGGGCTAAAGTCTGTAAACTGTTCGCGCGCCGTCGTGACTAATGTACACCGTGCAAGACAAAATGGCGCTGTCCCAAGCCGGAGCTGAGGTAACTGTGTTGCATCACGGGCCATAGGTGACAGGTGTAAAGGAGGCTGCCGAGACGTGTAGCGGTGAACACATGTGCAATTGTTGAGCAATCGACCACCCAAGTGAACCAAGGGGTACGGGCAACGTCTCCTCAGCGACTCTTCGATGAACGCTGCTGCGAATGGGCCTCCACAGCAAAGGCCGGGCTTTTGGACAACACGGTGGTGGAGAGAAGCAGCGATTAGTATGATTAATCAATAATTCAAGAACAGTCTTAATCGCATTTATTACTGTTATAATACCGCCAACCGGTTCCAACCCGACGTAGGGGTCATCTTCTGGACGTTTACACCACTGGTGCGCCGTTATGTAGACAGGAGTGACACCACCAGCAGTCGACCAATGGAAGATGACCCCTACGTCGGGTTGGAACCGGTTGGCGGTATTATAACAGTAATAAATGCGATTAAGACTGTTCTTGAATTGTTGAAACGCCTGGTTGATGCATCCATTCTGACGGCTGTTCATAGCCGACAAAGGCCGGAATTTGCACGCCAGTACCGCAAATGGACGTCCACTGAATGACTGCAGCTGGTCTTTTGATATGAATCAAGTTTTATGCTGCGTCGGACAGATGGCCTTTGGTGTGAAACGTCTGAAAGTAAAGGAGGCAGTGGTGTGGTCGGGAGAATGTTTTCGTGGCATTTCGTGGCTGATTTCATTATTTTGGAAGCCAGAATGGGTCAATACAAGTATATATATATATATATATATATATATATATATATATATATATATATATATATATATATTCTTGGGGAATACGTCAGCCCCTACATGCAGTTCGTTTTCCTCAGGACGATGGCACAACTTAACGTGTCACTAAGGCGGCAGTATACTTGCGTGGTTCGAAGAGCACCAGGCTGACTTTACCGTGATACCCTCGCCACCAAACTCCCCATTTTAAACCCAACCGAGAATGTGTGCGATCATTTGATGTGGCTGTGGATGTCATCGAACCTAAAATCTGAAACCTAGCGCAGCTGTCCACATCCCTGTCGGTGCCCTAAAAAACTTCATTGACTTTGTAATGTGGCTATAATTACGCACCTTACAAACACTCATCCACATACTTTGCTGTGATTTACAAACACAATTAGGTATCATGTGATAGGTTGTACACTGTATATATGAATATATAAAGGAGACTGACATTGCCACATACTCCTTGTAAATAATTGTTAACTCTTATTGCATGAAAGGTGACGGAGTGTCTGCATTATCAGAACAGCGTAATGAATGATTGCCTATACTAGTAGAGGTTGGAACGACAGTGGAAATGAAACGGCAGGCGGAACTCAACCCCTGACTGGAAGGCCCACACAGGTGTGGTGCTCCAGCTCAACACAGGAAGTACCAAGACGGACAGGCTGGACACCTGAGCGAGAAGACACAATACAGGGGCGGCCGGCCGCTATTGTTGTAGGGCCGGAAAGATAACCGGATAATACCTGCGATCTCTGCAAATCTTCGACGCAGGGGAAAGGAACGAACACGCGCGGGTTCCCGGGTTCGATTCCCGGCGGGGTCAGGGATTTTCTCTGCCTCGTAATGGCTGGGTGTTGTGTGCTGTCCTTAGGTTAGTTAGGTTTAAGTAGTTCTAAGTTCTAGGGGACTGACGACCATAGATGTTAAGTCCCATAGTGCTCAGAGCCATTTTTGAAAGGAACGAAGAAACGACGCAGGCTGGGTTATTTCCAAGGATATTTACTCAGAAGCGTACCACTGTACAAATATAGGTCTTTCCTCGCAAACTTTCCGCACTCGATGTCAAAAGACTAACATATGGTTGTTCAGCGTTCGGAAGAATCTGTAGAGAGGGAGAATATTCCGAGGTTTCGGCAATATGATTCGTTTCCGGAATCACGAGGGTGGGGAGCCGAGCCTTGCTGGAAGGCCAGTGGTGGAGAGACGAGGTCTTCCGCTGTGAGCGCTCGTGTGTAACAGTCGCTCGGTATCAGCTTTGTTGGTACAGACGGACTTGCTGTCTTTGCTCTCACTAGAGTTTATAGTTAGAACAGTCAGGCACTGTACTGTTGCCAACATATACGATTCTGGACTTCACCTGCGGGTTGGAAGTCGTCGTTGAGTACGCAGCGTTCAGTAATTGAGAGCACTTCTTCTGCCTGTACTTAGGTTTACACTTTATCTGAACTCTGTCCTTGTGGCTGGGAGTTTGCGTTTCTCGTCTGTAGAACACAGAGAGGAGAAAGTATTAGGGTATATAGTCAGAGGACCGCCTTCTGCCGTCCTAGTGTTTGAAAGCGTTTATTAGTGGCTGGAGTTCTTCCATCGTCACAGACGAGTACGAGAATCATCACTTCGACGCACTGGAAGCAGTACATACGGTGATAACGCAAATTGCTTCGGTTTATTAGGGCTATAAAGCTAAACAGCTGTGATCACGTTAGTTTATTTCCACTGAGGTTCCACACCACCGTAGATCATATTTGAAAGTAGTGTCTTCTAGTGTTTGGTATGTAGATGATGTCAGTCATTTCGCGTTAGTGATATTAGACCGCGCAGTCATAATAAGGGGTAGAGTTGGGCAATTGATTGATAATTTTAGTTAGGAAATATAGACCATTGTACTTAAAGGGTTGATTTTAATCTATAATAAATATATATATTGAACAATAACGTTTATCATTTAGTAGTATTAGTTGCCTTCATCATTCATTTATGCTTAGATTGTGATTTATATGTAAAAAAGAGCATTAAGAGAACCTAAGATTTGCTTCAGGGGGTAGTTAGACAGGGCCAAATCATCATTGTAGCGTTTATTATTTTCCGTTGTTCACATTCGTTTTTACACCCGCCTGGAGTAGCATCGTGGAACTTTCTTCCTGCGCGTGTCGCTCTGCGAAAGGTTGTTATTCACGCTTTTGACAGGTGGTCACATTAATGTTGCTGGAAGGTGCGAAATATGCCAGAATGTGGCGTGACTGTACGCGTACAAGAACTGTCCAGTTCAATCCAAGCAACTAACTTAATACTGACGCAAAAAATGTTCTCAACCGTAATTTCATTATTATTTCCATTATGGAGTGCACAAGTTCATTCTTACAATAAATTGATAACAGTAGCTAGCCCCGTTAATAATTCCATTTATTACGAACAAATAACGATTATACCGGTTTCAAACAGACAGAGTCTTCCTCAGATGTGTGTTTACATAATTGCATTACGGAGTACGAGTGATGTTTCGACGTGAGACGAAAAATTCCATGGTGTACCGCAAAAATGAACGTAAGAAAAATTACATTTTTTCTCTATGAATGATAGTAAAATAAACGACTTCCTAAGGTAAGAACTGATTTAGTTTCGTATTACTCCTTGGGCCGGTTCAAGAGCCAAGCGACAAAGGCGCCACTTGAGGTGTTCCAAGCTCAGAGGGGCGCCAGACCTGTAAGATTTTAAACAGGAAGCATCACAATTAAACTGCGGAAAAAGTTAAGGACTACATTTTAAAACTCTACTTTTTCTCCCATCGTGAACCATACGTTACAAATTTGATTCGAAGATGCCTGTAATATTTCTGTGTAATGGCTAAAAGTGTGGCACTCTGCGACTTCAGCGTTGGGCACGGAGATGCTTCAAACAGCAAGGTGTAGGAAGGAGGAAAGAAAGGCCAGAGGTCAGAAGTTCGTGTGAAGGGCACCGCGCACGTGAATAAAATGGCAAATGTTCCCTCTGAGGACCACCAGTTCGGCAACACCCTCGGTGTCGTTCGCACAACTTAGATGGGCACTTTAAAAATGTCCCTGTAAAGAGACACCCATCCGCTGATACCTAGGTGATGGCACGGCAGACAATCCTTTCGGCTCCCCACAGATTTCGCATACGGCAGGCAAGTGCTAGAACAGTGGCGTAGTGAAAGTCAATTGTTTTGTTTTGATGTACGGTTAAATCATTGTGCAGCTAACTCACACACAGTACAGTGTGTCTCTTTCTCGAATTACCCACATTGTTTTTAGTACATGATAAGGAAACGGTGGAAAATGACAACTTCCTTAAGCTCATGCACGTCTCGTTGCAGGAGAACTGGAATGTTTGTTTAATTTACTGAATTGTGGTGTGGAGAAAACTGTCTTCCGTTAGCCAAACTGGTGCTGTTCGCCGCGCAGGATTAGCCGAGCGGTCTGAGGCGCTGCAGTCATGCGCTGTGCGGCTGGTCCCGGCGGAGGTTTGAGTCCTCCCTCGGGCATGGGTGTGTGTGTTTGTCCTTGGGATGATTTAGGTTAAGTAGTGTGTAAGCTTAGGGACTGATGACCTTAGCAGATAAGTCCCATAAGATTTCACACTCATTTTTTTTGTTGCTATTCTGGACATTGCAGATCAAAACGATACATTGTGAAGGTGCTAGGCATGCAAGAGAGTGTAGTAAGAAGGGTGTTGGAACGTCATCATGAGACGCCGTAACCACACGACATCCAGATCGGGGTCGTCGCCATTGTGCTACGCTCTAGGGACCTGCCACTGGTGCATTTGTGACACCGAGGGTATTGTCGGACTCGGGATCTTAGAGGCTCCCTTATTTGCTTCTTTCGTGTGCACTGTAATGTCACCAAACGGAGGGATCAAAAAACAATAAACTTTTTCTGTCTCTGTTCAGTTTCAAATTTCGGTGAATGGTTTTTAACGGTTCTTAGTGGTTCCATCATGTATAACAGAGTAAAACGGAGTCAAGCTACTCTCCAAAGGATTGGATCACAATTGGTGGAGTTTCAGCCCAGTGATGTCCTTAGAGAAGCGTTGAGTCGTCCGGGGGTGTCAGCAGTGTCAAAGGTTTGTCAAGAACTTCGACCCGTAGCGCAACACATTGCCAACCGTTATCGACCGCGATATATGTAAAAGTGAACGCTCCATAAAACAGTTGGTGTCAGTCATGCCCTTTATTGACATCTTCTGACACGTTTTTGTTTCAGTGTTGACCAGCGTTGTGTGCGAAGTGTCTTCCTCAGACACCCACACGCAAATCATCTGATTTCAACTGAGGCCACCACAGCTCTAGCCTCTTGTCGCACAAACGTCCAGAAAAGGAGTGTGGTGAGGGTAAGCAGAGGTGTGACGACCTTACCACTGTGCGACAGGTACACGATGGCTTTGGGCGGAATTATGATGAAATGTAGTGTCAATGTGACATCATTAACCCACCTTACAGCACATGCATTTCTGCGCTCTGCAATCTCTCCGCCCCCCCCCCCCCTGCCCGTTTTTTTTTTCTTTTCTACAGGTGTGAGGTTGTCCTTTGAAGGCCGCTGAGTCCGAGGGTGATGTCACACGGCGTCACAGTTTTGCACCGTTACACAGGAAGGCTGTAGCAACCTTCGACCAAAATTTCAAACTTATGCGTCAAGACGGGAGAAAATGGCGGGGTTTCAAAAATGTGACCCTTTAGTTTTGTTATGCAGTTTCGTAACGACCTTTCCGGGTCAACTTGCTGAGAGGCACAGGGCGTCACATTTTTGCACCGTTGCACAGGAA
This sequence comes from Schistocerca nitens, assembly GCF_023898315.1. Taxonomy (NCBI): domain Eukaryota; kingdom Metazoa; phylum Arthropoda; class Insecta; order Orthoptera; family Acrididae; genus Schistocerca; species Schistocerca nitens. Next base: position 12,868,078 of record NC_064620.1, read on the forward strand.
GGCTATAGGAACCTTCGACCAAAATTTCAAACTTGTGCGTCACGACGGGAGAAAACGGCGGGGTTTCAAAAATGTGACCCTTTAGTTTTGTTATGCAGTTTCGTAATGACCTTTCCGGGTCGCCTTGCTGAGAGGGACGCCCAAATATTACATTCTGTTCACTGCATATCACAACTGGTCTCGAATACCAACACTGGTGAAACTGTACACCATCGGGAAGCGAGGAATTACGATGACTTCTGGAATCTTTTCCCTTCTACGGAGGAATGCCAAATGCGGCACAGTTACTGACCCTTTTATTTGAGTTATTGGGAATGGATTTGGGATGTATAGCAATAAACTGCCGTTCAGAGAGACAAAAATTCCACGCAAGGTCGTGCGTGCTTGGTTGGCAAGATCACGCAGAATTCTTTTATCTGTACTGCAACCGAACGCGGTAGATCACAGTACGCTTCCTTGGGAAGACAGAGGTTGGACGCTCGGTCCAGCCACAGATTTTTTAGCCTTGCGTGTTTTTCTAACCTTCTTGACGATAACACCAGGAAGTTTCCTTTCGAAATATCACGACTGATATCATTTCCCAAGTTTCCACCAATTTTCTCCTGTGCTCAGTCTCCAGTGATTTCGTCGACGAAGGGACGCTGGGCGCTAACTTTACCTTTTGCCACCCTCCAAGCCCTCTCTCATCTCTACTGCCACGTAAGAACAAAAGAACAATGGGCATCGGAGAATGTTCGCTGGAAGTCGAATATTAGACTGTGAACTCTTCCACGAATCTCTTCTGTGTAGGGAGACTACAATATTTTTGCCTCTGCTTTTCTCCTCGTGGCCGAATCTCGCACATTATTACAGAGGCAGACTGTACACATCACTCGCTATTGTTGCGCTTCATAATCCTTCTAGACGTCACGTGTGTTGTGAGCGTGACACACCAGTAGTGCGTAGCTGGTGTGAAATGACTGCGCGAGTTGTCTGCAGAACGGAAAGGAGACGGCCAGGCAGTCTGCAGAGCACGGCGTCCAACGAAACAGGAATAACCAGCCTGCGGCCGCGGCTGCTTGGGTTAGCGCACCTGTTTGTTACAAGACCTGTCCTGCAGACCGCGCTATGCCTGTTTGGTGGAGAGTTGTCCGTGGGTGAGGGGCAGTGGGAGAGGGGCAGGTAAAGAGATTGGCGAACGGTGTGAGGTGTGGGGAGGGGGGAGGGAGAGGGGGGGAGGTAAGGTTGGTGGAGCAAGCGTCTTACGTAAGGAACTGGTCGAGTAGGCCGGCGCGGCTGGCGTAGCAACAAGTTGCTGCCGCTGTGTAGCCTGCCGGGTGTTAAGCTCTTCACTCGGGTGGAAGAGATGAGCTGTGGGCCCGAGCGTTAACGTCGACAGTCCACGCAAAACGGTCTTTAAATGGGGGACCACGCTTACTCGTCAACACCAATTTGTTCCAAATTAACGGTAGTCTACATGCAGGGCTTGCCCAGGAATTAAAATGGCAGGCGTGGCAGTGCCAGAAAGCCAAGCGTGCAAAATCGAACAGTATTTTTAGCACGGATCGGGAGAGACATGAGCTGTTTACGTTAGCGTAATCCGAGGTTCGTGTAGGGCCAAGTCCCTAGCTGCAAATATTGTTTTCCTTCTTTAAGTTTCAGTTTTTACATTGCTTCCACTGCCGAAATAATGCCAAATATATTGTGTTTATTACGATTTTACAAAAGTAAAGACAAGGGAAAATTTTGAGATTGCAAATAAAATTTCCAGGAAGGGACTGTACTTACAGCGTTCTCGAGGAATCCCAAGAAGGGATTGTAATTCAAGTGCACAAGAGTTCGTAACACGTGCTTTGTTGCGACATTGTCCAATTACAGAATCTTTTATCAATGTAAACCACGTTTCGCTTTCTCTAAGAGGCTTTAAAGCAAATATTTAATTGTGAGAATGCATCGTTTATAGCGGGTGTAAGACGCCGGGTAAATGACTTCTCACCCTGGTTTTACGACGAAACTCGCGTAAATCATCAACTGTGAAATAATAAAAATATCTAATATTATAGAAGTTCTCGTGTACGCCTTACAATCACTTCTTGGAAACTTATTTGCTGTCTCAAATTTTCCTTTTGAGGAAACGTTAATAGAGACAATATGTTGGTCTTTATTTCGTTTTATATGCAGCGTAACTGGCATGAAAGTTGAAAACAAAAATATTTTGACTACTGCATATATGTTTGAATGGACAGGGTTTGTAAAAACATATTACAAGCCTCGACGGGCAAAAACGTCGATAACAACGTTGGTCTTAATTCCTTGCAATCGCATTGTGTCAGTTGTGGGGTAATCGCGGTGAGCATTTTGAAGAAAGCCCTGGACACAGAAGCGAATAAAACATTCTGCAACAAGAAATCGACACGAAAGAGCATGTACACAGTTCGTCGATACAAATGTCCAACCGGCCGCTGTGGCCGAGTGGTTCTAAGCGCTTCAGTCTGGAACCGCGCGACCGCTACGGTCGCAGGTTCGAATCCTGCCTCGGGCATGGATTTGTGTGCTGTTCTTAATTAGGTTTAAGTAGTTCTAAGTTCTAGGGGACTGATGATCTCAGGTCTTAAGTCCCATAGTGCTCAGAGCCATTTGAACCATTTTAAGAAATGTGCAGTGGCTTTGTCTGCTTTTCCTGTTTGTTTAAACCTCGTCAATTGTTCCTTGCAATACAAAAAAGTGAAATACGTAGGTTGGAACTTAAATAGTGGCAACACTTCTGTCGAGACACTATGCAATGTAATTTACTATTATCGCTGATAGCACACGTTGTTGACATACCATCCCTATTTCCGAACGAATGGGCTCGTCCGTCCCACGTTACCGGCGTGCACACAATGGAGGGAAACACCGTCACTTGTGAGCGAGCGGTCTAACGTAACGGTGTCACTATGTTTCCGAAACAGGAACAATGGAGCTGGATCAAGATTGAATATGCCAGAGGCCGTACAGCACGACAGTTTCATCGAGGTCTTCAAGAGGCGTGCGGGGTATCGGCATTGCCGTACAGAACAGTGGCACGTTGGGTAAAAGCCTTCAGCGAAGGTCGGCAAACTGTGGCAGGCAGGCATCGGGCAGGTCGTCCTAGCGTCTGTGAAGTAGTAGTGCATGCTGTTGCCTCGTTAATGGATAGCGATCGACGCCATACGATTCGTGAGCACGCCCACGAAACCGGATTAGCGCATACGACTGTTCTTCGCATCCTGAAGGAACGCCTGGGCGTGCAGAAATTGCTTAACGATGGGTTCCGCATGACTTGACGGAAATGCAGAAATGGATGCGTTACGACGCAGCTCAGACGCACCTGGAGCGCTTTGAACGCGAAGGACAGACTTTCTTACGCCGTGTGGTAACACTGGATGAAACATGGGCAACATCGAACGAGCCAAAACTGAAACACCAGTCCAACGAATGGCGTCATTTTGGGTCGCCTCGAAAGTCGAAAGTGCGTCAGAGCCCCAGTGTGGTGAAAGTTATGGTGATTCTCGTGCACGACTGTGATGGTGTTATCCTAACGCATTACGTTCCTCCACAGCAGACCGTCAATGCACAGTATTACTGTTCGTTTTTGAAGCATCACCTGCGACCAGCTTTGCGAAAGAAGCGGCGACACTTTCTGCGCAACCCACCCATCATTTTGCACGACAATGTGCGGGAACATACAGCGCAAGCTGTGGCTGCTCTGTTCGGCCGATGGTGCTGGGGAGTACTGTACCACCCACCATACTCACCGTCTTAAGTCCTTGTGACTTTGATTTGATTCCGAAGACGAAGGAACCACTTTGTGGCATTCGCTTCAGAACTGTTCCAGACAGGCAGCAGATGGCTCTATTCGGACCATCGACAGAACAGGCTCTGCTAACGGCATACTACGCCTTCCACATCGCTGGCAACGGGTTCTACACAACGCTGGTGACTACTTTGAGGGACAGTCACAGGTGCAAACATGTAAGTCTTTTTTACCGGTTGTGAATAAATAGTTGCCACTATGTAAGTTCCAACCCTCGCACAGTTCATTATGGTGCCAGCAGGATTCTGAACAAACTTCATTATGTTTATAGACAGTTCATACATTTCGGGAATCGAGAATTCGACCATTTTTGCCTGTTATCGTCATTGATACTGGCAAGATGTCGGTTCCAGGAATTCGTAGATTTTCGAGAATATTTAATTTCAATAATATTAATGTGACATAATGTCACGCAGATGGCGTGCGATCGTTACTATAATAATCAGTAGTTCTGAATTTCTGTTGACTGGGCCGCAATGCTAAAACTCAAACATCAGGCAATAAAGTTATTCCTTGCCTGCTGTCTGACTTTCGCCTATGTGGCCCAGGTAGTCTGAATGCAGAACTATTGATTGTTTCAATTCCAAGTCTGACGTCGTATAACAAATCACAAAAGAAATATTTTTTCGTGTATTATTACACATTAACTGTTTTCGGATTTTTTCCTTTACTTGTACTGTGAAACCTTATTTCCCACAAATCGCCTTGTTAGCGTATCTATCGTTCTGTTTGCAGGACTCTTCAGTGTGTGAAAAATTATTTACCCATTCTTTACAGTCTTTGAATTTTTTGAGTGTGTTCACTGGAAGCACGCTTTGAAATTCTGAAGTTATCCGGGATTAAATACAGTAACCAAAGGCTTATCTACAACATTCATAGAAAGCAGACTGCAGTAACACGAGGTTCGAAGGACATGAACGGGAGGAAGTGGTTGGGAATAAAGACTGGTCTGTATCCTATTCCCTATATTAGTGAATATGTGAAGAAGCAACTTCGAGAAATTTCTAAATGGAATGGAAGCTGATAGTCTACCATGGTCACGATGGCGTGAATTATTCATTTTATGTTTTTATTCCAGTCACAAATCACAAATTTATACAAGCGCAATTAATTTCAGCTTATGACCATCGTCCTCAAGATCTGAGTACAAACGGTTATTCTACCATATCAACCCAATATATGTTAGCCTGAAGCCGGCCGCGGTGGCCGAGCGATTCTAGGCACTTCAGTCCGGAACCGCGCGACTGCTACGGTCGCAGGTTCGAATCCTGTCTCGGGCATGGATGTGTGTGATGTCCTTAGTTTAGTTAGGTTTAAGTAGTTCTAAGTTCTAGGGGACCGACGACCTCAGATGTTAAGTCCCTTCGTGCTCAGAGCCATTTGAACAATTTTTTTGTTAGCCTGCAACATCAGTATCATATTTAAGCTCTTTGGCTGGATGTGCTAGAAAAAGTGTTTGTACTCAGGTCTTGGAAATGATCATCACAGATAGAAATTATTACGTGATGTATTAGATTGTGTCCCATAACTGGAATAAAGATACGAACGTTTTCTTGGAGGAGGAGGAGAGTAGTGTTTAACGTCCCGTCGACAACGAGGTCATTAGAGACGGAGCGCAAGCTCGGGTTAGGGAAGGATGGGGAAGGAAACCGGCCGTGCCCTTTCAAAGGATCCATCCCGGAATTTGCCTGAAGCGATTTAGGGAAATCACGGAAAACCTAAATCAGGATGGCCGGAGACGGGATTGAACCGTCGTCCTCCCAAATGCGAGTCCAGTGTGCTAACCACTGCGCCACCTCTCTCGGTGAACGTTTTCTTGGATCACTATGAATTTTGATGCGACTGTGTGCTATTTATCATGTTTCAAGAAGAATTTTGTAATCCTGAACTTGAACAAAAAACGGATTCAACTCCTGGCAGACTTCACGACTGGCCACGAGTATTTTAAGGAACACCGACACCCGAGGGGTGTACAGGATGAAGTCTCTAAGTCTAGACTATGCGGCGAGGAGGGTGAAACCGCACTACGTCGAGTCTTCCAATGCGAAGCACTGAAGTTTGAGAGACACAGAACATTCGGCTCGGTAGAACCTGAAGAGATCTTGTCTAATAACGAATAGTAAAGGGTCTCCTACTACTTGTTAAGGGTAGCAGTTGGCTTTACTAGAATCACAGCGACTGAAACCGCATAACAAACTCAGTTTCGGTGCGGGCAACAGTGGGCTAAGACCACTTTTTTTTTCCTCCCTACATTAATCAGATCAAATGTGATATGTATTGTTTTATTTCCTTGATTTTTTTTAACTATCACCGATAATGTTCCGCAGGCAGAATAATTCAAAGTAGCAGCATGCCAGGAAACCAATAACCACTGTCAACAATAAGAGCTATATTTGTATTACAAGTGACGGCTGTGCTGGTGTACGCTCTCAGAGAGCGAGAAGGTTGGTGTCGAACTTGCGTACGGTTAGGATCGCTCTCACGAACGTCGAACGGATTTTTATATCGAACTAATTAAATTATTATTTCATACCTGCGCTAGTCAGATAACTCAAGCAAAGCACAGTGTTTATTCGTGATTCTTTTTTTTTTTTTTTTTTAATATCTCATTCATCAAACAAGAGTAGCGTTATCCACGGCTAGTAGGACACCAAGAAGATGGAGAGGCGAAGAGGTGATACAAAGCTTAAGGAGAATAAATACAAACTTTTATATGCCCGGGCGGTATTGTAAGAGCGAGATTCCGCGAAGAATGGGAAAGATCAGTTGAACGGAAGAGATAAGAGGTTATAAACTAAAGATTAATAAATGCAAAAGAAGGTTAGTTCAGAAGACGGATGCAAGATAGCTGACCATGGCAGAAGTAAAGTGGATATAAAATGTGGAATAGCAGTAGTAAGAATTTTTTTTATAAAAAATGAAGCATGATAGGTTCTAATATAAATTTTTTGGGCAATCTTTCGTGTATTTTCCGAGAATGAAACGTGTAAGGCTAGCAGCACAGATAGGATGAGAATAGAAGCTCGTGTAATCTCGTGTTTCAGAAAAATGCTGAAGATTACATGGGCGAATTCGATACCCAAGAAAAATGTTAGTGAGTCGAATCGATAAGAAAATAATTTTACTGCACCACTCGACTAAAATAAGGGGTAGCATGATAGGACACGTGCTGGGCATCAAGGAATCGCCAGTTCAGTTCGTGCACCTTGTGTGTTTCTGTGCTCACAGGTTCGATACGAAAGTGTCAGTGACATTCCGCGGTAAGCCATGTGGCCACTATGAAGATTCCTCGTATATCTTAAGGAGAAGCAAGTAGACAGGAGTGTGATTTGTCCATGTTGGTAACAGAAATCAACGTAGTGGCGAGAAATTCGTAAGACTGAAAATTGGAAAGGTTTTAGTTCAAACCAGCATTAATATGGACCAACAAAACTGCGTTAGGTTGGCACTTGTGTAAGGAGAAACTTTTCACAGACAACATTGGAGAGCCAATAGAAATGATGCACAAAGTAGAAAACGGAAAACGACTCTTTAGAATATAACTGGAGAATTGGGAAAAAAATAAAAGAGCCAGACAGAATATTTAAGGAACAAAATAAAACTGCTACAAAGTGCCTACTTTAACATTTATGATGATCTGCTCGGCTGTCGCAAGTGCTACGGTTTGTTTCTTATGCAGCTGGCTTGCACCTGCAATGAGATCTGTGCCGCTGTGCTCGAGACGCATCGACTCCGGCACGCGAAGGACCAGAAGCGTAAACTACCTGATGTTAGAAGAGAACTGCCACCAGTTGTCCAAACAGAGTCATATGTTATGCCCTCTTACATATGCCTGTTGTACTGGTTCTGTTTTTTTTAGTATAAATTCTGCTTTTCCTTCTTTGATGATGACGAGAGAAGAGTAGCAAAACAATGGCTGCACACAGATGTTATTGGTATAAGATAGGCAGGAAGACCAAGGATGAGATGACTGTGCTGGGTGGAAGAGGAGTACACGAGCTGTCTGCTGGGATACAGTCGTGGGAGGGCAGTAACGACTGGAGAGCACTTGTAACTGGAGTGGAAATCCGGTGGTGACGATGCTGATGATGGATGTACTCTATCTTAGTATAAAAAAATCATGTTTTTCAACATACTGTACCTTAGAACTGTCTGAGCCATGCTCACTGCGAGCCGGCCGCAGTGGCCGAGCGGTTCTAGACGCTTCAGTCCGGAACCGCGCGACTGCTACGGTCGCTGGTTCGAATCCTGCCTCGGGCATGGATGTGTGTGATGTCATTAGGTTAGTTAGGTTTAAGTGGTTCTAAGTTGTAGGGGCCTGGTGACCTCAGATGTTAAGTCCCATAGTGCTCAGAGCCATTTGAACCATTTTTTTTGCTCATTCCGAACTACGCGTTTTCACGAACTTGGCTGTCTGTCTGTGTTTGGTTTCCCTCCATTGTTGCAGATATGCCGTGGTTCTTCCTCCTCCCACGTGTGGCAGCAGCGCTGTGTATCGTCATATGCACCGTGTACCATCTTTGGTCTTGTGCATATTGTTTCCGCCTAGGGGTCTGTGGGAGTCGGTCGGTTGGTGCGGACCAAGGAGGACCTCCGTGCGGTGCAGTCGGCTGCGTCCGCTGGCGGTCCTTGCGCAGTGTCGGAGCGTGTGTGCAGCTGTCCCATCGCTACGAGCTTCGTGGCTCACCGACCCAGGACGTCAAAGTTGAGTGGTGTGTTAAGCACCCAAGCAACGCCCGTCCATGTTGTGTCGTTCGTTTCGGTGATTTGCTGTTGGGGAGATTTTCCTCTGCGCAACATCGAGTGTTTGTAGTGGTGAAATCAGTGAAATCGAGCCACCGTGCCGTGGAGTTAACTACACTACTGGCCATTAAAATTGCTACACCACGAACATGACGTGCTACAGACACGAAATTTAACCAACAGGAAGAAGATGCTGTGATATGCAAATAATTAGCTTTTCGGAGCATTCACACAAGGTTGGCGCCGGTGGCGACACCTACAACGTGCTGACATGAGGAAAGTTTCCAACCGATTTCTCATACACGAACAGCAGTTACCCGGCGTTGCCTGGTGAAACGTTGTTGTGATGCCTCGTGTAAGGAGGAGAAATGCGTACCATCACGTTTCAGACTTTGATAAAGGTCGGATTGTAGCCTATCGCGATTGCGGTTTATCGTCATTGCTGCTCGCGTTGGTCGAGATCCAATGACTGTTAGCAGAATATGGAATCGGTGGGTTCAGGAGGGTAATGCGCAACTCCGTGCTGGATCCCAACGGCCTCGTATCACTTGCAGTCGAGATGACAGGCATCTTATCCGCATGACTGTGACGGATCGTGCAGCCACGTCTCGATCCCTGAGTCAGCAGATGGGGACGATTGCAAGACAACAACCATCTCCACGAACAGTTCGACGACGTTTGCAGCTGCATGGACTATCAGCTCGGAGACCATGGCTGCGGTTGCCCTTGACGCTCCATCACAGACAGGAGCGCCTGTGATGGTGTACTCATCGACGAACCTGGGTGCACGAATGGCAAAACGTCATTTTTTCGGATGAATCGAGGTTCTGTTTACAGCATCATGATGGTCGCATCCGTGCTTGGCGACATCGCGGTGAACACACATTGGTAGCGTGTATTCGTCATCGCCATACTGTCGTATCACCTGGCGTGATGGTATGGGGTGCCATTGGTTACACGTCTCGGTCACCTCTTGTTCGCATTGACGGCACTTTGAACAGTGGACGTTACATTTCAGATGAGTTACGACCCGTGGCTCTAACCTTCATTCGATCCCTGGGAAACTCTACATTTCAGCAGGATAATGCACGACCGCATGTTGCGAGCCCTGTACGGGACTTTCTGGATACAGAAAATGTTCGACTCCTGCGCTGGCCAGCACATTCTCCAGACCTCTCACCAATTTAAAACGTGTGGTCAATGGTGGCCGAGCAACTGGCTCGTCACAATACGCCACTCACTACTCTTGATGAACTGTTGTATCGTGTTGAAGCTGCATGGGCAGCTGTACCTGTACACGCCATCCAAGCTCTGTTTGACTCAATGTTCGGTCTGAGGCGCTGCAGTCATGGACTGTGCGGCTGGTCCCGGCGGAGGTTCGAGTCCTCCCTCGGGCATGGGTGTGTGTGTTTGTCCTTAGGATAATTTAGGTTACGTAGTGTGTAAGCTTAGGGACTGATGACCTTAGCAGTTACGTCCCATAAGATTTCACACACATTTGAACATTTTTTTTTGACTCAATATCCAGGCGTATCAAGACCGTTATTACGGCCAGAGGTGGTTGTTGTGGCTACTGATTTCTCAGTATCTATACACCCAAATGTAATCACATGTCAGTTCTAGTATAATATATTTGTCCAATGAATACCCGTTAATCATCTGCATTTCTACTTGGTGTAGCAATTTTAATTGCCAGTACTGTATATTGATTCACTACAATTCAAGTGCACCAGCGGAATTTTCTGCCTTGTGGCCGTTGGTGTTCTAGTTACCTGCTCTGGCCACTGACGTAAATTCAGGCAGTGTTCCTTTTTGGTGAAGTTAACTAAATTACTTTATTTCAAATTCAAGTGTACCAGCGGAATTTTCTGCCTTTTGGCCGTTAATGTTCCGGTTACCTGCCCTGGCCACCAACGTAATTTCAGGCATCGTTCTTTCCTCACCTGCTGTCGCTGTCCAACGTGGTGTGTAGTCTTAACAGCTTAATACATATTTCATTGTGGATAATTACGTCCGTAAGAGTTTGGTCTTTGAGTTTTTATGTACCAATTGGTGGCTAGCAGGTCGTTTATTCAGTCGGTCTGTGACTGTCTCTTGGTTGTGTTACCGACGGATCAAGTGTAGTAGGGCCCACCACCTGTCTCACCTAAGTAAACGTTAATGTTTCGACGGCAGCCCCTCCCTCCCCCCTCCTATGGAGGCGTCTGAGTGCCGTTTTCTGTACTGTCCTTTTCATGGGTGTTTAATGGTCTGTTGGTAATCTATTATAGCCATTGTTTAAATAGAATTATTTTATGGAAATCAATTTATCTAAATCATTTGTGGGCCTTCAGCCACTTAAAACCTTATTCTTAAATTTAGTTACTGTCGTTGGGCTGCTTTTTCATTTAGTGTGTGTTCGACCAATGAAAATTTAAAGGTTAAGGTATTTTTGAATTTTTGGAAAATCAACTGTGGGCCTTCAGCCACTTAAAGTCTTATTCTCAAAATTTATCCTTAAGCGAAAACATTGCGGCCTTCTGCCTTAAAGATTACGGTAATATATTTTAAAATTTAGAAATTTAATTGCGGCCTTCAGCTGTTTGTATTGCACCTTGCATATGTTTGTTCTATCTACTTTTGCCTTGAGGCTTTCCACCTAGCTGTGATATGTAGATCTGGAAAAGTACGGCTATGTGCCGTTTTGGTTTAAACGTGTTATTAAATTACAATAAATTACAATTCTGAGTGAAACTGACCGACAGCTTATTTGGCCCTTTCCGCAATCCTAATCACATGTTCTGCCCAGCAATTTTAGAGGGCGTATCAATGTCTTTGTAATTATGTAGTTATTTCATGATGCATGCTCTGTCCTTCTGAAGCAGCGATTCTCGACGTGGGCGTTATTAACTGGTGAGAGGCAAAATGAAATTTCCTGAGGGATAAAAACGAAAGCTTTGGTTTGTGATTCGTTCGCGGAACTAAATTATTTTATAACGTCATAATTATTATCGCTTTTTCGTAAGACTAAAATACTGGTTACAAATGCTACCAATAATTAAATTTCTCTTAAATGTAGTATTAATGCGTGACACAGTATGGCTGAGATCGCAACTTGAGAAACGAATGTGTGAACAGCATCTTCCTCGCACTGACTTGTACTTGGACTTATGACCACAGCAGTTGAGTCCCATAGTGCTCAGAGCCATTTGAACTTGTACTTGTACCAAGGATGTATGACAGTAAAGATGAGACGTATACGTCGCATATGCTTAAATATCTCATGAAAATATCTTCTTCTAGTTGTAGGCATCCCTACAATGCACCAGCGCAATGCTACCGTAACTATATAGTGAGTACTACACTGCTGTAACGCGTAGACTGTACTACACTGACGGAAGAAATCGCAGTACCAAAAACTAATTAATAGGGATTAACGAAATTCCGGGAACTATGTGTCTACGTGACATATTTGAACGATTAACATTGCAAGATCACAGGGTAATGTAAGCGCGAGACAATCCGCTGCAGATGTAAAGTGCTGGTACATTGGCTTGGTTCAAATGGCTCTGAGCACTATGGGACTTAACTTCTGAGGTCATCAGTCCCCTACAACCTAGAACTACTTAAACCTAACCAACCTAAGGACATCACACACATCCATGCCCGAGGCAGGATTCGAACCTGCGACTGTAGCAGTGACGCGTTTCCAGATTGTAGCACCTAGAACCGCTCGGCCACACCGGCCGGCTGCGTCTTTGTCGTCTTAAAGGTACTGTTGACTAAAAACGCCTAACCACATCCAATCTCAAAGGTAAATAGCGCTCACGACCGGTACAGAGCGCATATAAGGGGAGGTTTGCTATCTTTTGGTTAAAAAAAAATAGATTTTTAAGAAAATTGTATTTTTGGATCCATAAAAGTGTTTATAATCCACCCCTGAAACGGTTTTTCCGAATACGGAACGGAAATGTTTGTTATTTACGGTTGAACAAAAAATGCACCTGTCTGAAATCGGCCTTTTTCACGCACCAGTTTCTTTCTTTCGGAGAACAAGTTATTACACCGGGGCTAGGGAGGAAACACACAAAATTCAAATGAAGGTTTGAACGCATTGTGTTTGGAAATTATCCCCCAAGCATTTGCATTCTGGTGCGAAGACTGTGGAGATTGCGACTTTCCTGGCAGTGAGCAGCTTCAACGAAGGGTATTCAGCAATTCTGAAGACCATCACAACGATGGACGTCACCCCGGGACTCTATTCGACGCAGTTCGCCACGCATTCGGACCACCACCGGATTCAATCGCCGAAAACCGCTTGTCACCGGTCGTACGAGCGGCTCTGGAGCAGCGCAGGATGGCCCAGATCGAGCAGAATGCCCTCTATGAGGTGGAGGAAGGACAGTTCATGGACCCGGAATAGCAGATTGAACGTAAGTTGCATAATATTGCATGTATATGTAGTCTAAACTTCAAACGCGTTTTTCTCGAAATGACTTTTTTATCGCGCGGTATGGTAACTTCAAATCTACTCAACCAATTGGCATGATTTTTTGTTTCCGACGAAGTTAACTAAATTGTCTAGGAGTTATACCACTTTTATTCCGCTCCATCAACTATCAATACTTTTACTTGGCCGACGAATTTGAAAAATCGATGACAAAAACCCTATTCTTTTCCAAATGGCCGCCATTTTGTTTCCTATGGTCGAAATAACTTCAGAGAGGTACAACTCCTAAAGCATCTTATATACTTGGCTAACGTCAACTCAATTTTGATTTCAGACGAGCCGGCTGACCTGTGACTTACCGCGCCTGGAGGTCTACACCGAAATTTTGTTTCGTTCCGATGGCACTTCCGCCTTTGATCTTCGACATTTCCGGTCGAAAAATTACAGTTTGTAGTGAGAAAATATCAATAAACATTTATACCAAACTTAACATTGATATCTATAACAGATCCCCAGAAAAAAATTCTCAAAGAACATGCTTTTTTCGGGCCAAACATAGTGAACCTCCCATTAAAGCAAACCTGATTTGCATCCTCATGGCGGTGCTAACTCTTAAGCGACTGACGAAATTTGAGTGGACCTGACCTTTCAGGTGTAGAAACACACTTATAAATTTCCGTTTATGAAGCACAGCTCCTCCTTGGTGTTGCCAATTATTGTTACTGTTATTATTATTCGTAGTGCCCCCCCCCCACCCCAAGAACCATGGACCTTGCCATTGGTGGGGAGGCTTGCGTGCCTCAGCGATACAGATAGCCGTACCGTAGGTGCAACCACAACGGAGGGGTATCTGTTGAGAGGCCAGACAAACGCGTGGTTCCTGAAGAGGGGCAGCAGCCTTTTCAGAAGTTGCAGGGGCAACAGTCTGGATGATTAACTGATCTGGCCCTGTAACACTAACCAAAACGGCCTTGCTGTGCTGGTACTGCGAACGGTTGGAGCCAAGGGGAAACTACAGCCGTAATTTTTTCCTAGGGCATGCAGCTTTACTGTATGGTTAAATGATGATAGCGTCCTCTTGGGTAAAATATTCCGGAGGTAAAATAGTCCCCCATTCGGATCTCCGGGCGGGAAATACTCAGGAGGACGTCACTATCAGGAGAAAGAAAACTGGCGTTCTACGGATCGGAGCGTGGAATGTCAGATCCCTTAATTAGGCAGGTAGGTTAGAAAATTTAAAAAGGGAAATGGATAGGTTAAAGTTAGATATAGTGGGAATTAGTGAAGTTCGGTGGCAGGAGGAACAAGACTTTTGGTCAGGTGAATACAGGGTTATAAATACAAAATCAAACAGGGGTAATGCAGGAGTCGGTTTAATAATGAATAAAAAAATATGAGTGCGGGTAAGCTACTACAAACAGCATAGTGAACGCATTATTGTGGCCAAGATAGACACGACGCCCACGCCTACTACATTAGTACAAGTTTATATGCCAACTAGCTCTGTAGATCATGAAGAAATTGATGAAATGTATGATGAGATAAAAGAAATTATTCAGGTAGTGAAGGGAGATGAAAATTTTATAGCCATGGGTGACTGGAATTCGGTAGTAGGAAAAGGAAGAGAAGGAAACGTAGTAGGTGAATATGGATTGGGGGGAAGAAATGAAAGAGGAAGCCGCCTGGTAGAATTTTGCACAGAGCATAACTTAATCATAGCCAACACTGGGTTAAGAATCACGAAAGAAGGTTGTATACATGGAAGAAGACTGGAGATACTGACAGGTTTCAGATAGATTATATAATGGTAACACAAAGATTTAGGAACCATGTTTTAAATTGTAAGACATTTCCAGGGGCAAATGTGGACTCTGACCACAATCTATTGGTTATGAACTGTAGATTAAAACTGAAGAAAAAGGTGGGAATTTAAGGAGATGGGACCAGGATAAACTGAAAGAACCAGAGGTTGCACAGAGATTCAGGGAAGGCATAAGGGAACAACTGTCACAAATGGGGGAAATAAATACAGTAGAAAAAGAATGGGTAGCTTTGAGAGATGAAGTAGTGAAGGCAGCAGAGGATCAAGTAGGTAAAAAGACGAGGGCTAGTAGAAATCCTTGGGTAACAGAAGAAATATTGAATTTAATTGATGAAACGAGAAAATATAAAAATGCATTAAATGAAACAGGCAAAAAGGAATGCAAACGTCTCAAAAATGAGATTGACAGGAAGTGCATAATGGCTAAGCAGGGATGGCTAGAGGACAAATGTAAGGATATAGAGGCTTATCTCACTAGGGGTAAGATAGATACTGCCTACAGGAAATTTAAAGAGACCTCTGGAGAAAAGATAACCACTTGTATGAATATCAAGATCTCAGATTGAAACCCAGTTCTAAGCAAAGAAGGGAAGGCAGGAAGGTGGAAGGAGTATATAGAGGGTCTATACAAGGGTGATGTACTTGAGGACAATATTATGGAAATGGAAGAGTTTGTAGATGAAGGTGAAATGGGAGATACAATACTGCGTGAAGAGTTTGACAAAGCACTGAAAGATCTGAGTCGAAACAAGGCCCCGGGAGTAGACAACATTCCATTAGAACTACTGACGGCCTTGGGAGAGCAAGTCCTGACAAAACTCTACCATCTGGTGAGCAAGATGTATGAGACGGGCCAAATACCATCAGACTTCAAGAAGAATATAATAATTCCAGTCCCAAGGAAAGCAAGTTTGACAGATGTGAAAATTGCCGAACTATCAGTTTAATAACTCACAGCTGCAAAATACTAAAGCGAATTCCTTAGAGACGAATGGAAAAACTGATAGAAGCTGACCTCGGGGAAGATCAGTTTGGATTCCGTAGAAATGTTGGAACACGTGCGCCAATACTGACCTTACGACTTATCTTAGAAGAAAGATAAAGGAAAGGCAAACCAATGTTTCTAGCACTTGTAGATTTAGGGAAAGCTTTTGACAATGTTGACTGGAATACTCTCTTTCAAATTCTAAAGGTGGCAGGGGTAAAATATAGGGAGCAAAAGGCTATTTACAATTTGTACAGAAACCAGATGGCAGTTGTAAGAGTCGAGGGACATGAAAGGGAAGCAGTGGTTGGGAAGAGAGTGAGACAGGGTTGTAGCCTCTCCGCGATGCTATTCAATCTGCATATTGAGCAAGCAGTGAAGGTAACAAAAGAAAAATTTGGAGTATGTATTAAAATCCAAGCAGAAGAAAAAAGAACTTTGAGGTTCGTCGATGACACTGTAATTCTGTCAGAGACAGCAAAGGACTTGGAAGAGCAGTTGAACGGAATGGACAGTGTCTTGAAAGGAGGATATAAGATGAACATCAACAAAAGCAAAACACGGGAAATGGAATATAGTCGAATTAATTCGGGTGATGCTGAGGGAATTAGATAAGGAAATGAGGCACTTAAAGTAGTAAAGGAGTTTTGCTATTTGGGGAGCAAAATAACTGATGATGGTCGAAGTAGAGAGGATATAAAATGTAGACAATGGCAAGGAAAGCATTTCTGAAGAAGAGAAATTTGTTAACATCGAGTATAGATTTATGTGTCAGGAAGCCGTTTCTGAAAGTATTTGTATGGAGCGTAGCCATGTATGGAAGTGAAACATGGACGATAACTAGTTTGGACAAGAAGAGAATAGAAGCTTTCGAATTGTGGTGCTAGAGAAGAATGCTGAAGATTAGACGGGTAGATTACATAACTAATTAGGAGGTATTGAACAGAATTGGGGAGAAGAGAAGTTTGTGACACAGCTTGACTAGAAGAAGGGATCGGTTGCTAGGACATGTTCTGAGGCATCAAGGTATCACCAATTCAGTATTGGAGGGCAGCGTGGAGGGTAAAAATCGTGGAGGGATACCAAGAGATGGATATACTAACCAGATTCAGAAGGATGTAGATTGCAGTAGGTACTGGGAGATGAAGAAGCTTGCACAGGATAGAGTAGCACGGAGAGCTGCAATTTGTAATAAATGGAAATGTCGTATGTATACTGTGGTATTTTGGTCTGCGTTTGAGCTGATAACTAACGTTTCGCGAAAATTATCGAAGCGACGCTCATAGCTCTATGACCACACCACATATATTTGGAGCTACGCTGATTGTTTTCACCCTTAAAGATGAAGAACTGTCAAAGTAGAGTCGTTACAATCATTATAAATACCGCACTGAACAAAAACAATTGCAAACGAAATGAGGAACTCCTAAGAAAGTGATAATATTAAAGAAATTCATACCTAAAGACATTATGTTTACAGTTTCCAATTAGTTAATCCGCATTTGGGGATGGTCTTGTACCATGGAACACTTCTCAGACTTTCGGCCTTAGCCAGACCTGTGATTGAAGTTTAATATACTTTCTTATTCGATTTTTAAATGACGGCATTCACTTTTTATGTGCTGAAACTTTCTCTGAAATTTAAAAAATTGCTTCAGAACACTATGGCTTTTCCAAATATGAAAACTTGTTCCAAGGTCAAACCTGGCCATTAATTCAGAACAAATATTCTATTGAAATTTAAAAGCGTTGGAATCGAGAAAATCGTATCAGTATTATATTTAGCCGTCTGCGTATTACCCTACTACTCTAATCAAATCAAGCACAAGTATTATTATTATTATTATTATTAGTCGTAAAGCTCCCAACATGGAAGACGCTAAGTAAAGATGGTTCACTTCTGGGGCTTCTTATTCTTCTTGTTTGCCCACCAGGTCTTCATTCTTTGCGAGAATTCAGCTTTTCTTCCTTCGCTCCATTTTGTTCCAGTTCTCGGCGCTTTTGTCTCTGGTTTGACCTCCAATTTGTCAACTTTAAGTTTGAAATCGTTTCTTTTGTTCATGTCTTCAGTAGTAATGTTGGCTAATTCCAGATCTTTCTTTACATTTTTGATCCATTCTCCTCCATTAACAAGGGATGCTACGTATCTTACTATTTTTTTTGTAAGTCTGTGATCGGGAAGTCTCATTATGTGGCCATAGAATTTTAGACGCCTCTTCCTCATGTCTATCTCTATGTTAGAATATTCTTCAATTTTAGAATTTTTCTGTAATCTATACCCCTCTTTGGTCCATCTTGGTCCCAGAATTTTCCTAAGGATTTTCCTTTCCTCTTTCTTCAGGTTTTCCATATCTGTTTTCCTTTTAAGTGTCAAGGTTTCGCTGGCATATAGCATTATTGGTTTAATTACCGACTTATAATGTTTAATTTTTGTATTTATAGATAGACATTTTTTATTGTAAATGTTTTGGACCAGCCCTAGACCCCTACGAGCTTTTAATATTCTTTCTTGTTGTGAGTATTTTTCAGAAATTATCTCTCCTAAATATTTAAAGTATGGTACCCTCTTAATTTGTCCATATTTGGTTTGTAACTTAGAAATTTATAGATTTGTTGTTGTAAACACCGTTTTCTCAAAAGATATTTGTAGGCCAACTTTTCCTGCACACTCTTTTAAGGTTTCTATCTGTTTGACTGCCATTTCACTAGAATCTGCCATTATTGCAAGATCGTCTGCGTAGGGGATTTGTGGGTCATCTTTTTTGGTTCCCAGTGATATTGGTTTCCAGTACTTTTCTTTTTTGAGTTCTTTTTCCCATTCTGCCATGACTCTATCCAGAACTAAGTTAAATAACAGAGGTGATAATCCATCACCTTGTCTAACCCCAGTTTTTATCTCAAATGATTTTGAAAGTTTTCCCATGAATTTCACTTTGCATTTTGTATTTGTTAATGTCTGCTCTATGATGTTCCGTGTCTTCTTATCCAGTCCTTGTTCTTCAAGAATTTTAAATAGTGTGGGTCTCTGAATTGAATCATATGCCTTTTTAAAGTCGACAAAGACATATACTGTAGGCTTCCTTCGCATTTGTCTCATCCTTGTAATCAATTTCAAGTTTAAAATTTGTTCTGGACATGATCTGTTTGGTCTGAAACCAGCTTGGAAATCTGAGATTTTGGGTTCTAGCAGTTTTTGTGTTCTTTCAAGAAGACAAGCTGATAATATCTTGTATGTGACGGCAAGTAAGGAGATTCCTCTATAGTTGTTCACATCCGATTTATCCCCTTTTTTATGTAACAGATGTATTAGGGCACATTTCCAATCTTCTGGTATTTCTTCAGTAACCCATATGTTTTGAATAATTTTAACTAGCTCATTTCTTGAGTTAGACCCTAGACTTTTGAGAAATTCGGCTACAATTCCATCTTCTCCTGATGCTTTGCTATTTTTGAGTTTGTTTATGTGTTTGATAATTTCTTCTTCAGTTGGCGGTACAGAGTCTTGCTGTTGCGGGGCTTTAGTGCTGGATATTGGAAGAGCTTCTGTTGGTTCTGGACAGTTCAGTAGCGTTTCAAAATATTTGGCTAATTCTTCACAGTTTTCTTCGTCGCTTAGTGCCAGATTCCCATCTGATTTCCGAAAACAGACATTTTGAGGGATATACCCTTTAATTTGGTTTGCAAAAGTTTTGTAGAATCCATGCGTATTATAATTTTTAAAATCTGCTTCTATTGATTCCAGTTGCTGAGTTACATACTTTCTCTTCTCTTGTCTAATAAGCACAAGTATTATAAAAAACAATTATAAATTAAATACATTTCAAAGTGAAGCTTTGGAAACTAATACAAATTTCCATTTGCAAGATAGGTACAAGTGCTAAGACATAAATGAAACTCAGTCACTTTGTAAATATCCCATGTTTCACGGTAAAAGGCCTTCTCCTGGATTTCCAGCATGCTGAGTTGATAACGGGACAACAACTTTTGGTAACAACAGCCAACGTTGCAAGACTCAGTTTTTCTATTTAATGGCTGACACACTTTCAGATCATCCAGATAGACAAAATGGTGTGTTGCATAACGGCAAGCAAACCATCTTACGATTGTACATGCACGTATATTGAAGTCAGATCTTCCGATGAGCGTTTGTCCTGCTAATGTTCACAGAAACACTTAACACTGATATACGTAAAAGTACAGTCCCTACATGGTTTGCGTGCTGTTACGGAATACATAATTTTGTCTGACTGAATGACATGAAAAAGGGTTCAGATAACCCGAAACAAGTCTTCAATTAAATAAAAAACTGAATCTTGCAACTTCGGCAGTTTTATACATAAAAAAGACCTTCTGTTTCAAGGTACAAGATGTTGAGCGAGCGACGAAGTGTGCCTCAACTGTCCACACGTAGAGTAAATTATTGTAAAACCTTATAGAGTTTCACTTTCCACAAAATTCTGTAACTAAGGAATTATGAATATATTCAACACAGCTTTTAATATATTATATATATTAAATGGAGAGCTCTAAATATTAATAAAAACTGCACAATACACAGCCTCATTTCTAACAACAACAAATCATGTATAAAAGGTGGAAACAGCTTACGGCGGCCTTCAGTGCGCATTCCTTCACGTGTTTGTAAAATCAGTCATCGAACTGAAGAACCGACCAAAAACATCGTGCGCTTCAAGCAACACTACGATCTAGGTGCAACATCTCAGCTGATGTCAAAAATGTGGTACTGTGACGCCACATTAAGCGTCAATTTGCGGCTGCCATGTGAAGGGATCAAACTGAAGAGGCGTTTGATAAATTTTAGAGGTATAACGAAATTAAGCTTTAATATGTTAACTGAGGCTGGAGAGATAACAAGTGTTTAGTATGCTGCCAAGAAGGTGTTGACATTCTACGTAACACATTTTACAGTATGTTCAGCGGAACTTGACATTTCGACAGTCAGTCATTAACTCACGTTGCGCATCAAGGTCATTGCTATTGTTAGGAATTTATTTCTCGTATTAATCGAGGAATATGCCCGCGATGAGCATCGTGAGTTAATGACTAACTGTTGGATTGTCAAGTTTCGCTGAATATGTCTGCGTCATTGTACTCGGCTATGCTGACGGCTCCGTATTCACTGTCCAGCCGGCCGATGTGACCGAGCGGTTCTAGGCGCTTCAGTCCGGAACCGCGCTGCTGCTACGGTCGCAGGTTCGAATCCTGCCTCGGGCATGGATGTGTGTGAGGTCCTTAGTTAGGTTAGTTAGGTTTAAGTAGTTCTAAGTCTAGGGGACTGATGACCTCAGATGATAAGTCCCATAGTGTTTACAGCCGTTTGAACCATTTTTGCACTGTCCACTTTCCCGTAAACGCCATCTGTTATTGATAAGGATATGATGTGGTATCCCAAAGTGCCACAAATATATAAATTAAAATTATTACGTTTTATATAGGCCTTTTCCGCACCACCGGTTTCAGAGTAGTTCCCTTGGGAGGAAGTAGATAGTAACGTTTCTGCCACTTTTTAAATGCATACAAGACTTCTTCCTCTTTTCGGACGTTCAGTACCCTATGCGATTCCCTCTTGAATCTCCTCCATTTCGCCTTTTTTGTTTTCTTTTCAATGTAAAAAGGCATTTTTAACCAGATTACAGTTGATATATATATATATACACTCCTGGAAATTGAAATAAGAACACCGTGAATTCATTGTCCCAGGAAGGGGAAACTTTATTGACACATTCCTGGGGTCAGATACATCACATGATCACACTGACAGAACCACAGGCACAGAGACACAGGCAACAGAGCATGCACAATGTCGGCACTAGTACAGTGTATATCCACCTTTCGCAGCAATGCAGGCTGCTATTCTCCCATGGAGACGACCGTAGAGATGCTGGATGTAGTCCTGTGGAACGGCTTGCCATGCCATTTCCACCTGGCGCCTCAGTTGGACCAGCGTTCGTGCTGGACGTGCAGACCGCGTGAGACGACGCTTCATCCAGTCCAAAACATGCTCAATGGGGGACAGATCCGGAGATCTTGCTGGCCAGGGTAGTTGACTTACACCTTCTAGAGCACGTTGGGTGGCACGGGATACATGCGGACGTGCATTGTCCTGTTGGAACAGCAAGTTCCCTTGCCGGTCTAGGAATGGTAGAACGATGGGTTCGATGACGGTTTGGATGTACCGTGCACTATTCAGTGTCCCCTCGACGATCACCAGTGGTGTACGGCCAGTGTAGGAGATCGCTCCCCACACCATGATGCCGGGTGTTGGCCCTGTGTGCCTCGGTCGTATGCAGTCCTGATTGTGGCGCTCACCTGCACGGCGCCAAACACGCATACGACCATCATTGGCACCAAGGCAGAAGCGACTCTCATCGCTGAAGACGACACGTCTCCATTCGTCCCTCCATTCACGCCTGTCGCGACACCACTGGAGGCGGGCTGCACGATGTTGGGGCGTGAGCGGAAGACGGCCTAACGGTGTGCGGGACCGTAGCCCAGCTTCATGGAGACGGTTGCGAATGGTCCTCGCCGATACCCCAGGAGCAACAGTGTCCCTAATTTGCTGGGAAGTGGCGGTGCGGTCCCCTACGGCACTGCGTAGGATCCTACGGTCTTGGCGTGCATCCGTGCGTCGCTGCGGTCCGGTCCCAGGTCGACGGGCACGTGCACCTTCCGCCGACCACTGGCGACAACATCGATGTACTGTGGAGACCTCATGCCCCACGTGTTGAGCAATTCGGCGGTACGTCCACCCGGCCTCCCGCATGCCCACTATACGCCCTCGCTCAAAGTCCGTCAACTGCGCATACGGTTCACGTCCACGCTGTCGCGGCATGCTACCAGTGTTAAAGACTGCGATGGAGCTCCGTATGCCACGGCAAACTGGCTGACACTGACGGCGGCGGTGCACAAATGCTGCGCAGCTAGCGCCATTCGACGGCCAACACCGCGGTTCCTGGTGTGTCCGCTGTGCCGTGCGTGTGATCATTGCTTGTACAGCCCTCTCGCAGTGTCCGGAGCAAGCATGGTGGGTCTGACACACCGGTGTCAATGTGTTCTTTTTTCCATTTCCAGGAGTGTATATATATATATATATATATATATATATATATATATATATATATATATATACATACACTCCTGGAAATTGAAATAAGAACACCGTGAATTCATTGTCCCAGGAAGGGGAAACTTTATTGACACATTCCTAGGGTCAGATACATCACATGATCACACTGACAGAACCACAGGCACATAGACACAGGCAACAGAGCATGCACAATGTCGGCACTAGTACAGTGTATATCCACCTTTCGCAGCAATGCAGGCTGCTATTCTCCCATGGAGACGATCGTAGAGATGCTGGATGTAGTCCTGTGGAACGGCTTGCCATGCCATTTCCACCTGGCGCCTCAGTTGGACCAGCGTTCGTGCTGGACGTGCAGACCGCGTGAGACGACGCTTCATCCAGTCCCAAACATGCTCAATGGGGGACAGATCCGGAGATCTTGCTGGCCAGGGTAGTTGACTTACACCTTCTAGAGCACGTTGGGTGGCACGGGATACATGCGGACGTGCATTGTCCTGTTGGAACAGCAAGTTCCCTTGCCGGTCTAGGAATGGTAGAACGATGGGTTCGATGACGGCTTAGATGTACCGTGCACTATTCAGTGTCCCCTCGACGATCACCAGTGGTGTACGGCCAGTGTAGGAGATCGCTCCCCACACCATGATGCCGGGTGTTGGCCCTGTGTGCCTCGGTCGTATCAGTCCATTAGTGGCACCAGCAATGTTGATCAGGTGCACACAGCAACATGTGACTTCATTTCAGTAGAAGCAATCCATCAGTGGCACCCAGCAATGTTGAGTAGGTGCAGACATCAACAGGCGACATCTTTTCAGTAGAAGCAGTCCATCAGTGGCACCCAGCAATGTTGAGCAGGTACACACAGCAACAGGTGACATCTTTTCAGTAGAAACAGTCCATCAGTGGTACCCAGCAATGTTGAGTAATCAGCGAAACGTCCTGGTCGTTTAAAAATCTTGTCAGTTGGCCAGAAGGTGTTAATTAAGTCCCACCGTTTGTCTCATAAAGGAAAAGGCTTGTGTCGCAAATTTTTTCTGCTTTATAACGGTCCATATAGAGTTCGCAAAATTATACATGATAACACGGTTGAAGTAGAAACTCTTAAATCTCGACGCTCTAAGGGAATACATCACATATCTAACGTAAAAATTTTTGTGGAATGACATACTTGTGAGAAACCAACAGTTTACGTAAACATGGAGAGAGTACAAGGATACCGCGCTGTGTTTGGCGGCGGCACATACTCAAAGCAACAGTGAGTCTGCGCGCCGCACAAGGCAGTCGTTGACCGCAAACAATTACCTTCCTACGTCACGCGCCTACAGCTGATCGAGCGCTCAGTGCGAATGCACTGACAGACGTAAACAAATACACAGTCTAATTTCTCCGACTAAATTCTGTATAAAGCTATAAGGACTTCATAAATTATGTTATTAACGTTCAGTATTTTTCAGGATACGGTTGTATAAAGTATTTAAGACCTTCAGGTAAATTCTGTGCGTGTCCGACGTTAAGACGACTTGCTTTGGAGAAAATTTTCAGGAAGAAGGTCATTTCGAAGATGAAACTAATAAACTAAAAAGGGTAACTATTAATTGAGTTTATTTTTCAGGTGACATAATTTCACTTAGGTACGTACTTTAGACGTAATTTGCTGCTCGCGATTACGTGACTCATACTTTGTGCTAAATTTTATGTTCTATGAAATTACTTGTGAAGCGACGTGCTTGTGTACATTTACTGATTTTGACAATTATTGATTAATGAACAGTGTTATTACTTGCGTATATTATGCATCGCTTGGCTGCTATGCTTTTTCACTGACGTCATATTTTTTTTATTATGTGCCTGCTGTGCTTAGTTATTTAAATTATAATTGTCACCTGATTAATTGTGCTGATGTGGTTAGATATGTAAGTTATACTTTGTGATTTATCTGCTTGCGCCTTCATGTTTACTTATTAAGATTACATATGAAGATTTATTTGCTTATGGCGATGTGATTCTAATGACCTGTTTATTGTGTAAGG
Organism: Schistocerca nitens; assembly: GCF_023898315.1. Classification (NCBI taxonomy): domain Eukaryota; kingdom Metazoa; phylum Arthropoda; class Insecta; order Orthoptera; family Acrididae; genus Schistocerca; species Schistocerca nitens. The sequence continues at coordinate 12,893,006 of NC_064620.1, forward strand.
CATGTTTGCTGCTGTGCGTATGGATTGCATATTTACACATTTCTGTTTTGTTGTCATAACTACTCTTCAATCTAGTATATAGAAATGCTGATATACTGTGTACAAATATAGAGTTTAGGTTACACTGTGGTATTAATTATAGATTGTTCACTTGGCAGAGCCTCGTTGTAGGGATTGTGCTGCATCCACTTGTTGACATTCTGTTCTCTACTGGTATATTTACTCGCTATTGCATGTTTTGCTTACGCTCAGTGCCTTATATTTTTAAGATAAGAAAATGAACTGCTATAATTCGACGAACGACATTAGTAAAAGAAAGTCATAGAAGTCACATGAGCTGAGGTTTTATGGAAGCTGTATAAATTTATGCTAATAGGAAGGAAGCTAACGACATGACAGACCAAAACTAGGTTTAGACCATTGACAGTATTACACTGCATTTTTCGTGAGCAATTGAAATAGGAAGTGACACTTGACACAAGGAATACTCCACATGATTGCTTCTGCCATGATTCTTGAAGTGGTGTACACACTGTGAAATATTATGATTATTCACACTCCGTAATCGTACTTAATTACTGAGAGTTATTCGAACTAAGTCTGTTAGAGGTCATGTATGCATTTCTTTTATTTAATGATGGACAAGGAACCAAAATGTATCTTATAATTTATAATGAGTAGAAAATTTGGGTCAGATGGAATACACAGAGGTTGTGTGTGGACAATGTGTCTTCGGATTGTATGGGATGCTGAATTGAAGTTGCACTAGGATTTTATCTGTACTTGTTCGAGGAGACTGACTAGAGGAAAGAGTTGTTATGGAAGTGAAATGATATTGGTGCTGAGGTTTATATGTATCGACGTATTATTGAAGTATTAAGATTAAGTGATGATTATTGGAGTTTGGTGGATAAGAGGTAAAGTAAGTGAGGAGCATATTTTTTTTTTTGTTGGTCCATATGGAACAAGGAGGATGAAGATGGCAGACTAGAACACTCAAGTAGAAAGAAGATTGCCTACACACACACTTTGTTAAATCAATAAGCAGTATACATTTTTTTTTGAAGAGAGGAAGTATTTGCATATCTTGGCTCACTGACAGTTGTTTAGCAACAGTACAATTTGATCTGGCTTGGCAAACATTGGTCTTGACATGATGACTATGACGTTGACTAACTATTATTGACTGTTATACATTGCTGCCACTACTACTTGGTACACATGATGAACATCAAATCTTGGACAGAGTTACATTTACACAGTTAACACTATTCAATTACACAGTAGCACTTAATGAGGATGAAAGATGAGTGGATGTGTTTTGTGTGTTTTCCTTTCCTAATCCTACCCACCTATCTCCTAAATATTATTTTATTTGTTGGTAGTGGCTTGCACTGACACCCATAAATATTATAGGTTAACTGTTATTGTGTACTGTAATAGTTAATGTGACAATTAACTGATATCATTTGTGTGTTTATTATGATTTGTATGTTTAGTGTAAGAGCATTGATTATATTTTGTTAAAGAAATTGTATGTGCATTCAAACTATTGTTCATGACTGAACTGTCTCAGTAGTTATGGTGAATAGTATGGACTGTTACTTGCACTTTTTCTACATGATTGGTGCCACAAGGACATGTTTAATTTCTGCTGATGAACTGTGTGATCAGTGATTGTAAAAAAAAAATTATGGACTGTTACTTGTACCTTTTCTACAATATTGGTGCCACTAGGACATGTTTAATTTCTGCTTATAAACTCTGATGAACAGTGTGATCAGTGACAGTGTATTTTATTGAACTGCTTCTGCTGAGAAATGTGACTTGTTTCTGTGTGTACCTGCTCAACATTGCTGGGTACCACTGATGGACTGTTTCTACTGAAAAGATGTCACCTGTTGCTGTGTGTACCTGCTCAACATTGCTGGGTACCACTGATGGACTGCTTCTACTGAAATGGTGTTACTTGTTGATGTCTGCACCTGCTCAACATTGCGGGGTACCACTGATGGACTGCTTCTACTGAAATGAAGTCACCTGTTGCTGTGTGCACCTGATCAACATTGCTGGGTGCCACTAATGGACTGCTTCTATTGAAAAAATGTTACTTGTGGTATTTGCACCTGTTGACCATTGCTGGGTGCTACTGCTGGAACTGTCAACTGCTTATTCTTGGGCTATGGAAAGCGAATAATGCGTCATTACAGGTTCAGTCAACAAAGCATCTGGCTTGTGTTCTTGTATTAGAGTGTAATTCTGGTTTTCTTGAGTAATTATGGTATTGTATCACATCTCAGCAAGCACTCCCTACTAGCACATCTGAACACCAACTGACTACTACCAGTCCTCGACAAGCACTGACCTCTAGCACATCTCAATAATGACAGCCCGTGGAGGCGGCGGAACAATGCTCTCTAGCGATCTCTGGCGCTGTGGCTCAGTGTAGCCACCTTATGACAGACGTAACAGACAGGACAATAGATACCAGCCTTATGACAATAACAGACGTTCTAACAGAAATTACACAGACAATTATAATAACGGTAATTCCTACCGGAATGATCAACCATACGGAAACAGTAATCGGTATCATCAAGATAGAAATTATTCATACAGTAACAGAAATTCTTACTACAGAAATAACCAGGGTAGTAGATACAACAATAATTTCAGAAGTGACAGTCGAAATTACACAAGAAGTAGTTATGCAGACAGACAGGAAAACAGAAATTTTAATAACAGACACAACCAAGAATTTGCATCTAAGAGACAGGAAGGACCTAATTGGCATCCTCCACGTGACAGAACTTCAGAGAGACAAGTGCAATTAGTAGAAATTGATCCGCGAAATCACGCGAATAATCAAAGACGTGACGCAAACAATCGACAATGACTAGCAGCTTCGGCTTCTGGCAGCAATATAGACGGTTCAGAAAGTAATGACACTTCGACTTTACACTACGTACGACTGGAAGACATGAGAGACATTTTGTTAGACGAAAAGGAAACTAATGTAGACGCATTTTTACATCCTGTTATTGAAGTATGTGTGGGTAAGAATAAGTTCACTGCAGTTTTAGATTCTGGGAGCCCATTTAACGTCATTAGTGAATCAGTTTTTCATATATGTAAAAGAACTATTGCCGGTCCTGTGTTACCTATTTCTAAAACTATAATTCGAGGCGCTATTTCTGGAAAAGGTGTGGAAGTTAAACAACAGACCAACCTAAATTTCATTTGTCAAGGATACGAATTTTCTGCTAATTTTATTATTGTTCCATTACTCAGTACACAGATTATTTTAGGTATGGAGTTTCTTAACGCACATAAGGCAATTTTGAACTTTAAAGAAGGAAGTGTGAATTTGACTGTTGCCGGAATGCCGAAATGTTTGAAATTTTTCGAGTGTTTAGCAAGATCTGAATCAGATACAAAATGTTTAAGGTTTCTTACTTCTGATGCTTTTGTTGAGCGTTATGACGACAGTGTGTTTATTCATGACAATGACAATAGATACAGAGACGCGATGGAGGATATAATTAATAGCGAAGAATTAATTAATGAAAAGGTTAAGAAAGCTGAAGTGCCAGATGACGTTGCAAGAGAAGAGCTGCACCACATTTTGACTTCACATGCTACAGTGTTTAGTCATCACACAGGAACTATACAAGGCTTACAATATTTATTTAAAGTAAAAGAACACACACCATTTCGCGGAAAAACGTACGCTATTCCTTTGGCTTACAGAGACAAGGTTAAGAATGAACTTCAATACATGTTAGATCAGGGCATTGTTGAGCCAGCAGTCAGTCCTTATACCAGCCCATTACACGTTGTTCTTAAAAAGGATGGGTCAATTCGTTTGGTTCTGGATTCCAGACAGATAAATAATATTATTATTCCTGAAACTGACCGTCCACAAAATTTAGATGAACTTCTTCAACATTTCCATGGAATTAAAGTTTTATCCACGATTGATATGCGCGCAAGTTTTTGGCAAATAGAACTCCACCCTGATTGTAGAAAATATACTGCTTTTTTAGCCTTTGGTAACTGTTACCAGTTTCGGAAATTACCGTTTGGACTTACTGTATCTTCAGCAGCATTCATTCGTAGCTTAAATGAAATTTTACCTGTTTATCTTCGTGACAATATTACTTCTTATGTTGACGACATTCTTATTGCTAAACGTTCTTGGAGTGAGCATAACAAAATTTTGGATTCATTATTACGTATTTTTGCACGAGTTGGCATGACAGTGAACTTGGAAAAATCTGAATTTGGTCGTTCTCAGGTGAAATTTCTCGGTCACATTATTTCTACAGAAGGTATTCTCCCTGATCCAGAGAAACTAGACGCTATTCATAATTATGCTGTTCCTACCACAAAACGTGATGTTCGTAGTTTCCTTGGTGTCTGTAATTTTCTTAGACGCTTTGCTAGATTGGACAATTTGGCCACACCTCGTTTATGTGAATTATCTGGAAAAAATTCTAATTGGTGTTGGGATGAGGAAGCTCAGTCAGAATTTGAACAACTTCGTGATGCTTTAGTTGCTGCCCCACTTCTTTCACATCCGGATTTATCTAAAGATTTTTGTTTGGCGACGGACTCATCATACAAAGGCCTAGGTGCACATTTATTTCAAGAGATAGAAGAAAACGGCGTTGTAGTACAGAAAACTGTTGCCTTTGGAAGCCGTGTTCTCTCTAAATCAGAGAAGAATTATTCGATTACGGAACTTGAAGCTTTGGCTGTTGTATGGGCCTTCACAAAATTTCGCACATTTTTGTTTGGCAGACATACTAAGGTTTACACCGATCATCGAGCTCTGGAATTTCTTATGTCGACAAAATTAACTCATGGAAGATTGTCACGATGGGCGCTGTACCTACAGGAATTTGATTTTAGTATTGTTTACATACAGGGATCTTCAAATATTGTTGCTGATGCTTTATCACGTGCACCTATGGGTTTGAAACAAAGTGCTGAAGAGGACTGCAAAGAAAACCATTATTGTTTGATGTACATTCAAGGTGTTGCGTTTGAGAACTTTATTTCGTCTTCGCTCCAGGACATCGCTAAGGAGCAAAATAAGGATCCAATCTGGAAGGACATTAAGGAGAAGAGGAGGAGAAAGGAAAGCGTAGCGATTAGACAGCATTATTTAGTTCGCAATGACATTCTTTTCAAACGAAAATCGGTCGACAACTCTGTTTGGTTAGTTTGTATTCCTGATGAGTGGGTCAATAAATTGATTTGGTACACACATTTTAGTTATGCGCACTTTGGTCCCAGAAAATGTTTTCATAAATTACGAGAAAATTGCTACTTCAGTAATATGGAAAAACGTATTCGATCTGTTCTTGCCAAATGCAAATTATGTCAAAAGGCTAAGCCGCCAACAGTTTCTCACAGAGCACCGTTGTTTCCTATCATTCCAGCGAAATTAAAGGAGATGGCTGCAGTCGATTTGTTCGGTCCAGTGGTTCGTTCTACTAATGGTTTTGCGTATATTTTCGTAGCAGTGGAATTAACATCAAAATATGTGTGTTTTACACCTTTACGCAAAGCAACAGCTCGTTCAGTATCTAATGCTTTCATCAAACATTTTCTTAAGGAAGTTGGTCATGTTGATAAGGTTATATCAGATAATGGATCACAGTTTCGCTCTAAAATTTGGCTTCGTACTCTACGGCGTCGTAAAATTAAACCAATTTTCATTTCACTTTTTCACCCTCAATCTAATCCTTCAGAGAGATGGATGAAGGAAATCAATAAATTGTGTAGTCTTTATTGTCATCAGAATCACAGAACGTGGGATCAGTATCTTCATCTTTTTCAAAACATTCTGAATGAACTTCCTAATGATTCAACTTCTTTACCGCCTACACTGATATTAAAGAATAAAGCACCGACAAATCGCATTTCTGAAATCGTTCCTTTTCCGCCTTCACGGAAACTGCGGCATTCTGAAGTTGTCAACCTGGCTCTACAAAATATTGCATCGGCGGCTGCTAGAAGAGAGAAATCAGCGAAACGTCCTGGTCGTTTAAAAATCTTGTCAGTTGGCCAGAAGGTGTTAATTAAGTCCCACCGTTTGTCTCATAAACGAAAAGGCTTATGTCGCAAATTTTTTCTGCTTTATAACGGTCCATATAGAGTTCGCAAAATTATTCATGATAACACTGTTGAAGTAGAAACTGTTAAATCTCGACGCTCTAAAGGAATACATCATATATCAAACGTTAAAATTTTTGTGGAATGACATACTTGTGAGAAACTAATAGCTATACGTAAACATAGAGAGAGTACAAGGATACCGCGCTGTCTTTGTCGGCGGCACATACTCAAAGCAACAGTCAGTCTGCGCGCCGCACAAGTCAGTCGTTGACCGCAAACAATCACTTCCTACGTCACGCGCCTACAGCTGATCGAGCGCTCAGTGCGAATGCACTGACAGACGTAAATAAATACACAGTTTAATTTCTCCGAATAAATTCTGTATAAAGCTATGGTGACTTCATAAATTATGTTATTAACATTCAGTATTTTTCGGGATACGGTTGTATAAAATATTTAAGACCTTCAGGTAAATTCTGTGCGTGTCCGACGTTAAGACGACTTGCTTTGGAGAAAATTTTCAGGAAGAATGTCATTCCGAAAAAGAAGTAATAAATTAAAAATGGTAACTATTAATTGAGTTTATTTTTCAGGTAACATAATTCCACTTAGGTACGTACTTTAGACATAATTTGCTGCTTGCGATTACGTGATTCATACTTTGTGCTAATTTCATGTTCTATGAATTTACTAGTGAAGCGACGTGCTTACGCATATTAACTGATTTTGACAATGATTGACTAATGAACAGGGTTGTTATTTGTATATATTATGCATCGCTTGGCTGCTATGCTTTTTCACTGACGTCATATTTTTTTTTTTATTATGTGCCTGCTGTGCTTATTTATTTAAATTATAATTGTCACCTGATTAATTGTGCTGATGTGGTTAGATATGTAAGTTATACTTTGTGATTTATCTGCTTGCGCCTTCATGTGTACTTATTAAGATTACATATGAACATTTATTTGCTTATGTCGATGTGATGCTAATGACCTGTTTATTGTGTAAGGCATGTTTGCTGCTGTGCGTATGGATTGCATATTTACACATTTCTGTTTTGTTGTCATAACTACTCTTCAATTTAGTATGTAGAAATGCTGATATACTGTGTACGAACATAGAGTTTAGGTTACACTGTGGTATTAATTATAGATTGATCGCTTGGCAGAGCCTCGTTGTAAGAATTGTGCTGCATCCACTTGTTGACATTCTGTTCTCTACTGGTATATTTACTCGCTATTGCATGTTTTGCTTACGCTCAGTGCCTTATATTTTTAAGATAAGAAAATGAACTGCAGTAATTCGACATAAACGACATTAGTACAAGAAACTTCATAGAAGTCACATGAGCTGGAGGTTTTATGAAAGCTGTATAAATGTATGCTAATAGGAAGGAAGCTAACGACATGACATACCAAAACTAGGTTTAGACCATTGACAGTCATTACACTGCGTTTTCCGTGAGCAATTGAAATAGGAAGTGCCACTTGACACAAAAAATACTCCACATGTTTGCTTCTGCTATGATTCTTGAAGTGGTGTACACACTGTGAAATATTATGATCATTCACACTCCGTAATCGTACTTAATTACTGAGAGTTATTCGAACTAAGTCTGTTAGAGGTCATGTATGCATTTCTTTTATTTAATGATGGACAAGGAACCAAAATGTATCTTATAATTTATAATGAGTAGAAAATTTGGGTCAGATGGATTACACAGAGGTTGTGTGTGGACACTGTGTCTTCGGATTGCATGGGATGCTGAATTGAAGTTGCACTAGGATTTTGTCTGTACTTGTTCGAGGAGACTGACTAGAGGAAAGAGTTGTTATGGAAGTGAAATGATATTGGTGCTGAGGTTTATATGTATAGACGTATTATTGAGGTATTGAGATTATGTGAAGTTGATGATTATTCGAGTTTGTGGACAAGAGGTAAGGTAAATGAGGTATTATTGAAGTTAAGTGATGATTATTGGAGTTTTGGTGGATAAGAGGTAAAGTAAGTGAGGAGCATTTTTTTTTTTTGTTGGTCCATATGGAACAAGGAGGATGAAGATGGCAGACTAGAACACTCAAGTAGAAAGAAGATTGCCTACACACACACTTTGTCAAATCGCCAAGCAGTATATACTTTTTTTTTGAGAGAGGAAGCATTTGCATATCTTGGTACACTGACAGTTGTTCAGCAACCGTACATTTTGATCTGGCTTGGCAAACATTGGTCTTGACATGATGACTATGACGTTGACTTAACTATTATTGACTGTTATACATTGCTGCCACTACTACTTGATACACAGGATGAACATAAAATTTTGACAGAATTGCATTTACACAGTTAACACTATTCAATTACACAGTAGCACTAATGTGGATGAAAGATGAGTGAGTGTGTTTTGTGTGTTTTCCTTTTATAATCCCAGAGAAGCGATCCCAACCTATCTCCTAAATATTATTTCACTTGTTTGTTGTGGCTTGCACTGACACCCACAAATATTATAGGTTAACTGTTATTATGTACTGTAATAGTTAATGTGACAATTAACTGATATCATTTGTGTGTTTATTATGATTTGTATGTTTAGTGTAAGAGCATTGATTATATTTTGTTAAAGAAATTGTATGTGCATTCAAACTATTGTTCATGACTGAACTGTCTCAGTAGTTATGGTGAATAGTATGGACTGTTACTTGCACCTTTTCTACATGATTGGTGCTACAAGGATATGTTTAATTTCTGCTGATGAACTGTGTGATCAGTGATTGTAAAAAAAAATTATGGACTGTTACTTGTACCTTTTCTACAATATTGGTGCCACTAGGACATGTTTAATTTCTGCTTATAAACTCTGATGAACAGTGTGATCAGTGACAGTGTATTTTATTGAACTGCTTCTGCTGAGAAATGTGACTTGTTGATGTCTGCACCTGCTCAACATTGCGGGGTACCACTGATGGACTGCTTCTACTGAAATGAAGTCACCTGTTGCTGTGTGCACCTGATCAACATTGCTGGGTGCCACTAATGGACTGCTTCTACTGAAATGGTGTTACTTGTTGGTGTCTGCACCTGCTCAACATTGCTGGGTGCCACTGATGGACTGCTTCTACTGAAAAGATGTCACCTGTTGATGTCTGCACCTGCTCAACATTGCTGGTGCCACTAATGGAACTGCTTATACTGAAATGGTGTTACTTGTTGGTGTCTGCACCTATTCAACATTACTGGGTGCCACTGATGGACTGTTTCTACTAAAAAAAATGTCATTTGTTGGTTTTGCACCTGTTGACCATTGCTGGGTGCTATTGCTGGAACTGTCAACTGCTTATTCATGGGCTATGGATAGCGTTTATGTGAATATCTGTATAAACTGATTTTTTGTGTATTACTGGTTGTGAAAAGTTATGAGACTCTTACCTGCACATATTCGTCATTGCTGACGCTATTGATTGAATTGTTTAACCACATAATACTTGTGTAAACTATTATGTAAAGTCACATGTATGAAAGAATTTGTATTGCTTACTGTATTCTATATAATAGGTTATTGAAAGGTCAGTGCAAAGCCAAAATTTTATCTAGTTTTATGATATTTACGTATTAATATTATCTTTTATTTTTGTCTGTATTTTTTTGACGAATTTGGTGGTATTTTCACCACCAATGCTGGCAAAAATACCATCAAATTCTAGCCGTGGAGGAAGGGCATATGAAAGGTGGCTACACTGAGCCACAGCGCCAGAGATCGCTAGAGAGCATTGTTCCGCCGCCTCCACTGGCAGTGATTATTGAGATGTCGTAGTGGGCAGTGCTTTGGGAGAACTCGTGGTAGGCAGTGCTTGTCGAGGACTCGTAGTAGTCAGTTCGTGTTCAGATGTGCTAGTAGAGAGTGCTTGCTGAGATGTGATACTGAAAGGTTCTTGTTGAGATGTGGTAATAGCGAGTCGGTGTGGAGATATATTGTAATTATGAGAGTGATTTTGGTCAATATATGAAGGTAACGAAACTTGATTTATTTTTCATTATTTCCATGTTTTAAATAATGCGTCATTACAGGTTCAGTCAACAAAGCATCTGGCTTGTGTTCTTGTATTAGAGTGTAATTCTGGTTTTCTTGAGTAATTGTGGTATTCTTATTTTCTTTAATTAATTCAGTATAAATGATATTTATAAATTCTTGTGTTATTGAAGAAGAACCGTGCCAGATGCGTACGTTGAGTCATACTTCCACACACAGAACAGTTACACTTGTGCTTTGGTTTCGTAGGTTTTATAGTTGCTGGGGACTTAATTAATTAATTGTGTTAATGAAAATTTCCATTTCATTCTTTGTTATTGTTCTAAGCAGTCAGATTGCGTAATAATACTAGTCAGGGCCAACCGGTACGAGACTTCGTAATCGGACAGACGGCTACTGAAGCGAAAAATTAAAATTATTTGCATTTCATTTTAATTAAGCCCCCATGCAACCTTCCGCCGACCACTGGCGACAACATCGATGTACTGTGGAGACCTCACGACCCACGTGTTGAGGAATTCGGCGGTACGTCCACCCGGCCTCCCGCATGCCCACTATACGCCCTCGCTCAAAGTCCGTCAACTGCACATACGGTTCACGTCCACGCTGTCGCGGCATGCTACCAGTGTTAAAGACTGCGATGGAGCTCCGTATGCCACGGCAAACTGGCTGACACTGACGGCGGCGGTGCACAAATGCTGCGCAGCTAGCGCCATTCGACGGCCAACACCGCGGTTCCTGGTGTGTCCGCTGTGCCGTGCGTGTGATCATTGCTTGTACAGCCCTCTCGCAGTGTCCGGAGCAAGTATGGTGGGTCTGACACACCGGTGTCAATGTGTTCTTTTTTCCATTTCCAGGAGTATATATATATATATATATATATATATATATATATATATATATATATATATATATATAAGAAGGTTGTATACCTGGAAGAATCCTGGAGATACTAATAGGTATCAGATAGATTATATAATGGTAAGACATTTAGGAACCAGGTTTTAAATTGTAAGACATTTCCAGGGGCAGATGTGGATTCTGACCACAATCTATTGGCTATGAACTGCAGATTGAAACTGAAGAAACTGCAAAAAGGTGGGAATTTAAGGAGATGGGACCTGGATAAACTGAAAGAACCAGAGGTTGTACAGAGTTTCAGGGAGAGCATAAGGGAACAATTGACAGGAATGGGGGAAAGAAATACAGTAGAAGAAGAATGGGTAGCTCTGAGGGATGAAGTAGTGAAGGCAGCAGACGATCAAGTAGGTAAAAAGACGAGGGCTAATAGAAATCCTTGGGTAACAGAAGAAATGTTGAATTTAATTGATGAAAGGAGAAAATATAAAAATGCAGTAAATGAAGCAGGCAAAAAGGAATACAAACGTCTCAAAAATGAGATCGACAGGAAGTGCAATATGGCTAAGCAGTGGTGGCTAGAGGACAAATGTAAGGATGTAGAGGCTTGTCTCACTAGGGGTAAGATAGATACTGCCTACAGGAAAATTAAAGAGACCTTTGGAGAGAAGAGAACCACTTGTATGAATATCAAGAACTCAGATGGCAACCCAGTTCTAAGCAAGGAAGGGAAGGCAGAAAGTGGAAGGAGTATATAGAGGGTTTATACAAGGGCGATGTGCTTGAGGACAATATTATGGACATGGAAGAGGATATAAATGAAGACGAAATGGGAGATAAGATACTGCGTGAAGAGTTTGACAGAGCACTGAAAGACCCGAGTCGAAAAACATTCCATTAGATCTACTGATGGCCTTTGGAGAGCCAGTCATGACAAAACTCTACCATCTGGTGAGCAAGATGTATGAGACAGGCGAAATTCCCTCAGACTTCAAGAAGAATATAATAATTCCAATCCCAAAGAAAGCAGGTGTTGACAGATGTGAAAATTACCGAACTATCAGTTTAACAAGTCACAGCTGCAAAATTCTAACGCGAATTCTTTACAGACGAATGGAAAAACTGGTAGAAGCGGACCTCGGGGAAGATCAGTTTGGATTCCGTAGAAATGTTGGAACACGTGAGGCAATACTAACCTTACGACTTATCTTAGAAGAAAGATTAAGAAAAGGCAAACCTACATTTCTAGCATTTGTAGACTTAGAGAAAGCTTTTGACAACGTTAACTGGAATATTCTCTTTCAAATTCTGAAGGTGGCAGGGGTAAAATACAGGGAGCGAAAGGCTATTTACAATTTGTACAGAAACCAGATGGCAGTTATAAGAGTCGAGGGGCATGAAAGGGAAGCAGTGGTTGGGAAAAGAGTGAGACAGGGTTGTAGCCTCTCCCCGATGTTATTCAATCTGTGTATTGAGCAAGCAGTAAAGGAAACAAAAGAAAAATTCGGAGTGGGTATTAAAATTCATGGAGAAGAAGTAAAAACTTTTAGGTTTGCCGATGACATTGTAATTCTGCCAGAGACAGCAAAGGACTTGGAAGAGCAGTTGAACGGAATGGACAGTGTCTTGAAAGGAGGATATAAGATGAACATCAACAAAAGCAATACGAGGATAATGGAATGTAGTCAAATTAAATCGGGTGATGCTGAGGGAATTAGATTAGGAAATGAGACACTTAAAGTAGTAAAGGAGTTTTGCTATTTAGGGAGTAAAATAACTGTTGATGGTCGAAGTAGAGAGGATATAAAATGTAGACTGGCAATGGCAAGGAAATCGTTTCTGAAGAAGAGAAATTTGTTAACATCTAGTATAGATTTAAGTGTCAGGAAGTCGTTTCTGAAAGTATTTGTATGGAGTGTAGCCATGTATGGAAGTGAAACATGGACGATAACCAGTTTGGACAAGAAGAGAATAGAAGCTTTCGAAATGTGGTGCTACAGAAGAATGCTGAAGATAAGGTGGGTAGATCACGTAACTAATGAGGAGGTATTGAATAGGATTGGGGAGAAGAGAAGTTTGTGGCACAACTTGACTAGAAGAAGGGATCGGTTGGTAGGACATGTTTTGAGGCATCAAGGGATCGCCAATTTAGCATTGGAGGGCAGCGTGGAGGGTAAAAATCGTAGAGGTAGACCAAGAGATGAATACACTAAGCAGATTCAGAAGGATGTAGGCTGCAGTAGGTACTGGGAGATGAAGAAGCTTGCACAGGATAGAGTAGCATGGAGAGCTGCATCAAACCAGTCTCAGGACTGAAGACCACAACAACAACATATATCTCGAATTTTTCAATGTTTGGGAAGAGAAAGAAATTGGAGTTAAGTCTAATGAGTGCGGCTGTTGGGAAACAGCTGTCATACTTCGTTTTAGTGAGAAAATCCTGAATAGTGTAGGGTGTATATAATCGTGCATTGTCCACAACGCTACTCCCGTGGAGTATTTTTTCATACATCCTCTCAAAGACCTCTTACAGCAACATAACTATTTATTGACCGTCCCTAATAAGGACGTAATATCGATGTTAATAGCGATTTGAGTCCGATTTCGAAAGACTTATACGACGTAAATCTCTGCCACACTTAAAGTGGTCAGACGGTTGCATCAACTCTTAGTGCTTTTCTGCAGCGGTTTTCTTAAGATTTAAGATTAAAAGTTAAAGTTTACAAAGACACGCTGCTCGTTCAGGGCAGCCATAGCAAAACCACAAACTGACGGAAACATGAGACTGGAAATAAACTCACGAACAACTAAGGAACCAAGCTGCTAAGCTCCCATCCACAGTGATTCAGGAACGATGTTTGGGGAGACAGCTGTCCATATTTCAATGTACGTTTAAAAATTTGCGCACGGAATTCAATTTCAAGAACTTTTGTGTACCATCTAGTATTTACGGCCACTCCAATAATGAGAAAGCCTTTTTTTTTGTTTTGAGTCATCAGGTTTCTCCTGTGTCAACCTCTTCACCTCACAGTTGCACTTGTGACCAACGTCCTCAGTTTTTTGCTGCCAAGTGTATTCCATTCTCCGTTTTCCTTTACAGTTTTCGCCTTGTGCAGCTGCGTCTAGCACCATGGGAGTCTTTCCATCATGTCTTAACAGATGTCCTATTATCCGCTCCCTTCTGCTTGTCACTATTTCCCAAATATTTCGTTTCTCTACGATTCTGCGCAGAACCTCCTCCCTCCTTACCATACGATTTCACCCAATGTTCCACGATCTTCTGCAACATCACAAATGTTTCGTTTATCTTTCTTTCTGGTTTTCCCACAGTCCATGTTTCACTACCGTGGATTTTTGTGCTCCAAAAGTACATTCTCAGAAATTTCTTCCTCAAATTCATGCCTATGTTCTCTTGGCCAGGGATGCCCCTTTTCCCAGTACTAGTCCGATTTGATGTCATCCTTGCTCCGACCGACATGGGTTACTTTGCTGCCTAGGTAACAGAATTCCTTAACTTCAGTTGCTTCGTGATCACCAATTCTGATGTTAAGTTTCTCGCTGTGCTCATTTCTGATACTTCTAATTTCTTTCGCTTTTTTCGATTTACTCTCAATGCATTGAAGGGCTTATTTCAATAGTGGTACAAGTACATTACCTCCACTTTTCTGTCTATAATGTTTCTGAAATTAATGAGCCAAACAAACAGAAAGAAAGGGTCATCTCTAGCAAGAAGCCATATACTTGAATTTTACTGGTGTCTCAACTGCAGATTTTTCAGCGCTCATTTAACTTTAGGACTCTCTATCTCAATACGAACAAAAATGGACTTGTACCACTATTGAGAACTACTGACAGTCTTGGGAGAGCTAGTCCTGACAAAAGTCTACCATCTGGTCAGCAAGATGTATGAGACAGGCGAAATACCCTCAGACTTCAAGAAGAATATAATAATTCCAGTCCCAAGGAAAGCAGGTTTGACAGATGTGAAAATTGTGGAACTATCAGTTTAATAACTCACAGCTGCAAAATACTAAAGCGAATTCTTTACAGACGAATGGAAAAACTGGTAGAAGCTGACCTCGGGGAAGATCAGTTTGGATTCCGAAGAAATGTTGGAACACGTGAGGCAATACTGACCTTACGACTTATCTTAGAAGAAAGATAAAGGAAAGGCAAACCAATGTTTCTAGCACTTGTAGATTTAGGGAAAGCTTTTGACAATGTTGACTGGAATACTCTCTTTCAAATTCTAAAGGTGGCAGGGGTAAAATACAGGGAGCGAAAGGCTATTTACAATTTGTACAGAAAGCAGATGGCAGTTATAAGAATCGAGAGGCACAAAAGAGAAGCAGTGGTTGGGAAGGGATTGAGACAGGGTTGTAGCCTCTCTCCGATGTTATTCAATCTGTATATTGAGCAAGCAGTAAAGGAAACAAAAGAAAATTCGGAGTAGGTATTAAAATACATGGAGAAGAAATAAAAACTTTGAGGTTCGTCGATGACACTGTAATTCTGCCAGAGACAGCAAAGGACTTGGAAGAGCAGTTGAACGAAATGGACAGTGTCTTTAAAGGAGGATATAAGATGAACATCAACAAAAGCAAAACGAGGACAATGGAATGTAGTCGAATTAAGTCGGGTGATGCTGAGGGAATTAGATAAGGAAATGAGACACTTAAAGTAGTAAAGGAGTTTTGCTATTTAGGGAGTAAAATAACTGTTGATGGTCGAAGTAGAGAGGATATAAAATGTAGACTGGCAATGGCAAGGAAAGCGTTTCTGAGGAAGAGAAATTTGTTAACATCGAGTATAGATCTAAGTGTCAGGAAGTCGTTTCTGAAAGTATTTTTATGGAGTGTAGACATGTATGGAAGTGAAACATGGACGATAAATAGTTTAGACAAGAAGAGAATAGAAGCTTTAGAAATGTGGTGCTATACAAGAATGCTGAAGATTAGACGGGTAGATCACATAACTAATGAGGAGGTACTGAATAGAATTGGTAAGAAGAGGAGTTTGTGGGTCAACTTGAGAAGAAGAAGGGACCGGTTGGTAGGACATGTTCTGAGGCATCAGGGGATCACAAATTTAGCATTGGGGGGCAGCGTGGAGGGTAAAAATCGTAGAGGGAGACCAAGAGATGAATACAATAAGCGGATTATGAAGGATGTAGATTGCAGTAAGTACTGGGAGATGAAGAGGCTTGCACAGGATCGAGTAGCATGGAGAGCTGCGTCAAACCAGTCTCAGGACTGAAGACCACAACAACAACAACAACAACAACACTATTGAAATAAGCGCTTCATATTATGTTCTCATTAGAATTCTCACTCCATTCAGCAAATTCTGAAATACTTCTTCACTCAGGATAATAATGTCATCAGCGAATCTAATAATCTTAACGTTGATATCCTTTCACCTTGAATTTTAGTTGCAGTTTTAAAACTTTCCGTCATTGCTTTTTCGATGTATAGATTGAACAGTAGGGGCGAAAGACGACATACATGTCTTAAGCTCTTTTAAATCCGTGCACTTCGTTCTTTGTCTCCCTCTCTAATTGTTTCCTCTTGGTTCTTGTGCATATTGTAAATTACCCATCTCTCCTTACAACTTACCTCTAATTTTCTTGGAATTTGGAACATCTTGCACTATTTTATATTGTCGAGCGCTTTTTCCAGGTCGACAGATCTTATGTACGTTTCATGATTTTTTTTTCTTTTGTCTTGCTTTCGTTATGAACCTCAACGTCAGAATTGTCTCTCTGGTGTCTTTATCTTTCGTAAAGCCAAACTAATCGTTACGTAGCACATTCTCAATTTCTTTTTTACCTTTCTTCTGTATATTACTCTTGTAATCAACTTTGATGCATGAGCTGTTAAGGTGATTGTGCGATAATTCTCGCACTTGTCGGCTCTTGCAATCTTCTCAGTTGGATGGATGATATTTTTCCGAAAGTCATTTATTCTAAGCACCAACGTGAATAATCGATTTGTTGCCACTTTCCCCAATGAATTTAGAAATTCTGATGGAATGTAATCCATCCCTTCTGCCTTATTCAATCGTAGCTTTTTCCAAGTTCTCTTATATTCTGGTTTTAATACTGGACCCCCTGTCTCGTTTATGTTGACTCGTGTTTGTTCTTCTAGCAAGGCATCAACAAGACTTCCCCATCACAGAGGCGTTCAATGTATTCTTTCCACTTATCCAATCTTTCCTGTGCATTTAACAGTGGTATTCTTAATATTACCACTCTTGATTTAATTTCACGGAAGGTTGTTTCGACTTTTCTATTTGCTGAGTCAGTCCTTCCAACAATCGTTTCTTTTTAATTTCTTCACATTTTTCATGCAGCAATTTCGCCTTAGCTTCTCTGCATTTCGTGTTTATTGCATTCCTAAGTAACTTGTATTTCTGTATTCCTGAATTTTTCTGAACATTTTTGTGCTTCCTTCTTTCATCGATCAGCTGAGTATTTCTTATGGAACCCGTGGTTTCTCAGCAGCTACCTTCTTCGTACTTACGTTTTTCTTTCCAACTTCTGCGATTGCCTTTTTCACAGATTCTCCAGCTGTACTGCCTGCTGAACTATTCCTTAATGAAGAATCTATAGCCTCACATAACTTCAAACGTATCTCCTCATTCATTAGTACTTCCTTGTCACACTTCTTTGCCCATCGTTGTTCCCGAGTAGTCTCTCAAACTTCAGTCTACACTTCATCATTACTAAGTTGTGATCCGAGACTGCATCTCTTCCTGGGTACGCCTTACAATTCAGTATCTAATGTCGTAAGCTCTGCCCGACCATGATGTAATCTAACTGGAATTTTCCCGTATCTCCCAGCCTTTTCCAAATATATCTTCTCCTCTTTTGATTCTTGAATAGAGTATTCGCTATTACTAGCTGAATTTTGTGGCATAACTCAATTAGTCTTTCTCCTTTCATTCTTGCAAACGAACCCAAGTTCTCCCTAACCGTTTCTTCCACTCCTTACTCTACAACCAAATTCTAGTCCTCCTCGAACATTAGATTTTAATCACCCTTTACGTACTGAATTACCCGTTCAATATCCTCATATACATTCTCTGCCTCTTCACTTTCGGATTGCGACGTCTGCAGGAATACCTGAACTGTTGTTATCGGTACTGGTTTGCTGTCAATTTTGACGAGAGTAAACTTATCTCTCAACAGTTCATAGTAACTCACTTTCTGTTCTACCTTCCTATGCGTAACTAATTCTACACCCGTTATACCATTTTTTTGCAGCTCCTGATATTACCCTATACTCGTCCGACCACAAATCCTTGTCTTCTTCCCATTTCGCTTCACTGACCTCTGCCGTATCTAGATTGAGCCTTAGCATTTCCGTTTTCAGATTTTCTACTTTTCCTACCACCTTCAAGCTTCTGACAGTCCAGTTGTTAAAAATCGCACCTTTTCATGTACTTAGCCGAGCGGTCTGAGGCGCTGCAGTCATGGACTGTGCGGCTGGTCCCGGCCGAGGATCGAGTCTTCTCTCGGGCATGGGTGTGTGTGTTTGTCCTTAGTATAATTGAGGTTAAGTAGTGTGTAAGCTTCGGGACTGATGACGTTAGCAGTTAAGTCCCATAAGATTTCGCACACATTTTGACATTTTTTTTTTTTTTCATGTACTGAGTTTCGTTGCTCGCACCATGAACGTTCGACAGAAGCATAGCCCTGGTAGAATGTCAACATCCCCTCCTCTTTCTGCCCAGTTGCTCAAGCATCATCGACACCCACACTGATCGCTGCAGTCGTTTCGCGAGCTGCCTGCGCTGTTGATCCCCGCTTTGCTCTCCATAACTACGCAAACTGAGATCCGCTCTACGGTATAGCCTAGTGGGAAGAAAGCTCTGATATGGTTCCGTATATCTTGGCGTCGAATGCAGCTGTGAAATTATGGTATGAACAAAATCAGAGCATGATCATCTTCAGTTTCAGGAATTACGCATACCACCTATCCGTCGGCGTTAATTGTGCCATATTTTATTGGGTCTTCCAAGACATCATTTTCCTTGTGCCACACATTTCACAGATTCAGTGGCAATCGCCACTGATTCTACATTATCCTTTCATTTATTTCTGCATTGTATCCTTTATTGGTTCAACTTTTTTTTAAATTCGCTTGATTATTTGCAGAGGGCCAGTTGTTTATGTATGGTAATGAAAAGCTATAAACTGTTGTTCACTGCAGTGGTTACTTTGCAAAGAATATAATTGGAAGATATGATAAGATAAAAGTTACGGCATTTAGAGGAGTCGGATACCGGAAATATACTTAAAAAATCATCTCTGACAAGATAACACGTAAGATATACAAAAAAACAACGATAGCGAAAAAAACGAAAATCCAGAAACCCGTTATATGTGTCGCACTGTAATGCGGACTTAGGAAACAAGACGAGGAAAGAAACTAAGATTAAATTTTATAGAACAATGGCAGTTCCTGCATTCTACAGTCGAGAGACGTGAACGTTCAGGAAAGACAGAGAAATGAATTTCCAGCCACTGAAAAGAGATTGCTAAGAGAATGTACAAAATCGTAGCATAGGCATGTTGTTGTTGTTGTGGTCTTCAGTCCTGAGACTGGTTTGATGCAGCTCTCCATGCTACTCTATCCTGTGCAAGCTTCTTCATCTCCCAGTACCTACTGCAACCGACATCCTTCTGAATCTGCTTATTGTATTCATCTCTTGGTCTCCCTCTACGATTTTTACCCTCCACGCTGCCCTCCAATGCTAAATTTGTGATCCCTTGATGCCTCAGAACATGTCCTACCAACCGGTCTGTTCTTCTCGTCAAGTTGTGCCACAAACTCTTCTTCTCCCCAATTCTATTCAATACCTCCTCATTAGTTATTTGATCTACCCATCTAATCTTCAGCATTCTTCTGTAGCACCACATTTCGAAAGCTTCTATTCTCCTCCTGCCCGAACTATTTATCGTCCATGTTTCACTTCCATATATGGCTACACTCCATACAAATACTTTCAGAAACGACTTCCTGACACTTAAATCTATCCTCGATGTTAACAAATTTTTCTTCTTCAGAAAGGATTTCCTCACGTGTTCCAACATTTCTACGGAATCCAAACTGATCTTCCCCGCGGTCCGCTTCTACCAGTCTACATTTTATATCCTGTCTGCTTCGACCATCACAGTTATTTTGCTCCCCAAATAGCAAAACGCCTTTACTACTTTAAGTGCCTCATTTCCTTATCTAATTCCCTCAGCATCACCCGATTTAATTCGACTACATTCCATTTTCCGCGTTTTGCTTTTCTTGATGTTCACCTTATATCCTCCTTTCAAGACACTGTCCATTCCGTTCAGCAGCTCTTCCAAGTCCTTTGCTGTCTCTGAAAGAATTACAATGTCATCGGCGAACCTCAAAGTTTTTATTTCTTCTCCTTGGATTTTAATACCTACTCCGAATTTTTCTTTTGTTACCTTCACTGCTTGCTCAATATGCAGATTGAATAACATCGGGGAGAGGCTAAAACCCTGTCTCACTCTCTTCCCAACCACTGCTTCCATTTCATGTCCCTCGACTCTTATAACTGCCATCTGGTTTCAGTACAAATTGTAAATAGCCTTTTGCTCCCTGTATTTTACCCCTGCCACCTTTAGAATTTGAAAGAGAGTATTCCAGTCAACATTGTCAAAAGCTTTCTCTAAGTCTACAAATGCTAGATACGTAGGTTTGCCTTTCCTTAATCTAGCTTCTAAGATAAGTCGTAGGGTCAGTATTGCCTCACGTGTTCCAACATTTCTACGGAATCCAAACTAGTCTTCCCCGAGGTCCGCTTCTACCAGTTTTTCCCTTCGTTTGTAAAGAATTCGCGTTAGTCTTTTGCAACCGTGACTTATTAAACTGACTGTTCGGTAATTTTCACATCTGTCAACACCTGCTTTCTTTCGGATTGGAATTATTATATTCTTCTTAAAGTCTGGGTATTTCGCCAGTCTCATACATATTGCTCACCCGATGGTAGAGTTTTGTCAGGACTTGCTCTCCCAAGGCCATCAGTAGTTCTAATGGAATGTTGTCTACTCCCGGGGCCTTGTTTCGACTCAGATCTTTCAGTGCTCTGTCGAACTCTTCACGCAGTATCTTATCTCCCATTTCGTCTTCATCTACATCCTCTTCCATTTCCATAATATTGCCCTAAAGTACATTGCCCTTGTATAAATCCTCTATATACTCCTTCCACCTTTCTGCCTTCCCTTCTTTGCTTAGAACTGGGTTTCCATCTGAGCTCTTGATATTCATACAAGTGGTTATCTTCTCTCCATAGGTCTCTTTAATTTTCCTGTAGGCAGTATCTATCTTACCCCTGGTGAGACAAGCCTCTACATCCTTACATTTGTCCTCTAGCCATCCCCGCTTAGCCATTTTGCACTTCCTGTCAATCACATTTTTCAGACGTTTGCATCCCTTTTTGCCTGTTTCATTTAATGCAATTTTATATTTTCTCGTTTCATCAATTAAATTCAATATTTCTTCTGTTACCCAAGGATTTCTATTAGCCCTCGTCTTTTTACCTACTTGATCGTCTGCTGCCTTCACTACTTCATCCCTCAGAGCTACCCATTCGTCTTCTACTGTATTTCTTTCCCCCATTCCTGTCAATTGTTCCCTTATGCTCTCCCTGAAACTCTCTTCAACCTCTGGTTCTTTCAGTTTAACTAGGTCCCATCTCCTTAAGTTCCCACCTTTTTGCAGTTTCTTCAGTTTCAATCTGCAGTTCATAACCAATAGATTGTGGTCAGAATCCACATCTGCCCCTGGAAATGTCTTACAATTTAAAACCTGGTTCCTAAATCTCTGTATTACCATTATATAATCTATCTGACACCTTTTAGTATCTCCAGGATTCTTCCAGGTATACAACCTTCTTTTATGATTCTTGAACCAAGTGTTAGTTATGATTAAGTTATGCTCTGTGCAAAATTCTACAAGGCGGCTTCCTCTTTCATTTCTTCCCCCCAATCCATATTCACCTACTATGTTTCCTTCTCTCCCTTTTCCTACTGACGAATTCCAGTCACCCATGACTATTAAATTTTCGTCGCCCTTCACTACCTGAATAATTTCTTTTATCTCGTCATACATTTCATCTATTTCTTCATCATCTGCAGAGCTAGTTGGCATATAAACTTGTACTACTGTAGTGGGCGTGGGCTTTGTGTCTATCTTGGCCACAATAATGCGTTCACTATGCTGTTTGTAGTAGCTTACCCGGACTACTATTTTTTTATTCATTATTAAACCTACTCCTGCATTACCCCTATTTGATTTTGTATTTATAATTCTGTAATCACCAGACCAAATGTCTTGTTCCTCCTGCCACCGAACTTCACTAATTCCTACTATATCTAACTTTAACCTATCCATTTCCCTTTTTAAATTTTCTAACCTACCTGCCTAATTAAGGGATCTGACATTCCACGCACCGATCCGTAGAACGCCAGTTTTCTTTCTCCTGATAACGACGTCCTCCTGAGTAGTCCCCGCCCGGAGATCCGAATGGGGGACTATTTTACCTCCGGAATATTTTACCCAAGAGGACGCCATCATCATTTAACCATAAAGTAAAGCTGACAGGGAGATATATATATATATATATATATATATATATATATATATATATATATATATATATATATATAAAAAGCAAGCTGTCATTCATGCCTTGGTCTCTACAAAAAAAATGGCTCTGAGCACTATGGGACTTAACATCTGAGGTCATCAGTCCCCTAGAACTTAGAACTACTTAAACCTAACTAACCTAAGGACATTACACACATCCATGCCCGAAGGAGGATTCGAACCTGCGACCGTAGCAGTCGCGCGGTTCCGGACTGAGCGCCTAGAACCGCTAGACCACCGCGGCCGGCTTGGTCTCTACAGTCTCCCATTGTACAGGGTGTCTTCTACAGAATCGTGAAGCTCGTAATCCTCCACACAGCTGATGATGCGTGCCTGATTTTGGCCATTTTCATGTCTTACGTTGCTCTGTTCCACCTTTTTATTTGATGTTAGTAGCGTTAGCTCCTCTCTTAACTGCATCCCTAGCGTCAATCGTTGACGCAGCTCGGCCAAGAAAGTTTGCTCGGTTGGTTTATACCTATGGCATTCTGTTCGTGGAAGAAATCAGTGAAATTATTGATACGTTCCTGAATTTTATAATCTATTGCGGGCTACCTGGTTGTCTGCTGCCAGTCGGCTGTTAGATCCTGCTAATAAACACGTTTAATAGTCCTACAAGATTTATGGTGCAATTTAACACTCAAATCCGCACGGAGCTTGCACAAAATATTACATGTGCTCAGTTGTGAAATATCTCGTAGTTTCTCCTCGTTTTTCGTAGAGATTACATTTGCGATAGCGTGACTGTGCACCATTTGGTGCAACAGTTTTACTGGAGGAATGATCGTGTTAAATAAGTCCGTTGACAGCGCTGGCAAGATGATGCGAGTGTTTAGGCTGCGTCATATAACTCTTCAAACATATTCAGAGCTCGACGTTTGTATTAGACTGCTTAGATATTTTTCAGTATTCCATTGTGTCCATGGTCCCATCTGCCATCCGACAATATCAGTGGAATCCTAAAAAACCTGGGAGTGGAGAGATCGAAACGTCAAGCGTTAAAGAAGATTGAAGCGGATTATGCCGTCATTATCGACGTACGTTTTTAACATAAATGTTCATATTGTTGCATCTAAAAAATCTTGTTCGGATTATTAAGAAGGAAATGTACTTCGAACATGCCATTGTATCGGGATCGAATTTGAGATTGAAATAAGTGTAATGTTGACTGAAGGGATGTCAGTGCACTTAATTTTGGAGGCCTATAAAAATACGTCAACTAAGCATTTCAGTGACCTTGAATTTGGCCAACTTTTGAGAGTTAGGGTTCAACACACTTAGGAGTGCAAGTTTTATCTCACGTCGCACGTATATGCCGACTGCGCGAAGATGTTTATTTGGTCTCTGATTGCTTCTGAAGCTCACGTGTCAGTTGTTGCAGTATTAGGTTTAGAATTTTTGACTGACTGTACAATTATTGCTTGTAGAAGAATGATAATATGGGCAACGGATCTGTAATGTAACATGATTCAGTCATGTCACAAGCAGGCGATATTACTAATGTAATATTGACGTCTGTCTTCACCTCTTACCCCTATTGTCCCCTCTCACCTGTAGCCATTCTTTTTCCCAGCGATCAGAGTATTTTCCTGGAAGGGTGCATGATTAATTAGATCTGCTGTACGGTAGTGTTTAAGATAACCAAAACAACCCTCTAGTCGTTTAGTTTGTTTATTCATTTGCGTTCTCGCTTTGGAGTGGTATTAGACCCGAAAACGAGTTTTGTTGAATTTTTCTTGTAGTGCACGGGCATTTTCAATGAGTGGGTCACAATGTTTTTTTTTCAGAGTGCTATGTCAATCTGCTTATTTCATAGATCCGGTCGGCGCCAAAAAAAAAAAAAAAAAAAAAAAAATAGCCTGTGGACGTTTCAGAAAACTTAAACCATCATTTAAAAAAACGAAGATTAAAAAGTAAAATCACCTAATTGTTTAATACTGCAATAATACGAGTCGAGCGCTGCACTTATGAACGTGTAAGTCTGCGCAGTATTTTTCCACTGCACTTAAGTGGACCCCAGTAAATGTCGCATAGATTACACTTCTCCAGAGCAGCGCTTTGTAAGTTACACACCGTCGTCATATTGCTGCTATATCTCATTCCAGTCCTCATCCAGGTAAGCGCCATTTACAGTATTCTAGAGACGTCAGAACCTTCCATGTTAACTGGCTGTCTCAGTCACGAGACTGTGGTTCCTGTATTTGGAAGTGCCACGCATCTTCTTCCATTCTCCTCAGGAATTAAATTTCTCTAGCGGCTCGCCTGTCAGTCTTCTCGAGTCAGACTGATTTAAGGTTGCTGTTGCCGTTAACAGGCTTCTATCAGCCTGTAAATGACTTGAGGGTGTTCTATTAATGGCGGTTCAGACTCGTTAACTGGAGCACGTCTTCCGGAGTTATTGCCGTTGGTTCCCGTCGGTCGAATCCCATTCTCTGGCAACGAGCGCTGTTATCATAGAATGTTCTTGTCTCATTATTTATACGCATAAACAATAATTTCATGTACAGACCGCTCGATAATGTAAATAATATAACAGGCACTCTACACCCACGACAGTTCGTTTTATACACTACTAGGCCTTTAAAATTGCGACACCAAGAAGAAATGCAGATGATAAACGGGTATTCATTGGATCATTGGACGAATATATTATACTAGAACTGACATGAGATTACATTTTCACGCAATTTGGGTGCGTAGATCCTGAGAAATGAGTACCCAGAACAACCACCTCTAGCCGTAATAACGGCCTCGATACGCCTGGGCATTAAGTCAAGCAGAGCTTGGATGGCGTGTACAGCTACAGCTGCCCATGCAGCTTCAACACGATACCACAGTTCATCAACAGTAGTGACTGGCGTATTGTGACGAGCCAGTTGCTCGGGCACCATTGACCAGACGTTTTCAATTGGTGAGAGATCTGGAGAATGTGCTGGCCAGGGCAGTAGTCGAACATTTCCTGTATCCAGTTAGGCTCGTACAGGACTTACAACAAGCGGTCGTGCATTATCCTGCTGAAATGTAGGGTTTTGCAGGGATCAAATGAAGGGTACAGCCACGGGTCGTAACACATCTGAAATGTGACGTCCACTGTTCAAAGTGCCGCCAATGCGAATTAGAGGTGAATGAGACGTGTGACCATTGGTACCCAATACCATCACGCGGGGGGATACGCCAGTATGGTGATGACGAATACACGCTTCAATGGTTCAAATGGCTCTCAGTATTATGGGACTTAACATCTGAGGTCATCAGACCCCTAGAACTTAGAACTACTTAAACCTAACTAACCCAAGGACATCACACACATCCATGCCCGAGGCAGGATTCGAACCTGCGACCGTAGCGGTCACGTGGTACCAGACTGAAGCGCCTAGAACCGCTTGGCCACAGCGGCCGGCAATACACGCTTCCAATGTGCGTTCACCGCGATGTCGCCAAACACGGATGCGACCATCATGATGCTGTAAACAGGACCTGGATTCATCCGTAAAAAATGACATTTTGCCATTCGTGCACCGAGGTTCGTCGTTGAGAACACGATCGCAGGCGCTCCTATCTGTGATGCAGCGTCAAGGGTAACCGCAGCCATGGTCTCCGAGCTGATAGTCCATGTTGCTGCAAAAGTCGTGGAACTGTTCGTGCAGATGGTTGTTGTCTTGCAAACGTCCCCATCTGTTGACTCAGGGATCGAGACGTGACTGCACGATCCGTTACAGCCATGCGGATAAGATGCCTGTCATCTCGACTGCTAGTGATACGAGGCAATTGGGATCCAGCAAGGCGTTCCGTTTTACCCTCCTGAACCGACCGATTCCATATTCTGCTAACAGTAATTGGATCTCGACCAACACGAGCAGCAATGTCGCGATACGATAAACCGTTATCGCGATAGGCTACAATCCGACTTTTATCAAAGTGGGAAATGTGATGGTACGCATTTCTCCTCCATACACGAGGCATCACAACAACGTTTCACCAGGCAACGCCGGTCAACTGCTGTTTGTGTATGAGAAATCGGTTGGAAACATTCCCCATCTCAGCACGTTTGCAGGTGTCGCCACCGGCGCCAACCTTGTGTGAATGCTCTGTAAAGCTAATCATTTGCATATCACAGCATCTTCTTCCTGTCGGTTAAATTTCGCGTCTGTAGCACGTCATCTTCGTGGTGTAGCAATTTTAATGGCCAGTAGTGTACCTTCTTCTTCTTCTTCTTCCTCTTCTTCTTCTCTTTTTTGTGCCTTTGTCCAGCATCGACGCATGGCAGGCATAGCTGTTAACAGACTCGGCATCGTTAGTTTAATGGGTGGTGGACTTGGATTCCAGCCCGGTATTCGCGTAGTAGAAGATGGGAAACCGCCTAAAAGCCACAGCCACGCTTGCTGGAATCCCCAACCCCGTCGTTATTCCACCGGGTGGGTTGGATGCCGGGGCGTGCCCACCTTCCTTCGCGTGAGTGGCGCTGTAACACAGATTTCTATCTGCGTAGGTATCAGTTCGTCTGATATAAGAAGTAAAGATCATATTTTTTTATAAAATACCTATTTGTCTTAGAACGAGGTAAAACACATATGTAGATAAGAAGCTATATCGCTGGTGCTAAACAAGTCTCGCTGCTTGTTTTAAAAAAACGCTGATTTCTCTCTCTCTTTCTCTCTCTCTCTCTCTTGTCCTGACCTTCATACTGGAAAGTCACAGAGCACTGGAGCGCAGCCTCCCGTCGGTGGAAAGTTGATCTCTAACAACGATTATCGTTGAGAGAGTCAGAATGTTCTTATCTCATTACATAAACACATAAATCAACGATTTCATGTGTAAGTGGCTCGATAATATACTAAGGAGTATAACCGAGACGCTGTTGATCCATATCAGAGTAATTGCACACTGCTCCTGAATATCGGCTCCCAGCGTTCCTGAAAGAAAGAAAGAATGAAAAAAAAAAACATCTAATACTTAGTTCCTGGTCTCATTTAACCTTGAGTCAAGTTTTTGCGGTTTGTATCTCGATGTATAAAAAGCAATCAGAAACTTGAAATATGGAAAAGATATGAATTTTATTCCGTAGGCGTCGTTTAAGAAGGGATTTTTCGGAATTCCAACATTAAAAGGGTGAAATGAAGATGAAGGGTTCATCTGAAAAATGTCGCTATTGATCCAATTTTGAAGCTAAACCTATGAAAATTGGTATTTAGTTTCTTGGTCAGAAATAGACAGTTACATGTTCTAGGATTTTTGGTAATTTTGACACAATGGGGGAGAAATACTAGGTGAAAGCTTTTCTGAAAAAATATCATTATCAAGGAAGTACTTAAGTATTTTTAGAGCTACATCTATGGGCGTTGGTATTTGACTTCGCGGTTACAAATAAAAAAAATACCGGTTTCAGTGTTTTTGTAAACTGATATATTAAAGGGGTGTAACAATGGATGCGATTTTGTACGAAAATGTTTCATTGGAAACCATTTTAAAGCTAAATCTATTAAGGAGCCGTGTATCGACTCGTGCTGCACCTTGTGTTTAGATTGCATTGGTTTTCCTTTTCTTCCCCTGACATGTTTGTTTGATATGTTGTCTGTTATTAAGTGGCTGCTTGGTTGCCTTTTCTCTCTGCAATCGATATCTGCGTTTTTGCTTCCGGGAAACTGCTGTGGAGGAAGTGAGATCTTTGACCGGTGTGGTGGCGCTGAAGTAGGGGGTTGCGCGCAGAGTGTGTGGTGGAGACGGGAGGGCAGTGTGGCTCTCCAGCACGAAGCGGGCGTGGTCGGTTGTACCGAGTCATCACGTGATGTATGTCGGTTGTGTGTAGCGAGCGGGTCGAGTTGACGGAAGAGCTCCCCGCGGGTTGGTTGTATACAGAATCGCCCCACGAGTAGCTGCTGTTCATTTCACCTTGGTGGGACGTTAACAAGCTTCTTTAAGTCATCCGTTTGAACACTGGAGTTTAAAAGGTAGACACCTAACATGAAGGAGCAGTCGCTACCCGTCAACGTTGCAGAGAAGACGTCAACTCCGGTGACAGAGCGTGTTGTCGCGTGACTGTGGCGTGTTGGATATACTGGCGACGCGTGCGCGGTCGGATGTGTGGATCCTGGCCATCGGAGGTCGTGTACTGCCTGTTCGAGCATAAAAATAAAAAAAAACACACAGTAGCTCTCAGTACGGCAATAACAGCCTTTCAAAAAACGCCGCTAACGGCAATCAAGTAATTTATAGCAATACAACAGTTTAAAAAATTTAAAGAACATTAGTAAAGAGGCTACTAAACTTTGTTAATAAAGTACGGTGAGGTAGTGAAGCTACCAACACCGCCATTAAAAAAATCAAAGGACTCAACATACACACGATTAATGGCAATAAAGGAATGGAGTGATTTAAAAAAGTTTTTAAACAAAAGTGTCCTGGAATATCATTAGAACATAACAGATCTGACGGACCCGTGTAAGGCGGCCACAAATCACCTACTCAGGCATGCTCAGGCTTGGCAGAATACTAATCAATTTAAATACGCCCGTAAACACAATTGCCATCCTCAGATTGGTCACCGCACCGAATTTTAGACAGCGAAAACTTGTAATAAGATGGCTTAACTTACTGACAGAATTAGAGCTAACCTCGTGCAAGGGAAACATTACACCACACAGTCCTGAATGAGCGACCACATGATCAACCAACAAGAAGCATGAATTTACTTATAACACACGACATAGTAGCGAAACAATTAAACTGCCAAAACTACACCACCCATCGGGCAGTAACGAGAGGAGTTGGAAAGATCAATGTCTTCAATTACACCGGTGCCGGGGACAGGAAGCCCGATCGCCGGAGGTCACAAGGCAGAAGAGACACTGGTTACGCAAACCTATTACTTAATGATTAACCCTTCCACTAACTTAACTTGCAATTATGCCCGAACAGGCAGTAGACGACCTCCGATGGCCAGGATCCACACATCCGACCGCGCACGCGTCGCCTGTGTACCCAACACGCCACAGTCACGCGACAACACGCTCTGTCACCGGAGTTCACGTCTTCTCTGCAACGTTGACGGGTAGCGACCGCTCCTTCATGTTAGGTGTCTCCCTTTTAAACTCCAGTGTTCAAACGGATGACTTAATGAAGCTTGTTAACGTCCCACCAAGGTGAAATGAACAGCAACTACTCGTGGAGCGATTCTGTATACAACCAACCCGCGGGGAGCTCTTCCGTCAACTCGACCCGCTCGCTACACACAACCGACATACATCATGTGGCGACTCGGTACAGCCGACCACGCCCGCTCGTGCTGGATAGCCACACTGCCCTCCCGTCTCCACCACACTCTCTGCGCGCAACCTCCTACTTGAGCGCCACCACACCGGTCAAAGATCTCACTTCCTCCACAGCAGTTTCCCGGAAGCAAAAACGCAGATATCGATTGCAGAGAGAGAAGGCAACCAAGCAGCCACTTAATAACAGACAACATATCAAACAAACATGTCAGGGGAAGAAAAGGAAAACCAATGCAATTTAAACACAAGGTGTAGCACTAGTTAATACACTGCTCAATTAAAATTTAATTTTGTCTTTCCTGTTAGTGAAAAGAACGTGTTTCACTGTTTTTGGAAATTCATCCCTTATCGGGATGAAAACGGGGGATGAAAGTTTTTATGGAAATATTTCATTATGCAAGCATTTCTGAAACTAGATCTATGAACATTTGTGTTTGACTTTTCTGTTAGAAATAAAACACACGATGTCACTGTTATTGTAAATTCAACCCTTAAGGGGGTGAAATGGGTTCAGACAGTTTCACTGACTCAGCAATGCCCGCTCAAAGTGCCAAGTCTAAAAACTTGAAGTTTGGAGAGGATATGAATCTTATACTGTAGGCACTGTTTAAGAATGTCCGAATTACCACTACTAATGCAGTGAAACAGATTGTAAGACGTCGTGGTCTCCTGACCTTCATTGCTGACATATTCTGCCCTCACAATCATATTCCCCACATCAAGACGCTTCATTCGAACCCAAACTCGATAAGATAAAGTCAATGTTGCATGAATTCATGTAAATGATTTGCAAATAACTAGTAAATTGCAGGTGCGCACCGAGATTGAAATACTCCAGGCTGGCGTACACACATTCAAGACATGACGGTCGCAGGAGCTTTCAGTGTGGGAGAGGCAGACCGCATGCTGGGAGGCCAGTCCCTTCAGAGGACGAGTCAGCCTATCTACATCGGACAGCGACCACCCATAGAGCAGACAGCGTTTGCCAGACTGAAAGGCAGAACGACTCCGTGTTTAGCTTAAAAGCAAATTCCGCTATATTGTGTCGGAGCGCCCAGCCTACACATTCTTTACAAACATAGCACGCAGTTTCAGAGGTTTTCACAGGGAGACGGCAAACGCCAAACGCCGATGCTACAGATTTCCGGATTGGTCGCCTTAAATGAAACGCCATTCTCCTGTTTTAGAAGAGCAATGCTGATTGGCAGACGATATTCGTGACACCTTGAGCTGAAGGAGTAATGGAAGACACTAAAAGATATACCCCTTCACGTCTGGCACGGCGAGGGGCCGTTCTGTTGTCGCCCTTGGAGCGAGGAACAAGTCTCTCCTCAGTACTTCACTGGGAGAGCTCCTCCGTTGAGAGCGAATCGTAGTGCGACTCTATATTGAGTCCTTGCGATTAAGTGATGTTCACTGTGTTGGCTGCCACACTTATTGTACAGTGTGAACGGACAGAGTTATAGTTAAACGCCTGCGAGCGAATTTTTGCGTGGCATCACTGTGGACTGGTTATCTGACCGGTGTACCATGCCAATAGTTAGACTAGGGCCGAATAGGTGTCCTTAACTTCATCAAGGCCTAGGGAGAGTTTGATTGGCGAAGGTCAATCCAGATAGAACGAGAGTTATCTTATTTGTCAGCAGTGAGCGGCGCTGACAGCAGTCATCGCAGCTTACGGTATTGTGCGCTACAGCTATTGCAAGCACCATATTTCCTCCACAACAGTACACTTCACTGCATTTCACACGCGACAGCCTCAACTGTACCTAGCAACATTCTAACGGATAATTCTTCAAGTTGAGCAGGCGTGGCTCTCAGCCATTCTGCCAAGTCAATAACAATCTTAAACTGTTGATGTTGTTGTGGTCTTCAGTCCTGAGACTGGTTTGATGCAGCTCTCCATGCTACTCTATCCTGTGCAAGCTTCTTCATCTCCCAGTACCTACTGCAACCTACATCCTTCTGAATCTGCTTAGTGTATTGATCTCTTGGTCTCCCTCTACGATTTTTACCCTCCACGCTGCCCTCCAATGCTAAATTTGTGATCCCTTGATGCCTCAAAACATGTCCTACCAACCGATCCCTTCTTCTAGTCAAGTTGTGCCACAAACTTCTCTTCTCCCCAATTCTATTCAATACCTCCTCATTAGTTACGTGATCTACACACCTTATCTTCAGCATTCTTCTGTAGCACCACATTTCGAAAGCTTCTATCCTCTTCTTGCCCAAACTGGTTATTGTCCATGTTTCACTTCCATACATGGCTACACTCCATACAAATACTTTCAGAAACGACTTCCTGACACTTAAATCTATACTCGATGTTAACAAATTTCTCTTCTACACAAACGATTTCCTTGCCATTGCCAGTCTACATTTTATATCCTCTCTACTTCGACCATCATCAGTTGCTTTACTCCCTAAATAGCAAAACTCCTTTACTACTTTAAGTGTCTCATTTCCTAATCTAATCCCCTCAGCATCACCCGATTTAATTTGACTACATTCCATTATCCTCGTTTTGCTTTTATTGATGTTCATCTTATATCCTCCTTTCAAGACACTCTCCATTCCGTTAAACTGCTCTTCCAAGTCCTTTGCTGTCTCTGACAGAATTACAATGTCATCGGCGAACCTCAAAGTTTTTACTTCTTCTCCATGAATTTTAATATCTACTCCGAATTTTTCTTTTGTTTCCTTTACTGCTTGCTCAATATACAGATTGAATAACATCGGGGAGAGGCTACAACCCTGTCTCACTCCTTTCCCAACCACTGCTTCCCTTTCATGCCCCTCGACTCTTATAACTGCCATCTGGTTTCTGTACAAATTGTAAATAGCCTTTCGCTCCCTGTATTTTACCCCTGCCACCTTCAGAATTTGAAAGAGAGTATTCCAGTTAACGTTGTCAAAAGCTTTCTCTAAGTCTAGAAATGCTAGAAACGTAGGTTTGCCTTTTCTTAATCTTTCTTCTAAGATAAGTCGTAAGGTTAGTATTGCCTCACGTGTTCCAACATTTCTACGGAATCCAAACTGATCTTCCCCGAGGTCCGCTTCTACCAGTTTTTCCATTCGTCTGTAAAGAATTCGCGTTAGTATTTTGCAGCTGTGACTTATTAAACTGATAGGTCGGTAATTTTCACATCTGTCAACACCTGCTTTCTTTGGTATTGGAATTATTATATTCTTCTTGAAGTCTGTGGGTATTTCGCCTGTCTCATACATCTTGCTCACCAGATGGTAGAGTTTTGTCATGACTGGCTCTCCCAAGGCCATCAGTAGTTCTAATGGAATGTTGTCTACTCCCGGGGCCTTGTTTCGACTCAGGTCTTTCAATGCTCTGTCACACTCTTCACGCAGTATCTTATCTCCCATTTCATCTTCATCTGCTTCCTCTTCCATTTCCATAATACTGTCCTCAAGTACATCGCCCTTGTATAAACCCTCTATATACTCCTTCCACCTTTCTGCCTTCCCTTCTTTGCTTAGAACTGGGTTTTCATCTGAGCTCTTGATATTCATACAAGTGGTTCTCTTCTCTCCAAAGGTCTCTTTAATTTTCCTGTAGGCAGTATCTATCTTACCCCTAGTGAGACAAGCCTCTACATCCTTACATTTGTCCTCTAGCCATCCCTGCTTAGCCATTTTGCACTTTCTGTCGATCTCATTTTTGAGACGTTTGTATTCCCTTTTGCCTGCTTCATTTACTGCGTTTTTATATTTTCTCCTTTCATCAATTAAATTCAATATTTCTTCTGTTACCCAAGGATTTCTATTAGCCCTCGTCTTTTTACCTACTTGATCGTCTGCTGCCTTCACTACTTCATCCCTCAGAGCTACCCATTCTTCTTCTACTGTATTTCTTTCCCCCATTCCTGTCAATTGTTCCCTTACGCTCTCCCTGAAACTCTCTACAACCTCTGGTTCTTTCAGTTTATCCAGGTCCCATCTCCTTAAATTCCCACCTTTTTGCAGTTTCTTCAGTTTCAATCTGCAGTTCATAACCAATAGATTGTGGTCAGAATCCACATCTGCCCCTGGAAATGTCTTACAATTTAAAACCTGGTTCCTAAATCTCTGTCTTACCATTATATAATCTATCTGATACCTATTAGTATCTCCAGGATTCTTCCAGGTATACAACCTTCTTTTATGATTCTTGAACCAAGTGTTAGCTACGATTAAGTTATGCTCTGTGCAAAATTCTACAAGGCGGCTTCCTCTTTCACTTCTTCCCCCCAATCCATATTCACCTACTATGTTTCCTTCTCTCCCTTTTCCTACTGACGAATTCCAGTCACCCATGACTATTAAATTTTCGTCTCCCTTCACTACCTGAATAATTTCTTTTATCTCGTCTTAAACTATGTATAGAAATTTCATTAGCGAATCCTATCCTTAAGAGGTAACACTTTCCGAAAAGAACTTCGAAATAATTTGTTCAGTTCATAACTGAAAGTGCCATTGTGATTTCCAGAATTTTTGGAAATAAGTAATAATTTACGTTAATTTCATGTTTTTCTTACACTAACTAGCACTATTCCAGTACCCAAGTATCCCAATAGTTATGTAAGAAATTTTGTGAATTTTTGTGTCATTTCCTTACAGCGGACGTCTCCAGACGATATTTATTGCTGAAATTTTTTCTGGCGTTTCTCTTTAGAACGTTAGGAGCATCTGTCTGATTTCTGTAGTGGTGTGAGGGTGGAAATTGCATCTTGCAGGAGCCACAGGGTAAAGGGTACATCTCAGATTAATCTGTTGCGCAGAATGACAGAATGGCACCCACACGCTCACAAGATGATGAAAGAGGTTTAGAAAGTATGACGCTATTAAGGGAATTTTGAGAAGAACTACGAAAACTGGTATTGGCTTTCTCAGTCAGAAAATAAGAAATACGTGATTCAACATTTTTCGCAGTTCAACCATAAGGTAGCTGAGTGAAATATTTTTTTTTGAAAATAAATATCTTTCAGTAATTCTACAACAGTAGCAAATTTAACGAACGTAAGTTTTGTCCTGTGATACGTTCCCACTAGATGCTGTAGCTTGCAGATGTAATTCTTCTGATTTCGGAATTGTACTTTATAGTCAGTGAAAATAGTTGAATCAAGCTACCTTATTTCTGAGGCATGTCTATAGTTACCTCTTGGCTGGTATCACGAGCTCGAGCTGTTTACTAAACTGTATGCATCTAAAATCTGCATTCGTGGTATGTTAATTTTTACTAAATAATTAACGACTTGCCCTTGCCTGTGTGTTACAGGACAGGTGATTGTATCTCTTGTTAACTGTGATCTTGTTAAAGATGCCTGAGTACCATGATAAAAAAAATTGTTAATATAGGTTTCTAGTGCTGGTATCGGCAATCGCCGTCGTATGCTAGTAGAGAAGAAGGAATTATTGGTACTGCCGTCACCTCTGCAACCGCCTCTGTCATTATAAATGTGAACCACTTTTTCAGTCATTTTGATAATTACTGGTAATAGCCGATGTTTGACACTTGTGACATAATCATGTGAGCATTTGTTTTGCTGTTTGTAATGTACATGTATTTTTTTAATAATCCTTACAAAAAGGAAGTGATTTTATACTGTTCCACTTTTGAGGTGTCTGTCATCAGTTGGTTATTGAAATATAGTCTTTTCAGTCTGTGTTATTCTTGGGTTTTTGATTTAAAAATAAATTCATTTGTGTTTTTAGAAACGCCAATATATTTATTATAGCTCAGTACCTTTCCACTCAACACCAGCTCCCTATGGCAGTTCAGTATGGAACCCGGGGTTTCAGAGTCCTTGCCAGTCATCTGCATTCAAAGCACGCCACATGACTGCGCCCTCATCTGCATGCATTAATGACACCGAAAAATTGGGGAGACAGGTCAAAGACGTGGCTGTACACAGAAAGCGTGGCCCACGATCATTACTGCCCTGAAGGCACAACTGGCTTAGAAAGCAGTTCAAACATCTGACAATAACAATTGACAGTTCAGAGGCATACCTAATCCGACAACTGTTCTCTTCGAACACAGAGACAGTAAAAATTAGTAACATGTTCTCAGATTTGTTTTCTGTTAATGCTAGCGTGAGAAAAGGTTGCATTCTGTGTCCACTGCTGTTCAACGCATACGAGTATAGCGAGCACAGTACGAGGGAGATACTTGAAGACTGGTGTAAGGGCATCGTTTTAAAAGGCAGAAAAATTAATGATCTCAGGTATACATATGACACTCTGAACTGCAACGGGTGGGTGTGTCACTGCTTCTGTCTGTTTTAAGACTGAGATATCTACGAGGGTAATCCCAAAAGTAAGGTCTCCTATTTTTTTTATAAGTACACAGATCTGTTTATTTCTACAATGGTTTACATCATTTTACAGTTTGAACATTTATCTATTTTTCGACTTAATCGCCATTTCTGTCGATGTATTTTTATAGACGCTGTGGCAGTTTTTGTACGCCCATGTCATACCAACTCGCCGCTATGCTATTCAGAAAGATATGAACCTCTTCTTTCACCTCGTCGTCGGAGCTGAATTGCTGGGACCACAATTAACGGTGACAGGTACTGTGAGACTCTGAAAAAACCCAAACGAGCAATTCAGAACCGGAGAAGAGGAATGTTGAGCAAGGGCGTACACATTATCCATGACAACGCTCGCCCACACATCGCTTGGCAAACCGTTGCTCTCCTGCAACAGTTTCAGTGGAACACAATCACCCACCCACCCTATAGTCCTGACTTGGCGCCCAGTGACTATCAAATGGTTCAAATGGCTCCGAGCACTATGGGACTTAACAGCGGAGGTCATCAGTCCCCTAGAACTTAGAACTACTTAAACCTAACTAACCTAAGGAGATCACACACATCCATGCCCGAGGCAGGATTCGAACCTGCGACCGTAGCAGTCGCGCGGTTCCTGACTGAAGCGCCTAGAACCGCTCGGCCACCGCGGCCGGCCCAGTGACTATCACCTGTTCCCTAGGTTAAAAAAACAGTTGGCCGGAAAGCGATTCAGCTCCGATGACAAGGTGAAAGAAGAGGTTCATAACTTTCCGAACAGCATGGCGGCGAGCTGGTATGACATGGGCATACAAAAACTGCCACAGCGCCTACAAAAATGCATCGACAGAAATGGTGATTACGTCGAAAAACAGCTAAATGTTCAAGCCGTATACTGATGTAAACCATTGCAGAAATAAACAGGTCTATGCGCTTATAAAAAAGACAGGAGACCCTACTTTTAGGTTACCCTCGTAACTCAAATATTTTCTCAGGAGGTCGCGTACAAATAGTTTATTTGTGCAAAAATTTTCTGCGTAACTTAAATACCGCGACAAGAAAGAGAAAGCTCCAATGGCGACGAACGGAACAATTAATCTTTCCTAATAGTGTGCTTGCAGTCAGGGAGAGTTACAAAGCAGTATCAGTTTACACGACGGTTCATCGTCGTATTTAAATGGTGGGGCCACGACGTCAGTTAGGCGACAGATGACATCATTGTTCAGCGATAGATGACTGATCAGTTTCACAAAACACTTACGGAAAATGTACCCAAGAAGGTGTAAATGATCTGTAAAACATTTCAGTGCGGTTCTGACGTGTAGTAATGAATAGATAACGAAGGAACAGTTACCACGTTTCCGGTCTTTGTATCGCCGAACAATCCGCCCTCGATATTTTTCGTGAAGCCGCTGGAACAATAAAAATACATATGAACTGGTATTTACAAGACACGAACAGTTAAAGGCAAATTGCTTTGAAATAAGTTCAAAAAACATTAAAATAAAAGTTTTATTTATTTGATCTCATAAATAGGAATTGCTACATACGTGTATACAGTTTAAGCACGTATTAGAAAAAGGCGCCATGCGTGACCAGTGCCCATGTTCGACGTCAGTGTGTGATAACACACAGGTGGCAGCACTAGCAGTGGAGGGTATACACTGATGAGCCACAACATTATGTTCACAGACCTACTATCGATATGAAACCGTCTAGGCGACAGCAGTGCGACCTGGTGAGGAATGGCTGCTAGTCAGACACACGCACACACGCACAGTACATGCAGTGTAAGTGAACGTGCTGTCCATGAGTAGAATGGGGAAGGTATGCAATCTATTTCACTTTGACCCAGGGCAGATTGTGATGGCCCGGAGGCTCGGCAGGAACATTTTGGAAACCGCACGACTTGTCGAGTGTTCGTGGTGTGCTGCGGTGAGTGTCTTCAACACGTGGTGAAACCACGTCCAGACGTCGTAGAGCTAGGCGATCACCCCTCATTACCGATGTCGGACCTCTTAGATTGGGAGACTGGTAAAGCAGGACAGGCGGCGACCTGTGGCGACATTAATGCCGGGCAGAGTACAGGTGTGTGTCTGAACACGCAGTGCGCTCCTGACGATGCGCCTCCGCAGCCGACGAGCCATGCATCTTGAAAGGTGGCTACACTGAGCCACAGCGCCAGAGATCGCTAGAGAGCATTGCTCCGCCGCCTCCACGGGAAGTCATTATTGAGATGTGCTAGAGGTCAGTGCTTGTCGAGGACTCGTGGTAGTCAGTTGGTGTTCAGATGTGCTAGTAGCGAGTGCTTGCTGAGATGTGATACTGAAAAGTTCTTGTTGAGATGTGGTAATAGCGAGACGGTGTGGAGATATATTGTAATTATGAGAGTGATTTTGGTCAATATATGAAGGTAACGAAACTTGATTTATTTTTCATTATTTCCATGTTTTAAATAATGTGTCATTACAGGTTCAGTCAACAAAGCATCTGGCTTGTGTTCTTGGATTAGAGTGTAATTGTGGTTCTCTTGAGTAATTATGGTATTTGTATTTTCTTTAATTAATTCAGTATAATGTTATTTAAAAATTGTTGTGTTGTTGAAGAAGAACCGTGCCAGATGCGTACGTTGAGTCACACTCCCACACACAGAACAGTTACTCTTGTGCTTGTTGTTGCGTTGGTTTTATAGTTGCTGGGGACTTAATTAATTAACTGTGTTAATGAAAATTTCCATTTCATTCTTTGTTATTGTTCTAAGCAGTCAGATTGCGTAATAATAATAGTCAGGGCCAACCGTTACGAGACTTCGTAATCGGACAGACAGCTACTAAAGCAGAAATTAAAATTATTTGCATTCAATATTTTTATTAAGCCCACATGCACGTGGCGACCCTGCCAGGATCGTCCCTTGGAATTCTTCTGATTGTAGAAATAGTAGACAGTAGGATTGTTGTAGTAATTTGTAGTTAGTAATTGTAGTCTATATTGCATGTGTAGATTTGGTAATTAGCATTCTTCTAATGGTGTTTTTCAAAATTTAATTTTTATTGCCTTGTATACGCGTTTGACAATTTAATGCAATTATTTCAATTGTTCGTTAATCGTGTTTGAGGGAAGCATTTCGTGTGAAGGGTATTGTTGGAGATAAAGAGTCATTGTGTGTAATTTTCATATAGTGACGAGTTTTGTATATTTTGTAAATGATTACGCGATCAATGAAAAAGGCAAAAATGATGAATAGTGAGAATGACGAAATTGTTGACATGGCGAACTCGCCAACACAGGAGAACAGTATGTTGAATAATGAAGTGGAAATCAATTTAATAAGTCGGGAAAGTAGTCCGGAACCATTTCAAAATTTTTCTCAATCAGAAAATTCACAGAATACGAGATTAACGATAGAAAATTCTGGAATAGCATCAAACACAGATAGCTTTACAGCTATGACGAATGAAACTGGTTTTGCGGGAAATGTTAGGGGCGAAAGGAATTGCGAACAAGCTAATATGGAGCAGTTGTTGGGTGCAATATTAAATATGGGATCACAGTTACGATCTGAAATTAAAACTGATATAGCATCTGAATTAAAAACAGTGGCAACACGTTTAGAAACAGATATGGGAACAATGGAATCACGGTTAGACTCACAAATAGGAACAATTAGAACTGAGATGGGAACAATGGAAACACGGTTAGATTCACGAATAGGGACATGTTTCAAAAACATGAAAGATGAATTAAAGAAAGAAATCAGAGAAGAAGTACAACCGATTTTGAATTCTCACAATAATAGATTAATTGCAGTAGAGATTACACAAAGGGAACAGGATAGAGAACAGGAAGAAAGAGATCGCGTGATAGTACAAAAATTTTCAGAGTTAAATTTACAACGTGCACACGATAAGGAAGAGATATTTGAGAGAATCGAGGAATCCGTACCAAATGACAGATTAAATAACCTAACACAACAATATGAACAGTTAACTACCAAATGTGTCAACACTGAAACCCGAGTCGCGACACTTACGGAAGACGTAAATAAACAGAAAGAACAATTAGGTGACTTATCGGAAAGAGTTGAGGAGATTTCAGATAAATTGACAAATCTTAGTTTACATGGGGACAGAGATTCAGATGATACAGCTCCATTACCATTTGCAGAAACCGAAGAGTACCAGAACATAAATAAGCATGTTGAAAATCAGGGAAAATTTAATGAATGCGTTAAAAAGGAATTTGAGGCATTACGAATGCAAGTCAAACAAACTGAAAGCGAAATCGTAGGAAAAGACAGCAGACGAATTTTAGTATCACAGATAGCAGAGGGCTTTGAAGAAAGTAATTTGTTTCATTTACGGGATGCAACAAGGGAGCGCCAAGCGCGCGAACTTGACAATAACCGACATTCGGACTGGGACAGACGCGGTAGGTCTTTGTCGCCGCGAGGCGGAAGCTTTGACTGTAAACACTTCTTGACTGTTCGGAAATTTAAGATCTTTTGCAATTCTAGGAATGACATACGTCCATGTTCATGGTTGGATCGATTTACGTGCGCACTTCCGCCAGATTTGCCACTGAGTCACAAACTGAAATTTATGTGCTGCTATTAAAGTCCTCAGGGGATTCACTACACTAAGTGAATATGTGCCGTAGCGATCACAGGGCCCCGAGCTGTAGTGGTGCTATTTCCCTTTTAGTTTTCTGCACCGCTGCGTACTCTTACACTATTCTTTGCATCTATAAAAAACAACTCTTCTACTATCCATCTGTCTAAACAGTAGGTAAAGATTAACTGGATATGACGATTTTACCCAAAAGTGACTTTGGAAATTACCGTTTGGACTTACTATATTTTCTGCAGCATTCATTCGTAGTTTAAACAAAATTTTACCTGTTTATCTTCGTGACAATATTACTTCTTATGTTGACGACATTCTTATTGCTAAACGTTCTTGGAGTGAGCACAACAAAATTTTGGATTCATTATTACGTATTCTTGCAAGAGTTGGCATTACAGAGAACTTGAAAAAATCTGAATTTGGTCGTTCTCAGGTAAAATTTCTCGGTCACATTATTTCTACAGACGGTATTCTTCCTGATCCAGAGAAACTAGACGCTATTCGTAATTATGCTGTTCCTACCACAAAACGTGCTGTTCGTAGTTTCCTTGGTGTCTGTAATTTTCTTAGACGCTTTGTTAGATTGGATGATTGGGCCACACCTCGTTTACATATTTCAGTTATGCGCACTTTGGTCCCAGAAAATGCTTTCATAAATTACGAGAAAATTGCTACTTCAGTAACATGGAAAAACGTATTCGATCTGTTCTTGCCAAATGCAAATTATGTCAACAGGCTAAGCCGCCAACTGTTTCTCACAGAGCACCGTTGTTTCCTATCATTCCAGCGAAATTAAAGGACATGGCTGCAGTCGATTTGTTCGGTCCAGTGGTTCGTTCTACTAATGGTTTTGCGTACATTTTCGTAGCAGTGGAATTGACATCAAAATATGTGTGTTTTACACATTTACGCAAGGCAACAGCTCGTTCAGTATCTAATGCTTTCATCAAACATTTTCTTAAAGAAGTTGGTCATGTTGATAAGGTTATATCAGATAATGGATCACAGTTTCGCTCTAAAATTTGGCTTCGTACTCTGCGGCGTCGTAAAATTAAACCAATCTTCATTTCACTTTTTCACCCTCAATCGAATGATTCAGAGAGATGGATGAAAGAAATCAATAAATTGTGTCGTCTTTATTGTCATCAGAATCACAGAACTTGGGATCAGTATCTTCATATTTTTCAAAACATTCTGAATGAACTTCCTAATGATTCAACTTCTTTACCGCCTATACTGATATTAAAAAATAAAGTACCAACAAATCGCATTTCTGAAATCGTTCCTTTTCCGCCTTCACGGAAACTGCGGCATTCTGAAGTTGTGAACCTGGCTCTGCAAAATATTGCATCTGCAGCTGCTAGAAGAGAGAAATCAGCTAAGCGTCCTGGTCGTTTAAAAACTTTGTCAGTTGGTCAGAAGGTGTTAATTAAATCTCATCGTTTGTCTCATAAAGGAAAAGGCTTATGTCGCAAATTTTTTCTGCTTTATAACGGTCCATATAGAGTTCGCAAAATTATTCATGATAACACTGTTGAAGTAGAAACTCTTAAAACTCGGCGCTCTAAGGGAATACATCACATATCTAACGTAAAAATTTTTGTGGAATGACCTACTTGTGAGAAACCAACAGTTTACGTAAACATGGAGAGAGTACAAGGATACCGCGCTGTGTTTTGGCGGCGGCACATACTCAAAGCAACAGTCAGTCTGCGCGCCGCACAAGGCAGTCGTTGACCGCAAACAATCACTTCCTACGTCACGCGCCTACAGCTGATCGAGCGCTCAGTGCGAATGCACTGACAGACGTAAATAAATACACAGTTTAATTTCTCCGAATAAATTCTGTATAAAGCTATAAGGACTTCATAAATTATGTTATTAACGTTCAGTATTTTTCAGGATACGGTTGTCTAAAGTATTTAAGACCTTCAGGTAAATTCGGTGCGTGTCCGACGTTAAGACGACTTGCTATGGAGAAAATTTCAGGAAGAATGTAATTTCGAAAAAAAAAAGTAATAAATTAAAAAAGGTAACTATTAATTGAGTTTATTTTTCAGGTAACATAATTCCACTTAGGTACGTACTTTAGACGTAATTTGCTGCTAGCGATTACGTGATTGATACTTTGTGCTAATTTCATGTTCTATGAATTTACTAGTGAAGCGACGTGCTTACGCACATTAACTGATTTTGACAATGATTAATTAATGAACAGGGTTGTTATTTGTATATATTATGCATCGCTGGGCTGCACTGCTTTTTCACTGATGTCATATTTTTTATTATGTGCCTGCTGTGCTTATTTATTTAAATTATAATTGTCACCTGATTAATTGTGCTGACTGTGGTTAGATATGTAAGTTATACTTTGTGATTTATCTGCTTGCGCCTTCATGGGTACTTATTAAGATTACATATGAACATTTATTTGCTTATGTCGATGTGATGCTAATGACCTGTTTATTGTGTAAGGCATGTTTGCTGCTGTGCGCATGGATTGCATATTTACACATTTCTGTTTGTTGTCATAACTACTCTTCAATTTAGAATATAGCAATGCTGATGTACAGTGTACGAACATAGAGTTTAAGTTACACTGTGGTATTAATTATAGATTGTTCACTTGGCAGAGCCTCGTTGTAGGGATTGTGCTGCATCCACTTGTTGACATTCTGTTCTCTACTGGTATATTTACTCGCTATTGCATGTTTTGCTTACGCTCAGTGCCTTATATTTTTAAGATAAGAAAATGAACTGCTATAATTCGACGAACGACATTAGTACAAGAAAGTCATAGAAGTCACATGAGCTGAGGTTTTATGGAAGTTGTATAAATTTATGCTAACAGGAAGAAAGCTAACGACATGACATACCAAAACTAGGTTTAGACCATTGACAGTATTACACTGCATTTTTCGTGAGCAATTGAAATAGGAAGTGACACTTGACACAAAAAATACTCCACATGTTTGCTTCTGCTATGATTCTTGAAGTGGTGTACACACTGTGAAATATTATGATCATTCACACTCCGTAATCGTACTTAATTACTGAGAGTTATTCGAACTAAAGTCTGTTAGAGGTCATGTATGCATTTCTTTTATTTAATGATGGACAAGGAACCAAAATGTATCTTATAATTTATAATGAGTAGAAAATTTGGGTCAGATGGATTACACAGAGGTTGTGTGTGGACACTGTGTCTTCGGATTGTATAGGATGATGAATTGAAGTTGCACTAGGATTTTGTCTGTACTTGTTCGAGGAGACTGACTAGAGGAAAGAGTTGTTATGGAAGTGAAAAGATATTGGTGCTGAGGTTTATATGTATCGACGTATTATTGAGGTATTGAGATTATGTGAAGTTGATGATTATTCGAGTTTCGTGGACAAGAGGTAAGGTAAATGATTATTGGAGTTTTGGTGGATAAGAGGTAAAGTAAGTGAGGAGCATATTTTTTTTTTGTTGGTCCATATGGAACAAGGAGGATGAAGATGGCAGACTAGAACACTCAAGTAGAAAGAAGATTGCCTACACACACACTTTGTTAAATCAATAAGCAGTATACACTTTTTTTTTGAAGAGAGGAAGTATTTGCATATCTTGGCTCACTGACAGTTGTTCAGCAACAGTACAATTTGATCTGGCTTGGCAAACATTGGTCTTGACATGATGACTATGACGTTGACTTAACTATTATTGACTGTTATACATTGCTGCCACTACTACTTGATCCACATGATGAACATAAAATTTTGACAGAATTGCATTTACACAGTTGACACTATTCAATTACACAGTAGCACTAATGTGGATGAAAGATGAGTGAGTGTGTTTTGTGTGTTTTCCTTTTATAATCCCAGAGAAGTGATCCCAACCTATCTCCTAAATATTATTTCACTTGTTTGTTGTGGCTTGCACTGACACCCATAAATATTATAGGTTAACTGTTATTGTGTACTGTAATAGTTAATGTGACAATTACCTGATATCATTTGTGTGTTTATTATGATTTGTATGTTTAGTGTAAGAGCATTGATAATTATTTGTTAAAGAAATTGTATGTGCATTCAAACTATTGTTCATGACTGAACTGTCTCAGTAGTTATGGTGAATAGTATGGACTGTTACTT
Organism: Schistocerca nitens; assembly: GCF_023898315.1. Lineage (NCBI taxonomy): Eukaryota > Metazoa > Arthropoda > Insecta > Orthoptera > Acrididae > Schistocerca > Schistocerca nitens. The sequence goes on from NC_064620.1 coordinate 12,938,000, forward strand.
GCACTTTTTCTACATGATTGGTGCTACAAGGACATGTTTAATTTCTGCTGATGAACTGTGTGATCAGTGATTGTAAAAAAAAATTATGGACTGTTACTTGTACCTTTTCTACAATATTGGTGCCACTAGGACATGTTTAATTTCTGCTTATAAACTCTGAAGAACAGTGTGATCAGTGACAGTGTATTTTATGGAACTGCTTCTGCTGAGAAATGTGACTTGTTGCTGTGTGTACCTGCTCAGCTTTGCTGGTGCCACTAATGGACTGCTTCTACTGAAATGGTGTTACCTGTTGGTGTCTGCACCTACTCAACATTGCGGGTGCCACTGATGGACTGCTTCTACCGAAATGATGTCACCTGTTGATGTCTGCACCTACTCAGCTTTGCTGGTGCCACTAATGGACTGCTTCTACTGAAATGGTGTTACTTGTTGGTGTCTGCACCTACTCAACATTGCTGGGTGTCACTGATGGATTGCTTCTACTGAAATGAAGTCACCTGTTGCTGTGTGCACCTGATCAACATTGCGGGTGCCACTGATGGACTGTTTCTACTGAAAAAATGTTACTTGTTGGTATTTGCACCTGTTGACCATTGCTGGGTGCTACTGCTGGAACTGTCAACTGCTTATTCTTGGGCTATGGAAAGCGTTTATGTGAATATTTGTATAAACTGATTTTTTGTGTATTACTGTTTGTGGAAAGTTACGAGACTCTTACCTGCACATATTCGTCATTGCTGACGCTATTGATTGAACTGTTTAACCACATGATACTTGTGTAAACTGTTATGTAAAGTCACATGTATGAAAGAATTTGTATTGCTTACTGTATTTTATATATTAGGTTATTGAAAGGTCAGTGCAAAGCCAAAATTTTATCTAGTTATATGATATTTACGTATTAATATTATCTTTTATTTTTGTCTGTATTTTTTTGACGAATTTGGTGGTATTTTCACCACCAATGCTGGCAAAAATACCATCAAATTCTAGCCGTGGAGGAAGGGCATATGAAAGGTGGCTACACTGAGCCACAGCGCCAGAGATCGCTAGAGAGCATTGTTCCGCCGCCTCCACGGGAAGTCATTATTGAGATGTGCTAGAGGTCAGTGCTTGTCGAGGACTCGTGGTAGTCAGTTGGTGTTCAGATGTGCTAGTAGCGAGTGCTTGCTGAGATGTGATACTGAAAAGTTCTTGTTGAGATGTGGTAATAGCGAGACGGTGTGGAGATATATTGTAATTATGAGAGTGATTTTGGTCAATATATGAAGGTAACGAAACTTGATTTATTTTTCATTATTTCCATGTTTTAAATAATGTGTCATTACAGGTTCAGTCAACAAAGCATCTGGCTTGTGTTCTTGGATTAGAGTGTAATTGTGGTTCTCTTGAGTAATTATGGTATTTGTATTTTCTTTAATTAATTCAGTATAATGTTATTTAAAAATTGTTGTGTTGTTGAAGAAGAACCGTGCCAGATGCGTACGTTGAGTCACACTCCCACACACAGAACAGTTACTCTTGTGCTTGTTGTTGCGTTGGTTTTATAGTTGCTGGGGACTTAATTAATTAACTGTGTTAATGAAAATTTCCATTTCATTCTTTGTTATTGTTCTAAGCAGTCAGATTGCGTAATAATAATAGTCAGGGCCAACCGTTACGAGACTTCGTAATCGGACAGACAGCTACTAAAGCAGAAATTAAAATTATTTGCATTCAATATTTTTATTAAGCCCACATGCAATCTTACAATGTTAAGGGGACCTCACCCTGCCTATCCAACCCATGTTAACTTAGGCAAGTATTTGACCCATTTCTGAAAAAAAACTATTTGATGCAGGAACTTAATATTTTTACTGTATGTTACATGATGCTAATAGAGTCAACTGTACTAAAATCTGCTTCATCCATTTTGTAGTTTTTAAGAAATACCTTTTAAAATTTACTGACGAAAAGTATTAAGTTTTTTCTGCATAAAATATTTTTTTGTGAAGTTAGTAATGTGGGAATATTAATGAATGTAGTAACAGAGGTGGCTTTTTATGTTATGCAGAGTCTCTGAAAATTTCATTCATTTATCTATGATAGTTTCTGATATAATGGGGCATATGTACTGAAAAATTTAGTTTTTGGGGAAACGATTTTAAAGAAACAACTTTTGAAATTTGTTACTTACAGTTAATTAAAACTGTCCTGCTGCATATGATGGCCCTTCTTTGGCCTCTAGCAGGTCTTCCAGCTTCTTTTTCACCTTCCTCGATGTTTGTCTTGCTTTCTTGGCCATATTAGATGCAGACCCGTCTGCATCGGCTATCCTCATTTTATCACAATGTTGCAGCCCAGTAATCATATATTCACCAGGATTAAATCCCAGTTTTCTTCAGTACCCAAAACTTTCCAATATTACCAAAATTGAATGTAATAACAGCATCATGAACTCCTAGTTCAATTATATGCATGCCTACAAATACAGTTTTAGGAGGGCGTTTCCAAATTATGCTGCTGAAACATTCGTTTGGGTTCTGTGTCTGCCCATGCAGACAAGGTCAGGATGAGCCAAGTCTCTGAAAATAGGTTTAATTGCTGTAATAACAGCAGCAGGAAGAAAATGCTGGTGAGAATAAGATTCTCCAGTTGCCTGAGCCCTATTGTATTTGCGCCACGAATTTTCTCCTGATGGACACAATCTATGACGTGGCTTATCATCAGTAGAGGACTTATGGAAGAATATGGCCCAAACATCTCTCTTCATTGAAACTTCCTGGCAGATTAAAACTGTGTGCAGGACCGAGACTCGAACTCGGGACCTTTGCCTTTCGCGGGCAAGTGCTCTACCGACTGAGCTACCCAAGCACGACTCACGCCCCGTCCTCACAGCTTTACTTCTGCCACTACCTCGTCTCCTACCTTACAAACTTTACAGAAGCTCTCCTGCGAACCTTGCAGAACTAGCACTCCTGAAAGAATGGATACCGCGGAGACATGGCTTAGCCACAGCCTGGGGGATGTTTTCAGAATGAGATTTCCACTCTGCAGCGGAGTGTGCGCTGATATGAAACTTCTGGATCCCTCTTCGTTGCCTCCAGGTTTTATTTATTTCTGCTAATTGCCTGCCCATAGTATACTTGCAAGTCTTCTGTAACAACTACTCGCAATCACACTTGAACAAAACTAACCGCGTGTTTGAAAGCGTGTTGGTTTTTCAAACAGCAGAAACAAAAGAATACGGACCGTTGCATTCCAGGGATAGCCAACACACTCTGCAGTAAAAAAAAAAAATCCCAAACGTGCAATGTGGGGAATATAAAGATCTCAAATATATGCAGAAAAGTGGGTGACAGAAAAGTGGGCTGGCACATAAACACACGTGGTAGGAAAATGCTCTTTAAATGCTCGAAAAAAAATTTTTCAGCAAAATCCTTTTCAGAGTACCTAAATAGAACCTTAATCTATCGAAATGTGATGAAAACCGAAAATTGATTTTTTTCCACCCAAACCACTGTGTGGTCCCCTTAACATCACGACATCGGCAACTAGGACTGAAACAGGCACGTGACCATCAGCACTGGACGTTGGCGCAGTGGCAGAGCGTTACATGGTCTGATGAATCCCGATACCTTCTTCATCATTCCGATGGGAAGGCGCGAATCCATCGTCCTCCAGGGGAACAGCTCGTTGAAGCCTGTACTGCGGCTCGTAGACAAGATGGCAGCGGCTCCGTTACGACGTGGGGAAAATTCACGTGGTCATCCGTAGGTTAAGTGGGGTTCGCGCAACACACCATGACGGTCAAGGAGTATGGTATACTTGTCGCAGACCACGTGCACCCCTTCATGACGAACATGTTTCCCGACGGCAGTGGCATTTTTCAGCAAGACAATGCGCCATGTCGCGAGGCCAACAGTGGGACGGGCTAGTGCCAGCAACACAGTGGCGAGTTCTAGTTGATCTGGTGGCCCATCAACTCTCCAGATGTGAACCCGATGAGTGATGTGACTGAACACGGCGTCAAACCTCGTCGTCCCCCTCCCCAGAATTTTCGGGGAGTAGGTAACTTGTGTGTGCAGACGTGGTGCCGACTCTCTCCAGCGACCTATCCAGGCCTCACTGCTTCCATGCCGCGACGCGTCGCCACAGTTATCCGTGCTCCAGCTGGATTTATCAGGTAGACGATCGTAATGTTCTGACTGATCAGTGTACAAAGCCTGTCGATGGGACGCCGGAAGTCGTTGTCGAAATGTGGAAAAGAAGTGGTTTATCTGACGTCTAAAAGGGCGTGATCATTGACCTTCGGGCCAGGGGCGAAAGCACTTTGTGGTGTTTCAAAAGTCTAATCAGGAAACATCGCGTTTCTTTACAGCTTGAGCGACGCCAGGTAAGAAATGTTAATATATATATATATTTGTAGTATGTTAAGTGGAAACTTTTTATTTAAAAAGATTTCGTTTCTTTTCTTTCATGTCGAGCGTGGCAGCAAGATGATCCAGTGGGGAGTCCAGACTCGGCGGACAAGGAGAGCTAACCACTATTGCATCGTAGTCGACGGCCGGCGGTTGGAAGAACCGTTGAAACATCATGCTGACCATTGTTAAAGGATGTTTTATGCTTTTCTTTTTGTAAAATGAAAAGGGGTCCAATGTTGAATGTGGAATGATAAAGTTTGTAACTGGATGCTAATTGGTTATCAACTGTTAAAAACTTCGAGTTGGAAGTAAAAACAGTCAGTTGACCCTGTTGTTACGACATACATCGTAAATATTACTTATGTGCGAAATTTGCAAATTTTATTAAAATTCAGACTTCTTGAAGAGACTCTGGCAGAATTTTATCAGGAGTGTGGACGATCTTCAATAATTAACTACTTTAAACTTTTATTAATGAGAAGTCGACACGTATTGACATTGATAAAGTTTCTAACTGGATGCTAATTGGTTATCAACTGTTAAATAAACTTCGAGTTGGAAGTAAAAACAGTCAGTTGACTCTGTTGTTACGACATACATCGTAAATATTACTTATGTGTGAAATTTGCAAATTTTATTAAAATTGAGACTTCTTGAAGAGATTCTGGCAGAATTTTGTCACGAGTGTGGACGATCTTCAATAATTAACTACTTTAAAGTTTTATTAATGATAAGTCGACACCTACTGACATTTTGAAAATAATCGATACTGTGAAGTGTATCAAAATTGTTTTAAAACTTTATCGGCGATTGTGGTCAAGAAGATCGGTTTTAAAGTGGAATATTTTGTTAAATGAGAACAAGATTGATTCTTTAGTGACATTAATTAATTATTTAAGGAAAAATTAGGAGAATTTCAATTTAGTCTGGCAAAGATATCAAGGAGTGTCAGACCACACAACGAACATATAGAAACTCGGTGACTTTGTGTTGAACTGTCAAAAATTTTTTTACCATAAAACTTTTCTACAACAGGGACTGGTGAATTTTTCTGCGTCTATCCTTATCTTCTAGGTAGAATCTGCTACAGTTTAATATTTTTCTTTATGGATTTTTCAAGTAACTGGGAAAACAACTTATAATTTGATATTCGGCGGACCGTCGATATCGGGTACACGGTTAGGCTGTTGTGAAGCCTGTTGGTTTGCAGATTGCCTTTCTTTGTCCCGCTGCAGACACCGTTGCTGCGACATGATCGGCGGTTCAGCGCAACTTCCGAAAAGGCTAAGGTTGTAAACAGTTCGCGTGCTGCCGTGGTTAAAGTACACCGCGCACGGCAAAATGGCGCTATCCAAAACCGGCACCGAGGCAACTTTGGTGCGTCACTGCCCGTAAATGACAAGGGTGAACGACGGCTGCAGTGATGTGCACGGGCGAATAGACGTGCAACTGTTAAACAAGTGACCGCCCAGATGAACTAAGGGGCTACCAACCTGATCTCCTCAACGACTGTTCAGCGACCTTTTTTTTTATGGGCCTTCGCAGCAGGTGTCTGCTTCATGCACCCATGTTGACTGTTGTTCGTTAGCGACGATGGCTGGAATTTATATACTAGTACCGAAACTGGAGGTCCATGAAGTGTCGACAGTTGATCTTTCGAGATGAATCACGTTTTATGCTTCATCGGACAGATGACGATTGGGGTGTAAGGCGTGAAATGTCTGAAAGCAAACTCCCTGCGACAGTCATTGGAAGGGCTCACCTCGGAGGGCATTCCCTGGGTGGTCTCGTCGTTCTGGAAGGCACAGTGCATCAACACGTGTATGCATATCCTTGGGCACCATGTCGACCCCTGTATGCAGTTTGTTTCTCCTCGGCACGGTGGCATCTACCAGCAAGACTGTGCACCTTGTCAAACAGCTCGTGGTCCGAAGAGCATCTCGATGAGTTCACCGTACTCCTCTGGCCACCAAACCCCTGGAACTTAAGCACAGTCGAGGATCCGTGGCAGCACCTCCACTGGGCTCTTCGCCCCATGGCTCCTCAACAGACAAACCTAGCACAGCTGGCCACAGCGTTGCAATCTGCAACACCTCCGCATCCCTGTCCGTTGTTTCCAGAACTTCATCGATGTTTTTCCTGTACGTCTCGCAGCGGTGAGTCTACAGTGTATCAGCAGAAATCACTGCACTTGTATGTGGAAAGGGAAATTCTGAGATCTCTGTACTTATTATACGGGATGATCAAAAAGTTTGTATAAATTTGAAAACTGAATAAATCACGGAATAATGTAGATAGAGAGTGAAACGTCCCCTTAGAAAAAATAATGAATTACTGTGCTGATTAACCTCTTACATTATTTGATTTTCAAACAGCTGAGCAGAACTGCACGTACTCAGACATTTCGCTCTTTACCTATTCTGATCAACACTAGACTGACACACAATATTTTCAGCGCAACGCAATCTGACTTTCAATAATCCCTACAAAAGAATGGCCCTAACTAATGTTAACCTATACCTTTCACAAATCGCTTACCACACAAAAATCTTCGTTACTCGAACTACTGCAATACAGCGAGCGCCACTACTGCCAGCTAAATAAAAGATTAAAACTACTGAAGGCACTAACTACTGATAGGCACAGTTAGCAAATGAAAGATTTTGATAGAGAACAAACAATGTATTTACCTTAATAGTGTTCAAAGGTCATAATATATATAGCAGTTCATGACATCCAGTCTTTCAAATTTACTGTCTTTGATGGATACACGTCCAGATGATCCGCTCTCAAAACTCCGCCATCTCACTTCCCCACATCCACCACTGCTGGCGGCTCACCTCCAACTGCGCAACGCTACGCGCTGTTAACAGCCAACTGCCAAACACTACAATGGCGAATATTACTCCAACAATGCAAACCAACCACAGCCTTCACACAGCACAGTCAGTGATTTTCATATAGAGCGCTACATGGCGTTACCATCATAAAAACCTAAGCAGCCTACTTACAAGAGGTACAAATTGACACTTATGCTTGGAATGACATGGAGTTTTATTAGAACCAAAAAAATACAAAAGTTCACAAAATGTCCGACAGATGGCGCTTCATCTGATCAGAACAGCAATAATTAGCTTAACAAAGTAAGACAAAGCAAAGATGATGTTCTTTACAGGAAATGCTCAATATCTACACCATCATTCCTCAACAATAGCTGCAGTCAACGAATAATGTTGTGAGCAGCACTGTAAAGCATGTCCGGAGTTATGGTGAGGCATTGGCGTCGGATGTTGTCTTTCAGCATCTCTAGAGATGTCGGTCAATCAAGATACAATTGCGACTTCAGGTAACCCCAAAGCCAATAATCGCACGGACTGAGGTCAGGGGACCTGGGAGGCCAAGCATGACGAAAGTGGCGGCTGAGCACACGATCATCACCAAACGACGCGCGCAAGAGATCTTTCACGCGTCTAGCAATATGGGATGGAGCGCCATCCTGCATAAACATCGTACGTTCCAGCAGGTGTTTATCAGCCAGGCTGGGGATGATGCGATTCTGTAACATATCGGCGCACCTCTCACCCGTCACGGTAGCAGTTACAAAACCACAATCATGCATTTCCTCGAAGAAGAAAGGCCCGATAACGGTAGATGTGGTAAATTCAACCCATACCGTGACTTTCTCGTCGTGCAGTGGAGCTTCCACGACAGTTCTAGGATTTTCGGTAGCCCAAATTCTGCAGTTGTGGGCGTTGACAGACCCTCGGAGCGTGAACTGAGCTTCGTCGGTCCACAGCACGTTACTCAACCAATCGTCATCTTCCGCCATCTTTTGAAACGCCATCACCGCAAATGCCCCCCGCTTCACTAAATCGCCAGGTAACAGTTCGTGATGCCGATCGATTTTGTACGGGTAGCGTAGGAGGGTACGCCTCAGTGCCAACCAAACAGTAGTGTATGGAATGCCGGTGCGACGTGCGACTGTACGAGCGCTGGCTTCCCCGTGCATAGACGAACCCACTACAGTCTCCATTTCTTCCTGAACTGTCTCAGCAGCATTACACCTTGTGCTCCGTCGGTCACTACGGGGTCTATCGTCTAAACAACCCTTGGCTTCGAACTTCGAAATTATTCTCGCTACCCGTTCGAATCCCCTTCCTATGGCGATAGGATCGTAAAGCTGAACTAGCACATTCCCCATTTTTTGTTCACGAATGTCATGCGCAGTCACTGACGTTTCGCTGTCCAGCGCCATCTGTCGGACATATTGTGAATTTCGTTTTTTTTTTTTTTTTGTTCTAATAAAACCCCATGTCATTCCAAGCATCTGTGTTGATTTGTACATCTCTATATTCATTATTCCGTGATTTATTCAGTGTTCAAATTTATACTGACCTTTTGATCACCCGGTATTTGCGAAAAGAAACAGTACGATATTTAGTGAGAAATTTTTCAGAATCCATCTGGTCAATATAGAATTACGATATCTTAAACGGTTCAGGAGATGGATAATGTAGTAGCCGCTCGGCCCAGAACACTGATGCGAATAAACTGTATGTAGTAGTGGCCACAGACAATCATTGACAGGCCGCAAGTAGTGAGACGCAATGGAGGTAAAAAAAGAAAGATGACGTCACTATGGACTTAACGCTGTACGCTGTTTTGAAGCCAGAGTGGGCTGGGCCTACCGCCATCTTAAATAGCCAAAACAGTAGCAGACTACTGTTTCTGATTGTTTCTTGTTCATTATTTATACTGTGTGCACGCAACAACTATTTTAAGTATTTAAAACAGCTGCTGCGTGCGCACGGTAGAAATAATGAACAAAAAAGTGCAGTGTTTACATAAATAATACAGGGTGATTCAAAAAGAATACCACAACTTTAGGAATTTAAAACTCTGCTACGACAAAAGGCAGAGCTAAGCACTATCTATCGGCGAATTAAGGGAGCTATAAAGTTTAATTTAGTTGTACATTTGTTCGCTTGAGGCGCTGTTGACTAGGCGTCAGCGTCAGTTGATGCTAAGATGGCGACCGCTCAACAGAAAGCTTTTTGTGTTATTGAGTACGGCAGAAGTGAATCGACGACAGTTGTTCAGCGTGCATTTCGATCGAAGTATGGTGTTAAACCCCCTGATAGGTGGTGTATTAAACGTTGGTATAAACAGTTTACAGAGAATGGGTGTTTGTGCAAAGGGAAAAGTTCTGGACGGCCGAGAACGAGTGATGAAAATGTAGCACGCATCCAGCAAGCATTTGTTCGCAGCCCAGGAAAATCGACTCGCAGAGCTAGCAGAGAGCTGCAAATTCCACAATCAACTGTATGGAGAGTCCTACGAAAAAGGTTAGTTATGAAACCTGAACGTCAACTACCCGAGGCGATGGATCGGCCGCCAGGCAGCCCGTGACAGAGCACTTCATCACTGGCCTCCAAGAAGCCCTGATCTTACCCCCTGCGATTTTTTCTTATGGGGGTATGTTAAGGATATGGTGTTTCGGCCACCTCTCCCAGCCACCATTGATGATTTGAAACGAGAAATAACAGCAGCTATCCAAACTGTTACGCCTGATATGCTAGAGAGAGTGTGGAACGAGTTGGAGTATCGGGTTGATATTGCTCGTGTTTCTGGAGGGGGCCATATTGAACATCTCTGAACTTGTTTTTGAGTGAAAAAAAAACTTTTTAAATACTCTTTGTAATGATGTATAACAGAGAAATGGTTCAAATGGCTCTGAGCACTATGGGACTCAACTGCTGTGGTCATAAGTCCCCTAGAACTTAGAACTACTTAAACCTAACTAACCTAAGGACAGCACACAACACCCAGCCATCACGAGGCAGAGAAAATCCCTGACCCCGCCGGGAATCGAACCCGGGAACCCGGGCGTGGGAAGCGCGAACGCTACCGCACGACCACGAGATGCGGGCTGTATAACAGAAGGTTATATTATGTTTCTTTCATTAAATACACTTTTTTAAAGTTGTGGTATTCTTTTTGAATCACCCTGTATAGTGTCAGAAGAACAATGTCGAAAGTTCTTCTATTCTTGAATGCGTATTTACTCTAGCAACAAGGCATGTCTGACTTCGTTAACGTAACTTAATTTGTTTTTTATTAATACATACGCAATAATCAAGAAAATCAGGATGTGATGTGATAAGGATACCTTCTTAATCCGTTTAAATCCACTTTTACTGTATTTGTATCGATAGCATATGAAGGTGGAACTCCGAAACCAATGCTTTTTTGTTTACTGGTACTGGTTCTAGTTCGTCACATTTTCAGCTTTCAAGTCGTGTGCATAACATTTTTAAGAATCGCCTTTTACATAAAGCTTACTTACGTCTACAGTGTTAGCCCATAACGTGGCGTAGGGATAGCGTCCTTGATTAGTAATCAAAACGTTCTAGATTGCGGGTTGGAATCACGCCACCGGCTACATTTTGATTAACAATCAGCATTGGCGGCCGAAGACTTACGGCATAAGAAGTTACCTTCGTTCATTCTGTCAACTGCGTTGTCAAAGAGGGTGGAGGAACGGACAGAGGTTCAGGGCACTCTCTTGTGCTTGGTGTGGGAAACTGCCCCTAGAGGCGGAAGAATCAGCAGTAATCAACTGCATGAGGATGCACAATATGGCCTGTAATCAAAAAGTGTCATGATGATTCCTCCCTTAACAAAAGATTCAGAATAGTTCCCCATTCGGATCTCCGGGAGGGGACTGCCAATGGGGAGGTTACAAAGATTGAATGACTAACGAAAAGATAACGTTCTACGAGTCGGGGCGTGGAATGTCAGAAGCTCGAACATGGTACGGAGACTAGAAAATGTGAGAAGGGAAACGCAAAGACTCAGTCTCTACATAGCAGTGGTCAGTGAAGTGAAATGTAAAGAAGACGAGCATTTCTGGTCACAGGAGTATAGGCTGATATCAACAGCAGCAGAAAATGTTGTAATGGGCATAGGATTCGTTATGAATATGAAGGTAGGGCAGAGAGTGTGTTACTGTGAATAGTTCAGTGACAGGGTCGTCCTGATAAATATCGACAACCAACGGACACCGACAACGATAGTTCAGGTGTACATGCCGACGTCGCAAGCGGAAGGTGAACAGATAGAAAAAGTATATGAGGATATTGAAAGGGTAATACAGTTCGTAAAGGGAGATGGAAATCTATAGTCATTAGGGGTTGGAACGCAGTTGTAGGGGAAGGAGTAGAAGAAAAGGTCACGGGAGAATATGGGCTTAGGACAAGGAACGAGAGAGGAGAAAGACAAACAGTGTTCCGCAATAAATTTCAGCTAGTTAAAGCGAATACTCTGTTGAAAAACCATAAGAGGACAAGCTATATTTGGAAAAGGCAGGGCGATGCGGGAAGATTTCAGTTAGGTTACAGCATGATCAGATAGATTTTCCGAAATACGATATTGGATTGTAAGCCATACCCAGGAGAAGATATAGACTCAGATCACAAAGTAAAACTGATGAAGAGTAAGGTGAAGTTTAACAGATTAGTCAGGAAGAATCAATACGGAAAGAAGTGGGATACGGAAGTACTAAGGAATGACGAGATACATTGGAAGTTCTCTAAGGCTATAGCTACAGCAATAAGGAATAGCTCAGTAGAGAGCATAGTTGAAGAGGAATCGACATTTCTAAAAAGGGCAATCACAGAAGTTGGAAAGAAGACCACAGGTACAAAGAGAGTAATTGCGAATAAAATTATGGTTAACAGGAGATATACTTCAGTTAAACGATGAAAGAAGGAAGTACAAAAATGTGCAGGGAAATTGAGGAATATAGAAATACAGCTCGCTGAGGAATGAAATAAATAGGAAGTGCAGCGAAGCTAGGGCAAAATGGCTGCATGAAAAATACGAAGAAATCGAAAAAGAAATGACTATCGGAAGGACTGACTCTGGATATAGGAAAGTAAAAACAATCTTCCCTTAAATTAAAAGCAACTGTGATAACATTAAGAGAGCAAGAGGAATTCACAGTTAAATGCGGAAGAGAGCATATAGATGGAAAGAGTACGTTGAAGACCTCTATAAGTAGGAAGATTTGTCTAATGTGATAGAAGAAAAAACAAGGGTCGATTTAGAAGAGATAGGGGATCCAGTATTAGAATCATAATTTAACGGAACTTTGGAAGACTTAAGATCAAGTAGGACAGAAGGGATAGATAACATTCCATCAGAATTTCTAAAATCATTGGGGGGAAGTGGCAACAAAACGACTATTCAAGTTGGTGTGTAGACTGTATGAGTCTGGCGACATAACATCTGACTTTAAGAAAAATATTAAAAAAAGGGTTCAAATGGCTCTGAGCACCTTGTTACTTAACATCTGAGGTCATCAGTCCCCTAGAACTTAGAACTACTTAACCTAACTAACCTAAGGAAATCACACACATCCATGCCCGAGGTAGGATTCGAACCTGCGACCGTAGCGGTCACGCGATTCCACACTGAAGCGCCTTTAACCGCTCGGCCACACCGGACGGCGGAAAAATATCATCCACACGATTCTGAAGACTGCAATAGCTGACAAGTGCGAGAATTATTGCACAATCAGCTTAACAGCTCATGCATCGAAGTCGTTGACAAGAATAATATGCAGAAGAATGGAAAAGAAAATTGAGGATGTGTTAGATGATTATCAGTTAGGCTTTAGGAAAGGTAAAGCCACCAGAGAGGCACTGCTGGTGTTGAGATTGATAATGGAAGCAAGACTAAAGAAAAAGCGTTCGACAATATTAAATGGTGCAATTAGTTCGAAATTCTAAGGAAAATGGGGGTAAGCTAGAGGGCGAGAGGGGTAATTTACAATATGTACAAGAGCCAAGACGGAATAATAAGAATGGACGACCAACAACGAAGTGCTCGGATTAAAAATGGTGTTAAGACCGGGATGTAGTCTTTCGCTTCTACTGTTCGATCTGTACCTAGAAAAAGCAATGATAGAAATAAAAGAAAGGTTCTGGAGTGCTATTAAAATTCAAGGTAAAAGGACATCAATGACACGATTCGCTGATTACATTGCTGTCATAAGTGAATATGAAGATGAATTACATGATCTCCTGAACAGGACGAACAGTCTAATGAGTACAGAATATGATTGAGAGTAATTCAAAGAAAGATGAAAGTAATGAGAAGTAGCAGAAATGAAAACAGCGAGAAACTTAACATTGGGACCGATGGTCACGAAGTAGATGAAGTTAAGGGATTCTACTACCTAGGGGATGAAATTACCAATGACGGACGGAGAAAGGAGGACATCAATAGTAGACTAGCACTGGCCAGAAGAGCTCTCGCCAAGGGCTCTGGCCAAGAGAAGCCTACTAGTATCAAACATAGGCCTTAATTTGAGAAACAAATCTCTGTTAATGTACATGTGGAGCATAGGTTTGTTTGGTAATGAAACATGGACTGTGGGAAAACCGAAAGAGAAGGGAATCGAAGCATCTGAGATGTGGTGTTACAGACGAATGTTGAAAGTTAGGTGGACAGGTAAGGTAAGGAGTGAGGAGGTTCTGCGCAGAGTCGGAGAGGAAAGGAAGTGTGGACAACACTGACAGGAAGAAGAAATAGGATAGGATATCTGTTATGACATCAGCGAATGACTTCCTTGGTAGTACAGGGAGCTGCGGAGAACAAAACCTGTAGAGGAAGGCAGAGACTGATACGCATTCAGCAAATAATTGAGGACGTAGGTTGCGAGATGAATAGGTTGGCACAAGAGAGGAATTCGTCACGGGCCGCATCAAGCCAGTCAGAACACTGATGACTCAAAAAATAAAGAAATAAATAAAATAAAAAGAACGTGTGCCGCGAGGAAAGAAGCAAGGCAAGCTATCGTATTATTGAAATGTCGTAGAAAGAGTACTGCATAGAAGTACCCCTCCAACGTTTTTTTTTTTTTGTTTAGATTGTCGGTGCTTTAGTCTCCCTGTAGTTTACACATCTTCTCACTCTGAAATCCCTCCTATAACGCGTCATTCAGTGTGTGGCCAACAGTAGCAATTAACGGGGTAAAGAGAAACTGCTACAATAAATGTAAACACCGCAACCACACTTCATATAAACAAAAGAAAATATCACTTGAACTGCTCCACTTACGAATCAGTTGTGATTTCTTTAGACTTTAGATTACGATCGTAATGGTTAGTACACTTGTAAGCGATGCAGACTGTCATCTTTCGTGAAACAACAACGTCTCCACACACCAGATGTTATTTGGGGTAGGACGACGAAGGTCGTAAGTATTCCCAACAGCCGAAACTGGACACGGGCACGTCGGAGTGACCTCAACGGGAAGTACAACGACACTGAATCATAGAGGTACACAGGCAGTGAATATAATATTTTGGGCTATTTAAGATGGCGGACGTCGGCCTCGAGTTTGTGACATAATGACAAACTCCCTTCTTTTTTTACCTCCATGGAAGACGCAGATTCAGTTTTTATCTCTGCCCGATTTCAACTGTTTTCGATGCTCATATAATGTTTTTCTGTTGGCAGCGCACAACAAGTTCTTGTAATCTCTCTCTCTCTCTGTCTCTCTCTATCTCGTGTTTTAGCTGTGCTAGAGTATAAACGTGCCTACTGGTTATATGTCTAAATTAGTCTTTTATCATATCATTGTGTGTGCTGTAAACTTGGCCACGGATAGCGAATTTTGTATAAAGGTTAATATTATGGATATGAGAAGGCATTTTTTCGACTAAGCGTGAAAAGGTAGATACAAATTTCAACGACTGTGTGTTTTCATTATAGCCATTACTGAACGGCCGTTGTTAAACACTTTAGTAATCAACTGGCTCTGAGCACTATGGGACTTAACATCTGAGGTCATCAGTCCCCTAGAACTTAGAACTACTTAAACCTAACTAACCTAAGGGCATCACACAGATCCATGCCCGAGGCAGGATTCGAACCTGCGACCGTAGCGTTCGCGCGGTTCCAGACTGAAGCGCCTTTAACCGCTTGGCCACACCGGCCGGCAAACACTTTAGTGTCTTTCATATTTTATGTTCCTACAATGTAGGACAGCAAACGAGTCCAGTGTGATTTCGTTTTACGAGGTCCGTGACGAGTCTGGGCACACAAACGAAATATTTTATTGCAGATAAGGTTCATAAGAAAATGAGCAAGAAATAACACAAGAGTTTAACTGGATTACCCTGTATAAAAGTCTGCGTCGTCATGAAATGACAGCCTAACGGATGAAGTAATTCAAACCTTAAGTCGTGCTGCTGGAACCAGTCGAGAGACATGCTAGTGAACTGCTGTAAATCACTTGTATAGCATCACGGGTGCAAAGATAGTACATGACGTGTTCTCCAGAAGCTCCAGGACTGTTTGCATAATGGCGCTGCTGCCCAGTAGCCAGTGGTAACGAGGAAGAGTGTGTCGCGTCGCTTGGAGTGCGGCAAACAGCGACGCTCTTCTTCCGTAAAGCAACTTGCAATAGAAAAAAAAATAATGTGGGGAAACATAAGTAATTATAGGACTTCTGTGACGTTTTGGGAAAGGAGACACCTCATCAGATACTCGTTTATGATGAAAAGACGCTGTATTTGATTGCTGTGTAATCGATGAAACGAGCTTTCGTGTCTAAGCCCAATAAGAGCTTCGAAATTAGGAGTGATGTGGGATCAAGTGTAAAATTATGCTGATACGTTCTCCTTTAGATTTAAGGTTTTTAGGCCTTTAAGGTTAATTTCGGTGAAAGTGCTACGATATCAAGAGTAATAGTGTCGTAATAATAATCGAGTCATAACGCAGTGTGGCGGATTTTGATTGTATTATAACAAGTATAATTCCATATAGCGTTAGAGTTGGGTAATTTATTCTCATCTTGTATTGAGAGAGTCCTAAGTAGCAGAATGCTCTTGTTTGGCTCTGAAACGACGCTTTTCACCCGGGTAAGGCATCATTAGGTTATCTGGAAGTACAACGAAAAACAGCCATAATAAATAACCGGGACGTGGTCCTATCCTCGCATGAAAATGAAAAACGTGAATGTAATGTAACTGGGTCGATAAAAAATCTGCTCACCAAGCGGTGGCAGAAAAGGCACATAAAGAGAGATTATAATTATGCAACCTTTCGGAGCCAATGGCCCCTTATTCCGGCAGAAGGGTTGAAGGGGAAGGAAGAGGGGTGAAGGAAAAGGGCTGGAGCCGGCCAGTGTGGCCGAGCGGCTCCAGGCGCTTCAGTCTGGAACCGCACGACCGCTACGGTCGCAGGCTCGAATCCTGCCTCGGGAATGGATGTGTGTGATATCCTTAGATTAGTTAGGTTTAAGTAGTTCTAAGTTCTAGGGGACTGATGACCTCAGATGTTAGTCCCACAGTGCTCAGAGCCTTTTGAACCATTTGAAAAGGACTGGAGAGGTCTAGGAAAACGGGTAGATTTTGGAAAAGTCACCCAGAACACTGACTCAACCAGCGCAAATTTAATTATAACCATCCTGTATTCCTTGCTCCGTTAGGTATTGGATACCGCAATCCTTCTGTTTCCAGGCACGCACTTTACCACTTCCTTTTACTTCTCTTTCTTCCTTGTTTGTAGTCTTCCACCCTGAAACTTTTTCCTTTCTCAAAGCAAATATAAAGCCAGACCAACAAGGTATTACATGCATTGAGCGAAAATAGTAGTGGCATGTAATATACAATCCATGTGAGTTAAGCCATTACTTGTAACTGTTTATGACATCATCTAACTATGAACTCCTTGTATTCTTAGCATTGAGAATGGCTAGCTTCTAGCCGAAATCTAGATCTGCACAATAAAAATTAAAAAAAGGACGACTGATCGCTGCAATATATAATTTACACGTCAATATAACAGTCGCTAAGTGCAACAGCGTTGTGAATGGAAGGTAACCCGATGAATATATAATCTATGCTTTTAAAAATAAATATTCATTTTTAAGTTACTTTTGTTTCGTATGAAGAAATAAACCTTGGCGTCTCCGCCATCCTCAGTCATAAATAATGTACAGAAGTGGTCGTAATTCGCGCTACAATTTTTCACAGCCTTTCTCGCCACTTGCGATACGCCTCTCGCGACAAACGCAAACAGCAAGATGGCGCAATATTTTGGATCAGAAACAAAGTGGAAAAGTTTTGTTTTTCTGTGTAAAAAGCAGCCACACAGCATCCAACGAACGTGAGTAGACGAATAGCTAAGCAACAGCTAAATACACACCAAAATAATTGGTTTCCACAAACACTACCACAACCCCAAGTATGTACTGCTGACATACGAAGTTCACCTTTGAGTATTTGTTTACTAACAGCCGCTCCCGTGGTTGCAGATGACATGATGTTCGCTAAGTATAAAAAGACGGCAACAGAAAAAGAGCACAGGAAATATGTCACAAACAGCGCCAATAATAGCTTAAAACATGCTGTAGCGTACAATAAATAAGGTAGTATAAAAGTATCAATATAAAATTATATTTCAAAAGACGATTTGTAAAAATGTAATTATGTTTTACTGTGTTTGCATAACTATACCACTTTCTGCATGTTTTAGATTAAAAAAATGCCATTGATGATTGTGATATTTGTCGCCGAAACTAATTTGGGATAATGAACAAATAACAAATAACACGGTGTTTGCACCAAGGCGGACTCAACTTGTGATATTACTGTTTGTGTGGGTAGGATACAAACCAGAAAATCATTTGTATTAGCTTGTCTATTTTGTTCGTATTATATAAATTGCTTTGTGTCTAGTCATGCACATGGCAGCGTTTTAGTAGTGGAAGTTGAAGTCTGTCTAGTCGAAGAAGTTCTCGATTTGATATATTGCTCCTGTTTTTCCGTTCAAGGAGTGCTAATTTTGGGGCGAGCGCACTACCGCAGGTGTGTTTGTGGACCAGGGAGTCGGTTCTCACACAAAACGCACATGGTGCAGTCGTACTGAAGTGAATCTTACGTACTTTCCATTCATCTAGATCTTATCATTGGCGAGAAGGTACTAGAGAGAGCGTACGCGCCTTGATAAAAAGGGTTCACGGCTATTCCACCACAGTGTTTTCCATTCAGCCTGCGGGTCCTCAATCTCAATGGAATTGCATGTAGTTATTGCCGTCGTAAGGCTATAAATGTTTCTCGTCCACAATTGATTCGTTCGGTCTGGGTTGGCGCGCGTGTGGCTGAATTCCAAAAGATATTGGTCAGAAAGAGTCTGAAAAGCTTTTAAGAGTGTTGCAGAGTAGGTTGTTTTGAGAAAGTATTCGATCCACTGGCACTCCTTCAAGATATTTAGCATTGAAGTTAGGCAATCCGTCCATTGTGTGCGCAAATTCGAGCGGCCCGCCAGACGTAATTAGTGTCAGCTGTTCTCAGACCGTAGATGTCAGCGCACGAGACTGCTCGGCCTTGGGCTCGGGTTGGCTTCTTAACACCGCTCCATGTCCACTTCTCTTATCGCCCGGTTGTTCGGTTTTAGAAAAACAAACGAAGCCCCCTGGCGGGCCGCTTGGATACGCTTATGCAACTGCCTCACTGGCTCACTTCAATGCCAATTATCTCGGAAACAGCGCAACGTACACAATTTTTTTCCGTAAGTTATCTTTTAGCGCAACCTACCACGCAACATCCTTACAGGCTTTTCAGGTTGTTTCTGACCAACCTGTTTATCCGTATAAAAGTGGTGTTCCAGTACTGCTGATCGTTGCAGTGCACCTTTGTGGTTTCAAGGTTTCGATCAAATGCTGGATACTGCTGGGGCACATCCTCTGAGATTTCTTACGCATACGGTTGATAAAAAGAGCAGAACAGTGATATTTCACACTAGTAAGGCTGCTGCCTCAGCAGCAATCGCATGAGGCTATTGAAACTGAGCAGCCCAGTCTTGCTGATCGCCCAGTGACAAGTGTTTTTGTAAGAAGGGTCCCCAGCAGTTTTGTACAACAGGATGCACGTGTATCTTAAGTGATCCCATTACTATCTTAATGTCAACGTCGACGTGTGTGACAACTCGCAATTTAGTAAACGTCTGCCACTCTTGTTTCTTCGAGATAACAAAATGTCCCTCTTCGAATTCACGTTTCAAAGTTTCTCCGTCCCGTATTTCATTCGATGTCTCTTGCATAGTGTATTTAGGCTCTGGCTCTGAGCACTATGGGACTGAACATCTATGGTCATCAGTCCCCTAGAACTTAGAACTACTTAAACCTAACTAACCTAAGGACAGTACATCTACATCTACATCTACATCTACATTCATACTCCGCAAGCCACCCAACGGTGTGTGGCGGAGGGCACTTTACGTGCCACTGTCATTACCTCCCTTTCCTGTTCCAGTCGCGTATGGTTCGCGGGAAGAACGACTGTCTGAAAGCCTCCGTGCGCGCTCTAATCTCTCTAATTTTACATTCGTGATCTCCTCGGGAGGTATAAGTAGGGGGAAGCAATATACTCGATACCTCATCCAGAAACGCATCCTCTCGAAACCTGGCGAGCAAGCTACACCGCGATGCAGAGCGCCTCTCTTGCAGAGTCTGCCACTTGAGTTTATTAAACATCTCCGTAACGCTATCACGGTTGCCAAATAACCCTGTGACGAAACGCGCCGCTCTTCTTTGGATCTTCTCTATCTCCTCCGTCAACCCGATCTGGTACGGATCCCACACTGATGAGCAATACTCAAGTATAGGTCGAACGAGTGTTTTGTAAGCCACCTCCTTTGTTGATGGACTACATTTTCTAAGCACTCTCCCAATGAATCTCAACCTGGTACCCGCCTTACCAACAATTAATTTTATATGATCATTCCACTTCAAATCGTTCCGCACGCATACTCCCAGATATTTTACAGAAGTAACTGCTACCAGTGTTTGTTCCGCTATCATATAATCATACAATAAAGGATCCTTCTTTCTATGTATTCGCAATACATTACATTTGTCTATGTTAAGGGACAGTTGCCACTCCCTGCACCAAGTGCCTATCCGCTGCAGATCTTCCTGCATTTCGCTACAATTTTCTAATGCTGCAACTTCTCTGTATACTACAGCATCATCCGCGAAAAGCCGCATGGAACTTCCGACACTATCTACTAGGTCATTTATATATATTGTGAAAAGCAATGGTCCCATAACACTCCCCTGTGGCACGCCAGAGGTTACCTTAACGTCTGTAGACGTCTCTCCATTGATAACAACATGCTGTGTTCTGTTTGCTAAAAAATCTTCAATCCAGCCACACAGCTGGTCTGATATTCCGTAGGCTCTTACTTTGTTTATCAGGCGACAGTGCGGAACTGTATCGAACGCCTTCCGGAAGTCAAGAAAAATAGCATCTACCTGGGAGCCTGTATCCAATATTTTCTGGGTCTCATGAACAAATAACGCGAGTTGGGTCTCACACGATCGCTGTTTCCGGAATCCATGTTGATTCCTACATAGTAGATTCTGGGTTTCCAAAAACGACATGATACTCGAGCAAAAAACATTTTCTAAAATTCTACAACAGATCGACGTCAGAGATATAGGTCTATAGTTTTGCGCATCTGCTCGACGACCCTTCTTGAAGACTGGGACTACCTGTGCTCTTTTCCAATCATTTGGAACCCTCCGTTCCTCTAGAGACTTGCGGTACACGGCTGTTAGAAGGGGGGCAAGTTCTTTCGCGTACTCTGTGTAGAATCGAAGTGGTATCCCGTCAGGTCCAGTGGACTTTCCTCTGTTGAGTGATTCCAGTTGCTTTTCTATTCCTTGGACACTTATTTCGATGTCAGCCATTTTTTCGTTTGTGCGAGGATTTAGAGAAGGAACTGCAGTGCGGTCTTCCTCTGTGAAACAGCTTTGGAAAAAGGTGTTTAGTATTTCAGCTTTACGCGTGTCATCCTCTGTTTCAATGCCATCATCATCCCGGAGTGTCTGGATATGCTGTTTCGAGCCACTTACTGATTTAACGTAAGACCAGAACTTCCTAGGATTTTCTGTCAAGTCTGTACATAGAATTTTACTTTCGAATTCACTGAACGCTTCTCGCATAGCCCTCCTTACGCTAACTTTGACATCGCTTAGCTTCTGTTTGTCTGAGAGGTTTTGGCTGCGTTTAAACTTGGAGTGAAGCTCTCTTCGCTTTCGCAGTAGTTTCCTAACTTTGTTGTTGTACCACGGTGGGTTTTTCCCGTCCCTCACAGTTTTACTCGGCACGTACCTGTCTAAAACGCATTTTACGATTGCCTTGAACTTTTTCCATAAACACTCAACATTGTCAGTGTCGGAACAGAAATTTTCGTTTTGATCTGTTAGGTGGTCTGAAATCTGCCTTCTATTACTCTTGCTAAACAGATAAACCGTCCTCCCTTTTTTTATATTCCTATTAACTTCCACATTCAGGGATGCTACAACGGCCTTATGATCACTGATTCCCTGTTCTGCACTTACAGAGTCGAAAAGTTCGGGTCTGTTTGTTATCAGTAGGTCCAAGATGTTATCTCCACGAGTCAGTTCTCTGTTTAATTGCTCGAGGTAATTTTCGGATAGTGCACTCAGTATAATGTCACTCGATGCTCTGTCCCTACCACCCGTCCTAAACATCTGAGTGTCCCAGTCTATATGTGGTAAATTGAAATCTCCACCTAAGACTATAACATGCTGAGGAAATTTATGCGAAATGTATTCCAAATTTTCTCTCAGTTGTTCTGCCACTAACGCTGCTGAGTCGGGAGGTCGGTAAAAGGAGCCAATTATTAACCCAGCTCGGTTGTTGAGTGTAACCTCCACCCATAATAATTCACAGGAACTATCCACTTCTACTTCACTACAGGATAAACTACTACTAACAGCGACAAACACTCCACCACCGGTTGCATGCAATCTATCCTTCCCGAACACCGTCTGTACCTCCGTAAAAATTTCGGCAGAATTTATCTCTGGCTTAAGCCAGCTCTCTGTACCTATAACGATTTGAGCTTCGGTGCTTTCTATCAGCGCTTGAAGTTCCGGTACTTTACCAACGCAGCTTCGACAGTTTACAATTACAATCCCGATTGCTGCTTGGTCCCCGCATGTCCTGACTTTGCTCCGCACCCTTTGAGGCTGTTGCCCTTTTTGTACTTGCCCGAGGCCATCTAACCTAAAAAACCGCCCAGTCCACGCCACACAACCCCTGCTACCCGTGTAGCCGCTTGCTGCGTGTAGTGGACTCCTGACCTATCCAGCGGAACCCGAAACCCCACCACCCTATGGCGCAAGTCGAGGAATCTGCAGCTCACATGGTCGCAGAACCGTCTCAGCCTCTGATTCAGACCCTCCTCCAGTACACAACACCCAGCCATCACGAGGCAGAGAAAATCCCTGACCCCGCCGGGAATCGAACCCGGGAACCCGGGCGTGGGAAGCGAGAACGCTACCGCACGACCACGAGATGCGGGCTGTATTTAGAAAAGCGCCAAATTTCTGCCGGGTGTTTCCTGCCCAAGTGTCGCCGCTAACTTAATTTTCAACAGACGTTTGTAGTAGGAAGTGGATCGCCGGGAGTTAGCATGACTGTAACTGTGCTTACAGGGTGTTAACAACACTGAAGAGCCAAGCAAACTGCTACACCTGGAATCCTGTAGCGCCCCCACGAGCACGCAGAAATGCCCCAACACGAGTGGCATGGATTCGACAAGTGTCAGAAGTAGTGCTGGAGGGAACTGACACCATGAGTCGTGCAGGGCTTAAGAGTACGAGAGGGTGGAGATCTCTTGTGGTCGGCACATTGCCAGGCATTCGAGATGCGCTCAGTAACGCTCACCTCTGGGGAGTTTGTTGGCCAGCCGAAGTGCTCGAACTCAGAAGACTGTTCCTGGAGTCACTCAGTAGCAGTTCTGAACGTGTGGGGTGTTGCATTCTCTTG
This sequence comes from Schistocerca nitens, assembly GCF_023898315.1. Taxonomy (NCBI): domain Eukaryota; kingdom Metazoa; phylum Arthropoda; class Insecta; order Orthoptera; family Acrididae; genus Schistocerca; species Schistocerca nitens. The sequence continues at coordinate 12,961,284 of NC_064620.1, forward strand.
CTGTAGTTTTCCTATCCGTAGGAATGCACAATGGACACGGAATGGATGCAGGTGACCCGACAGGGTGCTTACGTAGGTGTCAGCTGTCAGAGTCTACATCTACATCTACATTCATACTCCGCAAGCCACCCAACGGTGTGTGGCGGAGGGCACTTTACGTGCCACTGTCATTACCTCCCTTTCCTGTTCCAGTCGCGTATGGTTCGCGGGAAGAACGACTGTCGGAAAGCCTCCGTGCGCGCTCTAATCTCTCTAATTTTACATTCGTGATCTCCTCGGGAGGTATAAGTAGGGGGAAGCAATATACTCGATACCTCATCCAGAAACGCACCCTCTCGAAACCTGGCGAGCAAGCTACACCGCGATGCAGAGCGCCTCTCTTGCAGAGTCTGCCACTTGAGTTTATTAAACATCTCCGTAACGCTATCACGGTTACCAAATAACCCTGTGACGAAACGCGCCGCTCTTCTTTGGATCTTCTCTATCTCCTCCGTCAACCCGATCTGGTACGGATCCCACACTGATGAGCAATACTCAAGTATAGGTCGAACGAGTGTTTTATAAGCCACCTCCTTTGTTGATGGACTACATTTTCTAAGCACTCTCCCAATGAATCTCAACCTGGTACCCGCCTTACCAACAATTAATTTTATATGATCATTCCACTTCAAATCGTTCCGCACGCATACTCCCAGATATTTTACAGAAGTAACTGCTACCAGTGTTTGTTCCGCTATCATATAATCATACAATAAAGGATCCTTCTTTCTATGAATTCGCAATACATTACATTTGTCTATGTTAAGGGACAGTTGCCACTCCCTGCACCAAGTGCCTATCCGCTGCAGATCTTCCTGCATTTCGCTACAATTTTCTAATGCTGCAACTTCTCTGTATACTACAGCATCATCCGCGAAAAGCCGCATGGAACTTCCGACACTATCTACTAGGTCATTTATATATATTGTGAAAAGCAATGGTCCCATAACACTTCCCTGTGGCACGCCAGAGGTTACCTTAACGTCTGTAGACGTCTCTCCATTGATAACAACATGCTGTGTTCTGTGTCGTAACTAGACGTATCAGAGGTCACATATCACTCCAACTGCACACGCTCCACACAATTACAGAGCCTCCACAAGTTTGAACAGTAACTTGCTGACATGCACAGTCCATGGATTCATGAGTATGTCTCCATACCAGTACACGTCCATCTGTTCGATACAATTTGAGACTCATCCTATCAGGCAACCTGTTTCTAGTCATAAACAGTCCAATGTCGGTGTTGACGGGCCCAGGCAAGGTGTAAAGTTTTGTGCCGTGCAGTCGTCAAGGGTACACGAGTGGGCCTTCGGCTCCGAAAGCCCATATCGATGATGTTTTCTTGAACGGTTCGCACGCTGACACTTATTGATGGCGCAGTATTGAAATCTGCAGCAGTTTGCGGAAGGATTGCACTTCTTTTACGTTGAACGATTCTCTTCAGTCGTCGTTGGTCCCGTTCTTTCAGGACCTTTTTACTGCCGCAGCGATGTCGCAGATTTGAGGTTATACCAGATTCATGACATTCATTGTACACTCATCAAATGGTAGAACGAGAAAATCCCCACTTCATCGCTATCTCGGAGATGCTGTGTGCCATCGCTCGTGCGCCGACTAATACCACGTTCCGACTCACTTAAATCTTGATAACTTGCCATTGCAGCAACAGTAACCGATCTAACAACTGCGCCAGACACTTGTTATCTTATACAGGCGTTAACGACCGCAGTGACGTATTCCTCCTATTTACATATCTCTGCAAATATGCATGTCTATACCAGTTTCTTTGGGGTTTCAGTGTAATATCTAGGAAAGGAGGAATGGTTACAGTACTTGAAAAGAAACAAACGTTCATATAAACAAATGGTTAATTGGTTTATTTTCTTATTTACATACCCTTTTATGTTGTTACATTTTGCTTCGTTCCTGTGTTTTTGTTTCCGAATTCCGAGCTTGGTTCTATCGACGCTTTTTATTTTCAAATGTTGCTTGTTTTGGGAAGTGTTAATTCAAAGCCTTGTTAGGTTTAACTGAGTTGCCCTGTAAGATTAAATAAACAAATTCTGTAAGTACAGTGTTGAGATGACGATCGGTAGTGGGAGCTGACTCTATAGCTCTTATAGTCTTGTGTTTACTGTGTACTAAACATTCTTCCCCTCACCAGAAATCAAATCAACTATTTCTGGAAGGACGCCACCGAACAATTATGTGTTAACAGCCTCATCTGGAGAGCGACTTTGTTAACAGGCTATTATTAAACAGAGAGGTAAAAGTAATTGGGCAACCAGGGAGAGTACCTAAGTACGCGAGGACGACAGCATCGCTTATTGTTCATAGTTTATGACAGCCAATAAGAAGTGTTTTCCCGAGTTCTGGAGACAGTACATTGCCCGGACTACTGATGGAAGGGTCGGGATGCAGTTTTCATTGACGGAGAATGCTCCAAAAAATGCATTAGGCTGGCGCGTAACTCATTTTTCTATCTGTAGTTCACAACTGCTATTTGAGTTTACATCATATAATACTGTCACTTGGAGATAGAGAATGGAGCTGTGCACGCTAGAAAATGGAATGCCAAGTGGAGAAATCGGAACATTTGCAACCTATCCTTCTGTTTGAGTACAGTAGAGGGGTCAAAGCAGTGGAGGGAGCCAGAAAAAAATGTGCTGTGTATTGGGATAACGCCATTCAACAGAGCACGGCAAGAAAATGGTTTTAGGATCGTTTTGACATTAATGAGTCCCCACGTTGAGGAAGAACTTCGAAGTTGGATGAAGATCGTCGAAACGCATCATTCCACAATAATTCACGTCAGTGTACTCGAGAACTGTCACATGTGACGAACTGTGATGATTCCACCAACGCGTGACATCTACATGCAGTGGGGAAGGCTAAAAAATCTGTTGTGTGAGTATCGCATTCTCTAATCCAAAATCACAAAAATCAGCGTGTGGCCAAAGGAGTATCTGTGCTTGCTCGTCATCAATGGGTTCTTTAACGACCCCTACCATTCCTAACCTGCATCGTTATTACACTACTGGTCATAAAAATTGCTACACCAAGAAGAAATGCAGATGATAAACGGGTATTTATTGGACAACTATATTATACTAGAACTGACATGTGATTACATTTTCACGCAATGTGGGTGCATATATCCTGAGTAATCAGTACCCAGAACAACCACCTCTGGCCGTAATAAAGGCCTCGATACGCCTGGGCATTGAGTCAAACAGAGCTTGGATGGCGTATACAGGTTCAGCTGCCCATGCAGCTTCAACACGATACCACAATTCATCAAGAGTAGTGACTGGCGTATTGTGACGAGCCAGTTGCTCGGCCACCATTGACCACACGTTTTCAATTGGTGAGAGATCTGGAGAATGAGCTGGCCAGGGTAGCAGTCAAACATTTTCTTTATCCAGAAAGGCCCGTACAGTACCTGCAACATGCGGACGTGCAATATCCTACTGAAATGTAGGGTTGCGCAGGGATCGAATGAAGGGTAGAGCCACGGGTCGTAACACATCTGAAATGTAACGTCCACTGTTCAAAGTGCCGTCAATGCTAACAAGAGGTGATCGTGACCTGTAACCAATGGCACCCCATACCATCACGCTGGGTGATACGCCAGTATGGCGATGACAAATACACGCTTCCAATGTGCGTTCACCGCGATGTCGCCAACCACGGATGCGACCATCATGATGCTATAAACAGAACCTGGATCCATCCGAAAAAATGACGTTTTGCCATTCGTGCACCCAGTTTCGTTGTTGAGTACACCACCGCAGGCGTTCCTGTCTGTGATGCAGCGTCAAGGGTAACCGCAGCCACGGTCTCCGAGCTGATAGTCCATGCTGCTGAAAACGTCGTCGAACTGTTCCTGCAGATGGTTGTTGTCTTGCAAACGTCCCCATCTGTTAACTCAGGGATCGAGACGTGGCTGCACGATCCGTTACAGCCATGCGGATAAGATGCCCGTCTTCTCGACTGCTAGTGATACGAGGCCGTTGGGATCCAGCACGGCGTTCTGTATTACCCTCCTGAACCCACCGATTCCATATTCTGTTAACAGTCATTGGATCTCGACCAACGCGAGCAGCAATGTCGCGATACGATAAGCCGCAATCACGATAGGCTACAATCCGATCTTTATCAATGTGGGAAACGTGATGGTACGCATTTCTCCTCCTTACACGAGGATCACATCAACGTGCCACCAGGCAACGCCGGTCAACTACTGTTTGTGTGTGAGAAATCGGTTGGAAACTTCCCTCGTGTCAGCGCGTTGAAGGTGTCGCCACCGGCGCCAACCCTGTGTGAATGCTCTGGAAAGCTAATCATTTGCATATCACAGCATCTTCTTCCTGTCGGTTAAATTTCGCCTCTGTAGCACGACATCTTCGTGGTGTAGCAATTTTAATGGCCAGTAGTGTAATGACGAAATACGTTGTGTATGCTAACATAAGGAAAGGATGGAGTGGTTTGGACGAAACTAAGTAACTACTCCCCTCACGTAGACCTGCGCGCATCCAGAAAAGAATGTTATGCATCTTGTCGAACAGCTACGGTGTGATGTACTACATATTGCTTCCATGGGGTGTCACCATCACTGCTGAAAATTACTGGCAACAACTGAGACGTCTTGCAGACGCAGTCCAAGAACAACGCCCAGGAAGAATGGGCGAAGTGATGCTACTCAACGATAAAGCCCGCCCGCATTCTGCTAGGCTGACAAAAAGCAGTATAGAGGAGCTGGGTTGAGAATTCATTCCGCATCCACTTTATTCAGCTGTTCTCGAGTCCACAGATTTTCACGTTTTCCGCTCTCTGTCAAACGTTTCCAAATGAAAATTCGCTCCGAATATGGCTCGACGAGGTATCCGCCTCAAAAACTGCGTGATTTCTGCAGTCGTAGAATCGAGAAGTTACCGCAGCGTTGACAGACTTGTGAATAGTCCACGAGAATATATCATTGATGACTAAAGTCTCTGTTATCCTTTGTATTTATTATACTTACTGAAAAACGCTACGAACTTATGCACCAATCCTATAGTTACATAAAGAAAGTCTAACTTAAGAGAGTGTACACCCAGTGTAATTACAGATGTCTACTCTGAATGATTTTATTGAGGGTTTTTTGCAAACCAGCTCGAAAGTAATCTTTTTTTCCTACAGGTCCTGACGTACTATACAGCCTGTGCTTAGAGATGTTACTTTGCTGCGAAGTAACGCTATTCGTAATATTAAGGCGAGCCAATCTTGTCGCTGCATACTGTACGAAAAAATCTGACTGTAAACAGACTGACTTTTGTTGCTGTTACCAGTCGATAGATTACCGGTTACAAATGGATGCTAGCTATTCGTGATTATTTGAATTTTGAGTGAACTAAATAAACATTAACTTTTGGATCAAGAACTGTGTATTTATTGTTTAGTACGGACGTGGTGACAGTACATTTGACTTTTCGCTATGACAACAATGCGAAGTTATTTTTCGATGTGCTTTCTTGAATGAGACATTGAAACCGTTCTTGAAGTGTAGAGCAAACTTCCAGCAGAAAAACAGTCCACATAACCGTTCAGAAGTGTAAAATTATGTACTTACAAAACGAAAAATAAACCGTAATATTCTATGACTATAGTAACAGCAAGTCACAGCTTCAGTCGGTTAACTCATACAAATACCTTGATGTGGGACATGAACTGGAGGGAACATATACGCTCTCTCGTGGTTATTGCAGTAGGTCGACTTCGGTTTATTGGTAGAATTCTGGGGAAATACAATCAGTCTGCCGATTGCTTACAGTTCGCTTCTGCGAGCCTTCCTGTAATAATGCTCAAGTGTGTGGGACCCGTACCAAATACTACTAACAGATGATATTGAACGTACATAGAGAAGGGCAACACAGTTAGTCACAGGTTCGTCTGGGGCGAGGGATTGTCGCAGAAATACTGAAGAAATTGAACTGGTAGACTCTTAATGATAGACGTAAGCAATCCCGAGAAAATCTACCTATAAAGTCTGTATCACTCCCATAGCGATCGTTAGGAAAAGATTACAAAAATTAGTACAGTCACAGTGGCATTGAAACAATCATTCATTCTGCGCTCTGTACGTCAATGGAACGGGAGAAAACCCTAATAACTGGTATAGTGGGGCGTACCCTCTGACATGCGCTTCACAGTGGTTTGAAGAGCACAGATGTACAGTCGTGCTCAAAAGTAACCGAACGACCTGAATTGCATTTCACCTGATTCTCATACAACCCTCATAATGGTTCCAACAAATCACCACTAGAAAACACTGCTCCGTATCGCAATAACTCAAGATGTAAAGTTATACAACGATACCACAAATATCAGTGAACACCTTATCACAGACAAGACTGTCCTTAAGGCTTGTAAGCTCACATTTATTACAATAAATGAGATACCTGAAATGTTAACATTCTCATTTTTACGTCAGATAGGTAATGCACGAAGTAAGTTAGTCGCATTCATTATTTCCTCTTTATAGGAACATACCGTACTTACTATTTAACACAAAATGACATTAAAAATTTAAGTTTTCACGAGCTGCTAGTTGAGAATATATATGTACTTCAAATGACACGACGAACCGTCTCGTTCTGCATATGGATTGAAACCCAGGTCATGCAGAGTAAGCAAAGATTTAGTGACTGACTGAAACGAACAGTCATTCCTGACTAGGCATACAGAGAGTGATATACCTCGATTTTAGACAGTATCAGTTAGAAAATATCAACTTTAAATTACATAACGTAAACATTTTTGACGGACGCGAATTCCTACCCAGCATCTATTGTCCCTTTTAACGAACTACGAGAGATGTTAAATATTGCTTCTTCACAAGTAACTTACTTGAAATGTCGTGAGGTAAAGCTTTATGTTGGACTGGGATTCGAACCCAGAACCTAATCGGATTGTTATTGAAGCACAATCAACTGTGAGACATCGGATTTTCTCGGCGGTGGCAAGATGTTTTAACTGAAATGACGAGACGAAACATTAATGTTTTCCTTCCGAGGACTCCAACCCGGCATCTATCGCTGTTATATTCTAGAGAAAACGAACGTTAAATATGGGTTTGTTACACCACAGCGACATGTGAGCATGTTTGACCTAGAAATAATATGACGAAGAGTTCAGTGCTGACTGGTAATCGAACCCCACACGAAGTGGCCGTGCGGTTAAAGGCGCTGCAGTCTGGAACCGCAAGACCGCTACGGTTGCAGGTTCGAATCCTGCCTCGGGCATGGATGTTTGTGATGTCCTTAGGTTAGTTAGGTTTAACTAGTTCTAAGTTCTAGGGGACTAATGACCTCAGCTGTTGAGTCCCATAGTGCTCAGAGCCATTTGAACCATTTTTTTTGAACCCCACACATATCGTTGTTGACTACACGCAAAGAGACGTCAGCTACCGAATTTTTCTCCACCAGCAGTTCGGAATAACATCTTTGAACTTACAGTGATATCACAAACAGTTCTGTGTCTCCCTGGGAGTCAAAAACGTCAGATATCGTTAGTGTTGACAACGAATGAAAATACATTAAGAATCAAAATTATTATCCACCAGCAGATATGAGTTCTCATGCTAGAGCTTGATAATACGTAATGAAAACTTTAGTGCCGGGCCAGGATTTGAACCCATTCACCCGCAATATGTGGAGATGTTGAGAAATCTGCAGTTTTGAACAAACAACAACTTGTAGTCGAACTGTAGTCGAACTGAAGGGATTAAATTCCCCGTTAAGGGCGATCTGACTTGCATTCCCAGTTCAGAACCATTTTTATCGACATACAGAAGCTCAAATAAAAGGTGGAAAAAGTGTCCTGTGACTCTACATACCGTTTGTTTCGTCACTAGGAATAAATAACTTGTATAAGAAAACTTACTGGTGACAGAGTTTCTACATTTCACCACTCCTGACTTTATTGTGGTTCAGCCTAATGTCTACTTGGTAGAGAAGGAATATCAAGTTTAATGTGAATTTCAGACCACAATGCCATTATACCCTCTTCACTTGGCGTAGCCAGAAGAGAATAGAATCTGCATGTTCCTATCAAAAATATTTAGCAGAAGTTGGAATCAAACCCAGACCACGAGGATATGAATCTATCAGAAATCCAACAGACCACCAAATCCTCTGCCCTGTGGCTCATTTTTCTATTGTAATACCGTTGCGCCACACTGGATGAGAATTCTGTACATTCATTTACTTGGTTGACCGAATCGCCATGAACTAGCTACCTCGGCTACCCAGTGCATACATTCGAGTCTATTTTGTAATCATCGAAATAAAATCACGCGACTGCCACCCACACAGAACTTCGAACAGTGTAGGATGCAGGAATTTAACTAGGAAGTGTTTCTTTCCACCTGAGCTACCATATTGCACTATCTGTTTGTTGAAAACGTCGTTCAGTGCAAAACAAAAGCTGTAACAGTCTGTCTCTCAGAAGTCTACATCCGGCCTTATGCATTATCTCACAACACTGTGGAATGCAGAAGTTCTGGAGGAATTGTTGTTGAGTTCTGGAGCTGCTGTAGCTACGGTTCAGCTAGTAGTGTAACAGTAAGTTTAATGTACTATAGACGAAAGGTCGGGAGTTCAAGTCACTGCTACATTTTTTAAAACGCAATTCTGCTGTATGCTGTAGTTATCAATCTAATGGAACTTTGAACATAATTCCCTTCACTTCTCAACCCAAAATAGTCGCATGTGGAAAAAGGGCCAACTGCAGCGACATTTTGTTCTGTTCAGGTTCAATAGACGGCGAGGCAGGAGATGCATGTTGAAACTTTTGTATTATGAATGGGTAGAGCGCATCGTGCCAAAATACGTCAGAAAAGTATTTTCTACATCAGCTGTTGTGTGGTAGTGGCATTTTATTCTTCTTCAAACCTTGTTTGACAGCTTTAACTCAGAACAAGTTTTCTACATGCATGTAATCAATAAACTGCATGTGCATTGTCAGACTGTTATAGATAGCACTAGAGAATTCGCATATATCTTTGATGATTAATTTCTCTCTCATGTTTACTATTGTTTAAACAACACTAAAAGAAACCCTACGAAAATTGTGCACTGTATTATAAGAAATGAAATAAAACTACCCACGATGAACTTACCACGAATATCTGTTTTAATAAAGCTGAGTATCTGTATGCAAGAGTGCCTCTATCGAACCGAATTAGTAAAATACTACTCACCTAGATTTCGATTGGGTCTATGTTAATTGGAATGCTGTGACATACTCAAGAGGTATGCAAATGTAGCATTTCATAAATAAAGTTACGTATTCCTGTTGTTGTTGTGGTCTTCAGTCCTGAGACTGGTTTGATGCAGCTCTCCATGCTACTCTATCCTGTGCAAGCTTCTTCATCTCCCAGTACCTACTGCAACCTACATCCTTCTGAATCTGCTTAGTGTACTCATCTCTTGGTCTCCCTCTACGATTTTTACCCTCCACGCTGCCCTCCAATGCTAAATTTGTGATCCCTTGATGCCTCAAAACATGTCCTACCAACCGATCCCTTCTTCTAGTCAAGTTGTGCCACAAACTTCTCTTCTCCCCAATCCTATTCAGTACCTCCTCATTAGTTATGTGATCTACCCATCTAATCTTCAGCATTCTTCTGTAGCACCACATTTCCAAAGCTTCTATTCTCTTCTTGTCCAAACTAGTTATCGTCCATGTTTCACTTCCATACATGGCTACACTCCATACAAATACTTTCAGAAACGACTTCCTGACACTTAAATCTATACTCGATGTTAACAATTTCTCTTCTTCAGAAACGATTTCCTTGCCATTGCCAGTCTACATTTTATATCCTCTCTACTTCGACCATCATCAATTATTTTACTCCCTAAATAGCAAAACTCCTTTACTACCATAAGTGTCTCATTTCCTAATCTAATTCCCTCAGCATCACCCGATTAAATTTGACTACATTCCATTATCCTCGTTTTGCTTTTGTTGATGTTCATCTTATATCCTCCTTTCAAGACACTGTCCATTCCGTTCAACTGCTCTTCCAAGTCCTTTGTTGTCTCTGACAGAATTACAATGTCATGGGCGAACCTCAAAGTTTTTACTTCTTCTCCATGAATTTTAATACCTACTCCGAATTTTTCTTTTGTTTCCTTTACTGCTTGCTCAATATACAGATTGAATAACATCGGGGAGAGGCTACAACCTTGTCTTACTCCTTTCCCAACCACTGCTTCCCTTTCATTCGCCTCGACTTTTATAACTGCCATCTGGTTTCTGTACAAATTGTAAATAGCCTTTCGCTCCCTGTATTTTACCCCTGCCACCTTCAGAATTTGAAAGAGAGCATTCCAGTCAACATTGTCAAAAGCTTTCTCTAAATCTACAAATGCTAGAAACGTAGGTTTGCCTTTTCTTAATCTTTCTTCTAAGATAAGTCGTAAGGTTAGTGTTGCCTCACGTGTTCCAACATTTCTACGGAATCCAAACTGATCTTCCCCGAGGTCCGCTTCTACCAGTTTTTCCATTCGTCTGTAAAGAATTCGCGTTAGTATTTTGCAGCTGTGACTTATTAAACTGATAGTTCGGTAATTTTCACATCTGTCAGCACCTGCATTCTTTGGGATTGGAATTATTATATTCTTCTTGAAGTCTGAGAGTATTTCGAATGTCTCATACATCTTGCTCACCAGATGGTAGAGTTTTGTCAGGACTGACTCTCCCAAGGCCATCAGTAGTTCTAATGGAATGTTGTCTACTCCCGGGGCCTTGTTTCGCCTCAGGTCTTTCAGTGCTCTGTCAAACTCTTCACGCAGTATCTTATCTCCCATTTCGTCTTCATCTACATCCTCTTCCATTTCCATAATATTGTCCTCAAGTACATCGCCCTTGTATAAAGCCTCTATATACTCCTTCCACCTTTCTGCCTTCCCTTCTTTGCTTAGAACTGGGTTTCCATCTGAGCTCTTGATATTCATACAAGTGGTTCTCTTCTCTCCAAAGGTCTCTTTAATTTTCCTGTAGGCAGTATCTATCTTACCTCTAGTGAGATAAGCCTCTACATCCTTACATTTGTCCTCTAGCAATCCCTGCTTAGCCATTTTGCACTTCCTGACGATCTCATTTTTGAGACGTTTGTATTCCTTTTCGCCTGCTTCTTTTACTGCATTTTTATATTTTCTCCTTTCATCAATTAAATTCAATATTTCTTCTGTTACCCAAGGATTTCTATTAGCCCTCGTCTTTTTACCTACGTGATCGTCTGCTGCCTTCACTACTTCATCCCTCAGAGCTACCCATTCTTCTTCTACTGTATTCCTTTCCCCCATTCCTGTCAATTGTTCCCTTATGCTCTCCCTGAAACTCTGTACAACCTCTGGTTCTTTTAGTTTATCCAGGTCCCATCTCCTTAAATTCCCACCTTTTTGCAGTTTTTTCAGTTTCAATCTGCAGTTCATAACCAATAGATTGTGGTCAGAATCCACATCTGCCCCTGGAAATGTCTTACAATTTAAAACCTGGTTCCTAAATCTCTGTCTTACCATTATATAATCTATCTGATACCTTTTAGTATCTCGAGGATTCTTCCAGGTATACAACCTTCTTTTATGATTCTTGAACCAAGTGTTAGCTATGATTAAGTTACGCTCTGTGCAAAATTCTACAAGGCGGCTTCCTCTTTCATTTCTTCCCCCCAATCCATATTCACCTACTATGTTTCCATCTCTCCCTTTTCCTACTGACGAATTCCAGTCACCCATGACTATTAAATTTACGTCTCCCTTCACTACCTGAATAATTTCTTTTATCTCGTCACACATTTCATCAATTTCTTCATCATCTGCAGAGCTAGTTGGCATATAAACTTGTACTACTGTAGTAGGCGTGAGCTTTGTGTCTATCTTGACCACAATAATGCGTTCACTATGCTGTTTGTAGTAGCTAACCCGCACTCAAATTTTTTTATTCATTATTAAACCCACTCCTGCATTACCCCTATTTGATTTTGTGTTTATAACCCTGTAATCACCTGACCAAAAGTCTTGTTCTTCCTGCCACCGAACTTCACTAATTCCCACTATATCTAACTTTAACCTATCCATTTCCCTTTTTAAATTTTCTAATCTACCTGCCCGATTAAGGGATCTGACATTCCACGCTCCGATCCGTAGAACGCCAGTTATCTTTTTCCTGATAACGACGTCCTCTTGAGTAGTCCCCGCCCGGAAATCCGAATGGGGGACTATATTACCTCCGGAACATTTTACCGAAGAGGACGCCATCATCATTTAATCACACAGTAAAGCTGCATGTCCTCGGGAAAAATTACGGCTGTAGTTTCCCCTTGCTTTCAGCCGTTCGCAGTACCAGCACAGCAAGGCCGGTTTGGTTAGTGTTACAAGGCCAGATCAGTCAATCATCCAGACTTTTGCCCCTGCAACTACTGAAAAGGCTGCTGCCCCTCTTCAGGAATCACATGTTTGTCTGGCCTCTCAACAGATACCCCTCCGTTGTGGTTGCACCTATGGTACGGCTATCTGTATCGCTGAGGCACGCAAGCCTCCCCACCAACAGCAAGGTCCATGGTTCATGGTGGGTATGTATTCCTAGAAACCCAAAATTTTCTTGTCAGCAACAGAAAGAGGCGGTACCTGTTGTGCCGCATTATAAGTTTTTCACCATTGCACTATGAGCCAAAAGTATTTTTTGTGTTTTCCTTATCGATGTTTGATCGGACTGCTTGTAGCTCTTTCGCAGAAGGGATAAAAAAAGGATAAAAACGTCATAGTCAGCGAGACTGGGACCGCGAACCAGAACAGACGCTTTTTCTACACGTCAGCATGTTGCCACAGAGCTAGCGAAGAGCCATATGTCTGGGGTTCCCATTACGAGTATAATTGTGGCTAGAACTCGTAAATCGCTATTTAAAGGACAAGATTGGTTGCGATATCCACGTGCAATGACTTTCCTGGGCTGAAAACCGTAAATGTACAACATTTTGTTACACCTCAAGTGATAATAACTTAGATTATTCAATGGAAATACAGGAAAAATCAAGTGAACTTTGAGGCTTAATTCCGTGCATACCAGGAAGTAACTCGTCGTTCACAGAATTGCCAAACATACCTTGTTCAAATGGTTCTGAGCACTATGGGACTCAACTGCTGAGGTCATTAGTCCCCTAGAACTTAGAACTAGTTAAACCTAACTAACCTAAGAACATCACACACATCCATGCCCGAGGCAGGATTCGAACCTGCGACCGTAGCGGTCTCGCGGTTCTAGACTGCAGCGCCAGAACCGCGCGGCCACTTCGGCCGGCTAAAACATACCTTGTCTTGTTGCCAAATCTACTCAAAACTAAGAAAGTCATTCATGGACGTTTTCGTGCCTGGCCGATAGTCGAGCATAACAAACAAATAAAAATAAAAAACAATGTTTGTGTGTGTGTGTGTGTGTATGAGAAGAGAGAGAGGGAGAGATAAATATAAAAAAGAATGAGAGAGAGAGTAAATAATTGTTGTTATGAAACTGCATCATGGTGTGTAAAGAAGTCTTCCACTAAAATGGCACGTTTTACATCATTACAAAATGTCGTATTCATAGTCTATGGAACAAATATTAATCAAATCTAATGATATTGCTGACTAACCATGAAGAGTCATAAATTACCGAAATTTTCGCCAAGATCAGTAACCAAACCTAAACAAGAAAAAAAGAGACCACAGTTTTGGTAATAAACTGTGACTCCTATGAAGACCGTTTCGTCTTTGTTAACTAACCACGAAAGATATCTGATATACCTCCATTCAGTAGGAACAAAGTGTGCATGCATTTAAAGATGAAGCTCATGATGTGAAGTTCTGTAAGGTGATACAAACCCAACACGTAAACGGATTGTTAACTAAGTAAAAGCAAATGTCGTGTATCGGTTTTTCTTACCAGCTGCTAGGTGTTTGAATCTAAAATAAGGATACAACTTTTTGTGCCTGAGCGACAATCGAACCGCACACCAACCGTCCTTCTTTATCATCCACTAATATAGTTTAAGTATCAATTGGTTACTCACCAACAGTAAGAAGTGTGCGTGTTTGACCAGAAATAACGACACCTATTGCGAATGTTGGAAACACACGAACAGACACTAAATAGGCATGTTAATTTTCACTAGCATGCCGGTATGCGCGAGATAGGGCTTGAAATGAAATTATGAATATTTTTGTACTGGATCAGTATTCAGACTCACATACTTACCTTTGGAGGAGACCTAGAGAAGATTGCAGTCTTGGGAAAAGGAACGAAATGACTGAACTATACTGTTCCGAGAGATTCAGATCCAGAAATGAGAAGATACGAATTCAAATCACAGTCGAGCACCAAATTTTTCAACATCCGTAGTTCAATCAAGTACAAGTAAAATAAGAGCCCCGTTCTTTTAAATGGCTATCGGTTCATCAAATAAAAAAAAATTTCTCATGTAAGTAATTTTACTGGTGACACTATTTCTGTTTACCACGACTTCCGCCTACGTCATTTCCCAACGTAAACCAGCTCTGCCCAGTTGGTAATGAAGGATCGTGGTGTTTAATGCGGATTCTAAATTATAGCGCCTTTCTCTTGAGGTTACCAGAGGTAAAGTAAATCTGTTTGTGCCTCTTAAAAGTAAATGCCTGAACCCACGCATTGCACCTGTGATAGTTCGTTCCACCAGACCATTGTGGCCACATTTCCTAGCCCCAGGAGTGTGCTGTAACAGAGAAAATCCACTGTCATTATTACTATCATTTTCTTCATACCGCTACTGGAACACATGTGCTTGAACATCATTTAATGCCTTTTGGGTATTGTAGAAGTAGTTGCCCAAGAACAGGTTCTTTCCCTGTTTATGGAATTCTTTTCTTGTTAATATTAAACATCAGCAATTACTCGTAGATTACATTAAAACTAAAGTACTTGATGAAGAAGTCGCTTGATAACAAAAAGGCGCTGTCTTTCTTCATTTACTTGCCCCTAGAATTGGCTGTCGAATACTGCCAAACCAAAAGCCAAGGGATCTTACTGCCTTCCGATATACGTCGCTGTCAGTTCTTCCATATGATTTGGTCGACGTGACCTGTTTCAAGTTGTGTATGACAGATAATGTTTTAGAAAATTAATTGTTTTCCTTTGCAATAAACAGAAAGATATTCATTCTAAGCTATCCAAATTCAAAATTTTCGCAATATTTGTTCATATTTAATATTCGCTTCTGTAATGTGGGAAAGTATTTCACAGTTGCAAAACCCGCATCTAACCCGTTGACCTTACACTTAGCCGCTGATCATAAATTCTAGCTCAGAGTGACACCAGTTTAAGTAACCTAATGTAGCGAAGACTGTTTTCCAGTGCTCTTTCTCACCGGAAAATACGCAATTAACCCATTGGCCTCCGTAAGTACACTGTAATAGTAATTTCTGTGTGTATGCAATGCATACGGGTTGTAGAATTTAGTGATGCTCTCTGTTCCACTTCTGTGTACAATATGCCTGACCTAAACGGGCCCTTTATCATTACAGGCCCTGGGCAGTGCAACATCATACTGACAACAGTAATGTGCTTTTACTGACAACTTCACTGTTCGATTTACCTGATTTTGTAATCATTTAAATAAAATAACATGACCTTCCAGTGGGAGACATTTCGTCCCCCTTTTCCGTCTGTGAAGTTTGTCACTAAGATTTTTGCCTTCCAACCAGCGAAATGCGGCAGAGTACGGATGGTAAACGATTCAAAAACCACGATTTAGTAGCGTTAAGACAATTTCTTTAAACATTGTCGTAAATGAAGGAATTTAGTTTCTTCTTAAATCGTCTTACGCAGCAACGTCCACAGATACCTGAAATAAGAAAAGCTCTTTATCCAGGTATGGAGATTGTAAAACAAACGTCCTACAGTTAGTGTCAGGTTGATCTTTTCGTCTGATAGCACTGCGTAAGTATTTTGTCTAAGACGTATCACAAGTAGTGTTCCTGTAACTGTGGGAATCATTGGTCGAAAACGAGTTTAACACCAATGGTTACAGTACTGCTAAATATTCAGAATGATTATCAATCTAAGACTAAGTTCATTCACAAATTGAGGCGTATTTATAACATTGAAGCTAGACTGTGTATCCTTGTCTTACTTGAGTGGGCATTGGAAGGCGTTTACACACACGTATACAGTACTATGAATACTTCGAACGCTATAGTTAACGTTGCTCTCATAAACTAATTTTTTTTAAATTCTTCTGGATCTTCAGCGAGCAGTGTGTGTTGTAGATACAGTCTTAGACAAAAAAAAACTGACTGCCAGAGGTTGACATAAGGGGAACAATACAGTCGTGCTCCCCTCAGAATTCTATGGCTAGCAATATGCTCGATCTGACAACATTGTAGACTGCAGCACTTCCCGGAGGAAGTCTTGATTGCAGTCTGATTACATCAGTCACGACTACGACCGTAGTCTTGAGGTAAAACACGAGACTAGGTAATACGACATCTGGCAACAGAAAGCACACGTCGACAAAACTGTTATCGCCCCTTCCTCTCGGTGCTGATGCTATGAGTGTAATTCAAGCGAATCTAAAATATATTTCGCTTTCTCTCACATTGGTAATAACAGTTTGGTTCAACACTATTTTAGTGAGAGATTGCTTGGCCGGCCATCTGCCTCTGAACACTGCATGCATCTGAGTTCTCTGGCACCAATTTGGTGCCCACCAGTGGCGGCTGAGGCGCCCCACTACCTCGCCTTCTGCTGACAACGTATCCTCCACTCCTCACTCTCGACGGTGTAACATGCTTTAATGTTGAAACTTCCTGGCAGATAAAAACTGTGTGCCCGACCGAGACTCGAACTCGGGACCTTTGCCTTTCGCGGGCAAGTGCTCTACCATCTGAGCTACCGAAGCACGACTCACGCCCGGTCCTCACAGCTTTACTTCTGCCAGTATCTCGTCTCCTACCTTCCAAACTTTACAGAAGCTCTCCTGCGAACATTCTGGAAACATCCCCCAGGCTGTGGCTAAGCCATGTCTCCGTAATATCCTTTCTTTCGGGAGTGCTAGTTCTGCAAGGTTCGCAGGAGAGCTTCTGTAAAGTTTGGAAGGTAGGAGACGAGATACTGGCAGAAGTAAAGTGAGTTGTGCGTGAGTTGTGCTTCGGTAGCTCAGATGGTAGAGCACTTGCCCGCGAAAGGCAAAGGTCCCGAGTTCGAGTCTCTGGTCGGGCACACAGTTTTAATCTGCCAGGAAGTTTCATATCAGCGCAGAGTGAAAATTTCATTCTATGCTTTAATGTTGTTGAGTGGTGACCCATAAAATTTGTCTACGATTTGTGTTTCACACTCGACAGCAACGGAGGCACAAAACCGTTTTTATTTGATGTGTATTTTATTACACTAGTATGAAATATATCACTGTGGCACAGCATTAATTTCATTGTTCATTATCTAGTGTGCTATAATTGAAGTGTCACATCCTGTTCTTTTTCCTTTCACAGAGATTCTTCAAATTATTTTTGTCATGGATTCATATGTGTTAGTCAAGGCACAGAGAGTAAATGCAATGTAATGTGTTTGGTTTCTTTCTTTGATTCCCTATGGTAAATGGATGCGAAACATTGTGTCAATACCTTTCAGAACCTGCTCTATAGCTACTGAGGCAAATCGCTTGTTTTGAGGTCCATACATTAATCAATGGAGAAGTGAACGCTGTTCAAAAGTGATATTTAAAATATTCAATTGGATTTAAGGCGACAAAATTGCCCATATCTGAAGCTACCCAGACAAAAAGTAAGTTGCTAGAGCCGCTGTTACCAAATGTCAGCTGAGAGTTCCTAATTGCTACTGTGGAAGTTTAGCATAGAGGCCCTATAGTAATCAAGAGGTTCAATTCCTTCATACTTATCACCCTGACATGTGAGTCTTAAGTCAAGAACAATATTGAAATTCGTATCGTTGACGGTCGGTTGGAATTTCTTCAGAGACTCTTGTATTGTGAATCAGCTTGGCAGTCAGAAAGCCGAGATCTATGACCATTAACACAACTTGCTGTGTCGAGCTACCAAGAGGACTTGATGTGTAAAGGTTTTCTTCCGATTTCGTTACACAATTGTTTCTGGAAATTCACAGCTCCATAAAATAAATCAGAAAAAAAAAGCTCGCACACGCTGATCCCTGCCATGGTTAGAACTGACGACTCATTCAGCCGTTGCGACACGAGACACGGGCGGTACCACGGGGCTACGGACACACTGCTACCAGCACGCCACTCTCGTCATGGTATTGGTCGCTCAGCCTCATAAAGCATCGTGAACGATAATAAAAATTGTCACTTATGTAAAGAACAGCATTTCTTTAGCCAAAAAATTGAATTTTCAGTCTCAATATCTAGGGGTTATATAGCACAAGTCATTCACATGGAAAGGGAATATCAAGTGAATTTAGCGAGTCAATTCAGTACCATACGATGATTGCACTGTCACAAGTGTTGCAAAAATTTTGTGATGATGTTGCCAATTCTCAGTTGTGCTAGGAACAGCTCTGTAGCGGTATGCGAGGAGAATCCCATCCACTCATAGGAGGACACGGAGAGGAGGCGTGGGGTTTGGTTAATATGTAGCGTTTTCTCCTACCAGTTGTGTCAAACCTTCAGGTGTAAAAACTCCCATCATGATTACAGTTTCCCACAAAATATATACGAATAAAACATTTACCCTGTTACTTTGTGACAAAAGATTATTTCAGTACAATAAAAAGTCTTTGGAAGTCAACTTTGCCCACCTGTCACGAAAGGTAAGATGACAAACACTTTGCACCTCGAAATCGATTGGATCTGTGTGCAGTCTCGTGATCATACAAGTAGAATTTCATGAACTGCACGAGACTGTAGAAAAATGGTGGTAGGAATGGAAGCTATAAGAAACACAGTTAACTAATTATTCTGTGCCACGTAATAATACATTTGAAAATTCAGAAGAGAAGAAACTAAAAATTATGCTCATTAAGACAGAAACTAAAGTGCAGATGAGGGCACTGTGCAGGTCTGCGCTTTTTTATCTTCAGATCTATACAAATATTCATTGCTTTCGTAATGTTTCCCTCTTGTTTAGTCTTCTAATTATGAACTGGATCCACACCCATTAGTCTGATTGCTTCTTTGCGTCCTTCCATCTACTATCTTCGTGTGTTATTGCTCGGTGTACAAAAAGCCAAATGTTATTCCCGCCCCCACGAGGTATTAGAACAAGGTCGCAAGAAAGCTAACAAAGTATAATCAAAATACATTGAGACGCCAATTTGTCTGTCGTCATGGTGTTAATTCGACAGCAATAGTTGGGTATTATTACCTGCATCACCGGCATCCTATTGTTGTCTTCTCTTACTGAGGTTTTCATATTACCCTGAACACAAGACGCCGAGATAAATGTGTATATTCTCCGTGACGAAACATCCCACATTCCATTCATCCTGATCCATTCTTTACGTGCATCGGTAGCAATGAGTGATAGGAAAGTTGTTGTGAGGTGACGAATAACAATAACAAAGGTAGTAGTAAAAAATCAGTAATCAAGGATATTTACTGCATTACAGACAATTGTTAACGATTAACAAAATAACCAAGAAAGGCTGAGTGTTTAATTTGCGCACTGCATAGGTGTTCTTACCACTCTGTTACTGAATTCTGTTCCGGTTGTTTGCAGAGGGAAAAGAGAGAACCCTGTAGCCATACATATCGCTAGTACAACGAGATATTACCTATCAACTATCGTAGCTTTACATCACGAGACGAACATGCCGTCACCGAGCTGATATTTAAAATACATTTCTGTTTTCTCTCTCTGTCTCTCTTTCTCTCTTTTTCTTTTAATTTTTGAGGAAAGCATCAATAAGCGCGAGTAATAAGCAAGTAGGCATATAAACTATTTTTCATCGGGTTATATAATGCAAAAATACACTTTTTAAGTGTACTATTGCTTAATTACAATTATTGATAGTCTATTCACGAGCTTTCGTGCATTCAGTGGGGTGAAACCTATTACAGAAGCAAGCAAAACACAAATATTTCTTGCACCATCCCCAACACACAAACGAAATCTCGCTGCACTGACATATTGTCTGATACATTGCTCGGAAAACATATCTGATTCATGTTGCTAAATACAATTGTGTTAGATACCAATGTGGATGCGTAACAAGTGTATAAAAGTATATCTTGAAATACACAGAAAGGCACAAAGGGGTATTGTACTGAAACATAGCCATGAACAAGATTGTAACTGGGGTCGACATAACGTCGTCTACCACCTTGACAACTCGAACGGTGACAGTGCTCGGCCGGTTACTTACGTTTACTGGTATCAAAGCAACAGCACGAAAACACAAAAATGTTAATAACCTGAAGATCATTAACTTTGGAACACATAGTAAAGTAAAGCAGTCATCAGTTAGAAGATTGGTTTGAACACCACAGTGCTTTAATAGGCACGGTCCTGTTGGAGGTGGTATGCCATTGCTTTCCTCCGACCTTTGAGTTGACTTGCCTAGACAGTTAACAGGGGAACCTACAGTTTAACGTGGCTTTCGGACCACAGTACAACTCGGCATTTTTCACATCAACAAAAACTGTCTGTGGGGAAATAAGTGTAAAATGTAAGATAAATTTCGTGCGACTGACCAAGGATCGAACCCGAGACCGTCGTGTTCGTAGTCTTTCTATTTATCACTTTGCCGCCATGTAGCCACCAGCGTGGCTGCTGCTTGGCATTGAAATTAAGGATCTCTTGTTTGTGCCTGCGTTGGCACTTGCGCGTCCCTGCACCAAAGTAAAGAGAACTCAATTGAATGTAGTGCCTTCAAGTTGGCATAAACAGAAAAAGAGAAAAATTGAACAACATAAATGGTCTCTCTTTGATGCCTCGTCTTCCTTGCCATTATGCGTCTTATGAGAAAAAAACGTACACTGGAAGGTCATGTTGTTTGATATTAACATGAAAAGAATTCCATAGAAAGGGAAGAACCTGTTCTTGGGCAACTACTTCTATAATAACCAAAAGGCATTAAATGATGTTCAAGCACATGTATTCCAGTAGCGGTATGAAAAAAATGATTTCTTTACAACAATTATTTACTCACTCATTCTTTTTTAAATTTCTCTCTCTCTCTCTCTCACACACACACACACATACACGCACACACAAACACACACACACACGCACACGCACAAACACACACACACACACACGCACACACACACACACACACACACACACACACACACACACACACACAAATATTGTTTTTTTATTTGTTTGTTGTGCTCGACTATCGGCCAGGCACGAAAACGTTTTGAGTACACTTACGAAAGAAATATAAAAACAACTATGAGAGTAACTGATTTATCTTGCTTAGTTTGCAGTCAGTTCTGTGTATTATTAGTAACTACGCTCCAGTCCCTAAACCTAGTTACAGAAATGCGAATCAGACGCATTATGTATTCCAGGCCATGCCAGCCGTGTCTTTGAGGTACCAGCTATGGTCACTTCCCAGCCATCTGTAGGAACAAATCGGTTCGTCTTCTTCGTGCTGGTACTGTAACTGAGATTTGGCGATAAGGCAAGGTATGTTTGGCAACTATGTGAACGACGAGTTACTTCGTGGTATGCACGGAATTAAGCCTCAAAGTTCACTTGATTTTTCCTGTATTTCCATTGAATAATCTAAGTCATTATCACTTGAGGTGTAACAAAATGTTGTACATTTATGGTTTTCAGCCCAGGAAAGTCATTGCACGTGGATATCGCAACTAATCTTGTCCTTTAAATAGCGATTTACGAGTTCTAGCCACAATTATACTCGTAATGGGAACCCCAGACACATGGCTCTTCGCTAGCTCTGTGGCAACATGCTGACGTGTAGAAAAAGCGTCTGTTCTGGTTCGCGGTTCCAGTCTCGCTGACTATGACGTTTTTATCCCTTCTGTGAAAGGGCTACAAGCAGTCAGATCAAACGACACGAAAATACTTTTGGCTCATAGTGCAATGGTGAAAAACATATAATGCTGCACAACAGGTAATGCCTCTTTCCGTTGCTGACAAGAAAATTTTGGGTTTCTAGGAATACGTAACTTTATTTACCTCTTGAGTATGACACAGCATATCAATTAACACAGACCCAATCTAAATCTAAGTGAGTAGTATTTTACTAATTCGGTTCGATAGAAGCACGCTTGCATGCAGATACTCAGCTTTATTAAAACAGATATTCGTGGTAAGGTTATCTTGGGTAGTTTTATTTCATTTCTTATAAAACAGTGCACAATTTTCGAAGGGTTTCTTTTAGTGTTGTCTAAACAATAGTAAACATGAGAGAGAAATTAATCATCAAAGACATATGCGAATTCTCTAGTGCTATCTATAACAGTCTGACAATGCACATGCAGTTTATTGATTACATGCATGTAGAAAACTTGTTCTGAGTTAAAGCTGTCAAACAAGGTTTGAAGAAGAATAAAATACCGCTACCACACGACAGCTGATGTAGAAAATACTTTTCTGACGTATTTTGGCACGATGCGCTCTACCCATTCATAATACAAAAGTTTCGACATGCATGCTGTGCCTTGCCGTCTATTGAACCTGAAAAGAACAAAATGTCGCTGTAGTTGGCCCTTTTTCCACATGCGACTATTTTGGGTTGAGAAGTGAAGGGAATTATGTTCAAAGTTCCATTAGATTGATAACTACAGCATACAGCAGAATTGCGTTTAAAAAAAATGTAGCAGTGAATTGAACTCTCGACGTCTTGTCTACAGTGCGCTACACTTACTGTTACACTACTAGCTGAACCGTAGCTACAGCAGCTCCAGAACTCAACAACAATTCCTCCAGAACTTCTGCATTCCACAGTGTTGTGAGATAATGCATAAGGCCGGATGTAGACTTCTGAGAGACAGACAGTTACAGCTTTTGTTTTGCACTGCACGACGTTTTCAACAAACAGATAGTGCAATAGAGTATCTGAAGGGGAAAGAAACACTTCCTAGTTAAATTCCTGCATCCTACACTGTTCGAAGTTCTGTGTGGGTGGCAGTCACGTGATTTTATTTCCATGATTACAAAATAGAGTCGAATGTATGCACCGATTAGCCGAGGCAGCTAGTTCATGGCGATTCAGTCAAACAAGTAAATGAATCTACTGAACATGCTGCAAACGACTACATGCAGCCTGTGTGTCAGAATTCTCATCCAGTGTGGCGCAACGGCGTTACAATAGAAAAATGAGCCACAGGGCAGAGGATTTGGTGGTCTGTTGGATTTCTGATAGATTCATATCCTCGTGGTCTGGGTTTGATTCCAACTTCTGCCAAACATTTTTGATAGGAAGAGACCGATTCTATTCTCTTCTGGCTACGACAAGTGAAGAAGGTATAATGGCATTGTGGTCTGAAATTCACATTAAACATGATATTCTTTCCCTATAAAGTAGACATTAGGCTGAACCACAATAAAGTCAGATTATGTGTTATCAAGCTCTAGGATGAGAACACCTATCTGCTGGTGGATAATAATTTTGATTTTTAATGTATTTTCATTCTTTGTAACACTAACGATATCTGATGTTTTTGACTCCCAGTGAGAAACAGAACTATTTGTGAGATCACTGTAAGTTCAAGGATGTTATTCCGAGCTGCTGGTGGAGAAAAATTCAGTAGCTGACGTCTCTTTGCGTGTAGTCAACAACGATATGTGTGGGTTTCGATTGCCAGTCAGCACTGAACTCTTCGTCATATTATTTCTAGTTCACACATGCTCACATGTCGCTGTTGGTGTAACAAACCCATATTTAACGTTCGTTTTCTCTAGAATATAACAGCGATAGATGCCGGGTTGGAGTCCTGGGAAGGAAAAAATTAATGATTCGTCTCGTCATTTCAGTTAAAATATCTTGCTACCGCCGAGAAAATCCGATATGTCACAGTTGATTGTGCTTCGATAACAATCCGATTAGGTTCTGGGTTCGAATCCCTGTCCAACAAAAATCTTTACCTCACACCATTTCAAGTAAGTTACTTGTGAAGAAGCAATATTTAACATCTCTCGTAGTTCGTTAACAGGAACAATAGATGCTGGGTAGGAATTCACGTCCGTTAAAAATGTTTACGTTATGTAATTTAAAGTTGATATTTCGTAATTGATACTGTCTAAAATCAAGGTATATCACTCTCTGTATGCCTAGTCAGGAATGACTGTTAGTTTCCGTCAGTCACTAAATCTTTGCTTAGTCTGCATGACCTGGGTTTAAATGCATATGCAGAACGAGACGGTTCGTCGTATCATTTGAAGTTCATACATATTCCCAACTAGCAGCTGGTGAAAAACTTAAATTTTTAATGTCATTTTGTGTTAAGTAATAAGTACGGTATGTTACTTTGAAGAGGAAATAATGAATGCGACTAACTTACTACGTGCATTACCTATCTGACGTAATAACGAGAGTGTTAACATTTCAGGTATGTCATTTATTGTAATAAATGTGAGCTTACAAGCCTTAAGGACAGTCTTGTCTGTGATAAGGTGTTCCCTGATAGTTGTAGTATCGTGGTATTACTTTACATGTTTAGTTATTGCGATACAGAGCAGTGTTTTCTAGTGGTGATTTGTTGGAACCATTTTCAATAGTCAAACGACTGTACCGAAGAGCGATTAGAGGACCTGCTAGACAGCTGCATTATGAGGGTTGTATGCGAATCAGGAGAAATTCAATTCAGGTGGTTCAAATACTTTTGAGCACGACTGTACATGTAGGCGTAGAGAGCAGTATATAGACACGAAATTATCGGTCAGTTTTTCTACATCTTTTCTGGACCGAATTACATTTTTCGTCGAGACCAGGGACAGGATCTTTGGAATTTAAAAATTCGAGGTCTAAGTGGAAAGTGGATAAAACTAGGCTGATGTCTGAGCGAACCATCGCGAACGTAAGCTTCACAGAGATGGTCATAAGTGAAGTGTTGGCAGAAGAGCCAACACCGTGTTGCTAGAGGAGGCCAAAATACACGCGTTTAAGCTCACGCGGACTGGCGTGAGGTCTGGAACAGGACAATGTCTTGAGAATTGTAAATAAAGTACGTATATGATGTAATACTTAACTTTAATCCATAATTGGTGTACATCGCTTTTGACGGTACAGGTTTTATAATAAGCTCAATATAACTGGTAATGGCGCCTTGCTAGGTCGTAGCAAATGACGTAGCTGAAGGCTATGCTAACTATCGTCTCGGCAAATGAGAGCGTATTTTGTCAGTGAACCACTGCTATGAACGTCGGCTGTACAACTGGGGGCGAGTGATAGTAAGTCTCTCTAGACCTGCCGTGTGGCGGCGCTCGGTCTGCGATCACTGACAGTGGCGACACGCGGGTCCGACGTATACTAATGGACCGCGGCAGATTTAAAGGCTACCACCTAGCAAGTGTGGTGTGTGGCGGTGACACCACATTCCTCCCCCGCAAATCGGCGTACGGTTGTGTTATAAGGCTTCCGCCCGCCGTGGGGAGGACCCCATGTTGACGTATGCGCCTAACAACAGGCGAGGCTGTGCCACCCGCACCCTGCCATTCGGTCCGAGGGGAGCTAGGAAACGCCTGAAAACCTAGTCGAGGGTGCACGCCAACATGCGGTGTATGCGCCCGTAGAGAGACAGGAGGGGCCGAAGGGTCGACCTCCATCGGGGCAGTGCACCCGACGGGCGAAGACGACATCTGGTCCGGAGCGGGCAAGAGTTCCATGTCGGAGGACAGCTGGTCACGGGAAGCGATCGGCGGCGTGTGACCCAGGGAGGCGCCCGGCGGTTGCATCGACGCGTCCACTGCGGGCGTCGCCGACGGGAGAACAGGCGGCGGCGGCGGCGCGTCGCCATGGGGCAAAATGGAAGGCAGCGTCGGTAACACCTGGGGATGAGGCGAGCCAGTAGATGGGTCCCCAGGGCGCTGACCTGACGGCACCGTCGCTGAAAGCAGACGGGGAGCGGCAGAACCCGTGCGACGACAGAGGCGCAGCTGATTGAGATGCCGACGCACCTCACCAGAGGCCCCCAAAACCAGATACATAGCCCGGCCGAGGCAGCGAAGAATGCGCCCTGCGAGCCAACGCCGTGAACCTCGATACTTGCGATAGTAAACAACGTCGCCTGGAGCAAAAACAGGTGGCTGCCGCTGCACAGGAACCTGATGCGGCGGATGCAGCAAAGACATCAAGGTTCGATAAGGACGACCGTGGAGCAACTCAGCCGGCGAGCGACCATCTCGGGGCTGAGAGCGATACGAAGACAAGAAGAGCAATAACGCGTCCTCCCGAGAATGAGACTCTTTCAACTTCAACATCTGTGACTTGAAAGTCTGGACCAATCGTTCAGCGGCACCGTGTGACCGAGGCGAAAACGGCGCGGATGTCAGATGTTGAATACCATTGGCCTTGCAGAATGACTGAAATTCTGCGGACATGAATTGTGGGCCATTGTCGGAAACAATAGTCTGCGGAAGACCTTCAATGCAAAAGATAGCGGATAACGCTTGGATGGTGGCAGACGATGTCGTGGAAGACATCCGTACAACAAAAGGAAAATTACTGAAGGAATTGACCAGAACCTACCATCGAGCATTCCAGAATGGACCAGCAAATTCGATGTGCAAGCGTTGCCAAGGGGAAGTGGCTTTCGGCCATGCAAAGAATTTCCGCGGTGGTGCGGATTGTTTTTCGGCACACGCCATGCAAGAAGAGCACATATTCGTAATCGCAGCATCGATTCCGAACCAAGTACAGTGCTGACGATCAAGTTGTTTCGTGCGCACTATACCCCAATGTCCTTGGTGGAGAAGCCGTAATACAGAGGACTGTAACGAACGTGGAACCACGACCCTGGATTGATCATTATCAGAACGCAACAGCAAAACACCACGTCGAACAAAAAGTCTCTCCTTGTGAGCAAAAAATCGGCGAACCAACGGATCCTCGATCCGTGACTTTGACAAGGGCCATTGCGTAGCAACAAAACGCAAAACGGCAGCAAGGACAGGGTCAGCAGCTGTGGCAGTAGCTACACGACGAAAATCAATCGGAAACGATTCGACCACGTCATCGGTTTCCGCATCAATGAACATGCAAGCAAGTTCGGAAAAATCGAATGCTCTATCCTCAGCAACAGGCAAACGGGACAACGCAGCGGCGTTTCCGTGCTTAGCAGTGGACCGATACAAGATATCGTAGCGGTACTGCGAGAGGAAAATAGACCAGCGAATAAATTTCTGCGCTGTAGTTGGAGGTACAGGCTTGTTCGGATGAAAAAGCGACGTCAAGGGTTTGTGGTCTGTGATGATGGTAAAGTGACGACCATACAAGAAATCATGAAACTTAGTAACACCAAAGACGAGAGCCAAAGCTTCTTTCTCAATCTGTTGAAACGTCCCCTTTGAACAATTACACAAGACTGTGCTTAAACTGACACACAATATTTTTTTAGCGCAACGCAATCTGACTTTCAAAAATCCCTACAAAAGAATGGCCCTGACTATATTTAACCTATACGTTTCACAAATCACTTACCTCACAAAAATCTTCGTTACTCGAACTACAGCACTACAGCGAGAGCCACTACTGCCAGCTAAATAAAAGATTCAAACTACGGAAGGCACCAACTACTGATAGGCATAGTTAGGAAATGAAAGATTTTAGTAGAGAACAAACAATGTATTTGCCTTAATAGTCATCAAAAGTCATAATATATATAGGAGTTCATAACATCCATTCTTACAAATATTAAAACTCCGCCATTTCTCTCCCCACATCCACCACTGCTGGCGGCTCACCTCCAACTGCGCAACGCTACGCGCTGTTAACATCCAGCTGCCGCTGCCCAACACTACAATGGCAGACAACAATGCAAACTAGCCACAGACTGCACACAGCACAGCCAGTGATTTTTTCATACAGAGCGCTACGTGGCGTTACCAATAAGAAAACACAAACAGCCTACTTACACTGTGAATAATTTCTTTGCGCAGACGAGAGCAATTTGGACGCAAAGGCAATAGGGCGATCATGCGATCCATCTTTGTGTGCAAGCACAGCACCGATCCCGAAATCCGATGCATCTACCATCAACAAAAGGGGTTTCTGGGGATCGAATGGCGTAAGGCAAGTATTGGAAAGCAACGCCGATTTCAACTGGCGAAAGGGGCGTTCGCATTCCGTCGTCCAGACGAACGGAACACCTTTACGGCGTAAGCGATGAAGCGGAGCTGAAATGTAAGAGGCATGGGGAATATATTTATGATAATAGTTGATTTTTCCCAGCACACTCTGTAGCTGCTTCAAATTCTGCGGCGATGGCAAGTCTTGTATGGCACGGAGGTGCTCTGGACTGGGTTGTATGCCTTGGGCATTGATTACATGTCCCAGATATGGTAAATCACGAGCAAAAAACACACATTTGTCCTTCCGCAAGCGAAGACCATTTTGTCGCAAGACCTGAAATAATGTTCTGAGATTGGCTAAATGTTCTTCTTCTGTCTTTCCGGAGATCACAAAATCGTCCAGATAGTTTGCTGCAGTAGGGACCGACGCACAAACAGTTTGCAGATATTGCTGAAACAATGCAGGGGCGGATGCACACCCGAATGGCAGTCGTTTAAATCTATACAAACCAAGATGCGTGTTAACCACCAAAACGCGCTGGGATTCGTCGTCCACTGGTATTTGCAAGTACGCATCTGCTAGGTCCAACTTCGAAAAATATTTACCCGGGCACAGTTTGTCAAAAAGATCTTCCGGGCGGGGTAAAGGAAAAGTTGCAATCACTAGTTGTGGATTCACTGTTGCTTTGAAGTCCACACAAAGTCTAAATCTTCCGGAAGGTTTTGGCAAAATTACTAAGGGTGATGCCCAGAGAGAAGCCTGCACACGTTCAATCACACCATGTGATTCCAAATCGTGTAATGTTCTTGCAACCTCAGCACGCAATACGTGGGGAACATCGCGCGCTCCGAAAAATTTCGGTTGCGCATTGACTTTCAGTTCCAAATGTGCTTGATAGTTCTTAGCGCAACCAAGGCCCAGTGCAAAAATGTCCGCAAATTCTTCACATAGACGAGAAACACTGGCTGAAGGCACAGTCTGGTTCACTGATAGGACCTGATTGACTATAGACAAGTTAAACAACTGAAATAAATCGAAACCAAACAAGTTCACTGCAGAAGCAGAACGAAGTACATAAATTGACACAAGTTTTGTTTGTCCCTTGTATGTTGCAAGAAGGCTGCACTGTCCTAACACAGGGATATTCTGACCAGAATAACTATTTAACGTAACATTTGCGGCACGCAACGGAGGTGTGCCCAGTTGTTTGTACGTGTCTCTATTGATCAATGAAACTGCAGCTCCGGTATCGAGCTGGAATGGTATCACGTTGCCATTTAAGACCAAATCTACAAAAAGTTTATTGTCCTGCTGACGACAAGAGCGACTGTCTCGTGCAACGTGAACAGACACTGGTACAGAATCACTCGCGACTTGACGGGATTTCCTGCGACGTCGACGCACTCTTTTTGTGGGACGAACACAGTCACTGTTAGAGAGAGTGGCACTGGGCGGAGTGGAATTAACTACATGAATGTCCATGGGCGAAGGTTCACGAGCCTGAGTATTAGTGGTTCGATTCCAGCGCGAAGCAAAGGGCCTGGAACGGTTGTGAGTGTCCAATCTGAGCTTTTTCTGGCAAACACTCTGAACATGTCCTTTTTTATTACAGAAAAAGCAAATAGCTTGGCGTGACGGGCAATTCTCACGCGAATGTCTAGTAGCACACCGCGGGCATGACTTTAGCACTAGCCGGCCGTAGTGGCCGTGCCGTTAAAGGCGCTGCAGTCTGGAACAGCAAGACCGCTACGGTCGCAGGTTCGAATCCTGCCTCGGGCATGGATGTTTGTGATGTCCTTAGGTTAGTTAGGTTTAACTAGTTCTAAGTTCTAGGGGACTAATAACCTCAGCAGTTGAGTCCCATAGTGCTCAGAGCCATTTGAACCATTTTTGAACTTTAGCACTGCATTTGCTTGCTGGCGCGGCAAACGTAGCAGAGAGTTTGGCGGCAGCTGCGCTGACGAGTGCGAGGGCTGTTTACTGTTTCGTGCAGCTCGCCCGGCGGGCCGGTTAATGTGACACACAGCTGGCGAAGTTTCAAATGATTCCTGAGCAAAGTCAAGTGTGTCTTGCCTATCCAATATGTCCACCACTTGTTGAAGGGAGGGATTCACTAGTTTCAATATCTGTTCCCTTATACGAACATCAGAAACGTTCTGTGCAATTGCATCACGCACCATAGTATCTGAATAAGGGAGTCCACATTCACACTCAAAAGCACAATCCCTAGTGAGGCCTTGCAAAGTGGCAACCCACTCCCGATTAGTCTGACCGGCCGTACGTTTTGTACGAAAGAGCGTATACCTGTTTGCAACGACATTAACTGATTCTTTGAAATATGCATCTAATGCAGACAAAATTTCGTCGTAGGACAGAGTTGCTACGTCGCGTCGGGGAAACAATTTCACTATCACTCGGTACGTGTGGACGCCTACGGCGGAAAGAAGAAATCGCTGCCGCTCATTACCTTGAATTCTGTAGGCGGCTAGATGGAATCCAAATTGGCGTGACCACACCGTCCAGCTTTCCATTGCCGCATCAAAAGGACGAAAAGCTGGTGCAACTGCATGTTGTGGGTGCGGAAGCGGTGAAGCGGCGGCTGCCGCATCATTTTGCATCGCACGTTGACCCTGGACGAGCTGTCCAAGGGCATCCAATAAGGCCTACGTCTGCTGATTCTGCTGATTCGGACATTACATCTGCAAATTGTGGCGAAGCCATGACACATGTAAATTACAGCAATACGACCGTTAAATCTTCGTCGCCATATGAAGTGTTGGCAGAAGAGCCAACACCGTGTTGCTAGAGGAGGCCAAAATACACGCGTTTAAGCTCACGCGGACTGGCGTGAGGTCTGGAACAGGACAATGTGTTGAGAATTGCAAATAAAGTACGTATATGATGTAATACTTAACTTTAATCCATAATTGGTGTACATCGCTCTTGACGGTACAGGTTTTATAATAAGCTCAATATAACTGGTAATGGCGCCTTGCTAGGTCGTAGCAAATGGCGTAGCTGAAGGCTATGCTAACTATCGTCTCGGCAAATGAGAGCGTATTTTGTCAGTGAACCACTGCTATGAACGTCGGCTGTACAACTGGGGGCGAGTGCTAGTAAGTCTCTCTAGACCTGCCGTGTGGCGGCGCTCGGTCTGCGATCACTGACAATGGCGACACGCGGGTCCAACGTATACTAATGGACCGCGGCCGATTTAAAGGCTGCCACCTAGCAAGTGTGGTGTCTGGCGGTGACACCACAATAAGGTCCAGTGGCAAACGCTACTAGAAAGGCGTTGTGTTTTACGGAGAAATTAGCTGCTGATAATTCCTAGGAGTAGAGACGTAAATGTAACACTGGCGGGGAAAAAGCGCAACACCAAGGAGGACTTGTGCGACATAAACGAAAGTTGGTAGGCGTGTTTCTACATCAGAAAGGTCACATCAATCCAAATTTCGCGCCAGTCGAGTTAGTGGCCCTAGTAGTGCCCGTATGAGGATGCAAGTCAGATTTTGTTTAAATACCCGCTGTAAAGGTCATGAGCGTTAGTTTCCTTTGAAGTTCGACACGGTGAGATCATGTTAGTCAGGAATGCCTTTAAGGAGACAAAGACGCTATTATCAGCACCGCACTGACTTTGAGCGACTTCCTGTTATAGGGTTACGAGAAGCTGGATGTACCTTCTGCAATACTGCATAAACACATGGCAGGGATGTAGCCACTATATTTGTAGATGACTGCTCGCAGCGGTGGTTACGAGCATGTACGGTCACAGGAACACCGGGCTCCGGACGGCCATGTGAAACTACCGAGAGCAGAGACCACTGTATTCGGTGTAAAGCTCTGGCCCTTCGTACTGAATCTGCGGCCACAATTTTAGCTGCAGTTGGCACCACAGTAAACCAACCAACCGCTGCTAATCGGTTACCTCAAAGATACACTATTTCATCAAAAGTATCCGGACACCTGGCTGAAAATGACTTACAAGTTCGTGGCGCCCTCCATCGGCAATGCTGGAATGCAATATGGTGTTGGCCCACCCTTAGCAAATTGTTCAAATGGCTCTGAGCACTGTGGGACTTAAAATCTGAG
Source organism: Schistocerca nitens (assembly GCF_023898315.1). Lineage (NCBI taxonomy): Eukaryota > Metazoa > Arthropoda > Insecta > Orthoptera > Acrididae > Schistocerca > Schistocerca nitens. The sequence goes on from NC_064620.1 coordinate 12,993,654, forward strand.
ATCATCAGTCCCCTAGAACATAGAAGTACTTGAGCCTAACTAACCTAAGGACATCACACACATCCATGCCCGAGGCAGGATTCGAACCTGCCACCCTAGCGGTCGCAGGGTTCCAGACTGAATCGTCTAGAACTGCTCGCACCCTTAGCCTTGATGACGCTTCCACTCTCGCAGGCATACGTTCAGTCAGGTGCTGCAAGGTTTCTTGGGGAATGGCAGACCATTCTTCACGGAGTGCTTGCTGCACTGAGGAGTGGTATCGATGTCGGTCGGTGAGGCCTGGCACGAAGTCGGCGTTCCACAACATCCCGAAGGTGTTCTGTAGGATTCAGATCAGGACTCCGTGCAGGCCAAGGCATTACAGGGATGTTATTCTTGTTGTGTTGGCAGAAGTGCCAACACAGTGTTCCTAGTGGAGGCCGAAATGCACGTGTTTTAGCTCACGCAGGCTGGCGTGAGGAGGGAAGAACTATACCGACGTGAGGTCTGGAACATGACAAGGAATTAGAATTCACAAAGCGGACGCAATTAGTTTGATACTTAACTTTAATCCCTTAATGATGAATGTCGCTCTTGACATTATATGAGTCACAATATTATCTGTTCAGAATACATTCTTGAAGAATATGGCGCCTTGCTAGGTCGTAGCAAATGACGTAGCTGAAGGCTATGTTAAACTGTCGTCTCTACAAATGACCATCGCTAGCAAAGTCGGCTGTACAAATGGGGCGAGTGCTAGGGAATCTCTCTAGACTAGACCTGCCGTGTGGCGGCGCTCGGTCTGCAATCACTGATAGTGGCGACACGCTGGTCCGACGCATGCTAACGGACCGCGGCCGATTTAAAGGCTACCACCTAGCAAGTGTGGTGTCTGGCGGTGACACCACAATTCTTTGTAACCACTCCGCCACAGGCCGTGCATTATGAACAGGTGGGCGATCGTGTTGAAAGATGTAATCGCCATCCCCGAATTGCTCTTCAACGGTGGGAAGCACTATAGGCCTGTGTTGTGATAGTGCCACGCAAAACAACAAGGGCTGCAAGCCCTCCTCCATGAAAAACACGACCACACCGTAACACCACCCCTTGCGAATTTTACTGTTGGCACTACGCACGCTGGTAGATGACGTTCACTGGCCGTTCGCCATACCCACACCCTGCCATCGGATCGTCAGATTGTGTACCGTGATTCGTCAATCCACACAACGTTTTTCCACTGTTCAATCGTCCAATGTTTACGCTCCTTACACCAAGCGAGGCGTCGTTAGGCTTTTACCTGCGAGATGTGTGGATTATGACCAGCCGCTCGACTATGAAATCAAAGTTTTCTCACCTCCCGCCGAACTGTAATAGTACCTGATGCAGTTTGGAATTCCTGTGTGATGGTCTGGATAGATATGTGCCTATTAACTTTGGGTCATTCTTCAACTGTCGGCGGTCTCTGCTAGTCAAAAGACGAGGTCGGCATGTACACTTTTGTGCTCGTACGTGTCCCTTCACGTTTCCACTTAACTATCACATCGGAAACGGTGAACCTAGGTGATGGCTCTCGATCTTCCACCATAATCGAGTCCATCAACATGAGGTGGCAAATATGAGAGCCAAGGAGGTGGAAACGTGGGTTCTACTAAACTGCTTGGTAGCTACAACAGGAAATCACAGTTAATTAGCGGGAGTAGAAAAGAAGAAAGTACGTATTTATTACTTAACTTTGGTATAGTCCTTGATCAGTTGGTTGACAGTTATAGAAGACGCGACTAGACAAGCGTCTGTAGAATGACATAATTTACAAGTCACAAATCTTGCAGTGACGGATTAATCTCTCGTAAGCTTGAATGTCGAATCCGGTGAATTTGAAGACTGACTTGGAACGGAGCTACAGAGACTTGATGGCAGCAATGACTGAGCTGCAGGCGATGAGTAACATCGGCGCTGGCTGACCACTGAGCGCGGCCACGAACTGTAGACTGGCACAGCTGCACCGCTCTCCTGCTGCACATGAAGTGGCCTCGCGGCGAGCATAAGTACTGCGACTGGCTGTGTACTGTCTGGCTAGCACTTCCGTTCTTCTGTTCCGCTTATCGAGAGAATCGCAAGCGGCGTATCGATCTCTCAGGCGGCGGTGTGGTCGTATGGCTAACGATATCACACTAGGGATGTTTAGGAGTGAGGAAATCTCGCGCACAGACGTATGACAGAAGTGACACCCAATCACCTGACCACGTTTGAAGGCCGTGAGTTTCGCGGAGCGCCCCATTCTGATCTCTCGCGATGTCCAGTGACCACTGAGGTCGCTGATATGGAGTACCTGGCAGCAGATGGAAGCGCAATGCACTTAATATGAAAAACGTATGTTTTTCGGGGTGTCCGGATACTTTTGATCACATAGTGTAGCTCCGTGCCAGAAGTCCTGTAGCCTGCTTTTCGCTGGCCGCAAACCACCGCTATTTGAGACTTCAGTGGTGTCATAAGAGGGAAGGGTGGAGGCGTCTTGTGTTTTCTGACGAAAGCTGGTTCCGTCTGTGTGCCACTGATGGTCTTGTTGGTTAGAAGGAGAGTAGCTGAGGTCCAGTAACCAAATTGTCTGCGTGCTAGGCACACCGTATCTACACCAGCAGTTACGGTCTGAATTTAATTTCGTATGACAGCTGGACCACTCTCGTGTTAATCCTTCACACATTGACAGCACATTTGTACGTCAGTCTGGTGATTCGGGCCGTTCTGCAGCCATTCATGAACAACATTCCTGGGAGTGTTTTCCAACAGGATAGCACTCGCCCACATACACCTGTTGTAGCCCAACACGCTCTACAGGGTGTCGACATGTTGCCCTGGCATGCTTGATCACCAGATCTGTCTCCAATCGAGCAGATATGGGACATCTTCGGACGGCAGCTCCAGCGTGATCGAAAAACTACATTAACCGTCCCTTTACTATGCTCACCGACCAAGTGCAAAACAGGCACGAAACACGTTAACACACATGCGGCACCTGTACAAGACAACGCATGCACATCTTCACGGCTTGCATTCAAGGTTTTAGACGTTACACCACTCATTAATGTACCAGCATTTCACGTTTGCAGTGGCTTGTCTAGCGCTTTTATTAACGTGTGATCTTGCAGTGTTAATATCTTAAGTACGTTATCCAGACAAACATGTTCCCAGAATTTCATTACTCTACATTAATTATTTGCTGGTGCTACGTTTTGTTTCCGTCAGTATATTTCAGCTGCTTTTCTTACCTTGCAACATCCGCGGAAGAACGGGCAAGGCACCACTTCCCAGACCTGCATAATCGCCTGTCATGTCGTCTGTAATATCGTTGGTCAGGAAGTTTGTCCGTCACATTTCCATCAACCAAACAATCTAGAAAAAAAAAATGGGTCTGAGCACTATGGGACCTAACATCTGTGGTCATCAGTCCCCTAGAACTTAGAACTACTTAAACCTAACTAACCTAAGGACATCACACACATCCATGCCCGAGGCAGGACTCGAACCTGCGACCGTAGCGGTCACGCGGTTTCAGACTGAAGCGCCTAGAACCGCATGGTCACAGCGGCCGGCACAATCTAGAAAGATTCATTACTCATTACGATAGTATGCGGGCCTCGTTTATTACACGCCACTACGAATAGAGGCCTCATTACAGTACACGGTGATTCAAAGTTAGAAAAATGGTTCAAATGGGTCTGAGCACTATGGGACTTAACATCTGAGCTCATCAGTCCCCTAAAACTTAGAACTACTTAAACCTAACTGACCTAAGGACATCAGACACATCCATGCCCGAGGCAGGAATCGAACCTGCGACCGTAGCGGTTGCGCGGTTCCGGACTGAAGCACCTAGAACCGCTCGGCCACCGCGGACGGTTCGAAGTTAAAAAGACGTACTACGCGCTGTCTCCAATCTATTATGTGGTACAAAATGTATTTCAGTGAAGCTTATTATTATTGATGTTGAAATTTTCGCAAAGAGTACTACACTCCCACATTCTGTCTTCATTGTGTCAAGGCAGCAGAAAGCCTTGTCCGACATTTAAATACTACGCTGGTGGCAAGCGGAGGTCGTAAACACAGTTTCACTGCATTCATGTTTGGAAACAACGGCAGTGAACGTCGGAAAGCGGGTGGCCGAGTAGTGTATGTGTTAGTTGCTCATGGTAAGGCGTTTCTAGTGCCCATTCTCTTCTCTGCCGATAACTGTTAATGACTAACAATTTTGTCCTACAAAATGAAATTACTATGCATCGCTTAGCAATCTATTTGGTTCAAAAAAAGTTTAAGTTACGTTATTCTATGAGATCAGAGCTGCTGAAGTTTATTTTTCTTCTTACTTTTCCTCGCTGTAGCTTAATCGAAACTGACCTGTAATTATTAACTGTTTGGTTGTGCAATAGCAACACACTAGATAATGATTCATAATCTCGTCTACACTGCAGTCGACTTTGAGGTAAATAATCATTTCGTAGGTTCCCAGCAAAGGAAACTTACGGTAACCGACGCAAGTAGTGAAAACCATAGTTAATGTACATAAATTTAAGTGTACTGCTGATTCAGTATTGCGACATTTATGGCTTTCAGGGACGTGACAATACTACTGTTATTGCTTATTGGGTGGTTAGTTTCATTGGTGTGATGTAACAAGCCATATTACAGCGACGCACGTGGCACGGAGAGCCATTTCCACAACTATCTCCCTCATTATCCGTGCGAAACGTAATTTCTTATGAGCGTAAATATCGTCAGCTGACGAAATGAACAGCCGCAAGAGATAATTATCACGGTAAGCGTCAGAGTATGTTTGCACGCAAACTAGAGACAATTTGAAAATTATAGTCCATAATAGATAAAAGCTTTCGTGTAGCACCTCTCAGGTCATGTTAATAGTTTCGTTACGTCACGAATAGCATGTAGAGACAGCCTCTCAATTGCTCAAGACTCTCGGTACAATAAATATCTACTTCAATAAAATTCTTCAGGGTATCAGACCGCATCGTCATAATTTAAAATGCGCCAACGTTTCGGCCAGCGTTGCAGCTAGCCTTCATCAGGGCCTTACGTAAGGCCCTGATGAAGGCTAGCTGCAACGCTGGCCGAAACGTTGGCGCATTTTAAATTATGACGATGCGGTCTGTTACCCTGAAGAATTTTATTGAAGAAGACAACGGCCGCGGAAGCCTACGCTTACAATAAATATCTAGTTGAGCCGAAATAGTCTGAAAGACACGACAGATGATAATCTAAACTGAACTGTGCCCGAACAGGCCATGAAGGCACAACGGTACCGACCGGCTGCCATGTCATCCTCAGCCCACAGGCGTCACTGGATGCGGATATGGAGGGGCCATGTGATCAGCATACCGCTCTCCCGGCCGTATGTCAGTTTACGAGACCGGAGCCGCTACTTCTCAGTCAAGCAGCTCCTCAGTTTGCCTCACAAGGGCTGAATACACCCCGCTTGCCAACAGCCCTCGGCAGACCGGATGCTCACCCATCCAAGCGCTAGGACAGCTCGACAGCGCTGATCTTTGCTGATCTGACGTGAACCGTCAAAGATGATAATCATCTATGTAGTATTTCTTAGTACAAGACTAGCGATAGGTACCTATTCAATCAGAATGGAGTTGTTTTTTTATCATAGGCATTTCGAAGGTAGATTTCGTGCATACTTGACCGCCTTTGACAACACGGTTTGACTCTACTGTAAGAGTGTCTTAGTACTAAAGAATAAATACAGGGTGATTTTTTCCACACGGTACAAACTCTGGGGATTGATCGATGGGAGGGTAGGGAACATAAAGGCCCTAATGAACTTACGTCCGGAAATGCATGGTTTCCATGCTAGAGGCCATTTATTCAATCACACTTTGTTACAGAGACTGCGGCCTAGTACGCGCTGTAGCATGCAGCCGCAGTTACAGTATGCATTGTATGAGAATTTTGAGTGAACTAAGTAAACATTAAGATTTGTTTCAAGAAGTGAGTATTTATTGGCTGGCTCTGAGCATTATGGGACTTAACATCTGTGGTCATCAGTCCCCCAGAACTTAGAACTACTTAAACCTAACTAACCTAAGGACATTACACAGATCCATGCCCGAGGCAGGATTCGAACCTGCGACCGTAGCGGTCACGCGATTCCAGACTGAAGCGCCTAGAACCGCACGGCTACACCGGCCGGCCGAGTATTTATTGTTTGGTACTGACGTGGCGACAGTACATGTGACTTTTCGCTATGAAAACAAAGCAAAGCTATTTATCGAAATGCTTTCTTGAATTAGACATTGAAATCATACTTGAAGTGTAGAGCAAACTTCCAGCAGAAAAACAGTCTACTTCACAAAACTAAAAAAAGCGTAATATCCTATGACTGTAGTATCAAAGAGGCACAGTTGCAATCGTTGAACTCATACAAATACCTTGACGTGGAACATGAAATGGAGTGACCACATACACTCACTCGTGGGTAATGCAGGTGGTCAACTTCGATTTATTGGTAGAATACTGGGGAAATGCAGTCAGTCTGCCGATTGCTTACCATTCACTCGTGGTATGGTGGAACCGAAAGTTAATGATTTTTACGGAGTGGCGTGGAGCACTGAAAAAGTTGACTCCAACTGGAAGATAATGAATTTATCGAAACCTGTTTGAATCAAATTTAAATAATGTAAATTTTCTAATAAACAGGTTTGCTTTTTTGTTTATCGTAATTGTAATCATTGTCACTTAATATAAATTTGTAAAGTTTGTCACGTCTGTCTACGTATTGAAACATTCCTGATAGAGAAACACTCTGGCACCGTTATTGTTGTGATTCGACATCATTGTATACATCCTTCCATTCTGCTAGGCCTGCTGCGGTGAGCGGTACTTCACGCTACGTGCCCATATATGTATGACAAAAGTACCTCGTACAAGCTTCACTATTGCACTAAGGCTTTTGACACCGTTCCTCACAAGCGACTTCTGATCAAATTCCGTACCTATGGAGTAACGTCTCAGTTGTGCAACTAAATCCATGAGTTCCTGCCAGAAAGGTCGTAGTAACTGACGGTCGTCATCGACTGAAACAGAAGTAATGTCTAGCGTTCCCCAAGGGAATGTTACAGGCCCTCTGTTGTTCCTGACCTACATAAACGGCTTAGGAGAAAATCTGAGCAGCCCTCTTAGATTGTTTGCAGAGGGTGCTGTCATTTACTGTCTTGTAAAGTCAGCAGGTGATCAAAGACATTTGCAAAATGATTTAACAAGATATCTACACTCCTGGAAATGGAAAAAAGAACACATTGACACCGGTGTGTCAGACCCACCATACTTGCTCCGGACACTGCGAGAGGGCTGTACAAGCAATGATCACACGCACGGCACAGCGGACACACCAGGAACCGCGGTGTTGGCCGTCGAATGGCGCTAGCTGCGCAGCATTTGTGCACCGCCGCCGTCAGTGTCAGCCAGTTTGCCGTGGCATACGGAGCTCCATCGCAGTCTTTAACACTGGTAGCATGCCGCGACAGCGTGGACGTGAACCGTATGTGCAGTTGACGGACTTTGAGCGAGGGCGTATAGTGGGCATGCGGGAGGCCGGGTGGACGTACCGCCGAATTGCTCAACACGTGGGGCGTGAGGTCTCCACAGTACATCGATGTTGTCGCCAGTGGTCGGCGGAAGGTGCACGTGCCCGTCGACCTGGGACCGGACCGCAGCGACGCACGGATGCACGCCAAGACCGTAGGATCCTACGCAGTGCCGTAGGGGACCGCACCGCCACTTCCCAGCAAATTAGGGACACTGTTGCTCCTGGGGTATCGGCGAGGACCATTCGCAACCGTCTCCATGAAGCTGGGCTACGGTCCCGCACACCGTTAGGCCGTCTTCCGCTCACGCCCCAACATCGTGCAGCCCGCCTCCAGTGGTGTCGCGACAGGCGTGAATGGAGGGACGAATGGAGACGTGTCGTCTTCAGCGATGAGAGTCGCTTCTGCCTTGGTGCCAATGATGGTCGTATGCGTGTTTGGCGCCGTGCAGGTGAGCGCCACAATCAGGACTGCATACGACCGAGGCACACAGGGCCAACACCCGGCATCATGGTGTGGGGAGCGATCTCCTACACTGGCCGTACACCACTGGTGATCGTCGAGGGGACACTGAATAGTGCACGGTACATCCAAACCGTCATCGAACCCATCGTTCTACCATTCCTAGACCGGCAAGGGAACTTGCTGTTCCAACAGGACAATGCACGTCCGCATGTATCCCGTGCCACCCAACGTGCTCTCGAAGGTGTAAGTCAACTACCCTGGCCAGCAAGATCTCCGGATCTGTCCCCCATTGAGCATGTTTGGGACTGGATGAAGCGTCGTCTCACGCGGTCTGCACGTCCAGCACGAACGCTGGTCCAACTGAGGCGCCAGGTGGAAATGGCATGGCAAGCCGTTCCACAGGACTACATCCAGCATCCCTACGATCGTCTCCATGGGAGAATAGCAGCCTGCATTGCTGCGAAAGGTGGATATACACTGTACTAGTGCCGACATTGTGCATGCTCTGTTGCCTGTGTCTATGTGCCTGTGGTTCTGTCAGTGTGATCATGTGATGTATCTGACCCCAGGAATGTGTCAATAAAGTTTCCCCTTCCTAGGACAATGAATTCACGGTGTTCTTATTTCAATTTCCAGGAGTGTATATGGTGCGAAAAGTGCCAATTAACTCTAAATTATGACAAACCTGAAGTTATCTACATGAGCACTAAAAGGAATACGCTACATTTTGTTTGCACGATGAATCACACAAATCTAAAGGCTATTATTTCAACTCAGTACTTAGGGATTACAAATACACTTAACTAAAATTGGGACTATAACATACATAATGTTGTAGAGAAATCAAACCAGAGACTACGATTTATTGGTAGAACATTTGCAAAGTGCCACGGGTCTACTAAAGAGACTGCTTACACCAAGCTTGTCCGCCATCTTACGGAGTATTGCCGAGCGGTGTGTGATCCGCGTCAGAAGGGACTGAGGGAGGACGTCAAAAACATCAATGAAGGGCAGCTCGTACTATCGCGAAACACGGGAGACAGTCCCACGGTCATGATACGCGAACTGGTGTGGCAATCATTAAAACAAAGGTGTTTCCCATTGTGGTCCGATCTTTTCTTGAAATTTCGATCACTAACTTTCTCCTCCGATTGCGAACATAGGGAGGATGATCATCATAATAAAATGATAGAAATCAGAGCTCGCGCAGAAAAATTTAAGTGCTCACTTCTTCCGCGTGACGTCCGAGAGCGGCATGGTGGAGAAATAGTTTGAAGGTGGTTCGATGAACCCTCTGCTAGGCACTCAATTGGGAATTGCAGAGAAATCATCTAGATGAGAACACAAGCAACCAACAGTGCAACGTAATATCGCGTGATTATCGGTGTAAGTAACCTAAAACTAAAACGGTTTCACGTTACTGATTTGTTTCCGTTATTATTTGGTACAATTATTGTTAGTAGGCCGTTCCTCACATCGTATTTTGTTTTTGGGGCACCACTACCCCATGAAATTTTCACAACAAGGGGTAGTAAAAAATGAAAATTAACGCAAACATCTAAAACGTATTTCTAGAATGAAATTTTCACTCTACAGCGGAGTGTGCGCTGATATGAAACTTCCTGGCAGATTAAAACTGTATGCCGGACCGAGACTCGAACTCGGGACCTTTGCCATTCGTGGGCAAGTGCTCTACCGACTCAGCTACTACAGCGTCCCCAGTGCTATATTACGAAAAGACTTAAAAAACAGTATTTATAAAGAAGAGACATTTAAAAATTGAATAATATATTTTTATCTTGTAGCCGTAAAATAATAATTTCTCTAAGTTTCGATTCCAAAGAAATAATTTATGACAAAATGGTCTAAAGAGGTGACAAGATACGCTCTTTTGTTAATTTTTTAGTAGTCTTCACTTCTTCTCTTGTCTTGATTGTGTATAGACGGACATCTTGCGAGTGCTGGCAAATGTAAGCATATTTGTATGAGTTAAGCATATAATATACTGATTTAATATTATTGTGCACGTTTAATTTGTAAGAGGTGATCCCAGTTTCATGTCCGCCTTCCTTGAATTAACCTGCATTCAAGTAATTTACAGTTCAACAATCGCAGCGGCCGATGCAGCCAACGACGCCATTACGTGGCGATATTAACTTATGAGAATTTAGCGGAAGCGGAATACTCGCCCGCTATTAACATAATATTAATTTTTCTCCACAGCCGCCCGACGTTGCAGAAAATACGTAGCTTTAAGATTCTTATTTTCAGTACCATAGCCGAGAGCCAGAGCCAGGACTCCGACTACAATACAATGGTTAACGGAGGTAAGAAAAATACTCTCGCGCGTGTGTGGGCCGCAAATGTAATTAATAACTAAAGATTTCTTGCTTTAAAGTGAGATGACTAGCAGAGGAAATTAATATGAAAAGTTTATTACATTGTTCAACTTATATGCTCATGTTTTATGCTCCAGCGAGTCTAATATTCATTAACGTAACAAATAATTTGAGATTAATATTGTTAAAAAGGAGAACTTCAGGAAAGCATTTAATCCTAAATCAAAATTAAATGAACTATCATTTTTATTAAGGCCCACCACGTAAGTCGGCAACAATCAAAAAATAACAACAATAATAATATATTAAATTACGACGGCCGACAGACGCGAGATTGGCGCCGCAACTTTGGGGCCCGATCAAAGAAAATACGAAATTTACTAAATCTGACTCTATTGTAATGAATGTAATTATGTATGTGTATAATTGTTGTAAAATATTAATGCCTATATGAATTCCTTTACATGTACAACAACAAAACCACACCCTGAGGAGAGCTGGGGAAGAAAAAGTGTAGAAAAGAAAAGGGATTACGAGAAAGGAAAATAAAGGTAAGGCCTATTGTGCATGCATCCTATGTAACTCTGTGCAGAATATCGAACCCATGTGCACATGAGATACCTTCGGTGTTTTGTGTATTTATGTGTTTATTTTTGGAGGGGATAATTATTCGTTTTGTGTATTTATATGTTTATTTTTGGAGGGGATAATTATTCGTGTGTGTATCAGTGTTAAAGATTCGTCAGTGGCTTAAAGTGAATTTAGTATGGGTAAGATAGGACAACCTAAAGCATCTGTACCAGAAGAACAAAATTCTGTTGATATGGAAAGTGAGGATCATTTGCAAAACGTAAACGAATCCCAAGCCACCGCCTCGGGTAACATAATTTCCGGAGTGGGGGGCGAGGATCTGTGGACGGTGAATGACGCTCCACAGCGGAATGGGAATAGAGTAACAACCCCACTGCCTGGGCAGGGTTGCCAATCGAGTGCTAGATTAAGCGGGGCACCAGTATGCTCACCGATTGCAGACCCTTTTGCTGAATTTCTGCGTAGGCTCGAAGAAAGAGATAGGGAAAGAGACGAAAAACTGGCTCAGATGCTACATGAGCAGGAGAAAAAATTAACGCAAAAGCTAATTGGGCAAGAGCAGCGCAGTGAAGCGAAGCTAGATAGTATCCAAAGCGAACTTGCCGAGATGCGGGACGCTTGCAAAGAAATCCCCGATCTTGTGCAAAGCTTAGCCGGCGAAATGCAAAAATTACAGATATCGCAGGCTAGGCTTGAAGACAATGTCCAGGCTTTAACCAACCGCGTAGATAATGTGGAGATAGATGCACGGAAAAGTATTGACGCATATTTGGAAGTGCAAGCTCAAAAAGTAGAAAAAGAATTAAATGAATGGCTAGAAGTAAAGGATCGCGAGATATCTGCAAAGATTGAAAGCGACGTAAAAACATCTGTAGAACAAGCGACTGCGGCCGCGAGTGTAAATATTGAGCTAGCGCTGCCGCACTGCACACCGAATTAACACAGATCAAATCCCGTGTGACAGCGGAGTTGCCAAATTGGCAACAGGAGGTCGCGCGGAGACTGTCTGCGTTGGAAAGCAATGTAAACAGTGGCGGACAGATAATGAATCCGACTGCGCGTACTGATTACTATAATAATGCTGACGGTAGGCAGGGTGCGAGTGCGCAACCGCAACCTAATACGAATTATGAGCACGAACAACATGCGATACCTTGTAGCACACATCACGAAGTAATGAATGTCACAGAATGTAGCAATCAGATGTGCAAAAAAGAGGACAATCTAATAAAACACAGGACATTCCAACCCTTCAATAGCGAAAAATGAAATGTCCACCCTGTTGTATTTATTAAGAGCTTCAGGAATGTGTTTCCCAGGACATGGACGGAAAGACAAAGAATACAGTTCGTGGTCTCCTTTATTCAAGGTGACGCGGCACTGTGGGCCACCGACGTGTCCGAAAAATGTCTAACGATGCAACAGTTTGAAGGTGCTTTCTTGCAAAAATTCTGGTCCGATAGCGTCCAAGAAAGACTACGAAAGGAGTTGTACAGTCCAGAAATGTACAATCCTAAGATGGGAACGTTACGCAAATATTTCGCAAAGTATATAAACAAAACCAGGTACTGGGACGAGCCAATGTCCGACCGTGAAGTAATCAGATTAATAAAAATGAAGTTGCCCAGTGAAATTAAAAGATATTTCATCAATGTGCCAGAATACGATATAGAACAATTCATGGAAATAGTGGATTCTGTTGACTTATTGATCGAAGATATGAAAAACGAAAACAAGTGGAACCATGCAGGTTGTAATCAACAAAAAGCCGATTACAATGGCAGCCACAGTAATGGTAGTAACTTAGTACCAAATGGTAACAGGAATAGGCAAGAGCACCGGCAACAGAATCGAGGCACAAACAATGGCAATGGTTATAACGGTAGCGGTTATAATCGTCAAAATCGAAAGAGACATCATAATGGACGAATGACTAATGGATATAATGGTAACGGCAATCCGCAATGGCGGAACATCCGAAACCAGTGGCGTGGTTGTAATGAACCGACACCACAGTGGCAACAAAACACAGCGCCACAATGGAACGCCAACCCAGGTCCATCACAGAACATGTCAGGGAGTTACAACCGACCACAGCCAAAGCAGCCCATACACAATATCAAAATACACCATCGGGGAGGCAGGGCGGCCAACCCAACAGTAGCAACAACAACAACCAGAACCACAATGTGAGGTTAGTGGAAGTGACAGACAACTGTCAACCCACTAATGCTCATCCGTTGAATTAAAGACAGCCACAATACGCTCTCCGTTGTTGGCTGCAGGATGGTGTAGTGAGGGCACATTCACGGATGACAGCCATAAACTTTGTATGCTGAGATACAATGAGGGAATAAAAATAAAAAAGGAACTTATACCGCAGAAGTGTAACCGAACCGACTAAAGTGTTGTGCAGGCTATATTGCAAGCAGATATGTACGGAGCACCAATACAGATAATAATCGATACCGGTGCGTCAACCAATGTCATGAGTGCAAATTTTTACAAGTACTTGAGTCAAAATAATAGAATACCAGTATTGACAGTGAAGAATTGTCGTGTAACAGGTGCAATAGGTGCACAATCTCATATCATAAAGCACCAGGTGCAAGTCGAGTTTACGGTAGGAAATGAAGCGATGAAAAGCTCGTTCCTAGTAGTTAAGGGATTAGGTGTTGCTTGCATCCTGGGGATGGAATTTTTACGCCAGAGGGACGCAAAAATCGACCTCTTGTGCGGGGAAGTAAGCCTTATGAATGGGGGTAGACGTGTAATTTTGCCATTGTTGAGGACACGGGAAGTGCACGGTAAATATTGCCGGAGCTTTCAGTCTAGATTCGAAGGAATACAGGTAATGAATTTATATTCTGACTTAAGTACAAGACAAGCATATTATAAAGAATTTATTACTGAAGACAAAGAGGAAAAAAGGAAACTGATAGCCATGAAAGTCAGCGAGTCAGAACATTTGACTGAAGCACAACAAAACGAATTGACTCAGCTACTTACAGATTATGAGAATGTGTTTTCGGAAAAACCCGGTGTTATCGAGGGCTACACCTATAACATCGAAGTGGTACCTCACGATACTTTCTGTCACGCAAACTACACCATCCCGTGGTCAAAGAAGGAGGCAATTAGGAAGGACACAAGAAAAATACTTACAAAGACTTAAAGACGATCGCTCAGTAGAGCAACTTTTACATATATATCAGTAGTAGGTTAAGTTTATAGTGTATTTTTTCTGTGTGTAAATGTTCAGATTTTAGTGTAACATTTAAAGACAGTGAGGCACACAAGATTAGTGCGATTCAATTTTGTAGATGTTAAGGAATAACAGCATTTTTAAGTAATTGCATTTTGAAGGAAAAAATGAACGTAGGTTTAAGAATATTTTACAAATTTCATTTTTTAAAAAAGCGCTTTAAAAAAAATTCAACAGCATTTAATAATGAAAGAATTTTTCATTAGTGTGTCATGAATATTTTTGAACTGTAGTAGTAATGAAACTTATGGAATTGTTGTTCCATGTATTTATGTCTATACCGATCTTGAAATATGCTCAATCATAATTTACTAAGCAATATGAGTGCAGGGTGTACATCACCCAAGGTACCTCATGTGTTGTGGACAAGGTACAAAGCAAATCAGTAAACGCGACTACCGCTAAGCACTGTTAAAATATATTTCCATCTGTTAAGGCAGAGATTTGCACGAATTTATAGTGTAAACAAAAGTCACAAATTTAACATTAATCTAGGAACTTGCACGCTAGGCCTAGATTATAAAATGTGTACAATAATGCGAGAGGCAAAGTTTTGTAAAGTCGAGCCTGGCTCTGGAGGGCAAGTACGCAATGAGTGGGCAGACATGACATGGGGACTTACCTCAGATGAGACGGAAGTACAATTGTATAGTCAAAAAATCTGAAGGCAAGTACGACTCTAAGTGGAAAATGAAAAGAGATAATTAGTGCGAAAGACTGGTAAAATCCAGCACGAGCCAAAATCCAGTTCAGACTGAATGATATACATTAGTGTTTGTGAACTAATCGAAACAGTTACTTTAAACAGTGTGAAAAACTGTGAAGGTGAAACTGTGATACGGACAGTGAAGTGCTAGTATTGAACGTTCAACAGCGGTGAAGACGCCAAACGCCAATATTACGCACGAAAAACTGTGAATTTAATTATAAATGTGAACTGTTAACGTGAAGTGAACCCACAGTCAATATTTTTGGGACAGATTATAGTTTTAGTGAGCACAATAATGCGAGATTGGAATGCAATGCGTGGACTGTTGCAAAACAGCGACCGCAGAAACGGCGAATGTTTGTGCTAAACTCGTACTGGGACACTCACCAGTGCCTGCGAGTGCGGCGAAAACATAAATAATTTTATCAAGGCAAAAACTGACGTGTAATGGAAACAATGGCGCATCAAAACTGCATTCACGGGAGAAGATCCATGTCATGTATTCTGCAAGACAGTGAGTGGGAAACTGGCGAAAACTTAACAACTGCCGCACTAATAAATGCTTCTTTCGCACTAGCGTAACCATCTGCAGCGGGAAACAAATATTACGTTGATTGTGTGTATGTTTCATGTACTACGTCGGAGATGCGTAGCAGAGCTGACTCCTGCCAACAAGCGCGGGGGGCGGATATCATCCCACTCCGCCACGCCCGGCCGAGACAGAAGCGCATCGCCAACCGTGCAGCCGATCAGCTGATTCTGACGTTCCGCGACGGCGAGAGACACGCTGGCGTCGAGCGGGCGTTGACCTCTCCGCAGCCGCCGCGAACGCCGACCGCCGAACACACCAACCGACGCCGTCGCGAGCTAAACGTCGCGGCGTGGATCATCGACACCGCAATCAATTGTTATAATGACCTCATTTCTTTGCATAGTGCAACAAAAAATATTTGTAATGTACGCACATCCTGTACTCCAATGAGATCCCAGAAACAATTAAGTGAAAGTGACCAAAGCAGTTAGTCTGTCGCTCCGCCGAGGTTTTCCCCAGGGTTTCCCTACGGCCACGCCAAATGGGGAGCGAACAGTTGACACCCCTGGGACTTCAAATATTCCGGACTAACTCGTAATTGTATACCTTTGAACACTGCAAAAGTTGCAACCCTAAAAAGAAGCAGCCAAAATGAAACTAATTGTATTCTATGTTCTTTTGTACATGACTGTATACGTAACCAATTGTATATCATATTGTTATGCAGATAACTTCATCTGTATTACACCTTGTGTGCAACACACCTCAGTAATGACAACGGTTTAAACGTACAATGTGACATATGTAGAGTGTGAAAGAAAAACCTGCGTGTGGACACTGTGGACATGAAAGAGGAAATATTTATGTCAAAAAACACGAACATTTTTTATGACATAAACTTTTCGGGGGCAATAGAGCGTCCCCAGTGCTATATTACGAAAAGACTTAAAAAACAGTATTTATAAAGAAGAGACATTTAAAAATTGAATAATATATTTTTATCTTGTAGCCGTAAAATAATAATTTCTCTAAGTTTCGATTCCAAAGAAATAATTTATGACCAAATGGTCTAAAGAGGTGACCAGACACGCTCTTTTGTTAATTTTTTAGTAGTCTTCACTTCTTCTGTTGTCTTGATTGTGTATAGACGGACATCTTGCGAGTGCTGGCAAATGTAAGCATATTTGTATGAGTTAAGCATATAATATACTGATTTAATATTACTGTGCACTTTTAATTTGTAAGAGGTGATCCCGATTTCATGTCCGCCTTCCTTGAATTAACCTACATTCAAGTAATTTACAGTTCAACAATCGCAGCGGCCGATGCAGCCAATGACGCCGTTACGTGGCGATATTAACTTATGAGAAATTAGCGGAAGCGGAATACTCGCCTGCTATTAACATAATATTAATTTTTCTCCACAGCCGCCCGACGTTGCAGAAAATACGTAGCTTCAAGATTCTTATTTTCATTACCATAGCCGAGAGCCAGAGCCAGGACTCCGACTACATACAATGGTTAACGGAGGTAAGAAAAATACTCTCGCGCGTGTGTGGGCCGCAAATGTAATTAATAACTAAAGATTTCTTGCTTTAAAGTGAACTGACTAGCCGAGGAAATTAATATGAAAAGTTTATTACATTGTTCAACTTATATGCTCATGTTTTAAGATTCAGCGAGTTTAACATTCATTAACGTAACAAATAATTTGAGATTAATATTGTTAAAAAGGAGAACTTTAGGAAAGCATTTAATCGTAAATCAAAATTAAATGAAATATCATTTTTATTAAGGCCCACCACGTAAGTCGGCAACAATCAAAAAATAACAACAATAATAATATATTAAATTACGACGGCCGACGGACGTGAGACTACCCAAGCACGACTCACGGCCCGTCCTCACAGCTTTACTTCTGCCAGTACCTCGTCTCCTACCTTCCAGACTTTACAGAAGCTCTCCTGCGAACCTTGCAGAACTAGCACTCCTGAAAGAAAGGATATTGCGGAGACATGGCTTAGCCACAGCCTGGGGGATGTTTCTAGAATGAAATTTTCACTCTACAGTGGAGTGTGCGCTGATATGAAACTTCCTGGCAGATTAAAACTGTGTGCCGGACCGAGACTCGAACTCGTATCTCATCGTGTACAGCCATCTGTTGATGAACTCGTCGTATCGAAATAGATAAAGGCGTTATTTATGTGAAAGAATAGTATTATTAAAAGTGACTGGTTGCTGTTTTCTACTTTGCAAGACTCAAGATGTATTATTTATTTTCTATTGAGGTTAATTCTAAATGCATTTCATTTATTTCAAAAAATATACGTTGATGTATATTCGCCGCTATATGTGCTCTGAAAGCATCTGTCTTAAAACTTTACAGTAATTCTTCAGATGTCCTCTTCATTCTTGCTTACACAGTAGATATCTCTGGAGCAAGCATTGCGTTCTGCCCTTGTTGTCAACATTACACTGGGATTGTCATGTGATCTCACGATAAAGCTGTTAGGTTGCACTTTCGGCAGAGTTCGAAACTTCCAATTTACAAGTACACGCTGCAGTCTTATCATTTCTGTATTTGTAATTAAATGGTTCAAATGGCTCTGAGCACTATGGAACTTAACTTCTGAGGTCATCAGTCCCCTAGAACTTACAACTACTTAAACCTAACAAATCTAAGGACATCACACACATCCATGCCCGAGGCAGAATTCCAACCTGCGGTTGCGCGGTTCCAGCCTGTAGCACCTAGAACCGCTCGGCCACCCTGGCCGGCATTCGTAATTAACAATGGTGAATACACCATTGTTAATTACGAATGTACGTTTACGGTGAACGTCGGAAAACATTTAGCGCACCGGTTCGGTTGTCTGTTAAAGAGTATCCAGAGCGTGGCAAGGCTTCGCGGTGTGTCTTTGCAAACATTAAAAAAAAAAAAAAGTTGTAGAAATTGAAAGTGTGGAGAA
This sequence comes from Schistocerca nitens, assembly GCF_023898315.1. NCBI lineage: Eukaryota > Metazoa > Arthropoda > Insecta > Orthoptera > Acrididae > Schistocerca > Schistocerca nitens. The sequence continues at coordinate 13,012,104 of NC_064620.1, forward strand.
TAAAACACGCCAAGGAGAAAGAAGACCACCTGATGAAAGAACTAAAACTATTATTTTAGTAGCAGTAACGCACCGTGCAGATGTCACTAAGAAGCGTCTCGAAAGTACGGGAGGGATCAACCAAACGAGCGCTACATTCTGTCGCATTTCGTCCTCTTCACATTTCGCTGCATCTGCAGCTTCGTGGTAGTTATTTCCAAAACTTGTTACAGTGCGGCGTATCTGTGAATAATTTTGTTTAAGGAAGTAGCATTCTTTACATACCATGGGTAGGTCAATCTGCGGAATATGCACTAATCGTTCATTCAAAATGCACGCTTTGTCAAAGACGAGGATCAAAACAACGCTCTTTGTCTATCAAAGTTTGGTGCGCGTTTTTCAAGACCCTCATCGTTGGTCCCTGTTTTTTGATGGGAATCTATATACACTCAAGTATCTCGAGTTCCTATGATCCACTGGACATAATGCAGTCAGTGAGGTAGTAGCCTTACAGACGTCCCACACATCGTGTAAACGCAATGACAGACCGCCTCAGGAGAAAATTTGAAGAGCGTTGGAAAGGCCATTCAGGATATAAAAAATTTTCTGCACGCTCACCAAATTTGAACCTTCTATACTTCTATCTGTGACGAAAATTAGAACAAGATGTCCATTACCAAACACCGACGGCTCCTGAAGGCGTGAAATGCTTTGTTAACACGGGCCTTTGCTGCTGTTAGCTCCAGATGAAATTCAACGTGTAGCATTGTTTGTCCAGAATCACTTCATGGCGTGCAGCAATTCTCAAGCTCAACATTCAGAGCGCTTGCTACGACAGCCACAATAATGAATACACGAACTGTATCTAGATAATGTGTTGCATTAAATTTGGTGCAATAGGGCAGGCGTTTGTAGAACCTCTTTCTCCTAACGGAGGGACAAAGGTTTTCGGAGCTATTATCTTAATACTATTTGATCAGTTCCTATGTAAGTTATGTCGTTGAAGTTCTTTTTTAGAAGCTTCTATCAAATACCACAAAAAGATAGTACCAATAGGAAAAAAGTCGCCGTCGTAAAAAAAATACTTACGAACTTCGGGAAATTGCCATAGTGTTTGCTGTAACTTGGCGAAAACCGCACTTAGACATGTTTATTCATTTTGGATATATTTGAGGTGGCGTGTCTTAGCTCCACCACACTGTATGTTCTACATGGTGAGTCGTTACGTAGATGCATTCCTCTTCGAGAATGCCGCTACTCCTGCACTCAACACATCTATCAAGGTCAGTTTCCCCGCTACTATCTCTCGTTGCCAGTCAGTAAACTATTTTAATTACGATGTAAACTGGACGATAAATAGCCATGTTGCACGACAAATGTATGCAGAACAGATAAGCCAGCCGGTTTCGCAGCTGAATACCCATTTGGAATTCCTGCGCAACAACTTAGCAAAGGAAAATAAAGCTCATCGGTCGAATAAAGCATTTCTCTTCCTTAAGCATCATAAAAAATGGGAACTCCGCTACGTATCCTGCCGCGAGTTCTTGGTAAGTGGCCAGAAACCGACAAAACCAGGTGGCCAAGCACAGGGCAAGTACTCTCTGTGGAATATGAGAGTGTGGTTCGGGTGTTCTCAGTCTATGGTTGATTAGAACTTACTTTTTTTTTTACAAGTGGTGAGGATGTAAGAGTTCAAAGCCCCTTCAAAAACTACGTCGCTCTGTCGGAGCGTTGAGTTGGAATGGGCATAAAAATACACTTGGGAAAGCCCTGGTTGAACGAACGATCGCAACATTATCCGAAAAGGATTTCCTTTGTCCCCTTGGTGTACTATGACGAGTCTGAATCGAGATAAAAACTCTGGACCGAACATGAATATCTCGAGTCAGGCACGTGGAAACAAATGCGGGCCAAACGTGAACTCTTGAGACGATCACTTGTCACTTAAAAGCGTGGTTTAGTTTTCACCATTATGCCGCGAGAATTCGTCATAATTCGTTAAATCTGCATTAGAAACCAAGCGCGCTAATGGTTTTGAACTTTCTTTTTTGAAGAAAATTTAATAAACCCTAAGATCACGTTAACAGAAGACCGTTTACATGGAGTAGTGATGAAGAATCCAATCATAGTGAAGTGATTGTAGAAAATCATTATAGATGACGACATTAAAAGAAAAAATTCAATAAATAAATAGTGCATTTCATGGATTTGGCAGGAAACGAAAAACATGGCAACCGTTTGGAAATATTCTGAGATTCGTAGCATGAAAGTATTTGTTTCAAATCATTTAAGTGAACACCCCGGATTATTAGAGCTATTTTATATTATGTTTCATGATAACTTTGGGAAACACTTGTTACAGAAACAAATCTCTTCGCATGTCAGTTAAGTGATAATGTATGAAATAAACGGAAAGTGAACGACGCTTGGTACCCTTTTACTTTCGAACAAATGGAGGCCAACTGTGCACTGTGTATTTTGGTGGTTCAGTTCAGGAAACGAAGTATCCAAATGTATTGGCCTACAAGACGACTAGTCGAAACGCAAATATTTTAAAAAGTAAAACATTACAAAACATTCAAACAAATTTAGAGATTCTTACATTTTTATCAAAAATGGAACTGTCGAAAGATGAGACCTATCATTCAGCTTTGTAACGAGAAATTTAAATAAATTTATGCATAGGATGATGCTGTCAGTATAGACTCATCTTGATAGACTAATCTTGATGATATACGTATAAAGAACGTTTAGCGCATAAACAATGTAATACGTCGAAAAAAGTGAGATTTTGATTAAAAATTTATAGACTATGAAGGGCAAATACAGGTTTTTGTTACGGTTGGGCAATGTACACTGCGCAGAAACAAAACTGATCGGAATATTAGTGCATTAGAAAATGATATCATGGACATGTCAAACTCCATACTGAATAAGGAGTACACTTTGTTTCTTGACATTGTAACTCCCCCCAAGTGCTTTTTAAAATTACTTTAGGAAAACACAAATTTTATCGGGGCAGTACTCAGCAATTGGTGAAGTATGCCAAAAATATTTAAAAACAACATTTAAGGAAAGGAAAATGTTTATGGAGAAGCTATAATAATTTGTTGGTTCTGAGATGGAAAGATGGCGTGCCGTTTATATGACATAAATAAAAGGCGAAAGTGTAAAGAAATGTAGAGTTCGTTGAACAGATAGCGAAGCAGTTTAGAAAAATAATTAAGCCAAAATGCATCTTCCAACGCAATAAGGAAAGGGTGAAATTGACTGTCAAGATCAGATGTTGGCCTCTTTCCCAGTCCTAAGAAAAATCCTCAGAGGATTCCAAAAACTTTTATCTGTATGTCGGATACGGCTCTGTTAAATATGTACATTATCCATAAAACAATGCACGATCAAAGAAAGAAAACATACGTTGTTTACAGAATAAATATGATAAAGGAAATTTTTTAAAATGTCCAATTACGGGAGTATGAAACTCGCGGAAAATCTTCGCTAGGTGAAACATATCTTAGACTCCAAGCACAATATTGGGCCCAATGCCCACAACATAACATATCTATCCCAAGCCTAAGAAAAAAAAGCACGTAACAAGGACGTGTAACGTTAGCATAAAACACAAAGTGCGATATGAAACTGCGGGGAACACATTGAGTGTAAGGTGGGTTTACATCTATCATAATGTTTTCGAAAGTATCAACAATGATGGACTACTAATTTTTAGAGTTTTGGATTTTTCCTATTAGAAATTCTTTCAGGGGGAGCATTTATTCTTGTAACTGAAGTTTTTATTGACACTACCAATTTTAGGCGTCGTGTTATGAAAAAGTCATACCATGCCCAAGGAGATGATAATTTCTATTACAGTATTGTTTCTGTATACAAATTTTATATTTATATTTTAATATCTATCCACAAGAGAGTATCGCAAGAAATAAATGAGAATGCAATTAATAACGTGTATCAGAATGTTGCCCGTATTGCGACTGTCACGCGCGTGATGTTGGCCTGTTTAGCACGCGTGTCTCCAACCGGTTGGTCAAGGCTCTCATCGAACTAAGCAGTATGCCAAGTGATTAATCGCAAAAAACGTAAACCATAATGGCCGTATGGTGGTCAAAGACCCACCCTTTCCGAATTCGACAGCATTTTCTGACCGCTTTGCCCACCAGTCCCTTCATCTGCATCAGTACTCCGAATGCCACCTTACAGTGTGTGGCGGAAGGTATGTTGTCTACCAGTGTCACTTTCCCGTCTTACTGTTCCAGTCGCGAATGGCTCGCGGGAAGAACTGTTGCTGGTAAGACTCCTACGTGCTCGAATCTCTGTAATTCTAGCTTTCATGGACTTTTCGCGAGATGTACATACAGTAGAAGCGAGAAATGTATTGCTCAACTATTCCAGGAACGAATTGTTTCAAAACATTATCAGTAAATCACATCGAGATGCAGAAAACCTCTCTTGCAGCCACTGGAGTTGGCTGAGAATCTCTGTGATGGTTTCGCGCTTATTAACTGAATCAGTAACGAAACGTACTGCTATTGTTGAGGTGTTCTCTATCAGTCCTATCGGCTAGGCCATAAGGATCCCCTACGGACGAGCAGTTTCAAGCCTTTTGGTCGAACTAGGGTTTTGTAAGCTAACTCTTTTCTTGGTGGATACTTTCCCAGCGGACTCTTCCAATTGTCGTCAGCTTATCATCTGCCTCTTGTTTATTTCAGGTGGTTGTTTCACTATAAACCGCCCTGTAGGCATGCTCATATATATTTTGAGATGTGACTGCTGCCACCGATTGTAAGCATACAATAATGCCTGTTTCTGGCTGTTTACGCTGTTATCGCTACGGTGAACATTCGATGTATTTTCAGCCCAAAACACGAGAAATACACACCGCCGAGTCATAATAACGTTACCAACAGGTAAAACCCTGAATAACCACCTCCTGCAGCGCGGACCACAGCGAGGCGTGCAGGAAGGGAGTCAGTGAGGTTCTGGAAGGTACCAACAGGGACCCGGAGCCATGCCGACTCACATACCGTGGCTACCTGCTTTAGATTTCTCGTCCAACAGTCCATTGTGCGAATAGCCCGATGGAGGTGGATCCCTATATCCGCTATTGGGTTTAAATTCGGGGAGTCTGGTGGCCAGGAGAGTACAGTAAACACATCCTGGCGCTCTTCGAACCAAACACCTAACAGTGAGCTCTGTGATGCATTGCACTGTTGTAAGACGTCGTGGTCTCCTGACCTTCATTGCTTACACATTCCGCCCTCAGAATCATATTCCGCACATCAAGATGCTTCATTTGAACCCAAACTCGATAAGATAAAGTCAATGTTGTATGAATTCATGCAAACGATACGCAAATAACTAATAAATCCCAAATGCGCACCGAGATTGAAATACTTGACGCTGGTGTACACACACACATTCAAGACACGACGGTCGCAGGGGTTTTTAGTTCGGGAGGCGCACACCGCACGCCAAGGGGCCGGTCCCCTCAGAGGACGACTTAGCCTATCTAGTTGGCCAGTGACTGCCCATAGAGCAGACAGCGTTTGCCCGAGTGAAAGGAGGAACGACCCCATGTTCGGCTTAAAAGCAAATTCTGCTACACTGTGTGGGGGCGCCCAGCCTACGCATTCTTTACAACATAGCATGCAGTTTCAGAGATTTTCACAGGGACACACCAAACACCAAACGCCGATGCTACAGATTTCCGGATTGGTCAGCTTAAACGAAACATCATTCTCCCGTTTTAGAAGAGCAATGCTGATTGGAAGACGATATTTCTGATGCCTTGAGCTGAAGGAGTAATGGAAGACACTGAAAGATATACCCCTTCACATCTGGCGTGGAGAGGCGCTGTTCCGTTGTCGCTCTTGGAGTGCGGAACAAGTCTCTCCTCAGTACTTCACTGGGAGAGCACCTCTGTCGAGAGCGAATCGAAGTGCGACTCCATGTTGAGTCCTTGCGATTAAGCGTTGTTCACTGTGTTGGCCAACACACTTATTGTGCGGTGTGAATGGACCGAGTTATAGTTAATGCCTTCGAGCGACTTTTTGAGTGGCATCGCGGTGGACTGGTTATCTGACTGGTGTACCACGCCTATAGTTAGACTAGGGACGAATAGGAGTCCTTGACTTGATCAAGGCATAGGAAGAGTTTGACTGGCGAAGGTCAATCCAGATAGATCCAACTTATTTGTCAGTAGCGAGCGGCGCAGACAGCAGTCATCGCAGCTTACGGTATTGTGAGCTACAGGTCTTGCGAGCCCCATATTTCCTCCACAACAGCACACTTTACTGCATTTCACATGCGACAGCCTCGACCGTACCTAGAAACATTCTAACGGATAATTATTCAAGTTGAGTAGGCGCAGCTCTCAGCCATTCTGCCAAGTCAATAACAATTTTAAACTTTGTATAGAAATTTCATTAGCGAATGCTATTCTTAAGAGGTAGCTTCACATTCTGAAAAGAACCCGGAAATAACTTGTTTAATTCATAACTAAAAGTGCCATTGTGATTTCTCAGAATTTTTGCATAAATAAATAATAATTTTCGTTTGTTTCATGTTTTTCTTACACTGACTAGCGCTATTCCAGTACCCAAGTATCGCACTGTTATGTAAGAAATTTTGTGAATTTTTGTGTCACTTCCTTACAGCAGATGACTCCAGAAGATATTTATTGCTGACATTTCTTCAGGCATTTCTCTTTAGAACGTTAGGAACGTCTGTCTGACTTCTGTAGTAGTGTGGGGGTGGAAATTGCATCTTGCAGGAACCACAGGGTAAAGGGTACATCTCAGACTAATACGTTGCGCAGAGAATGACAGAATAGCACCCACACGGTCACACTGTCTTGCTGGTAGATGCCATCATCCCGATGAAAAACTGCATTTATGAATGGACATTGTCTCCAAGGATAGATGAGTACTGCATGTAAGGATGGACACCGTCTCAAAGTATGGATGAGTACTTGTGTTGATCCACTGATTCCCCCCCCCCCCCATAATGTCGAGATCACACAGAGAATGCCACAAAAACTTTCCACAGACGATAACGATCCCTCCTCCAGCCTCGATCCTTCGAGCGATTGTTGCAGGGTGTTCACTCTCAGACGTTTCACGTCTGATGGGGCATGAAACGTGTTTGATCTGAAAAGACCACCTGTCATCACTCAGTGGACGACCAGATGCGGTAACGGTGGCCAAACTGCAGCCTTTGTCACCGATCAACGGCAGTGAGCATGGGTGCATGAGCCAGGCGCTTGCTGTGGAAGCCCATGTGCAGCAACGTTCCCTGGACGGTCGTTGGGGAGAGATCGTTGGTAGCCGCTTGGTTCATCTGGGTGGTCAGTTGCTCAACAATTGTACCTCTTCTGCCCAGTACACGTCTCCGCAGCCGTTCTTCACTTTTGTCATCTACGACCTGCGGTGTACCACACTTGCCTCCGTGCTGGACTCAGTACAGATACTCGTCTGCATTGAGCTTCTTCTTTCTTCTTGTAGACAAACGGCTGATCTGGCACCAAAGTTCCATAAGGTACCTTAGCAAGGAGTCCTGTACTCTCTGCTACACTCCACGTCTTCCAGGCCAAGATGTTAGAGTCTGGAAAAGCTTCAAGGCCACCATAGTCTTCCTGGGTGCCCCACACAACTGCCATTGTAAACCATGTACTGCCACCAAAGACAGCTTGTTCATCACACGTAAACTGCAATCGCAGTCCACGAAACACATTAGGGTCACCCATCAATTGTTGATTATTAACAGTTCCAGCGAGATCAATTTCAAAATCCCTCAACGTCTTGTAAACAGGAACACTGCGCCGCCAGCGACGACGGTAACCACGTCCCAGAGGTTGCTGAGGCCATTTTGACATTTGACCAAGGCGGCGCGCGAACAGTTAACGAACTTAGCCATTTTGTAAATGATTCCAACCTTCGCCCGAAAGCCAGTTATCGTGCCCTTTTGGACGCCTCATAAATCGCTCCCTCTCCTCATTATGAGAACCACTGCACCGTTCTCCCAGACCCCAGGGAAAGCTTTATGTACCTTGCACTGCCAGTCATACCACGTGCCGTCTGCGAGTGGTTTCTTGAAGTTGACGTCGGACGTAGGTTGTGGATCTTGCGAGGCCCACGACAAAGACAGACCGCGGCGCGTACGTCACGAAGGTAGTCCTGAACTCGCTCGCTGGCTCAGCTCAGCAGACAAAATGCGTTTCTAAACCTGTTAACAACTGGGTGTGTAAGTACTAACGAGAATAGCGTCTTCCACTGGAATCTGCTATTATGAAGTCTTACTGATTAACAGTACTACAACAAAATTTAATTTAATATCAGTACTCGATATAAATGGTATAACAGCTTGTTTATAGCATTTAGTCTCTTCTCGGTAACAGTACTCATTTCATACAAGAAGTGGTACCTTATGCAACTGATAACAATTTTAGCATGATTTTATTTTATTGTACACCAGTACAGTCGTAACAAACAATAAGTAGGCCTTTGGACATCCGATCATTTTAGGACTAATAACAGTAAGATTCCATAAAAGCGGATTCCAGTAGAAGATACAGTTTTCGTTTGTACGGACATGCATGTAATCAGAATAATTACTGGAACTCATCCAAGATCATCCTGCAGACACTTATTTAAAGAGCTAGGGAGCTTCACTGTAGCCTCACAATAGAAATTTATTATTAACATTCCGAACGAATTCAAAAGTAATAGCAGTGTACATGTCTACAACACTAGGAGAAAGGATGATCTTCACTACTCAAGGTTAAATCTAACTTTGGCTCAGAAGGGGGTAAATTTTGCTGCCACAAAAGTCTTTTGTCACTTACTTAATAGCATCAAAAGTCTGACGGATAGCCATATATCATTTAAAAGGAAATTAAAAGCATTTCTAAATGGCAACTCCTTCTACTCGTTAGATGAATTTTTGGATATAGTAAGTGGGTAATTTCCCCACCCCTCGCAAAGAAAATTGTCATGTAATATTTTGTGTAATGTAAAATCTTGTATTGACACCTTTTATTAACCTGACACGTTCCACATCATTACGAAGTATCGTATTCATGATATATGGAACAAGTACGAATCTAATCTAATCTAATCTAATGCCTAGTTACGAGTTAACAGGTATAGAAACGTAGTTTGTCTGCTGATGTGAGCGAGTGCAGGACTACCTTCGTCACGCACGCGCCGCGGCCTGTCTTCCTCGTAGGCCTCGTGGATCGTGTAATTCTTATCATGCAGCTCCAAATGAGCTTAGCACGATTGTATCACTCTGGAACAGAATTACTCCCCGCATAAATTTCTACTAATAGCAACAGTTAACCTGTAAATTCCAATTTGTGTTTGCGCACAGCTGTGAAACCAGATGCTACTGACATACCAGTTGAAAGTGTTTCTTTCCAAGGCCGCTCCAACTTCGCTTAATTCGGCTGAAACTAATACACTATCTGCCATAGTCCGGGTAGCAGACCAGAGTGGGTATGCCACAGTGAGACCTTCTCCGTGGTATCGATGCTCGCCTAACAGCCTACGAATCGTTAACGTCGTACTTGAAGCACCCCAGAGTAAATACAAGCCTTGTTCATCGCACCACTTCATCGCTTACTTCCCGAGTTAGCAGACTGTCTTGCCCCCAAGCTGCAAATACTGTAGTTGCATTATAATTTTTGTCCACGATGGCAGTAGAATCCGACCTTACAAGTTTTATTTGAGCATATTTTTCTTACATCAAATACTTGCCCTGTAAAGCGAGATCTTTCGTCCAAGAGGTGAATTATTTCAGCATCTAATGAGTATTTCATCTCTCGTTCGGATCTTCAGCTGCCATTCTCAGACTAGTGTATCACATTATTAGGGCTTCAGGAATATCGACTATTCAAATGTGTTAACTTCAATGTACTTATTTTCGCGTCTGTACTGTACACATTCCTTGTTTATGTGGCAGAAGTGTGAAACAAAGCGGGGGTTTGTGAAATAGCAGTAGAAAACAGAGCAAACATGATTCTCCATCAATCAGACCAAAGGCTATTACTCTATACAAATTCTATCGGTGTCTTGTTCAACAACTGATCATTTCGGTTACACTTCATACAGGGTTTCCCAAGAGGAAAGGTCGGTATTCAGGGATATGACAGGAACGATCTTTCAAAGCAAAAAGTCTAGTGAACATGGGCTGTAAAAAGCGCAACTTTCTCATCTTCGCTATTGTAAACACATCTCCTCTGCCGAAAAAGTGCTCATCGCTGTTAAGGTACGCGTTTTAGCCTTTTCTTCTTCGAATGACGTTTCCTGTTATATTCCTGAATATTGACCATTCCTTCTGAGACACCCCATACTGGGTAAGGCCTTTTCCATACGGTTAATAACAACGGAATAGAGAAAACAACAATCCAGGTGGTAACTGACTTGCAGATAGACGAGATTTCTGGCTACAGTTTTCGGTTAAGAGGAGGAATCTTCATTTATCTAATCTTCTAGGGAGCAGATGCAACTCGAAAGCTAAATTTTCAAAACATTGACCATTTTACTTTACTCCAGAATTAATTCAGTTCAGATTATATATTGAAGAACTATTTGCAGAATATTGCTGTCTGACAACTGAAGGCATCCGTACAGAATATTAGAATAACCCCCATAGTTTTGATACAAAAGCAACCTTCTGATATAACCGATTTCATATAATGATGATAGAAATGCTGCTTACAAGACTGGTATAGGTAGCAGTCACGAACAAGACGAAGACAAACTGTAGTTACCCAGTCGCACCATCATATCCCTTCGTATCAACACCTTCATACTACAGTCATACTGTCAGAAATCTATTTGTTGCGCTCACTACTAGCAACGGCGACTAAATATGGGTATTAAGCGTCTTAGAGATTCTGTTGGTGTTGAAATATATATTTGCTACATATCTGCAGAAATTCTTACTTTCTTTTTTCATGCAACACTTCATCAGTGGGAGAATTCGTGACGTCTCTGAAGACCAAATCATGCCGCCGAACGCCTGGGTAGAAATGCGTCGCTCCTCACAGAAGCGCTCGCGTAATGTCACTTTAATCTCCGGTGAATGTCGCGTCACCAGAACAACTGATAATGATTCTGTACAATTTCTCGTTTTGTTTGAAGATAAAAAGTTAGCTGATGTTGAGATTCAGTCTGCTTAAATACTATGCGTAACATACACACACATTAATAAAAGTTTAATGAGTGGAAGTCGAAGACATTATTTTACGTGGAGTTGAAAGTTGTTGTCTGAGAGTAGTGAACTGGTTTACTGAGAGTACGATGATCATTTTTCATCGAGTGCTGTATTTTATTTTTGCACAACAAAGAAGTGAGGAGAAGTGTAATTATATAGGATACTTCAAACAGAAAGTGTTTTATACACTACTGGCCATTAAAATTGCTACACCACGAAGATGATGTGCTACAGACGCGAAATTTAACCGACAGGAAGAAGATGCTATGATATGCAAATGATTAGCTTTTCAGAGCATTCACACAAGGTTGGCGCCGGTGGCGACACCTACAACGTGCTGACATGAGGAAAGTTTCCAGCTGTTTTCTCATACACAAACAGCAGTTGACCGGTGCTGCCTGGTGAAACGTTGTTCTGATGCCTCGTGTAAGGAGGAGAAATGCGTACCATCACGTTTCAGACTTTGATAAAGGTCGGATTGTAGCCTATCGCGTTTGCGGTTTATCGTATCGCGACATTGCTGCTCGCGTTGGTCGAGATCCAATGACTGTTAGCAGAATATGGAATCGGTGGGTTCAGGAGGGTAATACGGAACGCCGTGCTGGATCCCAACGGCCTCGTATCACTAGCAGTCGAGACGACAGGCATCTTATCCGCATGGCTGTAACGGATCGTGCTGCCACGTCTCGATCCCTGAGTCAACAGATGGGGACGTTTGCAAGACAATAACCATCTGCACGAACAGTTCGAGGACGTTTGCAGCAGCATGGACTATCAGCTCGGAGACCATGGCTGCGGTTACCCTTGACGCTGCATCACAGGAGCGCCTGCGATGGTGTACTCAACGACGAACCTGGGTGCACGAATGGCAAAACTTAATTTTTTCGGGTGAATCCATGTTTTGTTTACAGCATCATGATGGTCGCATCCGTGGTGGCGACATCACGGTGAACGCACATTGGAAGCGTGTATTCGTCATCTCCAAACTGGCTTATCACCCATCATGATGTTAGGGGGTGCCATTGGTTACACATCTCGGTCACCTCTTGTTCGCATTGACGGCACTTTGAACAGTGGACGTTACATTTCAGATGTGTTACGACCCGTGGCTCTACCCTTCATTCGATCCCTGTGATACCCTACATTTCAGCAGGATAATGCACGACTGCATATTTCAGGTCCTGTACGGGCTTCTCTGGATGCAGAAAATGTTAGACTGCTGCCCTGGCCAGCACATTCTCCAGATCTCTCACGAATTTAAAAGGTCTGGTCAATGGTGGTCGAGCAACTGGCCCATCACAATACGCCAGTCACTACTCTTGATGAGCTGTGGTATGGTGTTGAAGCCGCATGGGCAGCTGAACCTGTACATGCCATCTAAGCTCTGTTTGACTCAATACCCAGGCGTATCAAGGCTGTTATTACAGCCAGAGGTGGTTGTTCTGTGTACGGATTTCTCAGGATATATGCACACAAATTGCGTGAAAATGTAATCACATGTCAATTCTAATGTAATGTATTTGTCCAATGAATACCCGTTTATCATATGCATTTCTTCTTGGTGTAGCAATTTTAATGTCCAGTAGTGTAGATGAGATTGAATAGATTTTTGCGTGAGTGACGAATTTTGTTTACTGTCAGTAAAATTTTTCCGGGTATGAGACCGCACTGTCAATGTGTAAAATCCTCTGACGTTTCGGCCATTGTTGCAAATGGCCTTCGTCAGGGTAATGGAAATGATCGTATGGTGTGAGTGGCCGGGAGTTCCCAGGAGGGAAGTTGGGCCCCCAAGTGTGAGACTTATTGAGTGCGACGCCACACTGGGCGACTTGCGCGTCGACAATAGGGATGAAATGATAATGAGGGCAGCATAACGATCAGTCCCCCAGCCGGGAATCGAAACCGGGCTCTCGTGCGTGGCATTCCAACGAGCTGACCATTCAGCTATTAGGTTTTTTTTTCTTTATTGTTTTTTTAAACACCTTGTACAAAGGTGGGCTGTCACCAGCATAATACGCTGCTCTTCAGCCGTGAGTGGTGCAATAAATGACATGTGGTTGGTACAGATAATACAATAAAAATGGCGGGTAAATACTTTAGACACGAAAAACAAGATACATGAAGCCGTTCACACTGGACAAGAAATAACACTAAAACCTGTTGACACGGCGCACAAAACACGGACGACTGCGACAGCACAGGTGAACGGTGGTGGCGTGATGGCGAAAGAACGCTAAACACAAACACGAAGGCACACACACTAGACACTGATGGTGATGATCTCCCGCGCGCGCATGTCCACTGAGCGTGTACGAGTCCGGGGACCTGCCAAGAGAGGAGGAGGGGGGGTGGGAGAGGTGAGAGCAGAGATTCCACGGGCAGGGGAGATATGGGGGAGGGAGGAAGGGAGGAAGGGGGAGGGGAAGCCCGGGGGAAGAGGGGTGGAGGAAGGGGGGATGGGGGAAAGGGAGAGAGAAGGGAGGGAGGGTGCCCATAGGAAAAGACACAGGAAGTGGGAGGGGAGGATCCAAGTTTTATAGGAGGGGTAGATGGAGGGGAAGAGGACATCATCAGGGAGGGGGAGCTGGCGGAAGACACCTTGGGAGAGGGTAAGGAGGGTGGAGAGGTGGAGACCGGGTGGGACGTGGGAATACAGGCGCAGCAGTGGGCGGGGGTCAGCTGTTAGGGCAGACTTCGTCAGGGTATTCTTTTTTCCCCCTAATGACACTGTGGTGACATACCCAGCAGAACTTTATTGACTGTGACAACGCTCACGGAAACCCATTCTCACATTAAGTTTTATATGCTGTGAGCTGTGGTAAAAAAAAATGCTGTTTTGTAGAGCACGCCGCAGCGCGTTGTGTGAAGCAGTCGCCCTCCGTTTCTGGAGGTGGCGCCGCTGTGGCAATCGCAGCTTTGGTGTCTCCCTCTGGTGGGAAAGGTGAAAGGTTGCCTGTTGACGTGCATTTAAGGGGCGCTATGAGCTCGCCAGAGGGTCAGTCTGGGTCAGTCCCTCGTCCCCAGCTTGCTAGTCTGTCTCTCGTCCGAATTTGTGAGGCAGTTAGTGTCTGTCTGTTGTCCGGAGTGCTACTATGTCTTTCGTTCGGATCAATCTTTACGGCCGGATAAATGAGAGTCTTTCCACTCCGCCAGTAAGAGAACTCAGCTAGTGGTCGCCCGGTCGGGGCTGAGTTCCTGCTTCTGAGTCTGTGGGGTTAGGCCGCCAGTCTGCTCGAGTTGCTCGGGCAACAGCCATTGGCGACTGGTTGGTCGGTCGCGCACTGAGACACGAGATGACTTGCCCGCCTTGAGCGTCGGCGCGTGTGAGGTCACCACGTGAGTCCAGTGGGCCGCGGCGTATAGCGAGGGGTAGTGGCTTCGCGGTCGACACGAGAGCAACAGAAGTCAAACCACGACATCGGTCTGGCCGGTGCGAGCTGCGACGCCGTGAGACGGGAGATCGGCGCGCCTTCCTGCGTCCGTTGAAGCGGCTGGCAGCGGAAGGTTCGGGAGAGCGTTGGGTGTGCTGCGCCAGGTCTTAGCCAGAAATCGCAGTTTATTAGAAGTTAAGTGATTGGAGATATGTTTTTTCATTTACTTGTTAAATTCTACTTGTTTTCTTGGTGACGTCACCAGCCGCTTTGTTTTGGGGTCGTCCCACCATTCTTCTCCGTTTGCCCACCCGCGGGAAGGTGGTTATTTGTGAACTGGGTGGTCCCTTTTTCCCTTGTGGAGTTGCGGAGGTTTAGAGCAATCTACGGTTCGGGTTGTTCAGTAATCCCCCCGTCAAAAGGCCATATGTTAATAGCTGCCTCTGTCATGTTTGTCGGATTCGGTGCTAACGAATTTATAGAATTAAGGTGCAAAGGCCGAATTCCTGAAGTACGCTTTTATCTTGCCTATCATATTGCGAGGCGCTATTTGTGTAATGTAGAGCATGTTGTACATTTTATGTAAGTCTGAATTTCATGGGTTTTATTTAAATAGTTATTTTTATAAAGTTGCCACCCTTCCACCGTAAGAGTCCTTTTAAAAGCAAATTGCACTTTCGGTGGCAAGTAATTTCTTAGTGTGAATGTTTGTACCATTTCCATCCCTCTTTCGGGGTGCATAGTTAATGTGTTTGCGCGAGTTGTGGCCGGCCTTGGTGGCCGAGCGGTTCTAGGCGCTCAGTCCGGAACCGCGCGACTGCTACAGTCGCAGGTTCGAATCCTGCCTCGGGCATTGATGTGTGTGATGTCCCTAGGTTAGTTAGGTTTAAGTAGTTCTAAGTTCTAGGGGACTGATGACCACAGCTGTTAAGTCCCATAGTGCTCAGAGCCATTTGAACCATTTTTTGTGCGAGTTGTTAAAATTTTTAGTTTAAAGTAATCCGGTGTGTTGCAGATTTGCACCAGTGTAGTCTTTCAGAGGATGTTGTGAGCGTTCGTGACTACGGCCGTGTTGAAAGGGAGCAGCAAGCTTCTCAGCCTGAAGGCTGATACTGTCAATATTGTTCTTTCTGCTTCTAAATAAAATTGTAACTTGATATTTCGAGAGTGCTTTACTGCTTATAAATTTTAAATCTGTTTTTGAAAAGGCTTTTATGAATAAAATTCCCATTTATTAAAGGTAATTTCATTTTCATCATTTACTCTCTGGCAACTACTTCGACGCTCACCTAGTGCGATTGAATGTGTTAATGTTCTTGATGAATCGCTAGTAAATGAAGTAAATTCTCTAAGAAAAGATTTTGAAGGTAAATTCACGGTTCATGCTGTTTGCTGTATCTGCATATACGATATCTTTGCGATTAGCGGCTGATAATTGAATTAGTTGAAGGGAAGTTAAGTTATACTAGTTTACTTTCGCCATCCGTCCTAATCGTCTAAAGTCTGCGCCCGATCAACGATTTTGAAACAGTTCGTGAAGACATGCTGTAGCACTTCGTGCGCTATGTGTTGGACAGCCAACACATGGGTACCACAGGTTCCTTCTAGTCTGCAGAGGAACATCTTCTAACATCCGCAGAAGGTGATCTGTTGGGAGGCTGCGATACTTGTGTGCGTTTAGTATTCCGTCTCTGAAAAACGCCCAATGAGCTGCTGGTTCAGTATTCCACATCACATTTACACTTCATGGATGC
Source organism: Schistocerca nitens (assembly GCF_023898315.1). NCBI lineage: Eukaryota > Metazoa > Arthropoda > Insecta > Orthoptera > Acrididae > Schistocerca > Schistocerca nitens. Next base: position 13,028,440 of record NC_064620.1, read on the forward strand.
TGACGGACCACATGACGAAGCAAACGGGGAATGTCAAGAGACCATTAATGTTTGTTTTGGCTGTTTGCCTGGCCATGATTGGTGAATGTGGCTTCGTCACTAAACAAGGCATATGATACATTTGGAGTACCCTATCTTAATGCCCATGCAAAGAAGTTACCACGATTCTCATAATCGTGTCCATTCAGATCTTGATGGAGAGAGATGGATATGTATAGAACCTATATCGATGGAGGTTGTGTAGGGCGCTTGCCTCAGAAAAATGGTTCAAATGACTCTGAGCACTATGCGGCTTAACTTCCGAGGTCATCAGTCGCCTAGAACTTAGAACTAATTAAACCTAACTAACCTAAGGACATCACACACATCCATGCCCGAGGCAGGATTCGAACCTACGACCGTAGCGGTCACGCGGTTCCAGACTGAAGCGCCTAGAACCGCACGGCCACACCGGCCGGCCGCTTGCCTCACTCATGCCACTTCCTCGTGCGATTGCGCGGGAGCTAATGAGGAGATCAACTGCAACAGCAGCAAGAACATAAATGTCTCTCTCTTCTGCCCCACTTGTTTCCTTCTGTTACTATGTCTCGGTGTTACACTACCACATTCATGTAACTGGTTGGAGAGATTGATAAATAATTGCCTAGATGGTTGACATGTATTGGAATATCTTGCCGCATACACCGTACAAGAATGAATTGCGTTCTTCCTTCGCTGTCCCTACATAATGAACATGCCGTCTTTTTCTTCGTGCGCTGAAGACATACTGCTGGGACTGTGAGACACTAACTGTCTAGCAAGTCGCAGTGAGCTCAAGAAACATAAAAGAACACTGTGAGCAGACACAACAACGTCGTGCCTGTCGATCACGCAGATTGAATAGCACAAACAAGGGTGAGTGTGGAAACTTTGCACAGTACGGTATCTCGTAAACAACACGCACTACACACCTGCAACGAACACAACTGACATTTTAATTTACCCTACTTTTAGTTTACCAATAGGGATTGTTCCATTTAAAAAAGTGCAACTTTGCACACTAACCGTCCAGCAAGTATCTAGCAACTGCCTGAGTGTTATTACTATCAACAATATGAGCCCCTGACTACCAATGCATTCTGTGAAAGCCGCACATGAATAGCACTTTCCATTTCCGCAATAATTGCGATGAAAGTTTTAGGTGATTCATCCTATTTCTCTCTCTCTCTCTCTCTCTCTCTGACTGGAGGAAAAAATGTCCTATGAACTTCAGAAATGCATAGTTTCCACGATATATGGCGCTGACGAATGGAAGTGCCTTGTCTATAGTCCACAGATGACGATTATACAGATGGATGATGCCAGTTATGGCAAAGACTGCTTTGTCAGTGAAGAGGACAGTGACAGAAATCTCATAATTGTGATGGTTTGGTGCAAAACCCACCGTCAAAATCCTTCCCATAGAGGGAAATCAGCTGTTGATAATTCCTGCACTCTTGCAGGTGATCCGAATAGTAGAAGACGCATAATCATACTTTGGCTTACACCATGTTGGCGGTACACTTGCCTGTGCTATGGTTCGTCTCAGTGTCTTATAGAAATCGGCCCTCCAAATTGGTATTCGAACAGTCCGCCACCACCTTGCATGTTCGTCTGTCTGAAAGGACCCATAATCACACAGACGCCTAAAAAGAGCTAGAAATGTTGTGTGATGTGTTTGGTGTCTGTGAGGGTACTTGTTTTGGTATAGCCGTGCTGCCCCTCGACCGTTTACATCTGCTTGCCGGACCAGTATGCAACTTACAGTACTCTGCGTCAATCACACAGCCTGCAACGCACGAGGAACACACGGCAGGCAGTCAGAGGAACTTCCATTCGTCGGCGCCATCTACCTTGGCGACGACGCATTTCCAGACACATGTTCAATGGACCTCTTTGTCAAGTACAGTCAGGAATCCGTCCCTGCCACTTGTCGGTTTTGTTAATGTTCACACTGTATATATGACAGCTTTACATTCAGTGCCCAAACTGAGAGACATTACGACGGAGCCAGTAACAAATAAATTCCTTTAAGAATGAATATTAAGAGCTCAGATGGAAACCCAGTTCTAAGCAAAGAAGGGAAAGCAGAAAGATGGAAGGAGTATATGTTGTTGTTGTGGTCTTCAGTCCTGAGACTGGTTTGATGCAGCTCTCCATGCTACTCTATCCTGTGCAAGCTTTTTCATCTCCCAGTACCTACTGCAACCTACATCCTTCTGAATCTGCTTAATGTATTCATCTCTTGGTCTCCCTAGAGGGTCTATACAAGGGCGATGTACTTGAGGACAATATTATGGAAATGGAAGAGGATGTAGATGAAGATGAAATGGGAGATATGATACTGCGTGAAGAGTTTGACAGAGCACTGATAGACCTGAGTCGAAACAAGGCCCCGGGAGTAGACAACATTCCATTTGAAACCACTGACAGCCTTGGGAGAGCCAGTGCTGACAAAACTCTACCATCTGGTGAGCAAGATGTATGAGACAGGCGAAATACCCTCAGACTTCAAGAAGAATATAATAATTCCAATCCCAAAGAAACCAGGTGTTGACAGATGTGAAAATTACCGAACTATCAGTTTAATAAGTCACAGCTCCAAAATACTAACGCGAATTCTTAACAGACGAATGGAATAACTGATAGAAGCCGACTTCGGGGAAGATCAGTTTGGACTCCGTAGAATGCTGGAACACGCGAGGCAATACTGACCCTACGACTTATCTTAAAAGAAAGATTAAGGAAAGGCAAACCTACGTTTCTAGCATTTGTAGACTTAGAGAAAGCTTTTGACAATGTTAATTGGAATACTCTCTTTCAAATTCTGAATGTGGCAGCGGTAAAATACAGGGAGCGAAAGGCTATTTACAATTTTTATAGAAACCAAATGGCAGTTATAAGAGTCGAGGGGCGTGAAAGGGAAGCAGTGGTTCGGAAGGGAATGAGACAGGATTGTAGCCTCTCCCCAATGTTATTCAATCTGTATATTGAGCAAGCAGTGAAGGCAACAAAAGAAAAATTCGGAGTAGGTGTTAAGATCCATGGAGAAGAAATAAAAACTTTGAGGTTCGCCGGTGACATTGTAATTCTGTCAGAGACAGCAAAGGAGTTGGAAGAGCAGTTGAAAGGAATAGATAGTGTCTTGAAAGGAGGATATAAAATGAACATCAACAAAAGCAAAACGAGGATAATGGAATGTAGTCGAATTAAGTCGGGCGATGCTGAGGGTATTAGATTAGGAAATGAGACACTTAAAGTAGTAAAGGAGTTTTGCTATTTGGGGAGCAAAATAACTGATGATGGTCGAAGTAGAGAGGATATAAAATGTAGACTGGCAATGGCAAGGAAATCGTTTCTGAAGAAGAGAAATTGTTAACATCGAGTATAGATTTAAGTGTCAGGAAGTCGTTTCTGAAAGTATTTGTATGGAGTGTAGCCATGTATGGAAGTGAAACGTGGACGATAAATAGTTTAGACAAGAAGAGAATAGAAGCTTTCGAAATGTGGTGCTACAGAAGAATGCTCAAGATTAGATGGGTAGATCACATAACTAATGAGGAGGTGTTGAATATAACTGCGGAGAAGAGAAGTTTGTGGCACAACTTGACCAGAAGAAGGGATCGGTTGGTAGGACATGTTCTGAGGCATCAAGGGATCACCAATTTAGCATTGGAGGGCAGCGTGGAGGGTAAAAATCGTAGAGGGAGACCAAGAGATGAATACACCAAGCAGATTCAGAAGGATGTAGTTTGCAGTAGGTACTGGGAGATGAAGAAGCTTGCACAGGATAGAGTAGCATGGAGAGCTGCATCAAACCAGTCTCAGGACTGAAGACCCCAACAAGCAATCAGATGTCGGAAACTCATGAACTTGACTAAGTCCGCCCGTGACGAAGGAGGTTCACAAAAAGTACGTTCCACATACATAGTTAAAACCAAAGGTAACTATAGTACCTACTGTTGTGACGTCCTGACGCTCACATTGAGCCAGTAAACAGCATGTAGCGCTATAATGTCTGCTTGGTGACCACTGTACACAACATGGAATGCTTCGTGTAGAGACAGGGAAGGAAGATAGTCATTGAGGTCTTAGAGACGGAGAACAAGCTCGCAGTGTTTCAAGCGTGGAGGTGAACATCGACTTTGGGCTTTGAAAGGAGCCACCGCAGGATTTTCCTGAAGCGATTTAGGGACGTGACGGGAAACCGAAATATGGATGGGCGGACGTGGATTTAAATCGTCATACTTTCTACAGCGAGGCTAGTTTCCTATAACTGCGCTACCTCGCTCAGTGCACACGGAGAGAACTATGACACATGCATCCCATTGAGGCGAGTGATCTTGAATTTCCCACGATTTCAAAATGCACATGACATTCTCCCATGAAATGACGCCGAATGGCGGCTGCTTTCGCAATTTGAGACTCGCAGCGGCTGGAGAAAGGGTGTTTCCTATCGTGACGTGCAACAGAGCGGCGGTATTGGCTGCCTGTAGTGGTTTGTGGTGATAGGTGTTTCCCTTCTTGAATTGCTAAGGCGAGAACTGACATATGTAAAGATCGATGCGGCAGGTTCCCATCGGGCCGTCGTGTGCAGGAGAGTGGAGTTTCTACTATTTGGAATTCTCCTGCAAGTGGAAGTGTTTTTGAGCTATCTGATGGCCAGTTGAGGTTACTCATATACTACCAGCTACCGTTTAGTGTGTGCTTATTGCTTGCGACACCCACAAGCTAACATTTGAGTGGTTTTGTGGTGAGTGTATGTGTTCCTGATCGGATATGGTATCACACCTTGGGAAACTAGTTGTGGCTCGCTTTGCGAGATTCCCCCAATGACGTGTGGTTGGTGATTTGGAACAATTACCTTCTCTGTGCGAATCACGCAAGATGTCAGTTACTAACAGTTGATCTATCTGGTGCTTTTCACTGCCAGTTATCAATTCAGATCTCTGAGTCCGTGGATTCAAATCCTGTAATGGTTATCTACATTATAATTGTATGAAGAACTTAGCCACTTCATTGATGGGGAAATGAGTTTTGCACGTCATTGGGGAGGAAATGGTCAGTATATCGCGCTTGTGTACTGCATGGAATCTTAAGCAACTACACCGAAGAGCCAAAGAAACTGGCACACCTGCCTAACATCGCGTAGGGCCCCAGTGAGCACGCAGAAGTGCTGCAACTCGAAGTGGCATGGACTCCACTAGCGTCTGAAGTAGTGCTAGATGGAGTTGACACCATAAATCCGTAAGAGTACGAGGGGTGGAGATCTCTTCTGAATAGCACGTTGCAAGGCGTCCCAGATATGCTCAATAATGTTCATGTCTAGGGAGCTTGGTGGCCAGCGGAAGTGTTTAAACTCAGAAGAGTGTTCCTGGAGCCACTCTGTAGCAAATGTGGACATGTGGGATGTCGTATTGTCCTGATGGGATTGCCCAAGTCCATCAGAACGCACAATGGAAATGAATGGGTGCAGGTGGTCAGACGGGATGCTCACGCACGTGCCACCTCTCACAGTCGTATGTAATATATCAGGGGTCTCATATACTCCAACTGCACACGCTCCACACCATTACAGAGCTACCAACAGCTTGAACAGTTCCCTGCTGACATGCACGGTCCATAGATTCATGAGTTTGTCTCCATACCCGTACACGTCGATCCGTGCGAATTTGAAATGAGATTCGTCCGACCAGGCAACCTGTTTCTAGTCATAAACAGTCCAATGTCGGTATTTACGGTCCCAGGCAAGGTGTAAAGCTTCGTGCCGTGCAGTCATCAAGGGTACACGAGTGGGCCTTCGGCTCCGAAAGCCCATATCGATGATGTTTTGTTGAACGGTTCCCACGCTGGCACTTGTTGATGGCCTGGGAAAATCCCCACTTCATTTCTCCCTCGGAGATGCTGTGTCCCATCGCTCGTGCGCCAATAACACGTTCAAACTCACTTAAATCTTGATAACCTGCAATTTTAGTAGCAGTAACCGATCGAAAAATGGGTCAGACTCCGGTTATATACACTCCTGGAAATTGAAATAAGAACACCGTGAATTCATTGTCCCAGGAAGGGGAAACTTTATTGACACATTCCTGGGGTCAGATACATCACATGATCACACTGACAGAACCACAGGCACATAGACACAGGCAACAGAGCATGCACAATGTCGGCACTAGTACAGTGTATATCCACCTTTCGCAGCAATGCAGGCTGCTATTCTCCCATGGAGACGATCGTAGAGATGCTGGATGTAGTCCTGTGGAACGGCTTGCCATGCCATTTCCACCTGGCGCCTCAGTTGGACCAGCGTTCGTGCTGGACGTGCAGACCGCGTAAGACGACGCTTGATACAGTCCCAAACATGCTCAATGGGGGACAGATCCGGAGATCTTGCTGGCCAGGGTAGTTGACTTACACCTTCTAGAGCACGTTGGGTGGCACGGGATACATGCGGACGTGCATTGTCCTGTTGGAACAGCAAGTTCCCTTGCCGGTCTAGGAATGGTAGAACGATGGGTTCGATGACGGTTTGGATGTACCGTGCACTATTCAGTGTCCCCTCGACGATCACCAGTGGTGTACGGCCAGTGTAGGAGATCGCTCCCCACACCATGATGCCGGGTGTTGGCCCTGTGTGCCTCGGTCGTATGCAGTCCTGATTGTGGCGCTCACCTGCACGGCGCCAAACACGCATACGACCATCATTGGCACCAAGGCAGAAGCGACTCTCATCGCTGAAGACGACACGTCTCTATTCGTCCCTCCATTCACGCCTGTCGCGACACCACTGGAGGCGGGCTGCACGATGTTGGGGCGTGAGTGGAAGACGGCCTAACGGTGTGCGGGACCGTAGCCCAGCTTCATGGAGACGGTTGCGAATGGTCCTCGCCGATACCCCAGGAGCAACAGTGTCCCTAATTTGCTGGGAAGTGGCGGTGCGGTCCCCTACGGCACTGCGTAGGATCCTACGGTCTTGGCGTGCATCCGTGCGTCGCTGCGGTCCGGTCCCAGGTCGACGGGCACGTGCACCTTCCGCCTACCACTGGCGACAACATCGATGTACTGTGGAGACCTCACGCCCCACGTGTTGAGCAATTCGGCGGTACGTCCACCCGGCCTCCCGCATGCCCACTATACGCCCTCGCTCAAAGTCCGTCAACTGCACATACGGTTCACGTCCACGCTGTCGCGGCATGCTACCAGTGTTAAAGACTGCGATGGAGCTCCGTATGCCACGGCAAACTGGCTGACACTGACGGCGGCGGTGCACAAATGCTGCGCAGCTAGCGCCATTCGACGGCCAACACCGCGGTTCCTGGTGTGTCCGCTGTGCCGTGCGTGTGATCATTGCTTGTACAGCCCTCTCGCAGTGTCCGGAGCAAGTATGGTGGGTCTGACACACCGGTGTCAATGTGTTCTTTTTTCCATTTCCAGGAGTGTAGTTGTGTTGTATAGGCGTTTCCGACCGCAGCGCCGTATTCTGTCTGTTTACATATGTCTGTATTTGAATACGAATGCCTATACCACTTTCTTTGGCGCTTCAGTGAGTATTTCAGTGTGGGTGTCATATAATGAAGACCGGCTGCAGCACTTGGGGCTGAACTGTCATTCGGTCGGGCGTGTCCCTGTTTGGATAGTCTGAGGACGTCTGTTTCGCAGACGTCGTATCCGAGCGAGTGTTGAGTTTCGCTGGCCGTATTTACGAACTTTTGTTAATTTTCTGGCTATTTTTTTTACAAAAATTTTATCTTGCTGGCTGTGATTCTTAAATGAGTTTTTATTGCACTCATGTCTGTACGTCTTATTTAAGCTGTTGATTTCTGTCGAAAAGCGACTGGCTTGGCTGGACGTCTGTCAACACGTGGTACGGAACAGCCTACTTTCCATATCGAGCTTGTCCGCTTTGTTCAGCTGGTATGCTGAGCTGTCAGCAGCAAAATGCTACAGCGAGAGTTGTTCTGATTCTGTCAGTGATAAATCAGCGTCAGTGAGCCGTCTAATAGCAAAGCCGCTGACACATCGTTACGTTCTGCTGCCAGTTTCGATTACGCTAATATCTGTCCAGTTGTAAACAGGCGAAGGCCCAGATGTTGACCTAGATTAAGCTACGGGTAGCACCGTTTAGCACGAATGGGTTTTATGCCTGACATTTGCAGGTCATATCGTTCGACAAACGCCTGCTGGATTAGTTGTAAATGACCCTGTCGTCATTAAAAAGTAATGAAACTGAATGAACGCTCTAGCTAAGTGAGCGTCACTATTGTGTTTATTAATTCATGGTAACCATTATTAAAAAAAAAAGGCCAACGGCCTTGCCGCAGTGGTAACACCGGTTCCTGTCAGATCACCGAAGTTAAGCAGTGTCGATCTGGACTGGCACTTGCATGGGTGACCATCCGGTCTGCCGAGCGCTGTTGGCAAGCGGGGTTCACTCAGCCATTGTGAGGCAAACTGAGGAGCTACTTGATTGAGAAGTAGCGGCTCCGGTCTCGTAAACTGACATACGGCCGTGAGAGCGGTGTGCTGACCACAAGCCCCTCCATATCTACATCTACATCTACATTTATACTCCCCAAGCCACCCAACGGTGTGTGGCGGAGGGCACTTTACGCGCCACTGTCATTACCTCCCTTTCCTGTTCCAGTCGCGTATGGTTCGCGGGGAGAACGACTGCCGGAAAGCGTCTGTGCGCGCTCGAATATCTCTAATTTTACATTCGTGATCCTCTCTGGAGGTATAAGTAGGGGGGAAGTAATATATTCCATACCTCATCCAGAAACGCACCCTCTCGAAACCTGGACAGCAAGCTACACCGCGATGCAGAGCACCTCTCTTGCCGAGTCTGCCACTTGAGTTTGCTAAACATCTCCGTAACGCTATCACACTTACAAAATAACCCTGTGACGAAACGCGCAGCTCTTCTTTGGATCTTCTCTGCTTCCTCTGTCAACCCGACCTGGTACGGATCCCACACTGATGAGCAATACTCAAGTATACGTCGAACGAGTGTTTTGTAAGCCACCTCCTTTGTTGATGGACTTCGTTTTCTAAGGACCCTCCCAATGAATCTCAACCTGGCACCCGCCTTACAAACAATTAATTTTATATGATCATTTCACCTCAAATCGTTCCGTACGCATACTCCCAGATATTTTGCAGAAGTAACTGCTACCAGTGTTTGTTCCGCTATCATATAATCATACAATAAAGGATACTTCTTTCTACGTATTCGCAATACATTACATTTGTCTATGTTAACGGCCAGTTGCCACTCCCTGCACCAAGTGCCTATCCGCTGCAGATCTTCCTGCATTTCGCTGCAATTTTCGAATGCTGCAACTTCTCTGTATACTACAGCATCATCCGCGAAAAGCCGAATGGAACTTCCAACACCATCTACTAGGTCATTTCATCCAGGGTCGCCTGTAGGCTAAGGATGACATGGCGGCCGGTCGATGCCGTTGGGCCTTCATGGCCTGTTCGGACGGAGTTTAGCTTTTAGTTTAGTTCTATCCATTAAAAAAATATGCCCGCCGGGTACATGCTAATACCTTTGTTCTGTAGGTAACTATCCCTGTTAAGTGATTTGGTATCAGTAATCATGGAACCTGTGTGTTTATCAGTACCACCAAGTGGTTGCATTTCTGTGAAGCGTCAGACATACCGTGCGAGGTGGCGCAGTGGTTAGCACACTGGACTCGCATTCGCGAGGACGACGGTTCAATCCCGTCTCCGGCCATCCTGATTTAGGTTTTCCGTGATTTCCCTTAATCGCTTCAGGCAAATGCCGGGATGGTTCCTTCGAAAGGGCACGGCCAACTTTCTTCCCCATCCTTCTCTGCTACGATCGGATTGATGACCTCGATGTCTGGCCCCCTCCCTGAAATGACCCAATAATGCGGTATAAACTAATTGTGCGGGTAGAATTACAAACCGTATGATATCAAATTGAAGTGTATTGTTTGTCCTGTCAGTTAATTTTTATTGAAGCAAGAATTTTGTTTTCTTGAAGCCTTTATTCAGTGGTGGTCATTGGAGGTATTTTTGATCGTCTATATATCACTGGTCACGCGAAAATTTCTGTTTGTACACTCCTGGAAATTGAAATAAGAACACCGTGAATTCATTGTCCCAGGAAGGGGAAACTTTATTGACACATTCCTGGGGTCAGGTACATCACATGATCACACTGACAGAACCACAGGCACATAGACACAGGCAACAGAGCATGCACAATGTCGGCACTAGTACAGTGTATATCCACCTTTCGCAGCAATGCAGGCTGCTATTCTCCCATGGAGACGATCGTAGAGATGCTGGATGTAGTCCTGTGGAACGGCTTGCCATGCCATTTCCACCTGGCGCCTCAGTTGGACCAGCGTTCGTGCTGGACGTGCAGACCGCGTGAGACGACGCTTCATCCAGTCCCAAACATGCTCAATGGGGGACAGATCCGGAGATCTTGCTGGCCAGGGTAGTTGACTTACACCTTCTAGAGCACGTTGGGTGGCACGGGATACATGCGGACGTGCATTGTCCTGTTGGAACAGCAAGTTCCCTTGCCGGTCTAGGAATGGTAGAACGATGGGTTCGATGACGGTTTGGATGTACCGTGCACTATTCAGTGTCCCCTCGACGATCACCAGTGGTGTACGGCCAGTGTAGGAGATCGCTCCCCACACCATGATGCCAGGTGTTGGCCCTGTGTGCCTCGGTCGTATGCAGTCCTGATTGTGGCGCTCACCTGCACGGCGCCAAACACGCGTACGACCATCATTGGCACCAAGGCAGAAGCGACTCTCATCGCTGAAGACGACACGTCTCCATTCGTCCCTCCATTCACGCCTGTCGCGACACCACTGGAGGCGGGCTGCACGATGTTGGGGCGTGAGCGGAAGACGGCCTAACGGTGTGCGGGACCGTAGCCCAGCTTCATGGAGACGGTTGCGAATGGTCCTCGCCGATACCCCAGGAGCAACAGTGTCCCTAATTTGCTGGGAAGTGGCGGTACGGTCCCCTACGGCATTGCGTAGGATCCTACGGTCTTGGCGTGCATCCGTGCGTCGCTGCGGTCCGGTCCCAGGTCGACGGGCACGTGTACCTTCCGCCGACCACTGGCGACAACATCGATGTACTGTGGAGACCTCACGCCCCACGTGTTGAGCAATTCGGCGGTACCTCCACCCGGCCTCCCGCATGCCCACTATACGCCCTCGCTCAAAGTCCGTAAACTGCACATACGGTTCACGTCCACGCTGTCGCGGCATGCTACCAGTGTTAAAGACTGCGATGGAGCTCCGTATGCCACGGCAAACTGGCTGACACTGACGGCGGCGGTGCACAAATGCTGCGCAGCTAGCGCCATTCGACGGCCAACACCGCGGTTCCTGGTGTGTCCGCTGTGCCGTGCGTGTGATCATTGCTTGTACAGCCCTCTCGCAGTGTCCGGAGCAAGTATGGTGGGTCTGACACACCGGTGTCAATGTGTTCTTTTTTCCATTTCCAGGAGTGTATTTGCAGTGATGTCAATCAATGACATTGTTATTTGGAGTGAGAAGAAAGTTAAGATGGTACAAAAGATAGAATTAGTCATTCAGATTTCCGTCTCAGAACAAGAGCGCTTTCGCTTTCTATTTGTCTTACGGTCTGAAAAATTTCGGGTTTTGCGCCGTAGCTGATACAGACGCCGCTCTGGTTAAACTGGGTAAAGTGATGACGTCTGTCACCGATTTCACTCTCAAGATGTTGGTGGTCGAAACTCTGGTCAGAAAATTCGAAAGTAAATAAATAAAAAAAAGCAAGATTGCTGTAACCTAACCGATTTTTAGTCCCAAAACCCGGAAAACAACTCACCAGTCATATGTTTTGGCTCACCATTAGACTTCTTTCTCCGGTGTTACATGAAAACATAAATGTTTTCTACTTCTGTAAACTCAGGGGAGAAATTAGTAGCAAAAATTCTTGCAGCGCCCAAATACTGACAGAATCCGCCACAAATTTTCCATCAAACAAACGATTCCGGTTCTGCGTCAAAAGTAATGGTGCTCATTTTGACCATTTATTGTAACACTGACCAGAGGAATGGACTGAAAAACATTCAACAAAGTGTTATTCTCAATCAGACCAAGTGACCTTCTGAATAGTTCGTATTCACTCAATATGCATGTCCGATAGTTCATTGCTTATCGAAATATATTTGTTAATATCATCAACATACTTATCAGCTTGAGAATCGGATACATGAACACTCAGTGAACAAAATTACATATACGGTGTTTCACAGTTCATGCTGCACATTTCTAGAGTTTGTAGAAGCGACTTGTTCGGTCAAGTTTTGCGTAGGAACCTACGTCCGGAACGTTATCCGACGACGCTGCGGAAAGTCAGAGTTCAAATCTTCATTACTGATACTCGATTTAACATCTTCCTACTCATGAGTGTCACCGAAAAGCAGCTACGCCGATAATTTCAGGTTTTTAATGTTGAAGTCTCGTCGTTATAATAAAAATTTTCCTTCTCAAAATAACTTAAGAGACAAATAAAAGTGGCATGAACGATACTGTCTGCCTATTACGAGTTTATGTTGAAGAATAGTTAGCATTTATAAGCTTTTGTATGCAGCGCACACTTGGTCATCAAAACTATCCGGACACCTGGCTGAAAATGACTTAAATGTTCGTGGCGCCCTCCATCGCTAATGCCGGAATTCAGTATGGTTTTGGCCCACCCTTAGCCTTGATTACAGCTTCCACTCTCGCAGGCATACGTTCAATCAGGTGCTGGAAGGTTTCTGGGGGATGAAGCTGTTTCTTCACCGAGTGCTGCACTGAGGAGAGGTATCGATGTCGGTCGGTGAGGCCTGGCATGAAATCGGCGTTCCAAAACGAACCAAACGTGTTCTATAGGACTCAGGTCAGGACTCTGTGCAGGCCAGTCCATTACAGGGATGTTATTGTCGTGCAACCACTCCACCACAGGCCGTGCATTATGAACAGGTGCTCGATTGTGTTGTAAGATGCAATCGCCATCCCCGAATTGCTCTTCAACAGCGAGAAGCCAGAAGGTGCTTAAAACATCAGTGTAGGCCTGTGCTGTTGATAGTGCCACACAAAACAAGTAGTGCGAGCCCCCCCCATGAAAAACACGACCATACCATAACACCACCGCCTCCGAATTTTACTGTCTTTTTACTACACACTCTGGCAGATGACGTTCAGCGGGCATTCGCCATACCCACACCCTGTCGCCACATTGTGTACCGTGATTCGTCACCCCATACAACGTTTTTCCACTGTTTAATCGTCCAACGTTTACGCTCTTACACCAAGCGAGGCGTCGTTTGGCATTTACCGGTGAGATGTGTGGATTATGAGCATCCGCTTGACCATGAAATCCACGTTTTCTCACCTCCTGCCTAACTTTTCATAGTACTTGCAGTGGATCCAGATGCAGTTTGGAATTCCCGTGTGATGGTCTGGACAGATGTCTGCCTATTACACATTACGACCATCTTAAACTCTCGGCGGTCTCTGTCAGTCAACAGACGAGGTCGGCCAGTACGCTTTTGTGCTGTACGTGTCCACGTTTCCACTTCACTATCACATCGGAAACAATGGACCTAGGGATGTATAGGCGTATGGAAATCCCGCATATAGACGTATGACGCAAGTGACACCCGATCACCTGACCACGTTCGAAGTACCCTGAGTTCTACGGAGCGTCCTATTCTGCTCTCTCACGATGTCAAACGACTACTGAGGTCGCTGATATGGAGTACCTGGCAGTAGGCAGCAGTACAATTTACCTAATATAAAAAACGTGTTTTTGGGGGTGTCCGAATACTTTTGATCACATAGTGTAACATCGACTAAACTGCAATACGCCCAAGAATACATATGACGAACTTCTACGGCGAGAGCCGTAGAGATTTTTTTACGTAAACATTTCTCATTGAAGCATTATTTTGAATGTATACATTCTGTTCTGATGGTAATTCATGCAAGAACCTTCGAAGCCTATCTAATTTATTTTTCTGATAGATTTATGAAAATAAGAAACTAGTAGTGTCTATGGGATGAAAGTTTTGATGAAGTTAGTTGTGCGAGTATATACATTCTCCATTGAGGTTCCATGTTTGAGCTTTACTTTGTCTGACTTAGCTCACCTACGAGTTTCACACGTTCTCGGTTTTTCGTGTTCTGCCGTGTGCAGATATTTCCTACTTCATATAGGGTACGCTTTAAAGTAATGTCTGAATTTTAAAAAAGTATAGCGAACTGTCATTTACTTACATTTATTTGATGTAATGATATACAAATAAAACGCTTTTGCAAAGGACAAAGGTAGACTTATAAATTAAAAAGAACTGTTGGTTGGTTGTTTGGGGAAGGAGACCAGACAGCGTGGTCATCGGTCTCATCGGATTAGGGAGGGATGGGGAAGGACGTCGGCCGTGCCCTTTCAGAGGAACCATCCCGGCATTTGCCTGGAGTGATTTAGGGAAATCACGGAAAACCCAAATCAGGATGGCCGGACGCGGGATTGAACCGTCGTCCTCCCGAAAGAACTGTTATTGTTTATAAGTAGAACATGCAAAATAAGTAAATTTGTTTCTTGACGAGATCTCAACTGCTATTGGGTCATGTAAAAAACTGTGACAAGCTACGACCTGAAAGTACCGTATGAGAACTAGAGTTAAAACTATAAGAAACCATTCTGCGAGTTTGTCTTCCTACTCTGACGTGTTCGTGAAAGTAAAGATTGAACCCAGGCGGCGTCGAGTGTTTGGTATAAATTGATACCTGTGTACAAACTATTTCGCCAACACTCGAAGAAATAACGAACGTTTTGCTTACCTGAACTATACCCGGTGAGCACCTGACTGCTTGCGGACTATGGTGTGGGACGCTGGCTGCCAACGGACTCTTCGCAGCGCCGCCATCCTGCATTTCTCACTCAGGAACACTTTAAGCGCTCCGCAGCTGCTTCCAAGCCACTGCTTCGCCCTCGCTGCGCGCTACAGAGCTGACTATCGAGCTGAGTGCAGCGCAAGTAAAGTCGGTGCAGAATTTCAAAGTAACTTGAGGTGTCGATGAAAGTAAAGAGAATGAATAACATGGATGCTAATACATTTATAATGAACTAAGATGACAGAGAGTGCGTTGTGTTATACGGCAATCGCAGAACTTGCGTGGTTACTCCGCAACGTAATGTAGGTAGCAAAATAAAGCAAATAAACTTTAAGGAAGGTCCTGTCTCCAGGCAGAAAACTTAACGGACCTTGGAAACAAATACAAAAACCATTTGAACAGTATACCTCTAAATGTCAAGAACGAGCTTTCTGTAACGAGCGTTCTGTATTTATGTCTAACATTTTTCTTTCAGCTGAACCATCGTGCGCTGTGCTCAGGTATCACCGATTGTGTTGTGTAGCTGTTCAGTGATTTCTGAACCTGTTGAGCACCTAGGGCTTACCTGAAGGACGTCCTGGTCTTCCTGCAGCGCCATATATCAGTCCGGATAGACAAGTTCTTGCTTGGATCCCACTTCCCGGGCTCATATGCTCGTCATTCTGTTGTGTCATCACCCGTCACTCGAGGTCTCCTTGCTGTCAACGGTTCTACATCTAGGCACGTAATATATTGTGATATGGAATAAAAAAATCCAAAACTGCAACCATTATTCCTTACATAAAACCCTGTTTTTTCTTAACAATGAAATGACTGTGTGTTGAGAATTATATAAAAAATCGAAGAAGACAATGCAGCTCTAAGGTGAGCAAAAGACAATACCGATGTAAATGAAAGAAAAACTGTTTTGTAATATGCAAAATGAAATTCTGTACCATCTTTTGTAAAGTAGATCATTGAATTGTTAGTGTAAATATGTGTTAGCTGAAAACGAGCATGTGTGTTACAAACTGTTAACAGCAACCATCTTACTACATGTTGAACGGCATCGCCAAGTTAGCCATTAAATTGTGTAAAGGCCTTTTTTTTGGGGGGGGGGGCATTTATAGTAATAAGTAATATTTAATAAAAAAAAGTTCTTTGCAGTTTGACCTTCATAAATGTTAAATATGTCAATTTTGCGCTCTTAAACAATCGCTTCACCCTTTTCCCAATACGGCCCAGTAAACGAAAACACCGGACAGCGATTGGCTATGTGGAAAGAGTTCACAATAGTAATCTGGAGGTCGTGATGCCGAGACACTCTGGAGAAAGCACTTTTTATATTCACTTTTTACGTTACTTACACAGCACGTAAACAGAAATATTGGTCAATATATAGTATATTTAATAACAGCATCATTAAACGCCCACAAAGGAAAATTTGAGATTGTAAATAAATTTCAAGGAAGAGACTATGAGCGTACTCGAGAACATTATGTATAAAATTAGATACTTTTATTATTTCACAGTCGATTTACAAATTCCTGACGTGTCTTGAAGTCTTCCACCGGCTGTAAACTGTGCATTTTTACAATTACATGGTTGTTTTAAATTTCCTATAGAAAAACAGACTTGGTTTACATACGTAAGATTCTCTCTCATCGCACACTTCGGCAGCAAACTATAAGTTACACATCATTTCGCCAAATATTGGCGACAATGGCTGGTACAAGAGCCGACAAGTGCGGGAATTATCGCACACTCACATTAACAGCTCATGCATCCAAGCTGCTGACAAGAAAAATGTACACATGAATGAAAATAACAAATAAGAATGTGTTAGATGACGATAAGTTTGCATTAAGAGAAATTAAAGGGTCTGGAGAGGAAGTTCTTGGTAATTAAGCAATACTAAAGAAAAATAAAGACACAATCATAGGATTTATGAACCTGGAAAAAGTGTTCGATAATGTCAAATGGTGCGATATGTTCGAAATTATGAGAAAAAGTAGGGGTACGGTATAGGGAAAGGAGGGTAATATGCAACATGTGTAGGAACCAAGAGGGAACAATAAGAGTGGAAAACCAAGAACGAAGTGCTCAGACTAAAAAGAGTGTAAGACAGGGATGTAGTTTTTCACCGCTATTGTTCAATCTATACATCGAAGAAGCAATGCCAGAAGTAAAAGAAAATCTCAGAAGTGGAATTAAAATTCAGGGTGAAACGATATTAATGATAAGATTCGCTGATGACATTGCTATCCTCAGTCTACGTGAAGAGGAATTACAGGTTCTGTTGAATGGAATGAACAGTCTAATGAGAACAGAATATGGATTGAGAGTAAATGGAAGAAAGTCGAAAGTAATGAGAAGTAACAGAAATGAGAATAGCAAGAAACTTGATATCAGAGTTGGTGATGACGAAACAGCTGAAATTAAGGAATTCTGATACCTAGGCAGCAAAATAACCTACGACGGACGGAAAAAGGAGGACATAAAAAGCAGATTATCACTGGTAAGAGCGCCATTCCTGGCCAAGAAAAGTTTACTAGTATCAAACATAGGTCTTAATTTGAGGGAGAAATTTCTGAGAATGTAGATTATTAGCACAGTATTGCTAGACAGTGAAACATGGATTTTGGGAAAACGGAGAAGACGTGAATGGAAGCATTCGAGATATGGTGCTACAGAAGACTGTTGAAAATTTGATGGACTGATAAGGAAAGGGCTGAGGAGTGTCCCTGGAGAATCGGCGAGGAAAGCAATGTATGGAAAACACGAGGAAGGAACAGGATGATAGGACAGCCGTTAAGACATTACAGAATAATTTCTGTGGTGGTAGAAGGAGTTGTACGGGATAAAAACTGTAGAGGCAGACAAAGAGAGGAATATACCCAGCAAATAATTGAAAACGTGGGCTGTAAGCCCTACTCTGAGGTAAAGAGGTTGGCACGTGAGAGGAATTCATGGCTGGCCTCATCAAATCAGTCAGAAGACTGCTGATTAAATGACATTGGAAGGTATTTTGATGCAGTTTTATTGGGATGAAATTTCTTTATCTCAGTCGATAGGCCAATTTTATCTGCACCAGGAACCTGTTGTGGGGCGGCGGGTGGAATAATAGAATAAATGTTTCTATTATTTATTTAGTGCTGTTGTTGCTGTTCTCAACACTGGCTCTCTAACTATAATATTGGCAACCAGAAAGTGAATAGCAAAACGTGTAGCCTGTAATTAGAATTCCTAGTGCCCACTTCATCTGAGAAATAAATTTATAGCTACAGCTTATAGCTCTGAGGAATTAGGAGATTGTCTCGGATTCATAATCAAAAACCATTCTCTCTAAAATGTTCACTATATTCTGCAAGTCACAGACCAAAAATAATCCACACAATCCAACTACCAGAACAGTTCAGAGTCTAATGCGCTGATGCAACTATAACTGTTCAAATTAAATGTTTAAGTGAAAGCTCGCCATAATTGGATGATAATGTTCATCAAACGCCACGCTAATAATGGTAGAATGTCTGTCCTGCGGCGGCATGTGAAAATACGACATACGCAAACTAAAGATAGATCATTAACGTCATCCCAAAATTAACACTTCACTCGAAAACGATTCCATGGTTACGCGTATCCCGAGTAACTTATTACGGCATCCGAGGCTGTTTATATCAATGATACCGACGCGAAGCGACTCCCGGCACAGGTGGTGCGCTAATCAGCGTTTGGAGAGAACTGGGGCCTTCCTCTTTTCGCGCAGCGTTCTTACATATAAAGTGTCGGTGCGGACGGCTAAGGGAACGCCTGATCAAATCTGCTCTCCCGACTAGCCGCTGGGTTAGTAATGCACCACTTTAACTTATCGAATAAATCATTGCTTCCTTTGCAGATGACCTATGAAGCTTTCAATTTAATTGTGCAATCAGCACACAAGTAAGTAATCATAATAAAAGTCTGACGTGGCTAAGTCAAATATTTTGGGCGAGAGAATTAATTTAATTACACTACACACAGTAGACGAGCTCTGAATTTGCCCTTTGGAGATAGGCTACCGCTATAGTTTTATAGTTATTCTGTTGAAACTTCTCAAATTTTTATGATTATAGCGGATCTCCCTCCTACTTAAATTTAAACATCCTAGCTTTATTTATTCGCCTACTTAATCTATCTTGCCTTAATTTCTAAGACAAAAACCAGAAAATCATGAATTTCAACTAAAATTTTAATTTGTGAGATCCAGAATACTGTTTCTACTAAATTATTATGCAAAAGGAATCTAAATATAAATTTTTAAGTTTCTAGCTCTTTTCTGTTGCGCCAATGATTTTTACAGAAAAACATCCAAATTTCGAAAATGGTTAAAGTTATTGAACTGATATCCAACACATATTGATTTAGTGTTACTCCTGACATGCTAGAAAGGTTTCAGGCTATTTACTTGATTTTTAAAGTATTGCACAACATTTATGATGTCAGAGCTAGTTACACCGGACTGGCTGGCACACAAGGGGAAGACTGATGTGAATTTTATAAGGCGTGAGTAGGCAGCTTCCCTACATGTAAATGAAAAAAAAATTACAAAAAGGGAAGCAAGAGTTCAGCTTAACTCCCTATGAAAAATTAAAATTGAAATGTAAGCAAATAGAAATATTAAAAGAAAACTTATTACCTACTTCAGTTATTTAAATTGCTGGCATGTTCACTGCCTCTTAAGCAACATTATCACTTAAAATTTAAGCAAAATCAATGAAACACTTTAGCAGACATATTGCCTTAGACAGACAAACACATAAAAATATGTAAAATTACGAAAATCTTAAATCCATTAAATTGTCTGTAAATATTTTTAAATACACAAATTCAAAGAAAATAACACAGTTATTCATGATACATAAACAGATAATTATATCTTAGCAGTCTTTTCCAAACCTGAAAGAAAATTTCACAAATCATGACAATTTCATTTTTACACACGTGGCTGTAGCCGCTTTGGCTGGCGTTCTACACTTCCATACACAAGGGTAGAGGAGGGGAAGTTGTCTTGCGACAGCCAGAGCGAGAGCACCAGCAGCAGCGAGTACTGTTTGTATAAAGCGTTTATTTTGCATTTTGTTTACGACCTTCCACTAAGGAAGGGATTCTATTAGTGTTTATCTGCTCTGCATAGTAACTAACAGTTCTTGATAAAACTTTACGTAGTTTTCGTGTTAGATTTCTTAGTGTTTTCTTGATCGTTTAGAACAGAAAGCGCCCTAAAACCGTCTTTTGTTTGTTTCGCGGCCGTTAGCCACTAGTCACTTGAATCAGCAGTTGTCTTGTGACAGCCAGAGCGAGAGCACCAGCAGCAGCGAGTACTGTTTGTATAAAGCGTTTATTTTGCATTTTGTTTACGACCTTCCACTAAGGAAGGGATTCTATTTGTGTTTATCTGCTCTGCATAGAAACTAACAGTTCTTGATCGTTAGGAGAGAAATTTATTTTGTACTTATTTGCTGCGCTTAGCTTTTAAATAGTTTTTCTGGGAAAACCTAGCGTAGTTTTCGCGTCTCGTATTTCAGTGAGTGTTTCTTGATTATCAGAGTAGCTCATCAGAAGATTATCTTGGGAATTTGTCACCGTATAGAGTAGGGTAAACATAGTCATGTGTAGGGACTGTGGTTGTTGTGAGCGGACGCAAGGAGAATTGGCCACTCTTCGGGGGCAGGTGGAGGCTTTGTCTGTTAGGCTCATCGAGCTCGAGGCGCAGGCGTCGGCTCGTAGTGGCGTTGGGGCAACTGTGGTGAGACCTATGCCTACTTCGGTGGCCTTGGAATCACATGGAACCCCTGATGTCGCTGCGTCTTCCGGCAGTGAGCATCTTACCGGTCAGCCATCACTCCAGGGTGAATGGCGGACAGTGGTGGGCTCGCGCGTGCCTGGCCGAAAGGCGAAGGTGGGATCTGGCCGCATGGCGGCTGCCTTACCCCTTTCCAACAGGTACGGGGTGCTTCCTAGTGGTGATGACATCGTTTCCGAGCCACCACAGGATGCCTCGCCTGTTGGGCCAGTGGCCGAATCTCCGGCAAGGTCCCGACAGTCACAGAGGGCGGGCCTATTAGTTATAGGGAGCTCCAACGTTAGGCGGGTTATGGAGCCCCTCAGGAAAATAGCGGGTAGGTCGGGGAAGAATGCCAGTGTGCACTCGGTGTGCTTGCCGGGGGGTCTCGTCCGTAATGTGGAGGATGCCCTTCCGGCAGCTATTGAACGCACTGGGTGTGACCGGCTGCAGATAGTAGCACATGTCGGAACGAATGACGCCTGCCGCTTGGGTTCTGAGGCCATCCTTGGTTCCTTCCGGCGGCTGGCTGATTTGGTGAAGACAACCAGCATCGCACGCGGAGTGCAAGCTGAGCTTAATATCTGCAGCATAGTGCCCAGAGTCGATCGCGGTCCTCTGGTTTGGAGCCGTGTGGAGGGTCTAAACCAGAGGCTCAGACGACTCTGCGACTATAATGGTTGCAAATTCATCGACCTCCGTTATTGGGTGGAGAACTGTAGGGCCCCCCTAGACAGGTCAGGCGTGCACTACACACCGGAAGCAGCTACTAGGGTAGCAGAGTACGTGTGGCGTGCACACGGGGGTTTTTTAGGTTAGAGGGACCCCCCCTTGGGCGAAACGATAAAATACCTGACGGCTTACCAGAGAGAACATCAGCATCGTTGATAAAGAACGTCCGTCCTCAGAGACCAAAAACAGGAAAAGTTAACGTAATATTGGTAAACTGCAGTAGTATCCAGGGCAAGGTTCCTGAATTAGTATCGCTTATTGAAGGAAATAGTGCGCATATAGTATTAGGAACGGAAAGTTGGTTAAAACCGGAAGTGAACAGTAACGAAATCCTAGACACAGAATGGAATATATACCGCAAGGATAGGATAAACGCCAATGGTGGAGGAGTATTTATAGCAGTAAAGAATTCAATAATATCCAGTGAAGTTATTAGCGAATGCGAATGTGAAATAATCTGGGTTAAGTTAAGTATCAAAGGTGGGTCAGATATGATAGTCGGATGCTTCTATAGACCACCTGCATCAGCAACCGTAGTAGTTGAGCGGCCTCAGAGAGAACCTGCAGAACGTCGTGAAGAAGTTTCGTGATCATACTATTGTAATAGGGGGAGACTTCAATCTACCAGGTATAGAATGGGATAGTCACACAATCAGAACTGGAGCCAGGGACAGAGACTCTTGTGACATTATCCTGACTGCCTTGTCCGAGAATTACTTCGAGCAGATAGTTAGAGAACCAACTCGTGAAGCTAACGTTTTAGACCTCATAGCAACAAATAGACCGGAACTTTTCGACTCCGTGAATGTAGAAGAGGGTATCACTGATCATAAGTCAGTGGTTGCATCAATGACTACAAGTGTAATAAGAAATGCCAAGAAAGGAAGGAAAATATATTTGCTTAACAAGAGTGATAGGGCACAAATCGCAGAATATCTGAGTGACCACCATCAAACGTTCATTTCTGAGGAAGAGGATGTGGAACAAAAATGGAAAAAATTCAGAAACATCGTCCAGTACGCCTTAGATAAGTTCGTACCGACTAAGGTCCAAAGCGAGGGGAAAGATCCACCGTGGTATAACAATCATGTACAAAAGGTACTACGGAAACAAAGAAAGCTTCATCATAGGTTTAAGAGTAGTCGAATCATAGCTGATAAGGAAAAGCTGAACGAAGCGAAAAAGAGCGTAAAGAGAGCAATGAGAGAAGCATTCAACGAATTCGAACATAAAACATTGGCAAACAATCTAAACAAGAACCCTAAAAAGTTTTGGTCATATGTAAAATCGGTAAGCGGATCTAAATCCCCTATTCAGTCACTCGTTGACCACGATGGCACCGAAACAGAGGACGACCGAAGAAAGGCAGAAATACTGAATTCAGTGTTCCGAAACTGTTTCACTGCGGAAAATCGTAACACGGTCCCTGACTTCAGCCGTCGCACGGACGCCAAAATGGAAAATATTGAAATAAACGATATCGGAATTGAAAAACAACTGCTATCACTTAGTAGCGGAAAAGCATCCGGACCAGACGAGATACCCGTAAGATTCTACAGTGATTATGCTAAAGAACTTGCCCCCTTTCTATCAGCAATTTATCGTAGATCTCTGGAAGAACGTAAAGCACCTAGCGACTGGAAGAAAGCGCAGGTCGTTCCCGTTTTCAAGAAGGGTCATAAATCAGATGCGAATAATTATAGGCCTATTTAGCTTACGTCAATCTGTTGTAGAATAATGGAACATGTTTTATGTTCTCGTATTATGACGTTCTTAGATAATACAAATCTCCTTCATCATAACCAACATGGATTCCGCAAACAGAGATCATGTGAAACTCAGCTCGCCCTATTTGTCCAAGAAATTCACAGTGCCGTAGACACTGGCGAGCAGATTGATGCCGTATTCCTGGACTTGCATTTGATACGGTTCCGCACTTACGTTTAGTGAAAAAAATACGAGCTTACGGAATATCGGACCAGGTTTGTGATTGGATTCAGGATTTCCTAGAAGAAAGAACACAACATGTCATTCTTAACGGTTCAAAATCTGCAGATGTAGAGGTAATTTCGGGAGTACCGCAAGGAAGCGTGATAGGACCTTTATTGTTTACAATATACATAAATGACTTAGTTGACAACATCGGTAGATCCGTGAGGCTATTTGCAGATGACACGGTTGTCTACAAGAAAGTAGCAACATCAGAAGACTCGTACGTACTCCAGGAAGACCTGCAGAGGATTAATGAATGGTGCGACAGCTGGCAGCTTTCCCTAAACGTAGATAAATGTAATATAATGCGCATACATAGGGGCAGAAATCCATTCCAGTACGATTATGCCATAGGTGGTAAATCATTGGAAGCGGTAACGACCGTAAAATACTTAGGAGTTACTATCCGGAGCGATCTGAAGTGGAATGATCACATAAAACAAATAGTGGGAAAAGCAGGCGCCAGGTTGAGATTCATAGGAAGAATTCTAAGAAAATGTGACTCATCGACGAAAGAAGTAGCTTACAAAACGCTTGTTCGTCCGATTCTTGAGTATTGCTCATCAGTATGGGACCCTTACCAGGTTGGATTAATAGAAGACATAGACATGATCCAGCGAAAAGCAGCGCGATTCGTCATGGGGACATTTAGTCAGCGCGAGAGCGTTACGGTGATGCTGAACAAGCTCCAGTGGCGGACACTTCAAGAAAGGCGTTACGCAATACGGAGAGGTTTATTATCGAAATTACGAGAGAGCACATTCCGGGAAGAGATGGGCAACATATTACTACCGCCCACATATATCTCGCGTAATGATCACAACGAAAAGATCCGAGAAATTAGAGCAAATACGGAGACTTACAAGCAGTCGTTCTTCCCACGCACAATTCGTGAATGGAACAGGGAAGGGGGGATCAGATAGTGGTACAATAAGTACCCTCCGCCACACACCGTAAGGTGGCTCGCGGAGTATAGATGTAGATGTAGATCTAGATGTATGGTGTGCGTCCTTCACGTTCACTCTAAATTACATGGGGAAAGGGGAGGGATCACTGTGAGTTGTGTCCAAGTCACTCCACACGCTTTCACGCAGCTACGAGGCTGCCATTATCTGGTTTGTCCTGTAGAACAAACAAAAAATGAAATGAAATGATCGTATGGCTTTGTTGGCCGGGAGGCCCCATGCGGGGAAGTTCGGCCGCCGTATTGCAAGTCCTTTTTATTTGACGCCACTGCGGCGACTGGCGAGTCAGTGATGATGAAATGATGATGAACACACAACACCCAGTCATCACGAAGCAGAGAAAAATCCCTGACCCCGCCGGGAATCGAACCCGGGACCCCGTGCGCAGGAAGCGAGAACGCTACCGGAAGACCACGAGCTGCGGACAGAACAAACAAAAAGAGTGCCTCAGACTCTGTTCACTTATTATCTAAGGGTGGGTCACAATGAAATGGGGATATATACATTTTATCCTTCAATATTTTGCTGGAACAAAGTTAACAGAACTTATTCAATTTTACTCTCGTGGTTACTTAATTGTCATAAAAACGGTAAACAAATGGCTCAAAACGCCGTTAGTCACGTACTAGAGAAAATTTATGCTCAAGGCATACAATCATAAATCCTATTTAATCTCAGTTTATTATTTCTGGGCCGGAACACTGAACCAATGCTCGGTACATTCCTGATACATTTGTATTTTATTTACTTAACTGACTTATCTTCGATTACCTTATTCTTAGAGATAGTATGAGTATATTTGATTAGCAGCTGTCTTCTCAGCCTCTTTGTCCATGTGAGTAACTTGTGGTAATAGTACAGTTCTGAGTGTTCAAAACACACTACGTTTAGTTGACTACTAAATCCACTTATTGGTCCTCTGCTGCTGTGTCAGTTCCATATCTGCAATTATGTACTTACTTCATCGAAGTGTATTTATGCTGAGCTATAAATAATGTTTCACGTCTGTCATTATGTTACTCAATTACACTCCTGGAAACTGAAATAAGAACACCGTGAATTCATTGTCCCAGGAAGGGGAAACTTTATTGACACATTCCTGGGGTCAGATACATCACATGATCACACTGACAGAACCACAGGCACATAGACACAGGCAACAGAGCATGCACAATGTCGGCACTAGTACAGTGTATATCCACCTTTCGCAGCAATGCAGGCTGCTATTCTCCCATGGAGACGATCGTAGAGATGCTGGATGTAGTCCTGTGGAACGGCTTGCCATGCCATTTCCACCTGGCGCCTCAGTTGGACCAGCGTTCGTGCTGGACGTGCAGACCGCGTGAGACGACGCTTCATCCAGTCCCAAACATGCTCAATGGGGGACAGATCCGGAGATCTTGCTGGCCAGGGTAGTTACACCTTCTAGAGCACGTTGGGTGGCACGGGATACATGCGGACGTGCATTGTCCTGTTGGAACAGCAAATTACCTTGCCGGTCTAGGAATGGTAGAACGATGGGTTCGATGACGGTTTGGATGTACCGTGCACTATTCAGTGTCCCCTCGACGATCACCAGTGGTGTACGGCCAGTGTAGGAGATCGCTCCCCACACCATGATGCCGGGTGTTGGCCCTGTGTGCCTCGGTCGTATGCAGTCCTGATTGTGGCGCTCACCTGCACGGCGCCAAACACGCATACGACCATCATTGGCACCAAGGCAGAATCGACTCTCATCGCTGAAGACGACACGTCTCCATTCGTCCCTCCATTCACGCCTGTCGCGACACCACTGGAGGCGGGCTGCACGATGTTGGGGCGTGAGCGGAAGACGGCCTAACGGTGTGCGGGACCGTAGCCCAGCTTCATGGAGACGGTTGCGAATGGTCCTCGCCGATACCCCAGGGGCAACAGTGTCCCTAATTTGCTGGGAAGTGGCGGTGCGGTCCCCTACGGCACTGCGTAGGATCCTACGGTCTTGGCGTGCATCCGTGCGTCGCTGCGGTCCGGTCCCAGGTCGACGGGCACGTGCACCTTCCGCCGACCACTGGCGACAACATCGATGTACTGTGGAGACCTCACGCCCCACGTGTTGAGCAATTCGGCGGTACGTCCACCCGGCCTCCCGCATGCCCACTATACGCCCTCGCTCAAAGTCCGTCAACTGCACATACGGTTCACGTCCACGCTGTCGCGGCATGCTACCAGTGTTAAAGACTGCGATGGAGCTCCGTATGCCACGGCAAACCGGCTGACACTGACGGCGGCGGTGCACAAATGCTGCGCAGCTAGCGCCATTCGACGGCCAACACCGCGGTTCCTGGTGTGTCCGCTGTGCCGTGCGTGTGATCATTGCTTGTACAGCCCTCTCGCAGTGTCCGGAGCAAGTATGGTGGGTCTGACACACCGGTGTCAATGTGTTCTTTTTTCCATTTCCAGGAGTGTATGTTGCTAGTGTATGTACTTATTTAACACTCACTCTATTAACATTTAACGCAAAGGATAGCACATTTATTTCATATCTATAGTGTACTGCAGCTGGTCAGTTTGCTCACGTTGCAATCCATTTCCACTTGATTGGATGCTGAAACCACAGGTAGTCTCTCTCGACCTACCTTCCTTAAAGCTATAGGACACCATGAGCTGCTCTGTCTCATCTAACATAAGGGTACATATGGTCGCATTCACGCCTCCAACTCATAATCTCAATACGTGTAGGTGTGTTCTGTTACACACTACACCAAATAACGGCCAGCTCCAACCTCATAAATATTTCAAGGACGTGTCCTTCACGTCTCAACCACAAACACTGTTCAATTCTATTACACTGCCATTCCTTGCTACACAAGGTGAGTTCATTCTTACAACTTATATGCATATTTTTCATATCACTAAGCAATCTCTTTTACTATTTATTAGTTAGCTCTACAGCATACGATAGGTTTCACTGCCACTTCAGATCCTGCTTGTACACGAATTTGTATATCTTTTTAAATTGCTGTTGGTGGACCATTTCCAATACTTGTTACTCAAATACCTTTGTATCTTAAATACATCATACTTCTCTACTGTTTATGTCACTGTTAGGTTTGTCACATTAGGTATTTTCTTCACTAATCGGTGGATAGAATGGTTACAGAACTCATGGCTTGATAGCCATGACGGAAATTTTGGTATTGTAAAGAAGGAGTCGAAACTTTGGTAGACAGGAAAGATGAAGAATGAGTGAGACCTGAAAAGGAAAGATCTCACACAGCTGGGACTGCACAGCTGCCACACTGTGTAGAGGTTACAGAACAACCTCCTCCCTACAGAATCATTCACTACCTATGAACTTCTTTAGGTCGATCACGTTCCTGAGACCGAATAGCTTTTTACTCTTAGGGTACTCTAGCCTATATGCATTGGCATGTGGTTTTCCTATGATCCTGAAATGTTCTTGGTATACGAACATGAATTTCTTTGTTTCTGCATTTATTTTCTTTGATTTTTCCTTGGTTTTGACAAGGACTAACTGACCTATTTCAAAACTGGTGGGTACAGTTGCGTCATGACGCTTCTTTCTTTCTAATGTTCTTTTCCTTATATTTGCCATAGCCCTTAACTTCTTTTCGTCTGTGGATATTTGCTTTATAATAGGGAATTCTACCATATCTGTAATCATATTGTGTGGTTCTTGGCCAAACATCAATTCGCAAGGCGCAAAACCAGTTGCATCATGCCATAAGTTGTTAATTACATTCTCAAAATACTTCATGTGCTCTGCCCAACTTCAGTGTTTCCGAGCACAATAAGTCCTGCAAAGCCTATTCAGTTCTCTCATAATATGTTCACTCATATTTCCTTGGGGTAGCATCTCGTGGTCGTGCGGTAGCGTTCTCGCTTCCCACGCCCGGGTTCCCGGGTTCGATTCCCGGCGGGGTCAGGGATTTTCTCTGCCTCGTGATGGCTGGGTGTTGTGTGCTGTCCTTAGGTTAGTTAGGTTTAAGTAGTTCTAAGTTCTAGGGGACTTATGACCACAGCAGTTGAGTCCCATAGTGCTCAGAGCTCAGTGCCTCCTTGGGGTAAATATGCAGATATTTTCAGATGTTTCACTCCGGCCTTATCCAGACATTCTTTAAATCTATCAGAAGTAAATTGAGGCCCATTGTCTGACAGCAAACTCTTCGGAACGCCAACGTTCATGAAGAAATCTTCTACCAACTTTTCTACCAACGTTTTTGCATTTGCTCTTTTAATTGGGTATAGCTTAACATATTTACTAAGTCCATCCACACCAACAAAAACATGGGTGCACCAACCTCTCGAAGCAGTAAGAGGGCCAAACAAATCACAAGCCAGTAATTCTAGGGTTTCAGTTGGCTCTACTGAATGCATATCCCCTTGTATTCTGGTGTTAGCAGCACGGACTTTCTGGCACACTACACAGGATGCTAGACGCTTGGCCACACGGCGGTACATGTTGTCAAACACAACCTTCTCTTTTAATTTTGCAATGCACTTCTTTGCACCGTAGTGCCCATACCTCAGGTGTACATAGTCGATTAGTAAGTCTACCTGTTGTGAGGGAAAGCACAGCTTCCACTCAGAAACACCTACCTTTTTCCTCCTAAACAGAATACCCTTATGCAAACAATAGTATTGCGAAACCTTAGGATAGTTCGCATTTCCTAAATAGCTCTTCATTAATTTCAGTTGGTCATCTGCATTCTGTTCGCGTCTCGTTCTTAATCACTCTCTTTAATGCACTTTCTTCCTTTACTTCGTGCAACGCAAGCATTCGTACTTCACTTAGGTCAGTTGCTATAATTCCCGCGTCATCACATAGCTCCGCACTTCTAGATAATCCATCAGCTACCAGATTGTCTTTCCCTTGAATATATTTAACCTCAAAGTCAAACTGCTGGAGATACAATGACCATCTTACCAAACAAGCATTCCTCAACTTACAGGTCTTTAAAAAGGTCAACGCCTTATGGTCACTATAAACAATTATCTTGTGACCTAATAAATACTGCTCAAACTTCTGTACCCCAAATACAATTGCCAATGTTTCCAGTTCTGAGATGCCATAATTTCTCTCTGCTGCCTGTAAAGATCTACTTGCGAAAGCTATAGTCTTGTCCACTTCTTGTTCGTTCTCTATTTCTACTTGGAACATCTCCACAGCTATACCATAGCCATTAGCATCAACAGACATACAGAATGGTTTTTCAAAATCAGGATGATATAAAATAGGACTATTAAGTAAAGATTGTTTAAGCACCTCGAACGCCTGTTGGCATTCTGCTGTCCAAACCCAAGGGGTATTGTTTTTCAGCAGGAGGTGAAGACAGGGCGCATTAAAAGCCTGACCACTAACAAAACTTCTATAGAAGCCGAAAAGACCGAGCATCGATCTCAACTGCTTCTTGTTTCTGGGAGCCTCAAATTTTTCAATTTGGTGTCAGGCAGAATACTTTTTCCACTTTAACGCACTCTGTTTTTTCAATCTTTAGTTTCATGTCACCTCTCTCAATAGCCTCTACCACTTCCTCTAATACACCTATGTGTTCTTCCCAGGTAGGAGTTGCTATTAACAGATCATCTACGTAGACTGTTATTTTATTACTTAAGGCTGGTCCTAAAACAGGGCACATCACATGTACGAAGGCACAAACAGAGATATTAAGTCCGAAAGGTGCCACACGGTATTGGTAACAAACTCCTTCGTACAAGAAAGCTGTGTACTTCCTTGAACTTTCCGTCAGTGGCAAATTCCAATATGCACACGTGATGTCCATAGAAGTTAAGAATTTTACTCCCCAGAACTTTTGCAATAACTCGTCCATGTTCTGCGGTCTATCACTTTCCCTAACCACTATTTCATTCAACCAACGAGCGTCCAAGACCAATCTGACACTCCCGTCTCTTTTTGGTACAACAACAAGAGGATTATTGTACTCACTGACCGCTTTTTCAATCACACCCGACTATAGCATTCTCTGTATCTCCTTTCGAACCGCCTCCTTCCTAGCTACATGTATTTGGTATGGCTTCCTGAAAAACACTTGCCAGGTTTCACCTTTAATTGACATTCATAACCTTTGACC
The DNA here is from genome assembly GCF_023898315.1 of Schistocerca nitens. Taxonomy (NCBI): domain Eukaryota; kingdom Metazoa; phylum Arthropoda; class Insecta; order Orthoptera; family Acrididae; genus Schistocerca; species Schistocerca nitens. The sequence goes on from NC_064620.1 coordinate 13,058,948, forward strand.
ACGCCAGGTCGATTTGAAAATACCTTATAATGCCTTTTTAAAACCTGTCTCAGTTCTTCCTTCTGATTAGCTGAAATTTTATCGATTTCCTGCAATTTAGCTTCTATTTTGTCCAAAATAATTGCTTCTTCTTCTTCTTCTTCTGTGTTTAGCTTACTTTTACTAAGATTAACACCTTCGTCCCAATACCTCCTATTTTTCAGAACTCGTATAGGCAGCTCCCAAGTGTCATCATTAGTTACTACATGTTTATTAATAAAAGGTACCGTAATTACTCCGGTTCACGGCAAGACCAATTTTAACTGGCTTCCTTCAAAGTCAACAACACTCTGATATTTTGACAAGAAATCTATGCCAATTAAAACCTCAATACTGATATTGTTTACAATTAAGCATGGATGATCAATTAAATTACCATTAATGTTAAAGGGCAGCAAAGCTTCTTGCTTTACCGTTTTTGACACCTTGCCAGTAGCACCAATTATTCTTAGTCCTGATACCCTCATTACTGTAAGCTTGTCTTTACCAGGTAATGCATCAAAGAAGGACTGAGATATCGCACTCGCCTCACTTCCACTGTCTAAGAGACAACATATTCACTATTATTATAGGGTGGCTTATTCTAGCTTGTGGAGGTGGTTCCTCAAATTCATCTAATAGTTCCTTTTGGATTTGTCTCCAACTAAAGTGATTGACATCTGTCTTCATTACATTTAGGTCACAGTGTGTAGGGGTTTCCTGAATTACATTTTCAGCTGCCTTTTCCAGTCGGTCTATTAATTTCAAATCGAAACACCGCACGACTTCTTTACATTTAGTTTGCTGAACATAACCCAAATTACTGTAGTCTGGGCGATTCTGCGCCTCCAGACCGGGAATAACACTAGTTACAGCTAAACCACTTTCACCATTATCGTCGGTTTCCCTCTCCAGTGACAACTGATCACAGCTACTGCGTTCATCGACCCCCAACAGGCTACCCTCTACATTCTCACTTACCTCCTGTCCTAAATCTGTTAGTACAGTATCAACATCCTGCGCAGGCACTTTAGATAAGAGCACATCATCCTCATCGTAAATATAAGCATGAATTTCTTCTGCTTCTTCACCTGACAATTCAGTAATTTGTAGCTCTTCCCTACCGTTACACTGCTGCGCCTTCTCTTTCTCTTCCCACTTAGAAAGCGTCTCTAACACGGTATCTATCAAATACTGTGAGTGGTTTAATATTTCTGCAGTATCATTGGATGCTACAGACCCATCATCCGAATCCTCAGTTTGAGTATTCTGATCTGTCATACTAATTACTGTAATTACTGGTTTAAGAAAAGCAACCGCCTGGTGAGCGCCAGTATCCTCATAGACGGGAACTACTTTTCCAGCCTCTGCCTACTACTGTTACCTTTATTTGCTTTATAGTTAACTGGCACAGCATTGCTTTCAACACTGTTGTTTACTTGCACATTTTTGTTAGGAACAAAATTACTATCATTTGCATGCCATTGTTGGTTCTGGTAATTATTTCTCCAATTCCTACCTTTCTTAGGATGGCGAACACCTACTGTTCTCATGTTTACATTGCCATTCTGTTTGTTCTTAAAATTACTGCTAGTGTTATTAGCATTTCTGTTATTACGTGCTTGCTCCTCATTGGCAGCCACACGCTCTACACGTTCCAAATATTCAATGAAACGATCGAGATTGTCTCTAGGGGCAGAAATAATTCTAGTTTGCCAATACCATGGCAGTTTGGCTTCAAGACCTAGTATTATCATTTCAGGTTTTAGCTTTTGGCCAAATGTGACAAACGTGAGATCCATGACCTGGCAAACTTTTTAATAGATTCCTTGCCTGCATTGAAGCGTTTTCCACTCCAAAATTCTCTCAACACTTCATTTTGCTTATTGCTAGACCAATACTCATTAATGAAAGCTGTTTTAAATTCCGCTAATGTTTTACACTTTAACATAACAGCAGCTGACCAACGCATGGCGTCACCCGCTAAATGGCTTCTAATAAATGAGATTTTCTCTCGTTCAGACCAAGTTGGTGGAATCACATCTTCAAAATCGTTCCAGAAATCTAGCGGGTGGATATTTTTATCTGGATCGAACCGCAAGAACTGCCGACACCCGATAAAAGCGGCGTTTGCAGCTACAATTTGTTGCATACTACCATTACCAGAAGTTACTGAAGTTACTTTACTCTCAATGTTAGCAATGTTAGTACTAATATTTTCTACTCTCATTTCAACATTATCTACTCTTTCCACAATATGGGTAGTATCAGTTCTGATTGCGTCTACTTCTGCTTGACGTATATTTACTTTTATATTAACATCTTTAAACCTATCTGAGCACAGTTCAGATTCCGCCTCGATCTTTTCTGTTGATTTGTGCTCCAGCTTCGTATCTTCCATTTGGAAGTTTTTGCGAACCTCAGAACCTTCGGATTTTACTGTTTTATACATCTCAGATAACTGTTGAGCAACCTTTTTCTTAATATCCTCATGGTTGTTATCAATTTTATAATTTAAACTGTCCAGATCCTCTTTCAACTTATTGCAGCCAGTCTTGAAGGAAGTTTATAATTCAGCTTTATTGGATTCTAATTTATTGTCAATTGCCTCAAACCGTTTATTAAAATTGGTTTGGCTGGCCACAATCCTGTTATTTACCTCAATTATATCAGATTTTAAATCAGCTGTCATTCTAGCATTACTGGCTGACATTTTTGCATTACTAGCAGCTATTGCTTGTAATATTACATTTAAATCAATAGCCCAAGTATCTTTGGGTTGCTCGCTAGCTGGCTTTTTATCACACTCAGGTGACGAAAAACTAGCTCCAACACCAGAATCATCAAAACTAAATGAAACTTCTGATTGATCAGTCATATCTAACTCCTCCTTTTTAAACTCTACCATCTCTGATGACTGTTTCATTTTTAATTTATCAGAGAAACTATCATCTAATAGCTTAACACTTTCAGATTTCTGCTTTACTACAGGGGTCTCTACTATTGAATCGTTGCCCTTTCTCACACTACTGTCAGGAGACACTAGTTGGGATTTCACTTTAACATTACTATTTTCACGCATATTTACACTTGAACCATTCAACAGACATAGGTCCTGATTTAGGTTTAACTTCTGTTTCTTTTTGCGGTTCCATCACCGACAGTCTTTTAGTGCAGGATAGTAAAAGTTTCAACAGCTTTTCACTTAACTTAGTTCCTTCTGCACGACGTATGGTGTTGCCGGCGCGGTGTACCAGGATTACTGATGTGACGCGGCACGTTGAACTGCAGACGGCACCTCGACAACTGCTGTGTTGTGGGCGTAGCCCGCAACTGCAGACGTGGCTCCGGTCGCTCCGACGGATGACTGCGGTGCAGCGAGACTGACTTCTCACGGTGCCAGCAGTAAAGCTAGACTCAGCGCCAGCTCCGTCAATCCAGATGCGTTGTTAATCCAATTGCGTCGTCCACATGCACACATAACACTGTCTATCACTGTTCCATTGTTCAGTTGCGTGTCGCATTTCACTTCCAAATCCGAATATTTAAAATTCACTTTCACTTTTACTCAGTTTTTTTCCCGGTCGATGCACCATATGTGGGGCGGTCGGTGGAATAATAGAATATATGTCCCTATAATTTATTTAATGCTGTTGTTTGCCGTTCTCAACACTGGCTCTCTAACTACAATACTGGCAGCCAGAAAGCGATTAGCAAAACGTGATGCCTGTAATTAGAATTCCTAGTGCCCAATTCATCTGAGAAATACATTTATAGCTACCGCTTATAGCCCTGAGGAATTAGGAGATTGTCTGGGATTTATAATCAAAAACCATTCTCTCTAAAATGTTCACTATATTCTGCAAGTCACAGACCAAAAAGAATCCACACAATCCAACTACCAGAGCAGTTTAGAGTCTAATGCGCTGATGCAACTATAACTGTTCAAATTACATGTTTAAGTGAATGCTCGCCATAATTTGATGATAATGTTCATCAAACGCCATGCTAATAATGGTAGAATGTCTGTCCTGCGGCGGCACGTGAAAATACGACATACGCAAACTAAAGATAGATCATTAACGTCATCCCAAAATTAACACTTCACTCGAAAACGATTCCATGGTTACGCGTATCCCGAGTAACTTATTACGGCATCCGAGGCTGTTTATATCAATGATACCGACGCGACACGACTCCCGGCACAGGTGGTGCGCTAATCAGCGTTTGGAGAGAACTGGGGCCTTCCTCTTTTCGCGCAGCGTTCTTACACATAAAGCTGCGGTGCGGTCGGCTAAAGGAACACCTGATCAAATCTGCTCTCCCGACTAGCCGCTCGGGTAGTAATGCACCACTTTAAGTTATCGAATAAATCGTTGTTTCCTTTGCAGATGGCCTATGAAGCTTTCAATTTAATTGTGCAATCAGCACACAAGTAAGTAATCATAATAAAAGTCTGACGTGGCTAAGTCAAATATTTCTGCGAGAGAATTAATTTAATTACACTACACACAGTAGACGAGCTCTGAACTTGCCCTTTGGAGATAGGCTACCGCTATAGTTTTATAGTTATTTTGTTGAACTTCTCACATTTTTATGATTATAGCGGATCTCCCTTCTACTTAAATTTAAACATCCTAGCTTTATTTATTTGTCTACTTAATCTACCTTGCTTCCTTATTTTCTTAGACAAAAACCAGAAAATCATGAATTTCAACTAAAATTTTAATTTGTGAGATCCAGAATACTGTTTCTACTAAATTATTATGCAAAAGGAATCTAAATATAAATTTTTAAGTTTCTAGCTCTTTTCTGTTGCGCCAATGATTTTTACAGAAAAACATCCAAATTTCGAAAATGGTTAAGTTATTGAACTGATATCCAACACATATTGATTTAGTATTACTCCTGACATGCTAGAATGGTTTCAGGTTATTTACTTGATTTTTAACGTATTGCACAACATTTATGACGTCAGAGCTAGTTACAGCGGACTGGCTGGCACACAATGGAAAGACTGATGTGAATTTTATAAGGCGTGAGTAGGCAGCTTCCCTATACTGTCAACCTACGTGTCGAGAGTCTGTTCAGAGGTGAATTCTCATGTTGGAAAGTTATTCGTAGACGACCAGTGGTCACTGTGAATATAATCCTTTCTTGGAAATTTATTTGAAATCTCAGATTTGCCTCTGGCTTTCCTTTCCGTCACTTTTATGCAAATGTTAATGAATCTAGTATCCTGAGCATTGTTTCGGCTCATTTGAAACGCAGCACATCATGGCATTCGATTAGTCTCGTTGGTGTATGCCCAACGTTATAGTCTGTTCGTGTGGCGTGTTATCGCTGGTGTAGCCGCCACGTCATCGGACCTGCAAGAGGCGTTCGATTTGCGATTGTGTGAGAAGGTTCATATACATTGCAGGCAGAGTGCACGTCATAATCACGTGACGATTAGATACATCGAAGGAGGCAGTTGGCCAAGGAGCAGATTTAAAAATAACCACATAGTTTGTTGAGATGGAAATTTATTAACATCAGGCCGAATATCGCAAGGAACTACAGGCAGAGTGCACGTCATAATCACGTGACGATTAGATACATCGAAGGAGGCAGTTGGCCAAGCAGCAGATTTAAAAATAACCACATAGTTTGTTGAGATGGAAATTTATTAACATCAGGCCGAATATCGCAAGGAACTACAGTGAAGAGCATGTACAGTTATTTTAACGTTTAAGCCTAAGTTGCAGAAAGAAGCAGCCGTAAGAGAGGCGACTGGTACATATGACTCAAATTTCCAGACGCAAGACAAACAGCCAGACAATACGACGACTGGATAACGCGCGGTAACAAAAGAGACATGGTCTGCGTGGATGCTATAACAGCGATAGTAGTAAGATTAAAACAATATTTGGAAAAAAAACCGAGAGCTTGGCCGTTATTTCACATTGTATTTTGTTTTCTGTTTGTTTTATCAAAAACAAAATTTATTCACTGTGGTTTTCATCACGCTTCAGTAGCAATGAGAGTAGGCCATTCCTTTATAATGTACCTTCTTACGAGTGTACTTTATTAAAAAAAAATATTCACAGGTGTTTTCGTCCCGACCTCGTATCGAACGAGTGTAGCTTAGGGATTCCTGTAGTTGTCTTTATTAATATTCTGACCCATTGCATGACCGTGTTTAAATATTAAAAGATTTTAGAAATTGATGAAGGGTAATCGCAACTGCAAAGTAGAGATAGATCGTCAGTAGGGAGGCAGTACGTTATTGGCATTGAGTCTGGCTATTGGAGGAAGTAATTAGAACAAGACGAATGACTAATGAGCTCTAGTGCGAGAAATATACACGGTACCACACATGGAACCACTGACATCAACATAGCTGTTAGATAATGAAAGAAACAATGTTACTAAGTTTACTTATGTGATAGTGTAGTATTGAATAGTCTCATTTTTTATATTGTAACGTTCTTTATATAAGTGTAACGTTCTTTATAGAAGTAATGCGTTTGTTTGGCAATGAATACGAAATGCGTAATATTTGTGTTATGCAAATTTACTGTGTGATGTGTTGCTGAGGAAATGGTGTGCTTAATCAATTTTATTGTAATAAAAAAAAAAAAAAATTAAACGACTTAATCTGGAAAACCAATACGCTATGCCCATGGTGTGGCCGTGCGGTTAAAGGCGCTGCAGTCTGGAACCGCAAGACCGCTACGGTCGCAGGTTCGAATCCTGCCTCGGGCATGGATGTTGGTGATGTCCTTAGGTTAGTTAGGTTTAACTAGTTCTAAGTTCTAGGGGACTAATGACCTCAGCAGTTGAGTCCCATAGTGCTCAGAGCCATTTGAGCCATTTTTTTTGCCCATGGTGAAAACAATTCCTCTGAAATTTACGCAGTCTCGTGAGCACTGAGTTCTATGGCCCTTCTTTCATGCGGTCCGAACTGCCATACCACGTACTAGGATAGATGTTAGCTGTACACCTTACCCTCACTGCCCAGAGGCAATCCTATGAGGTGACCTCGGCCCTGGTCCTAAAGTTGCCACACCTGAGCTGGATAGCAATTTCACACCGATGAAGCCAATCAAGATAGGTCCTGAAGTGTTGCGACTGCAGTGAAATTGCGTGAAGGTATAAAGTCAATGTTTGTTAGAAAAGCGGTTTCAGGAAAGTGATCTGTCACACATTCTCTAACCTCACTTCTCTTTCAGTAGGTATATCAGTTTAACTTAAAAATATTTTATGTGAAGTTTTATGTAAGTGCATTGTTGTAATGAATCTATTAACTTCCTCCTTGTTGAATAGTGTCTTTGAAATCATGGTGGCCCATTGGGATGCTCTTTAGTTATTCTAAGTAATTCTTGACTCAGCATCACATACACAGACACTAGCAAATAGTTTACCCTGATTTTTTTCGTGTTGATACAAATAGCTAGATGATTTACTTGAATATAGTTGTGTCACACTTGTTCTCATTGACACGATACAAGTAATCACAAAAATATTTTGAAGTGCTGTATGTGATGAATTGTGTCACTATATATTTCATTAAAAATGTTCTTTATTTTATATGTTCATTACACAACAAATTCATCAGTGTACATGATTTGTTTCATTTTAGACAGTAAGGTTTACACTTCCACAATATTTCACAGAGATGTACTTAACTATGTGTTCTATTGCCTATGAATGCTGGTGAATGTGGGCAGTTTCAAATCATTTTCATTGATGAAGTTAGGAAATTTAATGCATTCACTTATTTGTTATTTTAGTGAATAAGTGACTTTAGGGAGACAAACAAATTTACTCAGGTACAGAAGTACATGTTGTCTGTGCTCATTAGTCATGTGAATGTGAATACAAACTACTTGCATTTAACTCAGTATATGTTTTCTATTGGATCTGAACAGTTTGAAAATCGTAAGGAGCAATTATTCTATGAACAGCACCCACCATAGTTTTTATATGCTTCCAATATTGCTGTGAAGAGGTGTGATGAGTCTGTGAGTGTTTGCGTTTCCCTAAAAGTGCTTGTTGCAGGAAAGTGATTCAATTATAACCATGTTATTAAAGATGGGCAATGTTACTCCTTACACATCCATATGGCTGGGTATTTCAGTGGTGGGACAAATGATTCACTGAAGTCACTACTTGTACGTGTCACACTTCCTGAACTATTTGCGACATCCTCTGCGTAAAAATTTATAGCAGGTAGGAGATTTTGATGCGTTGAACATCATTTACACTTCATTTGCTTTCACTTTAAGATCATTATCGGGCTATCAGTCGCTATTACGGAATCAGTTAATTTGGTAATCAATTTTTGCTGAGCGATTAGGTGCGTATCTTAAACGTTATTGACAGTGGTCGATTTCTGAATGTGGTTGGTGGATGCAGGCCTTTTACTGAGCATAATATCGCTTGCTGGGAAGAGCAGGGTGACGAACAGAGGAATTTTGCCTCACCAGGGAGAGAAAAGCATTTTGAACCTCTAGTGGAGGGATCTGGCACAGTATGAGGTCTGCATTAGCGTGGCGCCTTTCTGGCGGCCAGTACCCGGCGAAGATATTCTGTATTGTTGGGCGGATTTTATCAAAGAGAGACTCGGACGCTGTCAGCCCGTAGACAGCGAAATTTTGTGGTCTGAGCATAGGGCGAACGTTCATGAAGTGAAAAGGCGACACCACGTCTCGTCCCCTTAGCTGGTCGGCTGCTCGTGAGAAAAATGTTAAAAAAGAAGTGAATGTAGGCTAGAGTGGTGTGGGGAGCTCTGTGGGCAACGAAACTGGTACACCTGCCTAATGTCATATAGGGCCCACGCGAGCAGGCAGAAGTGGCACGGCCCATGACTGAATTTCTTCTGAAGGAGACTGACACCACGGATCCTGCACTGTTTCCCGTAAATCTGTAAGAGGACGAGAGGGTGGAGATCTCTTCTGAACAGCACGTTGCAAGGCATCCCACATATGACAAACTGCCTATTGGCTTCTGTCTCGGGTTCTTCGGCCGACGTTCATCTAATGATTTTTCTGACGTTTCGCCAGCACGAGTGGCTGGCATTGTCAAAGCTTCACCCTCCATTGCCGGTGGTGAACTGGAGCCGAGCTCGCGGGCGCAGACTATATGTACCTGGCGCGCCAACGTCCGAGGGCTTCTCCGCGGTCATTTCCGGTGCGGTTCTCCTCTTGCTACCTGCGACGGTCGTTCGCTGCAGTACGGGAAGCCAGGATCCGTTGACCTTAAGGCTTTCCTCTTTCTTGTTCAAACTGTTCGCGTGTTTTTGTATTTCTACAGCTTCTCTGAACAAGCGCGTGTGATAATGCTTCTCTACAGCCAGAACTTCCGTGTCGGCGAATTTTATTACGTGGTCGGTCTCATTGAGTGCGTGCTCTGCCACGGCCGATTTCTCCACCTGCCCCAACCTACAATGTCGCTTATGCCCTTTGATCCTGGTGTTGATGGATCGTCCAGTCATTCCGACATAAACTTTTCCGCATGTGCATGGACGATCCATCAACACCAGGATCAAAGAGCATAAGCGACATTGCACGTTGGGGCAGGTGTAGAAATGGGCCGTGGCAGAGCACGCACTCAATGAGACCGACCACGTAATAAAATTCGCCGACACGGTAGTTCTGGCTGTAGAGAAGCATTATCACACGCGCTTGTTCAGAGAAGCTGTAGAAATACAAAAACACGCGAACAGTTTGAACAAGAAAGAGGAAAGCCTTAAGGTAAACGTATCCTGGCTTCCCGTACTGCAGCGAACGACCGTCGCAGGTAGCAAGAGGAGAACCGCACCGGAAATGACCGCGGAGAAGCCCTCGGACGTTGGCGCGCCAGGTACATATAGTCCGCGCCCGCGAGCTCGGCTCCAGTTCACCACCGGCAATGGAGGGTGAAGCTTTGACAATGCCAGCCACTCGTGCTGGCGAAACGTCAGAAAAATCGTTAGATGAACGTCGGCCGGGGAACCCGAGACAGAAGCCAATAGGCAGTTTGTCAACAAGTGGCCACGAAAGCCTTAACAATTTTGCATCCCAGATATGCTCAATAATGTTCATGTCTGGGGTGTTTGGTGAGCAGCGGAGGTGTTTAAACTCGGAAGCGTGTTCCTGGAGCCCCTATGTAGCAATTACGAACGTGTGACCTGTAGTATGGTCCTGCCGGAATATCCGAAGTCCGTCGGAATTCACAATGGACATGAACGGAAGCAGGTGATCAGACAGGATGCTAACGTACATGTCACCTGCCAGAGTCGTATCTAGACGTGTCGAGGGTCCCATATCACTTCACCTGCACATGCCCGACACCATTACAGAACCTCCACCTGCTTGTACAACCCCCTACTGACATGCAGGGTCCATGAATTCATGAGGTTGTCTTCACACCCGTATTCGTCCGTCCACTCGATACGATTTCAAACGAGACTCGTCTGACTAGACAACATGTTTCCAGTCATCAGCAGTCCAATGTCGGTGTTGACAGGCCCAGGCGAGGCGTACGGATTTGTGCCGTGCAGTCATCAAGGGTACACGAGTGGGCCTTCGGCTCCGAAAGCCGATATCGATGATGTGTCGTTGAATGGTTAGCACTCTTTCACTTGTTGATGACGCAGTACTGAAATCTGCAGCAATTTGCGGAAGGGTTGCACTTCTGTCACATTAAACGATTCTCTTCAGTCGTCGTTGGTCCCGTTCTTGCAGAATCTTTTTCCGACCGCAGCGATGTCGGGGAGTTGATGTTTTACCGAATTTCTGATATTCACGGTACATTTGTGAAATGGTCATTCGGGAAATTCCCACTTCATCGCTACCTCGGAGATGCTGTGTCCCATCGCTCGTGTGCCGACTATAACACCACGTTCGAACTCACTTAAATCTTGATAAAGTGCCGTTGTAGTAATACGAACCGATCTAACAACTGCGCCAGACACTTGTCTTACATAGGCGTTGGCGACCACAGTGCCGTATTCTGCTTGTTTACATATCTCTGAATTCGCGTGGCTACACCAGTTTCTTTGTGTCATTCCAGTGTAGAATGCATGTGATTGGCGCAGAGATGTGCAACAACGCTCGCACTGGTGTTTTAATATATTTTTCTGACTGCTCGTAGTGGAGTAATGTCGAAATTTTAAGGAGTCAAGGTAGAGTAAGAATACTTCGGCTGTGGGCTGCGTGCAATAAAGGCACTACGGCCGTGGAAGGTGGAGAGTAAGGACTTCGCCCATGGGCGCCGTACGAGAAGGAGACTTCGGTCAGCAGAACCGTGGAATAAAGACGCCGACTAGGGGAGCCTGTTCGGGCAGATTCCGGAGTAGCCAGCATTCCGTTCGAGATTACTTATGACACAACGCAATGCTCGCTGTATCAGCTATCTTGCAGCTTCTGTTGGATGCAAGTGAGATCCTCGCAGCTTACACAGAGTTATTTCGCACGGGAGTTATTAGTTCACGTGTAAAGCTGAGCCGTTTTTAACAGCGAGAGCCGTTGTACTTGCAAGTTTAGGGGGGCCATCAACCAGTGAGATTTAAGAATTTTCACTTTTGGATTAATTTGTTAGATTCCGTTATCCGTTCATTTCATCAAAAGAAAAGTTGCAGAAATCGTTCCCCCCACTTCCTCCACGTTGCCAACCCTAAATGATTTAAATGGGTGTATGGTTATTCTTTGACTGGAAATAGATTCCGTTATCCGTTCATTTCATCAAAAGAAAAGTTGCAAAAATCCTTCCCCCCACTTCCTCCACGTTGCCAACCCTAAATGATTTGACTGGAAATAGATATTTTCGTGATCCTTACTACGGTGTATAATTCAAGAAAATAATATGCTGATGTCATTGTTTTTGAGATGTAATTTTGTGGGTGGAAATAATTTGATTAATTTGATAATTAGAGGGAGAGGTGTGATGTACTCCAGTCAGTGAGCCCGGCCATATAACTATTTGCATTTAATTCCGTTGCGCACATATTACAGGTCATTGTTTGGTATTTTTCTCTGCTGATGAATATTCTGGGACAGAAATTTGTAGTAGATACCCCCCAGTCCTCAATTTAAACAACACACTTTACTCAGTGCGTTTTGTCCCCATGATCTTCGCATTAACGTTCTGCACTTTTTCAACTCATCTGACGTCATGCCTACGTGAACAGGAATGGTCTCCAATTGCCCTTAAGCGAATAATCAAGACACCACTTTTTTCTGTTACACCTCTCCAGTAATTCGTTTTAGCGTGATTTGGCGCCTGTACTTCACCACACTATTTTTTCAGCTACTAGAAGCAAGTAGTTTGCTGCGTGTAACGTTTAAACCCGTAATGGAGGTCTCGTGTGAAGTAGTGAAACCGTTAAATTTTACGATCTCGCTATAATGCGAGTTAAGTAGCCTATGTTCGGCTGACAGTAACAAAAAGTACTTGGCTAGTCCACTGCTGATTTTCTTAGAACAGCATGCAAGACTAACCGGAATAATCAATATTTTTATGTCACAAGGACAGTGTGTTTATGACTAGATCCAATCATAGACTGCCGCTCTAAAACTGCAAATACCGCATAGGTTCTAGTGCCGAGTTACGGGGGCAGCGGATTGTATCTCCATATAATGAGTTCGTATATATTACGGAGTTACTGGAGTGAAATGATAAATTTCTTTGTACGCAGGTAAAGCTATCTTTCCGTTGGAAGAGTGTCGTGCGACTGTTACATGGAGACATCTGTGGTACGAGCGTAATATTGTTGTCTTTTTGCGATATGTATTTAACGGACGGCTCCAATGCACTATCCTGTGATCAGAACATTTACGTTCTTCCTTTTACGGTCAGATTCTGGCGATGTAATTTTCTTCTGTCATTATTGCAACATGCCAATAAAGTTACGCGATATCTGTACTACGGTTGAGAGTAACCTACATGCCAACTAGAGGCTACAAGGTTAGATGTATCGTGAAGAAGGCTGTCAAACAACAACCAGTGAGCTTCCGTGTATGAAACAGCTCCCAAATGAGTTGATGCGATAAACATTTGACTTTCAACATATAAGCGAGAAAAACTGTTGGAAAGGTTAGAAATTGCGATAACAGTTTGTTGGAAGACACTGAGTACTCTCGTTATCAAATATTGGATGAATATAGTCCTGTTAACTACTAACAAACTTTTGACGAGCGATGTCACTAATTAAGTCCATTTAAAACTTCAGAATAATCATGAACAATTATTAACAATGACAATGACAAATTACATGTGTCAATAATGACTGAATGCCAGAGTAACAAATTATTTCAATTTCAAAATTGCATTTAGTAACCACAGCATATTATTTAGATGTGGAGATAATTATTATTATTTGGAGGACAAGGAGGCTTCATTCACTGACAAGCAAAACATCAGATTATTGCAGACTCGGACTAACAATCACGAGCCTAGCCCTGCAACTGCTTTTGCGCTGTTTGCGAGTTTTGCGTTGAATTCCATCTTCAAGCGTAGTAGTGCCATTTAGATCTCTCCTGGCTATATACCCCCCCATGAACCATGGACCTTGCCGTTGGTGGGGAGGCTTGCGTGCCTCAGCGATACAGATAGCCGTACCGTAGGTACAACCACAACGGAGGGGTATCTGTTGAGAGGCCAGACAAACGTGTGGTTCCTGAAGAGGGGCAGCAGCCTTTTCAGTAGTTGCAAGGGCAACAGTCTGGATGATTGACTGATCTGGCCTTGTAACAATAACCAAAACGGCCTTGCTGTGCTGGTACTGCGAACGGCTGAAAGCAAGGGGAAACTACAGCCGTAATTTTTCCCGAGGGCATGCAGCTTTACTGTATGATTAAATGATGATGGCGTCCTCTTGGGTAAAATATTCCGGAGGTAAAATAGTCCCCCATTCGGATCTCTGGGCGAGGACTACTCAAGAGGATGTCGTTATCAGGAGAAAGAAAACTGGCGTTCTACGGATCGGAGCGTGAAATGTCAGGTCCCTTAATCGGGCAGGTAGGTTAGAAAATTTAAAAAGGGAAATGGATATGTTAAAGATATAGTGGCAATTAGTGTTCAGTGGCAGGAGGAACAAGACTTCTGGTCAGGTGACTACAGGGTTATAAACACAAAATCAAATAGGGGTAATGCAGGAGTAGGTTTAATAATGATTAGGAAAATAGGAATGCGGGTAAGCTACTACAAACAGCATAGTGAACGCATTATTGTGGCCAAGATAGATACGAAGCCCACACCTACTACAGTAGTACAAGTTTATATGCCAACTAGCTCTGCAGATGACGAAGAAATTGAAGAAATGTATGATGAAATAAAAGAAATTATTCAGATAGTGAAGGGAGACGAAAATTTGATAGTCATGGGTGACTGGAATTCGAGTGTAGGAAAAGGGAGAGAAAGAAACATAGTAGGTGAATATGGATTGGGGCTAAGAAATGAAAGAGGAAGCCGCCTGGTAGAATTTTGTACAGAGCACAACATAATCATAGCTAACACTTGGTTTAAGAATCATGAAAGAAGGATGTATACATGGAAGAACCCTGGAGATACTAAAAGGTATCAGATAGATTATATAATGGTAAGACAGACATTTAGGAACCAGGTTTTAAATTGTAAGACATTTCCAGGGGCAGATGGGGACTCTGACCACAATCTATTGGTTATGACCTGTAGATTAAAACTGAAGAAACTGCAAAAAGGTGGGAATTTAAGGAGATGGGACCTGGATAAACTGACTAAACCAGAGGTTGTACAGAGTTTCAGGGAGAACATAAGGGAACAGTTGACAAGAATGGGGGAAAGAAATACAGTAGAAGAAGAATGGGTAGCTTTGAGGGATGAAGTAGTGAAGGCAGCAGAGGATCAAGTAGGTAAAAAGACGAGGGCTAGTAAAATCCTTGGGTAACAGAAGAAATATTGAATTTAATTGATGAAAGGAGAAAATAAAAAAATGCAGTAAATGAAGCAGCCAAAAAGGAATACAAACGTCTCAAAAATGAGATCGACAGGAAGTGCAAAATGGCTAAGCAGGGATGGCTAGAGGACAAATGTAAGGATATAGAGGCTTATCTCACTAAGGGTTAAGATAGATACTGCCTACAGGAATATTAAAGAGATCTTTGGAGATAAGAGAACGACTTGTATGAATATCAAGAGCTCAGATGGAAACCCAGTTCTAAGCGATGAAGGGAAAGCAGAAAGGTGGAAGGAGTATATAGAGGGTCTATACAAGGGTGATGTACTTGAGGACAATATTATGGAAATGGAAGAGGATGTAGATCAAGATGAAATGGGAGATATGATACTGCGTGAAGAGTTTGACAGAGCACTGAAAGACCCGAGTCGAAACAAGGCCCCGGGAGTAGACAACATTCCATTTGAAACTACTGACAGCCTTGGGAGAGCCAGTCCTGACAAAACTCTACCATCTGGTGAGCAAGATGTATGAGACAGGCGAAATACCCTCAGACTTCAAGAAGAATGTAATAATTCCAATCCCAAAGAAAGCAGGTGTTGACAGATGTGAAAATAACCGAACTATCAGTTTAATAAGCCACAGCTGCAAAATAGTAACTCGAATTCCTTACAGACGAATGGAAAAACCGGTAGAAGCCAACCTCGGGGAAGATCAGTTTGGATTCCGTAGAAACACTGGAACAGGTGAGGCAATACTGACCTTACGACTTATCTTAGAAGAAAGATTAAGGAAAGGCAAACCTACGTTTCTAGCATTTGTAGATTTAGAGAAAGCTTTTGACAATGTTGACTGGAATACTCTCTTTCAAATTCTAAAGGTGGCAGGGGTAACATACAGGGAGCGAAAGGCTATTTACAATTTGTACAGAAACCAGATGGCAGTTATAAGAGTCGAGGGGCATGAAAGGGAAGCAGTTGTTGGGAAGGGAGTAAGACAGGGTTGTAGCCTCTCCCCGATGCTGTTCAATCTGTATATTGAGCAAGCAGTAAAGGAAACAAAAGAAAAATTCGAAGTAGGTATTAAAATCCATGGAGAAGAAATAAAAACTTTGAGGTTCGCCGATGACATTGTAATTCTGTCACAGACAGCAAAGGACTTGGAAGAGCAGTTGAATGGAATGGAAAGTGTCTTGAAAGGAGGATATAAGATGAACATCAACAAATGCAAAACGAGGATAATGGAATGTAGTCGAATTAAGTCGGGTGATGCTGAGGGAATTAGATTAGGAAATGAGACACATAAAGTAGCAAAGGAGTTTTGCTATTTGGGGAGCAAAATAACTTATGATGGTCGAAATAGAGAGGATATAAAATGTAGACTGGCAATGGCAAGGAAAGCGTATCTGAAGAAGAGAAATTTGTTAACATCGAGTATAGATTTAAGTGTTAGGAAGTCATTTCTGAAAGTATTTGTATGGAGTGTTGCCATGTATGGAAGTGAAACATGGACGATAAATAGTTTGGACAAGAAGAGAATAGAAGCTTTCGAAATGTGGTGCTACAGAAGAATGCTGAAGATTAGATGGGTAGATCACATAACTAATGAGGAAGTATTGAATAGGATTGGGGAGAAGAGAAGTTTGTGGCACAACTTGACCAGAAGAAGGGATCGGTTGGTAGGACATGTTCTGAGGCATCAAGGGATCACCAATTTGGTATTGGAGGGCAGCGTGGAGTGTAAAAATCGTAGAGGGAGACCAAGAGACGAATACACTAAGCAGATTCAGAAGGATGTAGGTTGCAGTAGGTACTGGGAGATGAAGAAGCTTGCACAGGATAGAGTAGCATGGAGAGCTGCATCAAACCAGTCTCAGGACTGAAGACCACAACAACACAACTGGCTATATAAATGAAATCAGGCCTTGAGTGTGGTAAGATCTGCCATCACCGACGTGAGGGCAGCGTGACTCGTCTTCTGTCTCCGAGCTCTCGACCGACAGTACTCTTCTACTCTCGCAGACAGACCTCGTCTCACAACAATGCTTGTAGTCGCGCTCCCATGTTTCGCCCTCAGATTGTTACTATCGATACCTGAGTGCTTACACAATGCAAAGAATAGCTGTAAGTTGGATATTTTGTTGTATCTTATGAAGAGTTCTGACACACTCCTGACAAAGCCTCACTGTCGTTTCTTTAAGAATTTGAACAATACTTACGTACAAATAGGACAAAAGGAGATAAATATCCTTAATCCAAATATTTAAACAAAGTACATAAAGGTGTAGAAGTTCATTTAATGTTAGAAGGATTGTTCATTATTGGATCAATTACCTTGTGATCGTTTTGTGAGCCTTTTAAAATAAGTAATTAGGCACAATTTGAAACATGAAAAATTTCGTACTATAGAGTTTAGAAATATAACAAGAAAAACGTGTAGTGTGTTATTGTTTTGTAAAAAGGGAATGTTCACTGCACAGTGAGTTTTGTATTGTTTTGCATTTTGCACACTTGTAGAAATACGAAAGGAAAAACAACTTTGCAAACTGTGTATAGCTGTGTTTAGTGTCTGTATCATTAACACGTCAACGCAGAAACGTAGGGTGTAGTAGAATCATGTAGCGGTGTGTACAGTGTCTATCTCACTGACACCTCTGCTTGGGGAAACTGCATTTTTGGTGACAGAGAGACTTGTATTTCCAGTGTCCTTTCACTGAGACAGCATTGTGTAATTGTGGCTCTCGAAGCCAAAGTTCAGCATTTTTGATAGAGTTCCTTGTACTGTCAGTGCCTTTCACTGAGACAGCACTGTGTGATTGTTGCTCCTGAAGGCAAGGCTCAGCATTGGTCGCTGATTGTCACTCAAGAGCAGGTATTTACTGCAGACACCCTTCTTTATGACAGACCTTGTTTGCTGCCATTATTGGAAGTGACGTCATTGTTGCAGGCATCACATGTGCATTATGTAATTTGTTTGTGCCCTGTCAGAGCCCAGTTACTTGGTACTCTGTGGACAGAAAATACGTATCGTGACAACTTTACAAAAATTTTTACATATTCCTGTAAACATAAGTGAAGATAATCAAGTAAGTAACTGCACACGTAGCTTATATGAATAAAAAATTTGTCAATTCTTTCATATGGGACACAAATATATTAACATGAATCTAAAATTATTGTACATAAAATCAATAGAAAACTGTTTAATTACTAATTAAGATATCTGCTCATGCAGTTTATTAAGGTAAACATATAAAATATGAAGTAGTAACTCTGCATGGCAGTGTTTCCTTATAATATAAACATCAAACAAAGTGTGCTGCACTGTAGAGTGTTATACACGAAAATGACACACAAAAATTTAAATTGCCTAAGAAATGCTTTGCATATTGCAGCGCCATACACAAGATGATACGAAAATATTATATTGGATAACAAATTCTTTGTATATATATGGGCATACGACATGCTGCTTGAGACAGCTATATGCAAGAATGCTAAGAAAATATTGATCTGCACAGGCAGTGTTTGGTGCATATGTACTTAAGTAAGCTTAATGTCTTAGTAATCATAAACCGAAATAATATTGTACTGTTCAGCAGTTATTTTTGTGACCAGAAGTGCACCTTTTTGGGGGACTGGAAATACTATCCCAACATCACCCTAACTACCACAAAACACACAGGGATCTATACTACACATAAACTGGATACATCTTTCTACAGGATATGCAATGTAGTAAAGGGAATTGGTATAGTTAGAATTTTCATTGTTGTATTCACTATGGAATACTGTTCAACATACACTCCTGGAAATTGAAATAAGAACACCGTGAATTCATTGTCCCAGGAAGGGGAAACTTTATTGACACATTCCTGGGGTCAGATACATCACATGATCACACTGACAGAACCACAGGCACATAGACACAGGCAACAGAGCATGCACAATGTCGGCACTAGTACAGTGTATATCCACCTTTCGCAGCAATGCAGGCTGCTATTCTCCAATGGAGACGATCGTAGAGATGCTGGATGTAGTCCTGTGGAACGGCTTGCCATGCCATTTCCACCTGGCGCCTCAGTTGGACCAGCGTTCGTGCTGGACGTGCAGACCGCGTGAGACGACGCTTCATCCAGTCCCAAACATGCTCAATGGGGGACAGATCCGGAGATCTTTCTGGCCAGGGTAGTTGACTTACATCTTCTAGAGCACGTTGGGTGGCACGGGATACATGCGGACGTGCATTGTCCTGTTGGAACAGCAAGTTCCCTTGCCGGTCTAGGAATGGTAGAACGATGGGTTCGATGACGGTTTGGATGTACCGTGCACTATTCAGTGTCCCCTCGACGATCACCAGTGGTGTACGGCCAGTGTAGGAGATCGCTCCCCACACCATGATGCCGGGTGTTGGCCCTGTGTGCCTCGGTCGTATGCAGTCCTGATTGTGGCGCTCACCTGCACGGCGCCAAACACGCATACGACCATCATTGGCACCAAGGCAGAAGCGACTCTCATCGCTGAAGACGACACGCCTCCATTCGTCCCTCCATTCACGCCTGTCACGACACCACTGGAGGCGGGCTGCACGATGTTGGGGCGTGAGCGGAAGACGGCCTAACGGTGTGCGGGACCGTAGCCCAGCTTCATGGAGACGGTTGCGAATGGTCCTCGCCGATACCCGAGGAGCAACAGTGTCCCTAATTTGCTGGGAAGTGGCGGTGCGGTCCCCTACGGCACTGCATAGGATCCTACGGTCTTGGCGTGCATCCTTGCGTCGCTGCGGTCCGGTCCCAAGGCGACGGGCACGTGCACCTTCCGCCGACCACTGGCGACAACATCGATGTACTGTGGAGACCTCACGCCCCACGTGTTGAGCAATTCGGCGGTACGTCCACCCGGCCTCCCACATGCCCACTATACGCCCTCGCTCAAAGCCCGTCAACTGCACATACGGTTCACGTCCACGCTGTCGCGGCATGCTACCAGTGTTAAAGACTGCGATGGAGCTCCGTATGCCACGGCAAACTGGCTGACACTGACGGCGGCGGTGCACAAATGCTGCGCAGCTAGCGCCATTCGACGGCCAACACAGCGGTTCCTGGTGTGTCCGCTGTGCCGTGCGTGTGATCATTGCTTGTACAGCCCTCTCGCAGTGTCCGGAGCAAGTATGGTGGGTCTGACACACCGGTGTCAATGTGTTCTTTTTTCCATTTCCAGGAGTGTATGTTCTCTATTCTCTTTTCAACTGAAAAAATTCGATTAGTCCTTATACTAACAGTAGTATAAATGTTACATAAAATTCTTATTTTGACATTCATGGTTTACGTTTAAGCAACCTGAGCTCTCAGTAAACGGAATCTTACCTGCTTAACAACGTGTGTGTTTGTAGTATGAGTCTCAGTTTCACTGTTATTTAAGCCATCAACAGATTGTTACATGGAAAACTTAAAACCAACATCTCGAAAAGGAGCCGGCTGGAGTGGCCGAGCGGTTCTAGGCGCTACAGTCTGGAACCGCGCGACCGCTACGGTGGCAGGTTCGAATCCTGCCTCGGGCATGGATGTGTGTGATGTCCTTAGGTTTAAGTAGTTCTAAGTTCTAGGGGACTGATGACCTCAGAAGTTAAGTCCCATAATGCTCAGAGCCATTTGAACCATTTTTGAACCATTTCGAAAAGCTATCTGACTGCGTATTTCAATATGAATTTACAAGTGATGTAGAATCTGACTTGTGTAACGGAATTTACTAGGCTAGAGTACATGACATGTTGTGGTGTGTCAGTGTCTCTGTGATAGACCTGTGTTTTGCACTCACTTCTTTAGATGACTGCCTTTCTCCATGTGGTTTACAGCAATTCACAGCAGCATGCAGCAGCAGCGGCTAAAGCTTATTGTTACTAGGAGTAACTTTAATGAAAAGGAATTTGCTTGGGTCCCGTTAACTACTAAATGCCGGCCGGAGTGGCCGAGCGGTTCTAGGCGCTTCAGTCTGGAACCACGCGACCGCTACGGTCGCAAGTTCGAATCCTGCCGCGGTCATGGATGTGTGTGATGTCCTTAGGTTACTTAGGTTTAAGTAGTTCTAAGTTCTAGGGGACTGATGACCTCCGAAGTTAAGTCCCGTAGTGCTCAGAGCCATTTGAACATTTTTTGAACTACTAAATAAGTTTTGAGAAGGGATTTTGTCAATTAAGTATATTCGAAACTTCATAGTCATCATGAACAAGTGTTAAAATGACAATGACAAATGAGATGTGTGTCAATATTGGCTGAGTGGCAGATTAACAAATTATTTCTATTCCAAAACTGCATTTATATTTAGTAACCACAGCATACTATTTAGATGTGGAGAATAATTATTATTATTTTGAGGATAAGGAGGCTTCTTTCAGTGTCAAGCAAAGATGGGATTATTGCAAACTCGGACTAACAACCAGAGCCTAGCCCTGCAATTGCTTCTCCGCTATGCTTGCGAATCTTACCTTGAATTCCATCTTCAAACGTAATTAAGCCATCTAGGTCTCACCTGGCTATATAAATGAAATCAGGCATTGAGTGTGGTAAGGTCTGCCATCATCGACGTGAGGGCAGCGTGACACGTCTTCTGTCTCCGAGCTCTCGACCGATACTACTCTTCCACTCTTGCAGACAGAACTCGTCTCACTACAGTGATTAGAATCTCGCTCCAGTGTTTCGCCCTCTGATTGTTAGTATCGATACCTGAATGCTTACACAATGCAAAGAATAGCCGTAAGTTGGATATATTGCTGCATGTAATGGAGAATTGTGACACACTGCTTACAACCGGCGTTGGCATGGCTCCACGCCCTCGCTGGTACCTCCCAGCTCATCACTGAAACCCTTCCTGCACGTCTCGCAGATGTCCACGCTGCAAAATGTAGTTGTTGTGGCTTTCGACAAGTGGTCACATTGATGTGACTGGACAGTGTAATTTTTGACCCACGTAAATGTTTATGACTATCTCCTGAACTAAGTGTCGTACAGTTATATAACTTTATAGATACATCGGTGGTGTACGAGGAAAGTGTCACTAATCTGTGTTGGGCGTACAGTTCGTAGTAAAGAAGTAATGCAAGGTATTAAAACGTCACACGTTGTACTGCCGTTTTACTGCATGAGTAGCGGTCATCACATTGACGGAGGTGCAGAGAGAAGAAGATTCGAAAGGTTTTAAACCTGCGTAAAGTTTTCGGAAGTCGCTATGTGCTCTCATTATCAAATACTGAATGATTAAAGTCCAGGTATTCGTGCACCTTCAGTCTGATGACAAACACACAGTTTCTAACTGTAATTCTTTCTTTAAACATGTTGTTGTTGTTGTGGTCTTCAGTCCTGAGACTGGTTTGATGCAGCTCTCCATGCTACTCTATCCTGTGCAATCTTCTTCATCTCCCAGTACCTACTGCAGCCTACATCCTTCTGAATCTGCTTAGTGTATTCATCTCTTGGTCTACCTCTACGATTTTTACCCTCCACACTGCCCTCCAATGCTAAATTTGTGATCCCTTGATGCCTCAAAACATGTCCTACCAACCGATCCCTTCTTCTAGTCAAGATGTGCCACAAACTTCTCTTCTCCCCAATCCTATTCAATACCTCCTCATTAGTTACGTGATCTACCCACCTTATCTTCAGCATTCTTCTGTAGCACCACATTTCGAAAGCTTCTATTCTCTTCTTGTCCAAACTGGTTATCGTCCATGTTTCACTTCCATACATGGCTACACTCCATAGAAATACTTTCAGAAACGACTTCCTGACACTTAAATCTATACTCGATGTTAACAAATTTCTCTTCTTCAGAAACGATTTCCTTGCCATTGCCTGTCTACATTTTATATCCTCTCTACTTCGACCATCATCAGTTATTTTACTCCCTAAACAGCAAAAGTCCTTTACTACTTTAAGTCTCTCATTTGCTAATCTAATACCCTCAACATCACCTGACTTAATTCGACTACATTCCATTATCCTCGTTTTGCTTTTGTTGATGTTCATCTTATATCCTCCTTTCAAGACACTGTCCATTCCGTTCAACTGCTCTTCCAAGTCCTTTGCTGTCTCTGACAGAATTACAATGTCATCGGCGAACCTCAAAGTTTTTACTTCTTCTCCATGAATTTTAATACCTACTCCGAATTTTTCTTTTGTTTCCTTTACTGCTTGTGCAATATACAGATTGAATAACATCGGGGAGAGGCTACAACCGTGTCTCACTCCTTTCCCAACCACTGCTTCCTTTTCATGCCCCTCGACTCTTATAACTGCCATCTGGTTTCTGTACAAATTGTAAATAGCCTTTCGCTCCCTGTATTTTACCCCTGCCACCTTCAGAATTTGAAAGAGAGTATTCCAGTTAACATTGTCAAAAGCTTTCTCTAAGTCTACAAATGTTAGAAACGTAGGTTTGCCTTTTCTTAATCTTTCTTCTAAGATAAGTCGTAAAGTTAGTATTGCCTCACGTGTTCCAACATTTCTACGGAATCCAAACTGATCTTCCCCGAGGTCCGCTTCTAACAATTTTTCCATTCGCCTGTAAAGAATTCGCGTTGGTATTTTCCAGCTGTAACTTATTAAACTGATAGTTCGGTAATTTTCACATCTGTCAACACGTGCTTTCTTTGGGACTGGAATTATTATATTCTTCTTGAAGTCTGGGGGTATTTCGCCTGTCTCATACATCTTGCTCACCAGATGGTAGAGTTTTGTCATGACTGGCTCTCCCAAGGCCATCAGTATTTCTAATGGAATGTTGTCTACTCCCGGGGCCTTGTTTCGACTCAGGTCTTTCAGTGCTCTGTCAAACTCTTCACACAGTATCTTATCTCCCATTTCGTCTTCGTCTACATCCTCTTCCATTTCCATAATATTGTCCTCAAGTACATCGCCCTTGTATAGACCCTCAATATACTCCTTCCACCTTTCTGCCTTCCCTTCTTTGCTTAGAACTGGGTTGCCATCTGAGCTCTTGATATTCATACAAGTGGTTCTCTTCTCTCCAAAGGTCTCTTTAATTTTCCGGTAGGCAGTATCTATCTTACCCCCAGTGAGACAAGCCTCAATATCCTTACATTTGTGCTCTAGCCATCCCTGCTTAGCCATTTTGCACTTCCTGTCGATCTCATTTTTGAGACGTTTGTATTCCTTTTTGCCTGATTCATTCACTGCATTTTTTATATTTTCTCCTTTCATCAATTAAATTCAATATTTCTTCTGTTACCCAAGGATTTCTATTAGCCCTCGCCTTTTTACCTACTTGATCGTCTGCTGCCTTCACTACTTCATCCCTCAGAGCTACCCATTCTTCTCCTACTGTATTTCTTTCCCCCATTCCTGTCAATTGTTCCCTTATGCTCTCCCTGAAACTCTGTACAACCTCTGGTTTAGTCAGTTTATCCAGGTCCCATCTCCTTAAATTCCCACCTTTTTGCAGTTTCTTCAGTTTCAATCTGCAGTTCATAACCAATAGATTGTGGTCAGAATCCACATCTGCCCCTGGAAATGTCTTACAATTTAAAACCTGGTTCCTAAGTCTCTGTCTTACCATTATATAATCTATCTGATACCTTTTAGTATCTCCAGGATTCTTCCAGGTATACAACCTTCTTTTATGATTCTTTAAACATGTAACACAGAATTATAGCAATTAATGAGTAGATTGTGACATCATTTTAAATTTTCAAGTTCGGTCATTACTTACGCGAATTATTGAAAATCAAATTTTAGTTGCCCTGGAATCCGTTGGATAGACAGACAATCTACAATCAGTACTTGGTTTCGGATTCTGGGCCGCAGTGCAGTCGCTTGGTATAAATGGGCTGTCAAATGGAAACGAGACAAATGAAAGAAAAACGAGACAAATGAAAAAAAAAAGGTAATCGCCATAACAGTTAGGAAATTTGTGGAGAGGTATTGGTTAAAAACAGCCTTGGTTGCAATTCTAGTTTTTTATTTTTCAACGACGCGTTTCGCCTTATTTAGGCATCTTTAGGTTATCTACATAGAAAGCAGAGAACAAATACATCTATTGAAGAACCACGATCTCGTTGTGCAGACTTGGATAACCTACAAGCATTATAAAGAGATCACCTATTGAAAGCCGGACGGAGTGGCCGAACGGTTCTAGACGCTTCAGTCTGGAACCGCGTGACCGCTACGGCCGCAGGTGCGAATCCTGCCTCGGGCATGGATGTGTGTGATGTCCTTAGGTTAGTTAGGTTTAAGTAGTTCTAAGTTCTAGGGGACTGATGACCTCAGATGTTAAGTCCCATAGTGCTCAGAGCAATTTCAAGCATTTGAACCTATTGAAAGAGCAAATACCTTTATTTGGTATTTCTTATAAGAATCCTTTTGTCAGTGTAGACAAAGGGCATCGTCAAATGTATCAGGCCAACATCGCCTTCATTAAACTCAGTAAAAAGTAGATATATAAAATAGTAAAATCATTACCATTTCTAGATGGACGCTAGAGGCACCAAGATCTGCATAACACGTTCCCGTTCACAGGAGCGAGTAACAGAGTAAGATGGGGGCTCAGGTAGTAAGCATAATGCGCCACAGCGTCGTGTGCCAGTAGTGAAGCCTCTAATACAGAATCACCTCAAGAGGTGGCGCCGCGACGCAGCAGTGATAAAAATGAGAGATCGTAAACTGGATATACATACCCACTAAAATTTTATAAATGTAATGCACATAAAACATTGATAAGATGTAATTACTAGGGGCAACACCTGTGCAAATTTAGACGAAGTAAAATATAAATGAAGGCGGTAAATTTAAAATGGAAAACAAGGTGTATAATGCAACACACATATGGAGTACATAAACATATTTTTCGTATCATATACCGCTAGAACGAGAACATTAAAAACACAGGACTGTAATTTCAGATAAAGGAGTCGCGCATATAACACTCAATACTACGTTGAAAAATAAAAAACTAAGATTGCAACCAAGACTGTTTTTAACCAATACTGTCAAGCACTGGTTTGCTGTATGCCACATATGGATTGGAAGAATTTTTTTGTGGTAAGTTCTTATGGGACCAAACTGCTAAGGTCATCGGTCCCTAAGCTGACACACTACTTAATCTAACTTAAACTGACTTACGCTATGGACAGCACACACACCCACGCCCGAAGGAGGACTCGAACCTCCGACGGGTGCAGCCTCAAGCCTCACTACCAGACAACATTTGTCCCACTGTGAGACGAGACGGTCACTGCCTCCATGGAAAAGTGTTGCGGTTGCCCAGAGAACTATGACTCTTACCGTCACAAATAACGCACTGCGGTACGCGGGCAATTTGCAAAAAGCGCGCCATCAAGTCGAAGAGCCCTTGAATACTGACGGACGGCATCATTGTGTTACAAGATAAGCCCCCCCCCCCCCCCCCCCCACAGCGAAGGTTGCTTCTACTACGCAGCAGAAATTTCGCTGGGGAGAATTTACACATGCTCCTTACAGTGCCGATCTCTCCCCATGCGATTTCCACGTCTTTGGAGCCCTGAAGGAAGACATTTGAGGCCTTCGATTTGCTTCGGACAAAGGGATGCTCGCCTTTGTCCAATCACGGTTATGCCATCATAATTATGTTGTGCGGGTTTTCAAACTGAAAATTGTGATGAGTGGCCCTCAACTATACACCCTCATACTTAGAGTTGAAATATTAAAAGTTTTGGCTGGTTATGTTGCGTAGGGGCTGGGATACGTAGTTCCCGCTTTACAAGCGGAATACTACTGAGTGTACAGTACACAGTATGAATATGCACATGAATCGAATGGTTGAAGTTTCCTGTCACTCGGCAATTAGGAATTTTGAATGTAACATACAACGTTATAAATGAAAGATTGCAGTTAAATAAAATCTGCAGGTACTATTTTTAACGACTTTAAATGATGAGTACACTAGCAGAAGTAGCTTTAAGAATGCCGTTTATCACTGCAAAACACTTATTCGTGTCGATGGGCCAGCAATCAAATAAAATATAAGTTGAATAACAGGGAAACAATAGATTCCTACTTCACGTAATTAGCTATGAACAACATAGCGCGGGCCGCGGTGGTCTCGCGGTTCTAGGCGCCCAGTTCGGAACCGCGCGACTGCTACGGTCGCAGGTTCGAATCCTGCCTCGGGCATGGATGTGTGTGAAGTCCTTAGGTTAGTTAAGTTTAAGTAGTTCTAAGTTCTAGGGGACTGATGACCATAGATGTTAAGTCCCATAGTGCTGAGAGCCATTTGAACCATTTGAACAACATAGCTCGCGGGATATTCACTTCTAAATGCATGCTTCGTCTTCATTGCAGAAGCCACAGAAACCTGACAAGTGCACAAATCGGCACTACGAAATATTTCTATCTCCTACGACCACACACAAACTGCACCACTCTCCCAGTCTTTCT
Organism: Schistocerca nitens; assembly: GCF_023898315.1. Classification (NCBI taxonomy): domain Eukaryota; kingdom Metazoa; phylum Arthropoda; class Insecta; order Orthoptera; family Acrididae; genus Schistocerca; species Schistocerca nitens. The sequence continues at coordinate 13,086,289 of NC_064620.1, forward strand.
CGCGACCGACCGTTGCTGCCTCCCATCCAGCACTCTCTTGTCCTGTCCAGAACTTCCATCCAGTCTCCTCATTACCGACCGCTGTGGTTGGCTAGAGCGCTCCCGCCATGTCTTCAAGCCAATGCACACGCACAGACCTATTGAAACACATACGAAATACTGGATTTACATTCAAATAACTTGGAAATTAAATAAATATTCCGCCGAGCGGTTCTAGGCTCTACACTCTGGAACCGCGTGACCGCTAGTGTCGCAGATTAGAATCCTGCCTCGGGCATGGATGTGTGTGGTGTCCTTAGGTTAGTTAGGTTTAAGTACTTCTAAGTTCTAGGGGACTGATGACCTCAGAAGTTGAGTCCCATCGTGCTCAGAGCCAACCAATAAATATTCCTATAGCTGGACCATAAACAAGCTCTAACACACATTATTAAATACACAAAAAAATCAAATAAACATATACCAAAGGAATAGAAACAATAGGTAGGCCAGTAGCCTAATGTCCCTGTGCTTTCTAAACACAGTAAATATCTAACCAATTTCTTCATGAATAGCATATATCGTGTAACTGTGGAGTACTTATGGCCTGACGCAATCAATAGTAATCGGTCACTTTGACCTCCAATAACTCATGTACTATTCAAGTTGCATGCCTGTAGTTCATACCAATTTAAGTTTAGACCAATAGCTTTGTAAAGACACGTTGATCGACAAAATCAGATGAACCGTTTACATTTTGGAAATACGTTGCTGGGTGTTACTTGCATAATTTACAGTCAGATTAAACTTTAACTAATGACCCGTCAGTTTAGCCGAGAGCGCTAATGCTCTGCTTCCTCGACTCAGGTAGGGACACCGGCCCCGGATCGATTCCGCGATTACCGCCGTCGGTCGGTGTGCCGGCCAGCCTGGATGTGGTTTTTAGGCGGTTTTCCACGTCCCGCTAGGTGAATACCGGGTTGGTCCCCACGTTCCGCCTCAGTTACACGACTCACAGACATCTGAACACGCTCGCACTATTCCATGAATTACACTGGGCACAGACAGCAGGGCTACACTGATTCCGTCCCGGGATGGTTCGGGGTTGCTGCAGGAAGGGCATCCGGCCACCCCTTTCCACTAACCTTGCCAAATCCGTTCCTAACAATGCCGACCTTGCGTCTGCGCTGGACATGGCACCAGTGAAAGAAAGAAAGAAGACTAGAATTTAAACTAATAAAGGTATTGAAATGCTGATAAGACCATCAGAATCGTCGTGCAAATAATGGTAATGTACATGTTTCTTTTTAAGGTGTCACGATTCCTCCGGCTATTATTAATGTCTACATGAACTGTGAAATGTTTGCCATTATGGTTTCACAAAGTCCGCCATCTTTGGCACTCGCAGCATACACATCTCCTTCGTCGACACAGAGCGCCGTCCTCGTCACAGCGTCAACATGGAATTCCCAGCCACGCGGTCGGCCTGCACCACGCGCTGGGGCTGCCCCCCCCCCCCCCCCTCTTGCTCCGGCCGATGCTCGCCACCACACGGCCGCCGATGAGCTGCGCCCGCCGAGACGCCCCCACACGCCACAACTCGCCCGTTACCTCACAGCTCGCGACAGCAAGCTTTTTTCGAAGAAGGCAAAACCGGTAATGTCTTATAGCTGGATAAAAGTATTTACCTTTATAGCGCTTACTTTTGAAGTAATAAACAGTTCATTTACTTTTTTCCAACTGTCTCGTTTCATTTGTCTGCTTCTTATAGATAAGATTGGATGGATGGGACTGAAAGGTGTGAAACACGATAAAAGAGTCTTGAAATTCCTACCTCGGAAAAAAATTACTCAACTGAACACTCGAGCTGAAAATAGAGGCATTAAGAAATGTTTCTGAACGGTTACAATCCAATACATATTTTGAGATATAATTTTTTTTTTCAAGAGTGTGTGACGAAGCAAGCTGGAATTTTTTTTTTTACTTCCCTACTGGTTTTGCCATATGCCTCCTTAAATTCGTTTCACTTTTAACTAATTACCATTAACATACGTGAAAACAATCTGCGTTTTCATAAAAGAGAAAGTTTGCCCTCAGGTTTAAAGAATATAACACCAGATCTAATTTTGTGCTTAGTTTTATGTATCTAATTGATTTTCTAATGTATTTTGACTATTCCTAGTTAGTATCTTTTGTTATTGGGTGAAATCAGTAATTGTTTCGTAACTTAAATTCTATTGATGACATATAAACAGATATAAATTCTGCAATAATTGTAAACATTTGGAAGACGATAGAGTAGTAATCTTAAAGTATGTACTTGGCTCTATTCGAAAACATGTTAGCAAAGCCCACCCTTAATTAATTCCAAAGTAAGTGACAGTTTTGTCGAAAGATGTTTTGTTGATTGGCAACATGTTGAACAATAGAAACTTCCAGGTATACTCAGAGAATTCCAAAAGCGGATTCAGAAAATAAGTGATGGTATCCCACAAGGTTCTGTTTCAGCCACATTTCTTTTTAATTTCTGTACGTACCATCTTCCACAAACAAAGTCTAGGAAATTTGTTTATGCTGAAGGTATTGCACTGATCGCTCAGGATCAAAGCTTTAAAGAAGAAGAAGCAACACTAGCAATAGACCTGAAGTTGAATTCTTCAAACAAAACCTCTCCGACCAAATTTTCAAAAGACCATTATATAAACTTCCCACCTAGGAAATAAACAAGCAAACTACAAACCTATCATCGCGTTTAGTGATCAGACTCTCCAATATTGCAACATTCCAAAAATAACTGGGAGTGACCATACCTACAAGCTGGTGGGAAAAAACGCTGGGGTGTACGGTACTATATTTATTCTTTTTGGTGGGAAATATGTTCACCTGGCGACATGGTGGTGTTGGACAGAGAGGAATTTAAAAAGTGTGTTATCTGTAAGGACTGTTTGATGTCGGAGTTCGCTACAGATGCCTGCTGAAAAATCATCCCGCAGCCCAGGTAATCGAAGCCAATACACGCTACCACAACTGACGGAACAAAAAATGTGTCACAGTTCTAATAACACTTGAAAATTGTCGTGCAAAAACCAGCGTTCTTAATGAACGGGTCAGAATGCAGCAAATGTACTGGGGAAAATAGTTGTCCTAAAAGACTGCAGAGCAGGCGGTAGTTGAATGTACGTTCTCCTCAATAAGTGTCAAACCGCCGTTAAAGAAGCCCACTTCCACCATCCCTCCACCCCTCCCTCTATCCATCCACCTATCGGGGGGGGGGGGGGGGGGATACATGCTCCGGCTTTGATGTGGTTGCCCTTAGCACAAAAGGCAAATTTATAGGCATAACCCCACCCATCCAGAGAACGGTCCATTTGGCCCACAAAACTCGGCTTTCCACCATCTGCCCGCTGCCTTAATTTGACGCTTCTACGCCAGTAGCACGTATAGTCAACCAAATAATACGAGATAGAAGGACGGAAGGATGGCCGCCTCATGTGCAACTTCTTCGTCTAAAATACAGCTACAGAGCCCCCACATGCGGCCCCCCAGACAGAAGCCGGCTGTGTCTGGCGACCGCCACCACAGCAGACACACATTCCCCTCCCCCCCCCCCCCCGCCCTACAATCCGCCCGCAGCAGCCCGCCGTTCAGTGATGGAGAACAATTGTATTTGATGTCAATGCATCTATAATCAAGCATCTATTAGAAAAAGCAAACACATTTGCAACCAAAATAAATGTCCATTTTCCACGAAAATAGGTAAGCTCCATTATCTTTCAGTTTTATGATCAAAATCGGTACAGTTTTTATATTCGACTGCAGTCGCATCTCTTTTTTTTTGATGTCCAGAGAAGTGTACCGCCACTTTTCACAAATGATCAGCAGAGACATGCCCCACCCTGTGTAAAATCAGGAAGAAAAGCGCTTCGACTATTTTGATGCGAGAACTACCGATCACCACCGAATTTTCGCGTTATTTAGAAACCATCATCAGAGTAACGAGAAAGCTCGAATTTAAACTCGAAAGAAAAACATCTATATTAAGCAATTTCTTCCAGTTTGTTGAACAAATTACATGACCTGAGAGCGTCCAGTGTCTGCAAAAAAATGTTCAGATGTGTGTGAAATCTTATGGGACTTAAATGCTAAGGTCATCAGTCCCTAAGCTTACACACTACTTAATATAAATTATCCTAAGGACAAACGCACACACACACCCATGCCCGAGTGAGGACTGGAACCTCAGCCGGGACCAGCCGCACAGTCCATGACTGTAGCGCCCTAGACCGCTCGGCTAATACAGCGCGGCTGAGTGTCTGCAAATAAACTCTCATGTACGTGTGTATTTGCAAACATTTCATTACTAAATGTCACGCCTTTGGCACACATGTCGGAAGAAAACACGTTCATTTAACGTTTGAAAACACGAATCAATAATTCGAGAGAACGTAGCTGCCTTGTACACTATGACAGCTACCCTTTCGCCAGTGCGATGCTACATCATACTAGCGTTTACGAAACAAATGGTGAGAGCCTGTCTGACGCTGTGTAGGTGGGAGATTGAAATTTGGTTAAAAGATATCGCCAAAACGGAAGAAAAGAAACGGTTGTTAAGAACCGTTCTGCGGTGCCCTAGCCATTTCTTCCACCCGCCAGGCAGCATGTCATTGATATCAGTTTGATAGGCTAGTTAATTAAATTGATCATGAGAGTCTCTTTGCATGGCGAATAATTGTTTTCCAAAATTGCCTGTACATCTAGTATGAGATTTTTCACTCTGCAGCGGACTGTGCGCTGGTATGAAACTTGCTGGCAGATTAAAACTGTGTGCCGGACCGAGATTCGAACTCGGGACCTTTACCTTTCGCGGGCAAGTGCTCTACCATCTTTTTTTTAATTTTTTGTTCTTTTTGCAGGTAAGGAGAAAACAAATAAAAACTCATGTGTATGAAAATAAAAGACGACGTTCTTCGTAAAATAACACAACATCCTTTGGAAACGTGAAACATAAAAGGTAGCTATATTTCCGCAACGGCCTTCTTTTTTTATTTTTATTTATTTATTTTTGTTGTTAACATAAATGAGTATACAGTCTCACCATCAGCAGCAACCCAAATTTTTTTTATGTTTTTTTTTAGGGGGGGGGGGGGCACAGGAGAAAGAAAACAAATAGGCTGCAGATAGTGAGCTATGCGTGAAAAACATAAACATGTGTAAGGAAAAAAAACTTAGAAGAGGAGGACAAAAGAGAAGTGACATAAAATAGGAATACTTTCCGAGCCATGCTCCAATTTGGCGCGCCATCAAACAGCCATCTGAGCTACTCAAGCACGACTCGCGTCCCCTCCTCACAGCTTTACTTCTGCCAGTACCTCGTGTCCTACCAAACTTTACAGAGGGTCTCCTGCGTACCTTCGAGAACTAGCACTCCTGAAAGAAAGGATATTGCGGAGTCAAGGCTTAGCCACAGGCTGCAAGTTTCGCAGGAGAGCTTACGTGATGTTTGGAAAGTAGGACACGATGTACTGGCAGAAGTAAAGCTGTGAGGACGGGGCGTGAGTCATGCTTGGGTAGCTCAGTTGGTAGAGCACTTGCCCGCGAAAGGCAAAGGTACCGAGTTAGAATCTCGGTCCGGCACACAGTTTTAATCTGCCAGGAAGTGTCATTGCTTGTACATGTAGTACAGCTGCGAACACCTAACGCAAATGTACTATTTTTCTGGTCGGGCGGCGTAGCTTTGTTCATTCTGAGACAGATGGACAGTCTGACTTGTCCTTAGGACAGAGCTGTTGGGGTAGACACTAACCCAGTAGACCGCCGGAGGCGTGGCTGGGCACCGTGTGTGTTGCTGATGTGTCGTTAGGCCGCCTGAGAGTTCAGAGCTCGCGTGGTGCGGCGCCTCCAATGTCAGAAGGCCCGCAGCTGGTCAGGAGGCGTTGGGTAGGCGCGTCCTCCAAGACGCGAGGCCGCCGTCGCGATTGCCGCCTGGTTGGCAACTCACTACCTCCTGGGAGGGGACTGGAGGCTGCCTCGCGGAAGCGCCCGATACGACGGCGGTAATGTGTGAGCCCCACAGCGCTCTGCGGAGCGTCTTATTGACTTTGCAATCGCGATATACAAAACGAAGAAGCGATCAGAAGTTAAACAAGAGTGTCCAGTCCTACGAAATGCATGTTATGTCCTTCTCAGAGCATAATTCTCAGATTTCGTGTCCTCTGCATTGGTTTTTTTTCCGGATTCTATCATCTAGAAGAAAGATTAAGGAAAGGCAAACCTACGTTTCTAGCATTTGCAGACATAGAGAAAGCTTTTGACAATGTTGACTGAAATACTCTCTTTCAAATTCTGAAGGTGGCAGGGGTAAAATACAGGGAGCGAAAGGCTATTTACAATTTGTACAGAAACCAGATGGCAGTTATAGGAGTCGAGGGACATGAAAGGGAAGCAGTGGTTGGGAAGGGAGTGAGACAGGGTTGTAGTCTCTCCCCGATGCTATTCCATCTGTATATTGAGCAAGCAGTAAAGGAAACAAAAGAAAAGTTCGGAGTAGGTATTAAAATCCATGGAGAAGAAATAAAAACTTTGAGGTTCGCCGATGACATTGTAATTCTGTCAGAGACAGCAAAGGACCTGGAAGAGCAGTTGTACGGAATGGACAGTGTCTTGAAAGGAGGATACAAGATGAACATCAACAAAAACAAAACGAGGATAATGGAATGTAGTCAAATTAAGTCGGGTGATGGTGAGGGGATTAGGAAATGAGACACTTAAAGTAGCAAAGGAGTTTTGCTATTTGGGGAGAAAAATAACTGATGATGGTCGAAGTAGAGAGGATATAAAATGTAGACTGGCAATGCCAAGGAAAGCGTTTCTGAAGAAGAGAAATTTGTTAACATCGAGTAGACATTTGTCAGAAAGTCTTTTCTGAAAGTATTTGTATGGAGTGTAGCCATGTACGGAAGTGAAACATGGACGATAACTAGTTTGGACAAGAAGAGATTAGAAGCTTTCGAAATGTGGTGCTACAGAAGAATGCTGAAGATTCGATGGGTAGATCACATAACTAATGATGAGGTATTGAATAGGATTGGGGAGAAGAGGAGTTTGTGGCACAACTTGACCAGAAGAAGGGATCGGTTGGTAGGGCATATTCTGAGACATCAAGGGATCACCAATTTGGTACTGGAGGGCAGCGTGGAGGGTAAAAACCGTAGAGGGAGACAAGAGATGAATACACTAAGCAGATTCAGAAGGATGTAGGCTGCAGTAGGTACTGGGAGATGAAGAATCTTGCACAGGATAGAGTAGCATCGGGAGCTGCATCAAACCAGTCTCTGGGCTGAAGACCAAAACAACAACAACAGTACTTGTTGTGCATGTGGCGCAGAGGGCTCTCAGGTCTTACTGCAGACCCGAGTTAGCGTATGAATGCGGATATTCCGAGCGTCATATCCGGAGCAATGTTGGGATTCGGATCCACAACACGCCTCATTTGGGATAGGGCTTCAAGGTGGATCAGTTACGCTTTACGTACGGAGGTGTGTTCTGTGTTCGAAGTTGAATGCACCAGCGGGAAGAGCACGTCATGGGAGCCTTCTGCGACACATGTACAGACACAGACATAGATAAAACAGAGAAAACGTGCTGCAACTGTAGGATATGCAGTTGGAGGTGAATGGTTGCATCCGAGTACAGTGCTTTACTACGCCGGCCGACCAGAAAAATGGTGCATTTGCGCTAGGTGTTGGCAGCTGTACTACATTTACAAGCAATTTTTGAACACGGAACGAGCGTGATACAATCTTTTATTTTTCATCGAGGCAACATGTTAGTGTATGTCTATTGAGATAATAGTGACACGCACCGGGTGTACTGCTGTCTTTGATGCTTTCCTGGAAAAAAAGAGAACCACCGGCCTCTAAACTTACTTGCATATGCGTTAAAGCATGACAGAGAGTGGGTGGAGTGATAGGGTGAGATGAATTGGTAACAAGGTAGGATTTAGTGGTAGACTGATGGTGCATTCTACAGAGAGAGGGACGTATCGCTGTAGATCATCTGACAATTTTGTCTGTTGTTTTGTCGAGATGCATCAGTTGCGTGACATAGCCTGCGTTCGACTCGCATACAACTGCGTGTTCTGTGTATTACTTAGAGCACTGTCTACTTGCGACCGTTAACAGCAAAACTCTCGGTCATCAGAGGACATCCATTCAGTTTCAACACATTCCTCTAGAAGAACGAAGATTTATGTGAGGTACTCCATCCCCCTGCCGCATCTTGGGCACAAATTCGAGTCTTCAGTTTCATAACTACGGTGATTCTAAGTTAGCGACAGGTGTTTGTGAGGTACTACAATCCCATATGTCCTGTTTACGGAGTTAGTGACGGCATGGCGTGTGATTTCACGTGTCAAACACTGATCCTATGCGTTTGACTCTTTCCTTGCAAGAGGCATTCTCCGTTACTAAAGGCCATTTTATATAGGACTGATGTGAGCATACTATAATTTCTGAACCGTCATCAGATGTGAATAGCGGGGAGCTATACAACTCCGGAAAGCTATATTGTAAGTGTATCACAAGGAATCGATGTTTTAAGGAAGTAGTTTTTCATATTACAGTTTATCACCATAGTTTATCGTAGAGAAACCTGCTATGAGAACGTATGTTCTAACATTCTGCGTGGTGTCTGTTTGTTCTGTATCGTGTCTCCCTACCACTTTCGCGCAACGACGCTCTGAGCGTGTTTTTTAGGGAATTGACTAGTTTGAACCTGGGACCTGTTGCTGGTAAGGAGACGCCAGACCAGACATGACATGTAGAATTCAGAAGAGTTCAGTGAGACTAGCGATGATATAACCAAATACTCAATGATTTCAGCGTCAGCTCCACTTCACTCCCTGTAAAAGAATCTTAATACTAACTAAATTTAGTGGAAGGGGTTCAAGGCTTTCCTATTTTTAGTTAGCTGGTAAAATTACGTCGAAAAAGCAGTTAAGTTTACCACTGGAAATTTTATTCTACTCACAAAACATTGTTTATAAATTGCACTATTGATAAAAGGAAATGTTTTAATACAGGACAAAAATGTGAACGAATATTCCCTGAGTGGGTTTCCAAGAACTACAATGAATCGAAGGATGACCTATACCATATCACATCTATAATCTAGGTTTAAATTAAGTTTCACAAGAGAGAAAACTATCAAAATGGTCTACAGTGACCGTCAATTTTCTTTAATTACTTATCTAACTTGTCGTAAATTACAGTGGCTGATGTGGCTTCTCAATAAATATATAACAGAAAAATCATCGCATTTCAGATTTTTACTTCAAGTGGAAAATGTGAACACCATGAGCTTTAATTGACGATCGACACTAGTATTACGCAAAAAGGGGGTGTAACAGATGAGACTTCTGCAGTTCTGAGTGAAGCTTTATGCGCTGTTATGCGGCATCGCGTGCGTTCATTACCTTGTCAGTGTTCGTCAGGGGGCGGCGGGCAGCACAGCTCCCCGCTCACCTCGCCGTCTCGGAAGCTACTCTCTCCTCTAGCTTTTAACATGGGCTGGGGGCAGGTCCTAGCGGTTAGCTGGCGACGTGGGTGTCCGTCCCTTATCGTAGGGCATTCCAGCTTAACACGGTTCTGTTCTCGGCTTCTGTTCTCGTTTCTCCTCTCGGAACTGCGTCTGTCTCACGGTGGGAAGGAATGACATGCATTTAGGCATTCTTGTGTTAGTCTGTGGTATTCCATTTGCTCACTCGTTACTCGTATTACTTTGGTTAATTTAATGTCACGTTTTATTCGGAGCTATGTGACATACTACTGGATTTGCTTATCATGTCAGGGTTTTCATGGAAGGTGTTGGATTTGCCTGACACCTTACAATGTCATGCGCTAGAAATATATTTCTTACATTGGAATGGTAAGTGAGTTGCATTTCATACGCCTACTAGCTCGGAAACCGCAACGATCTAACGTTATAGCGTGTTTTAAGTGCAGAACATTGTAGCCTTAGGAGTGGATGTGTTTATGTCCTCTCTTACCAACACGTTCTTGGTAATGACTCCAGACACTAGAACAGTACTTCAGAATTGACAGCGCAGTTGATTTACGTAAAACGCAACAAACTCCGTCCATCCAGTTCTTGTTCTTAACCGTCTGTTATATCATCACAACAGTTTCATATCTACTGATCTACTGTACACCGGTCCGCTCCGATAGCTGAATGGTGAGCGTGACGGACTGCCGTCCTAAGGGGCCCAGGTTCGATTCCCGGCTGGGTCGGGGATTATCTCTGCTTAGGGACTGGGTGTTGTGTTGTGTTGTGTTTCACCCCATCCGAAAGGCAGGTCGCCCAGTGTGGCGTCGAATGTAGTAAGACCTGCATCAAGGCGACCGGACCTGCCCCCTTAGGGGCCTCCCGGCTAATGACATCAAACGCTCTCCATTTCCATCCACTGTACAGCGATAAGGGGTGCTAACCTCCTGGACATTCGTGCATCTGCAGACATCTTGTGTTTTCGGATGGGTGTGGGACAGCGGTTAGATCCTCGGTTCGCACTGTTCCTACACGAAACGTGGAATATAGCGGTCTATTTCTGGTCAGCTGCATGGAGCATTGGTCAAAGACAATGTGAAGAGAGCTTTTGGTATCTAACTTTATCCTAAGAATAAGAGAATACATTGTGACTCCCATCCACATGGAGAAAGATCGTAAGTTACGCACTATGATTGAAGTGCTAGAGATATGTAGGTCGCTGTCCGCTTTACCTTGCTGTATATTAACAATGAATGAACATACTGCACAGTCATCTACTTACAGTCGGGATGGTACTCGCAAAGTAATGGAGGGGATGTTTAGCGATGGTACAGATACTGGTAAGTATGCTGCCACGTCATTCGTCGGTATTGAAATTACGGTAAAGTTGCTAAAATTGATCGCACTATCAACTAGAATGCTTATTATTACGGTACATCGACGGTGCCTTTTCCGTCCCAACAGTTCAGGTACGCTGTTGATTACCACATAATGTGATTTACACTGTGCGATGTCTAGTTTCCTGGGGGAGTCAGTGGACCAGATGTGTTAATGTCAGTTTAGAATCTGACACAGTCGTTGAAGTCGTGGTGGAAAACAAGCGTGTTACAGCAGAAAAACCTGTGTATCAAACAACGAAACAGGGTCCCTCTCCTGCAAATGATAAAATGTGGGAGAAGGTTCTCGTACAATACAGTCGATGAAACTTAACAGCCGACCGGTGTGGCCGAGCGGTTCTAGACGCTTCAGTCTGGAACCACACGACCGCTACGGTCGCAGGTTCGAATCCTGCCTCGGGCATGGATGTGTGTGATGTCCTTAGGTTAGTTAGGTTTAAGTAGTTCTAAGTTCTAGGGGACTGATGACCTGAGATGTTAAGTCCCATAGTGCTCAGAGCCATTTGAACCATTTTTTGAAACTTAACATCGGTCTGTGCAAGTGACGTCGATCACCGGCCACGTGCTCCAATGGATAAACACCTGTATATTAAATAGGATCGCACGTATGCTCGACGCCGGCACGTAGACGGTATTCGTTTTCGATACATCGGAAGAGATATTCGGTAAAAAAACTATCAGATGAAATTAACTGAGTTTTTATGGTTCGTAATTTTTTCTCTCCGCTGGATGGTACAGAATAACGATGATAGAATGTTTGGGTGATATACTTCAATGGATCCTGAGCAACAACATGTTCCCGCTTCCACCGAGTGGTCAAATACACGCTCCTATAGCATTAACTCAGCTCATTCTGTTTCTAAACAGGTTGCAGAATGTGGTGCATATTGCTCCAACTTCTGGGTAAAATTGCTACAACTGATTTCGCTATCAACTGCAGTGTGCATTACAGTACATCGCTCCATATCGATGGCGTATTTCCAATCCCAACCGTCCACTCGGTACGTTGTTGATTACAGCATAATGATTGACTGCCACCAGTGAGATGGGGGGGAACCTTGATCGAACACTGGTAATCTGCCACTTGTCACTGTGGAACATGGAATTAAATGTAGAGGCCATCCCCTTAATACAGCTGTTTGGAAGCTTTCCTCATTGTTACAGACTCGTCCTATTTCTGTATGCTGCGATACCCTACACGTCTTTTTTAATTGTTTTATTTTTTTCAACAATAAGACAAGAGTACCCTTTTTTACTTGTGCTACTTCATGCATGTTGTGAACAGCACCTTCCGGCGACAGTCAACACCAGAAGAGTAATCATGTACATGACTACAAAATGAAGGAACAACGCTTTTTGAAACGGAGCACTGAGACATCCGTTACTCTTTCGATGGGAAGTTGAGATTGACTGTACACGTAAACAGCTTCGAATAGTTGTTGGAAGCGCTCTACAATACCGCAAACTCTTCCAGTTTCCATATGTTGCGATGTCTTCCACATTTTTTGTCAATGAGAAACATTGTGTTTGTGTTTAATTTCTACCAGCCTGCAGTGTGGTAGCTGTATACTTTATGTCAATGCGACGTTCAGTTTTCTGCGAGAGCCAGAGGATCGAAACATGTTAATGTCGATTTAGCAGCAGCTGACGCAGGTCTCTAAGTCGTGGTAGACAAAACAAAGTGTATGGTAGTGTACACTGATTGGGTTATGTTACAATCGAAAAAAAACAATGTATTAAGCATGAAGGAGCAACAGAGGAAACCTCTTGTGTGATTGATAGCCTGTTGGATAGGGTCATGTTAAAGTGCAGGTGACGAACTTTACACCAGTCTGTGGAAGCGACTTTGATCATGAACCACCTGCTCCAGTGGATAAATGCTCGTATATTTAATAGGATCGCCACATACGTTTGGGTGATAGACGTGAATGCGCCCTGAGAGACACAGATATCCTTCGGACTACCTGTATGTAGTTTGGAGATGTGTCTCAAAATCTTCGTCCTTCCTCTATGCGATATATGATGTGTAGTCTTCCTAACTTTCCCAACAAGAAACACCACCGTAACTGCTTGTACTATCTCTTCTACTACCTCGTGTTATAGGGGAAAGCTTCGTTTGGCGCTGGCCTTACACACTGTACACTGTTGGCAGAGCTATGACACTATGTTTCCGTTTCCACGGAGAGGTAAAAACGCTCTCCTGTCGCCGTAATTCAGCTCGTCCTATTTCCCCACAGGATGCAGAAGGTCTTAGATATAGTGCTTTCCGACTACCGCACAGGTCAGACTTAAATTGGGACGATCGCATGGACTAAGCGGAAGGAGGGCGGGGGAGATACATAGGAGCAGCTACAAGATGCAGATGGAGATGGAGTGTCTAAAAACAGCGCTGGAATTCTTGGTGTTTGGCTTCCTTAGCAGATAGGCTAAAAAAATTTTTAAAAAATAAGATAAAAAAAAACCGGGTGAATCGTTTTGAGAGACGAGAGTGACACGAATATGATTCACTGGTGGCTGTAACCATTAAAAGACGTCTCTACAAGATACAACTTGCGTATCTAGTAGATTAGATAGACTTGATTCCAAATTACATACAGCATTTCTACCTGAAAGCGTAACACTACCAGCGACCCATGTGTGTGTGCGCCTGTAAACTCAAGACCGCTTTTTATGCAGGGTGACGCTAAAATAATCGTTATGATCTTGTTTTAATAACGCAGTTCTTATGCGAAATGTATGGTGTGGGCGGTAGAATTCCTCTGTGGCCAGCTTCAAATGTCATTTCTCAATAGTGTTCCTCGAAAGGAACTTCGTCTTCCCTCCATGGATTCCCATTTCTGCTAGCTGGTGAGTGTAATCCCACTGCTGAAAAATAAATATTCGCCGTGCAAAGTGACTCTCACGATCATTTTAATTACCTAGCCTATCAAACTGATATCAATGATGTGCCGCCTGGAGGGTGGAAGAGATGGCTTGGGCACCGAGAAATGATTCTTGAAAAGCGTTTCTTTTTTTTCGTTTTGGCGATATATTTTAACGAAATTTCAATCTCCCACCTACACAGGGCGAGACGGGCTCTCACGAATTGTGTAATATAGCATCACACTTGTAAAAGGGTACCTGTCATAGAGTACAAAACAGCTACGTTCTCTGGAATCATAGCTTCTTGCTGTGAAACGATAAATGAATGTCTTTTCTTCCGACACGTGTGCTAATGGCGTGAAAGATGGAAATGTTTCTAATGCACGCTTGCATGAGAGTTTATTTGCAGACACTGAATGCGAAAGACGCTCTCAGGTCGTGTAATTTGTTCAGCAACCTGGCAGAAATTGCTTAACATAGGTTTTTTCTTGTTGTTGTTGTTGTTGTGGTCTTCAGTCCTGAGACTGGTTTGATGCAGCTCTCCACGCTACTCTATCCTGTGCAAGCTTCTTCATCTCCCAGTACCTACTGCAACCTACATCCTTCTGAATCTGCTTAGTGTATTCATCTCTTGGTCTCCCTCTACGATTTTTACCCTCCACGCTGCCCTCCAATACTAAATTTGTGATCCCTTGATGCCTCAGAACATGTCCTACCAACAGATCCCTTCTTCTAGTCAAGCTGTGCCACAAACTCCTCTTCTCCCCAATCCTATTCAGTACCTCCTCATTCGTTATGTGATCTACCCATCTAATCTTCAGCATTCTTCTGTAGCACCACATTTCTAAAGCTTCTATTCTCTTCTTGTCCAAACTATTTATCGTCCATGTTTCACTTCCGTACATGGCTACACTCCATACAAATACTTTCAGAAATGACTTCCTGACACTTAAATCTATACTCGATGTTAACAAATTTCTCTTCTTCAGAAACGCTTTCCTTGCCATTGCCAGTCTACATTTTATATCCTCTCTACTTCGACCATCATCAGTTAGTTTGCTCCCCAAATAGCACAACTCCTTTACTACTTTAAGTGTCTCATTTCCTAATCTAATACCCTCAGCATCACCCGAATTAATTGGACTACATTCCATTACTCTCGTTTTGCTTTTGTTGATGTTCATCTTATATCCTCCTTTCAAGACACTATCCATTCCGCTCAACTGCTCTTCTAAGTCCTTTGCTGTCTGTGACAGAATTACAATGTCATCGGCGAACCTCATAGTTTTTATTTCTTCTCCATGGATTTTAATACCTACTCCGAATTTTTCTTTTGTTTCCTTTACTGCTTGCTCAATATACAGATTGAATAACATCGGGGAGAGGCTACAACCCTGTCTCACTCCCTTCCCAACCACTGCTTCCCTTTCATGTCCCTCGACTCCTATAACTGCCATCTGGTTTCTGTACAAATTGTAAATAGCTTTTCGCTCCCTGTATTTTACCCTTGCCACCTTCAGAATTGGGAAGAGAGTATTCCAGTCAACATTGTCAAAAGCTTTCTCTAAGTCTACAAATGCTAGAAACGTAGGTTTGCCTTTTCTTAAACTAGCTTCTAAAATAAGTCGTAGGGTCAGAATTGCCTCACGTCTCCCCATATTTCTACGGAATCCAAACTGATCTTCCCCAAGGTCGGCTTCTACCAGTCTTTCTATTCGTCTGTAAAGAATTCGCGTTAGTATTTTGCAGTCGTGACTTATTAAACTGATAGTTCGGTAATTTTCACATATGTCAACACCTGCTTTCTTTGGGATTGGAATTATTATATTCTTCTTGAAGTCTGAAGGTATTTCGCCTGTCTCATACATTTTGCTCACCAGATGGTAGAGTTTTGTCAGGACTGGCTCTCCCAAGGCCGTCAGTAGTTCTAATGGAATGTTGTCTACTCCCGGGGCCTTGTTTCGACTCAGGTCTTTCAGTGCTCTGTCAAACTCTTCACGCAGTATCATATTTCCCATTTCATCTTCATCTACATCCTCTTCCATTTCCATAATATTGTCCTCAAGTACATCGACCTTGTATAGAACCTCTATATACTCTTTCCACCTCTCTGCTTTCCCTTCTTTGCTTAGAACTGGGTTTCCATCTGAGCTCTTGATATTCATACAAGTGGTTCTCTTTTCTCCAAAGGTCTCTTTAATTTTCCTGTAGGCAGTATCTATCTTACCTCTAGTGAGATAAGCCTCTATATCCTTACATTTGTCCTCTAGCCATGCCTGCTTAACCATTTTGCACTTCCTGCCCATCTCATTTTTGAGACGTTTGTATTCCTTTTTGCCTGCTTCATTTACTGCATTTTTATATTTTCAACTTTCGTCAGTTAAATTCAATATTTCTTCTGTCACCGAAGGATTTCTATTAGCCCTCGTCTTTTTACCTACTTGATCCTCTGCTGCCTTCACTACTTCATCCCTCAGAGCTACCCATTCTTCTTCTACTGTATTTCTGTCCCCCATTCCTGTCAATTGTTCCCTTATGCTCTCCCTGAAACTCTCTACAACCTCTGGTTCTTTCAATTTATCCAGGTCCCATCTCCTTAAATTCCCACCTTTTTGCAGTTTCTTCAGTTTTAATCTACAGTTCATAACCAATAGATTATGGTCAGAGTCCACATCTGCCCCTGGAAACGTCTTACAATTTAAAACCTGGTTCCTAAATCTCTGTCTTACCATTATATAATCTATCTGATACCTTTTAGTATCTCCAGGATTCTTCCATGTATACAACCTTCTTTGATGATTCTTGAATCAAGTGTTAGCTATGGTTAAGTTATGCTCTGCGCAAAATTCTACCAGGCGGCTTCCTCTTTCATTTCTTACCCCCAATCCATATTCACCTACTACGTTTCCTTCTCTCCCTTTTCCTTCTACCGAATTCCAGTCACCCATGACTATTAAATTTTCGTCTCCCTTCACTATCTGAATAATTTCTTTTATTTCATCATACATTTCTTCAATTTCTTCGTCATCTGCAGAGCTAGTTGGCATATAGACTTGTACTACTGTCGTAGGCGTGGGCTTCGTGTCTATCTTGGCCACAACAATGCGTTCACTATGCAGTTTGTAGTAGCTTACCCGCACTCCTATTTTTTTATTCATCATTAAACCTACTCCTGCATTACCCCTATTTGATTTTGTATTTATAACCCTGTATTCACCTGACCAAAAGTCTTGTTCCTCCTGCCAATGAACTTCACTAATTCCCACTATATCCAACTTTAACCTATCCATTTCCCTTTTCAAATTTTCTAACCTACCTGCCCGATTAAGGGATCTGACGTTCCACGCTCCGAACCGTAGAACCACAGATTTCTTTCTCCTGATAACGCCGTCCTCCTGAGTAGTCCCCACCCGGAGATCCGAATGGGGGACGACTATTTTACCTCCGGAATATTTTACCCAAGAGGACGACTTCATCATTTATTCATACAGTAAAGCTGCATGCCCTCGGGAAAAATTACGGCCATAGTTTCCTCTTGCTTTCAGCCGTTCGCAGTACCACAACAGCAAGGCCGTTTGCCCCTGCAACTACTGAAAAGGCTGCTGCCCCTCTTCAGGAACCACACGTTTGTCTGGCCTCTCAACAGATACCCCTCCGTTGTGGTTGCACCTACGGTACAGCTATCTGTATCGCTGAGGCACGCAAGCCTCCCCACCAACGGGAAGGGCTATGGTTCATGGGTTCATTCTTCTTAGGAGTTCATTCTTCTTAGGAGTTTATATTTTCGCTTTTTCTTTACTCTGATGACGGTTTCGAGATAATGAGGACATTCTGTGGTGATCGGTAGTTCTCACATCAAAATAGTCGAAGTTATTTTTCCTGATTCTGTGCAGGGTGGGCATGATTCTGCTAATTATTTGTGAGCGGTGGCGGTACACTTCTCTGGACGTCATGAAATAATAAGATGCGACTGCAGTCGAATATAAAAACTGTACCGATTTTGATCAAAAAACTGCAAGACAATGGAGCTTACCTATTTTCGTGGAAAATGGACATTTATTTTAGTTGAAAATGTGTTTTGCTTTTTCTAATAGATGCTTGATTATAGATGCATTGACATAAAATACAATTGTTCTCCATCACTGAACTGCGGGCTGCTGTGGACGACGCGGGAGTGGGGGGGAGTGTGTGTCTGCTGCGGTGGTCGTGAGACACAGCCGCCTTCTGTCTGGGGGGCAGCATGTGGGGGCCCTGTCGCTATATTTTAGACGAACAAGTTGCACATGAGGCGGCCATCCTTTTACCTCCTATTGTTTAGTTGGCTATACATGCTACTGGCGTAGAGGCGTCACTTTAAGGCAGCGGGCAGATGGTGGAATGCCAAGTTTTGCAGGCCAAATGGACCGTTCTCTGGATGGGCGATGTTATGCCTGTAAATTTCCCTTTAGTGCAAACAGGCACCACATAAAAAAAAAAGTTCCAATAGCTCTGAGCGTTACGGGACTTAACATCTGTGGTCATCAGTCCCCTTAGAACTACGAGGTGCATTCAAGTTCTAAGGCCTCCGATTTTTTTTTCTAATTAACTACTCACCCGAAATCGATGAAACTGGCGTTACTTCTCGACGTAATCGCCCTGCAGACGTACACATTTTTCACAACGCTGACGCCATGATTCCATGGCAGCGGCGAAGGCTTCTTTAGGAGTCTGTTTTGACCACTGGAAAATCGCTGAGGCAATAGCAGCACAGCTGGTGAATGTGCGGCCACAGAGAGTGTCTTTCATTGTTGGAAAAAGCCAAAAGTCACTAGGAGCCAGGTCAGGTGAGTAGGGAGCATGAGGAATCACTTCAAAGTTGTTATCACGAAGAAACTGTTGCGTAACGTTAGCTCGATGTGCGGGTGCGTTGTCTTGGTGAAACAGCACACGCGCAGCCCTTCCCGGACGTTTTTGTTGCAGTGCAGGAAGGAATTTGTTCTTCAAAACATTGTCGTAGGATGCACCTGTTACCGTAGTGCCCTTTGGAACGCAATGGGTAAGGATTACGCCCTCGCTGTCCCAGAACATGGACACCATCATTTTTTCAGTACTGGCGGTTACCCGAAATTTTTTTGGTGGCAGTGAATCTGTGTGCTTCCATTGAGCTGACTGGCGCTTTGTTTCTGGGTTGAAAAATGGCATCCACGTCTCATCCATTGTCACAACCGACGAAAAGAAAGTCCCATTCATGCTGTCGTTGCGCATCAACATTATTTGGCAACATGCCAAACGGGCAGCCGTGTGGTCGTCTGTCAGCATTCGTGGCACCCACCTGGATGACACTTTTCGCATTTTCAGGTCGTCATGCAGGATTGTGTGCACAGAACCCACAGAAATGCCAACTCTGGAGGCGATCTGTTCAACAGTCATTCGGCGATCCCCCACAACAATTCTCTCCACTTTCTCGATCATGTCGTCAGACTGGCTTGTGCGAGCTGAGGTTGCTTCGGTTTGTTGTCACACGATGTTCTGCCTTCATTAAACTGTCGCACCCACGAACGAACTTTCGACACATCTATAACTCCATCACCACATGTCTCCTTCAACTGTCGATGAATTTCAGTTGGTTTCACACCACGCAAATTCAGAAAACGAATGATTGCACACTGTTCAAGTAAGGAAAACGTCGCCATTTTAAGTATTTAAAACAGTTCTCATTCTCGCCGCTGGCGGTAAAATTCCATCTGCCGTACGGTGCTGCCATCTCTGGGATGTATTGACAATGAACGCGGCCTCATTTTAAAACAATGCGCATGTTTCTATCTCTTTCCAGTCCGGAGAAAAAAAATCGGAGGCCTTAGAACTCGAATGCACCTTGTACTTAAACCTAAGTAACCTAAGGACATCACACACATCCATGCCCGAGGCAGGATTAGAACCTGCGACCGTAGCGGTCACGCGGTTCCAGACTGAAGCACCTAGAACCGCACCACCACAATGGCCGGCAAAAACAGCAAAACTTTTGAAATAGCCATATGGAGCGTCCTCCGGATGGGCTGGGGTTGGCTACCTAATTTCCCTTTTGTGTTGTCTACAACTGTCGCCCTAAATTTGTTACTTACAGTTAATTAAAACTGTCCTGCTGCACATGATGGCCCTTCTTTGGCCTCTCGCAGGCTTTCCAGCTTCTTTTCCACCTTCCTGGATGTTTGTCTTGCTTCGTTGGCCGTATTAGATGCAGACCTGTCTGCATCGGCTATCCTCATTTTATCGCAATGTTGCAGCCCAGTGATCATATTTTCACCAGGATTAATTCCCAGCTTTTTCAGTACCCAACACTATCCAATATTACCACAATTGAATGTAATAACAGCATCATGAACTCCTAGTTTCATTGTATGCATGCCTACAAATACAGATTTAGGAAGGCGGTTCCAAATTATGCTCTTGAAACATTCATTTGGGTTCTGCGTCTGCCCATGCAGACATTTCCTTAGAAGATCAGGATGAGCCAAGTCTCTGAAAATAGGTTTAATTGCTGTAATAACAGCAGCAGGATGAGAATGCTGGTGAGAATAAAATTCTCCATTTGCCTGAGCCATATTGTATTTGCACCACGAATTTTCTCCTGATGGACACAATCCATGACATGGCTTATCATCAGGAGAGGACTTATGGAAGAATATGGCCCAAACATCTCTCTTCATTGCCTCCAGATTTTCTTTATTTCTCCTAATTGCCTGCCCATAGTATACCTGCAAGTTTTCTATAACAACTACTCGCAATCACACTTGAACAAAACTAACTGCGTGCTTGAAAGCGTGTTGTTTACAAACAGCAGAAACAAAAGGATAGCGACCGTAGTATTCCAAGGTTAGCCAACACATTCGGGAGTAAAAAAAATCCCTAACGTGCAATGTAGGGGATATAAAGATCTAAAATATATGCAGAAAAGTGGGTGACAGAAAAGTGGGAGTGGCACATAAACACACGTGATAGGAAAATGCTCTTTAAATGCTGAAAAAAATATTTTCAGCAAAATCCTTTTCAGAGTACTTAACTAAAACCTTAATCTATCGAAATATGACGAAAACCGATTATTTTAGACCTGAACCACGGTGTGGTCCCCTTAAATCTTCAGTTTGTAATGGAGTATGTGCTGATGGGAAACTTTTTGGCACTCTGAAACTGTGTGCCGAACCGAGACTCAAACTCGGGAGCTTTGTCTTCCATAAGAAAGTGCTCTCCTACTGAAGTACCCAAGCACCGCTCAGATTTCGTATTCACCATTTCATTTTTTACAAAGTAAACAAGGTGGTAGGAACCTGTGAAGTCCGTGGCAATTATGTTCCAATTTAAGCTGGTGCCATGCCGACATGGAGGGGCTCTTATTCCCCCTGTCTTTGGAGAATTGGCGCTGCGACAGATCTCCCGACTTGTGCGCAACGAGGCTCTGGATCAAAAAGTTGTATCCATTTCACGTCTGCTATCAATAAAAGCCTCTGCTGTCATCTACAAGGCCACTGTCTAGTGGTGGCATATGTCACAACAAGTCTACAGACAGTTGTTACAGTGTATTCAGCCACTCGGAATACGCGGAAGGTAGGGACTATGTTGATTGCACATTGACACTTGCAAATTACGATGACACTTACATACACGGTATCGGAGGTTATTTATAAATAATAATATTTATTATACTATATCACAGTTACAATGATTGACGTCGTTTACATAGTTTACGACATACAGGAGAATTCTAGTGGCACAGTTCTGTATATATATTTTCCAATTATGGTGTTAATGGGATAGGTGTTTATTATGTTAGTAGGGTGGATATTCCTGAAAAAAAGGTTATTGTATGGCTTAGGTGATAAAGTTTTTGTGGTGGCTTGAGGAGGATTACTGTTTATTTATTAGGCACTTCACTAGCTTAAGTAACAGTTGGTTACCAGCGTATGCGTGATCGTTCAGTGTGTTTATTTTCCTTTCAGTCACCTCTGCTATTTCTACATCATTCCAAACTGGTTTCATACTCTTTTCATACTCTACAAGGGCTTCTTTTGCTGCTTCTTCTATGGCCTTCTTCAGCTGTTGATGCTGCTCTTCTGTCTCTGCACTCTCCAAATTTTTGCTATGCGCCGTTGGTAGGAGGGTTATTCGTAATGTAAGGAACGATCGTTCGCGAAATGGAAACCAGAGTGAAAATCGAAGTTTGGCACAAGTGTGTTGGGCAATGTCTCTAGTATGCCTGTCGATCGCGTTGTGTCGTTCTTTTTAGTTCTGAGCACACAGGGAGCACATAAAGATACCTAGAACAATCAATAGTGTCTACCGCCAAGTACGAGGGACTGGTGAGAAATTTCGCCTGAAGCTATGCAGCCAACATTACATAACTGTCATGCGTTTTCTTCTTCAAGACAATTCTCAGCCACATTCTGCAGGGGCAATGATGATGCTCCTGCACCGTTTCCAATTGGAAATGTTTGATTACCCACAATACATGCCGTAACTGCCTTCCTCTGAGTTCCATTTCTGCTCACATGAACCGCTGGATATGAAGACAGCATTTTGGCACAGACAAGCTGTAGGCCAGCATAGAGAATTGGTGGAAAGCACTTGCGGCTGCCTTATATAACGAGGGTATTGGAAAGTTGGCACAACGTTACCACAAACGTCTAAGTCGGATCGGAGACTATGGAGATAAGCTGGAAGTTGTAGCTAACTGTTGCAAATAAAACAATTTGATTTTCACTGTGGTTTTCATTTCCTTACTTTCCGAATAGCCCTCGTATAAATAGTTAGTACTATCTTCCTTTAAACAGTCCAAATTATACCTTATGATCTCACTCCCGCCAACATGATGAGTCTTCTTCTCTTCGCCACTACTCTTGAAATTATAGATGATATAAATTTTGCTTTCCACTAGATGATCGTCACTTCCATAATTTACGCCTCTTTTAACATTGATTTCCTGAATTTTTAAACTGACCATTTGCTCAAGTTTAGATAATCGATAATTGATTGTAACGCTCTTATATGGTTATACGATGTAAATGTATATACATCCTGATGAGCAATATATGTATTTTCGACTCGTAATTCATACTACTCTAATAAATCCACCAACCTTTTTCCATTCTCATTCCTAACATCCTCATAATCAATCCTAATAGTATTACTATTCGTCTCTTTCCCTCATTCCTACTAAATCTACCACAAGAATTAGTTCATCGCTAGTTGGAACGACTTCGCTAATCTCTATGAGTGTCTGTAGAAAATTTTCTCTTACCTTCAACAATGAGCTTTCGGTAGGGACATGCACTCTCACTATTATCATATCATGTCTCTAGCTCTAAGAATGAGCTGTATCAACCTTTCATTAACTGCTACACAAGGCGTTACATATTTTGGCTACCGTTTATTTAGAACAACGCAAACTCCAGCCCTCGCTTTTGTCCAGTGCACTAAAGTAATGGGGGAGTCTCAGCAGATATTCACGACGAGTGACTTTCTTTTTTGTATCGGAAAATACAGCTACAGCAATATTGTGCTGCCTTATATCCATTAACAATAATTTTTGTTTATTCCGAAAGCCCTACATTTCAGATATCAAAATCCAAAGTGCATTTTCTTTTCCGTTGTCGAAACCTTCCAAAAACCGAAGCATATAGCTAGGTAGATTAGGCGGCTGTTTTGTTCTATAGATGGGGAGCTGGTCCATCGCAGAGCCGCCAACGTGGAGGAGCAGGATTGTCATCTGTTCCTTCTTCGCCTAGGAATACTGGTTTCACTACGTCTCAGAGTTCTTCGTATGTTCGATGAAGAAGACGGGAAAGGAATAAGTGAGGGTAGCAAGAGAACTCTTAGTTTACCCGTTGGCTCTTTTGGATAAGGAAAGGAATGGGAATGACAGTTCGTTGCAGACCGGACTTGAAATTCAAATGGCTCTGAGCACCATGGGACTTAACATCTGAGGTCATCAGTCTCCTAGAACTTAGAACTACTTAAACCTAACTAACCTAAGGAAATCACACACATCCAAGCCCGAGGCAGGATTCGAACCTGCGACAGTAGCAGTCGCGCTGTTCCGGACTGAAGCGCCCAGAACCGCTCGGCCACCACGGCGGCGTCGGACTTCAACCAGGGCCTGTTTCGTAAGGGTAACCCTACCAACTGCTAAGCCCCCAGTCTCTACGATGCATGCAAATCTTCCAGCATGCACGGACAGTACTTCAATAAGGCGGAGTCCCGTTTGGAGGTATAAACTATATTTTTCTTATAAATATATTTGACGGAACGTTATTAGGAAAAACGTAAAGAGGATACCCGACAAAACATATACATTGATTGATGACATCGAGATCCGTACGCGATGAAAGAACTCTGGTGACAACAAAAGAGTAGCAAATTAGAGGGTAGAAGAGTCACTTCGACAATGTTTAGCTTTAAATATTTATGTATCCGAAGGAAGGAAAACGTTCAGCCGATACGTACACTGATCGGCCAAAACAGTATGATCACGTACGTAATAGCTGGTATGTACACCTTTGGCACGGATAACTGCGGCGAGGAGTCATGGCATGGAGGTAACGAGGCCTTCGTAGGTCGCTGGAGGGAGCTGGCAGCACATATGCACACACATATGTCACCTAATTCCCGTAAAATTCTGGGAGGTAGGCTTTGAACTCTGACGTCCACGTTCAGTCACATTCCAGATGTGTTCGATCGGGTTCAGATATGGCGAATTGGGTGGAGGGGGGGGGGGGCAAACATTACCTGTAACTCGCCATTGTGTTCCTCGAACCGCTCCATCACACTTCTGGCCTTGTGATGTGGCGCATTGTCCTGTCGAAATGTGCCACTGCCGTGGGGAAACTTGGTTGGCACGAAGGGGTGTACATGGTCTGCAAGGAGTGTACAGTACTCCTTGGCCGTCGTGGCGCCTTGTACGAGCTTACTCGACCCATGGATGCCCACGTGAATGTTCCCCAGGGCATAATGGAGCCGCCGACAGCTTGTCTCCATTCCACAGTAGAGGTTCCAAGGAGCTGTTCGCATGGAAGGCGACGGATTCGCGTCCTCCCATGGGCATGATGTCCGGATTCATCAGACTATGCAACGCTCTGCCAATGCGCCAAGGTCCAGTGCCGATGGTCATATGCCTATCTCAGTCGTAGTTACCAATGTCGTGGTGTTTTAGTTGACACATGCGTGGGTCCTCGGCTGTGGAGGCCCATCGTTATGAGCGTTCGTTGCACTGTGCGTTCAGACACATTTGTTTTCTGCCCAGCATTAAAGTCCTATGTTAGTTTCGCTACAGTTTGCCGCTTGTCCTGCCCACTCTACGACGTTCGACATCTGTAATGGAGGGTGGACGCCAGATCCCACGAAGCCTGGGCGTTATTGGTTTCACTTTGGATTCGCCACGTGTTGAAGACACTCGCCACCGCACTCCCCGAACACCCCACAAGTCGTGCGGTTTTCGAAATTCTCGTGCCGAGCCTCCGGGACATCAGAATCAGCCCTCGGTCACAGAGAAATGGTGCGCCTTCCACATTCTAAGAACGGACAGCACGCTCACAGATACTACATGCACAGTGCGTGAGTCTCACTAGCAGTCATTCCTCGCGAGGGGACTCTGCTATCGCCTGTACGGGTTTATATCGATAGTAGTTCGAGGGTCATAATGCTCTGGCCGATCAGTGTATGTTACGAAGAGACTCATAAAATATGTGTTAGTGCTTTCTCCTTGTCGTGCTCAACTGGTAGAACACGAACAAAAACTGACTGCATCTGCGTCGACGTCATCGAAAGAAAACTTTTGTGCAGGAATAAACGTGGAGTCGTATGGTACAGAGCCCGCTCTGCTCGTCCATGAGATCATGTTGGGAGTAAATATCGCCACTTCCAGAAGGCCTTCGGTGCAGTTTCAATCTTTCGTCTTCTGAACAAAATGAGAGATGCGAAGAATGAATGTTCACTCACCAGTGTGGAGTGTGCGCTGATATGGAGATTCCTGGCAGATTAAAAATGTGTGCCAGACCGGAAATCGAATCTGTGACCTTTGACTTCCGTGGGCACGTACTCTGTCGGCTGAGCTACCCATGCACATATCACTACCCACCATCACAATTATACTGTCGCCAGTACCTCAATCTGCATTCAAAAATTCACACAAGTTCTCCTCTATATTTTGTAGGACTAGTACTCACGGTATTCATACGTGCTCATTGTGTCAACATGTAGCAACTTTTGGTGAATGTGAACTATCGAAACGTTTCATATTCGTACCAAGATGAAACTGCCTTTCTCACAGTACTTGTGCCTATTGCCTTAATGGTTTCCATACCATGAAATTCATGAAGTGCAAAATAGGTATTATCAATGTTCACAAGAAGAAAGGTGGAAACTAAAACTGTAGCGTACTAGACGTTTTTGATACAGCCTAAGTAAATCTATACGTAGAAGTCTCGATATTTGATAACAGCATAAGTCGCTACACTTTTGATGGTATCAAAGGCAGCGTTTTATGCTACACTAATGGCAAACAGGCAAGGCCAAGAGAGGTTCAGAAAACCATGGTTTAGCAACTTGCGTCTGTGAAAAGATATATGCGCGGAGCTTACAACATCACAATCATACCATAGCGACAGATCTTGCCAAGACCGCGAGAAAATTCTGGCCCCTTTTCAAAATCGCTAAACGGGTGTAGATCTCGTTGACAAGTCTGGGGTGTGGCCGTAGAATACAGCAAAATGCAAGCAGAAGTTTTAAATTACGCGTGTAA
Organism: Schistocerca nitens; assembly: GCF_023898315.1. Taxonomy (NCBI): domain Eukaryota; kingdom Metazoa; phylum Arthropoda; class Insecta; order Orthoptera; family Acrididae; genus Schistocerca; species Schistocerca nitens. The sequence continues at coordinate 13,112,833 of NC_064620.1, forward strand.
GAAATCATTCTCGCAGAAGGATTCTATAATGATACTGTGGTTTGACCATCGCTGAGAGTCCCATTAGGACGACATAGTAATAGACATCCCCGGCACAAATCACCAGGTCCGTACGTCATCCAAGCGCGGTTCCACAGAGAGTATCTACGGCATTAGTCCCTTACTTAGGTTGCACATATCGCGTTTATCTCACTCGGTACAAAATCCCAAAAGAATGGTTCAAATGGCTCTGAGCACTATGGGACTTAACTTCTGAGGTTATCAGTCCCCTAGGACTTAGAACTACTTATACCTAACTAACCTAAGGAAATCACACACATCCATGCCCGAGGCAGGATTCGAACCTGCGACCGTAGCGGTCGTGCGGTTCCAGACTGTAGCGCCTAGAACCGCTCGGCCACATCGGCCGGCAAAAAATCCCAAGCGACTGGAAAAAAGCACAGGTGGCTACTGTGTAGAAGAAGGTTAAAAGAACGAAACCGTAGAATTCTAGACCTACATCTTTGACATCGGTATGCTGCAGAATTCTTGAACATATTCTCTCTGCGAAAATTATAAATTTCCTCCATCCATTTCCTTCTGTCCATGAATCACCACGGTTTTAGAAAGCATCGCTTGTGTGATAACCAGCTTGTCCTTTTCTCGCATGATATCTTGCGGACTGTGGAAGAAGGGAAAGAGGCAGATTCCATATGTTTATATTTCCGAAAATCATTTAACACGCTGCCACACTGCAGACTGTTAACGAAAGTAGAAGCATACGGAATAGATCCCAGGTATGTGAGTGGCTTCTTAAGTGACAGAACGCAGTACGTTGTTCTTGTCAGCTAGTGTACACCAGAGACAGGGTTGTGGTCAGGAGCGCCTCAGGGAAGTGCAGTAGGACCGCTGTTATTTTCTGCACACACAAATGACCTGCCGGACAGGTGGAGCAGCAATCTGCAGCATTTAACTGATGGTGCTGAGGTGTACGATAAAGTGTCTTCCACGAGTGAGTGTAGGAGGATGTACGACGACTTGCGCCGTCTTTCCTGTTGTTACAATGGATGGCAGGTTGCTCTAAATGTACACTCCTGGAAATTGAAATAAGAACACCGTGAATTCATTGTCCCAGGAAGGGGAAACTTTATTGACACATTCCTGGGGTCAGATACATCACATGATCACACTGACAGAACCACAGGCACATAGACACAGGCAACAGAGCATGCACATTGTCGGCACTAGTACAGTGTATATCCACCTTTCGCAGCAATGCTGGCTGCTATTCTCCCATGGAGACGATCGTAGAGATGCTGGATGTAGTCCTGTGGAACGGCTTGCCATGCCATTTCCACCTGGCGCCTCAGTTGGACCAGCGTTCGTGCTGGACGTGCAGACCGCGTGAGACGACGCTTCATCCAGTCCCAAACATGCTCAATGGGGGACAGATCCGGAGATCTTGCTGGCCAGGGTAGTTGACTTACACCTTCTAGAGCACGTTGGGTGGCACGGGATACATGCGGACGTGCATTGTCCTGTTGGAACAGCAAGTTCCCTTGCCGGTCTAGGAATGGTAGAACGATGAGTTCGATGACGGTTTGGATGTACCGTGCACTATTCAGTGTCCCCTCGACGATCACCAGTGGTGTACGGCCAGTGTAGGAGATCGCTCCCCACACCATGATGCCGGGTGTTGGCCCTGTGTGCCTCGGTCGTATGCAGTCCTGATTGTGGCGCTCACCTGCACGGCGCCAAACACGCATACGACCATCATTGGCACCAAGGCAGAAGCGACTCTCATCGCTGAAGACGACACGTCTCCATTCGTCCCTCCATTCACGCCTGTCGCGACACCACTGGAGGCGGGCTGCACGATGTTGGGGCGTGAGCGGAAGACGGCCTAACGGTGTGCGGGACCGTAGCCCAGCTTCATGGAGACGGTTGCGAATGGTCCTCGCCGATACCCCAGGAGCAACAGTGTCCCTAATTTGCTGGGAAGTGGCGGTGCGGTCCCCTACGGCACTGCGTAGGATCCTACGGTCTTGGCGTGAATCCGTGCGTCGCTGCGGTCCGGTCCCAGGTCGACGGGCACGTGCACCTTCCGCCGACCACTGGCGACAACATCGATGTACTGTGGAGACCTCACGCATCACATGTTGAGCAATTCGGCGGTACGTCCACCCGGCCTCCCGCATGCCCACTATACGCCCTCGCAACTGCGTCAACTGCACATACGGTTCACGTCCACGCTGTCGCGGCATGCTACCAGTGTTAAAGACTGCGATGGAGCTCCGTATGCCACGGCAAACTGGCTGACACTGACGGCGGCGGTGCACAAATGCTGCGCAGCTAGCGACATTCGACGTCCAACACCGCGGTTCCAGGTGTGTCCGCTGTGCCGTGCGTGTGATCATTGCTTGTACAGCCCTCTCGCAGTGTCCGGAGCAAGTATGGTTGGTCTGACACACCGGTGTCAATGTGTTCTTTTTTCCATTTCCAGGAGTGTATAAAAATGTAAGTTAATGCAGATAAGTTGGGAAAACAAAGTCGTTTTTTCCGAATAAAGCATTAGTGTAGTGTGCTGTTTGACGGAGTCACGTCGGTTAAATATGTAGGCGTAACGTTTCTAAAGCGATATGAAATGGAACGAGCGTGTAAGGGACGTAGTAGGGAAGGCGAATTGTGGAGCAGCGTGGTTCATTTGTAGAGGAGACCGCGTGTTGGATACTAGTGCTATCCATTGTCGAGTACTGCTAGAGTGTTTGGAGTCCCCACCGTACAGGATTAAAGAAAATCATAGGAGTAATTCAGAAGCGGGCTGCTAGATTTGTTACCGGTAGCTTCGATCAACACGCACGCATTACGGAGGTACTTTGGGAGCTCAAATGGGAATCACTGGAGGCAGGCTACGTTGTTTTCCAGGAACACTACTGAGAAAATTTTAGAGAACCAGCATTTGACTCTGCCTGCGAAGTGATTCAACTGCCACCAACGGACACTGAAGCGCCAACGAAACTGGCATGGATATACGCATTCAAATACTGAGATATGTAAAAAGGAATAATACGGCGCTGCGGTCGGAAACGCCTATATAAGACAAGTGTATGGCACAGTTGGTAGATTAGTTACTGCTGCTACAGTGGCAGGTTATCAAGATTTAAGTGAGTTTGAACGTGGTGTTGTAGTACGAGAGATGGGACACAGCATCTCACAGGTAGCGTCGAAGTGGGGATTTTCCCGTACGACCGTTTCACGAGTCTACCACGAATACCAGGAATCCGGTAAAATATCAAATCTCCGACAACGGTGCGGCAGGAACAAGAACCAGCAAGAACTGGAGCAACGACCACTAAAGAGAATCGTTCCACATGATGTCCTTAGGTTAGTTAGGTTTACGTAGTTCTATGTTCTAGGGGACTGATGACCTCAGAAGTTAAGTCTCATAGTGCTCAGAGCCACTTGAACCATTTTTTTGTTCCACGTGACAGAAGTGGTACCCTTCCGCAAACTGCTGCAGATTTCAATGCTGGGCCATCAAGAAGTGTCAGCGTGCGAACCATTCAGCGAAACATCATCGATATGGGCTTTCGGAGCTGAAGGCCCACTCGTGTGTCCTTGGTGACTGCAAGGCACAAAGCTTTACGTCTCGCCTGGGCCAGTCAACACCGACATTGGATTGTTGATGACTGGAAATATGTTGCCTGGTCGGACGAGACTCGTTTCGAATATTATCGAGCGGATGAACTTGTACGAGTATGGAGACAACCTCATGAATCCATGGACCCAGCTTGTCAGGAGGGGTTTGTTCAAGTTAGAGACTCTGTAATGGTGTGGGGTGTGTACGGTTGGAGTGATATGGGACCCCAGAAAGGTCCAGATACGACTGTTACAGGTGACACGTACGTAAGCATCCTGTCTGATCACTGTATCGATTCGTGTCCATAGTGAATTGCGAGGGACTAATTCCAGCAGGACAATGCGACACTCCACACGTCTATAATTTCTACTGATTGGAATTCTTCTGAGTTTAAACACTTCCGCTGGTCCCCAAACTCCGCAGACATGAACATTTTTGAGCATATCTGAGCTGCTTTGCAACGTGCTGTTCAGAAGAGATCTCCAACCTCTCGTACTCTTACCGATTTGTAGACAGCCCTACTGGATTTATGGTGTCAGTTACTTCAGACATCAGTAGAGCCCATGTCACGTCGTGTTGCGCCACTTGTGCGTGCTCGCGGGGGCCCTACACGATTTTACGCAGGTGTACCAGTTTCTTTGGCTCTTCAGTGAATTTCGCGTAAGGACCACGAAGGGCTCATGCGGAGATACACAGTGTTCATTGCCTCGCTATGTTTGCGAGTGGGACTGGAAGGAAATGTGTACCAATGGCACAAAGTACACTCCGCCACGCACCGTACGGTGGCTTGCGGAGTACGTTTGTAGATGTATGTATAGAACGCGTTAAGGTGTCATGTCACGTTAATCTGTACAGTATTCTCATACCAAGCCCTTGCGTAGGCTGCGTGGTGGTAACAAGAAACGCTTCTACGACTATCGTACAGAGCTATTAACTGAAGCGTTGCTAGAAAAGCTACATTCACCTGAAGCAGTGACTATGTCTCTCATTACGGCGATGCACGGGGCGCTCGTAGCAACCAGCCCCAACGCAGAAAGCTGTTCTTCCAGGTCATTACTTCTGAGGTGGCAGTGGTCGGCCTTCGGATTATGCCGACAGAGTATCTTTTTGCGCAGGCCACTGCTGGCTCGAAGAAACTTCGAACACCCGCTGTGCTCCGGTCCCTCTAGCTGCCACTCTTCCATACAGTTTCGCGGGTGTATCGAGGTTTCGGTAACAAAATCTGCATTTACACAAATTCTCCACGAGCGGAGTCGTCCAATTTCCTTGAAGTTTTGTGTTCGTCCCATTTACATCTAGTCCAATTGCGAACCCGTGGGGTATCGTCTCAATTGCGCGACTTGATTCTCTATTTCGTGTCGTGTAAGTGATGTCAGACATGACACTGCGAGAAGAATTTGACAGAGCACTGAAAGACCTAAGACAAAACAAGGCCCCTAGAGTAGCCGACATCCCTTCACGACTACTGATAGCCTTTGGAGAGCCAGCCGTGAGAAAATCATTCCATCCGGTGTACGAGATGTATGAGACAGGGAAAATACTCTCAGACTTGAAGAGAAATGTAATAATTCCAGTTCCAAAGAAATTAGGTGCTGACACTTGTGAAAATTACTGAACTATCAGTTTAATACGTCATGGTTACAAAATAATAACACGAATGCTTTACAGAAGAATGGAAAAACTGTAGAAGCCCACCTCGGATAAGATGAGTTTGGATTCCGGAGAAATGTAAGAACATGAAAGGCAATACTGACCCTCCGACTAATTCGGCAAGTAGGGTGTATGTACTACGTACTACATACTACAATATGTTGTAATACATGGAGCAAAGTTCAGAATACGATCTCAAAAGGTGTCACTGTAGTGTGGATTCTTCCGTAAAATAACAGAATATGGCAACTTTTTACTTGCAATTAAGAGTGATTTGGAAACGACATGAAATTCAGATGTTACAAACGTGCTTGATTATAACGCTTAGTCGAAATTAGGTAATCGCACGATTAAATAAGCATCGCACTACAGCCTACTAGGGATCATCTTTACGTTTATTAAACTACCACTTGTTAGACTGAAGTTACTTTGATCTTGTGACTATTAGTAGCTGAATTTCAACAATGAAATTTAAGCAAGTACTGTAGCACAGTTACCGATCAAAATTGAGTATTTCCTCTTTCCTACTTTTTTAAACCACACAACCATACCATTCACTGTTGTTAATTTTCCACGCAGTAAATGGTAAGGTGAAGGTAGTGTTTAATAATAGCAATGGTACGTACTTGAAATAAGATGGTTAATTTCGTTAACAGTAACTGTCATTACACTGAAACAAAACACTTTTCCACACAGTTTATGTTAACAAAGTCTGCCTTTCCTGTAAACGAATAATGAAATAAATTATCTATAGCTTGCCTTGTCAGAAGCAGTGAAGTTGAGAATGTGGTAGAAAAATGTTTCCGCAAATTCTTCGCCTATCGTATTAACCAGACCACACTCCATAACGTCAATCTTAAAAAAAAAAAAAATTTTGCATCAACATGATGCAATTCTTGCAACTTCATATTTTTCCAAGAGTCTGGCATCCACGGCTACAGTTTGCACGAGACGAATATTAATGCAGATGTGCTAATTTTCGACTCCTTCCATGAATTGTTTCAACATTAGCACAGGCGTGTAATGTCTTACAGGATGCACCAACTCATGACCTCACTCAAAAAATGCTACATGGTATCTCTCTATTATTCAACCTGTCTCCAACATTCTTCGTTCCGCAAAAAGACGTACGCAAAGCAGGAACAGCAAGAAAGAGCCTCTAACCCCATCTCGACGTTGTCCACGGGGTGAGGCCGCTGACCATCTTCACTTGTTGAAAAGGCGTTCAGATAACTGAAGGACAAAAGAAAAGGCGTGTCCGTCCTCCTTTGAATGAGTACTATTCTTACCGTAATAATAGTAGTGCTGGAAATGATGAACATCATATACCAAGAAACAGCAGTCATATCTAAACTTGTGACTGGAGTAGTACAAGATCAACTGACAGGCCATCATTTGGTGCCACCCATCTGAATGATGCATTTGGGATATGTGCAGCCATATGTGTTTGTTCTCGTTCCAAGTGGAAGCTTTTCACTTTTACACGATAAACTTGTTCTCCATGAACAGCTGAACGAAATACACTACTGGCCATTAAAATTGCTACACCACGAAGATGACGTGCTACAGACGCGAAATTTAACCGACAGGAAGAGGATGCTGTGATATGCAAATGATTAGCTTTTCAGAGCATGAAACGCCTATGTATTCAGTACAGCGATGGCGAGGCATGACAGAATCTCTGACCAGAGAGTTATTTATCGTTGCTAGTCTGCGCTTGACCGCGCAAGAGTTCAGTACAGTTGCGGTCGAGTTGCGAGAGAGTTCAGTTGTACGTAGCGAGTCGCGAGAGCATGTAGTAGCGCGCGAGAGAGAGTCGCAGTTGTGTGTGAGGAGTCGGCGGGCGTCGACATGGGCGTCTGGTCAAGATTCGGGACGAGGTATATTTTTTTAAATAAGCTAATGAAGCAGCATTGCGCTCGTCTGATAATGTAATGTATTTTAACTGTAATTAATTTGTTCAAGAATCGCCCCAATAATAATTTTGTTTTCAAAGCAATTTTTTAAGAAAACAATCATTTGAATTGAAAGAAAGTTTCCCATGCATTTCCTTAAAGAAAAGTTTCACGTAAATTCAAAGTTGCACAGGGCCTAAGATCGACATTTCGATCTATTTGCGTTTTCATTGTCACTGAGATTTCATTATCATTGAATTGACTTACATTTTTTGTGGGGAGCTTACACATGGCTCAGATTGCTATTTTTCATTTATTGTCTTTGTCTACGAATAATTATTAAATTGCGGGGAGGTTACACTAAGTTCTATTCTCATTAACATTTAAATATTGTCATTCGAAATTTTGCGGGGAGGTTACACTTGGCGACATCCAGTCCAGGATCGTGTTTCGTTGAGAATCTTCTGAAACGTAGCCAGATATCTGCTGTTATTTACTAAAATATAATTAGCTTTTGGCGCAACGCTTTTACTAATTTTATGACTTTCTTTCCTCAGATCATCGGCAATTCGTTGCTCTGTTGTATTTGTGTGTTGTTTTTGCATTGTGCTTATTTGTTTTGTGAATAATTTTGACTATTGTAAAAATGCCGCGAAAGACTGTGAATAGTGTATCGCGAGGTATTATGAATGAAATTACCGACTTAAACAACGTGATCGATAGTAATTGTGACACGCAGTGTAATGATGACAATCCTGCGTTCACCGACAATCAGTGCGTTCCAACCTCTAATGATGATTATTATCTTACTGATGAACAAACGAACTCAACAGATTTTCAAACAGTGACCGACAGACTCGAACAATTAGAACTAACACAGGATTCCGACGTCGTCAAAGCTGACGTTAAAAAACTGAACGAAACTACACGTAAATTTCAAAAACAGATTAATGCCTCTGACACTAAAACCGATGATCAGGTAAAAATACTGACTGAAAAATGTGATAAAATGGCCAGTCGTATTGACGTTATTGAAAGTAATAATGACAACAAATCAGACGATACTTCACCGGTTTCATTTAATCAAACACCTGAATTTCAAAATCTACAGCAGACAATTAATGAGATCGATTCGTCTAATAACACGTTGCGTAGAAAATTGTCAAGTTTACAGCAAGAAGTAACAGAGATGAAAAATATTTCAGTTAATAATACATCACAGCAAACGCCACTTTGCGAACATTTGTCAGACTCACGCAGTACGTATAATTTAGGTAATCAACAGAGAGTATACACAGACAAACAGATTCTCACACAAACCTGAACGTGTTCTCAAATTCAGCGACGAGAAATTGGATATAAGCAATTTGCGTTTATAAGAAAATCTAAGGAATTTAATGATGACAGAACACAGGTACACGCTTTGAGCTGTATACGACAATTTGCCATTGTATTTTCACCGCTATTGCCTGTAATGCAGAAACTGGAATTAGCATGGATACAACAACTGCTTTTGAAATTTTACCACCATTGCCTGTAACGCAAAAGATAAAACTTATTTGCAGTGCGTAGTTGACCTCAGGGGATTCATTACGCTTTAATGAATATGTGCCGTAGCATGCATATAGCCCCGAGCTGTAGTAGTGCTGTTTCATCTTTAGTTTTCTGCACTGCTGCCTTCTCTTCTACTATCCTTTATATCTATCAAAACAGCTCTTTAACTATTGCTCTATCTAGAATTAAGAATGTATAATGAAAACCCGATAAGACAAAATTTACCGAAAGTGACAATTTCCATTAGGCACTCCAGAACTACCTGCGTAATTTTAATATCAGATAAAATTTTAATCATCAGTATGTACAAAATTTTGAGCAGTCGCAACCACATTTTAGTAACAATAGACGTTTTTCACCACAGCAGCATGAAAGTCAGCCGCTTAGCATACCTAACCAACAATGCAGTCTACAAGGTAAACCAAACTTTAATGTTTCGCCGCGTGCACCTATAGTCTCAGCTACAACAAATAGTAACGCACGCTAGCAAAGAAATAACTACGTACAGACAACACACTATTTCAACTCGTATCGCAAATGCGCCGTATAGAAATTACTATCATGACAGACGTAAAAATGATGAGCACAATTTTCAGCGTACATTTAATAACAGTCGATCTTATGAGCAGCAACAACATATTATCATGAATGAACCAGACAACAGGTGTCATCCATAGCGTAATACGTCAGGAAGAAATAATAGTACAGTTCAAATAGTTGAAATGCCACAGAATCCTGCTGAAAATAATAACACGTACGATAGAATTTAAACAGATACAGCACAGATTGCATATTCCAGTAACATAAGCAATAATTTTGACACGCAGAATCTTGTTCACGAGAATGTTATTTGAAACATGCTTTGTTGAATGCACCACTTTTATCGCACGCAGATCTTACCAGAAATGTTTCGATCGCCACAGACAGTTCTAACACCGCTTTAGGCGTCACATTTTTCAGGAAATTGAAGAAGATGGCTCTACAGTAATTAAAAACATCGCATTTGCAAGTCGCATTCTGTCATCTGCTGAACGAAATTATTCCGTTACAGAATTGGAAACATTATGTGTTGTATGGGGTTTTACGAGATTTCGGCACTTTCTTTATGGCAGACATACCACCGTTTACACAGACCATAGAGCTATACAATTTTTACTTTCGGCTAAATTTACACACGACAGACTTAGTAGATGGAAACTTTATTTACAGGAATTTAATTTTACAATAGTTCACATTACCGGCACACAAAATGTTATAGCAGACGCACTATCTCGTTCTCTCAGCAACAATCAGCATGACATCGCAACCAACTTCTGCAAAGCAAATTTCAGCGTTATGTACATTTAGCAAGTTGCATTTGAAAATTTTATTTCGTCGTCATTACAGGACATAGCAAAAGAGCAAAATAAAGACAACGTGTGGAAATAAATTAAACACCTCTGGCAAGATAAGAATAATGTTACGATTAGAAACCATTACACTGTATGCAATGAGATTCTACACTCCTGGAAATTGAAATAAGAACACCGTGAATTCATTGTCCCAGGAAGGGGAAACTTTATTGACACATTCCTGAGGTCAGATACATCACATGATCACACTGACAGAACCACAGGCACATAGACACAGGCAACAGAGCATGCACAATGTCGGCACTAGTACAGTGTATATCCACCTTTCGCAGCAATGCAGGCTGATATTCTCCCATGGAAACGATCGTAGAGATGCTGGATGTAGTCCTGTGGAACGGCTTGCCATGCCATTTCCACCTGGCGCCTCAGTTGGGCCAGCGTTCGTGCTGGACGTGCAGACCGCGTGAGACGACGCTTCATCCAGTCCCAAACATGCTCAATGGGGGACAGATCCGGAGATCTTGCTGGCCAGGGTAGTTGACTTACACCTTCTAGAGCACGTTGGGTGGCACGGGATACATGCGGACGTGCATTGTCCTGTTGGAACAGCAAGTTCCCTTGCCGGTCTAGGAACGGTAGAACGATGGGTTCGATGACGGTTTGGATGTACCGTGCACTATTCAGTGTCCCCTCGACGATCACCAGTGGTGTACGGCCAGTGTAGGAGATCGCTCCCCACACCATGATGCCGGGTGTTGGCCCTGTGTGCCTCGGTCGTATGCAGTCCTGATTGTGGAGCTCACCTGCACGGCGCCAAACACGCGTACGACCATCATTGGCACCAAGGCAGAAGCGACTCTCATCGCTGAAGACGACACGTCTCCATTCGTCCCTCCATTCACGCCTGTCGCGACACAACAGGAGGCGGGCTGCACGATGTTGGGGCGTGAGCGGAAGACGGCCTAACGGTGTGCGGGACCGTAGCCCAGCTTCATGGAGACGGTTGCGAATGGTCCTCGCCGATACCCCAGGAGCAACAGTGTCCCTAATTTGCTGGGAAGTGGCGGTGTGGTCCCCTACGGCACTGCGTAGGATCCTACGGTCTTGGCGTGCATCCGTGCGTCGCTGCGGTCCGGTCCCAGGTCGACGGGCACGTGCACCTTCCGCCGACCACTGGCGACAACATCGATGTACTGTGGAGACCTCACGCCCCACGTGTTGAGCAATTCGGCGGTACGTCCACCCGGCCTCCCGCATGCCCACTATACGCCCTCGCTCAAAGTCCGTCAACTGCACATACGGTTCACGTCCACGCTGTCGCGGCATGCTACCAGTGTTAAAGACTGCGATGGAGCTCCGTATGCCACGGCAAACTGGCTGACACTGACGGCGGCGGTGCACAAATGCTGCGCAGCTAGCCCCATTCGACGGACAACACCGCTGTTCCTGGTGTGTCCGCTGTGCCGTGCGTGTGATCATTGCTTGTACAGCCGTCTCGCAGTGTCCGGAGCAAGTATGGTGGGTCTGACACACCGGTGTCAATGTGTTCTTTTTTCCATTTCCAGGAGTGTATTTCGCCGCTCTCATCCTGACAGCAACAATTGGTTATTATGCATTACTGACGAACTGGTTAACAAATTAATATGGTATACTCATTTAAGTTATGCACATTACGGAGCCAGAAAATGTTTTTCTTATACTGAGACAGAACTGTTATTTTACCAACATGGAAAAACGTATACGACGAGTTTTAGCGTCATGTAAAATTTGTCAGAAAGCTAAGTCAGACACAACTTCACATATTCCTCCATTATATCCGATTGTACCTGTTAAATTAAGACATATGGCCGCTGTAGACATTTTTGGTCCAATTCCGAGAACTAACAGAGGTTTTTGCTACATCTTTGTCGCTGTTGAACTCACTTCAAAATTTGTTGCTTTCACTCCGTTACGCAAAGCTACTGCTAAAACTGTTTCAAGAGCATTTGTAAAACATTTTCTATTTCATGTAGGGCATGTGATGAAAGTAATTTCTGACAATGGAACGCAATTTCGTTCTGCTACATGGACACGTATGTTACGAGCTAGAAACATTTCTCCGATCTATATATCCAAGTACCATGCTTCTTCGAACCCTTGTGAACGATTAATGAAAGAAATTGGTAAACTGTGTAGAATATACTGCCACAAAAGACATATTGATTGGGACACACACATATTCTTATTCCAAGATGTAATTAATTCCATACCAAATTAATCCACTATGCTATCTCCGTCTGTTATACTGAAAAATGCTGAACCACCTAACAAAATTAAAGAATTAGTACACTTTCCTACATCTCGTCGATTACGACACCATGAAATAATTAACATTGCGCTGAACAACATCAAACGTGCCGCAGAGCGCCGGAGAAGACAGCAAAAACAGGTTTGTACACGCTGTGACTTTCACATTGGACAGAAGATATTAGTACGTACACACTATTTATCCAGCAGAATAAAAGGTAAGTGCAGTAAATTTGAACTTCTATACGCAGGTCCATATCGGATTCGCAGCATTCCTCACCCCAATGTTGTACACGTCGAAACTTTGAGAACCAGGAAAAGTAAGGGCAACCACCATGTGTCGAACATTAAACCCTTTATTGAATGAAACCACTTTATGATTTAACATGCTATGATGCCATTTACTAATTTTTATGACCACTTGTGCAATTATAGTCACATGATTATTTACACAGCTCTACAAAATAAATTTTTTTTTTCGTTGCCAGGGAAGTTTGAACGAAAATGGGATATTGTTATGATACTCATTCCGAGTATATTTGTACTTTTTGCAAATTGGCTCTGGTTTTTGAGATATAGGTTATTTGTGGAAATGAGAGTTTCATGTGGATAATATCGACTGCAGGGTCCATATATGGTGTAATGTATTTGCTACCTGTTTTTTAATTAGTGATATTGTACTATCTTTATTAAACAATTGTGCTCAGGGAGTGCATCTGTATGGCTGAGGATTACATCATGCAAACATCACACTGTCAGCATGTGTTCAGTCCTGTTGTGCGGTGCGTGTGTTGAAGATATTGAGGGTTGTGCAGATTTGAATTCGGCGGTACTCGACATTCATTTGTTGGCCGAGGTAATCCCCGCAACAGCCGATAGGTAGCGTTCAGTGTAAACAAGAAAAATGGCGATGGTCGAAAGTCACACACATGTGCAGTGCAGCTTCAAGGAGATAGAACCTTTTCATCGTGACGTAGCAAATAAGAGGTGAGTATTCATTTCACACAAAACAATTAATGATGTTTGTTGGATGTGATTGACATGCAAATACAAGAAAGTTCTGCATAATATGTAGTATTTGTGCAATTTTGTTTTAGGAAAACATGAGTTCTTCACGCCATCTTTGCGTGAACCATCCAGATGAGTTCTGCTACATTTGTGGTGAATACGTTCTTCAAAAGAACAGGAAGAATATCACTCCTTTTGTGAAGGAAGCGTATCTGGCATATTTCGGAATTAAACTTGGAGATCAAGACAAGGCGTGGGCACCCCATAAAGTTTGTAAATGCTGTGTGGAGTGCTTACGGCAGTGGACAAAACGAAAAAGGAAAAGCTTAAACTTCGGAGTGCCTATGGTATGGCGAGAGCAGAAGAACCATACAGATGATTGCTATTTTTGCATTGTTAATGTGAAAGGTTTTAATAGGTTCAAAAAACGAAAGTGGGAATATCCCGATTTGGAGTCAGCAAGAAGACCGGTGGTGCACAGCAACGATGTTCCTGTACCAACCTTCACAACATTACCCACGCTAACATCATCAGATGACGATGTGCACGGCGAGGATTGTACAAGTAGTGGTTCGGAATACGAAGGACGTGAGACACAACCCCAGCAGTTCGACCAGAAGGAGCTCAGTGACTTGATACGAGAACTCAATCTTTCAAAGCAAGCATCAGAACTCTTAGCATCCAGGCTTAAGGAAAAGAACTGTCTTCATCCAAGTGTTAAAATAACAGCTTACCGGACGAGAGAAGAAAACCTTCTTCCATACTTCAACCAAGAAGAGGTTAAAGTGTATTGCAGCAATATACCTGGACTTTTACTTGAATTGGGGCTGCCGGAATATAGACCAGAGGACTGGCGTCTCTTCATAGACAGTTCCACTACAAGTTTAAAATGTGTTCTCCTACACAATGGCAATCGTTACGCATCTATTCCAATTGCCCACTCAACAAAACTTTGTGAAGCATATGCTAACATCAAGATGGTTCTGCAGAAAATTCAGTATATGCAGCACCAGTGGTTGATTTGTGTTGATTTGAAAATGGTGAACTTCTTGCTTGGACAACAAAGTGGATACACAAAGCACCCATGTTTTATCTGCATGTGGGATAGTAGGGCAAAGCACGAACATGGGAAGCAGAAAACCTGGCCTCCAAGGGAACATATGGCTGTTGGTGAAGCAAACATCATTAATGAACCTCTGGTTAGTAGGGACAAGATTGTTCTTCCACCATTACATTTTAAGTTAGGACTAATGAAGCAATTCACCAAAGCTTTAGACAGAAATGGTAATTGCTTCACATACATCTGCAATACGTTCCCTGGACTCAGTAGTGAAAAACTTAAGGCAGGAATATTTGATGGTCCTCAAATTCGCAGGCTCATCAACGATACCAATTTTACAAGTGTCATGACTGTCACTGAAGCATCGGCCTGGAACAGTTTTGTCGCTGTTGTAAAATGTTTTTTGGGCAATCATAAAGCTCCCAATTACGAGGAACTGGTCAAAAACATGCTCACTAACTTTCAAAACTTAGGAGCTAACATGAGCATAAAATTGCACTTCCTTCACAGCCACTTGGATCGATTTCCTCGTAATCTAGGTGATTTCAGTGAGGAACAAGGAGAGCGGTTCCATCAAGATATGAAAGGAATAGAGGAAAGATATAAAGGAAGATGGGACAGGCATATGATGGCAGATTATTGCTGGAATCTGCAACGTGACTGTTCTGAAGAGACCTATAAAAGGAAAGCGTGCAGGAAGCGGTTCGTCATGGACGGAAAATGATATACTTATAAGCCGGCCGAAGTGGCCGTGCGGTTAAAGGCGCTGCAGTCTGGAACCGCAAGACCGCTACGGTCGCAGGTTCGAATCCTGCCTCGGGCATGGATGTTTGTGATGTCCTTAGGTTAGTTAGGTTTAACTGGTTCTAAGTTCTAGGGGACTAATGACCTCAGCAGTTGAGTCCCATAGTGCTCAGAGCCATTTGAACCATTTTTTTTTTTTGCTGCAGAATTCTTGAACATACTCTCTCTCCGAAAATTATAAATTTCCTCCATCCATTTCCTTCTGTCCATGAGTCACCACGGTTTTAGAAAGCATCGCTTGTGTGATACCCAGCTTGTCCTTCTCTCGCATGATATCTTGCGGACTGTGGAAGAAGGGAAACAGGCAGATTCCATATGTCTATATTTCCGAAAAGCATTTAACAGGCTGCCACATTGCAGACTGTTAACGGAAGTAGAAGCATACGGAATAGATCCCAGATATGTGAGTGGCTTCCTAAGTGACAGAACGTAGTACGTTGTTCTTGTCAGCTAGTGTACACCAGAGACAGGGTTATGGTCAGGAGCGCCTCAGGGAAGTGTAGTAGGACCGCTGTTATTTTCTGCACACACAAATGATCTGCCGGACAGGTGGAGCAGTAATCTGCAGCATTTAACTGATGGTGCTGAGGTGTACGATAAAGTGTCTTCCACGAGTGAGTGTAGGAGGATGTACGACGACATGCGCCGTCTTTCCAGTTGTTACAATGGATGGCAGGTTACTCTAAATGTATAAAAATGTAAGTTAATGCAGATAAGTAGGAAAAACAAAGTCGTTTTTTCCGAATAAAGCATTAGTGTAGTGTGCTGTTTGACGGAGTCACGTCGGTTAAATATGTAGGCGAAACGTTTCTAAAGCGACACGAAATGGAACGAGCGTGTAAGGGACGTAGTAGGGAAGGCGAATTGTCGACATCCGTTTATTGAGGGAATTGTAGAGCAGCGTGGTTCATTTGTAGAGGAGACCGCGTGTTGGATACTAGTGCTATCCATTCTCGAGTACTACTAGAGTGTTTGGAGCCCCCACCGTATAGGATTAAAGAAAAACATAGGAGTAATTCAGAAGCGGGCTGCTAGATTTGTTACCGGTAGCTTCGATCAACACGCACGCATTACGGAGGTACTTCGGGAGCTCAAATGAGAATCACTGGAGGCAGACGACGTTGTTTTCCAGGAACACTACTGAGAAAATTTTAGAGAACCAGCATTTGACTCTGCCTGCGTAGTGATTCAACTGCCACCAACGGACACTGAAGCGCCAACGAAACTCGCATGGACATACGCATTCAAATACTGAGATATGTAAAAAGGAATAATACGGCGCTGCGGTCGGAAACGCCTATATAAGACAAGTGTATGGCACAGTTGGTAGATTGGTTACTGCTGCTACAGTGGCAGGGTATCAAGATTTAAGTGAGTTTGAACGTGGTGTTGTAGTACGAGAGATGGGACACAGCATCTCAAAGGTAGCGTCGAAGTGGGGATTTTCCCGTACGACCGTTTCACGAGTCTACCACGAATACCAGGAATCCGGTAAAATATCAAATCTCCGACAACGGTGCGGCAGGAACAAGAACCTGCAAGAACTGGAGCAACGGCCACTAAAGAGAATCGTTCCACATGATGTCCTTAGGTTAGTTAGGTTTAAGTAGTTCTAAGTTCTAGGGGACCGATGACCTCAGAAGTTAAGTCCCATTCTGCTCAGAGCCACTTGAACCATTTTTTTGTTCCACGTGACAGAAGTGGTACCCTTCCGCAAACTGCTGCAGATTTCAATGCTGGGCCATCAAGAAGTGTCAGCGTGCGAACCATTCAGCGAAACATCATCGATATGGGCTTTCGGAGCCGAAGGCCCACTCGTGTATCCTTGGTGACTGCAAGGCACAAAGCTTTACGTCTCGCCTGGGCCAGTCAACACCGACATTGGATTGTTGATGACTGGAAATGTGTTGCCTGGTCGGACGAGACTCGTTTCAAATGTTATCGAGCGGATGAACTTGTACGGGTATGGAGACAACCTCATGAATCCATGGACCCAGCTTGTCAGGAGGGGTTTGTTCAAGTTAGAGACTCTGTAATGGTGTGGGGTGTGTACGGTTGGAGTGATATGGGACCCCAGAAAAGTCCAGATACGACTGTTACAGGTGACACGGACGTAAGCATCCTGTCTGATCACTGTATCGATTCGTGTCCATAGTGAATTGCGAGGGACTAATTCCAGCAGGACAATGTGACACTCCACACGTCTATAATTTCTACAGATTGGAATTCTTCTGAGTTTAAACACTTCCGCTGGTCCCCAAACTCCGCAGACATGAACATTTTTGAGCATATTTGAGATGCTTTGCAACGTGCTATTCAGAAGAGATCTCCAACCTCTCGTACTCTTACCGATTTGTAGACAGCCCTACTGGATTTATGGTGTCAGTTACTTCAGACATCAGTAGAGCCCATGTCACGTCGTGTTGCGGCACTTGTGCGTGCTCGCGGGGGCCCTACACGATTTTACGCAGGTGTACCAGTTTCTTTGGCTCTTCAGTGAATTTCGCGTAAGGACCACGAAGGGCTCATGCGGAGATACACAGTGTTCATTCCCTCGCTATGTTTGCGAGTGGGACTGGAAGGAAATGTGTACTAATGGCACACAGTACAGTCCGCCACTCACCGTACAGTGGCTTGCGGAGTACGTTTGTAGATATATGTATAGAACGCGTTAAGGTGTCATGTCACGTTAATCTGTGCAGTATTCTCATACCAAGCCCTTGCGTAGGCTGCGTGGTGGTAACAAGAAACGCTTCTACGACTATCGTACAGACCTATTAAATGAAGCGTTCCTAGAAAAACTACATTCACCTGAAGCAGTGACTATGTCTCTCATTACGGCGATGCACGGGGCGCTCGTAGCAACCAGCCCCAACGCAGAAAGCTGTTCTTCCAGGTCATTACTTCTGAGGTGGCAGTGGTCGGCCTTCGGATTATGCCGGCAGAGTATCTTTTTGCGCAGGCCACTGCTGGCTCAAAGAAACTTCGAACACCCGCTGTGCTCCGGCCCCTCTAGCTGCCAGGCTGCCACGCGGGTGTATCGAGGTTTCGGTATCAAAATCTGCATTTACACAAATTCTCCACGAGCGGAGTCGCCCAATTTCCTTGAAGTTTTGTGTTCGTCCCATTTACATCTAGTCAAATTGCGAACCCGTGCGGTATCGTCTCAATTGCGCGACTCGATTCTCTATTTCGTGTCGTGTAAGTGATGTCAGACATGACACTGCGAGAAGAATTTGACAGAGCACTGAAAGACCTAAGACAAAACAAGGCCCCTAGAGTAGCCGACATTCCTTCACAACTACTGATAGCCTTTGGAGAGCCAGCCGTGAGAAAATCATTCCATCCGGTGTACGAGATGTATGAGACAGGGAAAATACTCTCAGACTTGAAGAGAAATGTAATAATTCCAGTTCCAAAGAAATTAGGTGCTGACACGTGTGAGAATTACTGAACTATCAGTTTAATACGTCATGGTTACAAAATAATAACACGAATGCTTTACAGAAGAATGGAAAAACTGTAGAAGCCCACCTCGGATAAGATGAGTTTGGATTCCGGAGAAATGTAAGAACATGAAAGGCAATACTGACCCTCCGACTAATTTGGCAAGTAGGGTGTATGTACTACGTACTACATACTACAATATGTTGTAATACATGGAGCAAAGTTCAGAATACGATCTCAAAAGGTGTCACTGTAGTGTGGATTCTTCCGTAAAATAACGGAATATGGCAACTTTTTACTTGTAATTAAGAGTGATTTGGAAACGACATGAAATTCAGATGTTACAAACGTGCTTGATTATAACGCTTAGTCGAAATTAGGTAATCGCACGATTAAATAAGCATCGCATTACAGCCTACTAGGGATCATCTTTACGTTTATTAAACTAGCACTTGTTAGACTGAAGTTACTTTAATCTTGTCACTATTAGTAACTGAATTTCAACAATGAAATTTAAGCAAGTACTGTAGCACAGTTACCGATCAAAATTGAGTGGCTCCTCTTTCCTACTTTTTTAAACCACACAACCATACCATTCACTGTTGTTAATTTTCCACGCAGTAAATGGTAAGGTGAAGGTTGTGTTTAATAATAGCAATGGTACGTACTTGAAATAAGATGGTTAATTTCGTTAACAGTAACTGTCATTACACTGAAACAAAACACTTTTCCATACAGTTTATGTTAACAAAGTCTGCCTTTCCTGTAAACGAATAATGAAATAAATTATCTATAGCTTGCCTTGTCAGAAGCAGTGAAGTTGAGAATGTGGTAGAAAAATGTTTCCGGAAATTTTTCGCCTATCTTATTAACCAGACCACACTCCATAACGTCAATCTTTTAAAAAAATTCTTGCATCAACATGATGCAATTCTTGCAACTTCATATTTTTCCAAGAGTCTGGCATCCACGGCTACAGTTTGCACGAGACGAATATTAATGCAGATGTGCTAATTTTCGACTCCTTCCATGAATTGTTTCAACATTAGCACAGGCGTGTAATGTCTTGCAGGATGCACTAATTCATGACCTCACTCAAAAAATGCTACATGGTATCTCTCTATTATTCAACCTGTCTCCAACATTCTTCGTTCCGCAAAAAGACGTACGCAAAGCAGGAACAGCAAGAGAGAGCCTCTAACCCCATCTCGACGTTGTCCACGGGGTGAGGCCGCTGACCATCTTCACTTGTTGAAAAGGCGTTCAGATAACTGAAGGACAAAAGAAAAGGCTTCTCCGTCCTCCTTTGAATGAGTACTATTCTTACCGTAATAATAAAATATAACAACCGTAGAAAGAGTTCAAACTCAACAAAAAGGCTTGGATTAAATGCTTAAGTATATAACACTGAAATGAGAGTGCTGTTACTATTCAAAATTACTTTGTTATTAAAATGGTTTGATAATATCTATTTCCGCATACCTGTCAGTAAATAACCATTACTAAATCATATCTTGTACAAAAAACACACTAATTAACAGTAACGTTAAATGGTGGAAGAAGACTCAGCGAGAATTACCCCTCACCGTTTCCATGAAATGGTCTCTTCGAAGAATCCAATGAAGTGAGTACTTCTGGAGCAGCAATGTGACCAAATGTTATTGAACCCAGATTGTAGTTCCGGTGATTCATCATACAGCGTAGTACCGCAGTCCGAAACTTCCTACAGTTTGTATCGTTCACGGTCGAGGCATACTTCAAATAAGATGGGGTTTCCAGGTGCCACAGTAGTAGTGCTCGAAATGATGAACATCATATACCAAGAAACAGCAGTCATATCTAAACTTGTGACTGGAGTAGTACAAGATCAACTGACAGGCCATCATTTGGTGCCACCCATCTGAATGATGCATTTGGGATATGTGCAGCCATATGTGTTTGTTCTCGTTACAAGTGGAAGCTTTTCACTTTTACACGATAAACTTGATCTCCATGAACAGCTGAACGAAATACACTACTGGACATTAAAATTGCTACACCACGAAGGTGACGTGCTACAGACGCGAAATTTAACCGACAGGAAGAGGATGCTGTGATATGCAAATGATTAGCTTTTCAGAGCATTCACACAAGGTTGGCGCCTGTGGAGACACCTACAACGTGCTGACATGAGGAAAGTTTCTAAACGATTTCTCATACACAAACAGCAGTTGACCGGCGTTTACCTGGTGAAACGTTGTTGTGATGCCTCGTGTAAGGAGGAGAAATGCGTACCATCACGTTTCCGAATTTGATAAAGGTCGGTTTGTAGCCTATCGCGATTGCGGTTTATCGTATCGCGACATTGCTGCTCGCGTTGGTCGAGATCCAATGACTGTTAGCAGAATATGGAATCGGTGGGTTCAGGAAGGTAATACGGAACACCGTTCTGGATCCCAATGGTCTCGTATCACTAGCAGTCGAGGTGACAGGCATCTTATACACATGGCGGTAACGGATCGTGCAGCCACGTCTCGATCCCTGAGTCAACAAATGGGGAAGTTTGCAAGACAACAACCATCTGCACGAACAGTTCGACGACGTTCGCAGCAGCATGGACTATCAGCTCGGAGACCATGGCTGCGGTTACCCTTGACGCTGCAACACAGACAGGAGCGCCTGCGATGGTGTACTCAACGACGAACATGAGTGCACGAATGGCAAAACGTGATTTTTTAGGATGAATCCAGGTACTTTTTACAGCATCATGATGGTCGCATCCGTGTTTGGCGACATCGCGGTGAACGCACATTGGAAGCGTGTATTCGTCATCGCTATACTGGCGTATCACCCAGCGTGATGGTATGGGGTGCCATTGGTTACACGTCTCGGTCACCTCTTGTTCGCATTGACGGCTCTTTGAACAGTGAACGTTACATTTCAGATGTGTTACGACCCGTGGCTCTACCCTCCATTCTATGCCTGCGAAACCCTACATTTCAGCAGGACAATGCACGACCGCATGTTGCAGGTCCTGTAAGGGCCTTTCTGGATACAGAAAATGTTCGACTACTGCCCTGGCCAGCACAGTCTCCAGATCTCTCACCAACTGAAAAGTCTGGTCAATGGTAGCCGAGCAGCTGTCTCGTCACAATACGCCAGTCACTACTCCTGATGAACTGTGGTATCGTGTTGAAGCTGC
Organism: Schistocerca nitens; assembly: GCF_023898315.1. Lineage (NCBI taxonomy): Eukaryota > Metazoa > Arthropoda > Insecta > Orthoptera > Acrididae > Schistocerca > Schistocerca nitens. The sequence continues at coordinate 13,134,689 of NC_064620.1, forward strand.
ATGGGCAGCTGTACCTGTACACGCCATCCAAGCTCTGTTTGACTCAATGCCCAGGCATATAGAGGCCGTTATTACGGCTAGAGGTGGTTGTCCTGGGTACTGATTTCTCTGGTTCAAATGGTTCAAATGGCTCTGAGCACGATGCGACTTAACTTCTGAGGTCATCAGTCGATTAGAACTTAGAACTAATTAAACCTAACTAACCTAAGGACATCACACACATCCATGCCCGAGGCAGGATTCGAACCTGCGACCGTAGCGGTCGCTCGGCTCCAGACTGTAGCGCCTATAACCGCACGGCCACTCCGGCCGGCGATTTCTCAGGATCTATGAACCCAAATTGCGTGAAAATGTAATCACATGTCAGTTCTAGTATAATATATTTGTCCAATGAATACCCATTTATCATCTGCATTGCTTCTTGGTGTAGCAATTTTAATGGCCATTAGTGTATGCAGTCTATATGGCTGCATCCAATGGCACATGGGTAATTCGGCAATCAACACCTCAGATGGCGTCAAGGATGAGGGAATGAAATCGGCCGCTTCCTTTGAAAGGAACCATTCCAGTACTTGCCTGAAGAGATTTTGGAAAATAACGGCAAACCTTAATGGCCGTACGTGGATTTGAATCGTTGCCCTCTCGAATGCGAGTCAAGTGTGCTAACCAGTGCACCAACTCGCTCGGTTGGCAGTTTTCGTTTACTGACGCACATCATTGTGCTCTGAACCATATTCTGGTAACACACCTTCGATAACCAAGAGAATAATTCGTTCTTTCGAATTATCCTACAATTTCTCAAAAAGGACACTTTTGTTTATGTAACAGTACCGTTAGTAAACAATAAAAGTATGTTTTGCGTCTGTAACAACCTACTGGTTTGGTCACACGTACATTAATCGATACGGTCATACATTTGGTATGAGGACAGCCCACACGTTTACATCTCTGTCGGTTGAGAGGGTTTTGGTATATGAACAGCCTTTCAGGAATTTAGCGACGCGGTTGTTTGCTGTGTCCTAGCTTTACCTTCGTATTGTCCAAAATATTAGCATAACTAGAACCGATAACCTTATTTCCTGAACAGTGCAAGGTGGGTTACAAAAAAGTTAGTTGCAAGACGCACGGTAACACAAAACTACGGTTGATTTCATATTGAATCAGCAATTTCAAACCACAATACTACAGAATTAGCTACTGCTGTCCCTGTAGTGCACATCGTCACCTAACACTCCTTACCTTGACAATGGCACGACGGACCTGTTCAGCTGTCCGACTAAGTTGCTTATTTTTGTAGCTTCTGTTGCGACTGTGCTACGTCCATTAAACAGTACGGTAGTTGTGAAGTGGCTTAATTGTCTTCGCTTGGAATAACTTAAACCCAACGGTATATCTCCTCATATATCGTTTCGTTACGGCAGAAAGATTAATTTTGTCCCTGATTTGGGCATGGGTCTTGCGAAGCCTTTTACCACAAGGCAAAAAAAAGTTTAAATTTAATGATTAATGAAAGGTAACCTCACCATTGTGTACCGATATTCCTCATACGCTACTGCAGCATTTGCAATACGATAACACTCGGCCCACAGAATGCAAGAAACCCTTTGATGTAAAACAGTACTTCGTTTATAGATCTAATGGATCAGGTAGAGCCAAAATACTGGTTTCAACTAGGAATTGTGCACGTATGTTGGCTAACCCACTGATTCAGGGCATCATATTGCACTGAGGATCAGAAAACAATGGCGGCAGAGCTCTTCGGTATATGCTTATGAAGAATGGTTTGATAGAAACAACGAAGATTTGCTTACTACGCATCAGCAGATTATGTGCACGGAATTTGTGGCACAACTTGACTAGAAGAAGGGATCGGCTGATAGGGCATATTCTGAGGCATCAATTTAGTATTAGAGGGCAGCGTGGAGGGTAAAAATCGTAGAGGGAGACCAAGAGATGAATACACTAAGCAGATTCAGAAGGATGTAGGTTGCACTAGGGACTGGGAGATGAAGAAGCTTGCACAGGATAGAGTAGCATGGAGAGCTGCATCAAACCAGTCTCTGGTCTGAAGACCGCAACAACAACAATTGTAACGGAAAAGTCACTGAATAAACCGTGCAAATAAGATACGCTGACCACACAAAAAACACATTATCCTGAAGAACTGACACTCAAAGAGAACGGAAACATAATTAGTGTTATACATCTTGTGAAAATGACAATAAACGAAAACCGGTTAGTCATAATCTACACCGACCGGCATAAGAAACCCAACACTCCAATTCATCAAAAAAATTATTTTAAAATTTTTACTTCAATTTCCAGTCCGTTTTCGGACACTAATGTACTAGCTTTATGATAATATATGGTGGTTCAGTCTGATATCGGTGTCTAATAATGAAAAAGAGAAACAGTTACTCTTCCGGCGTAACATGACGCACCGGCGCGTCGGCCTGGAACGATGCAGTAGAGAAGGCTGTGAGCCGACGTCAGCCAACAGTACGCTGACTAGGACCGAACCACGAAAGGAGCGGCCTCTACAAGAAGACAATATAAGTGCCGCTCCAGCGAGACTCGGCCGCACTAGAAGAGAGGCAGTAGAAGACGCACTAGAAGATGAGCCGTCATCCTAACTTTTTAGTTGAGACTTGTGCCTTAGGTTAATTGCTTGCACGGTAATTGTGTATAACGAAGGATATTGATTATTTGCAAGTCGCCAATTGCTTGCGACGCTTCATTGTAGGAATGCAAGTTAAGTATTGTCAACACATTTTATTGTAATAAACTCGATCGACAAGATTTGCTTGTATGTTGTCTAGCTATCCGGGGAAACAGCTTCCTAAGCACCTTATATCAGACGAGTGGGCAGGATGTCACAGTTACAAACAAATTAAGCTTGAGATTCACACTTTAAGCACATTTTGAGGAACCTCATGAAGGTAGTGCACCACGTTTTTGTTTTCTACATTTCACATTCTATGCTCTCCGCATTTTGGAAAGCGTTTTGTCTCCTCCTCTTGCAGCAATCACAGCATCCAACCTTTCAAACGTCCTCACGATTAATGGTACAATGTGCTCCTGTCCAATCATTCCCCTTTTCAGCATAACTTTCCTTAGGTCCTGTATGATCTCTAAATATTTCTGACGGGGCCTTCTTCCTAGCTGATCCCATAAACGCTCAACAGGATTCAAATGACTTCACAGGCCAAGCCTTAGCATGAATGCTCCATCCAAGAATCCTTGCACAATTCTTACAACATGTGAGCGTGCCTTATCACGCATTAGTGCAAAACCATCTTCCCATTCTCCACAAAGACCAAATCGTCCTTGCAGTCATACTGGTTCCTGCCCATACAACCAGATAACCACCCTGAAAAGGGCGTCCTGCCAGAGAATGTGGAAGGGGAACACTATCCCCAGACTTTCTCCAGACCCTCTCCCTAGTATCATTTGATCGCAGGGGAAATCACAACTTGTCTGAACACACCTTGCTACTACCATAGTACTCTCCAGCCAAGATGTTTCCTTGCGAAACGTAGTCGAGATGTGCGATGCTCTCTGGTAAGTTCTAGGTGTGTATCAGGTCTTCTGGAGTGACGGCTGGCTTCTTACAGTCTTCTTCGGACGGTTCTCTCTCTAGCATTCACCCCTGGACTTGTTGGAGTGAATTTTATGCTTTAACGGAGGCGGTCTGACGGTTGCGGCGGACAACGTGTAAGTTTCTCTTGCCGAAGTTGCTCTTCTCACAGTTTTTTTTCCGTAACCTCCAGTTCCTCTGTTCCTTTTACCGGTCCTGGGACAGTGGAAGGCGTAGTTCTTAGCTCTTATGCAACGTAATGCACGCTGTGGCTAAAAGAAGAAAAGAAAGAAAGCCTGCCGCAAGATTAATGTTTGTTTTTAATCGTTTCTGTAGGTAATTAAGGAAATAGTTTTTATATTTTTGCTTTTAAAGCCTTAGTAAATGATCAAGAGACATAAATGACAGAGGAAGAAGTATAAAAACATTGAACCTCATCAATTCAGTGACATAAGCTACAATTTATTCCCGAAGAAATTCTTTCAAATACACGTATAAGTGCAGCGTACTTTGCTGAAAGCAAAAGAATATAAACGAATGTTTCATGCATAACAAGCATATAAAGCTGTCGTTGTCTATCCTTAAAATGATAGACACTTTAGTTAACACACAATAATTTTATATGGATTCCAATGATTCGCACGCTCCTACGCGTAACGCGACGTTCTGATACATGGATGTGAATTTAATTACTTCTGCTTGAAAGTGATTTTGTTGAAGAGTTTTGGAGTTTGTGGCCCAGATGCCGGTACAATTATTGTGGCATTGTTTTCTTCTATGTTGGTAAACAGTTTAATTGCCTTTGATATTTTATTATCATGTGTGTGGTTTCCCCTTCAGCTACAATCGTAATGGCTTATTTGATAAGTTAAATGATGTAGCTATTGCATTCCACACAAGTTGCTTGCGTTCAACATTCTCCAGTTTGACTGGAAGCATAGTGAAGAATACTTCACGTTCTTTAGTGAACATAAGAAGAGTTCCTGCAAAAGATCAGGCATTCTGCTATTTACTAGCCATTTTTTGCTCTTAAAAGAAAACGACATTCTTCGGTAAGTATCTGTAAGTTGCAAGAGAACTGAATTGAAAATAAGCTGCCGTGTAATGTGTAGTTTCATACCTCCAGGTTCCTTAGGAAACTAAAGAAAGACAAATGTTGTGTCATTTTTTAGTTAGTGACGATTTGTATGACACGACATACGCGCCATATTGTGATAACTATGTTACAATTGAAAAGATACGATACCCTTCGCTTTTATACGATATACATTTCTGAAGTGTAGCTTTCTGTCCGCTTGGAGCGCTGCTATCGTAACGTACAACAAAAGTGACCTGGAATGTCACGACTGTTCACGTTAGACTGCGGTGCTACACTTTGATTAAACAGATAAATGCGCGTCATTTATAGTGTGTTGCATTTTTCGTGTCAATCAGTGTATATAACGTGTATCGTTATATTATTCACTGCCATTTTTGCCAGTCCTCTGTCCCCGTTACGTATGTAATTCGAAGTATCAGCTAACTGTTTTGGAGAACAACAAATCATTTGTTACGGTATGTCGTTTTTGGAGTAGTGGCTGGTTGTAGAGTCAAAGACCTTACAGTCAAATACCTGGCGAGATGGTAAAATGGCAGAGAAATTCCGTTTATTTAATACTTTTCGTTGACACAGTGAGGCATCATCGGCCTTTCAGGTGATCTGGTACTGGAGCAGGGGAACTCCGAGTTGTTAATGTTTGGGAGGGGAGTCTCCATATCAAACATTTGCCTCAAGAGTAGGGGAAACCTTCTTAAAACCGTCATCAAATCCCGGGAATGGGAACCAATTTTGTTTTAGTGCTGGGCAATGTGTCACTAGCAAAAAATACGGAAGCCTTGAGCGTGTAAACATTTATAGGTTGTAGAAAAATATCCGCTACCAGTCACAATAAAAGGTTATTTATTTGTCACACGACCGATTTCGGGCGTGCGACCGTCCTCAGGTGTTTATACATTCATGTACATGTTTATACGGCTGGAGATCACTGTATAAATACAAAAAAAATTATTTGCTTGTGACTAAACAGATACAAGTGGGACAATTGTAAGTGGCAAGGCAACATTTGACGAAAATACGACGGCTATTCCGAAAGTAAGGTCCGATCGGTCACGAAATGGAAACGACTATGAAAATCCGATAAAGCTTTGCACAGATGTGTTGGGTAGTGTCTCTAGTATAACCCCAGTTAGCATCACGTCGCTCTTCTCATTTCTGAGCTCGCAGTGAGTGCGTAAAGATGTCTAGAAAATAGTGTCTGCCGCCAAGTACGGGGGCCTGGTGAGAAATTTCCCCTGAAGCTATGCAGCTAACATTACATAACTGTCGTGCTGTTTCGTCTTCAAGACAATTCTCAGCCGCATTCTGCAGGGGCAATGAAGATGCTCCTGCATCGTTTTCAAATGGAAATGTGAGATTACCCACAATACAGCCCGTAATTGTCTCCCTCTGAGTTTCAGCTCAGGTCACATGAACCGCTGGTTATGAAGACAACATTTCGGCACAAGACAACGAGCCGTAGGCCAGCGTAGAGAATTGGCGGAGAGCACTGGCGGCTGCCTTCTATAGCGAGGGTATGGGAAAGTTGGTACAACGCTACGATACACGTCTAAGTCGGGTCGGCGACTATGGAGATAAGTAGCTGCAAGGTGTATCTAACTGTTGCAAATAAAACATTTTTGATTTTTACCGTGGTTTCCATTTCGCGACCTATCGGACCTTACTTCCGGAATAGCCCTCGTATATCTGTTCTTACATAAAGATGAAGCAGCATTATTATAGTTACGCTGTGGTGACAGGTTTGCCACTTAGTTACACACTTATTACCATTTTCACGTCCATATTTCAGTTTCACCACAACGTAACTATAATAATGGTGCTTCATCTTTATGTAAGTACAGATACATTGCCGGCCGCGGTGGCCGTGCGGTTCTGGCGCTGCAGTCCGGAACCGCGGGACTGCTACGGTCGCAGGTTCGAATCCTGCCTCGGGCATGGGTGTATGATGTCCTTAGGTTAGTTAGGTTTAAGTAGTTCTAAGTTCTAGGGGACTTATGACCTAAGATGTTGAGTCCCATAGTGCTCAGAGCCATTTGAACAGATATATTTTCGTGAAATGCTGCCTTGCCACTTACAATTGTCCCAGTTGTATCTGTTTAATCACAATCAAATGATTTTTTTTTATTTATACAGTGATCTCCAGCATTATAAACATGTGCATGAATGTATAAGCACCTGAGGATGGGTGCAAGCCCAAAACCGGTCGTATGACAAATAAATAACCTTTTATTGTGACTGGTAGCGGATATTTTTCTACACCCTATAAAGGAACAGTCACGGAGTTCGACAGCATCCACTATTGATAAATTCATTTCGTGTAAATATTTGTTTCTGTGCGTACAGAGTAGGCATACCTACTCCACTGTCAATGGCAGGAACGAGAGGAAGGCTTTTTCTTTAAGCACTTTTTATTCTGTACCAAGGGTAGAGAGGGCTGTTTAGGTAATAACGCATTGGCGAGTGAGGTCCTCGAATGCCACATACCAGGCAAAAATGTAGTGGAGATTTAGTGATCCCCAGTTGGGAAACTTTTGGAGGAGAATATCAGTTACAGCATTTGTCTTATACCCAGGGATATCACCCCGAGAAACATGACCAGCACTCAGGGTGGGATCCATTTTGTTCTTAATTTATTTCTAAGACAATATGTCCAAGCAAAAAATAGGATAACCTAGTGTACACACAGGTGGATACGGTAATTATTTTGCTTCAGCGAAGTATGAAAGTGTTAATAATTACATAAACTAGCTCTGTATCATTTTCCCTTCTCTTTAGTAAGGATACGTTGATTCGGGATGTGTAACTCACCTCACGTCGTTACCGCTGATAGACTGGTGTTCTTCTACCCTGTACTCAGACATCCTAAGATGGCACTGGCTGGTTGTGGTATTTGTTGAGTTTACTACAATTTTTTTTGCTTTTTTCTGTATTGATAAGTATTGTAAATAGGTTTTTTATAGAGCACAAATTATATAGGGCAGAATATGGCATTATTTCTGGCAGTAATATCTATATTTGCGTGCTCACATAGTTCGAAGAAAACGCTAAAATAATATGGTTCAACAAACAGAACATGGTAATTAATGTACAAACTATTTTCTTACAAATTTCTACTGCCGAAAACCTAATATTTCCTATCAGTTTGTTTAATATATTGCCCTCCGAAGTATTTTTGCACAGCTGATCCAGTTCAGTGCACATATAAATTTTTAAAAATATTACTTGGCGCAGACGGCAGAGAACAAAGTCCGACTCACACCGTGTGTCACAGTAGGTATCTAGAGCACACTGATAGCGCCAGTTTTGCAGAAGGCAGGGCGTCGCTCTAAACGCATTGCCACGCCGAACCGAGCCATAAGCGAAGAGTGCAAATGATTCAGTACGACAGCATCCAATACGTCTTTCGCGAGCCATGCAATGCGGAGTAATAACACGTAACATCCGAGCTCAGCCGGCATGCCGCTACTTCTGATAGGAAACGCGGCAGGACCGAAAACTAACAACAGTGGAGCCACGACGGTCGAGACCATCCTGCTGACACCTCTGGCTTGTTTTTTTTTTTTTTTTTTTTTTTTTTTTGAGTCATCAGTCTTCTAAATGGTTTGATGCAGCAAGTCACGAATCTCTTCATCTCAGAGTACCTATTGCACGCTACTTCCACAGTTATTTGCTGGATTTATTTCAATCTCTGTCTTCCTATGCAGTTTCTTCAGTTTTTTCCCTCCACAGCTCCCTCTGATACCATGGAAGTCATTCCCTGATGTTCTAACAGATATCCTATCATCCTTCACTTTCTCGTTGTCAGTGTCTTCCACATATTGCTTACCTCTCCCATTATGCACAGAACCTCGTCATTTCTTACCTTATGAATCCAACTAATTTTCAACTTTCCTCTGTAGCACCACATGGCAAATGCTTCGATTCTCTTCTATTGCGGTTTTCCCACAGTCCATGTTTAACTACCATACAATACGGTGCTCCTAACGTACATTTTCAGAAGGTTTTTCCTCAAATTAAGGCCCGTGTTTGATACTAGTAGATTTCTCCTGGCCAGGAATACCATTTTTGCCAGTGCTAGTCTGCTTTTTGTGTGCCCCTTGCTCGGCCCGTCATTGGTTATTTTGCTGCCTAGGTGATAGAATTCTTCAAATGTGTGTGGATTTCTAAGGGACCTAACTGCTGAGGTCATCAGTACCTAGACTTAGGCACTACTTAAACTAACTTAATCTCACTTGTGCTAAGAAGAACAGGGAGGACTCGAACCTCCGGAGAGAGGCGCCGCACACTCCAAGCATGATGCCTCAAACCGCGCGGCTACTCCGCGTGGCGATAGTAGAATTCTGTAACTTCACATACCACGTCACCATCATTCCTGATGTTAAGTTTCTCGCCGTCCTCATTTCTGCTACTTCTCATTACTTCGTTTTTCCATTTACTCTCAACCCATATTCTCCACTCATTAGACTGTTCATTCCATTTAGCAGATGATGTAATGCTTCCTCACTTTCACTCAGGACAGAAATGTCATCAGTAAATCGTATCACTGATATACTTTCACCTTGTATTTTAATTCGACTCCTAAATATTTCCTTTATTTCCATAATTGTTTCTTCGATGTACAGATTCAACAGTAGAGGTGAAGGACTACATCCCTGTCTTACACCCTTCTGAATCCGAGCACTTGGTACTTGGTCGTCCACTCCTATTATTCCCTCTTGGTTCTTTTACATATTGTATGTTACCCGTCTCTCCCTATAGCTTACCTTTATTTTTCTCAGGATTTCGAAAATCTTGAACCATTTTACACAACTGAACGTTTTTCCCACGTAAACAAATCCTATGAACGTGTCCTCATCTTTATTTAATCTTGTATCCATTATCAAGCGCGACGTCCGAACTGCTTCTCTGGAGCCTTTACCTTTCCTAATGTCAAACTGATCATCATATAACAGATCCTCAATTTTCCTTTTTATTCTTCTGTATATTAGCCGAGTCAGCAAATTAGATGCACGAGCTGTTAAGCTGATTGTGCGATAATACACTTATCAGCTCTTGCAGTCTTCCAAGTGTCATTTTTCCGATAGTCAGTTGGTATGTCGCCAGATTTATAAATTCTACGCACCAACGTGAGTAGTCGTTTTGTTGCCATTTCTCCGAATGATTTTAGAAATTCTGGTGGAATTTTATCTGTTCCTTCAGCCTTATTTGATCTTAAGTCCTCCAAGGCTCTCTTAAATGCTGATTCTAATACTGGGTCCCCTCTCTCTCCTAAATCAACTCCTGTTTCATCTTCTTCTATTACATCAGACAAACCTTACCCCTCATAGACGGCTCCAATGCACTCTTTCCACCTACCCGCTTTCTCCCCTGCATTCCCGGTGGAATTCCCATAGGACTCTTAATGTTACCACCCTCGCTTTTAATTTCACCAAATGTCGTTTTGTCTTTCCTATATCTGAGTCAGTCCTTCCGACAAACATTTCCATTTCGATTTCTTCACATTTTTCCTGCAGCCATTTCGTCTTAGCTTCCCTGCATTTTCTGTTTATTTTGCTCGCCAGCGACTTTATTTGTGCATTCCTGAATTTCGCTGAACGTTTCTGGATTTCCTCCTTTCATCTGTCAACTGAAGTATTTCTTCTGTTACCCATAGTTTCTTCGTGGTTACTTTCTTTGCACTTATGTTTTTCTTTCCAGCTTCTGTGATTGCCCTTTTTATACATGTCCATTCTTCTTCAACGGTAATGCCTACTGAGCTATTCCTTATTGCTGTATCTATAGCCTTAGAGAACTTCCGGCGTATCTCCTCATTATTTAGTACTTCTGTATCCCACTTCTTTGTGTATTGATTCTTCCTGACTACCATCTTAAACTTCAGTCCATCCTTCATCACTACTACGTTGTGTTCTGAGTCTAGACCTGACCCTCGGAATCAACGTGATGTAATCTAACTGAAGTCTTCCCGTATCACCCGGCTTTTTCCAAGTACTCCTCCTCGCCTTGTGATTCTCGAACAAAGAATTCGCTGTTTCTAGTTGAAATTTATTACAGAACTAAATTAGTCCTTCTTCTCTTTCATACCTTGTCCCAAACTCATTTTCTCCTGTAACCATTTCTTCTACTTTTGTGTTAGCAGAAGAGCCAAAACCGTGTTACGAGTGGAGGCCGAAATGCACGCATTTTAGCTCACGCAGGCTGGCGTGAGGAAGGAAGAACTATACTGACAGGAGGTCTGGAACATGACAAGGAATGAGAATTCAGAAAGCGGACGTAATTAGTTTGATACTTAACTTTAATCCATTAATGATGAACGTCGCTCTTGACGGTACATGATTCACAATATTATCTGTTCAGAATACATTCTTGAAGACAGTAATTATAGTAACTGAATTGGGCGCCTCGCTAGGTCGTAGCAAATAACGTAACTGAAGGCTATGCTAAACTGTCGTCTCTGCAAATGAGAGCGTATGTAGACAGTGAACCATCGCTAGCAAAGTCGGCTGTACAACTGGGGAGAGTGCTAGGGAGTCCCTCTAGACTAGACCTGCCGTGTGGCGGCGCTCGGTCTGCAATCACTGATAGTGGCGACACGCTGGTCCGACGTATACTAACGGACCGCGGTCGATTTAAAGGCTACCACCTAGCAATTGTGGTGTCTGGCGGTGACACCACATCTACTCCTTCCTCTAAAATTGCATTCCAGTCCCCCATGAAAATTAAATTTTCATGTCCCTTTACGTACTGTATTACCCTTTCAGTATACTCATACACTTTCTCTATCTCTTCACCATCAGTTTGTGACGTCGGCATGAATACCTCAACTACGGTTGCTGTCGATTCTGATAAGAACAATTATATCACTGAACTATTCACAGTAACACGTTGTCTACCTTATATTCCTATTCATAACTAATCCTACAACCGGTATACCATTTTCTGCTGCTGTCGATATTACCCTATACTCATCTGACTAGAAATCCTCGTCTTCTTTCCATTTCACTGCACCTGCGCCTACTATATCTAGATTCAGCCTTTGGACTTCCCTTTACAGATTTTCTAGCTTCCCTACCACGTTCAGGCTTCTGACATTCCACGCCCTGACCCGTATAACGTTATCATTTCGTTGATTATTCAATCTTTTTCTCATGGTCACCTCCTTTTGGGAGTCCGCTCACAGAGATCCCAATGGGCGCTTTTCCGGACTCTTTTGGAATAGAGAGGTAATCACTTTTCCGCTTACATGCTACATGCCCTGTGTGATACGTGGTACTTACTGGAATTAAGGAAAACATGGAAGGGAGGACCCACCAATATAACTTTCTTTTCATACAACCTGTTTATTTAACAACATATAAACTGTGTTTTACAAATCTCAAATCTCTCAAAATAAGTCAGACCAGGATGTTCACACGGTTGTATGATAGTCACAATTAGATTTACATGAATGTCCCTACGAACCACTGTGGATAATGAATAATATGATGGAGAAGGCCTGTTACAAAGAAACAAAATAATTCACACTTAGCACCATTCAATGTGTAAAGCTCCAACCTGCAAGATAAGAAAAGCTGCTGTGGTGATGACGGTGACATTAGAAAACGGTTCCAGCTTCAGGACCACTTCTGACAACCAGTGTGTAGAGGTCACCCCGTGGGTTCAGGGTTTTAGTGGGCATAGTGGCTGACAAGGTGAAGTGGTGACACTGTAGGTTAAGGATGTCATGCTCGGGGAAAGGATGAGGGTCCCCATCATATGGCCAAAGGCACGAGGTAAACAGAATTTTCTGGAAGCGCATTTATTGTTCGATATTTTACAACATGGAACATCTTCTCCAGCTGGCAAAATGCGCGCTCAGTCGCACTCACGTGCTCGTGAGGAATGTGAATGCAGCACCCTGGAAGCTGAGGGTGTTGCAGCAGGTCATGAGTGTGGTGTGCGTAAGACCTTTGGTACACACACCATCAGATTATTTGACTTGTCGCTCTAACGAAGTAGGCGAGTGTCAGCAATATGTCTCGTGGTCTTATCGTGGCGTTACGTCAGACGATAGAAATGCCACTTGCACGCTTAGAGTAACAGATTGACGGTGACCAACTTTAAACACAACTTGATTAATTTTCACACACATTCATTAAAATAATAAAAAGCATAGATATTATGTAAATTGATTCTGGATGCTGTTTGCAATTGACAATCTGAAGTTCCTTTGGTCTTGGTACGTTAATCTTATCTCACATATCTCTGATACTTGACAAAGTGTCTATACACTTCTCTTCATGGCTATGTACAGGAATATGATAATCTTATTAGGCGCAGACTGAAACTTGACTATAGACTAGTACAGACAAATGCAGACTAATGCAGACTGACAAATCGGAGGTCTGTACACTCGTTATAATACCTCGCGCGTTCAGGTATCACTGCGCAAGTGTGATCCGCGAGGAGAAAAGGTTCTACGTTAGCAGCAACCTCATTGGCTGCGTTACATATTAATACGCGGATCGGCGGAAGCAGAATTTGGTCCGTCTCTAAGACAGCGCCATCTCGTAGTGCGGAGATGGACGAGCGCTGCGCCTGCGCTGTTCTGCTTAGCGGGGCGCGCTCTAGTGGGAAAGTTGTGTACGCCTTGACCACGCGAAACTATGTACACAACAATGAGCCAACAGCGATGTCGGGCATGTAGCCGGTGATCAGGAGTCTGCAGATGCAAGCCTACAGCGGCTCACCGACTGCGAATGCAGCATGCCACGGTGCTCTTGAAGATGGACACGAGCTTAGTCTTGTACCAGTGACATACAACGGTTCTGAGGTGCCCAGAGGGTGGAAGATGGACATGACGCTATGGTCGAGGGCGACGCAGTCGTTGGCAGTCGTTAACCGGGGGAGGGCGCCCGTGATCTACGGGTAGTGTCTTTGAATAGTAACCAAAACGTCCTCAGTCCCGGGTTCGAAATCTGACAGCGCGTAAGTTATAGATTAATAATCAGCATTGGCGACCCAAGACTGCTGCCATAAGAAGTCACCTTCAATCTGCCAATGGCCTTGTCAAAGAGGACGGAGGAGCGGACAGAGGTTCAGGGCACTCTTTTGTCCTTGGCGTGGGAAACTGCCACTAAATGTGAAAGTATCAGCATCTACATCTACATCTACATCCATACTCCGCAAGCCACCTGACGGTGCGTGGCGGAGGGTACCTTGAGTACCTCTATCGGTTCTCCCTTCTATTCCAGTCTCGTATTGTTCGTGGAAAAAAGGATTGCCGGTATGCCTCTGTGTGGGCTCTAATCTCTCTGATTTTATCCTCTTGGTCTCTTCGCGAGATATACGTAGGAGGCAGCAATATACTGCTTGACCCCTCGGTGAAGGTATGTTCTCGAAACTTCAACAAAAGCCCGTACCGAGCTACTGAGCGTCTCTCCTGCAGACTCTTCCACTGGAGTTTATCTATCATCTCCGTAACTCTTTCGCGATTACTAAATGATCCTGCAACGAAGCGCGCTGCTCTCTGTTGGATCTTCTCTATCTCTTCTATCAACCCTATCTGGTACGGATCCCACATTCCTGAGCAGTATTCAAGCAAAGTAGTGGGCGAACAAGCGTACTGTAACCTTCTTCCTATGTTTTCGGATTGCATTTCCTTAGGATTCTTCCAATGAATCTCAGTCTGGCATCTACTTTACCGACGATCAACTTTATATGATCATTCCATTTTAAATCACTCCTAATGCGTACTCCCAGATAATTTATGGAATTAGCTGCTTCCAGTTGCTGACCTGCTATTTTGTAGCTAAATGATAAGGGATCTTTCTTTCTATGTATTCGCAGCACATTACACTTGTCTACATTGAGATTCAATTGCCATTGCCTGCACCATGCGTCAATTAGCTGCAGATCCTCCTGCATTTCAGTAGAATTTTCCATTGTTACAACCTCTCGATATACCACAGCATCATCCGCAAAAAGCCTCAGTGAACTTCCGATGTCATCCACAAGGTCATTCATGTATATTGTGAACAGCAACGGTCCTACGACACTCCCCTGCGGCACACCTGAAATCACTCTTACTTCGGAAGACTTCTCTCCATTGAGAATGACACGCTGCGTTCTGTTATCTAGGAACTCTTCAATCCAATCACACAATTGGTCTGATAGTCCATATGCTCTTACTTTGTTCATTAAACGACTGTGGGGAACTGTAACGAACGCCTTGCGGAAGTCAAGAAACACCGCATCTACCTGTGAACCCGTGTCTATGGCCCCCTGAGTGTCGTGGACGAATAGCGCGAGCTGGGTTTCATATGACCGTCTTTTTCGAAAGCCATGCTGATTGCTACAGAGTAGATTTCTAGTCCCCAGAAAAGTCATTATACTCGAACATAATACGTGTTCCAAAGTGCTACAACTGATCGACGTTAGAGATATAGGTCTATAGTTGTGCACATCTGTTCGACGTCCCTTCTTGAAAACGGGGATGACCTGTGCCCTTTTCCAATACTTTGGAACACTACGCTGTTCTAGAGACCTACGGTACTCCGCTGCAAGAAGGGGGGCAAGCTCCTTCGCGTGCTCTGTGTAAAATCGAACTGGTATCCCATCAGGTCCGGCGGCCTTTCCTCTTTTGAGCGATTTTAATTGTTTCTCTATCCCTGTGTCGTTTATTTCGATATCTACCATTTTGTCATCTGTACGATAATCTATAAAAGGAACTACAGTGCAGTCTTCCTCTGTGAAACAGCTTTGGAAAAAGATATTTAGTATTTCGGCCTTTAGTCTGTCATCCTCTGTTTCAGTACCATTTTGGTCACAGAGTGTCTGGACATTTTGTTTTGATCGACCTACCGCTTTGATATAAGATCAAACTTTCTTAGGATTTTCTGCCAAGTCAGCAGTCATCAACGGCACGGCAATGAAGAAGGCAATGGAAGCCGTTGCATTAAGTACGCATAACGTGTGTCCACAGTGAGCTGTGGCGCCATTGATTTAGTAGACCTGTCTGGCGCCACTGGCTCAGCTGTAATATGGACTGTCCCTCTTGTGGCCCCATTGCCAAAATCTATGAGGAATAGTTGGTATCTTTGGGTTGTGTCCTTAGAAAGTCTTTGCATGCCGATATATAAAGAGGGTTTGCTGGCCTGAGAGTGAGGCAGAAAGTTTGGGGATTTGTGGTAGCATCACGACTAGAGGCGGTCACGAGGTCCGACCAGCCGAAGCCACGAGCTGCACAAGGAGGGCAGAGCGAAGGTACCGGAGTACTCCACCGGGGTCAGCGCCGACTACAAGCAGCAGGCCGACATCCCGTCGGTTGGTTGGCAACATTCGTGTCGGACGACCGCTCGTGGCCTGGTTGCCCTTGTAGGTTTTTATATTGGCAACGCCACGTAACGCTCTGTATGAAAATCACTGGCTGTGCTTTGTGCAGTAAGTGGCTGGGTGGCATTGTTGTAATATTCGCTATTGTAGTGTTGGGCAGTTGGATGTTAACAACGCGTAGCGTTGCGCAGTGCAACGCAGACAACTTGATCCACGACATTCCGGAACTGCAGCAATTCCTGATCGACTTCAATATAACATCTGCATGGTCAACGAGACATTTCTAAAGCCAAGCATCCGTTCAAATATACCGAACTACAGATGATACAGGACGGACCGACCGACGCACGGAGGAGGCACCGCCAGTTTCATCCGCCGCTCCATTATTCATCACGAAGTTCAGCCGCCCATCACCCGCCACATCGAAGCCACCGCTGTTTCTGTGCAGACGCAAACCGGACCCATCACATTCATATCAGTATACCGCAGCCCACAACAACTGCTGGACTTGGAAGACGCACGAGAATTGCTCCGGGCGCCCGGACGAATATTCATTGCCGGAGATCTAAACTCAAAACACGCAGCTTGGAACTCATTGACGACCAATATGAGCGGTCGCCTTCTTCTACAGGCCACAGAAGAGGCAAACGCATGGTGAGCCGCCAGCAGTGGTCGATGGGGGAGAGAGATGGCGGAGTTTTGAGAGCGGATGATCTGGACGTGTGTCCATCAGAGACAGTACATTTGTAAGACTGGATGTCATGAACTGATATATATATATATATATATATATATATATATATATATATATATATATATATAATGACTTTTGAACACTATTAAGGTAAATTGTTTGTTCTCTATCAAAATCTTTCATTTGCTAACTATACCTATCAGTAGTTAGTGCCTTCAGTAGTTAGAATCTTTTATTTAGCTGGCAGTATTGGCGCTCGCTGTATTGCAGTAGTTCGAGTAATGAAGATTTTTGTGAGGTAAGAGATTCATGAAAGGTATAGGTTATTGTTAGTCAGGGCCATTCTTGTTTAGGGATTATTGAAGGTCAGATTGCGTTGCGCTAAAAATATTGTGTGTCAGCTTAGTGTTATTCAGAATAGGTAAAGAGCGAAATATCTGAGTACGTTCAGTTCTGCTCAGCTGTTTGAAAATCAAATAACGTAAGGGGTTTACCAGCACAGTGATTCATTAATTTTTCTAAGGGGACGTTTCACCCTCTTCTACCTGGCTGTCATCGGTACCACTCAGTAACCGCTGTGACGCGCCGTGGATCCGTGGGACTGCTTGCTGATAAAGGGGAGTAACATTCTGTAATCCTCGTGGTCATTTGTTTCATTCTATATACCTGGCCTCCTTATTTTCTGGTTTGTACCCGAATCTCACAGAGTTTCACTCGGTCGGCTCTTTGGTTGTAAACATAGGCAGTATTACTGTACTAAAGCACTAGTTGTCGCTTGAAAGTTTGTCCCACTGTTAATTGCCCTTCGTTTCTGGTTTTTAACCTATCATTAATGTTCTCATTAATCAGCTCTTGGTCGTAAATAAAGCCAGAACAGTAGTAAGGCACAGGCTGCCGTTAAACAAAAGAGGGACCACGTGGATAGGTTTAGATGTTAACCGGTTCAGTTCTTTGATTGTAATTGCGTTTCTCGGTCATTAGTTATAATCTGAACAACCTGTTGTACTAAGATGGGCGTTGCTGTGTTTGACAGACCGGGTCACTACTGTTGGATTTTAGCTGTATCTTGTGATTCCGGCGAGTGAGTTCTCTTGTAATAGGTGTTCACTTGTGTTAAGACGTTCCTTCAGAGCGGTCTTAATAACTGACTATCAGTTTAACTTTGAAAATATTAACAGCCAATTGTCACCAGGGCTTTAGCCAAAATAAAATTTTCAGACCGAGCGAGGTGGTTACACACTGGACTCGCATTCGGGAGACGATGGTTCAATCCCGCGTCCGGCCATCCTGATTAGGGTTTTCCGTGATTTCCCTAAATCACTCCAGGCAAATGCCGGGATGGTCCATCTGAAAGGGCACGGCCGACTCCCTTCCCCATCCTTCCCTCATCCGATGAGACCGAAGATCTCGCTGTCTGTTCTCCTTCCCCAAACAAGCAACCAACCAACGAAAATTTTCAGAAGGGACGGGTTGGGATCCAGTCGCACCTTGGTTGAAATTAAAGGTTGGTTGCTTTGAAATAAGCCTTATCACTGTCATATTGTTTGCTAACCTGTTTAACCTTTAAGCACAGGTGTGCATCCTAACCCCAAACCTTTCGACATACAGCTTTAAAACTAAAAAAAAAAAAAAAAAAAAAAAAAAAGGTCCAAATGGCTCTGAGCACTATGGGACTTAACTTCTGAAGTCATCAGTCCCCTAGAAATTAGAACTATTTAAACCTAACTAACCTAAGGACATCACACACATCCATGCCCGAGGCAGGATTCGAACCTGCAACCGTAGCGGTCGCGCGGCTCGAGACTGTAGCGCCTAGAACCTCTCGGCCACTCCAGCCGGCTCACATTAAAAGATGAATCATCTGTTTTGAGTAACTGAATCACTCTATCATCAACAGTGCTTATATTGTTTTCATGTGTTGCTGAAGGGCATTTAAGGGGACGGACTGTGTCCGGCGCGGTAGTAAACACAGCTGTCTCACCCAATAACGGGTGGGGTTGTGAGGTAACAGGCGAGTTGTGGCGCCCTGAAAATATTCCAAGTTTGGTGTTAGCTTGGCTGCACGGGCCACTAGGCAAGCTGGTTCTCGTCAGTAACCTCACATTGCCGAACATTAGCCGGAGCAAGAGGGTTAGCCCCAGAGCGTGGTCCACGCTGACCACGTGGCTGGAAATTCCATGTTGACGCTGTGTCAAGGAATGGGCTTTGTGTCGATGAAGGAGACATGTATGTTGGGAGTGTCAAAGATGGCGGACTTTGTGAAACCATAGTGGCAGACATTTCACGGTTCATGTAGAAATTAATGATACCTCAAAAAGAAACATGTACATTACCATTATTTGCACGACGATTCTGATGCTGTAATCAGATTTTCAATGTATTATTATCTGACTGTAAATTATACAAGTAACACCCAGCAGCGAATATCCATAATCTAAACGGTTCATCCGATTTTGTCGATCAACATGTCTTTAGAAAGCTATTAGTATAAACCTAAATTGGTATGAACTACAGGCATGTAACGTGAATAGTACATGAGTTATTGGAGGTCAAAGTGGCCGATTACTACTGATCGCGTCAGGCCACAAGTACTCGACAGTTACACGAAAAAACGGTAGCAGAATGCTTATAAATATATTTATTTGTCTATGTCTTTGTTCATATCCGATATATACTATTTGTGAAGAAATTTGTCAAATGTTTACTGTGTTTTAGAAAGCACAGGGACATTAGGCTACTGGCCTACTTTTGTTTCTATTTGTTTGATATATGTTTATTCGATTTGTTTACGTATTTAATAATGTGTGTTAGAGCGTGTTTATGGTCCAGCCATAGGAATATTTATGTAATTTCAAGTTATTTAACTGTAAATCCAGTATTTCGTATGTGTTTCAATATGTTTGTGAGTGTGCATTGGCTTGGAGTCATGGCGGGAGAGCTCTAGCCAATCACAGCGCTCGTTACTACGGTAGGCGACCACCGAAGTCAATGTAGAGACTGGATGGAAAGGGGGGGGGGGGGAGGAGCATCGAGTCGCGGGAAGGCGCGACGGACGGTCGCAGGAGACACTTGGAGAGTGTTGAGCAGTTTACGCGTGGTCGCGGGAGATGGAAATAGTTCGTAGTGCCGACTTGTGCACTTGTAAGACTTCCGTGGCTTCTTCAGTGAAGACGGAGTATGCATTTAGAAGTGAATATCTCGCGAGCTATGTTGTTGCTCATAACTAATCATGTGAATTAGGAAACTATTGTTTCCTTGTTATTCAGCTTATATTTTATTTAATTGCTGGACCATCGACACCAATAAGTGTTTTGCAGTAATAAATGGCATTCCTAAAGGTACTTCTGCTATCGTACTCATCATTTAAAGCCGTTAAAATAGTACCTGCAGATTTTATTTAATTGCAGTCTTTCATTTATAAATTTCTATGTTACATTCAAAATTCGCAATTGCCAAGTTATGGGAACCTTGGACCATTCGATTCGGGTGTATATTCATAATGCATTCTGTAGACTCAGCTGTATTTTGCCTGTAATGCGGCAACTACGTATGACGGCCTCTAAACAACGAAACCAGCCAAAACTTTTGATATTTCAACTCTGAGTCTGAGGGTACGTAGTTGAGGGCCACCATTAATTTTTTTTTTGAAAGCCCGCAGGCTGCAGGGCCGGTCGCATTGTAATCGTCGTCATATTGTTTACTGTTTTGCAATGCAGCACTTCAGATTTCTTTTTCAAAGATTAAAAGGTTATTCAACTTAAGATTTAAGGTCAAAAGAATTTTGCAAATTTGTTCATTTTCTTGAATGCTTCGATTATCTGTAAAACACATTTTATGTATTA
This sequence comes from Schistocerca nitens, assembly GCF_023898315.1. Lineage (NCBI taxonomy): Eukaryota > Metazoa > Arthropoda > Insecta > Orthoptera > Acrididae > Schistocerca > Schistocerca nitens. The sequence continues at coordinate 13,155,208 of NC_064620.1, forward strand.
TTAAATAAACAGGTTGTGTAAGTAGGCTGTTTAGGTGTTTTTATTAGTAACGCCACCTCTGTATGAAAATCACTGGCTGTGCTGTGTGCAGTCTGTGGCTGCTTTGCATTGTTGTAATACTCAACCATTGTAGTGTTAGGCAGCTGGCTGTGAACAGCGCGTAGCGCTGGGCAGTTGGAGGTGAGCCGCCAGCAGTGGTGGATGTGGGGAGAGAGATGGCGGAGTTTTGAAATTTGTCATGAACTGCTCTATATATATATATATATATATATATATATATATATATATATATATATATATATGATATCAAGGTAAATACATTGTTTGTTCTCTATTAATATCTTTCATTTGCTAACTATCCCTATCAGTAGTTAGTGCCTTCCATAGTTTGAATCTTTTATTTAGCTGGCAGTAGTGGCGCTCGCTGTATTGCAGTAGTGGCAGTAACCAAGATTTTTGTGAGGTAAGTGATTTGTGAAAGGTATAGTTTAATGTTAGTCAGGGCCATTCTTTTGTAGGGATTTTTTTGAAAGTCAGATTGCGTTGCGCTAACAAAAATATTGTGCGTCAGTATAAGCACAGTCGTGTAAAATTGTTTAAAGGGGACGTTTCATATGTCGACACTTAGCCGAGGATACCTCACTGGAATCCTCTGATTTTTTTCTTGTAGTTTGTGTAATTAGCGTAGATTTTGTTTATTGCTAGCGCATAATTGTAGAGAAAATCTCCTGTGTAGTTGCAGTCTTTCATTGTTGTACAGTAAAACAGTTGTGGCATGCATGTAGATTTGCACCAAGTATTTCGCAGCTGCAATTAACTAGATATTATTTTCAGTGTCATGTTAATGTGTTTTCTTATTTTTGCTCTTAAAATTGTGTTTTTCTGTGTTGTCGTGTGAAATACTGTGACAATAATGGCGTGTGAAAAACGTAACACTAGGCTCCAAAGCAAACTGAGAAATAATAGTGACGACGAGCGTAGCTTGCCAGCACCACTGTGTAATGAATTAACAGACGTTCAAAGTAGTAATTTGGTAACTGTGCATAGGGAAATGGAGCAGGCTGCAAACAATGGCGTAGGCAGTGAAACAATTAGTGAGCAGGAAAGCATTATCGATCGATCGGTCGGCAATAGCTCGGCCCAGGAATCCGAAATGACACGACACGATCTCGCAAATACTGTAGATTCAGGTTTTGGATCCTCACCGTTTTCTCAAATAAGTCAAGACACATTTTCTGCTTGTCAAAATGTAAATGTTGCCGGTGCAAATTCAGTGCCAAAAAGCATAGAGAAACAGATTCCGGATACTAATACATTATTATTGCAATTAATGCAACAAATGGAACAAAATCAGAGACAAATGGGACAAAAGCTTGAAAAATTAGACACAATGGAACAAAATCAGAGACAAACACAGCAAAAGCTTCAAAAATTAGACACAATGGAACAAAATCTTCAAAAGTTAGACACCACACTTGAACAAACACGTGAAGATTTAACTACTGAGTTACATAAAATCGAATCGAAATGTCAAAAAGTCTGTAATGACGTAAAAACACAAATTTGTGAGCATTTCCAACCTATTTTTTCGCGTCATGAAAATGCATTACAGAATCATGAAGCAGCCATAAAAGAACTGCAAACCATTGTTCATGAAAATCACGACACCTTGCAAGCTAAAATTGACTCATTTGCATCTACCGATTCGGTTACGCAACTTGCAAAAACTCAGGAAAACTTGAAGGACACAGTAGATTCGATTTCAACACAAATGGACACTCTGAAACTTGGTTCAGAAAAACACACTGAGGAAATAAGTACACTATCGGAGAAAGTAGCCGAACTTTCAGATCAGTTCACTAACTTATCTACAAAGGTAGATGATGATCTGAATGACACAACACCTCTAGCCTTCACTGACACTGAAGAGTATGAAGAAATTACAAAATTCAAACAAAATCAAAATCAATTCAATACACAGTACAAAAGAGAAATCCGCGAAGTACAAGATCAGCTGACACAGGTAATACAAGAATTACGTATTTCAGAGGACACTCGCGCCCCAATACGGGAAGAGGGACATAGAAATACGGAAAATCCGCAACATAATAACACAGGGCATTTCGGAAGTTATGAAAGAAATTGGCAATGTGCACCGAATTTTGAGAGGGAACCGCCGACACGATCTAACAATGACCGATATGCTACTCGCCGACACGATGATTTTTACTATAAGCTGTTCATAAAAAAAAAAAGAGGCAGAATAACTTCAGACGCAACAGTTCGGCGCACAGTGACGATTCAGGGAGAAATTCTCCACCACATGACCGACAAACAAGAAATTATGAAATTTACCGACATGACGACAGACGATGTGATCGTAACGACAGACCTGAATTGCATCAGAACTGGCGGGATTTAAACAGGACAGGGCCCTCTCGTCACGGTGAATTAGTAGAAGTTAGGTCTCCAAACCCCAATAACGACGCGCGCCAACAAAGAGACAACAGACAATGACCCGCACCGCAGGCAGACACGTGCGCCGGCTGGCTCCGAGAAAAATAACATAGACGCTAACCTTGAGAAATATTCCAGTATTCTTTAATGACGTTTACCACTTGATAATTGCGTTAAAGTTGAAACTCTGCGTACTAGGAAGAGTAAAGGTTTACACCACATTTCACATGTAAAACCGTTTATTGAAAGATAATCTGCTTTTTTTAATGCAACATTTTGGTTTACTTGCAAATACATTATGGATTCAAGGTGCTTTCTGAGAGATACCAGGTGACACAGTGGTTAGTTTATTTGACAGCTACACGACTATATCACGACGCTACTAATGTGTGACACAATTAACCTAGTTGCTTTTGCGGTGTATCTGTTTTACATCTGCACAGTTTTTCTGAATTCTTCTGGAAAGTACAACATGTTTTAGTAGTAACTTTTGTGGTATAGCAACAATGAGACAGCCTTTTTCGTGGCACAACAATACGTTACAGTACAGTACTTTCTTCATCACAACAATAAGCGTAATAACTACGATATCTATACGCAAAGCATTTCACTTTTGTTTATCATGAGGTAAGTACATTGACTTCTGCAGAACTTAGCTTTCGGAGGACGATAACTACGACACTTCCACAGAGATTATGTTGCGACAAGACGCACAGTTTAGCGCTACAGTACACGCATTTGAGTGATTAATCTTATACTTAAAATACTTATTTTTAAAGATTTTTTAATTACAAAGAAAGTTTTCCGTGATACATTTCATTCCATTGCTGTAATCTGTAACTCCTGAGGGTATAATTACATTTATCCTCAGGGGGGTACACGCTTACTTTGTGTACCATGTGTGTGGCAACCACAAGGAACCCTAGCTAATATGGTATTTGCTTATACAACTTTACACATCGGTACCATATTTCTCTAACACATAAATTACACAGCTATCCGATTATTTAACAAAGAAACAAACATTTATTTTACTGCATCAGTGACACATGTTTACGCAATTACACAGTTGGATAACTTCACACTTATGAAACTGTATTTTGTCTGTACTTTGTAAACTGTTCATATTTTTTCGGAATCATTGTGGTACTATGAGAGCTTTGAATGATGTATTTGGTATGGGATCATAATTTTTAAAGTACGTTTGAGGTAGATGACACCATTGAAATGAGCAGAGAATTTTTTTTAGGTTTTGATATTATTGCAGAAAGCTACGACGATTGAGAGATTTGACTGAGGTGTTATGATGTTATTTTTACGACGACGATGTGTATTATGCTGTTGAGATATGTTTATGATCAATAAGATGATGCTACCGTATATGAGGAATTTGATTATGCTACGGATTTCTAAGATGAAATATTGAAGACGTGTCGACGAATATGTATATGTGTAATAAAGTAAGGAATAATGAGTAGTGGTTAGGGAAAAAGGATGTTGGAAACCAAGAATCGTACTTTAAGAGTTATGAAATGTGTGTAAATGCGTGAATGTACCACAATGCCTACGAAAATTTTTCGGACACTGTTATATTCATACGATTTTGTTTCTACAGATTTGTAACGCAAATTCTTGACCTATGAAATTTTTATATGAGACTATCGCTGTAGCGAAAACTGCTGTCGTAAATATTTCGTTAAGAAAGGTAAGTGACCGTGAAGTAATTCGTTGTGAGCGGCCAGGTGTGCCAGCCGCCTTGAGAAAAAGCCATTAGTGTGTGGCGCAGGTGGAGAAGAAGAAAAAAAAAGGGGAGGCCATTATCCTCACTATTGACGTTCCTTTGTAGAAAGCATCGCGAATGCGACACGCTCATTACTTGGAAACATATCGTACTTTCTGATATTTACTGAAATGCCTAATGAAATGACAAGAAATAGTTTGTCTACATACCTGATTATGACTACTGTCTTTCTAGATGAGATATTTTTTTACTACTTATGAAATGCCACATGGCTATTGAACGATGTTCTTATGCTTTGTTTTGTACATAGTTGCTTATTTCATTAGATATCTAGTTTCCAGCTGTGTTGCAGCATGGGTTTTATATAAAAAAAATTCATTTGCTAATGTGAACACTTTCTGTCAACAGATTTATTAAATAATTATTTTATGACCCACATTCTTCGAATAAGGAGCTCTTGGAATGGAAAGAACACTAAGAAGGGACTAATAACAGGAACTGCATACATAATTTTCTTTTCAACTACTTGGTAATTTTTTTTTCGTAGAGTAAGTTTTTGTGATGCATCACTCTAGTGTTAAGATGTGACGTAAGTTTTAAACATGGCCATTTTTACTGTAATATTTTTTCTGCTTGAGCTCTGTCATGTTTAGGTATAAGTTGCTGCTGTTTGCCAGGCATAGTGTTATTGAATTTGACTTTGTATTATTCTGTTAAGCCAGTTTTACTAATGATTTATTTTTATTGTTTGCTGCACATTGCCTAGATTAGTTGTAATATTACAATTGCTTTGCTAATTTCTTAATGCTGCTTGCTTCGCAAATCTGCGTTTTTTTTATTGCTGTTTATATTACTTGTTTTATGTGATGCTGCATTGCGTCGTTCCTTAGTTTAGCATCTGAGCTCAGTAGATTTAAGTTAGCTTAAGAGGCGGTAGACTATATAAGAAAATAACTATGATGAATTGGAAGCAATGCATTAACAAGGTATATGAAAAATATTTGGGCCAAATGAGTATTGTACAATGAGAAATAATTATTTTGAGAGAAATATGAATAGAATACAGGAAGGAGGTTTAGATAGGACTTTTTGGAAATAATGAAGAACGCAGGGAGATCTCCGAGAAGTAAAGAAAGTTTTGTTTGCAAAATACTGCAGTAAAACAAACCCTGTCCTTTCCTTTTGTGTTATCCCCCTATGTGTTTGTGTACCCTTGTGTATTTGTTTTCTTCCTGTCTCTGTGTAGTTTCATAGAATTTTTTTTCTAATACTATTCACTATGATGAGGAATACTGTTATCGTCAAATATCATTGGTATTAATAATATGTTATTTAACCTGTAAATATGCTTAGATATTATTTATTCTGTTCTGTTTTAAAGCTCATGTGTGAAGTTGATGTTCCAAAAGTTATTCTGATATTTTATGTATTTACTTATGTCATAATTCCTGTAACATTGATGTATATGTTTATTTCTGTTCTGTTGTAAAACCTGTACTACAAATGTTATCTGTATTGTTATGTTCTTTAATAATGTATTTTGTACCTTTGTAATTGTATTCTCATGTTATAATATTGTAATTGACACCAGTTCTTCAAATTAAGTATCATTTCACTGCACACGTTTCTGTTGGTCATAGTATATGGACAATATGTGAGAAGTAGGGACTGATAGTGTTTGCACGTGTGTTAATAATTCAGCAAGGGACTGGATAACAGCATTGCTGGTTCTAAGGACAATTCCAAAAACTTTGTGAGTGCACAAGTGGTGGTTATGGATTTGCTATATTATCTGCAAGACTCTTCAATGCTGATTGTGCACCTGCATAGTCACAACAGATGGCTGCTGGCCATCTCTACAAGGACTACAGTGGGTCTGCATCTTTGATGACCCACCAATACCATTATTTCTACAAGGACTACAGTGGGTCTACATCTTTGATGATCCATCAATACCATTATTTCTACAAGGACTGCAGTGGGTCTGCGCCTCTGGTGGCCCACCAATACCGTAATCTCTACCAGGACTGCTGTGGGTCTGCTCTGTGATGACCTACCAAACGATATTCTTCAAAACCTTGACTGACTCAGCTGTGGGTTTGCTCTGTTGTGGCCCATTACCTGCCGGCATGTCAAGAGTCAGCACTGTCTTTCCGTTGGAAGGACAACACTACTTCTTCAAGACTGCATGGAAATCCACTACTTCCGTGTGCATTTTCTTTTACTGATCAGACTTTGAGAAAAACACTGCTATTTTAACGTCATGAACGATCAGGACTGTCTTTATGGACTGTGAGAAAATTTGAGCTTTTGACCAACATTGTATCAATAAGTGTGTGCATTTGATTTCTTTGTTATTGTAATTGTGAAAAAAAAAATTAACAAATATGTATCGGCCAGTGCCCAACAAATTTTGTAAAATTTTTTGTGGGGAGCATGGGGACTATGTAAGTAGGCTGTTTAGGTTTTTTTATTAGTAACGCCACCTCAATATGAAAATCACTGGCTGTGCTGTGTGCAGTCTGTGGCTGCTTTGCATTGTTGTAATACTCAACCATTGTAGTGTTAGGCAGCTGGCTGTGAACAGCGCGTAGCGCTGGGCAGTTGGAGGTGAGCCGCCAGCAGTGGTGGATGTGGGGAGAGAGATGGCGGAGTTTTGAAATTTGTCATGAACTGCTCTATATATATATATATATGATGATATCAAGGTAAATACATTGTTTGTTCTCTATTAATATCTTTCATTTGCTAACTATCCCTATCAGTAGTTAGTGCCTTCCATAGTTTGAATCTTTTATTTAGCTGGCAGTAGTGGCGCTCGCTGTATTGCAGTAGTGGCAGTAACCAAGATTTTTGTGAGGTAAGTGATTTGTGAAAGGTATAGTTTAATGTTAGTCAGGGCCATTCTTTTGTAGGGATTTTTTTGAAAGTCAGATTGCGTTGCGCTAACAAAAATATTGTGCGTCAGTATAAGCACAGTCGTGTAAAATTGTTTAAAAGGGGTCGTTTCAGTTGTTTGAAAAGAAAGTTATATCGGTGGGTTCTCCCTTCCACGTTTTCCTTAATTCCAGTAAGTACCACTTATCACTATAGGCTGTACAAGTACACTACTGCCCATTAAACTTGCTACACCATGATGAAATGCAGATTCATTGGACAAATATATTATACTAGAACTGATATGTAATTACATTTTCACCCAATTTACGTTCATAGATCCTGAGAAATCAGTACCATGAACAACCACCTCTGGCCATAATAGCGGCCTTGATACAAGTCGTGTGAAGTTAGCACCCCTTTTTCGAAAAATATACATTTTTTTCACAGTTCTTGTTAGATGTGCCATAGTTCTAGCGTTCTTCGCACAAAATTTCAATAGTTCTGCAGAATGTAACATTCTTTGTCAATTTTCGCAAATTGTAAATAAGTACATCAGTTCTGAGCACAGTTCTGAGCATAACTCCTAGAGTTCTATCGAAAATCCCAATAACATTTTTTTGTGCAGCTAGTAGTTCACGAGATAATTGCAATGTAAGGAGAAAATCTTTTCACTTACTGTGAAGTTGTCACCCTTTTTTTCCGAAATGTATATTTTTTGGAGTTCTTGATAGATATGGCATAGTTCTAGAGTTCTTTGTACAAAATTTGAATAGTTCTGCAGAAGCGAAGAAAACAACAATGTATAACATAGCTGATTCAGGAACCCTTTCCTTCTGATACAATTCTTACTGTTGCCACAATAAATCACTTGTGCATAGATTCCAACCGTACTGATCATTACAAAAATATAACCATTGACCAGCGGCGCACATTTCTTGCAGAGGTGTACAAAGCATTCAGCTTATCCGCTGTGAAAATACCACACTTAACGCTATTGTAACATTTTCGATGGATGGCTTCCATTTATCTACAGTGTCAGCATCTATCGAATTATCTTCATGCAAACGTGATGCCAGGACCACACACTTCCCCTTTTTAGGTACGGAGGAAACTAGAGCTCAGTCTTATGGAAGCCAAAAAAGGAACTGTGGGCAGACCTTCTTTTACTGATAGCAAACTCTAGAGAAATCTCACGGTTGTTTTTCTTCATCGTGGCAACAAAAGAAAAATTCTCCCTTCATAGCTCTATTATCATTCCAGTACTAGTAAATCAGTTGTCCGCTTTCACATTTCGACCTGATGATATATAGGTTTACACAGTCACAGAACAACATCAAAATGTTTATTGCTCAGTTGGTAAATCCTTCTGGTTGCAACACAGCGTTTATTTCCAAATTGTACAGGGAAAATACTTAAGAATCCACAAAAGCAGAGATTTAATATCCATACTTGTTTGTTTTGATAGGTACATATTGGCGAAAACTGTATCTTCCACAGATTCCTTCCAGCTTCTTGTCTACTGTAACATTTTCTCCAAGGGTATAAGATTTCTGGTAGTTGCGTACACACACAGCAAATATTTCCCGAATTGCTGTTAGCTTGTCTAATTGTCTCCTTTCATCACGAATAGCGCGACTGTAAAATCTAAGGCACTCCACAATAAATTTGAAACGTTTTTATGTTCATTTGAGAGGTGAAATTTTTCAATGCCATCCCCATCAGTTCCACACAGATGTTCCAGGCTTTATCTGTTGCTTTTGTTAACAACAATTAAAAACAATTGACTGATTAAGGCTTTTAGTTCAATAACATCTATTGATTTTACCAGTCTCTCACGCTGAAATGAAGCTTTAATGCTCTCAAAATGCTGATTGAAATACAAAACTACAATAGAGAAATATCGTCTATGAGGCAATTACAGCATCACAAAGGCTACTTTGGCTGCGCCTATCGGTCCAGGTAAATTTCGAATAATATTATCCCCTTCGACCTATATGCTTTGGATTTCTTCAGCATGATCAAGTACATCCCACTTAAATTAATAAAATTCCTATAAAATAACGCAACCAGGCACAGTGTGTTAATTTGATATTTGACTTTCAGACAGCGGACACTGACGGTTAAACAGTTCAAACAGAATTTAAGTGCATTTTACATTCTGGATTAGCTTTTGTACTACTAACTACGTTGATAAACAAATAAATTATTTGCTGAAATGAAATACGAAAGGGCACAGTGGATAAAAACGAGCAATCGGCTCATATCTCATCAAGAGAGGCTTAGCGTCGATACTGATTCATATAACAATGAAAGGCATACAGAGAAAGGAAGCTATAACGAGAAGGCGCCAGTGCTACCGGTTGTTGACAAGTAATTTACAGAATCACACAACAATGAAAAGCATATGGAGAATGGAAGCTATTAACGAGAAGGCGCCAATACTGCAAATTGTTGAAAAGTAATTTATAGAACATTTCACATTTATCAATTTGAGCAGATGGGGCCGTTGGAAGGATAATGAAAACTATGATACGTCATTGAGACCTCTCAAAACCAAAAAATAATAAACAAAGCACAGCAACAGTACAAAAGTCGTGGCACTACATCTGGAAACAATGAACACGTGAACACGCGTCTTTTAAACAATCAGCAAGTGACGTCAGCGTAGCAGTTACAATGGAGGTAGCATCAAAGCTTCTCGCGGTAGCATCAAAGCTAATGACAACAACAGCTGCACTTTTTGGGTAGCGCGCGCCGCGTCGTGTGAAGCCGCCCGCCGGCGCTGCATTTCGCTCCTTGATCTGCCCCTAATGACTAAACGTAACAATACTACTCACACTCATGCGAATAATAATAATGCTCATTCAGTCAGATCTCTTGTGCAGTCGGTGCCTGTTGTGCAGTCGGTGCTGTTGTGTAAGTGATATTTATGAACCGTAATACCCATAAAAATGTACAATCTACCAGAATTGAAACGTCTTCTCAGTATGGGGGAATTTAAAGTAATCGATGATAGAGGCATTCAATTCACTCCGTCTCATCCGGTCTTCCAAAAACTGTCCGATGCCATGGCCGACATCGGCTCGAAAACGTCTTCAAACATATTTACACAACAATTAAAGAAGATCGTCATGATCTGCTTACTTTTGTTAGAAACACTTTCAGGCTGGAATGTTTTGTTGAAGAAAAAGACGACGACGGAAAAGATGAGTCGCGGAATGTTTTTGATTCTTCATGCAACAAGGACATGACAAAGCAATTAGACTTACTACTGTCAGCAGAAAAATGGTCTACCATAAAACCAAAAGAGAGGAAACTTGGAAAGCCTTCAAAACTGGAAATAAGGAAATGGACCGATTTGATGCCTGATAAAATTTATGAACATCACAAAATTCCATGTCCCTTTTCTTTCAAATACGCGAAAGTGCGTGAACGTTCAAGTTGAAAGTACTTCTTGAAGATCAGAGGAAGATGTACAGAATGCGGAGCCACTATTGAAGGGATTGCTCTGAAGATGCAAAAAAAGGACGACATTATTCTGAAATGCAGACTTTCAAACTTTTCAGACGATAGAAATCACCTGAAAAGAAGACAACTTCGTGGCACAAGAAGACAACAGGTAGCTGCTAAATTGGTTGATAACAGGATTCCTGCAGCTCTTTGGCGAAACTATGAAGCGAAAAATATGTCTTTCTGAGACATGATTCCTCCAAATTTACCAAATGCTGATGTCTTGAGAAAGGCTAAAGAAGAGGAAAGGGACAAACGATTTGGTATAATAACTAGTATGCCTGTTGAAAACCTGCACATCCGCAAAACATACAACCCATCGGGACGAAATTCACGCAATCGGATTGGACCCATTCTTCTGTATATATTGGCTGAATGATCGAAATCAGTTGCACAAATATTGTCCTCAAATCAATAGCAGTGTATACGATTCAGTAGATGTTACAGGTGGCGTTGCATTTCGATTTATTTCACGATTTGAGGATCTGTCAAACAGGGCTAACTGTGTGGAAATTAAGTCGAACTACATATACCTGTATCAGTACATGTGCATCCGCGAAGTAAACGTCACTGGTAAAGATCCAAATATCGTCAACTTATAAGATGATATCCTCTAGGCATGACGCATCATTCTTGTCATTTTTCTTTATGGAAATCGTCAGATCTGGAGCTCCGAGACCAAAAATCATGGTAACTGATTTTGGTAAGGCTTTGTTGGTTGCCATTTCTAGAGCAATAGCCAATTGCTCAGACTTAACAGAGTATTTGAATAGGTGTTATAGTCATATTGTTTTGCATGAAAGAGTAATTCTACCCTCGTCGTGTTTGAGGATAAATTTAAACCATTTTATGGTCATGATTTCGAGGTGTAAATGCTTCTCAAGAGGTAAATCACAAGTCAAACAACTTTATCTTCGAGTTTTGGCCCATATTTACATGATGACAGATTTTCGTGATATTGAAAGTGCTTTGCACTCATTTTTGGTTGTTGCGTTGAGTGAACATCTCTGTACTGATGAGTGCAGTCAAGAATATTCATCAATGGAACATCAGCGCCACCTTGATAACATTACCAGAGGTGGTCCACGTTATTCATATATTGAAGAAAAGGAAGATGATGACAAGAAAACTGATGATGTTGAAAACAATGATGACTGTCTTTTGGAGTGAATTTTGAACTCTAAGGGATCTACTGCAAACGCGTGGATTGATAGGGCAAAACGTATCTACAATGAAGCTGAAGTCATCGCGAATCAGACTAAGGATGACAATCTCTTTGATGTGAATCCGTACAACATTCCTAATGCTACAGAGATGCTGAAAGAGTTGATGATCTATATACCACTGTGGACAGCTGTGATGTATCCTTCTTTCCATATTCCTCTATCTATTCGTTCGTCAGGAGCGACTGAAAGATAATTTTCAAAATTAAAGACAATGGGCTTTGACAAGTTGCCTCTACGAGTAGACAAATTCATTTGTCAACATTTGAAGTGGCTGCGTGAGGAAACAAAAATGTTAGCGCCACTTATGATGGGAAAACAAGATTCAAAGCAAGCTGTGAAGCACAAAACAACTGAAGCATCATTGCCTTACCATGAAGAAGAAAACTGGAGAGGAAAAAATAAGAAGCTGAAGATAACAAACCTCAAAAGCAATCATATCCTTGATAATTCTGAGAGCACGCTGAATAATACCTTACGAAGTGAGACCCAACACGATGATGGCAATGAGACAGAGTTAAACAAAAATTTTAATAGTTTTGAATACATATTTTCTCCAACTTCGAGCTCACTAGTTATGAATGCGGAGAACAACAGTCTCTCAGTCAAGAGTGATAGTGTGTGTTTTCAGCGCTCTTCAGATAATAATTTACTGCCGAATTTGGACTCTAAAGAGATATTTCATTCCACAAAAGACTATCGAGAACCAAACTTCACCAGGGATGTCACTGAAATTTCATCCTGTGGTTCGAAAACAGAAGAAAACCGAGAGGCCAGTAACAATTAAATGGAGGAGAGTGCAATGCTGAAAAAGCTTCAAAATGAAATCATTGTCACATCGAGCATGCAAACTAAGAGCAAGAAAAACTACTTATATGATTTCCCAAACTGAAATTCGACTAAGAAATTCATAGACATTAATTTGCCACTTTTCCCAAATGGGTCCTCAAGCAAATTCAAATCTGCTACCTACAACTTGAAGGGAACGTGCGGCTTTCGATTCTTCGATGACCTTATTCTTGCAAGCAACATCACTCAGTGATGATTTCAAAAGTGCCATTCAAATGGTGAGCCCTCCATTTTTGGATGTGGCTTTTGATGTTTTGCACAAAAAAATTATAAACTCCCAGCATTTTAAGCAGAGATTTGATATTTTATATGTAATACTATTCCTGAAAAAAGGAGTAATCTCTCGAAAAATATTGTCTCTGAATGCAGAGTCGAATGTTAGGGAATTATACGAGACAATATTAAAAGATATCCCGATTTGCAACGAAAAGATATCGTGTCTGACGTGCCTAAATTCACGCTATGTGAAACTACACTATATTTCCGTTGATACGTATGTGCTTTTCAGACTTGGTTATAATTTCATGCAAGAGGCCGTAGATGCAACAAATGGAGGTCTAAAGACTATCATAAAATTCCAGAAATGTAAAGGAGAAGCAGTCGAAGAAAAGAGATTTGGATGCTACTTGATGATGGATACTAGTACAACAACTTGCCCACTAACTGAAGATCAGTTTCCTCCGAATCAAAGGAAGAAATGTGTGTTGCAAACGATCACGAAAGAAATCGTAGTTAACAATCAAGAGTACACTCTCGCTGGTGCCATTCATTATAATAGCTCCATCAAACACTACACGGCATATGTCTTCGATGGAACCTACTGGAAGCAGTAAGATGACTTATACAAAGATGTACAGAGAGTTTCAAGAGAAACGATAATTTCTCCACACCTGTTCGTGTATGTCAAGACAGGAAAGTTTTCAAATGGCAGCTACAAGACCAACGAGACGAAACAAGTAGTTCCTACATAGGAACTTTGCTTTATAAGGTAAGCAATTGCTAAAAGTTGATATCTAAATATTACAAATACAGCTCTTATGTTAATTCTTAGTATCTTTGTTTCTGGAACCACAGCACTCCTGTTTTAGTTACTAGAATAAGAGCATTTTATGCCCTAAATTTCACGTATTTGTTTTTTGTACTTATTTTTCTTAGTTGTTTCACTCCTCATAAATTCCATGCTTATTTATTACTGAATTCCCTACATATGTATTTCCTTCTGGGTTATAGTGTATTCTGAAGAAGAACTGTTAAGGGGACCTGTACATCACGGCCTGTAGTTTTTACTGGTACTTTGAAATTTAATAATGCAAGACTGTCAATAGATTCAGGAATGAAACTTTTATCAAAGTATTGGTATCTTGTGAGTTCTAGGTGAAATACATTGTAAATCTGTGGAATACATTGTGCAGTGAATATTGATGTTTTTCTTACATACTGAATTACACGTAATTGTTATTTTAGGTTCAATGTACTTACACACTATTCCAAATAAAAGATAAAAACATATTTTATTCTTTGAATTATTACCTTGTGGAAACAGCAAACCAGTAATATTTACCAGTTTCATGTTTTGATTTTTTCTCCTAATAATTTAAGAACATAATATGACATACTGCAGCTTAAAATATTTAATCCATTGTTGAATAATGTGGTTCAGTGTGTAGGCAAGCACTATATTATTATTCATGAATAGCTTTGTTTATGTAGCTTTAATAGTGGATGAGATACTGGTAACATTATCTCTGTATGCAAACACGTTGATTACAGAAAATTCAAACTAAAGATTTGTATGTCATTTTCTTCTCAATGAGGACATTCCAAACCATTCCTGCTCCATAATATTGTTGTTATCTTTCATGTCCTTTTAATTTTCTTTAGTTTTGCTTCTTTTCTTTGTTATTCTGGCCTCCTTTTTCATGCTTTCAGCAGCTTTTTCAGTTTATGTAACATGTTGCCTGTCCGCCCATACCAGCACAATTTTCATGTTGTTCCTAGTTTTGATGCCTCTTCTTCTCGTTGTTTTTAATCTTTACTCCATCAGGCCGGCCGGAGTGGCCGAGCGGTTCTAGGCGCTTCAGTCTGGAACCGCGCGACCGCTTCTGTCGCAGATTTGAATCCTGCCTCGGGCATGGATGAGTGTGGTGTCCTTAGGTTAGTTAGGTTTAAGCAGTTCTAAGTTCTTGGGGAATGATGACCTCAGATGATAAATCCCATAGTGCTCAGATGCATTTGAACCATTTTTACTCCACCATTAAAACATACTGCAGCTGTTGTAACGCATTCTGGTTTTGTTTTATGCCATGTAAACATTTTTCCTGCATATACGACAGTCGACAGGTTCTTCAAAGATATTACATAAACGAGGTTCTACAGAAACTGCGGCGCCCAAATTAAATGTTCAAATGTTCAAAAGTGTGTGAAATCTTATGGGACTTAACTGCTAAGGTCATCAGTTCCTAAGCTTACACACTACTTAATCTAAATTATCCTAAGGACAAACACACACACCCATGCCCGAGGGAGGACTCGAACCTCCACCGGGACCAGCCGCGCCGTCCATGACTGCAGCGCCTAAGACCGCTCGGCTAATCCCGCGCGGCGCGCCCAAATTAAACAAAGTGACATGTAAGCACGAGAATGACGACGTACTGTACATGAAGTGTATATCTTTAAAATCAGGAAGAACCAGATGAATTTTATTACGTAATACAGTAACTGGTTTGAGCTCTCATGACATCCAGGACTCACTAGGAGCTAAAAATTGCCCTGGACCCTCATGGATGAAAGTTAGGTGGCAACATCACAAGACGCTAGGATACATAAAAGCATGTGCTGTGTGTAACGAATAAATTTGAAATTTCTGTCGTTAATATTGTTGCAAACATTTGTTCTAGTTGGAAAGGAAGTGTGGACGTTTGATGAGTTTCACTACAGCGAGAGTCAAAAGTCTTTACAATGTATAGAAATGTAAGTATATTTAAATGAATATATTGTACAAACGAACGTAGTATGTTTAAATCATAATTCAGTACATGACTGATAGAGGTGTTATTATGTTGAGGGGATACAGTATTAACGTTAACAAGGTGTTCGAAATTTGTAAACAAGAATCTCGTTTATTTGGTCCGCACTAATCCTGATTTCCGGTTTATCCGGATTCATATTTTGTGTCCCTTGGTATTTGTCTCTTTTTTTCTTCTAACACGAAGATATGCAGTCGGTGATGTACATAGGCTGCTTATCATTAGGCCGGTAATTTAGTCTAGTACTGAGTGATAAGGAACTCAGTGTGTGTGAATGACATTGTTTCTCAAGTATTGTACCTTAATATAACGGTGTATTGGTGCCCATCAAGTAAGTTGCATAGTAACCACGCCAACAGCACTCCACCACAGCTCATTGTACCTCTGGTGCGCTTCTCGACAGGTGTGACACAATCTGGTTAGTGGCGCGTGTGAATGTATCTGCTCTCTCAGCCATCTGTTTGTTTTGCACAGACGAGCCTTCTCTCTTTGAATCATCTAAGCGTGCACATCCCACGCTTCCACCTACAGTTACTACAGTCAGTCTTAAGAAGGTGTACTGGCATTTGTACAGTGCTGAACATTTAGACTTTTTGTATTTAGCAGAATATATATCCGGATTTTCGGTTTTCCAATTAAAAGCGAGAATTTTCGATCCGTCTTCATAGCTTACTTCCAGCAGTACCTCATCTCCTGCGTTCCCAATTTCGCAGAAGTTGTCCTACGAAAATTGCAGAAGTAGCACCCCTGGAAGAAAGGATATTGTGACCATATTGCTTCGTCACAGCTGGGGTTAGAGACCCGGTCCGGCACACAGTTTTTATCTGCCAGTAAGTTTCACATCGGCGCACACCCACTGCAGAGTGAACACACAATCTATTTCATAATCTATTGGCAGCATAAAAATGTTATGAGGTATAATGTAGACCAAGTGGGTCTCTCGTAAATGATATTATCTCATTAACTGTTATCCCCACAAAAAATGTTATTACAGTTTTCGGTAGAACTCTTAGGGTCCTATTAAGAAATGCCATCAGACCTTCTGTACGAATTTATTGCTTTTACATGACAAAAGTGAGTCCCACATTAATTATCTCATATAATGTCATCGTCACAAAAAATGTTGTTATAGTTTTTGGTAGAACTCTGTGGGTGCTATTCAGAACTGCCATCAGAACTATTCTATGAATTTTGCTTTCGTAGAGAAAGTGAGTATCAGATTAAAACAATCATCGTATAAACTATTATCGCCACAAAAATGTTCTTATCATGTTCAATACAACTCTTCGGGTGCTATCCACACTGCCAACAGAACTGTTATACAAATTTATTTTTCCCAAACTGACAATTTTTTACCATACTAAAATTTTGCCGAGTTATTGTTTTCTTCCCGAAATTCTGCAGATCTATTCGCGTTTTGACCAGGGAAACCTAGAACAATTGCATACGTATCAAGAACTATGAAAATAATGTATATTTCTCGTAAAAGGGGTGTAAACTTCACGGGAAAGGCTCATAAGCATTCCTTATTAAATGCAGTTACTACGTAAACAATTACCTGCACAGAATATGTTACTAGTATTTTCGATAGAACTCTTACAATGCTATCCAGAGCTATCACCAGAACGTACGAATATACATAATTTTTTTGTAGAGTAAGTGAGTCCCACAATTAATCAATTATCTTACAAACTATTATAACCACAAAAATTGTTATTATGATTATCGATAGAAGTCTTGTGGTGTTATCCAGAAATGTTCATCAAAACTGTTGTACGAATTTATTTTTTTCTGTAGAGACAGTGGGTCTAACATCAAAGCAGTTACCGTATAAACTATCATCGCCACAAAAAGATGTTATTAGGATTTTCAATAGAGCTCTTGGTGTTCTGTTCAGAACTGTTGTACGAATTTACTTTTTGCCAACATTGACAAAGAATGTTTTCGATACGAAAATTTTTTCGAGTATTGTTGTTTTCTTCGCTAAATTCAGCAGGACTACTAAATTTTTGTGCAAAGAACTCTAGAACTATGGCATTTCTATCAAGAACTCTGAAAAAATATATATTTCTGAGAAGAAAGGGTGCCAACTTCACAGTAAGTGAAAAGATTTTCTCCTTAAATTGCAATTATCTCGTAAACTATTACCTGCACAAAAAAATGCTACTAGGATTTTCGATAGAACTCTTCACGTGGTGTCCAGAACTGTCATCAGTACTGTTGTACGAATGCATTTATATTTTCTGCAGAGAAAGTGTGTCCCACATTAAATCAATTTATCTCATAAACTATTATCGCCATAGAAAAATGTTGTTGGGATTTTCGATAGAGCTCTTTGGGTTCTGTTCAGAACTGTCCTCAGAACTGTTCTACGAGTTAAATTTTTGCGAAAATTGACAAAGAATGTTTTCGATACGAATATGTTTTCGAGTATTGTTGTTTTCTTTGCTAAATTCTGCAGAACTATTCAAATTTTGTACAAAGAACTCTAGAACTATGGCATATCTACCAAGAACTCTGAAAAAATTATTATTTCTGAAGAAAAGGGTGGCAACTTCACAGTAAGTGAAAAGATTTTCTCATTAAAACGCAATTATCTCATAAACTACTAGCAGCACAAAAAAATGTTACTGAGATTTTCGATAGAACTCTTTGAGCTCCAGTCAGAACTGTGCTCAGAACTTTTGTACTTATTTATATTTTGCGGAAATTGACAATGAATTTTTTCGATACGATAATTTTTTCGAATATTGTTTTCTTCGCTAAATTCTGTAGATCTATTGAAATTTTGTACAAAGAACTCTAGAACTATGGCACATCTATCAAGAACTATGAAAAAAATGTATATTTCTCGAAAAAGGTGTGCTAACTTCACACGACTCTTGATACGCCTGGGCCACCATTGACCAGGCGTTTTCAATTGGTGAGAGCTGGAGCATGTGCTGGCCAGGGCAGCAGTCGAACATTTTCTGTGTCCAGAAAGGCCCGTACAGTACCTGCAACATGCGGTCGTGCATTATCCTGCTGAAATGTAGGGTTCCGCAGGAATCGAATGAAGGATAGATCCACGGGTAGTAACACATCTGAAATTTAACGACCACTGCTCAAAGTGCTGTCAATGCGAATAAGAGGTGACCAAGACGTGTAACCAATGGCACCCCATAGCATCACGCCGAGGGATACGCCAGTATGGCGATCACGAATACAGGCTTCCTATGTGCGTTCACCGCGATGTCGCCAAACACGGATGCGACCATCAGGATGCTGTAAACAGAGCCTGGATTCATCCGAAAAAATGACGCTTTGCCATTCGTGCACCCAGGTTCGTCGCAGAGTACACCATCGCAGGCGCTCCTGTCTGTGATGCAGCGTCAAGGGTAACCGCAGCCATGGTCTCCGAGCTGATAGTCCATGCTGCTGCAAACGTCGTCCAACTGTTCGTGCTGACGGTTGCTGTCTTGCAAACGTCCCCATCTGTTGACTCAGGGGTCGAGACGTGGCTGCACGATCCTTTACAGCCACGCAGATAAGATGCTTGTCATCTCGAATGCTAATGATACGAGGCCGTTGGGATTCAGCACGGCGTTCCGTATTACGCTCCTGAACCCACCGATTCCATATTCTGCTAACAGTCATTGGATCTCGACCAACGCGAGCAGCAATGTCGCGATACGATAAACCGCAATCGCGATAGGCTACAATCCGACCTTTATCAAAGTCGCAAACGTGATGGTACGCATTTCCCCTCCTTACACGAGGCATCACAAACAACATTTCACCAGGCAACGCTGTCTAGTGCTGTTTGCGTATGAGAAATCGGTTGGAAGCTTTCCTCATGTCAGCATGTTGTAGGTGTCGCCAGCGGCGCCAACCTTGTGTGAATGCTCTGAAAAGCTAATCATTTGCATATCCCAGCATCTTCTTCCTGTCGGTTAAATTTCGCGTCTGTAGCACGTCATGTTCGTGGTGTAGCAATTTTAATTGCCAGTAGTGTATATCAAACTGACTTTTGTGGGCGGCAGCTCTTGTGGCGTGTGCTGTCCCATTTTCAGGACCTACTCATTAAATATTACATTTTCATCCGATATATTTTCAGCATATCTCTAATTATGCTGTCTGGTATCTGGTTAGGCAATACTTCCATCAAAGTACAGTATATTCCGTTGAGTCATATGGAACAAGGTTGATGACGTCTTCAAATGTACTAATCCATCTCGGCCACCAAATTTGCTTATGGTGACAATGTACCTGGCATAATCTATTTACTTCTCCCGTCAGTCGTTCGGCTAGTTTAGAAGGAAGATGATATCTTGAAATACACCGACGAAAGAAAAATCGCAGCACCAAGAGGGAGCTGTGTGAAATAGACGAAAGTTGGTAGGCGTGTATCTAGATCTGTAAGATGGCGTCTATTAAAATTTCCCATCGGTCGCGTAAGAGTACCGCTAGTAGCGCCAGTATAAGGATGCGGATCCGGCTTGCTTTAAATGCGTGCTGTAACGGTGGAGAGCGTTAATTACTTTTGATACTGGACGCAGTGAGTTGATGCATATAAGGAGACAGACACCATTAGCGACACCTCGTTAACTTTAAACGAGGTCGTGTAATAGGGCTACGAGAAGCTGGCCGTTTCTTCTGCTATACTGCATACAGACTTGGCAATAATGTAGCCACTGTACATGGTTACTGGGAGCGGTGGTTAGGAAAAGTGCGACTGCCATGGGCTGGGCTCCAAGGCGGCCAAGTGTCGCACTACCGAGAGGGGAGACCATCGTGTTCGGCGCTGCTCTGTCGCATCGTACGCTACCTGCAGCTGTAATCCGACCAGGACTTGGGACCACAGTGACACAAAGAACTTGTAAGAGGTCCATGATTAAAGAATTTGTTGCTAGCCCACTCGAGCAGATGTAATTTCGATGGATTGCTCACGCGCTGCCTGCGATATGTAAGCTATAAGAGAATCTTAGACCAGAGAGCAGTGTGGACTGCACTAAGAACTGTGTGGCAGTAGTGGCAAGTTGTTGCTTGCAGTCTGGTGTATGGTGTTGGCTGGGCCGGTCGTGGGGAGTGATAGTGGAGCCTGAGCGATATACGAGGGGCGTTCAGAAAGTAAGCTCCGATCGGTCGCGAAATGGAAACGACTATGAAAATCCGATAAAGCTTTACACAGATGTGTTGGGTAGTGTCTCTAGTATAACCCCAGTTAGCATCACGTCGCTCTTCTCATTTCTGAGCTCGCAGTGAGTGCGTAAAGATGTCTAGAAAATAGTGTCTGCCGCCAAGTACGAGGGCCTGGTGAGAAATTTCGCCTGAAGCTATGCAGCTAACATTACATAACTGTCGTTCTGTTTCTTCTTCAAGACAATTCTCAGCCGCATTCTGCAGGGGCAATGAAGATGCTCCTGCATCGTTTTCAAATGGAAATGTGAGATTACCCACAATACAGTCCGCAATTGTCTCCCCCTGAGTTTCATCTCTGGTCACATGAACCGCTGTCTTTGAAGACAACATTTTGACACAGACAACGAGGTGTAGGCCAGCGTGGAGAATTGGCGGAAAGCACTGGCGGCTGCCTTCTATGATGAGGCTATTGAAAAGTTGGTACAACGCTATGACAAAAGTCTAAGTCAGAACGGCGACTACGTAGAGAAGTAGCTGAAAGGTGTAGCTAATTGTTACAAGTAAAACATTTCTGATGTTCACTGTGGTTTCAATTTGGCAATCAATCGGAGCTTACTTTCTGAACAGGCCTCGTAATATAAGGTAAAAGCAGCCTCGCGCATATGTACTATTGTTATGTCAAGCCGCATGTAAACGTTTTTAAAAAATCTCTTTACAATAATGTTTCTTATAAAAAATTAACTTTTGATAATCATTCATCTTAATTTAAAGAACTTACTAATTTCTCCAATCCATGGTCATCACGATTATTGTAAAGAAAAATCAGTTGTTTCTTTTTATACATGACAAATCTATCGGCCAGGATTGCGCAGGGTTCTGCCACAAAAATTTCTTATACGAGCACATATATACGCGTTAGCCGGCGACCTTATTGAGGTAAGAATTTTCAATTTATTCAGAATGATCTTTCAGGGCCATGACGCAGCGCTGCTGACGTCCAAAATTCACCAGTTTAAATTCACAGTCAATTATGGAAAGGTTATAAGTGAGCGCTAATTTTATTGAGAAGTTCGTCACATTGTATTATTGGTAGGTTACGCTGAATGTAAATTATAAATAATTATATTCTTACTGTTGGGAGGTTTCGCAACTGTTTTCTGGGGAGGTTACAAACTGTCACAAATCGGTCACTTCAACGACAGCTCAGAGCCAGACGCCCTGTAGCGTGCATTCTCAGACACCTGACCACAGCCATCAGCGACTTCAGTGGTGTCAAGTGAAAGCTTAGTGGAGGGCAGGGTGGAGGTCTGTTGGGTGTTCTGATGAAAGCTATTTCTGTGCCAGTGAAGGCCATGTCTTGGTGAGAAGGAGACAAGCTGACATGTCTGCATCCTAGACGCAAAGGACCAATCCCTCGAGTTGTGGTCTGGGATGTGATTTCGTATGGCAGCAGGACCACTCTCGTGGCCATCCCACGCACCATTACCGCAAATTTGTTACGTCAGTCTTGTGGTTCTACCTGTTCTGGTGCCATTCATGAATAGCATTCCATGGTGGTTTTCCAATAGGTTGACGCTCGCCAGCAAAACACTGCGGTAACCCGACATGCTGTACGGAGTGCTCAGATGTTGCATCGGCCTGTTCGATCACGAGATATATCTCCAGTCGAACACATATGGGACATCATGTGACGATAACTTCAACGGACATGGAACTCCATCCCACAACCGGACATCCGGCGCCTATGCAAGACAATCGATGCACGTTTGCTTGCTTGCATTCAAATTCTGGCGGCTACAACGGTTTTTAACGTACCAGAATTTCACATTTGCAATGGCTTATCTCGCGGTTACATTAAACTGCGACCTTGCAATATTAATCATTTAAATATGTTACCTAGACGAAGGTGCCTTGCAACTTAATTACCGTGAATTAATTATTCTTTGGTGTTGCGATTTTTTCCGGTCGCTTCACATCGTGTTGTTTCGGTTGACATCTTGTGGCGGTTTTTGTGTGTCATCAACATCGACAAGTGCAAAGAATATGGATGATACGATACTCTATGGTATTCTGCGCTTTGAATTCACTCTGTTTTTTTTTCTTTATCAGTTCCATTGATTTGGTATTGTAAATGATACTGACAATATTATACACATTTATAATGCATTACTCACACTACAACTTCTCCCGGATAATTATTTCGTTCAAATTGCGCAAGAATTCCACCTGACGTAGTGTAATAATGTTGACTGTAAGTTGTGTTCATATCACTAAAATTACACATCGTACATCAGAGCTTTTATAATTTTTGTCTTCGATGGATTTAATTATTCTTAGCAAATTGATCATGAAAAGGAACCACAGAATACCACTCGTACACGGCACTGACGTATTCAAAAAATATTTTTCTCCGTGATTCCTCCGTAGTTTAATTTTGGCCTCATACATCAGCAATGAAATCTTGTTCAACAATAAATACCATCAGCACTGTTCTTAGAAAATGCAGTCTGATTCGATTATTTTCTTCTTTTATAAATAGGGTTCAGTACCACCGGTGCACATTTATCAGAATATTGAAAGTTTGCAGTTTCAAGTAATTTAAATTTGTCGCTGTAATAAAAGTTAAGATGGCGGCCAACAAAAGATAGAGGATTTCCTTTTCAATTAAGATTTTCCTTTTCCCAATAACTATTTAATCATTTAAATTGATGCCACCAATAAAAAAATTATTAAATTGTTTTGAAAATTAGTTTAACACTTCAACTAGAAGTACAGACGAACTTACTATATAATCGCAACTAACAATGGCTGCGCTTCTTGCAGCTATGATAAAACAACTAATAGAAAATTATAATTAAAATAGGAAGTGAATTTTCAATAATTAATCATAAATACACTCCTGGAAATTGAAATAAGAACACCGTGAATTCATTGTCCCAGGAAGGGGAAACTTTACTGACACATTCCTGGGGTCAGATACATCACATGATCACACTGACAGAACCACAGGCACATAGACACAGGCAACAGAGCATGCACAATGTCGGCACTAGTACAGTGTATATCCACCTTTCGCAGCAATGCAGGCTGCTATTCTCCCATGGAGACGATCGTAGAGATGCTGGATGTAGTCCTGTGGAACGGCTTGCCATGCCATTTCCGCCTGGCGCCTCAGTTGGACCAGCGTTCGTGCTGGACGTGCAGACTGCGTGAGACGACGCTTCATCCAGTCCCAAACATGCTCAATGGGGGACAGATCCGGAGATCTTGCTGGCCATGGTAGTTGACTTACACCTTCTAGAGCACGTTGGGTGGCACGGGGTACATGCGGACGTGCATTGTCCTGTAGGAACAGCAAGTTCCCTTGCCGGTCTAGGAATGATAGAACGATGGGTTCGATGACGGTTTGGATGTACCATGCACTATTCAGTGTCCCCTCGACGATCACCAGTGGTGTACGGCCAGTGTAGGAGATCGCTCCCCACACCATGATGCCGGGTGTTGGCCCTGTGTGCCTCGGTCGTATGCAGTCCTGATTGTGGCGCTCACCTGCACGGCGCCAAACACGCATACGACCATCATTGGCACCAAGGCAGAAGCGACTCTCATCGCTGAAGACGACACGTCTCCATTCGTCCCTCCATTCACGCCTGTCGCGACACCACTGGAGGCGGGCTGCACGATGTTGGGGCGTGAGCGGAAGACGGCCTAACGGTGTGCGGGACCGTAGCCCAGCTTCATGGAGACGGTTGCGAATGGTCCTCGCCGATACCCCAGGAGCAACAGTGTCCCTAATTTGCTGGGAAGTGGCGGTGCGGTCCCCTACGGCACTGCGTAGGATCCTACGGTCTTGGCGTGCATCCGTGCGTCGCTGCGGTCCGGTCCCAGGTCGACGGGCACGTGCACCTTCCGCCGACCACTGGCGACAACATCGATGTACTGTGGAGACCTCACGCCCCACGTGTTGAGCAATTCGGCGGTACGTCCACCCGGCCTGCCGCATGCCCACTGTACGCCCTCGCTCAAAGTCCGTCAACTGCACATACGGTTCACGTCCACGCTGTCGCGGCATGCTACCAGTGTTAAAGACTGCGATGGAGCTCCGTATGCCACGGCAAACTGGCTGACACTGACGGCGGCGGTGCACAAATGCTGCGCAGCTAGCGCCATTCGACGGCCAACACCGCGGTTCCTGGTGTGTCCGCTGTGCCGTGCGTGTGATCATTGCTTGTACAGCCCTCTCGCAGTGTCCGGAGGAAGTATGGTGGGTCTGACACACCGGTGTCAATGTGTTCTTTTTTCCATTTCCAGGAGTGTAGTTTTAACGCATTTGGCTCTATTTGTTTTTACCAGCAAATGAACATAAAAGTACAATAATTTTACAAATCGTTTCGCGTCTTGCATCGGCGATGTACATCAGAAGAAGACGACAAAAGGATACAAAACAAAAGAAAAGAATGACATAGATTAACAAAGAATGTGAGACAAATATTGTCTCTGTTTTACATAATTATCATCTTTTTAAGAAATAATTACATAACTGAATGAATATTATCCACACGTTCATATTCCACTCGTAATAAAAAAATATATATCGTGGATTTATAACCTTCTACTGTGGTCATAAAGTCATGGGATAGCGACATGCACATATATCTATCTACATCTACATGGGTACTCTGCAAATCACATTTAAGTGCCTCGCAGAGGGCTAATCGAACAACCTTCACAATCCTCTATTATTCCAATCCTGTATAGCGCGAGGAAAGAACGAACACATATATCTTCTACATCTACATAACTACTCTGCAATTCACATTTAAGTGCTTGGCAGAGGGTTCGTCGAACCACAAACATACTATCTCTCTACCATTCCAATCCCGAACAGCGCGCGGGAAAAACGAACACCTAAGCCTTTCTGTTCGAGCTCTGATTTCTCTTATTTTATTTTGATGATCATTCCTACCTATGTAGGTTGGGCTCAACAAAATATTTTCGCATTCGGAAGAGAAAGTTGGTGACTGAAATTTCGTAAATAGATCTCGCCGCGACGAAAAACGTCTTTGCTGTAATGACTTCCATCCCAATTCGCGTATCATGTCTGCCACACTCTCTCCCCTATTACGTGATAATACAAAACGAGCTGCCCTTTTTTGCACCCTTTCGATGTCCTCCGTCAACCCCACCTGGTAAGGATCCCACAACGCGCAGCAATATTCTAACAGAGGACGAACGAGTGTAGTGTAAGCTGTCTCTTTAGTGGACTTGTTGCATCTTCTAAGTGTCCTGCCAATGAAACGCAACCTTTGGCTCGCCTTCCCCACAATATTATCTATGTGGTCTTTCCACGAGCTCTGATTTCTCTTATTATATCATGGTGATCGTTTCTCCCTATGTAGGTCGGTGTTAACTAAATATTTTCGCATTCGGAGGAGAAAGTTAGTGATTGTAATTTCGTGAGAAGATACCGCCGCAATGAAAACGCCTTAATTTTAATGATGTGCAGCCCAAATCCTGTATCATTTCTGTGACACTCTCTCCCATGTTTCGCGATATTACAAAACGTGCTGGCTTTCTTTGAACTTTTTGGAAATACTCCGTCAGTCGTATCTGGTAAGGATCCCACACCACGCAGCAGTATTCATCATCATCTTGGACAGTTTCCAGCCACTGGCTGGGTCTGTCGGGAACACAAGCCTCTCCATCGTGTTCTGTCTTTCCACCATTCCCCCTCTTCCACCTTCGTCCAGTTCTCTCCTCTTCTCGTCACACATTCCTTCACTCCCTTCACCAATCTATCTCTTGATCTTCCTCTGGGCCTCTTCCCCTCCAGTTGCAGATCAAACATCCTCTTTGGAATTCTTCCCTCATCCATTCTCTTCATGTGTCCATACCACTGCAGTCTTGATTTTTCTATACTGTCCAGCAGTACTGCAGTATTCTAAAAGAGGAGGGATAAGCATAGTGTAGGCAGTCTCCTTAGTAGGTCTGTTACATTTTGTAAGTGCCTTCCAATAAAACGTACTCTTTGGTTAGCCTTCCCCACAACATTTTCTATATGTTCCTTCCAATTTAAGTTGTTCGTAATTGTAATACATAGGTATTTAGTTGAATTTACGACTTTTAGATTAGACTGATTTATCGTGTAACCGAAGTTTAATGGATTTCTTTTAGCACTCATGTGGATGACCTCACCCTTTTCGTTATTTAGGGTCAACTGTCAATTTTGCCACCATTCAGATATCTCTCCTAAATCG
Organism: Schistocerca nitens; assembly: GCF_023898315.1. Classification (NCBI taxonomy): domain Eukaryota; kingdom Metazoa; phylum Arthropoda; class Insecta; order Orthoptera; family Acrididae; genus Schistocerca; species Schistocerca nitens. The sequence continues at coordinate 13,182,272 of NC_064620.1, forward strand.
TTTTGCAATTTGATTTGATCTTCTGGTGACTTTATTAGTCGATTAAAGACAGAGTCATCTGTAAACAACCTAAGACGGCTGCTCAGATTGTCTCCCATATCGTTTATATGGATAAGGAACAGCAAAGAGCCTATAACACTACGCCAGGAATCCCTTCTGTTTCAATCGATGACTTTCCGTCAGTTAGTTCGAACTGTGAACTTTCTGACAGGAAATCACAAATCCAGTCACATAAGCGAGACGCTATTCCATATACATACAGATGACACATACACAGATGGCGTTAGTATCGCGTATGTAAGGTGTAAAAGAGCAGTGCAATGGCGGAGTTGTCATTCGTCTCGTGTGAGTCACGTGAAAAGGTTACTGACGTCACTACGGCCGCACGATGGGAATTTGAAAGCGGAACAGTAGGTGGAGCTAGAATCGTGGGACATTTGGTGTTGGGAACCGTCAGAGAAATCAGAATTCCGAGTTCCCAAGTGCCAAGAGTTTGCCGGCATCACTTCTGACCACGGACACTGTTCTAACAGATATGTTCGCCCCACTTCCCACGTTAATTTCTCCCGTTATTTCGCGCAGTGTTGCTTGTCTGTTAGTACCGACAACTCTACGCATATTTCGCTGCTCTCGGCCGTTATCTGAAGGCCGTTGGCCACTGTCTTGCCCGTGACGAGAGGTAATGTCTGAAACTCTTGACACTGTGGTTCTAGGAATATTGAATTCCTTAACGAATTCTGAAATGGAATGTCCCATGTGTCTAGCTCCAACTATCATTCCGCTTCAAAATCTGTTACCTCTCGTCGTGCGGTCACAATCACACGAATCACTTGACTACAAATGACAGCTCCGCCCACGCACTGCTCTTTTATAACTTGTGTACGCGATACTACTACCATCTGCATAGTGCATTTGCTATGCCATGACTTTTGTCACCTTAGTGGCGAATGAAATTTTTACTCTGCTGCGGAGTATTCTCTGGCATAAAACTTCCTGCCAGAGCACCTGTTCGCGGAAGGCAAAGGTCCAGCAGTCAGTCTTAGACTGCCAGAAAGTCTCACTGCAATATACTACGGCCCCCTCCATATTGCGGTAAAGTTTTTAAACCCTCTACCGTGATTGTTTTCTTTGGTTATTAGGTAACACCAATGGTTCAAATGGCTCTGAGCAGTATGGGACTTAACATCTGAGCTCATCAGTCCCCTAGAACTTAGAACTACTTAAACTTAACTAACCTAAGGACATCACACACATCCATGCCCGAGGCAGGATTCGAACCAGCAACCGTAGGAGCAGCGTGGTTCCGGACTGAAGCGCCCAGAACCGCTCGGCCACCGCGGCCGGCTAGGCAATACAACTTGAGTGATAACTTTGTGCTTTACAGTGGTGGTACCCGTATTTTTTCACACCGGACAGCTTATCAACTAATTCCTCACTAATGTGGCCGTACTAAAAAACAATAATGTCGTCGAAGTTTTCCACATTTCTACTACCATATCTCCGCAGTTGTGGTGGGCACACCACACAGGAGTTTCTGTACCATGTACAGGGACGCTAAAAGAGGAGTCTGGTAGTCAGGAGAAGTATCATGGGATTTTTAGGACAGGCTGCTCTCACTTGGCACTGTCACTCAATCAAAAAGGGTATGGGATACACTGGAAAAGAGCAACAAATCTACCTAAGGTGACTTTAATTAGTATGTACCTCACTATAATATTCATAATAAAGCATTCTCTTTCATCACGTGAGGTACTTTATACTCTGTGAATGGAGGTATGATAGATAATTCATCTGCATGTGTCTGTCTTACGCGCAACAATTGTGACGCATCAGAGAAAGTTGCGCATAGCATCTGAATCTAATTCAGCGAAACAGCAACTAGGTGGAAACGCAAGATCCGACTAACCATGAGAAGACACAGCGCAAGTTTCATTATTCTCTGTGCAAGTACTCATGAAATTCTTTACAAATTCTTATACACTAAACCAGTTGTTGGGCGATGGATGATCAGTAAGACGAGCATGTACAAACATCAAATTTATTAAAATACTGATTTTTGGAACATAAATGACATGAATAAATCAATTTATAAAATTCATTCTATTTTCTTAAATTTGGTCTGGTGTGGCTGATTTAACAAACAGCTCAGCAATAGTATCAGTAAGGAATCAGATCAAATAATTAGGCGGGAAAAAGAAGGTATATGCAGGAGGTTGACGGTTACAGAATGAAAATCATGCACGTGATTACGAAGACGTGGGAATTATTAGAATGTATACTACACTGATAGAGAAAGACTGAGAAATAATTACCAGGTGTAGAAGTATGAAACCGGAATTGCCCTATAGATGGTGCTAGCCGTCAGTGTAGCAACCGTGGCACCGCGTCTGCGGCGCCATATGCTTCCTGTAACGGCTGACTATGAATGTCGACACACACAGTAATCCAAGTTCCATACATCGGTATCTTTTTCAAACCCGTAAACATGCCGAGTTTTGCGTCTAAGAACTACTATTTGCGGACAGCATTGATTTTCTGATGCTATTTGAAGATAACTGCTGCAGAATCGCATGAAATGCTTGTTGAAGCTTTCGGCGAACATGCTGTTGGGAAAACAGAATGTTGTGAGTGGTTCAAAAAATTCAAAAGTGGTAATTTTGACGCGAGGAACGACGAGCCAGGGAAACTACCGAAAAAGCTCGAAGAAAACGAGTTGCAGGCCTTATTGGACGAAGATGATACTCGAACTCAACAGGATCTAGCGGAATGATTGAATGTGACGCAGAAATCCGTTCGTCTCCGGTTTGAAGCTGTGGGAAAGGTACAGAAACTGGAAAAATGTGTTCCGCATGAACTGAATGAAAAAAAATGGTTCAAATGGCTCTGAGCACTATGGGACTCAACTGCTGTGGTCATTAGTCCCCTAGAACTTAGAACTACTGAAACCTAACTAACCTAAGGACATCACACACACCCATGCCCGAGGCAGGATTCGAACCTGCGACCGTAGCAGTCGCACGGTTCCGGACTGCGCGCCTAGAACCGCGAGACCACCGCGGCCGGCGAACTGAATGAAAGACAGCAAGCAAATCGAAAGACCACTTGTGAAATGCTGCTCGCCAGATACAAAAGAAAGTAATTTCTCCATCGAATAGTGACAGATGACGAAAAATGGATATATTTTGAGACTCTTAAGCGTCGTACATCCTGGGTGAATCCAGGGAAACCATCGACATCCACTGCAAGTCCATCGCTTTGGAAAGAAGACAATGCTCTGTGTTTGGCGGGATCAGATGGGTGTCAGCTATTATGAGCTGCTAAAGTCTGGTGAAACCGTTAACACTGATCACTACCAATAGCAAATGATCGATTTAAATCGAGTTGTTGTTGTTGTGGTCTTCAGTCCAGAGACTGGTTTTATGCAGCCCTCCATGCTACTCTATCCTGTGCAAGCTTCACTACGTGAAAAACGACCGTAAAATGGTTGTTAAAATGGTTCAAATGGCTCTGAGCACTATGGGACTTAACATCTTAGGTCATCAGTCCCATAGACCTTAGAACTATTTAAACCTAACGAACCTAAGGACATCAGACACATCCATTCCCGAGGCAGGATTCGAATCTGCGACCGTAGCGGTCGCGCGGATCCAGACTGAAGCGCCTAGAACCGCTGGAAAATGGAGAAAGGCAACATAAAGTCATAATGTTGCATGATAACGCCCGATCACACACAGCAAAATCGGTCAGGGAAACGGTCGAGGTGTTGGTAGATGTGTTCAGTTGGGAAATATTTGGCCATGACACGCTCTCGCCGAACAACGCTCAAATTTGTTTGACAATGTACGAAAGTGGGTCGCTGACTGGTTCGCTTCCAAAGTTTTTTTTTTTTTTTTTTTTTTTTTTTTTTTTTTGCATTCATAGGCTGCCGAAGAGGTGGGAGAAATGTATAAATAGCAATGGAGATCATTTTGAATAATATATTGGTTATCAGTTTCAGACAACAGACGTGTAATTATTGCGACATAATTCAGATTTCATACTTCTGGTCCTGAACTACAGGGCGGATAACAGAAGACAAGGCCTCCCATCTACATCTTATGTAAATTTCAAGAAAATTCATCACACGATTCTTGGGTTACTTAAATGCGAAATAATTCATCAATTTGCCCACGTATTACAGGGTGGGGTGGAAAATCGGTAACGACCAAACACAATCAACATAAGTACGAAAGGCATTACTTAATGGGGGTACCAAGCGAAGTATGAAACTGCCTAATGGTCAAAGTTCTAACACAAAGTCAAATACGTCCTCAAAACTCATTGAACTTCACACGCAATAAGTATAGAAATGAGGATAGAATTTAAAGGGGGCAAGAACGTTTTCGAATTTATTGGCTTCCGAGCTCAATAAACGTATCGCAGCTTAATCTGTAATTTCGTCCGCACTAGGAACGCACATGCGTACCGACCAAGGGTTGGGACATGACTCCGATTCAAAGACAACCATTGCCCCTTGTTCAGAGCAGAGACGGATTTTTTTGAGAATGGAGGTGGCTCCCTCTCCACTAGCCAATGATGATGCGTAAAATAGCAACTAAAGTTACTCGCTGTTTTAGCAGACAGCCTGACCAAGGGGGCCATGGTCAGTGGTTCGCTGGACCTAACTGTTTGGGAGTATAAGTTAAGGACTTCTTTGACCTCTACAATTCAAACCGCTCACCCATTCTCTCAAGCTAAATAGTCAAGGAGGGAAAGCAAACCATTATGGCAACATGAGAGAGAGAGAGAGAGAGAGAGAGAGAGAGAGAAATGTTCAAATGTGTGTGAATTTCTAAGGGAACAAACTGATAAGATCATTGGTCCCTAGACTTACACACTACTTAAACTAACTTACGCTACCGACAAGACACACACTCATGCCCGAGGGAGGACTCGAACCTCCGACGGGGTATCCGCGCGAACCGACGAGTCCTATGAAAGTGCGCGGATATTGTTCTGGCGTATTACACTGAGACTATGATTATTCTTATCATGTGGCTGCCTAGTTCGCGAAATAATCTTTATACTACCGACAGCACCATGTTCGTTTTCTCGTGCGGGACCTCAGGGTATTGATTCCTTTCGAGTTCTTCTTCTAAGACATCGCTGTATATTCCATTCCTCCTTTTATTATATGAACGACTGCATGTGGAAATTAGGATACTGTCCCGCTTACCTTTCGACCAGTATTTGTTTAGAAACATGTTCTCGAATTCTGCGTAGGTTAAGCTACTTTTTAGATGCGTGTCCCGCAATTATATACTTCGTCGTCCATTTGGTTGACAACGTAAGCAATCTTTGTTTTTTGAGGGGCCACTTCTAGCTCTTAATGCCATTGGAGTCTTTACTGATCCTTTGTCACTGTGTAGGTTGTTACTTACTCCTGCTTTACCTATTTTCGACTGTTTACTGTACTTTTTGTACTTTCTCTACACCTTGGTTCACACTTGCCACATTCTGACCGATTTTACTTATGTATGCAGCAATTTCAAATTGCAGTTGCGCGTTCAAATTTGCAAGAACTGCTATCACTAATATTTCTCTCATTATTGTCTCATGTTTTTATTTCTACTGCTCTCATATTTCTTTAACTTTAGTGTTTACTTCCTAGATTCTTACTTAAATTGCGTGTGAGTTTCATATAGGAGGTGTAATTTCGAGTTTTAGTTACTGTAATCGTAAATTCAGGCAGATTGTAGCGCAGTCGTTACGCATTTGTACAGGTTAGTTAATACATTCTTTGCGTGTTTCCCTTGCGTTATCTAGGCACGGACTCGTGTTTCAGTAACTGTTGTTCAACATCGATTAGAATGGACAGGGACTATGATTGCTGTGTTCGGATGAGGGCTGAGTTGGCAGCCCTTCGCTCACAGCTGCAAGCGACGCTAACTTCGGTCGCGCAGTTTGAGGCTGTTGCCAATGGGCACCACTATGGGGAGCCGGACTTGGGTATCACAGGGATGTCAGCCTCGTCCCGTCTGTCCCCAGATCGGTCTGCCGCTGTGGTTGCCCCGGTTGCTGCCCGCAGTGGGGCTGAGCTCTCGCCTGTGGTTGATTGGGAGGTCGTTCCAAGGCGTGGCAGGCAGCGAAAGACGTCCCCGGAGGCTGATCAGAAAGCCTCCCCGGTGCGTCTGACAAACAAGTTTCAGGCACTGTCTCTGGCTGAGCCAGATGCAGCTACCTGCCCTGTTTCAGAGGATGATTCTCAGCCTTCAAGGTCAGGGCAATCACAGAGGGTGGGCTTATTGGTAGTTGGGAGCTCCAATGTTAGACGCGTAATGGGGCCCATTAGGGATATGGCGGCTAAGGAGGGGAAGAAATTCAGTGTGCACTCCGTGTGCATTCCGGGTGGAGTCATTCTTGATGTGGAAAGGGTCCTTCCGGATGCCATAAAGAGCACAGGGTGCAGCCAGCTGCAGGTGGTGGCACATGTCGGCACTAATGACGTGTGTCGCTTTGGTTCTGAGGAAATTCTCTCTGGATTCCAACGGCTGTCTGATTTGGTGAAGGCTGCCGGTCTTGCTTACGAGATGAAGGCAGAGCTCACCATCTGCAGCATCGTTGACAGAACCGACTGCGGACCTTTGGTGCAGAGCTGGGTGGAGGGTCTGAATCAGAGGCTCAGACGGTTTTGCGACCGTGTTGGCTGCAGATTCCTTGACTTGCGCCATAGGGTGGTGGGGTTTCGGGTTCCGCTGAATAGGTCAGGAGTTCACTACACTCAGCTGGCGGCTACACGGGTAGCGCAGGCTGTGTGGCGTCGATTGGGCGGTTTTTTAGGTTAGAAGGCCTCGGGAAAGTACGGGGTGGGCTGCAATCTCAAAGGGCGCATGGCAAATACAGGAGGTGCTTGGATCAAGGAAAAGTCGGAATTGTAGTTGTAAATTGTTGTAGTTGTGCTGGGAAAGTCCCTGAGCTTCAAGCGCTAATAGAAAGCACAGAAGCTGAAATCGTTATAGGTACAGATAGCTGGCTAAAGCTTGAAATAAGTTCTGCAGAAATTTTTACGAAGTCTCAGGCGGTGTTCAGGAAAGATAGATTAGGCAGAATTGGTGGTGGAGTGTTTGTCTCTGTCAGTAGTGGTTTATGTTGTAGTGAAGTCGAGTAGATACTCCGTGCGAATTGGTATGGGTGGAGGTTATACTTAACAGCCGAACTAAGTTAATAATTGGCTCCTTCTACCGACCCCCAGACTCCGATGACATAGTTGCTGAACAGTTCAGAGAAAATTTGAGTCTCGTAACAAATAAATACCCCACTCATACGGTTATAGTTAGTGGGGACTTCAACCTTCCCTCGATATGTTGGCAAAAGTACTTGTTCAAAACCTCGAAACCGGTGGTTTCTCAGAAAATTATTTGGAGCAGATAGTCCACGAACCCACGCGAATCGTAAATGGTTGCGAAAACAAACTTGACCTCTTTGCTACAAACAATCCAGAGCTGATAGAGAGCATCATGATTGATACAGGGATTAGTGATCACAAGGTCGTTGTAGCTAGGCTCAATACCGTTTCTTCCAAATCCACCAGAAACAAACGCAAAATAATTTTATTTAAAAAAGCGGATAAAGTGTCACTAGAAGCCTTCCTAAGAGACAATCTCCATTCCTTCCGAACTGACTATGCAAATGTAGACGAGATGTGGCTCAAATTCAAAGATATAGTAGCAACAGCAATTGAGAGATTCATACCTCAGAAATTGGTAAGAGATGGAACTGATCCTCCGTGGTACACAAAACAGGTCCGAACGCTGTTGCAGAGGCAACGGAAAAAGCATGGGAAGTTCAGAAGAACGCGAAATCCCGAAGATTGGCTAAAATTTACAGACGCGCGAAATTTGGCACGGACTTCAGTGCGAGATGCCTTTAATAGGTTCCACAACGAAACATTGTCTCGAAATTTGGTAGAAAATCCGAAGAAATTCTGGTCTTATGTAAAGTACACAAGCGGCAAGACGCAGTCAATACCTTCGCTGCGCAGTGCCGATGGTACTGTTACCGACGACAGTGCCGCTAAAGCGGAGTTATTGAACGCAGTTTTCCGAAATTCCTTCACCAGGGAAGACGAATGGAATATTCCAGAATTTGAAACACGAACAGCTGCTAGCATGAGTTTCTTAGAAGTAGATACCTTAGGGGTTGCGAAGCAACTCAAATTGCTTGATACGGGCAAGTCTTCAGGTCCAGATTGTATACCGATTAGGTTCCTTTCAGATTACGCTGATACAATAGCTCCCTACTTAGCAATCATATACGACCGCTCGCTCACCGATGGATCTGTACCTACAGATTGGAAAATTGCGCAGGTCGCACCAGTGTTTAAGAAGGGTAGTAGGAGTAATCCATCGAACTGCAGACCTATATCATTGACGTCGGTTTGCAGTAGGGTTTTGGAGCATATACTGTATTCAAACATTATGAATCACCTCGAAGGGAACGATCTATTGATACGTAATCTACATGGTTTCAGAAAACATCGTTCTTGTGCAACGCAGCTAGCTCTTTATTCGCACGAAGTAATGGCCGCTATCGACAGGGGATCTCAAGTTGATTCCGTATTTCTAGATTTCCGGAAAGCTTTTGACACCGTTCCTCACAAGCGACTTCTAATCAAGCTGCGGGCCTCTCAGTTGTCCGACTGGATTCGTGATTTCCTGCCAGGAAGGTCGCAGTTCGTAGTAATAGAAGGCAAATCATCGAGTAAAACTGAAGTGATATGAGGTGTTCTCCAGGGAAGCGTCCTGGGACCGCTGCTGTTCCTGATCTATATAAATGACGTGGGGGACAATCTGAGCAGTTCTCTTAGGTTGTTCGCAGATGATGCTGTAATTTACCGTCTAGTACGGTCATCCGAAGACCTGTATCAGGTGCAAAGCGATTTAGAAAAGATTGCTGTATGGTGTGGCAGGTGGCAGTTGACGCTAAATAACGAAAAGTGTGAGTTGATCCACATGAGTTCCAAAAGAAATCAGCTGGAATTCGATTACTCGATAAATAGTACAATTCTCAAGGCTGTCAATTCAACTAAGTACCTGGGTGTTAATATTACGAACAACTTCAGCTGGAAAGGCCACATAGATATTATTGTGGGGAAGGCGAGCCAAAGGTTGCGTTTCATTGGCAGGACACTTAGAAGATGCAACAAGTCCACTAAAGAGACAGCTTACACTACACTCGTTCGTCCTCTGTTAGAATATTGCGGACCGGTGTGGGATCCTTACCAGGTGGGATTGGCGGAGGACATCGAAAAGGTGCAAAAAAGGGCAGCTCGTTTTGTATTATCACGTAATAGGGGAGAGAGTGTGGCAGACATGATACGCGAATTGGGATGGAAGTCATTACAGCAAAGACGTTTTTCGTCACGGCGAGATCTATTTACGAAATTTCAGTGACCAATTTTCTCTTCCGAATGCGAAAATATTTTGTTGAACCCAACCTACATAGGTAGGAATGATCATCAAAATAAAATAAGAGAAATCAGAGCTCGAACAGAAAGGTTTAGGTGTTCGTTTTTCCCGCGCGCTGTTCGGGAGTGGAATGGCAGAAAGATAGTATGATTGTGGTTCGATGAACCCTCTGCCAAGCACTTAAATGTGAATTGCAGAGTAGTCATGTAGATGTAGATGTAGATGTAGATTCCGGTCAACCTGCCTACTCCTTTACTTCTTTGTCCTTTGTCTGTTCTTCATCTTGTACAAATTTTATTTCTCATCTGTTGCTCTCCTCCATGTTTTCAAAGTTTCCTCGACGGTCAGTTCTCTCGGTATTGCTTTCGTCTCCTTTCCTTGCTTATCATTAGTCAATTTAATTAAATTTTAATTTCTCTTTTATTCCTTTGAATTTTTCCCTTGCCTGTCTGTAAATACCCAAAACATATTCATTTTTAAATTTTGTTCTTTGTTGGATAGTTCGCCATACGTAACACCGCCACTGTCTGTTTTTGCTAGTACTTTTTACGCCTTAGCTTTTGGTATGGCGTATATCATGCATGCATAATTTCGATAAAAGAAATGTCCAAATTATTTATGGAACATGTAACTAACTAAGTAATTAACACTTTCGTGTTTATCGTCTAGAATGTGGTCAAGTTTACCGAAGTTTCTTCGCCTGCGTTCTTGTCAAGTGAAAGTTCTGTCAAATTACTCGCATGGTACCACTTCTCCTTTGACATATTTTCCTGTTTCATTTCGCTCATCGATAGCAATTATACCTTTTTCCTTGTGTTACATTGACAATCATCCTCATCTTAAGACATTCGCGTGTTTGATCTTGCGTGTCGTTAACATTGGCTTCATTTTCACTATATCATTACCATGACTGCTGCTAAATATCGCCTAACGCCCAATAACATACAAAATTTTGGAAACATACAAAATTCTTATACAATTTTGAGGACACTGTCTAGCCTACCTCTGCAACTATACATACTTGCCTACTGAGGCAATTTTGAACTACTTTTCTGCAGCAGTAATTGTAGCTAATGGCTTACAGCAACTTGTGACACTAACATTTGCTGTTTTCTGCTATAGTTGGCTGCTGCATTTCGTGTTGTATCTGCTTGATCTACTGGTTGCTCATGTGGTCCAGCTTCTTCATCTCTCATCTGGCTTGTTTCAGTTGCGTCGGTGCATCCAAATGTCTGGAATCTGATCCTACACTCGTACTTTTCCCACTATCGCATCCGAAAGCTAAAACAGTTAGCTTCCATTCACACGACGACAAATGTACGTGGCTCTAACTCTTTAATTCTTGAGAGCGAAATCTATGTTAGATTCAACGAGCAATAATCACTCACAGACGGCAAGTGGCAGCACTAGCAGTGGAGGGTACATAAAGCGTGTCTGGGATACACGGGAAACACTGCAGTCGTTGTCGTAAACGTTCGTAAACTGTTCGTGTGCCGCCGTAGTTAAAGTATACTGTGCAAGGCAGGATGGCGCCATCCAAAAGCTGTCCCTCACAGGCTACATATGACAGGTCCGAACAAAGGTTGCTAATATGTGTTCAGCGAATAGACTTGCAATTGTTGAGCAACTGACCGGCCAGATGAACCAAGGGCTACCAGTTGTGTCTCCTCCAACACCGTTCGGCTAACGTTGTGTATGGGCCTTCATCGCAGGCGCCATGTTCACGCACTCACGATGACTGCTATTCATAGGCGACGAAGGTTAGAGTGTTTGCGGCAGTACGGCAACCGGACGTTCACTGAAAGACGACAAGTGGCCTGTTCAAATGAATCACGTTTTATGCTCCATCGGACAGATGTCCTGTGTTGTTTACGGTGTGAAACGACCGAAAGAAATCACCCAGGTCAGAGGAGGGAGTTATGTGGTCTGCAGAATGTTTTCGTGGCATAACCGTAGGTGATCCCTTGATTGTGGAATGCACAACGGATGAGCCTAGGTATGTAGCTATTCTTGGTGACCATGTCCACCCTAGCATGCAGTTTGTTTTTCCTCGGCATCATAACATTTGCTAGCAGGACAATGGCGCACGTGACACAGCTCACAGTATATGTGAATGACTCGAAGAGCACCAGGATCGGTTTATCGTTCTCTCCTGGACACCAAACTCCCCAGATTTAAATCTAAGTGAGAACTGTTGGACCACATCGATTGGGCTGTTCTCGCCATCGTTTCTCAGCCGAGAAACGTAGCACAAATAGCCTCGTCGCAGGAGTCCGCATGGATCGACATTCCTGTCGGTACCCTCCCAACACTGACTGACGTCTCTTCCCGCACGTCCCGCAGTGGTCCGCGCAGCGAAATGTGGTTATTCAGGCTTTTGACAGATGATCACATTTATGTGACTGGACAGTGTAAGAACTTGCAATTTTTCGGCTGTCTGCTGGCCGCGGTGGACGAGCGGTTCTAGGCACTTCAGTCCGGAACCACGCGGCTGCTACGGTCGCAGGTTTGAATCCTGCCTCGGGCATGGATGTGTGTGATGTCCTTAGGTTAGTTAGGTTTAAGTAGTTCTAAGTCTAGGGGACTGATGACCTCAGAAGTTAAGTCCCATAGTGCTTAGAGCCATTTGAACCATTTTTTGGCTGTCTGAAATTTGTAAGCACCGGACTTGCCGGTTCTGACAGCAGAGGAGGGCACACTTGTACTTAAGATGTACCTGCCAATTTGTGGAAGCTTATGGCCGTGCACCTAGAGGCGCGTGTCCTGTCTATATCTGCTCGAATCCCGTTATAATCTCTACCAACTGCTAACTATAGGATGATTAGGTTAAATTACTTAAGCGCTGATATAATTAACACTTGATTTACTCTACTTGAGCCACAACTACTACATCAATATATGCCTATTTTCACACGTTGTATAGCCAAAGATATTCACCATATACAATGTGGGTTGAGTTTCCTATTGTCGTTCGGTACTACAGGATCGCCACTGAATTAAATGTCATTTCCTTAGTTTCGAAATAAGTTCTGTATACACGGAGGTGACAAATGTCACAGGATACCAACCAATGTCGTGTCAGACTTCCTTTTCCCCGATGTGGGGAGCAACTGGACACGGCGTGGACTCAACAATAATTGGAAGTCCTTCGCCTCCTCTGCCACGGCGTAGAGCAGCAGCTGCATGTGGCATGCACTCAACAATTCCTTGGAAGTTCCTTGCAGAAATGTTGAACCATGCTGCCTATATAGCCGTCCATAACTGCAAAAGTGTTTCTGTCGAAAGTGTCTCCGGTGTTAGATTTTGTCCGCGACTGACCTCTCGCTTACGCCCCGTAACTCTTCAGTGGCATTCATGTCGTGCGATTTGGGTGGGAAAATCTTTCCATCGAATTGTCCAGAACGTCCTTCAAACCAATCGCGAACTGTTATGGCCCGGTCACACGGCACATTTTCATTCATAATAATTCCATAATTGTTCGGGAATACGAAGTTCACGAATGGCTGCAAATGGTCTCCAAGTAACTGAACATAACCATTTGCAGTCAATGATCGGTTCAGTTGGACCAGAGGACCAGTATATTCCATGTTAAGACAGCCTACACCGTTATGGAGCCACCACCAACTTGCACAGTGAATTGTTGACAATTAGGGGTCCTTCACATAGTGGGATCTGCGCCACAGCCGAACCTCGCCATCAGCTCTTACCAACTGCAGTCGCGACTCTTCTGACCAGGCCACCGTTTTCCAGTAGTCTATAGAGTACAACCGATATGGTCGTCAGCCCCGAAGAGGAGCTGCAGGCGATGTCTTACTATTATCAAAGGCAATCGCGTCGGTCGTCTACTGCCACACTCCATTAACGCCAAATTTCGCCGAACTGTCCTAAAGGATACTTTCGTTGTACGTCCCACGCAGTGTTATTTGTCTGTTAGCAATGACAGATCTATGTAAACGCCTCTGCTCTCGGTCGCTAAGTGAAGGCTGTCGGCTACTGCATTGTCCATGGTGAGAGGTAATACCAGAAATTTTGTATTCTCGGCACACTCTTGACACTGTGGATCTCGCAATATTGAATTTCCTAACGATATACGACATGGTTCAAATGGTTCAAATGGCTCTGAGCACTACGGGACTCAACTGCTGTGGTCATAAGTCCCCTAGAACTTAGAACTACTTAAACCTAACTAACCTAAGGACATTCCACATATCCATGCCCGAGGGAGGATTCGAACCTGCGACCGTAGCAGTCGCACGGTTCCGGACTGAAGTGCCTAGAACCGCTCGGCCACCGCGGCCGGCGATATACGACATGGAATATACCATATGTCTAGCTCAAACTACACTACTGGCCATTAAAATTGCTACACCAAGAAGAAATGCAGATGATAAACGGGTATTCATTGGACAAATTTATTATACTAGAAATGACATGTGATTACATTGTCACGCAGTTTGCGTGCATAGATCCTGAGAAATCAGTATCCAGAACAACCACCTCTGGCCGTAATAACTGCCTTGATACGCCTGGGCATTAAGTCAAACAGAGCTTGGATGGCATGTACAGGTACAGCTGCCCATGCTACTTCAACACGATACCACAGTTCATCTAGAGTAGTGACTGGCGTATTGTGACGAGCCAGTTGCTCGGACACCATTGACCAGACGTTTTCAGTTGGTGAGAGATCTGGAGAATGTGCTGGCCAGGGCATCAGTCGAACATTTTCTGTGTCCAGAAAGGCCCGTACAGTACCTGCAAAATGCGGTGGTGCATTATCCTGCTGAAATGTAGGGTTTCGCAAGCATCGAATGAAGGGTAGAGCCACGGGTCGTAACACATCTGAAATGTAACGTCCACTGTTCTTAAGTGCCATCAGTGCGAAGTAGAGGTTATGGAGACGTGCAACCAATGGTACCCCATACCATCACGCCGGGTGATACGCCAGTATGGCGATGACGAATACACGCTTCCTATGTGCCTTCACCGTTATATTGCCAAACACGGATGCGACCATCACGATGCTGTAAACAGAACCTGGATTCATCCGAAAAAATGACGTTTTGCCATTCGTGCACCCAGGTTCGTCGTTGAGTACACCATCGCAAGTGCTCCTGTCTGTGATTCACGGTCAAGGGTAACCGCAGCCATTGTCTCCGAGCTGATAGTCCATGCTGCTGCAAACGTCGTCGAACTCTTCATGCAGATGGCTGTTGTCTTGAAAACGTCCCCATTTGTTAACTCAGGGATCGAGACGTGGCTGCACGATCCGTTACAGCCATGCGGATAAGATGCGTCTTCTCGACTGCTAGTGATACGAGGCCGTTGGTATCCAGCACGGCGTTCCGTATTACCCTCCTAAACCTACCGATTCCATATTCTGCTAACAGTCATTGTATCTCGACCAACGCGAGCAGCAATGTCGCGATACGATAAACCGCAATCATGACAGGCTACAAACCGACTTTTAGCAAAGTAGGAAACGTGATGGTACGCGCTTCTCCTCCTCACACGAGGCATCACAACAACGTTTCACCAGGCAACGCCGGTCAACTGCTGTTTGTGTATGAGAAATCGGTTGGAAACTTTCCGCATGTCAGCACGTTGTAGGTGTCGCCAGCGGCGCCAACCTTGTGTGAATGCAAAGCTAATCATTTGCATATCACAGCATCTTCTTCCTGTCGGTTAAATTTCGCGTCTGCAGCACGTCATCGTCGTGGTGTAGCAATTTTAATGGCCAGTAGTGTATTATTCCGCATTCAGAATCCGTTAACTGCCATCGTGTGGCCAGACATGTCAGCGTATTATTAATTTTTGGCCGCACCATTACAGGCCCTTCGCGCACTAGGTCCGTTCCGGAAGACTACACCACTCTGATTGACTCACTCGCCCACCAAAGGATCTGCAGGAACCAAACCGTACCCTGCCAGTAAAATGGGGCTTTCCAATCAGTAACACTACCTCGCTGTAGCAAAGACACGTAAGGGTAAATTCGATCTGTCATGGACAGGATCGATATCTCTAACCTTCCATCTCTCCTACAATTTCTCTCACATTAGACCACCAGAAATGAGATGTCACACTGACTGCATTGCTTCAGATTCAAAACGCCCCAATACTGAATTTTGCTACGTTTGTCCACTTCATCCTCCAAAAACCATTTGCAAGTATTAGCCTCACAGTTCGTGGTGGGACCAATTCACTGCTTCAGTGATGAAGAGTTACATTTGTCAGTAACCCTATGAAAGACGAAAGTATCAGGAAAGCAGATAAATGATGGAGTGTCGGCAACGTGTAGTATAATCAAATTAGCCGCCAACATGGAGGTAATCACTCGGCTAATTGAACACCCTGTTCTGAGTAATCCCACCCGTTGTTAGGTTTCTGCACGCAAGGCAATCCGTCACACATACAGCCACGATCATGTGTGACTACCGAGGTAGGAGTGAATATTATAATGCTCATTCGACGTGGATGCATCTCGTACGTTTCTCTTATATCGTCATGTGAACAGTTAGGATGTTAATCGCACTTATGTGCTAGTAACAGCCCTGTTAAAGCACGCTGTGAGCTAGAATGATGACAAGTCTGGGAAGTTGTTTCCTGGCCGCAGAGGAGCCGGACACAATACGAGTTTACGACACTCCGAACAGCTGTAATTACAAGTGACACGGCGGCCAGTATTTCGAGATTCTTACCTGTCCAGCCTTTCCCCGTTCGAACTTTCCCAACGTGTCGGCAGGTAACGCGAAATTATCGACTGACACATAAAGATAGATTACCTCCATCTAGGGCTCAGCTCCACCTTAAATTACTCGGGTTCGCATTAGGATATTCAAATGAAGTGTGGCTACAGCTCAGATGTAATCGCTTGGATCAGTTTGTAAACTGTTATTTTACAGAAGTAAATTTTTTGATAAAACATGCCTTTGCAATAGTTTTCTCTTGTCGTCTCAACTCATTACGGAAATAATCTGCAGGCATATGTACAGTTAAAAACGTTGTTGTTGTAAAATATTTTGTTGTGTTTTTAAGTTGTTGTGTATGTGTTGCTAAGAGAGCTCCAGGGGATAAAAGGTCGTTCCCAGTTCTGTTGTGGTGAGTGCTCCAATCAAGTAGCTCCCTGAGTGGCAAAGATAGTCTTTAAAGCCGCAGTTGGGCGCTGTTCGAAGTTGTGAGGACCTACGACTACTATTTATTGCTAATAAAGATGTTAGTTTATTCGTTCTTAATGGTTCCTCGACGGTATTACATGGCTTTAACAGTCAGTACAGTTTTGGTTGGGGAACATTTTGGATCAGATTGGATACAGATTGTTATCCGACCATAGTTGAACTTAAAGTACAAACTTCGTTGTGTCAGCGAGACTGCTGCACATCCAGCGATAATGGTGCCGACAGAGATATTTTGGATTAATATTGCATTGGTTAGCCGAGGCTCTGAATTGTAAGTTTCGTTGTTTGCATTCGAATACGAAACGGTTTAAAGCAGTCAGTGGGATCCTGTACAGTAGCTTAGTAATTGCAGGCTGTAGATAATAGTTAACTCTATGGGATTTCGTTACAGAGAACGAATAAGTGAACGAATCAGTTGCTGTCTGTGGATTTTATTGGAGGACTTATTAACCGACGCGGAATCCGAAAGAGTGTTCCTATATTTTGAAATAGTGGTCTGGCACAGATCCCGCTCATGGTGAAGAGCGGCTACTGACTAGACTGTGGGAATCGGTCGTGTGGAAATTGCAGTGAGGATGTAGAGATTGACGTATTATTTTAAGTTCTGCACAATTCACTTATGTTTCGCAACTATAGAATCATTGTATAGCGTAACTAGATCTTTACCTGATTTATTATTTTGTTTGGGTAAGGAAAGGAATCATTAAAGTGAACCAACGTTCAGTTTTATACGCTACTTGAAGAAAATCTGTGGCGAGTGTCCAAATCGTTGTGATGCTTAGTGGTATAGAGTGTCAGTCTAGATCTTTGTTAGCTTTCTCTGCGGCACACTGACGGTACTGCACAAAGACGATGGATTATACTAGAACTAAAAGAAGTAAATATGCTCTTTACGTGAAAAAGTTAAATTAAACGCTCCCGACTTAGTTATTTTGCCCGAGTCGTATAACTCCCTGATCAGTTAAGTATCGAGTTTTAAAGCGAAAGACTAAAATATTATATGAGAAAGGAAGAGGAAAGAAAAAAATAACTTCAGTTTCAAATGATAGGGAACCAGTTAATGGGAATAGTATTTTAGTAATCTGTATTGAGAACAATTTCTGTACAAAAGAAAAAGAGTAGTGCAGAGATCGCTTTGACACATATTGTCGAGTAGCTAGTTCGGCGTAAGAATAACGGAATATACATTAACAGAGAGAAATATGTAGTAAAGAATAAGGCCTTTTCCTGTTACGACTAATAAATATGTAGTACATAATAGGTACAAAACCAATTAAAGGCTACAATGAGAGTAATAAAAAGTATCAAACGAAGCGTGTAGGAAAAAGAACATATCTATTCTTGCTTGCTGAAAGAACAGTGAAGCAAAAGACAAACTAGTGTCATTAATTTTGCAGAAACGGGGATAAGTAAGTAAAACGGTGACCTCAAAAACCAAGTATTTGCCTTACATATTAATTTACGTCAAACACCAAATTTGTGTAAATTCTTGTCTCGGGGACGTTGGGAATTGTTTGTGTACAGAGTCAGACATATACACTGATCAGACAGGACACTATGACCATCGAACTATTATCGATATAAACCAGTACAGGCGACAGTAGCGTCACATGGCGATGAATGACCGCTGGTCAGACAAACGCATGGTTCATGTAATATCAGTGAGCGTGCTGTGAGTTTGACCGAGGGCAGACTGTGATTCCTGGACGGGTGTTCGAGGACTGCTGTGGCGAGTGTCTTCAGCACGTGGTGAAATCAAGGTGAAGTCACGTCCTGATATCGTGGCGGTGGGCGGCCACCCCACGTTACAAATATCGGATGTAACATGTCGTTTTGTAGGGCGGGCAACCACAGCCAAACTTCGACATTTTTCCAAAGAAAAATTCCGCACTGGCTGCATGAATGATTGTTATTAAATCTGCGACCAGTTTCGCTCCACTTATCGGTGCATCCTCAGGCAATCTGTACAAAAAATAATATAATAAGAGTTCATATAAACTATTCGATCTCCCCAATTCTGAGGTGTAAGTTAAACTTTTAAATAGCCAGTTTTTTAAATGAAACAAGAAAGTACTCACATACGCTGATGATAACATAGTAACATTGAACATTGACCTGTAGCCACTCCCCACCATTCACCTCCAATAAACAGTCACCTGGTGAAAGCGGTAGTTAAAATTTAAAAATCTTTTTTGTAAATTTTTAAATGATGGGAGCGGCAATGACTTAGAAAACAAAAATAAAGTAGTTGTTAGTAGGTTCTGTCTAATATATTTTTATGCGTACTCCGGGCCTTACACAATCAGAACCTCCACATTTATTACTCCTATGGTTTCACCTAACTGCCAATTTTGATATTGTCCACTTAGTATCGTATTAGACTTTAAAAAAATAGACATAGGAATTGTTAATCAAATGTTCAGCACCACCCACTCTTCACACCTTGTACACGTCATCCGGCCTCTGGCGATTCTCGCGCCACTGCGTGAGCGCTTTCCGGGTTTAGGCCTATCAGTCAGGCCGTGTCCCCTGCCACGCGGATCCTTTCAACTTGCTCTGATATGTTTACATGGCCTATGTACAGGAATATGGTAATCTTATTAGGCACAGACTGAAACTTGGACTATAGACTGGTACAGACTGATGTAGACTGGTACAGACAGGTGCAGATAAATGCAGACTAATGCAGACTAATGGAGACTGACTAATCGGAGGTCTGTACACTCGTTACAATACCTCGAGCGTTCAGGAATCACTGCGCGAGTGTGATCTGCGCGAAGAAAAGGTTCTACATTAGCAGCAATCTCATTGGCTGCATTACATATTAATACGCGAATCGGCGGAAGCAGAATTTGGTCCGTCTCTAAGGCAGCGCCATCTCGTAGTGCGGAGACGGACGAGCGCTGTGCCTGCGCTGTTGTGCTTAGCGGGGCGCGCTCTAGTGGGAAAGTTGTGCACGCGCTGACTACGCGCAGCTATGTACAAAACAACCTGAATGGCGGGGAGTGGCTACAGGGCAATGTTCAATGCAAGTATGTTATACATAGCGTATACTTTCTGGTTTCATTCAAAATACTGGCTATTTAAAAGTTTAATTTACACCTCAGAATTGGGGGATCGAATAGTTTGTACGAGGTATTATTATATTATTTTTGCTATAGATTGCCTGAGGATGCACCGATAAGTGGTTCGAAACCGGTCGCATATTTAATAAAAATCATTCATACAGCCAGTGCGGAATTTTTCTTTGAAAAAATGTCGAATGTCATAGGCTGGGCAGACTGGTAAAACAGAACAGGTGGTGAACTGTGGCGAAACTAACATCAGACCTAAATGCTGGTTGCAGTACAAGTGTGCCTGAACCCACGGCGCACTGAACGCCGCTAAAGATGGGTCTCCGCAGCCGACGACCCGTGCATGCGCCAATGTTAACACCACGACATCGGCGACTACGACTGAATAGGCACGTGACCATCGGCACTGGACGTTGGCAGGCAGTGGCAGAGCGTTTCGCGGTGTGATGAGTCACGAAAACTTCTTCATCGTGGCGATGGGAGGGTGCGAGTTCCTCGCCTTTGAGTCAGTGTGCGATTTGCAGGGGGGGGGGGGGGTATCGGGAGGATTTCCCCCCCTCTGCATCTGACCATCCCCACCTCTGGTTTTAGTTTATGCTTCCCAACCTGGGATGTTTATTTCCCACGCACTGGAGTAAAACTTTACATATAATTTAAATTTGTGGAGCCGAACACTGAAAGTTTTTAATAAGTCTTACTACACTCCTGGAAATTGAAATAAGAACACCGTGAATTCATTGTCCCAGGAAGGGGAAACTTTATTGACACATTCCTGGGGTCAGATACATCACATGATCACACTGACAGAACCACAGGCACATAGACACAGGCAACAGAGCATGCACAATGTCGGCACTAGTACAGTGTATATCCACCTTTCGCAGCAATGCAGGCTGCTATTCTCCCATGGAGACGATCGTAGAGATGCTGGATGTAGTCCTGTGGAACGGCTTGCCATGCCATTTCCACCTGGCGCCTCAGTTGGACCAGCGTTCGTGCTGGACGTGCAGACCGCGTGAGACGACGCTTCATCCAGTCCCAAACATGCTCAATGGGGGACAGATCCGGAGATCTTGCTGGCCATGGTAGTTGACTTACACCTTCTAGAGCACGTTGGGTGGCACGGGATAGATGCGGACGTGCATTGTCCTGTTGGAACAGCAAGTTCCCTTGCCGGTCTAGGAATGGTAGAACGATGGGTTCGATGACGGTTTGGATGTACCGTGCACTATTCAGTGTCCGCTCGACGATCACCAGTGGTGTACGGCCAGTGTAGGAGATCGCTCCCCACACCATGATGCCGGGTGTTGGCCCTGTGTGCCTCGGTCGTATGCAGTCCTGATTGTGGCGCTCACCTGCACGGCGCCAAACACGCATACGACCATCATTGGCACCAAGGCAGAAGCGACTCTCATCGCTGAAGACGACACGTCTCCATTCGTCCCTCCATTCACGCCTGTCGCGACACCACTGGAGGCGGGCTGCACGATGTTGGGGCGTGAGCGGAAGACGGCCTAACGGTGTGCGGGACCGTAGCCCAGCTTCATGGAGACGGTTGCGAATGGTCCTCGCCGATACCCCAGGAGCAACAGTGTCCCTAATTTGCTGGGAAGTGGCGGTGCGGTCCCCTACGGCACTGCGTAGGATCCTACGGTCTTGGCGTGCATCCGTGCGTCGCTGCGGTCCGGTCCCAGGTCGACGGGCACGTGCACCTTCCGCCGACCGCTGGCGACAACATCGATGTACTGTGGAGACCTCACGCCCCACGTGTTGAGCAATTCCGCGGTACGTCCACCCGGCCTCCCGCATGCCCACTATACGCCCTCGCTCAAAGTCCGTCAACTGCACATACGGTTCACGTCCACGCTGTCGCGGCATGCTACCAGTGTTAAAGACTGCGATGGAGCTCCGTATGCCACGGCAAACTGGCTGACACTGACGGCGGCGGTGCACAAATGCTGCGCAGCTAGCGCCATTCGACAGCCAACACCGCGGTTCCTGGTGTGTCCGCTGTGCCGTGCGTGTGATCATTGCTTGTACAGCCCTCTCGCAGTGTCCGGAACAAGTATGGTGGGTCTGACACACCGGTGTCAATGTGTTCTTTTTTCCATTTCCAGGAGTGTATTAATACTATTAATATGTTTCAGTTTTCTATCCTCAGAATAAGTACAGCTTTTCACAAATGTGCCTCTACTTTTTGAATTCTCTTCGTATACCTGTATGTAGATGAATTTGTAAATAATCTTTACTTATACTGTACTTTTAAAGATATAATAAGGGATGGCTTTTCTGATAGTGCATACGCGTAAATAATGAGTTTCGGCATTAAAATCTATTTATAAACAGCTGTTTAACCATGCGTAACGCCACGGTCCAAGCTAGTAACATCTATAATTGTAATAACCCCCTAAGACATCTCCCCCCCCCCCCCACTGGTAAAAGCACAGATCGCACCCTGCTTTCAGGGGAAGAGCGCGTTGACACCTGTATTGCGGGACAGAGACGAGCTGGCGGCGGCTCCACTGTGCTCTGGGAGCTGGGAATCCGTTGGTCCAGTGGAGCTCGTATAAGGCAGCATGACGGCCAAGGAGTGTCGTACACTGGCTGTAAACCGCATGTACTCCTTCGTGACGAACTTCTTTCCCGATGGCAGCGGCATTTTACAGCAAGATAACGCGTCATGTCACAAGTCCAGGAGGGCGATGGAGTGGTTCGAGGAACACATTGACGAGTTTCAATTGATGTGTTGTCCTCTCAGCTCGCCAGATCTGACCCAGATAGAAGACCCCTGGGATGTGACTGAACGTGGCTTCAGGGATTTTCGCCCCCCTCCCCGGAATTTACTAGAATAAGGTGACTCGTGTGCGCAGATGTGGTGAACACTCGCTCCAGTAACCTATCAAGGTCTCACTGCTTTCATGCCACCACGTGTCGCCGCTGTCATCCGTGTCAAAGGTGAATATAACAGCTGTTAGATAGATGGTCATAACGTTCTGGCTGCAGTAAATACTAGATCGTATGCTGGAAAGCGCGTTCAGATTTCTGTCTTATGGCACTAAGCGTTTTGGTTACACGCTCATTACAAAGACCGGCACCAGGTATCTACAAACAGGCCAGGCAATTCTCAGAAGAGACGTCCTGGCGGTTTGTGAGCGACCGACAGCGCCCCAGATGTGTTCCGTGCAGTGCAGATCAGGTGAATTCGGTGGCGAAGACATCAACGTGAATTCGCTGTCGAGATATTCTAACCACTGTAAAACGATTCTCTTCTTGTGACACGGGTAATTATCCTGCTTGAAGATGCTGTCGTTGTCGGGGAAGGCAATAAGCATCGAGGAATGAAAGTAGCCTGTAGTAATGTTCACGTAGTCCACACCTGTCATCGCGCCTTCGACAACCACTACAGGTCCCACCATAGTGAATGTCTCCCATGACATTATACTACCCCCATATGGCCAGCATGCGTAACGGGATGCATATTACATGTGGAGGTGGTGGTGGTGGTTAGTGTTTAACGTCCCGTCGACAACGAGGTCATTAGAGACGGAGCGCAAGCTCGGGTTAGGGAAGGATTGGGAAGGAAATCGGCCGTGCCCTTTCAAAGGAACCATCCCGGCATTTGCCTGAAACGATTTATATTACATGTGGATCTTAGCCTGGATGGCTGCACATACAGATACGAGCACTGACCTGATGTAGCAAGAAACGCGATTCATTCCAGCAGGTGACACAGTTACGTTGATTCACGGTCCAATCTAGATGATTACGTGTCCTCTGCAATCGTAACTGAAGATGTCGTTGTGCTGATGTGGGAAACTTACAGATCGTCTGCTGGGGAGCCTCATGTTCAACCATGTGCACTGAATGGTGTGCTTCGGAACACTTTAGCCTGCACAAACTTTGTGCTCTGCCGCAGACAGCCGCATATTCTTCTTTACAGAGTGCGTAAAACTCAAGCTACTTGTCACCTACTCGTGGCTTCACCGACTTCCAACCACTTTGCACAGTTGTCGACGACGATACCTCGCGGACAGCCCAGCAGCTTCATCGTTCCCTTCTTCTCTGGCGCCGGGCCATAACAGTCCGTAGTTACGTTATAGCTTTCCCCATTCTCGGCCCGTACCGTCGCTAGAATGACTTCCCATTCGTCCCTGCTACGCTTTTATACTTTCCTTACTGCGTCATGTGACGATAGTGCCACCAGAGGGAATTCCATCTCGTGCCGAGTCTAAATGATTCTTCTCATCAATATATGTTTCATCTTAAGTCGCCTGACGAATGAGTACATGTAGCGTTCAATGGCATACTTGTGTTGCTACCAACAAAGAGAGAGAGAGAGGTATGATGTAATGGGTTAAACACCGTGCCAATCATGAAATAGTGCCATGAAGGCTCCCAAACTTGATGTTTCCCTCCGACGGAAAGATCGCACTATCAGGAACTGCGGACAGATTAAGGGTTGAGCAACGGAAAATGACGCAAGGCCTGGTGATGACCTAATTTACCCTCACCCCCTTCCCCCACTTGCTAAACAAATATAGGTAGTGCAAATTTCATCCATCACCAACATTCGAAAGGGAAATGAAGGACCAAACGCCATTGCACTACCATATATTTGTGATTTAGGCTATAGAGAAATCTTGCGCTAATATTTAAGTGCAGGTACATCTATTTATTTTATGTATCGTAAGGTATACGTCGCTATTCTTACACACTTCATATGCAATTTAATTAGAAATTGACATCCAGATACCGAATATAGTAGGCAGCATCTGCTGCGCCAGAGAAGTCGATGAAAGTTTTTTTATAAGCCCGAACTGGCCATTCTTCCACTATGTACTGGACTGGTATCTTTCCCTATTTGTAGAGGGCGTCAGCACTTCTTCCGTCGCAAGTGCGTATGCGGTTTAAAGTTGTCCATACATTGGCCTTGCGGTGGGCCGTGTTCTCGCCATCACTGTTTCCAGAGATCGTGGATGTCAAAATTTGAGGTCGTCATCTCTTTAGCAGTGAGTAGCGGTGATCTTCTCGATTTAAGTCTTCTGCTCTCCATGTCAGTTGCATCATTACGTATGGGCAGCTGAGGGTTGTTACTTATCTTATAGTATTCTCTGAGGAGAGCATTTTTTCGTCGTATCTGTGGTGGTGGTATACGCCTCAGGGTTGGCAGCCGTATCGTAGCGGTAGATTTTATTGTGCCGGTGATGATGCGCATGGTGTCGTTTAATACTACATCAATCCTGTTTGTGTACGGGCTATTAATGCGTACTGGAGCGCATTACTCTGCCACTGAGTAGACAATCCCAATTGCTGCGCAGCCCCAAGTAGTGCCGCAGAGTTTATGGATAATATTGTTTCTTGTCATCATTTTGCTTGCAATCTTTGTCAGGTGCTCCTTGTAAGAGAGCATGCTGTCCAGTGTAGCTCGTAGATATTTGGGGTAGTTGTTATGGTTAAGGCGTTTCCCTTCAAAGATAACGTACAACTCTCCTCTTGCTGAGTGGTTGTGAAGGTGGAAGCATGATGCTTCAGCCTTGTTCAGGTCGGCTGCATTCTCCATCTACCTAGACTCTAGGTCCTAGAGTGTGCGTTTGGAAAGTCGGAAATGTAAAGACTGAAGAACAGTGGGACAAGGATTGAGTGCTATGGTAGCCATTGTTGAGCACCCCAGTGGAGCTCTTTCTTTCTCCAGTAAAACTTTAATTGCTCTTGCAGCAAGCATGTTATCGATTAGTCTGATAGTACTGCTGCATGGAATTATTTACATTAGTTTGTACAACAGCTCTTATCACCAGATAGTATCATGGGCTGCGCCCAGGTCTATGAATGGAGTTGGTGGTTTCTGCTTTTTCTGATAGCCCGGATATATGTAGGTTCCTAGGGAAAGTGCTTGGTCAGGGAAGCTTGTGTTTGTATTAGGTCGGAATCCTGTTTGTTCGTCTGGGATTCATTCCAGTATTTTTGGGCTCAGTCTGTTATATAGGAATCCCTCGAGCAGCTTATACAGGGTGTTTCAAAAATTACCGGTATATTTGAAACGGCAATAAAAACTAAACGAGCAGCGATAGAAATACACCGTTTGTTGCAATATGCTTGGGACAACAGTACATTTTCAGGCAGACAAACTTTCGAAATTACAGTAGTTACAATTTTCAACAACAGATGGCGCTGCGCTCTGGGAAACTGTATAGTACGATATTTTCCACATATCCACCATGCGTAGCAATAATATGGCGTAGTCTCTGAATGAAATTACCCGAAACCTTTGACAACGTGTCTGGCGGAATGGCTTCACATGCAGATGAGATGTACTGCTTCAGCTGTTCAATTGTTTCTGGATTCTGGCGGTACACCTGGTCTTTCAAGTGTCCCCACAGAAAGAAGTCACAGGGGTTCATGTCTGGCGAATAGGGAGGCCAATCCACGCCACCTCCTGTATGTTTCGGATAGCCCAAAGCAATCACACGATGAGCGAAATATTCATTCAGGAAATTAAAGACGTCGGCCGTGCGATGTGGCCGGGCACCATCTTGCATACACCACGAGGTGTTCGCAGTGTCGTCTAAGGCAGTTTGTACCGCCACAAATTCACGAAGAATGTCCAGATAGCGTGATGCAGTAATCGTTTCGGATCTGAAAAATGGGCCAATGATTCCTTTGGAAGACATGGTGGCCCAGACCAGTACTTTTTGAGGATGCAGGGATGATGGGACTGCAACATGGGTGTTTTCGGTTCCCCATATGCGCCAGTTCTGTTTATTGACGAAGCCGTCCAGGTAAAAATAAGCTTCGACAGTAAACCAAATGCTGCCCACATGCATATCGCCGTCATCAATCCTGTGCACTATATCGTTAGCGAATGTCTCTCGTGCAGCAATGGTAGCGGCGCTGAGGGGTTGCCGCGTTTGAATTTTGTATGGATAGAGGTGTTAACTCTGGCGCATGAGACTATACGTGGACGTTGGCGTCATTTGGACCGCAGCTGCAACACGGCGAACGGAAACCCGAGGCCGCTGTTGGATCACCTGCTGCACTAGCTGCGCGTTGCCCTCTGTGGTTGCCGTACGCGGTCGCCCTACCTTTCCAGCACGTTCATCCGTCACGTTCCCAGTCCGTTGACATTTTTCAAACAGATCCTTTATTGTATCGCTTTTCGGTCCTTTGGTTACATTAAACCTCCGTTGAAAACTTCGTCTTGTTGCAACAACACTGTGTTCTAGGCGGTGGAACTCCAACACCAGAAAAATCCTCTGTTCTAAGGAATAAACCATGTTGGCCACAGCACACTTGCACGTTGTGAACAGCACACGCTTACAGCAGAAAGACGACGTACAGAATGGCGCACCCACAGACGGCGTTGTCTTCTATATCTTTCACATCACTTGCAGCGCCATCTGTTGTTGAAAATTATAACTACTGTAATTTCGAAAGTTTGTCCGCCTGAAAATGTACTGTTGTCCCAAGCATATTCGCTGCTCGTTTAGTTTTTATTGCTGTTTCAAATATACCGGTCATTTTTGAAACACCCTGTATATGACACTGAACAATGTGATTGGTCTATAGTACATTGGCTGGTCGCTTGGTTTTCCTGGCTTAAGCAGGGCGATGGTCCTTGAGTTCTTCATTTTCTGTGGTACGTTCCCTGTTGTCATTCCATTTGCATAAAACTCTGCCACGCGAATGTAGGTACAATTAAAAACAGTTACTAAAGTAGAATACAGAACAAAGGAAATCTTATGGGAATACACCCACTGCAAGGCATGTAATGTAAAGGCGGAAGTCGAATTCCATAGTTATAAAATTAACAAGAAGTTTACAAACGCAAAATCAGAATTAATTAGAGACTCATTATCAGGAAGTTGAAAAAGATACTACTACGGGAAAAGATGCATATTGAAGAGTGGAAGGTAGATAAGGGAACGAGCAACACAAGAACACCTCCAGTACTGATGAACACCATGACTGACATATTCTGTACTGACAACACGGTGTTTACTTGTTTCTGATTTTTGGCCGGCGAACAATAAAGCCAGGTTTCAGTGTTTTAGGAATTTTGTAGAATATATGAACTCGCATGCAAGACTTGCCAGTCAGTGTACATAGGACAAACACGCAGAAACTTCAAAACCAGATATTCAGAACAACTCAAAGCTTTAAAAAGCAACAGCTCCATTAACACATTTGCTGACCACCTTATAGCCAACAATCGCCACCCAACCACATTAGAAACAGACTTAAGAATACTAAAATCGAGCCACAGCCTATACAGCAAACTGACCATTGAAGAAAACTTCCATGTACAGAAGGCAATAGAAGGAAAACACGTCTTAAACGACTACACTACGCTCTGCAAGGGCACACTATTTAAACATTAAAGAAACTTTACAAATAAAAGCAGCACAGACAGATAAAGTCTAAACACACACACACACACACACACACACACACACACACACACACGAAAAATAGATACACTAAAATCGGCAAAGACACACCATTGACACACAAAAGGACTACCATATAAAAGCAACACACACAGCTAAGAAGCGCACAGAAAACAGACACACACACACACACACACACAAATGGTTCAAATGGCTCTGAGCACTATGGGACTCAACAGCTGAGGTCATTAGTCCCCTAGAACTTAGAAATAGTTAAACCTAACTAACCTAAGGACATCACAAACATCCATGCCCGAGGCAGGATTCGAACCTGCGACCGTAGCGGCCTTGCGGTTCCACACTGCAGCGCCTTTAACCGCACGGCCACTTCGGCCGGCTACACACACACACACACACACACACACACACACACACACACACACAAAGATAAAATGCAAACAAAATTCAGATTTGGTGCCTACCTCTCTGGTGAACAAATGAACACTGACTGGGCTGGAACACACAACAAACCACAATCACACTGTGTTTTGGTGAAGTGAAAATTGTTTTACTACGTTATTTGTGGAAAATACTTGTTATAGTTACGTGTGCATCATAACACCTCAGCATGATGCGGAGAATGGAAGCGCTTACCACACGAAAACGTAAGTAAAAAGTAATATAGGCACGAAAACATTGCGACAAACTAAATTACATGCTAGAGGATAGGTTAACTCCCAGCAAAAAAATTTCTCATCAACATCGTTCGGTTGCAGTTGACAAGCTACCTGTAGTAATTAACACACAAATGATGCAGAAAATTCATGCACACCAAATGAAAAGGCATAAACAAGAAGAAATGATCTATTGTTTGAACTAAAGATGCAAATAATTTTATAATCATTTAAGAAAAATTTTCACATTGCAAAATAAATAAAAACGTAAACCCGCTGATGATGGCACAGTGGTACCGAAACATGTTTGGGTACTGAGAAAAACGGTGTTTTGCATAACTGGCGGACCTCACATCCGTTAATGTTAGCGAATGGTTTGAAGAACATTTTGGACAATTCGAGCGAATTGTTTGGCCACCCTGATTGCCCGACATGAATCTCATCGATAATTTGTGGGAAATAGATAACACTTTCGCAATTATGGATGTCTATAGAGGGAGCACGGCTCAATATTTCTGGCTTCCAACGACTTGTTGAGTTCATGACTGGCGAGTTGCTGCACTGCGCCAGCAGAAAGGAGCTCCGCCACGAAGTTAGCAGGTATCACACGACTGTTCCACCCCAGTGTATTGTCTAATATGAGGTCACATGTCACTTAACGATGTCCGTTTCAGCTCTGTTACGAATACTTGATAATTTATTGTATGAGCCGAGTACTTTTGCTGGGAGTGGCAAATTATTCGATTTCTCAGAGAAAGGATATGATTCTCGGAAGTACGGCGGTGTACTGTTTTGTGTCAAAAGCAAAGAACGGCAGTCTCCTGGGAAGCACTCACATTTTCGTGGAAAGGTCGTGTTTCCTGGCGCTAATCCTTTGAAACAGGCAGGGTTCTACCTGCAGCCACAGCATCGCCCTGTGTGTACTTGAGAGTCAAATTCGGCTTTCTGTCTACACATCAGAAGTACTCGCCTAGTGTCGCTATTGTGGCCGCATGAGGAAGTTCGTTACTTTCCCGCTTTCCTTCCGATTTATACATGGTGGTTCATTGATCGTGACGGGGCAAACTATCTCACGAAATAAGTGTCAAATGAAAAAACTACAAAGAACGAAACTTGTCTTGCTTGAAGGGGGAAACCAGATGGCGCTATGGGTGGCCCGCCAGATGGCGCTGCCGTAGGTCAAACTGCGTTTTTTTAAAAATAGGAACCCCCATTTTTTATTACATATTCGTGTAGTACGTAAAGAAATATGAATGTTTTAGTTGGACCACTTTTTTCGCTTTGTGATAGATGGCGCTGTAATAGTCGCAAACATATGGCTCGGAACAGTTGGTAACAGGTAGGTTTTTTGAATTAAAATACAGAACGTAGGTACGTTTGAACATTTTATTTCGGTTGTTCCAATGTGATACATGTACCTTTGTGAACTTATCATTTCTGATAACGCATGCTGTTACAGCGTGATTACCTGTAAATACCACATTAATGCAATACATGCTCAAAAATGATGTCCGTCAACCTCAATGCATTTGGCAATACGTGTAACGACATTCCTCTCAACAGTGAGTAGTTGGCCTTCCGTAATGTTCGCACATGCATTGACAATGCGCTGACGCATGTTGTCAGGCGTTGTCGGTGGATCACGATAGCAAATATCCTTCAACTTTCCCCACAGAAAGAAATCCGGGGACGTCAGATCCGGTGAACGTGCGGGCCATGGTATGGTGCTTCGACGACCAATCCACCTGTCATGAAATATGCTATTCAATACCGCTTCAACCGCACGTGAGCTATGTGGCAGACATCCATCATGTTGGAAGTACATCGCCATTCTGTCATGCAGTGAAACATCTTGTAGTAACATCGGTAGAACATTACCTCGGAAATCTGCATACATTGCACCATTAAGATTGCCATCGATAAAATGGGGGCCAATCATCCTTCCTCCCATATTTCCGCAACATACATTAACCCGCTAAGGTCGCTGATGTTCCACTTGTCGCAACCATCTAAGACTTTCCGTTGCCCAATCCTGCATATTATGCCGGTTTACGTTACTGCTGTTGCTGAATGACGCTTCGTACCTAAATTGAACGCGTGCAAAGAAATCTGTCATCGTCCCGTAATTTCTCTTGTGCCCAGTGGCAGAACTGTATACGAGGTTCAAAGTCGTCGCCATGCAATTCCTGATGCATACAAATATGGTACGGGTGCAATCGATGTTGGTGTAGCATTCTCAACACCGACGTTTTTGAGATTCCCGATTTTCGCGCAATTTGTCTACTACTGATGTGCAGATTAGCCGCGACAGCAACTAAAACACCTACTTGGGCATCATCATTTGTTGCAGGTCGTGGTTGGCGTTTCACATGTGGCTGAACACCTCCTGTTTCCTTAAAGAACGTAAATAGCCGGCGAACGGTCCGGACACTTGGATGATGTCGTCCAGGATACTGAGCAGCATACATAGCACACGCCCATTGGGCATTTTGATCACAGTAGCCATATATCAACAGGATATCGACCTTTCCCTCAATTGGTAAACGGTGCATTTTAACACGGGTAATGTATCACGAAGCAAATATCGTCCGCACTGGCGGAATGTTAAGTGATACCACGTACTTATACGTTTGTGACTATTACAGCGCTATCTATCACAAAGCGAAAAAAGTGGCCCAACTAAAACATTCATATTTGTTTACGTTCTACACGAATATGTAATAAAAATGGGGATTCCTATTTTAAAAAACGCAGTTGATATCCGTTTGACCTATGGCAGCGCCATCTAGCGGACCAACCATAGCGCCATCTGGTTTCCCCCTTCAAGCTAGACGAGTTTGGTTTTTTGTAGTTTTTTCGGTTGATGCTTACTTCGTGAGATATTTGGCCCGGTCACTATCAATGGACCACCCTGTAGACGGATCAGACAACGTACGACTAGAGCCACCGAACGTGGCGTGAATGATGCTAACCAATGGAAAGACATTGTACAGTCCCTGTAACAACGTAATTAATGGTAACAGGAGTTTTTGTATGGCTTGGGTAGGTAGCAATCCCCTGTTTTTAAGCAGGTATGGGATATTCTCTTTCTTCATATTGCCAGCAGCATTCAGTCATCCCTCCAAGTGGAATTAGGGGATTGTGGGCGGTTCAGGAGAGGGAACTTGGATTTGGTATTCCATTCGCTTCCCGGCTCTCATCCTGACTTGTGCCCACTTGCTTTATCTGGAGACTGTAAGTGTCGCTCAGGCTTCAGCGCAATCCATTTTCTAAGCGCCTTGCACTTAGTTAATTCTGTCGAGCATCTTGCATGCTCATTTTTCCTTGTTTGATATTTGTAACCCATCTCCTCCTTGCATTTGCGAATTGCCCAGAAGTGGAAGTCTCCCAACAAAAAACGCTGATCCCACAGTGCTTAGCATTACGTCTGCTTTAGTTTACGGCATTTCAAGAACATTGCTCTGCGCTATTTTGTTATCTCTTATTCACTTGGCTCGAGCAAATATTCACAGCCTGGTCTTTCTTTTCGAGATGCTAAAATTCCTGTAACTTCTCCGTGGTTAGGAGACGCTAAAATAATAAACATAACAAGCAGTGGAGGCCAAGCATTGTATTCAAGTATATGAGAAAAGGAGAGGTGTTAAAGAGTGAACAGCGCTAGCATGTTTTATAGCAAGACTAATTTGCTTGTAAGCTGTTGATGCCTCTTTCGACATCTACCCGCTTTGTTATTGCGCCATTATTCATGTTTATAGTGTCAGGCGACCAATGACGGAACATCTGCATATTTCCCGCTTAATTTTCGCATGCAATTAAGCCTAGCTAATTATCTGTTTTGTATCACCGGTGATAATTCCGCTCAATTTAACTCATTTGCATGACAAGTGTTCCACTTGGCTTTGCGAAGACCTTCCCATGAACTAACCAGCTAATTTCCATTGCACATCTTTTACCAGGATAAACTGAGAAACAAACACGTAATTTTCAGTTGGTGAAGGAGAATTGCACTATTAGTTAGTAATGGTTCATGTTATGTAATTAACTACTGTAGGATACTCGTTTTCTGGAATCAACATAGCCTACATATAAGGACACTGCGGCTTGTATGCTCTAATGTTACACCATCACATTGAGAGGAACGGTCCATGATTACATCCCAGGCAGGTTATTCTTAATTCGCAATAACTGTGAGGAACGCGGAATTCTATGAAAGGTTTATTGCATTTACCTGCAATATTTACCTTCACTGCATTTCGATAGTTGATATTCGTCTTCTCATAGGCATCTTGCTTTTCTATATAATGTTACCCTCAGGTCTGTTGGTGGTGGTTCAATATTTTTAAACGTACCGGTTTGAGCGGTGTGTTTGCTAAGTAAACGACACTGTTCCATCATATTTAGTGTTAGCCCGCCCGTTGATCCACAGGGCTTTTGTCTTCTTCGTGATACTTTTGTTTTCCTGGATGGCTTTCATAACATACGAGGGCGTGCTGAAAAGTAGTGCCTCCGAATTTTTGTGTGGAAACTCTTAAAGCATTTTCATTAACATTGTTAATTTTTTCTTCATGTGTACACATTTATTTCTCAACATACTCAACTGACAACGAACACGTTCCTCCGAACGAGAGACCAGTTCACTGATGGCGTCACTATGGAAGCCTTGATTTTGTTTCACGGAACCGTAACCTCAACTCCGTTTGCACCGCTTCATCACTATCAAACTGAAGTCCACGAAGGTGTTGTTTGAATTCGGAAAGCAGATGAAAATCGGTGGGGCCATGTCGAGACTGCATGAGGATGGCAGCGAATCCAAGGCTCCGGATTGCTGCGGATGTCACAGCGTCCGTGTGTGGTCCGCCTGACATAGTCATGCTGAAGTAGAGGGTGCTGCGTGTGTGGACGAAGTCTTCAGTTACGTGCCTTCAGTTTCCTGAGGAATTACAGCACGCTGTTTCTCACGCACCGACGTGGTTACGTTACATTCCGTCATGTTATACGTTTCACTTCGGAGTACTGTAGCGGCAGAGGGTTGCACCTTGTGTCAGCGAAGCGAGAAAGTCGACAATCTGTGCGACATGTGATACCTGAACTGATATTGAGAAGAGAAGAGAAAATTCGGAGCCACTACTTTACAGAAGGTCCTCGTCCATTATTAGTGGATTAGTTCTCTTGATAAATCCTGGGATCTTCATATCGTAGACCAAGCTTCTACAATACGTTAAAGTCAAAATGCTTTTTTCTCTGATGGTCTACATGTAATGTGAAAGCAATGTGGTACTTCTCTTCCTCATAGCTTTGAGTCCTCAGACATTCTGAACTTTCTCCTCTAAGACTGTCGCCTAGTCGCGGCAAACAAAGTTTATGTACTCTACGGTGAACCAGAAAGCTGTGCTGGAGAAAGCTTCAGTTCCTGGCAGGGCCACCCTAGCCAGACAGTCTTAGGGGCAGGAGTCAGAAGATGAGCAGTCAACATTGTAGGGTTGCGGGGCAGAGGCGGGGTGGGGAAGGCTCTTCGGTGTGCAGAAATCGGGTCACGAAATCGACTCTCCTGGTGCGGGTAACCTGAATGAAAATCAGAAAGGACACCCTACAGGTCACTGAGCAGAAGTTCCCAAACTGGGGGGCGCGCCCCCCTGGGGGGCGTGATGATGTTGCAAGGTGGGCGCGGGTAGAGTTGGTGGTATAAACCTAATATTTCTTTTTAATATCGATATTTTAATAAAAATGAATGTGCAGGTATTAATGATAGATTATGGTGCTAAATGCAATCGTTTGGCGTCCCACTTCCCGCAATAATATCTCGATAACCTATCCTAGAACATACAGCTATTGAAGATCACGTTTAGAATGTCACGTTTAGAATGTCACACACAGAAACTCTCAAAATTACGAAGGCTATATGCGTTAATTCTAATATATCAGATTTGTAAACAACTTACTTCTGACAATTGGAAAACAGAAAAGTCAGGTATTAATTATTCCGTACATTTGTACACATGAACTGAACGTAATCGTGCTATAACTTTTAGCCGTAGTAGGCTATGTCCATCAGAGTAATAATGACTTATACTGCGTAACTGCAAAAGTGCCGTTTTATTAGCTGGTCAACCCGCGGATCCCCATGTGATGCGATTACGGTGACTTTATCAGACTGTATACGCTTCAAATGAACTGGCGGGTTCGTGATTTGGACGCCAGGGTTATACCCTTTGTCACCAGAAAAATGTGCAAAACGTGAATGCGAAACTGGTACAAGTGTTCGTTCTGAGCAGAGTACTTCATACAGAAGTACGGTGGCTCTCAAAAGGAAATATGCTAGGAAGATTATTTGAACTTCGAGACGAACTGATGCAGTTTTTGGAAAATGACAAACAAACTGAATTGTATGTGGAATTTAGAAAGCCAGGTGTTCGTGTTGCATTGGCTTATCTGTCAGATATTTTCGAATCTTTAAACACATTGAATTTGAAATTACAAGGTGGAGAGTGAAACACAATTTTTTATCGGGATACCATCAAAGCGTTTACTGATAAGTTGCAACTATTGAAACGTAAAATTTTAGCCTGCAATTATTCCTGCTTTACCAGATTGTTTGGAATTCTGGAAGAAGCCCGATTTCAAAACGATTTTAAGGATACT
Organism: Schistocerca nitens; assembly: GCF_023898315.1. Lineage (NCBI taxonomy): Eukaryota > Metazoa > Arthropoda > Insecta > Orthoptera > Acrididae > Schistocerca > Schistocerca nitens. The sequence goes on from NC_064620.1 coordinate 13,217,661, forward strand.
GATACTAATAGTAAAACATCAAACCATTTGCAGCACCTCACTGATGAATTAGAACGATACTTCCTAAACAGTTGTGATGATAAAATTTATTATAGGTTAGCGACGGATCCATTTCACGTTGACGTGGATGTGTTGCCAGACAGACTACAAGAGGAAGTCATGTTGTTGTTGTTGTGGTCTTCAGTCCTGAGACTGGTTTGATGCAGCTCTCCATGCTACTCTGTCCTGTGCAAGCTTCTTCATCTCCCAGTACCTACTGCAACCTACATCCTTCTGAATCTGCTTACTGTATTCATCTCTTGGTCTCCCTCTACGATTTTTACCCTCCACGCTGCCCTCCAATACTAAATTGGTGATGCCTTGATGGCTCAAAATATGTCCTACCAACCGATCCCTTCTTCTAGTCAAGTTGTGCCACAAACTTCTCTTCTTCCCAATCCTATTCAATACCTCCTCATTAGTTACGTGATCTACCCACCTTATCTTCAGCATTCTTCTGTAGCACCACATTTCAAAAGCTTCTATTCTCTTCTTGTCCATACTAGTTATCGTCCATGTTTCACTTCCATACATGGCTACACTCCATACAAATACTTTCAGAAATGACTTCCTGACACTTAAATCTATACTCGATGTTAACAAATTTCTCTTCTTCAGAAACGATTTCCTTGCCATTGCCAGTCTACATTTTATATCCTCTCTACTTCGACCATCATCAGTTATTTTACTCTCTAAATAGCAAAACTCCTTTACTACTTTAAGTGTCTCATTTCCTAATCTAATTCCCTCAGCATCACCCGATTTAATTTGACTACATTCCATTATCCTCGTTTTGCTTTTGTTGATGTTCATCTTATATCCTCCTTTGAAGACACTGCCCATTCCGTTCAACTGCTCTTCCAAGTCCTTTGCTGTCTCTGACAGAATTACAATGTCATCGGCGAACCTCAAAGTTTTTACTTCTTCTCCATGAATTTTAATACCTACTCCGAATTTTTCTTTTGTTTCCTTTACTTCTTGGTCAATATACAGATTGAATAACATCGGGGGGAGGCTACAACCCTGTCTCACTTCTTTCCCAACCACTGCTTCACTTTCATGTCCCTCGACTCTTATAACTGCCATCTGGTTTCTGTACAAATTGTAAATAGTCTTTCGCTCCCTGTACTTTACCCCTGCCACCTTTAGAATGTGAAAGAGAGTATTCCAGTCAACATTGTCAAAAGCTTACTCTAAGTCTACAAATGCTAGAAACGTAGGTTTGCCTTTTCTTAATCTTTCTTCTAAGATAAGTCGTAAGGTTAGTATTGCCTCACGTGTTCCAACATTTCTACGGAATCCAAACTGATCTTCCCCGAGGTCCGCTTCTACCAGTTTTTCCATTCGTCTGTAAAGAATTCGCGTTAGTATTTTGCAGCTGTGACTTATTAAACTGATAGTTCGGTAATTTTCACATCTGTCAACACCTGCTTTCTTTGGGATTGGAATTATTATATTCTTCTTGAAGTCTGTGGGTATTTCGCCTGTCTCATACATCTTGCTCACCAGATGGTAGAGTTTCGTCATGACTGGCTCTCCCAAGGCCGTCAGTAGTTCTAATGGAATGTTGTCTACTCCCGGGGCCTTGTTTCGACTCAGGTCTTTCAGTGCTCTGTCAAACTCTTCACGCTGTATCGTACCTCCCATTTCATCTTCATCTACATCCTCTTCCATTTCCATAATATTGTCCTCAAGTACATCACCCTTGTATATACTCCTTCCACCTTTCTGCCTTCCCTTCTTTGCTTAGAACTGGGTTGGCATCTGAGCTCTTGATATTCATACAAGTGGTTCTCTTCTCTCCAAAGGTCTCTTTAATTTTCCTGTAGGCAGTATCTATCTTACCCCTAGTGAGACAAGCCTCTACATCCTTACATTTGTCCTCTAGCCATCCCTGCTTAGCCATTTTGCACTTTCTGTCGATCTCATTTTTGAGACGTTTGTATTCCCTTTTGCCTGCTTCATTTACTGCATTTTTATATTTTCTCCTTTCATCAATTAAATTCAATATTTCTTCTGTTACCCAAGGATTTCTATTAGCTCTCGTCTTTTTACCTACTTGATCGTCCGCTGCTTTCACTACTTCATCCCTCAGAGCTACCCATTCTTCTTCTACTGTGCCGGCCGCTGTTGGCCGAGCGGTTCTGGCGCTACAGTCTGGAACCGCGCGACTGCTACGGTCGCAGGTTCGAATCCTGCCTCGGACATGAATGTGTGTGTTGTCCTTAGGTTAGTTAGGTTTAAGTAGTTCTAAGTTCTCGGGGACTTATGACCTCAGCAGTTTAGTCCCATAGTGCTCAGAGCCATTTGAACCATTTTTTCTTCTACTGTATTTCTTTCCCCCATTCCTGTCAATTGTTCCCTGATGCTCTCCCTGAAACTCTCTACAACCTCTCGTTCTTTCAGTTTATCCAGGTCCCATTTCCTTAAATTCCCACCTTTTTGCAGTTTCTTCAGTTTCAATCTGCAGTTCATAACCACGAGATTGTGGTCAGAATCCATATCTGCCCCTGGAAATATCTTACAATTTAAAACCTGGTTCCTAAATCCTTGTCTTACCATTATATAATCTATCTGATACCTTTTAGTACCTCCAGGATTTTTGCAGGTATACAACCTTCTTTTATGATTCTTGAACCAAGTGTTAGCTATGATTAAGCCATGCTCTGTGCAAAATTCTACAAGGCGGCTTCCTCTTTCATTTCTTCCCCCCAATCCATATTCACCTACTATGTTTCCTTCTCTCCCTTTTCCTATTGACGAATTCCAGTCACCCATGACTATTAAATTTTCGTCTCCCTTCACTACCTGAATAATTTCTTTTATCTGGTCATACATTTCATCAATTTCTTCATCATCTGCAGAGCTAGTTGGCATATAAACTTGTACTACAACCTCTCGTTCTTTCAGTTTATCCAGGTCTCATTTCCTTAAATTCCCACCTTTTTGCAGTGGGCTTCGTGTCTATCTTGGCCACAATAATGCGTTCACTATGCTGTTTGTAGTAGCTAACCCGCACTCCTATTTTTTTATTCATTGTTAAACCTACTCCTGCATTACCCTTAGAAATTAAAAATGATTCTGCAGCGAAGTGTGACTTTGAGAAGATGGATAAGCCTTTATTTTGGGTGAAATATCTCACGGTGTATCCCAGCACAGCAGAACAAGCACTGGAACTGTATTTACCATTTTCAAGCACTTATTTGTGCGAAAGAGCATTTTCAGCGGTAGTGGCGATAAAAAATAAGCTTAGAAGTAAACAGTATTGCCAATGATTTACGTTGTGCAGTTTCTACTGTTCAGCCAAGAATTCAAAATCTTGTAAAAAATATGCAAGCTCATCTTTCACATTGATTTATTTGTTTGTTTCTTGCCATATGTGTGTGGAAATAATATCTTATAATAAATGCGTCACATTATAAGAGAACTTATTTTCCTGCTAACTGTCCTTACATGTAGGTAATACTGTAAAATTATAAAAAACTATTTCGAAGAAACAATATAAAATAAACACAGTGAATCTGTTTTAAATATAAATGCTGCGTGTGATCCTTATGGATTCTGATGTTACGTGTGGTATGTTGTTTCAACTAATAATAGTATTTCTTCTGGATGGAGACACAGCGAAAGTTTATCCTAGTTATAGCAAGCGAAGAGTAGTCCTAAAATCGTATACTGGTGAAGAAATGGTGTGCAGCGAGGTAATGTAATCAAGGTAAGGCAGTTGTTTTATTCATATTTTTAAAGTTCTGTGTAGTCTGCAAAATTATTTCGTAAAACTTATTTTTTATTTTTGTCTGGTTCTGAGAACTGGGCGTTTGTCGCCGTTCGGTAACTGTCGTCGTTGACATAAATGCCAACCTATGCACAATGACAATTGGGAGCACTATAGGCGTACAAATCAGTGATGTTCGTTTACACCGTGACTGAGTGACTATTTTTGATAGTGAGTGGAAGTAATAAGCTACACTCAACTCAAAATAATGGCCCGCATCCACTAATCTGCAAAGGTCGCAAATATTTTTCCTTGTTTACCAAGGACTTTCTTTACTTTCGGAGTGGCTTATAATCCCTAGACTAGACTGATGACGTAATGTCTGCGACGAGATACATTAACAGCCCACCATGTTACATGACGTCACCGTCACAAATTTTTCAATAGTTTCTTGATAATTAATAAAAATCTCTATATTTTTGAGGGGGGCACGGGACTTTTCTTTTCGGCAGAAGGGGGGCGTGACAAACAAAAGTTTGGGAACCTCTGTCATAGAGAGTGTGCCCATAACCATAGTAACGGCAACCATCGAAGAGAGACAACACCAAAGGAAAACAGGGCTGCAGGGATGGGTAAGGGTGGCTTCCCTGCCGACAGGCCGGTATCCTGTAATGGGGGATTTATTACTCAGAATCTCCACAAAAAATCAAGTCGGGGGAATACATTTAAGACGTCGGTGAGGTACACCAGGAGCAAACGACTTGGACTACACAGAGTGTTCAAACTAGCTACTTGGAATGTCCTAAAGAACCAGAATTAGAAAATGAACTAAATTCATAAAATATTGACTGATCTGCCATAACAAAACCCAAAAAGGAATTAAGAGGTGCTGCAACAATAAACAAGTGTGATGATTACAGTATTCTCAAAAGGCAAAAGCATGTCCTGCTGGTGCTGTTCTGTGGATGAAGACATTAACGAACAAAATACACTCTTGCACCATTAGTGAACGGATAATCGTAGTCAAAATAAAGATACCAAGAGGCTGTCTATCGGTAATCAGAGTATATGCCACAGAGCAGGTACAGGATGATGACTCTGAAGAATTATATGACGTTTGGAAGAGAACCCCATGTAAGATTAACGAAAATGATTATCTGATGACAGCAAGAGATGTACAAGGAAGGGTAGGTAACAATCCCATGGCAAATATAGCTGGCTCTGAAGGGGAAAATGTAACAAACAATAATGGACGAATACTGAAGGCTTTCTCATTAAATAATGAGTTAAGAATAATAAACACTTTCTTCAGGCATAGACAGAGCCATAACTACGCCTGATCAGCTCCAGGGTGTGCCACATTCATAGACTACATGACAGCGAACAAGAGGATTGGTCTTTAGTGCAAGGCATAAAAGTATACGAGGCCCACACGTCTCTTAAGACCTTTTCCTTTCTGTTCCAAAAATGAAACTACTTTAAGTACGTTAGTTTAAATTTAAAGGTGTGTAACTATAATGGAGTGGAATAATATAAATGAAGCACTAATCAAAGCAGCATCAAAAGCACTTAGCACAAGAAAGAAAAGGTTTATCAAAAGGGCTCCGTGGTGCTGTGCTGATGAAATACATAGTCTAATTCAGGGTCAGAAACGTGGAATAATAGAAAGGAAGCACTAATTGGAGCAGCAACAGAAGCACTTGAGACAAGAAAGTTTTCTCGAAAGGGGTCTCTGACACTGTGATGATGAAATACTCGTACACAGTCTAATTGAGGATCAGGAACATTCTTACTTAAAATGTTAAATTTCCCAGGTGCTGGAGACCTGAGACTGTATTATCAAAGAAAACAAGTTATAGTGAAAAAGAAAATCATGTAATTTAAAAAAAATAGTTGGGAAATAGATATAATTCAGATATTCAGCATGATGTAAGAGGAAGACAAGACAAAGATAAAAAATAAGGAAACATTTAAACAAGGAAGATAAGGAGAATCTAGAAATAACACAGTATCTGAAGCTAATTGGTTTCTGCGCTGTAAAATACTCTAGGCAGATGCGCAAGATATGTAGTTCTGGCTGAAGCAGATAGGACTGTGAATTTAATAACGCTGGAGGAAATACCGGATGCAATAACGTCTAGCAAGAAGAGGAAGACTCCAGGACGTGATAAAATATAGAATTGATAAAATACACACAAAATATTGTAAAAATGAGAATATTCGATTTTATGAATGTTTGCTGGCAAAGTGGTTATATACCCAAATAGTGGAATATAGCTCAGATATGTCCACTTTATAAGAAAGAGAATACCCGAAACTTCAGAGATAACACCATTCTAAGTGCTTGTTATAAATTATACACTAGGATTTTAACAAAACGACTATCGCCTATAGCTGAAAACATATTATGAGATGCGTAACGTGACTTCTACAAAGGACAACCATGCTCAGACTGTATCCTCACTGTGACACAACAAACGATAGACACTGTGAATCCAGTTTACCAACTTTTCTCGCCTTCATTGATTATGGAAATGAAGTTAATCAAAGCAAACTGTGGGAAGTTTTAAGAAATGGAGGGATCCAATCTCATCTTATAAGAACTGCGCACGGTTTATTTATGAACAGCACACTGCAAATAAATATAGAGAGCAGCAGACAAATTATAGCTGAAATAAACCAAGGAGTTAGACACGTGTTCCGTTTCACCGCATCTCTTCAATAGATTTATCGACGATATAACCAGAAATTGGGTACATACAATAAAACAAATTAACAGTATAGATTGTATTGCACTGCTTTTTGCTGACGACCAAGTAAACGGTAGAATCAAAATTACCTACAAGAAGCTGTTTTCAATTTACGTAAATCTACCAGAGAATAACGGAGACCTTCAATAAGCAATCCAACACGTTTTCCCCTCAACTAATGTAGGTTGAAAAAATGCAGAATTCCCGCTTGAGCCCCTACATTTTGATGAAGTTCTCGCACCTGTCGGTTCTGTACACAGCCTTCTAAATGGCGTCTGCAACGGAGGAACGTTTCGAGCAGAGAGCCGTCACTGAGTTCCTCTTCATGCAAAACCAGAGCATCGCAGATATTCATAGGCGCTTGCAGAACGTCTAAGCAGGTCTGGCAGTGAATAAAAGCACGGTGAGCCTTTGGGCGAGCCATCTCTCAAGATCGCAACTAGGTCGTGAAAATCTGTTTGATCTCCCGCGTGTCGGCCGGCCAAGCACAGCCTTGGCTTCTCTAATACTGGAACGGGCGGACACTCTTACTGGAGGTGATCGACGGATTACAAATTGGGACACTCAAAGGTGCATGCCCACTGCTTCCTTGTCGCTTAATGGAAGGCCATAAAGAGAATGAAGGACCATCTGTCCGGTGTTGCTTGCACGTTACAACGCTGATCGTGGCAACTGTTTGTTGAACATCGTCACAGGCGATGTAACAGGGTTTCATAACTTCCAACAGGAAGCAAAACGGCTATACATGGAGCGGCACCACGCCACGTGTCCTTTGAAAAACACGGTCAAAGCTGCACCCTCAGCCGGTAAAGTCATGGGACTTACAGTGCTACAACGATGAAAAATAATATTACGACGATGTCAAACCTTATTTTCACGATATAAAGAAGAATTGACGATATTAAAAATGTAATTATAATTTTATTATTTTAATTTTTGTGTCCAGTGAATCAAAGACTTTCTAGTGCACGGAATAAACTAGCATTGTTTGTACTACGAAACTATATATGATTGTTAAGTGAGAACTGAGTCTATGTAAGACATTTTGGTGAGGGCGGTAGAGAAAGAAAAGTTTCTTAATCGATGTATGTAATGTGAATGTATAAAGGCTATAAAAAGGAGAGAGAGAGAGAGAATCCTTGCGGACAATCACCATATTGTATAAGAAAAGGTAAATACAAGTTATTCGAAACAAATATCTCTATATCGTCTTGTGATTTCTAAAGACTGAGAATTGCGGTGTTTAATCTAACCCTGTCCTGAATAACAGCTAAGAACATTTATGTCATCATATATTTTCTTCCTTTGACCACGGTTGTGATTCGCATGTTACTTTCTGTTACGCGACGTGTTCTGTACGATGTCCTCTCTCATGGTGCAACGATCACGTGTATTTGTATATCCTCAGTAAATTGAAAGAATGTCTTCAGCGTGTTCGTCGCCATAAAAATGCAAACGAGCTTCTCCTTCTCCAAGACAACGCAAGTCTTCACTCAGCTCTGCACACCTAGAGGCACTCACAAAACTTCATTGGTCTGTTCTTCCTCATCCACCCTACAGCCCAGATTTCGCACCTTCCATCTGTTTGGCCTAACGACGGATGGACTCCATGGAAAACAGTACGTGGATCTACATCTACAAGCATACTCTGTAAATCACATTCATGTGCCTGGCACCTTCACAATGTATGATAGGGAGGTTACTTATACAGCAAAACATTGGATCCGACGTCGACCAGTTATGTGGTACAATGTGGGCATAAAGGCCCTCACAGTAAGGTGGCATACGGCCGTCATATTCAAAGGAGATTATGTTAAAAAGTAGCGATTTATAGCCAAAGGAGGGGGGAATAATATGGTGTTTTGGAATCTTGAACAAAACCAACCCATTTTAGACAAAAAATGTATTGCATTACTTTCTGAACGCCCCTCATATATACCGGAAAGGTAAACAGAACTTGGGTGTAGCCATTAAAACATTGTGGGAGTTAGTACACTGCTTTTTGCTGATAACGAAGTAATTGTCAGTCAGAATGAAAATGACCTACAAGAAGCTGGTTTCATTTTAACTAAAATAGCCATAGAATACGATCTGAACATCTGTATTGCGAATACACAATCAATGGCAGTCTTAGGACACTAGCTTGTGAGGTAACGGGCGAACTGTGGCGCCCTGAAACTATTCCAAGTTCAGAGTTGGCGTGGCCACGCTGGGGCCTCTTGGCAGGACTTGTTAACAAGTGCGTGATGCCACACAACCGCCGGACCACGTGGTCCATCGGCCGCATGGCTGGGAATTCCGTGGTGACGATGTGCCGGTGAAGGAGAGATGCAGCGGGTGCCAAAGATGGCGCATGTTGTGAAACCTTAATGGCAGACATTTCACAGTTCATATGGAAATTAATAGTAGCCAGATGAGTCAAGAGACCTTAAAAAAACCACGTACATTGCCATTATTTTCACGACGATTCTGATGGTGTAATCAGATTTTCAATATCTTTATTAGTTTAAAGTTTAGTATCTGACTAAATTATACAAATAACCAGCAACGAATTTCCAAAATCTAAACGGTTCATCCGATTTTGTCGAGCGACGTGTCTTTAGAAACATGTTAGTGTAAACCTAAATTGGTATAAATTACAGGAATGTAACTTGAAAAGTACATGAGCTATTGGAGGTCAAAGTGGCCGATTACTATCGATCGCGTCAGGCGACAAGTACTCGACAGTTACACGAAAAAACGGTAGCAGCATGGTTATAATTATATTTATTCATCTATGTCTTTGTTTATAGCTGATATACACTAATCATGACGAAATTAGTCAATTATTTACTGTGTTTTAGAAACCACCGATACTTTAAGGCTACTGGCTTCCTGCTGTTCTGTTCCTTTGCTGTATGTTTATTTAATTTGTTTATGTATTTAATAATGTATGTTAGAGCGTGTCTATGGTCCAGCAGTAGGAATAGTTATTTAATTTTAAGTTATTTAAATGTAAATCCAGTATTTCGAATGTGTTTCCAAATGTTTGTGAGTGTGCGTTGGCTTGGAGACATGGTGGGAGCACTGTTACCAGTCACAGCCCTCGATACTAAGGGAGGCGGCCACTGAAGTGAATGGAGGGGGACTTCTGAACAGGGCGGCGTGAGGGACAGTCGCACAGGAGCAGTTTTGCCCGTGGTAGCGGGAGATAGGAATATTTCGTAGTGCCGACTTGTGCTATTGTGTGATTTCCGTGGCTTCTACAGTGAAGACATAGTATGCGTTCAGAAGTGAATATCTTGCGAGCTATGTTGTTGTTCACAACTAATTACGTGAAGGAGGAATTTATTGTTTCCCTGTTATTCAACTTATATTTTATTTAATTGCTGGACGATCGACACCAATAAGTGTTTTACAGTAATAAAGGTACTTCTGCTATCGTACTCATCACTTAAAGCCTTTAAAATAGCACCTACAGAATTTATTTAATTGCTGTCTTTAATTTGTAAATGTCTATATTACGTTCAAAATTCGTAACTGCCGAGTGATAGGAACCTTCGGCCATTGGATTCATGTGTGTGTTCATAGTATATACTGTAGACTCAGCAGTATACGGCTTGTAATATGGCTACTATGTACCCAGCCCCTAGATAACGAAACCAGCCAAAACTATTAATATTTCAACTCTGTCTGAGGATACGTAGTTGAGGGCCACCATACCACTACCACTTTTAAATTTGAAAGCCCGCAAGCTCATGCAAGTTAAATTTGAAACTGATAAGCCGATCACAGAGTAAGTGAGTACATTGAAATATTTACGTATGGAAGACATAACGAAGTACAAAATAAGTTAGACCCAGTCAGCTGTTTCTGTGGAACTATACTTTGGAAAAGAATGTTCACAGAGATAGGCTACTGAGTTTTATAAGGGCGTGCTATACGGATGCAAAAACTGGACCCTTTAAAATAGAGATGAAAGGAGAATAGAAGCATTTGAAGTAAACTTCCTTAGATATGTGGTTGCATATAATTTATCGGATAAAAAGAGAAATGACTTCATTCGCGCTGAACGGAAGATTCAGAACGTAACTCATCGAATAAAAGAGTATCAGATATGATGGTGAGAATACAAAAATCGTATGCCAGATGCAAGGATCACTGAAACAATACAAACCAAGAGACATAAGATATTTAGGAAGATCAATGAACAGACGGCTTGATCAATGTGAATGAGATGGAACCGACATAAATGCCCTTCTTATGCGGATGACGAAGATGATCATGATAAAGATGACGAAGATTCTTAATTTCGTACCTAATAATACAACCGACGTAAAAAAATCAGTTTATACTTATGTCAACTGACCTGGGAAAGTGTTACAGTGGACGTGGATTCGGGAGGGTGATGTCTCGAATCCCGGCCATCAAGCTTCAGTCAATGACAGAATGGTTCCTCTGAAAAGTACACAGCCGATTTCCTTTCCTATTCTTTAGTAAACCCATATCACCAACGGTATTTCAAACTTTAATCGCCCTTTCTTCTAACATGAACTGTTTCTCTTATTATTTAGAAACAGCTGCACAAAAATGAGTACAAGTGTCAAACATTTCTGACTGATAACTTATATTAGTAAAGATATTAATAAATTATTTACGAATATGAATCAGATCTAAAAGAAAACGGCTACTTTTCCAAACGAAGACGATGAGACACTGTTAACAAGGCCATAAGGCAGGCATGTCTACCGTAGATATTGGATCCACCCCCACCCCCCACCCCCTCTCAGCTTTGCAGAAAAATATTTTGTCTGGACGTTTGACGGGACAGGAGAACAACTGGCAGCAACAGAGCCTTCCTGATATCCAGCGTAACAAAAGCCGGCGAGTAACGTACGAAAATCACCTGAAACTTACACGACATGGAGCAAGTCCCCTTCCGCCCACACCTTGCTTTCTTACACGTAACGAGAAAACCTTAGGCTGTTAATCTGCAGCCACTGTCATAAGGATTGCTTCGGTACTGCTCCGTATTACTATTTTTAATGTCGCTGGAAGAATTTCTAAGTCTGTCCACACTCTGCCCTAAAAGTTGTATCAGAAAGTATAACTGAAATTCTGTTATTATTGAAAGGTGTTACAGTTCCGTGATCTCTAGTTCTACAGCAGTTCCTTTCTATAGCTTTCGCAACACCAGAAGTAGGTTATGGATTACATACTAGCTATCGGCTTGTATCAAGATGTTGCACATCAATGTATACACCTGTGTTTTAATGTAGTATTAATGAGTTCTGTGATTCGACATACTACGGGGACCCTTACGTGAAGTATTTGACACCACACTTATACGTGTTATACGATAGACATTTCACAGTATAGCAGATGTTAAAACACATCTTTTGCTGCTATGTGTTGTATCAAATAGCATTCTATGTAAAATGTAACACACCCATTTAGTCAACTACAGCTCCCTGAAATACAATTAACTAGAATCTTTAACTGTTGGAAAAAAGTTATTATTATAATCATCAATTTTACGAAATTTACAGCAAAACTAATTATTTCAATTGTGTAACTATCAGACAACAGTCACGTAAAAATGTTAGTGCTAAAATTAGTTGTCATTAAATGGCAAATTAACTGTCAAAATTCGATTATTACAAAAAAACATGGAAATTTGTGTTTTGGGTAGATTTATGGCCAATTGATGTACTGAAAGTTACGTTCACTATCAATAGATTATGTCCCCATCCCAAATTAAATTAGTATAATTATAATTAAGTCTATAATTACGAGTTGTAGTTCTGTCATAAGCAAACTATTATTTCGCTCATTTGGTGGAAGCGAGATTATTGTATAAAATTTGAACCTCAAAATCTGTTTCCGCTTTACGTAAAGTACTCCAAAATAGGTTTGCATCAAAATTCCTGTAGCAGTAACGAGATATTAATTATTTTGTATCAAGTATTGCTAGTGACATTTCTCAAGCAGAATTTTGATACTAGATCTGAGAAGCAATTTTAGATATCACATTTTTTACGATCAGTCATTTATCATCTTCAAATTTGTAACTGCAATTTCTTATGAACCAGCCGAATTTAAGCGTAAGAATACTTTCAAAGAACTTGGATTGTTAAGAAACTATATGAGCAGCGAGCCTAAGAGCTCTGGAATGGCAGTAGAGTGGCAGTTGTTTTCAGTTAGTCTGTGCATTGTACAAATATTCTGTAACAATATAACCATAACACAAAATGCATACTAAATTATGCATAATTAATTATTTAATATATTTAACATCACCAACTTTCACATTGACTCCTTGGATCTTACAGTAAGGCAATTAATATTATGCACCCTAATTAACATTATATGGTGGCAAAACCAACAAAATAAGTACACCCCCGAAGCACTTCACTGAGCTTAACAAAGACTCGTAATCTAGGAGTATATTAATCGAACATTTGTAGCTAGAACCTGCTAAAAGGAGTGTGTTCGAGTGTCTGTTGTAAACAGCGGGTAAAAGAGAAGTGTCTGAGAACATGTCTAGAGTGTTATGTGAGGCGAGTGGAAACAAGAATTAAAATGAAAACACGTAAAGCCAATATCTGTCTTCCGTTCAGGCAACTGCGTGGTCCGCTACACGCAAGGTTCTTTGCATACCAGTCGGAACTTGACGCTAGCTCTTCGAAAAGTGAAGGCCGAAATACAGAACAGAGCTAATACGAGGATTGGAACTTTAACAGAGGCAACTATTTATTTACAGCTCTTGAAAAGAGATAAGTGTTTCAAAGTTTTACTGACCTTGAAAGTAGTCACCAGCATTGTGTATAACCCGCTGCTAGCGATGTGGAAGAAGTAGGATACTCTTAGCAGTGCCAGTTGTGTTGACAGTTCGAGCGGCGCGGTCTATTGCCCGATGAATTTGTATCACTTCCGAAGCGAATGCCGTGAAGTGTTTCCTGCAGTTTAGAAATCGAGTTGAACTCACGAGGGCTTAAGTCAGGGGAGTGCAGTAGGTGGTATAGCACTTAGCAGCCCCATTAGTCAAACAAATCAATAACAGCTTGCACTGTACGAGCTTGAGCATTGTCCTGCAAAATGATTGTCGGGTCCTGCAGAATTTGTCATCAGTTCTGTCTATAATCTGGTCGTAGGCCGTGTTCCAAAAATCAACAGCATAGAGACAAAAGTGCAGACACTTTCTACTGGTCCTGACCATCATTTTACAGGACAATGCTCAAGCATGTACAGAGAAAGCTGTTACCGATTTGTTTGACTGATGCGGCTGTTAAGTGCTATACCACCCACTGCCCTCCCCTGACTTAAGCCCTAGTAAGTTCAACTCAGTTTCTAAACTGAAGTAAACACTTCACGGCATTCGCTTCAGAACTGCTACAGCCGGAGTGGCCGTGCGGTTATAGGCGCTACAGTCTGGAACCGAGCGACCGCTACGGTCGCAGGTTCGAATCCTGCCTCGGGCATGGATGTGTGTGATGTCCTTAGGTTAGTTAGGTTTAATTAGTTCTAAGGCTCAGAGCCATTTTTTTGAACTGCTACAAATTCGTGGGGCAATAGACCATGTCGCTCGAACTGTCGACACGAGTGGCACTGCTAAGAGTATCCTTCGACTTCCACATCGCTAGCAGCGGGTTATACACAATGCTGGTGACTACTTTGAAGGTTAGTAAAACTTTGAAACCCGTATCTATTTTGTACGAGCTGTAAATAAACAGTTTCCACTATGAATGTTCCAACCCTCATAGTTTTCTTCCATCCTCAATTGAAATGATGAGCTACACAACTGGAGATTTTAGTGAACTTTCAGTGTACAGTGATCGACAGAAACAGCGAATCACCTAGAAAGAGAGGAGGAAACTAAATGAAATGTCACAGGTTGAGAGATAAGTGATGGTACTACAATGAGAAAAAGATAGTGACAAATTTTCAGGTAACTTCGCAATTTAAACCATTTATCGGCATGATGTTGCACCCCACTGGCACGGATGGATGCATTCATTTGATTCGGAAAGGTGTCGTAAAGCCTTTGAATCTTCTCCTGAGGCAAACTGTACGCAGCTCTTGTAAATGGTCACTGATGTGAATACTGGCGCTGAGACTGAGGTGATGTTCCAGCTGGTCGCTGGAGTGGAAATTAGCAGACAAGGGGGAGGTGTTTGTTACGCTGAGATTTACTCTACCTGACTCCCAAGGTGACTAAACCAAATTCAGTAATATGGTTGAAAATAATTTTGATTGTTGTTGTTGTGTATCGGTCCCAGTGCTTAGTCACTTGAGATCAGGGGTATGTAAGGTCCTTCGGATATTCGGTCTTGGCTAACACTCAGCGGTAGTGGAATGAGATTGTTATTTCTTATGTATCGGCATCGACGTTACACACAGAACATTGGCGAACTGAACTCGCGACTTGTGCGAGATATTTACGTCACCAAATGTCGTAATTAAATCGTTGATAATCGATGGTTTATCAGTTGCTATTTAAATATTAATGATAAGTTCAAATTAGTTCCAGCGACACCAAATTCCCTGTAGACTGGTTGTAATCTCAAATCTATCATCAGTCGTAACAGTGTCATTAATTCCTAACGTCAAAGAATTTCTATATAAGCGCCGAGCTCTTCAGTCAAATAATATCGCAGCACTTCATATCTATAAATAATATTGTAAAACGTGAATGATAAATGCGTGAATTGACACGATATGCGGGTTTATTACACAGTATCAGTCACTTCCTAACAGAGCCGTGAGGAAGAAGTTTTCCCAGATGTTCGGGGTAATTATAAATTATATGCTTCGTACCTATCGCCAAGTTCCATAGTCCATTAGTTATTACGAATGGAACTGTCTATCTGTGTTCACTTCCTAAATAGTGTTAACTTCAGGTTATCTAATTAAAAGTCACTTCTGCCTCATATATGCAAGTCCTCTATCTGAATTCTAAATAACGTAATATTTGAAGTCAAAGTATCGTTTCACTGCGTCATAGTAGATCGCAATAATCAATTCTGAAAAAACAATCTAATTGCGCCTACATATACGAGCATTCAAAAGTATGAACTGCTTCGGCTAACTCTCGTAACGTAGTGACAATGGACTGAATTATCCTTAGCCATTACTCACGAATCTCAAAGAGTACTCACACAGAGAATTCTTTGGAAACGTCGGTTCTACTTTGCGAATTTTAATTATAATGATTTTGCGATTTACTATGATTTTGAATTTTGAGTTTGATTTTACTGGAATCCTTTCTTTCTTTCGTATGTTAATAAATTACTAAGTATTAGATTCCTAATTCAATTACAGGTTAATATCCAAATAACAGTGTTAACAGGAAATTTGTTTGCTTGTTCATTTTTCATGGAATTTGGAACTTGTTTTGGGGAAATCTTTGGGAATTTTGGAGCTAATTTTTGATTTTCATTTCTCGTCCGAGGAAGTAGCATTAGAGTTACCAAACACTTTTTACATTACCTTTGGCGTGCATCGGACAAACGGCCACACAACGTTTGTTAAGTGTCGCGAGCACCGCAGACCACAACTCTCATACTTAACGAATATATGTTGGCCTCAGAGATAGTTCTGCTCTTCCATTCTCGAGATACTCACTTTAATGTCTTGTGGAGAAAAAAACAAACACTGTAGTTTTCGAAATGAACAGTTCGTTGTAAATAAGAAAACGGATCTAACATGATAACTGAAATATAATTGAGAGGCGTATTGTCCTCCAAGAAAGCACGTGTTACATCTGCGAGGGATTGCTATTGCAATAGTACTTGGTACCTGTTGTTGAAACATTGCGAGGGATTGCTGTTACAATAGTACTCGGCACCTGTTGTTGAAACATTGCGAGGGATTGCTGTTACAATAGTACTCGGCACCTGTTGTTGAAACATTGCGAGGGATTGCTATTACAATAGTACTCGGCACCTGTTGTTGAAACATTGCAAGGGATTGCTGTTACAATAGTACTCGGCACCTGTTGTTGAAACATTGCGAGGGATTGCTATTACAACAGTACTTGGCACCTGTCGTTGAAACCGAGACCACACGAATGACAGACTATCAGCCTGCAGTCTTCCCTTCCGCGCCATGTGATGGCACATCCACCTCTCATCTTCATATTATTCTTCACTGTGAGTCAGGTCCTATTACTTAGATAAATTTGATGTACTTTCGCCACTTCTAGAACAATGCCTCTATACTGGAAGCACACAGAATTTGGATATATAGTTAATTTTGCACGGCCACACGGGTCTTTTAATAATGAAACTACAATTTCACTCACGCGCCCACAATCTCAAGCATGAACAATGAATTTGGTTTGTTTTATACGCACTAGACTAGTCGACCATCTAATGCGCTCTACTTTTAAAGACATCGGAAATTCACACCAGCGCCGAGCTACGTGTGAGGTCACTTATCCACGTAAATGAGTCAGCACCTTGACTGCGGTACACGGTTCTACTGTTATCCTAAGGTTTGCCATAGTGTAATGAAACTTTGTGCCACACAGTCAAAGTCACTTCCTCGCGTGCACTTTTACTGGTGTGCATTAATAGCGGAATAACCTGTCGCTGCTCAACTGCTATTGCAGACACTCGGAGCAGTGTCTGGAGTGCTTTTGTACGTTGAAAGTACTTATCGACAGCATGAGCTGAATATTTCGGTGCGATCAGATACGGCCCTGACCTCAACGATGGGCGATAAGCGACTCCGTGGATTTATCGTGTCAACCCCTAAGCTAGCATCCCTCCACCGTACCTATACCTCTGCGCCGACGAGTAGTCAAGTAGACATCCAATTTAGAAACTAAATGAAAGAATATGAAATGTAAGAGAGAAAATCGTTTTCTCAAGCACTGTTGTCAGTTACCTTCTTTAGATAACTATTAAATTACATTTTAATTAAGCTGAGGGACTAAGAGTAATTGGTGCTATTTCGTCTCAATTATGATAAACGGCCAGGCGCTGTGGTCGAGCGGTTCTAGGCGCTTCAGTCCGGAACCGCGCTGCTGCTACGGTCGCAGGTTCGAATCCTGCCTCGGGCATGGATGTGTGTGACGTCCTTAGGATAGTTACGTCTAAGTAGTTCAAAGTCTAGGGGACTGATGACCTTAGTTGTTAAGGCCCATAGTGCTTAGAGCCATTTGAATTTGATGATGATAAACAATAATGTCGCGCATCAAGGTCATACGGGGGTTCCCCGCAAAAATATCAATCCCGCGCGCTTTCTTGCTACCAGAAAGGAATGTCTATCCTTGATTTGTTCTAGAAGTTGCAAGAAGCATTTTACTTTGGTTCAAATGGCTCTGAGCACTTTGGGACTTAACTTCTGAGGTCATCAGGCCCCTAGAACTTATAACTACTCAAACCTAACTAACCTAAGGACATCACACACATCCATGTCCGAGACAGGATTCAAACCTGCGACCGTAGCGATCTCGCGGTTCCAGACTGTAGCGCGTAGAACCGCTCGGCCACCCCGGCCGGCCTTTTCACTTTCCCCTGCACTTGGCACATCCTAATACTTCGAGCTGTCAAAACTGAAATCTAGCAGCTGAAGCTGGCTTAACAGTCTCTGTTAAGATATTCATGTATGGAGTAGAAGGAGTTGCCTATCAAAGAGTCTTTCAAACCGTGCTTTATCTGAAACCATGTTTTTAATGGTTGCTGGCAATTTATTGGAAATGTGTGTTCCTGACTATTGGACCCCTTTTCGGACCAAGGTAAGTGATTTTAGGTCTTTATCTAGATTGTTCTTATTCCCAGTATTGATACTATGTATTGAACTATTGATTGGAAACAGAGATGTATTACTTGCAACAAATTTCATTAAGGAATAAATATACTGCGAAGCAGTGGTTAGAATACAAAGTTCCTTAAACAGGTTTCTACGTGATGTTCTTGAATCTACACCACAAACGATTCTTATCACATGCTTTTTCACCCTAAAAACTTTTGCTCGGTTTCATGAGTTGCCCCAGAATATGATCCCATATGACATAACAGAATCAAAGCAAGCAAAGTCTACGTGACTCAGAGCCTTCTACACAGATCGTCCTGTCGTACACCTGCCCAATGCCATCGGAGTTATAAAATGACTTTTTTTATAATATGAACATTTGTATATTTGTTTGGAGAGAGAGGGAGAGAAAGAGAGAGAGAGAGAGAGAGAGATTGATTTTTTCATTGAGATTTTTACTTTAAGTCTTAACTGGTACCTGAATTTTTGGTTGTTGCCTCCTTGAATGATCAGCTTCTGCACCAGTTGCTGACGTATTACAATTTGGAGGAAGTTATTGTTCTTTAAGGTTTAAAATACGACTCTGTTAGTTACTTGGCCGTATAGCGGATAGCTTTGAGCCCAAGTTGTCGTAGCTTTTCATACCTAAGGGACCACTGTTGGAAGTAAATATTCAAATGGTTCAAATGGCTCTGACCACTATGGGACTTAACATCTGTGGTCCTCAGTCCCCTAGAGCTTAGAACTACTTAAACCTTACTAACCTAAGGACATCACACACATCCATGCCTGATGCAGGATTCGAACCCGCGACCGTAGCGGTCACGCGGTCCGAGACCGAAGCGCCTAGAACCGAATGGCCACAACGGCCGGCTGTAAGTAAATAAGATCAAACAGAAATCTGCTTTGCGTGAGAAAAGGAGATTGCTTAGCACACAAACTTCCTTCGAACTACACGTCCTGGTACATCAAAATTGGTCAGTGGAGTTCAGCACAATACTATTGTACAAGAACATACTCCAATTACTGTAATTAAGAAATTATGAGAGGTTATTACTTATTGAAAGAAAACTATAGAGAATGCATTTCATTTCCCGTATTTTAGTGAACTTTGTGCACTTACAGTTCTATCGACTGATAGACGGCAACGACAATGAAGTTCAGATCCTTTTCGAAAAACAAGATATTTCTATTCTTCACTTCCAGAAAATTTGTATACATAAATGTTTGGCAACTCTTACATATACTTTACTCGGTTTTATCACTAAAATATCAATTTTCATTAAATGTAACAAGACGTTCTGAGCGACGGCCTAACAACCCGTCCTCTTTCCACGAGATACAGATTACCAGCTCTCTTTTTTTTTAATACATCAATTGTCTTTTTTTTTTTAGAGTCCATACTCAAAGATTCACAAGTACTATCGTTGCGGGGACTGCGCGCTAAAGAGTTTGTTGCTGTCCAGCTGCGCTTCACTTCACTTCAAGTACTTTTTGAATGAAATTTACATTTACGGTATTTACATACATTACTGAGCTTCTCAGAATAAAATCAGACACAAATTAGTTTAAAAAAAAAAAAGGGGACAGTGAGGTTCAGATAACATTACGGAGTACTCTCGTTCACTTATGTTTGGACAATAAAGGAAATAAAACAAGTCACGTCGCCTTATGGGTGGCGTGATTTGTATTACTTTAATTATGGACGAAGCCCTTATGAGTTTACTATCATAAATATTATTTTTGAAGTTTTTAAAGGAAACTGAAAGTGAAAAATAGAGGTGGTACTTTTACACAGGGGGAACTTTTACGCAGTCCTACGTTACACGAGGACAGATATGGGGTTCTTGCTGCCCGGAAGACAATCTCAGATGACGTAAACAGTTCACAGTTCATAGAGTCACGTGTCCTGTGGAGAGTAGCGGCTGTTCCTGATGACGCGCGTGCTGTGAGCGGGGTCGACCATGCAGGCCGGTTGTTGCCAGCGGAGCAGTTGGAGGCTGTGAGTTGGTGGTCAGCCAAGAACGGGAGGCCTTCTTCAGACTGGCACACGAAAGAGTTGTTTGCGGACCTGACTAACCTTCAGCGCGGGGCGTGGCTGCTGTGTGGACACAAACCAGCCAGAGGAGAAATCAGTGTTTTTCCCGGACGAGCGGAGGGCGACTCCAGCGGATGCGCAGACCGGGGCTTCCAGACTGGAGAGGACTAACCGATTGCTTTAGTGACGCGCTGCTTTTATGGACGGTCAAGTGACGCGACATAGTGTACAGTAGAGAGTAGAGAGTACAGACTGTGCATTGGGTGTATCGGATGTTCGGTGATATTACACACGGAAGATCTGTGGGTATGGTGCAGCATGTTATGGTTGTTGTGTGGTGACACTCTGGGCGTGTTGATGTTTTCTCTTAAAGCTTCAGCCATACTGATTTTGTTATTTACGTGTCGCGAAAGTGGTTGATTTTGTACCTGCAGTTGTACAGAATGTGGTCTTGCAATTATTACCCAATGATTGTGACTGATCATGTTAATGACATTCTATACACATTTATCATGTTATTTTACCCTGTTGGAGTGACCACTCAGTATATGATGCTATCCACGCCCATTATATACCCTACCAGGTCTGGTAATAGCACTAAACAGGAACAACATTAATGCACTTTGGTCGCCGTTCCACTTGTCACACAGAACTGCAGCTCTAATCATTTGCATACCCGACGACTGTGTGTACGTGAACGAAATTACATTGACATCCGACGACGCCTTCTGCGTGCTCCACTTTGTATGTCAGGCAGTGTACTTTCCTTGCCACGTCACAAAACCACAGTGGCGCAAGTCTACATTCAGTCTCACTATGGGTAGCGGTCATAATATTTTGCCTTATCAGAGTGTATATTCCGTGATACACAGTCTGACGCAATGAGAAGCACTTCTGGTGGGTCATGCGAAGAGTGTCAACCATTAAGATCATTCTCGAGAAAGAAAAACAATTGGTTGCACACTATATGTCCCAAATCTTAAGAACGGCAGCTCCAGATGCGAATATAATTTTTGAGCATCATGGTGCAGTCACTACAGCGCTGATCTCGTATTTTAGAGAGGTGGGATTTAAATTCCTGCCCAGTAAACCAGTTACAAATTTTCTGGTTGTGTAGAACCTGATGTAACCCGTGGTCTAGGGGTAGCGTCTTTGATTATTAATCAAAACACCCTCGGTCGCGGGTTCGAATTTCTCCACCGCTTAAATCTTGATTAATAATCAGCATTGGCGGCCGAAGCCTTAAGTCACCCTCATTCTGCCAACGGCCTTGTCAAAGAGGGCGGACGAGCGGATAGAAGTTCTTCAGGGCACGCTCTTGTCCTAGGGGTGGGAAATTGCTCCTAAAGGCGGAATAATCAGCAGTGATCAACGGCAGGAGGATGCAGAAGGCAATGGAAACCACTGCATTAACGACACGTAACGTGTATCCACAGGACATGTGGCCTGTAGTTGAAAAAGTGTCATGATGATCACTCCATTGGCAAAAGATTGTGGAATGGTTCCCCATGTGGATCTCCGGGAGGGGACTGCATAGGGAGAGGTGCCCATGAGAAAATACTGAATAATGAACGAAAGGATAACGTTCTACGAGTCAGGAGGCGGAATGTCAGAAACTTCAATGTGGTAGGGAAAATAGAAAATCTGAAAAGATAAATGCAAAGGCTCAGTCTAGATACAGTAGGGGTCAGTGAAGTGAAATGGAAAGAAGACAAGGATTTCTGGTCAGATGAGTATAGGCTAATATCAACAGCAGCAGAAATGGACACAACGGTAGTTATGAACAGGGAGCTAGGGCAAAGAACAGTTACCATGACCAGTTCAGTGACAGGGTTGTTATTATCAGAATCTACAGCAAACCAACACCGACAACGACAATTCGGATATAATGCCACGTCGCAAGCTGAAGACGAAGACATAGAGAAACTATATGAGGAAATTGAAAGAGTAACACAGTACGTAAAGTGAGATGACAATCTAATAGTCATGGGGGAGCAGTTCTATGGGAAGGAACAGAAGAAAAGGCTACTGTTCAAGAATCACAAGAGGAAGCGGTATACTTGAAAAAGGCTGGGTGATACAGGAAGAGTTCAGTTCAATTACACCATGGGCAGACAGAGATTGAGAAATCAGATACTGGATTGTAAGACGTACCCAGGAGCAGATATAGATTCAGATCACAGTATGGTGGTGATGAAGAGTAGGCTGAAGTTTTAAGACATTAGCCAGGAAGAATCAATAAGGAAAGAAGTGGGATACGAAAGAACTAGAAATGACGAGATACGCTTGAAGTTCTCTAAGGCTACATATTCAGCAATAAGGAATAGCTCAGCAGAAAGTACAGTTGAAAAGGAATGGGCATCTCTAAAAAGGGCCATCACAAAAATTACAAAGCAAGACATAGGTACAAAGAAGGTAAACTGCAAAGAAACCAACGGGTAACAGAGGAAATAGATCAGTTAATCGATTAAAGGAAGAAGTACAAAAATGTTCTGGGAAACTTAGAAATACAGAAATGCAAATAGCTGAAGAATGAAATAAATAGGAAGAGCAGGGAAGCTAAGACGAAATGTCTTCTGCATGAAAAATGTGAAGATATCGAAAAAGAAATGATTGTCGGAAGGACAGACTCAGCATACAGGGAAGTCAAAACAACCTTTGGTGACATTGAAAGCAAGGTTGTTAACATTAAGAGTGCAGCGGTAATTCCACTGTTAAATGCAGAGGAGAGGGCATATAGGTGGAAAGTGTACACTGAATGCCTATATGAGGGGGAAGATTTGTCGAATGTGATATAAGAAGAGACAGAAGTCGATTTAGAAGAATAGGGGATCCAGTATTAGACTCAAGATTTAATAGAGCTTTGGAAGACTTTAGATCAAATAATGCAGAAGGGGTAGAAAACAATCCAGCACAATTTCTAAAATCATTGGGAGAAGTGGCAACAAAACGACTATTCACGTTGGTGTGTAGAATGTATGAGTCTGGGGACATACCATCTGACTTTCTGAAAATATCATCCACACTGCTCCGAAGACAGCAAGAGCAGACAAGTGCGAGAATCATCGCGCAATCAGCTTCACAGCTCACGTGTCCAAGTTGCTGACAAGAATAATATACAGAAGAATGGCAAAGAAAATTGGAGATCTGCTAGATGACGATCAGGGCAGTATGTGCAAGAGCAGAGAAGGAATAATAAGAGTGGACGACCAAGAAAGAAGTGCTCGGTTTAGAAAGGGTGTAAGTCAGGGAGGTAGTCTTCCGCCGCTACTCTTCAATCTGTATATCGAAGAAGCAGTGATGGAAATAAAAGAAAGGTTCAGGAGTGTAATTAAAATTCGAGGTGAAAGGATGTCAATGATACGATTCGCTGATGTCATTGCTACGCTGAGTAAAAGTCAAGAAGAATTGCATGATCTTCTGAATGGAATGAACAACACGGTGAATACAAAATGGTTCAAATGGCTCTGAGCACTATGGGACTCAACTGCTGAGGTCATTAGTCCCCTAGAACTTAGAACTAGTTAAACCTAACTAACCTAAGGACATCACACACATCCATGCCCGAGGCAGGATTCGAACCTGCGACCGTAGCGGTCTCGCGGCTCCAGACTGCAACGCCAGAACCGCGCGGCCACTTCGGCCGGCGGTGAATACAGAATATGGATTGAGAGTCAGTCAAAGAAAGACGAATATAATGAGAAGTAGCAGAAATGAGAACAGCAACAAACTTAACATCAGAATTGATGGTTACGAAGTAGATGAAGTTAAGGAATTCTGCTACCTAGGCACTAAAATAACCAATGACGGACGGAATAAGGAGTGTATCAAAAGCAAACTAGCAATTGCAGAAAGACCGATCTCGGCCAGGAGAAGTCAGCTAGTATCAAACAAAGGCCTTGATTTTCGGAATACATTTCTAAGAATTTACGTTTGGGGCCTAGTATGATAATAAAACATGGCCTGAGGGGAAGCCGGAACAGAAGAGAGTCGAAGGATTTGAGATATGGTGCTACGGACGAATGTTGAAAATTAGGTGGATTGATAAGGTAAGGAATGAGGAGGTTCTGCGCAGAACTGGAGAGGAAAGGAATATGTGGAAAACACTGATAAGGAGCCGGCCGCTGGTGGCCGAGCGGTTCTAGGCGCTTCAGTCTGGAACCGCACGACCGCTACGGTGGCAGGTTCGAATCTTGCCTCGGGCATGGATGTGTGTGATGTTCTTAGGTTAGTTAGGTTTAAGCAGTTCTAAGTTCTAGGGGACTGATGACCTCAGATGTTAAGTCCAATAGTGCTCAGAGCAATTTGAACCATTTTTTGAACTGATAAGGAGAAGGGACAGGATGTTAGGATATCTGTTAAGACAAGAAGGATTGAGTTCCATGTTACTAGAGGGAGCTGTAGAGGGCAAAAACTGTAGAGAATGACAGAGATTGGAATACACCCAGCAAATAATTGAGGACGTAGGTTGCAAGTGCAACAAAACAGAACCTGGGCGACATCAGCAACAACTGAAGAAGTAGTCTGTGTCTTAGAGAGGAAGAAGCTTCGAAGGATCTATGGATCTCTCTGGAATTCCATGGAGATTAAATGGGAATGGAGAATGAAAGAAGCCATGTACCAGATTTTTGGAAAGCCATACATTGGCTGAATGCTATGGCAGAAGAGGCCACGGTGGTCTGGCCACGTACTTAGAGCTGATGGATCCCTCATATATCAGGTCCTCCATTCTCAGTTTGCCGGAAAACGCTGAAGGGGACGTCCGAGGACGTGGTGGAAAAAATCGAGCATTAACAATGCTCAAACAAATGGCGTCAACAAAGATGGCAGATGGAGCTAGAGACCGACACACATGAATGGACTACGATCTCCAGTGGATATTTTCTCTGTTATGACTGACTTTGATTATTATTGTGTTTTTCTAATGTATTCTTTTGTATTTTTATAATGCGCTGGTATACATTATGAAAACGCAGGAGAATCAAAACGGACGACTCAGTTCAATACATAAACTCAGTTTATTGATTGTTGTGTACTGAGCGAAATTCGAATTTCTCCATCATAAACAAAGAAAGCTTCTGAACAATGACTTCTGGGAGCAGTTACAATGAAAGAATAGACTACCAGTGAGAGACCACTTCGTAGAAACATCAAAGGAATCTGTAGCAGACCGAAAATTTGTTTTAAATAGACTAACATGTAAGGGACGATCAAAAGAATTTCGTTCGAAGGCCTTACAGTTCAGAATCGATACACCAATCAGACAAAATCACCGTGGATACTGAAGCAATCATCCTACCGAGGCACCAGGTTAAAGATGACCGTTTGCTAGAATATCGTAGTCTTGCTGTGTGAAGAAATCCGTTAAATGGTGCCCCATACCCATTCTTCATTCTCCGATGAATGTCTCCCGGTTTGTTCTTGGGCAATCATGAAAAGAATAACAGCACGTTGATCCTGTTTGGATGTATTTGCTAATAACGTCGTCATAATTCACGTTTCCGCATTTACCGCACGTACGTCGGAAAGATACGAATGTCCCATAAACCCCTTGCCTACATGTCGCTGCTTATACACGAGCATCAGACTCACGCTACGTTGCATATACTCTGCAGCAACATCCTCAAACGGAAACATGTTGATCGCCCCTTGTATGACCCTAACAGAGTATTATAGTGCATATTTAGGACGCGTGGTACTCCGCAGCTGCCACATAATGTACTACATTTTTTTTAAAATGAACCGTTAAGCTGTGTACTAATTGGGTTGCTTGAGGCTTACCCGACAGACTAGTTGTAGGTATGGTTCTCCGCTGAGACATCCGATGTTATTGTGAAAATTACGCAATATTTCGTCGGCGTATCTGGCCGTCATCTTCAGGCGCGGCAAACACACTACTCAGGCTGAGACCGAACCCACCTATTTACGACAGTCGGAGAAGAAATTGCGCACGCGTGAACGCGCGAAATTTCGGTAATCAATAGCACAGATATAAAGATCACCAGCGAGAGACACAGCTAGACCACCTGTCGGACGATGAACGCACGCGCCGAGGAATGTCAATCAAACTGTGCGCTGCCGTCGGCACACTTCAAGATGTCGGTCTCTTGTGCCGACGAAGTGTTTTAGAATTTTCATAACGACATCCGACGTCTCAGACGAGAATCATATTTCCATGCACACTAATTATTTATTTTTAAAAGACCTCATGTCCATGGAACATATAGGGCAATACCCTCTATTGGCATTTCGGCGTCTTGGTCGAAATTGTAATTATGGGTAACGTAATAAAGTCAGAGTCTGTATAGTCAAGGGTGAAATGAAATCTTTTAAAATGTTTTGCGGGACTGTGGGCTCACAGCAAAACAATTGCGTAATTATTTATTATTCGATAGGTGTCTGGGACTAGTCCATTTTCAGGAATTTGACACTGGCAGTAATCATATCGAAGTTGAAATCACATGTACAGTAAGGTGACAAAAGACGTGGTTCCGAGCATTATGGGAGTTGACATCTGAGGTCATCAGTCCCGTAGAACTTAGAACTACTTAGACCTAACTAACCTAAGGACATCACACACATCCATGCCCGAGGCAGGATTCGAACCTGCGACCGTAGCGGACGCGTGGTTCCAGACTGAAGCGCCTATAACCACTCGGCCACACTGGCTGGCGACGAAAGTCATGGGCAAGCGATATGCACATGAACAGATGGCCGCAGTATCGCGTACACGAGGTGTAAAAGAGCAGTGCATTGGTGGAGCTGTACTCACGTGATTTATGTGGAAAGCTTTCCGACGTGATTATGGCCGCACGACGATTATTAAGAGGGATGGTAGCTGGAACAAGAAGCATGGGAATTTCCGTTTCGGAAATCGTTAGGAAATTCAATATTCCAAGATCCACAGGGTCAAGAGTGTGCGGAGGATACCAAATTTCAGGCTTCACCTCTCACCAAGAACAAGGTAGTGGCCGACGGCCTTCACTTAAAGACCGAGAGCAGACGTGTTTGCTTAGAGTTATCAGTGCTAACAGACAAGAAACACTGCTTGAAGTAACCGCAGAAATAAATGTGGGACGTGCGACGAACGTATCCGTTAGGACATTGTGGCGAAATTTGGCGTTACTGGGCTGCGGCAGCTGAGGACCGACGTGAGTGACACTGCTCACAGCACGACATCGCCTGCCTGCAGCGCCTCTCCTGGGCTCGTGACCACATCAGCTGGACCCCAGACGACTGGAAAACCGTGGCCTGCTCAGATGAGTTCCGATTTCTGTTGGTAACAGTTAATGGCACGGATCGAGTGCGGCGCGGTCCCTAGAAGTCGTGCACCCAAATTGTCAACAAGCCACTGTCCAGTCTGGTGGTGACATCATAATGGTGTAGGTTGTGTTTACATGCCCAACTGAACCGATCATTGATTGGAAATGATTATATTTGGGTACTTTGAGACCATTTGCAGCCAATCATGGACATAATCTTCCCCCATGAACCATGGACCTTGCCGTTGGTGGGGAGGCTTGCGTGCCTCAGCGATACAGATGGCCGTACCGTAGGTGCAACCACAACGGAGGGGTATCTGTTGAGAGGCCAGACAAACATGTGGTTCCTGAAGAGGGGCAGCAGCCTTTTCAGTAGTTGCAGGGGCCACAGTCTGGATGATTGACTGATCTGGCCTTGTAACACTAACCAAAACAGCCTTGCTGTGCTGGTACTGCGAACGGCTGAAAGCAAGGGGAAACTACAGCCGTAATTTTTCCCGAGGACATGCAGCTTTACTGTATGATTAAATGATGATGGCGTCCTCTTGGGTAAAATATTCCGGAGGTAAAACAGTCCCCCATTCGGATCTCTGGGCGAGGACTACTCAAGAGGACGTCGTTATCAGGAGAAAGAAAACTGGCATTCTACGGATCGGAGCGTGGAATGTCAGATCCCTTAATCGGGCAGGTAGGTTAGAAAATTTAAAAAGGGAAATGGATTTTAAAAAGGGAAATGGATAGGTTAAAGTTAGATATAGTGGGAATTAGTGAAGTTCGGTGGCAGCAGGAACAAGACTTTTGGTCAGGTGATTACAGGGTTATAAATACAAAATCAAATAGGGGTAATGCAGGAGTAGGTTTAATAATGAATAAAAAAATAGGAGTGCGGGTTAGCTACTACAAACAACACAGTCAACGCATTATTGTGGCCAAGATAGACCCAAAGCCCATGCCTACTACAGTAGTACAAGTTTATATGCCAACTAGCTCTGCAGATGATGAAGAAATTGATGAAATGTATGACGAGATAAAAGAAATTATTCAGGTAGTGAAGGGAGACGAAAATTTAATAGTCATGGGTGACTGGAATTCGTCAGTAGGAAAAGGGAGAGAAGGAAACAGTAGGTGAATATGGATTGGGGGGAAGAAATGAAACAGGAAGCCGCCTTGTAGAATTTTGCACAGAGCATAACTTAATCATAGCTAACACTTGGTTCAAGAATCATAAAAGAAGGTTGTATACCTGGAAGAATCCTAGAGATACTAATAGGTATCAGATAGATTATATAATGGTAAGACAGAGATTTAGGAACCAGGTTTTAAATTGTAAGACATTTCCAGGGGCAGATGTGGATTCTGACCACAATCTATTGGTTATGAGCTGCAGATTGAAACTGAAGAAACTGCAAAAAGGTGGGAATTTAAGGAGATGGGACCTGGATAAACTGAAAGAACCAAAGATTGTAGAGAGTTTCAGGGAGAGCATAAGGGAACAATTGACAGGAATGGGGGAAAGAAATACAGTAGAAGAAGAATGGGTAGCTCTGAGGGATGAAGTAGTGAAGGCAGCAGAGGATCAAGTAGGTAAAAAGACGAGGGCTAATAGAAATCCTTGGGTAACAGAAGAAATATTGAATTTAATTGATGAAAGGAGAAAATATAAAAATGCAGTAAATGAAGCAGGCAAAAGGGAACACAAACGTCTCAAAAATGAGATCGACAGAAAGTGCAAAATGGCTAAGCAGGGATGGCTAGAGGACAAATGTAAGGATGTAGAGGCTTGTCTCACTAGGGGTAAGATAGATACTGCTTACAGGAAAATTAAAGAGACCTTTGGAGAGAAGAGAACCACTTGTATGAATATCAAGAGCTCAGATGGCAACCCAGTTCTAAGAA
The DNA here is from genome assembly GCF_023898315.1 of Schistocerca nitens. NCBI lineage: Eukaryota > Metazoa > Arthropoda > Insecta > Orthoptera > Acrididae > Schistocerca > Schistocerca nitens. The sequence continues at coordinate 13,247,100 of NC_064620.1, forward strand.
AAGAAGGGAAGGCAGAAAGGTGGAAGGACTATATAGAGGGTTATACAAGGGCGATGTACTTGAGGACAATACTATGGAAATGGAAGAGGATGTAGATGAAGATGAAATGGGAGATAAGATACTGCGTGAAGAGTTTGACAGAGCACTGAAAGACCTGAGTCGAAACAAGGCCCCAGGAGTAGACAACATTCCATTAGAACTACTGATGGCCTTGGGAGAACCAGTCATGACAAAACTCTACCATCTGGTGAGCAAGATGTATGAGACAGGCGAAATACCCACAGACTTCAAGAAGAATGTAATAATTCCAATCCCAAAGAAATCAGGTGTTGACAGATGTGAAAATTACCGAACTATCAGTTTAATAAGTCACAGCTGCAAAATACTAACGCGAATTCTTTACAGACGAATGGAAAAACTGGTAGAAGCGGACCTCGGGGAAGATCAGTTTGGATTCCGTAGAAATGTTGGAACACGTGAGGCAATACTAACCTTACGACTTATCTTAGAAGAAAGATTAAGAAAAGGCAAACCTACGTTTCTAGCATTTGTAGACTTACAGAAAGCTTTTGACAACGTTAATTGGAATACTCTCTTTCAAATTCTGAAAGTGGCAGGGGTAAAATACAGGGAGCGAAAGGCTATTTACAATTTGTACAGAAACCAGATGGCAGTTATAAGAGTCGAGGGGCATGAAAGGGAAGCAGTGGTTGGGAAAGGAGTGAGACAGGGTTGTAGCCTCTCCCCGATGTTATTCAATCTGTATATTGAGCAAGAAGTAAAGGAAACAAAAGAAAAATTCGGAGTAGGTATTAAAATTCATGGAGAAGAAGTAAAAACTTTGAGGTTCGCCGATGACATTGTAATTCTGTCAGAGACAGCAAAAGACTTGCAAGAGCAGTTAAACGGAATGGACAGTGTCTTGAAAGGAGGATATAAGATGAACATCAACAAAAGCAAAACGAGGATAATGGAATGTAGTCAAATTAAATCGGGTGATGCTGAGGGGATTAGATTAGGAAATGAGACACTTAAAGTAGTAAAGGAGTTTTGCTATTTAGGGAGTAAAATAACTGATGATGGTCGAAGTAGAGAGGATATAAAATGTAGACTGGCAATGGCAAGGAAATCGTTTCTGAAGAAGAGACATTTGTTAACATCGAGTATAGATTTAAGTGTCAGGAAGTCGTTTCTGAAAGTATTTGTATGGAGTGTAGCCATGTATGGAAGTGAAACATGGACGATAACTAGTGTGGACAAGAAGAGAATAGAAGCTTTCTAAATGTGGTGCTACAGAAGAATGCTGAAGATAAGGTGGGTAGATCACGTAACTAATGAGGAGGTATTGAATAGGATTGCGGAGAAGAGAAGTTTGTGGCACAACTTGACTAGAAGAAGGGATCGGTTGGTAGGACATGTATTGAGGCATCAAGGGATCACAAATTTAGCATTGGAGGGCAGCGTGGAGGGTAAAAATCGTAGAGGGAGACCAAGAGATGAATACACTAAGCAGATTCAGAAGGATGTAGGTTGCAGTAGGTACTGGGAGATGAAGAAGCTTGCACAGGATAGAGTAGCATGGAGAGCTGCATCAAACCAGTCTCAGGACTGAAGACCACAACAACAACAACATGGACATAATGTTCCCAAACAACGATGTCGTATTCCCGGGCCACAATTATACGCAACTAGTTTGAAGAACATTCTGGACAACTCGAGCGATCGCTTTGGCTGTCCAAATCGACCGACATCAGTCCCATCGAACTTTTATGGGACGTAATCGACAGGTCAGTTCGTGCACAAAATCCTTCACCGGCAACACTATCGCAATTACGGACGGCTATAGTGGCGGGATGGATCAGCAGTTCTGCGGGGGACTTCTAACGACTCGCTGAGTCCACGTCACGTCAAGCTGCCTCACTACGCCTAGCGAAAGGAAGACCGACACGATATTCGGAGGTATCCCGTGGCTTTTGTCATCTCAGTGTAAAGTACCTAGCAGCTGTTAGTATTTCTTTACCTGGAGGAAAAATTGAAAAATACAATCATGCAAATGTATGGTAAATTCCTGAATAAATTTTCGTTCTGCTGCGGAGTGAGCACTGATTTGATGTTTCGTGGTATATTAAAACTATGTACTAGACTGGGAATCGAACCCGAAACTTAGGAAAGTAGGAGAGTAATACTGGGGGGATCTAAAGTTATGAGTACGTATCATGTGTGATGAGCTATAGCTTAGTCGGTAAAGCATTCGCCCACAAAAGGTTAAGGTTCCAGGTTCTATTCCCGGTCTGGAACATAATTATAATGTTATGATATTTCAGATCATCGCACATTCCGCTACGTAGAGAAAAACCGTTCTACAAGCTTTCCCTTTGTTGGTAAGCTACTCATCGTGTCTCCAGTAGTGCTAAGCTATCAATTTAGGCACGAGAACGTCTGTGTTATTTGGAAAGTAGGAATGTGCTGGCGGAAACAAAACAGTGACGTCAATTAGTGAGTCGTTCCTGAGTAACTTAGTCGGTAGAGCATTTGCCTTGTAAAGGAAAAGGTTCCTGCTTTCGTGTCTGTCAGCAAATTTCACGTGGTAACTTATCAAAATCCGTCATCTCATGCTGTCTAGAGAAATAAAGCAGAGGTAGAAAAGATATAGTGCCGTATGTTGATAGATTTGACGGAAGGAATATTCATCCAAGAGCTAAAGCCAAGAGGATCGACATTGTGGTGTGCAAAGTTCATTGAAAGAGCGATGAAGGTCTCTTTATACATGTAGAAAACGGTAAAGTTATAGATGTATTCCAATGAAATTCTTTATGTCTGCGAGGAAACCCCATAATCCTAGGAAAACGTTCTGTACAAATACGTAACCCCACACTTTAGTGTGACAAGCCTGGCACCAAAGAGAGAAATGTAATTGACGAGTTACCTCACCATGGGAGAGAAGTTAGTTGAACAACCCTCCACCATCTTTTAGTTGTCCAAACTGTTATGCCTGATCTAGGAAGTAGTGCACAGTTCATAAATAATTGTCAACTGACACTATATAAAAAATTTTTGTCAATCATATTGAAAACTAACTTATAATTCAATTTACTGTGTATACACTTTATGTGATTTCACAACATATGTAATACGCTTCTGTCCCAGACGATAAATTTCGTGATATCGACAAGGGAAATTCATAGGTAGGGAAATTCATAGGTAGGGAAATTCAGTTTTACTTTTTAGGTCAGTCTACGTGCACTTCAAAACAGTTTTTACCCCAAGTCACATCCAACAAAAATATCTAGGTGCATGTAATCCAAAAAGATAGCAGAGAAACGTTTTAGAAACATTTATTTAGTATTATTTTCAACGTAAATTTCATGTGATTAACTTTCATCAGCTGATGGAAGATAGATGAACTCACTTTGTGAACAACACTGATGAACTTGTGTGGAATGAGGGGTACACACTGAACCTGTGTGGAGAACTAGAAATAAATAGTCTGCAATTGTTATTACATGGTAGTGTAAATCAAGTATGCTATACTTGAATGTAACAAGGTGTCCGTATTTTTGCGGGAATAGTACTCGTCAAATCCAAGCAAGTCATACGCACTTATGTATGAAAACAAATGCCTTTTCAAATATGTGTTATTTTAATTGTGTCGAAAATGTTCACTGCGCGGTAGCACACGTTGCCTTTCCATTGAAGATTACAACTCATTTCCTGTTCACTGTTACATCCTTATTTCACTGACTTGGTTCCGTTTCAGTTAACTGAGCAATTCCGTATGGAAGTCACTAAGCGTTGAAGATTCGCAGTTAACAAAATGAATTTTACTCGTTTATGCTGAGAGTATCGGCAAGAAATTTCTTAGAAAAGACGTTTGAAGCACAGAACTGTATGAAAGTGTAACATGGACCGTGGGAAAACCGGAAGAGAGCCGAAGTCATAGAAAGACATTGAAAATTAAGCTGGGCTGATAACGTAAGAAACGTGCTAGTTGTCCGCAGAACTGGCGAGGAAATTAACATACGGAAAGCGTCTACATGTACACAACCTACCTGACAGTGTGTGGCGGAGGGTATTTCTGGTACTACTAACTGACCACCATTCCCTGTTCCATTCGCGAATGGCTTGTGGGAAGAAAGATCGTCGGTAAGCCTCTGTCTTAGCTCTGATATCTCGTATTTTCTCGTCTCGGTCGTTTCGCGAAATGTATGTGGAAGGAGTAGTATGTTATCCGACTCTTCCCGGAACGTACTGTTTCAGAATTTCAATAGCAGACCTCTCCGTGACGCACAAAGCATCTCTTGTAGCGTCTGCCATTGCAGTTTGTTGGACATCTCTGTTACGCTCTCGCATTGACTGAAAATTCCCATGACGAAGCGCGCCGCTCTTCGTTGGATCTTCTCTATCTCTTCTACCAGGCAACGGTCCCAGATTGATGGACAATACTCAAGAATCGGTCGAACAAGTGAGTTTGGTAAAACAGGCGCCTTGAAACCCACTTCTTTCGTGGATGAGTTACATTTCCTAAAGGCTCTCCCTCTGAATCTCAGTCTAGCTCCTGCTTTTCCTACTGTTCATGTTATCTGATCATTCCACTTAAAGTCGCTCTGGATAGTTGGTGGTAGAAATTTTACGGCAGATACAGTTCCTAGCTATTTTTTATCAATAGTGTAATTGCACAATAATGGTTCTCTTTTCCGATGTATGTGCAATATATTACATCTATTTGCTTTCAGGATCAACTGCCAGAGTCTCTGCCATTCATCTATTCTCTTAGATCTTTTTGCTAATCGATACTGTCTTCTGGCATTGCTACTTTTTTTTACAGAAAACCCTATCATCGGCGACCAGCATTAAAGGGCGTCCAACGCTTTCTACTAGATCATTTGTAAACACTGCAAACAGTAACGATCGTATAATACTTCCTGAGGTACTCTGGAAATTACCTTTACAACTGTCGTTTTGCTCCTTTGAGATCAGCGTGTTGAGTTCTGACTGCAAGAAAGTCTTGAGGTCAGTCGCACATCTGGTCAGATTCTCGGTAGGCTCATTTTTTTCAGTAAACGGCGCTGCTGGAAGCTGTAAAATGGCTTCCTGAAATCAAGGAACACCGCATCAACCTCAGCGCCAATGTCTACAGGACTATGCAACTAATGGAGGAACAGAGCGAGCTGTTTCTCAAAATCTCTGTGTGCGGAATCAAGCGCGAGCGCGAAGTAGAGATAAAGCATAACAAGTGCGATCAGGGGAAACGATGGATAAGGTTGGTTGGCTGAATTTGATGGAGGAGACCAAACAGCGAGGTCATCGGTCCCATGGGATTAGGGAACGATGGGGAAGGAAGTCGGCCGTGCCCTTTCAAAGGAACCATCCCGGCATTTGCCTATGGCGATTTAGGGAAATCACGGAAAACCTAAATGAGGATGGCCGGACGCGAGTTTGAACCGTAGTCCTCCCGAATGCGAGTCCAGTGTGCTAACCACTGCGCCACCTCGCTCGGTTTTGCGGAATCCTTGTTGGTTTTTAAAGAGGAGATTTTCGTTGTCCATAAACATCATAATTCTTGAGCATAAAACACGTTGTATAACTGCAGATCCGCGTCAACGACACACACACACACACACACACACACACACACACACACATACACTCCTGGAAATGGAAAAAAGAACACATTGACACCGGTGTGTCAGACCCACCATACTTGCTCCGGACACTGCGAGAGGGCTGTACAAGCAATGATCACACGCACGGCACAGCGGACACACCAGGAACCGCGGTGTTGGCCGTCGAATGGCGCTAGCTGCGCAGCATTTGTGCACCGCCGCCGACAGTGTCAGCCAGTTTGCCGTGGCATACGGAGCTCCATCGCAGTCTTCAACACCGGTAGCATGCCGCGACAGCGTGGACGTGAACCGTATGTGCAGTTGACGGACTTTGAGCGAGGGCGTATAGTGGGCATGCGGGAGGCCGGGTGGACGTACCGCCGAATTGCTCAACACGTGGGGCGTGAGGTCTCCACAGTACATCGATGTTGTCGCCAGTGGTCGGCGGAAGGTGCACGTGCCCGTCGACCTTGGACCGGACCGCAGCGACGCACGGATGCACGCCAACACCGTAGGATCCTACGCAGTGCCGTAGGGGACCGCACCGCCACTTCCCAGCAAATTAGGGACACTGTTGCTCCTGGGGTATCGGCGAGGACCATTCGCAACCGTCTCCATGAAGCTGGGCTACGGTCCCGCTCACCGTTAGGCCGTCTTCCGCTCACGCCCCAACATCGTGCTGCCCGCCTCTAGTGGTTTCGCGACAGGCGTGAATGGAGGGACGAATGGAGACGTGTCGTCTTCAGCGATGAGAGTCGCTTCTGCCTTGGTGCCAATGATGGTCGTATGCGTGTTTGGCGCCGTGCAGGTGAGCGCCACAATCAGGACTGCATACGACCGAGGCACACAGGGCCAACACCCGGCATAATGGTGTGGGGAGCGATCTCCTACACTGGCCGTACACCACTGGTGATCGTCGAGGGAACACTGAATAGTGCACGGTACATCCAAACCGTCATCGAACCCATCGTTCTACCATTCCTAGACCGGCAAGGGAACGTGCTGTTCCAACAGGACAATGCACGTCCGCATGTATCCCGTGCCACCCAACGTGCTCTAGAAGGTGTAAGTCAACTACCCTGGCCAGCAAGATCTCCGGATCTGTCCCCCATTGAGCATGTTTGGGACTGGATGAAGCGTCGTCTCACGCGGTCTGCACGTCCAGCACGAACGCTGGTCCAACTGAGGCGCCAGGTTGAAATGGCATGGCAAGCCGTTCCACAGGACTACATCCAGCATCTCTACGATCGTCTCCATGGGAGAATAGCAGCCTGCATTGCTGCGAAAGGTGGATATACACTGTACTAGTGCCGACATTGTGCATGCTCTGTTGCCTGTGTCTATGTGCCTGTGGTTCTGTCAGTGTGATCATGTGATGTATCTGACCCCAGGAATGTGTCAATAAAGTTTCCCCTTCCTGGGACAATGAATTCACGGTGTTCTTATTTCAATTTCCAGGAGTGTATATATATATATATATATATATATATATATATATATATATATATATATATATATATAGGGTGTTACAAAAACGTACGGCCAAACTTTCAGGAAACATTCCTCACACACAAATAAAGAAAAGATGTTATGTGGACATGTGTCCGGAAACGCTTAATTTCCATGTTAGAGCTCATTTTAGTTTCTTCCACCTACGTTCAATGGAGCACGGCATCATGATTTCATACGGGATACTATACCTGTGCTGCTACAACATGTGCCTTTACAAGTACGACACAACATGTGGTTCATGCACTATGGAGCTCCTGCAAATTTCAGTCGAAGTGTTCGTACGCTTCTCAACAGCAAATTCGGTGACCGATGGATTGGTAGAGGCGGACCAATTCCATGGCCTCCACGCTCTCCTGACCTCAACCCTCTTGACTTTCATTTATGGGGGCATTTGGAAGCTCTTGTATACGCAACCCCGGTACCAAAGGTAGAGACTCTTCGTGCTCGTATTGTCGACGGCTGTGATACAATATGCCATTCTCCAGGGCTGCATCAGCGCATCAGGGATTCCATGCGACGGAGGGTGGATGCACGTATCCTCGCTAACGGAGGACATTTTGAACATTTCCTGTAACAAACTGTTTGAAGTCACGCTGGTACGTTCTGTTGCTGTGTGTTTCCATTCCATGATTAATGTGATTTAAAAAGAAGTAATAAAATGAGCTCTAACATGGAAAGTAAGCGTTTCTGGACACATGTCCACATAACATATTTTCTTTCTTTGTGTGTGAGGAATGTTTCCTGAAAGTTTGGCCGTACCATTAATGGTAAGACAGAGATTTAGGAACCAGGTTTTAAATTGTAAGACATTTCCAGGGGCAGATGTGGACTCTGACCACAATCTATTGGTTATGACCTGTAGATTAAAACTGAAGAAACTGCAAAAAGGTGGGAATTTAAGGAGATGGGACCTGGATAAACTGAAAGAACCAGTGGTTGTACAGAATTTCAGGGAGAACATAAGGGAACAATTGACAGGAATGGGGGAAAGAAATACAGTAGAAGAAGAATGGGTAGCTTTGAGGGATGAAGTAGTGAAGGCAGCAGAGGATCAAGTAGGTAAAAAGACGAGGGCTAGTAGAAATCCTTGGGTAACAGAAGAAATATTGAATTTAATTGATGAAAGGAGAAAATATAAAAATGCAGTAAATGAAGCAGGCAAAAAGGAATACAAACGTCTCAAAAATGAGATCGACAGGAAGTGCAAAATGGCTAAGCAGGGATGGCTAGGGGACAAATGTAAGGTTGTAGAGGCTTATCTCACTAGGGGTAAGATAGATACTGCCTACAGGAAAATTAAAGAGACCTTTGGAGATAAGAGAACCACTTGTATGAACGTCAAGAGCTCAGATGGAAACCCAGTTCTAAGCAAAGAAGGGAAAGCAGAAAGGTGGAAGGAGTATATAGAGGGTCTATACAAGGGCGATGTACTTGAGGACAATATTATGGAAATGGAAGAGGATGTAGATGAAGATGAAATGGGAGATACGATACTGCGTGAAGAGTTTGACAGAGCACTGAAAGACCTGAGTCGAAACAAGGCCCCCGCAGTAGACAACATTCCATTGCAACTACTGACGGCCTTGGGAGAGCCAGTCCTGACAAAACTCTACCATCTGGTGAGCAACATGTATGAAACAGGCGAAATACCCTCAGACTTCAAGAAGAATATAATAATTCGAATCCCAAAGAAAGCAGGTGTTGACAGATGTGAGAATTACCGAACAATCAGTTTAATAAGCCACAGCTGCAAAATACTAACACGAATTCTTTACAGACGAATGGAAAAACTAGTAGAAGCGGACCTCTGGGAAGATCAGTTTGGATTCCGTAGAAATACTGGAACACGTGAGGCAATACTGACCTTACGACTTATCTTAGAAAAAAGATTAAGGAAAGGCAAACCTACGTTTCTAGCATTTGTAGACTTAGAGAAAGCTTTTGACAATGTTGACTGGAATATTCTCCTTCAAATTCTAAAGGTGGCAGGGGTAAAATACAGGGAGCGAAAGGCTATTTACAATTTGTACAGAAACCAGATGGCAGTTATAAGAGTCGAGGGATATGAAAGGGAAGCAGTGGTTGGGAAGGGAGTAAGACAGGGTTGTAGCCTCTCCCCGATGTTATTCAATCTTTATATTGAGCAAGCAGTAAAGGAAACAAAAGAAAAATTCGGAGTAGGTATTAAAATCCATGGAGAAGAAATAAAAACTTTGAGGTTCGCCGATGACATTGTAATTCTGTCAGAGACAGTTGAATGGAATGGATGGTGTCTTGTAGGGAGGATATAAGATGAACATCAACAAAAGCAAAACAAGCATAATGGAATGTAGTCGAATTAAGTCGGGTGATGTTGAGGGTATTAGATTAGGAAATGAGACACTTAAAGTAGTAAAGGAGTTTTGCTATTTGGGGAGCAAAATAACTGATGATGGTCGAAGTAGAGAGGATATATAATGTAGACTGGCAATGGCAAGGAAAGCGTTTCTGAAGAAGAGAAATTTGTTAACATCGAGTATAGATTTAAGTGTCAGGAAGTCTTTTCTGAAAGTATTTGTATGGAGTGTAGCCATGTATGGAAGTGAAACATGGACGATAAATAGTTTGGACAAGAAGAGAATAGAAGCTTTCGAAATGTGGTGCTACAGAAGGATGCTGAAGATTAGATGGGTAGATCACATAACTAATGAGGAGGTACTGAACAGGATTGGGGAGAAGAGGAGTTTGTGGCACAACTTGACCAGAAGAAGGGATCGGTTGGTAGGACATGTTCTGAGGCATCAAGGGATCACCAATTTAGTATTGGAGGGCAGCGTGGAGGGTAAAAATCGTAGCGGGAGACCAAGAGATGCATGCACTAAGCAGATTCAGAAGGATGTAGGTTGCAGTAGGTACTGGGAGATGAAGAAGCTTGCACAGGATAGAGTAGCATGGAGAGCTGCATCAAACCAGTCTCAGGACTGAAGACCACAACAACATATATATAGGGTGTTACAAAATGGTACGGCCAAACTTATATATATATATATATATATATATATATATATATATATATATATGTGTGTGTGTGTGTGTGTGTGTGTGTGTGTGTGTGTGTGTGTGTGTGTCAAACCTCCTCTTAAACCACTGGACCGATTTCAACCAAACGTGGTACACATATACCTTACTGCCAGGCGACAACCGCTGTCTGGGTAACAACCACCTACTAATCAAAGGTGTGGGGGATGAAAAATAAGCTTAGTCCCCAACACGTGAATGCGCAGAATTTATTCGTCATGTATTTGATAATCATTGATTTTATTGAATGTTTTACAGATAATCAAAGGGAGGAACTAAAAGGTATTCTCCTAAGCAACTACAAGGCATTTTCAGACAGGCCTGAGTTGTTAAAATATTTTGAGCGCAAAATAAAATTGAAGGATCATGAACTGTATTCCAAGCCACCTTATAATATTCCATTTAAAAAAACATAAGTGGTGAGAAAAAACATTCAAAAGATGGTCTCATATTTGAAAGGTCAACCAGCAGGTATAGTAACCCACTTGTAGTTTAAAGAAGAAGAACGGTGGTTTCAAGTTCGTTCTGGATGCCACGAAGTTAAGTGAAATTGTAGTAAGAGAGAGTGACACACTAGCTAACATAGATGAAATTTTGCAAAAGTTCCACAAATATAAATTTCTCACTTCTTTTGATATTACCTGTGCCGATTGGAATATCAGTTTGGAAATGGAATCTAGGCCATGTACAGCATTTTTACATGAGGGTAAGTGTTACGAATACTGTGTGATGACATTTGGTCTGTACTAGTCTATGTGTGTGTTTATCAGAGCTGTTGACAAGGTGCTAGGTGAGATATTAAACAATGAAATAACCGTCTATGTAGATGATATCCTCGTAGTGAGTTCATAACGGTTCAAGCACTGTAAGATTCTGAATGAAATATTGAGAGCTATGTATAGAGGAAGTATGAAACTAAAATTAGTAAATCTGAATTTGGAAAGAAGGAAATTTCATTTGTGGGTCACAGGATAAACAAAGAAACGCATACAGCTTGATACAGAAGTTGCAACTAACTTTATCCATAATTTCAAACCTTTATGAAATTTTTGTCGCTGAGAGCTATTAAAACAAATTAAAGAAAAATGATTATCGGTCAATATTTTTCCTCTGTTCATGCAGTAAAAATGTGGGTAGACGTCATAATTTATTACTTCTTTATTACTACCTGAATTCGAGACACATTTTACAGACACTATGCACTGGTAGGTGGAAAATTATGGCAGTGCGCGACACGTTGTTCTGGAGGTACGACCTCATAAACATTAAGCACAAGGCCAGACTCTGCATGTTATGGGCGTGGACGGACACCTATAAATCAATACCTGGACAACCCTGCGTTTCTACGCTAATATGCCTATAATTATATGTATCTGTCCTATCACGTTCTTACAGACAGGAACGCCCTGCGCTTTTCTTTTCCAGTCGCTAGGTACCCTGCGTTGCTCTACCGAACTGCGATAAAGTGGTGCCTGGAGGGGAGGAGTTTCATAACCGTAGTCTTTGTAGACTCTTAGTGGTATCTATCTGATCCTTATGACTTCCCACTACGAAGCGATTAAAGTTTGCATTTCTACTGCGCCATCGGTTATCCCAGTATCTGCCATTTCGAGGCTCGTACGATGATTAAAAGCAGGGACGGTATTACGATCTCTCGCGGTGAAACAGTTTCGGAGGACCGAATTAAATTTCGGTCTTCTCGTCTGCTATCTTCTGTTTCGGTGCTTGTCCTGTCACTGACTGACTGAGTAGATTATTTTGACCTGTTTGCTAATCTTACGTAAGAACAGAACCCTTACGGTTTTTAGTCAGATAGGGCTACAAAAATATTACTTTCAAAGTAACTGAACGCTTCTCTCATTGCTCTCCTTACGCTCATTTTTCGTTCCGTTCAGCTTTTGCTTGCCTGCTCGACTAGAAGAAGGGAAAGAATGTTGTACCACAACAGGAAATAACTTCCGTTGTCCTAGTGCCATCAGCAGAGGGTACAAGCTGTACAGGAAGACAGAGATCGCATCGTATCAAACAACTACACTCCTGGAAATGGAAAAAAGAACACATTGACACCGGTGTGTCAGACCCACCATACTTGCTCCGGACACTGCGAGAGGGCTGTACAAGCAATGATCACACGCACGGCACAGCGGACACACCAGGAACCGCGGTGTTGGCCGTCGAATGGCGCTAGCTGCGCAGCATTTGTGCACCGCCGCCCTCAGTGTCAGCCAGTTTGCCGTGGCATACGGAGCTCCATCGCAGTCTTTAACACTGGTAGCATGCCGCGACAGCGTGGACGTGAACCGTATGTGCAGTTGACGGACTTTGAGCGAGGGCGTATAGTGGGCATGCGGGAGGCCGGGTGGACGTACCGCCGAATTGCTCAACACGTGGGGCGTGAGGTCTCCACAGTACATCGATGTTGTCGCCAGTGGTCGGCGGAAGGTGCACGTGCCCGTCGACCTGGGACCGGACCGCAGCGACGCACGGATGCACGCCAAGACCGTAGGATCCTACGCAGTGCCGTAGGGGACCGCACCGCCACTTCCCAGCAAATTAGGGACACTGTTGCTCCAGGGGTATCGGCGAGGACCATTCGCAACCGTCTCCATGAAGCTGGGCTACGGTCCCGCACACCGTTAGGCCGTCTTCCACTCACGCCCCAACATCGTGCAGCCCGCCTCCAGTGGTGTCGCGACAGGCGTGAATGGAGGGACGAATGGAGACGTGTCGTCTTCAGCGATGAGAGTCGCTTCTGCCTTGGTGCCAATGATGGTCGTATGCGTGTTTGGCGCCGTGCAGGTGAGCGCCACAATCAGGACTGCATACGACCGAGGCACACAGGGCCAACACCCGGCATCATGGTGTGGGGAGCGATCTCCTACACTGGCCGTACACCACTGGTGATCGTCGAGGGGACACTGAATAGTGCACGGTACATCCAAACCGTCATCGAACCCATCGTTCTACCATTCCTAGACCGGCAAGGGAACTTGCTGTTCCAACAGGACAATGTACGTCCGCATGTATCCCGTGCCACCCAACGTGCTCTAGAAGGTGTAAGTCAACTACCCTGGCCAGCAAGATCTCCGGATCTGTCCCCCATTGAGCATGTTTGGGACTGGATGAAGCGTCGTCTCACGCGGTCTGCACGTCCAGCACGAACGCTGGTCCAACTGAGGCGCCAGGTGGAAATGGCATGGCAAGCCGTTCCACAGGACTACATCCAGCATCTCTACGATCGTCTCCATGGGAGAATAGCAGCCTGCATTGCTGCGAAAGGTGGATATACACTGTACTAGTGCCGACATTGTGCATGCTCTGTTGTCTGTGTCTATGTGCCTGTGGTTCTGTCAGTGTGATCATGTGATGTATCTGACGCCAGGAATGTGTCAATAAAGTTTCCCCTTCCTGGGACAATGAATTCACGGTGTTCTTATTTCAATTTCCAGGAGTGTAGTTGAGGACTTCTGTGTAAGTGGCAATCTGAGATGTTGTCACAGGAAAGGCATTCGTGTTGGGCCGTATGAATCCAGTTAGAGGGCTGATGGAAAAAAAACCTTAATTTGCTTTGTGAATAACAAATTACCTCAATAATGAAGGACGGACACACGCAAATCCTTCGCAACCGTGTGTGAGGGAGAATTGCGGACCACAAAGTCGTAGGGCCGTAAACTATACTGCAATTATGTATATGCTGATTGTTAACAAATGTGCGTGATAAATTACAGACAACAGACGTAGTTTGTATGCGATGTGATGTCTTCTCAGCTTATTTATAGCTTGGAGAACTTACGTTGTGATCCGGACGGACATGTATGCATGACAGAACATCAGTCCATTTCCTAACACTATTTAGAGAGTACCTAATGAAAGACATTTGGTAAGGAATAGACTGATTGACGAGATTCAGTAACATTCCCTCTTATTTCACCTATTCTCGACCGTTACAATTCCTCGCTTTTTAGATATTTAAAAGTACTGGTGACACAGTCATCACAACTACACACGTTCACTATGCTTGAAATATGCGACCGAATACGAGGATGGTAAGGCGCGTTCGCACGCGTTCTTAATTATTTGATATTGAGATCTGAAGAACGTGTATGAATGAGTGGTAATCATGCGAATCTCACCTGTTTGTCAATAGACAGATGACAGCTCAACAAGCTATTATTTCCAGAAGTGCGTAACATTCCACTAAAATTCATGTATTAAAGCATAATAAGTATGTCAGCATAACAGTCCCTTTCTCGTCAGAAAAATTTTAAACATGTGTTGATTAACTCTGCAATCTACCGTGAAAATACCTTCTTCGGCAGTGTAGTAACACAGTGGTTTGTGAAATCAAATTACGTCAGGTATGACATGAAAATCTTTCATGTGGTTTGTTATAAGAAAATAATAAACAGTGTTTCTTGTGGAATGAGATTATCACTCTGCATGTGCACTGATATGAAACGTCCTGGCAGAATAAAACTGTGTGTCGGACCGAGATACGAACTCGGGACCTATCTGTACTATCATCCTCCTTACATGCAGCAGTGATGTTCGCTTTTTTTCTAGTTGATAGGTACCCTTCGTTATTCCAGCAAACTGTGATAAAGTTCCAGTCTCGGTCCGGCACACAGTTTTAATCTGCCAGAAAGTTTCAATGTTTCCCGTAATTCGTTTATGGTATCGATACTGGCGAGTGGTAATCGGTAGTTATGCAAGTCGCAGTCGACAATTCACAAAATGCTGTAATATCTATGTCAATTATAATTCAGTGGCGCAAATACGACTTCCCGTCTAAAGACTATTGCTTAAATAGTGAAACGTTCGAAACCAGTACTGTTTGAAATTAAAAAAAAAGTGACTATGTGCAGTTTACTGGTAATTTAATTTTTAAAAGACTTTTCCGTAATTTCAAAATTAGTATCGCTATTATTAAATTTACATAATTTTTACATTAATAATCTGACCAGTCCGTAAGGAATAAGTGAGACGTTTCTTATAACATTGCGAGGTGCCGGGGCTAGCAGTGTATTTAACACTAAATTCTTCTAGAATCTACATATGTAAATGATGCTCTAAGCCCCCCCCCCCCCCTATTCTAACTCCGACTTTTGCTGCTGCACATGGATTAAAAAGATACGCGAACTGACTGTAATCAACCCTGCAAGTAGAGTAGAAAAGAGTTTGGCACCTGCAATAATTTAATTTGATAAATAAGTTAAATAAAGGAAGGTTTCATTAACGTAGTGAGAAATGATAGGGTTGCTCTACCGATTAACAGAATGAAAGTTCTGTCCAAAATAACAATATGATTTATTAAGAATAAACGCAAAATAATAAACAAAAACACATGAAACATTTACAATACATCAAATTGGCTCAAATTGGATACTCAAACAAACGCTGTGAAGGTGAAGTTGTCCCTAAACTAGATTGTGACTTTTATGACGAAGTGGTATGTGGAGCCAATTCCTTGCCACTCAAATCCTAAGAGAGACACACCGCTAACCCAAAATTAATTGCTGCTACATTAGTGAGAACTCAGACAATGAACACCCAAGATAGAACAAAGTTAGAAAAGACGAACAGGCGTGCTCTGCTGAGCTCTGATTATCTCCTAGCAAAAATGCCTGCTTTGCCGGTGCTGCGGACGTACATTACCAAGCTGTCTTCTTAGCTGCAAGGACACGATCTGGCGTACTGGAAGCAATGGCTGGTTGCTTCGACGTCCCGTCGTGGTGGTGATAATGTCGCGAGTATAGCCCGAAACAAATTATCCTGGCCTGGTTGTTCCAGACTAAAGACTTCCTAGCAATACAAATGCGCCTCTGAGGGAGACGAAGAAGGCTCGCCACACAATCACTGACGGTACAGTGATTGATTTTAACAAGCGAAGTCACCCAGTAACTCCGATACAGTCAACATTAGCCAAAACTGTTCAAGACAGACAAAATAGGTCTCTTGTGCACAGAACGCTCAATTGCCAACTGTACTCGGAAAGTTACGTTGAAGTCGAAACTTCAGCAACTTCGACAAACAGTTACAATTAAATAAAAGTATATTAGACAGCCAACGGAAGGCAGGCTGACCCGCGCAGCAAGAGCTCAGTCTTGTAACCTACTTCGACCGAAAGGCGAGAGCCGACTGCTCTAGAGCACCCGTACAGGCCGAACACAGAACATTCCCGCCCCCACGACTGTGGCCGTGATTAAAAGTTCCAATCAGCAACTCGAAAACCGGCGGAAAATTCCACTCTATTGCCGGAGC
The DNA here is from genome assembly GCF_023898315.1 of Schistocerca nitens. NCBI lineage: Eukaryota > Metazoa > Arthropoda > Insecta > Orthoptera > Acrididae > Schistocerca > Schistocerca nitens. The sequence continues at coordinate 13,263,533 of NC_064620.1, forward strand.
ACTACCATTCCACCAATGGAGATTCTTGGCGCCAATTTCTGCGCCGATTTTTGCTACTTCACGGAGCTTTTCCCTGAGCAAGCCAATCACAGTTACTATACGGCAGAAAACGCGGGAATTAGCGCGCCAAGGCTCCTTGGGAACACAAGTCATTCCCACGCCTCGCTGGTAGCCAGCCAGAAAGTGTTTTCGCTAAGTTTCTGCGAAGTAACGGAACCTCTAGCCCAGCCGCTACTTCAGGCCCCTCCGGGTGTGTCTTTTGACAATGTCGGCGTCTGGAAAGCATTCACTCGACTCCCTCACACCCGTCGGCTTACCCTTTCAAGATCGGCAGGCCCACCTGTCACCAGACCACCTGGGTGACGAGAGACGCTGCATGGTAAGTCCGCGTGTGAAGGAATAGCAACTTTACACTGCATGCAATTGGAGAGGAGAATCGTAAGATAGAAATATGAGAGGGGGCTCATGCCACCTCTCATAGCCCCTACGCCATTTTAGATTGTAATTGGTGAGCGGTTGGCTCACTTAGGAGCAAGGTAGTGAGTCAATCGCCAAAGAACAATCTTACAAACTGACTCCACATGCCGCACTCTATAAAAAAAATCACTGCAACTGAAAAATGCAGCTCATAGAGGGAGGATTATCTATGATGTAGCCAACTTCACCTTCTTAATTTGGATCTCTAACACTCACATCACACATCCATACCCAGGGAGCCCCTTCCAAACACCGATTCACACAGATATTCACTCTCTAAATATGGCCCGGGCATGTGTGCCAAATATGGAGCTATTTATTCTTTACAATCAGAGTTGGAGTGCTCTGCAATTAAATGCCCAAGATTTTACAACAAATTGAATCATTAAACTAACCTGAACTCACTCACACATCATACTATTTAATTTAACAATCTCTTTGTGAGCTTTCTGAATCTAATTACAACCTCTGATGCATTCTGTCTCCCTGCAGCAAGAATAACCTTTACAAAATGTTCCCTGAACTGATGGTCCATTCACAATGACAGTGGTGGTATCTGCTTCAGTTTATGGGGACTTTCAGGCACACTGTTTGCATACACACAACAATAAATACAAAATACAAACAAAAAACATGGTGTGGAGAACAATACAGAAATTTGTAATTTGTGCGCCCTACTCTATCACTTACATAAGAATTACAGTGTAAAACACAAACACATACAAGGTATAACATACATTACAAAAACAAACACTAGCGAAAGAAATTTAAGAAAAAAAACAAGGGTCATGGGACGTCAAGCTGTGCTTGCACATTGCACAATGTTCACGACTCTGCTGAGAATGAGGCACTAAATCACATTGTTAGAAATATTCGAAGCACTTCACAAATTCCACAGTACTGACATCACGTAGGGCTAAACGTCTGGTGTTGTTGCTACGTTGTTGCAACAGCAATGGGGTGTGCTGGAGCATCTGCAGTACTCTGTTGAGATTGCAGCAAGACCCACGCATATGATCACGGCAGTACGGTAGGAAGACACAGTGATAGGCTCTCCTCACGTCGATTAATTGTCTCTGAGGTCTACTTGTTGGGATACATCACTAGTCTAGGTCTCTTCTCTCGCTGGACAGTACTTTACGTTTCCCAATATTGCAGTTCGACGAGGGACGATGGCATGTGGAGTGACTCCACAAGTGTGTCAGGTCATCCATACAGGATCGAACTAGGAGCGACGATTGCTACAACTGCTCTCAAATAGAGAAGAAAAGTTAGAAATGAGACCATTCATTTGTTAGAGTGTGTGGCACGATACTGCTTTGTGTATGCAGATCGGCCAATGCTAGTGAGTTGTAAAAACCCGCCGGCCGCTGGTGGCCGAACGGTTCTGGCGCTACAGTCTGGAACCGCGTGACCGCTACGGTCGCAGGTTCGAATCCTGCCTCGGGCATGGATGTGTTTGTTGTCCTTAGGTTAGTTAGGTTTAAGTAGTTCTAAGTTCTAGGGGACTTATGACCTCAGCAGTTGAGTCCCATAGTGCTCAGAGCCATTTGAACCATTTTTTTGTAAAAACCCAAACAGGTGAGTATATAGCGTCCCTTTCTGTCCTGAGGCACATGAGGCGCAGGTTCTGACACGATATGTGATCTTCTTCGTGTACTCACGACAACGTGGTCTGCTGCAGGGAATCCCTCCAAACGGCTGCCGCGACCGGAGAGCTAGCAGGCTGTCACGTGTGGGTCGCGTGTCAGTGTCAACGGCCAGCCTCACTTTCGCTTGTGGCCCAGCGAGGATCCCGCCTCATCCCTCAGGTATACGGCCCGGTGACTGACAGCTTGTAGGACCGGATGCTCTCGCGCCCTTCATGTCAGATGGCGCGCTGACGCTCCCCTTCCTGCAGGTAGCCGATGACCTCTTGTTTTTTTGCTCCGCCTGGCCTCTGCATTGCCACGATTCCCATCATCTGCACAGTTCTGACAAAAATCTTATGCCTCTTTTTCCCGTGACCTTCTATTTTATAATAAATTTACATAACGATACATTGATGGTCTGTCATTTCGGACACTCTTATTTTAATTTTATAGTTATCAATCTACGGCTATCACTGTAACCAAATCTTGGTGTATCTAAGCTAGACATGGAAATAATCTATCTTGATATTTGTGTAGAGACTGATCTCACTACTGTACATGGTGTGTGACGCTATACTGGATGAACAGCTAAATGTGCGGGCCCACACTAATATTACTATTAATTATATAGATCGACATTAGACATGTTCAAGAATTAACTACCATTTGCCAACGATCTACATTCTATGTCTTTTAATTAAATTATGTTGTTATGCAGGTCTAAGTTTTACTGTGCTATAAAGAATATGCAACTATTCTACTTTCGCTCGCCCGTCATCCCTCCATCTCGGGTCTGTGGTTTGGTGACCTGAAAAATAGCATCCCAACAAGTGCGCGCCAAACACTTGTGGTAGAAAACCACCACAATATTAAGGATCTAGTTATTGTTAAATCCTAAAGTTTAACTTATCCTAGTATATGGTACTCTCTCTATTTTTTTTTACAACACTCTTACATAATTCCTGTTACGCTGAGATGTCTCGCTGCTCGCCGCTATTGACGACAGTGATGTGCGCGCCGTACGACATGGCCTCCGAGTTCTCACTACGCCTCACTGAAACTCCAGAGACTGGGTTAGCCATGGCTATACAAGACAATAAATTTATAGTTGCAACTTCTTTCTCTATGTTATGCGGTTTTCGCGATCAAAGCACATCTTGCCAGAGGCAATGTAATATGACCAAGCCAGGACTGGTTCCTGTTGAGGATTCCGTCGCCCACCACACACCAGCTACACAGTATGTCACGAATCTCCAAGTATAATTCCTTGGTTATTCATCTGTGACAGTCACAAGCAGCACGCTAAATCCCCAACCAGCAAATTGGCATGGTAGGCTTTAACCCCGCATTTCTACCGTCTAGGGCACCATTGGAGTCAAACGCTCACAGGTTCACCCCGACTTGCAAGACAACGATGCTGGCGCATCACTGTAAAAACTATACTGCCCATGTTCATCCTCGATATCACGCAATATACCACAATCTTGCAGTGCACTGACGCGTGCCTGCAAGCATTGTTATGAACGTCTCACGAACTGGTTGTGGCCGCTATGGAGCGTATCACGACTTCTCAGAACGCTTCTAAGAGCACGTTCTTGTATGCGCCCGTTTGTGCGACGTCTCGTCACTCATCCTTATCCCTCAACATGGACACCAGACAGGAAAGTACAAAAACATTGCTCATGAAAAGGTAGTGTCTCCTACTCCATTGACATTGGAAGTCGCGAACAGAAACAAAAAAGGATAGCAGCAGTAAATTCTTATGTGAGACAATGCAGCGTGTTAATAATTTAACAGTCTTAATCTATTAATGCAATGATTATTGTTCCCCGAAGAAAGGTTCATATATTTGCCTATTCGATTATGTACACCACTTACACTACTACTATAGCAACGTTCATGTGTTTGACCATTCTACTATGTACACCACTTACACTACTACTATTGCACGAACTCCTTTATGTGAGAGATGTGGTGGAGTCCTATGGACTTCTTTCCTTTCAGCGTCTCCAATTCATAAGCATTGTGGTGAGCCGCTCTCCTTATACGGTACGGGCCGTTGTAAACAGAATAGAACTTTTGGCATTTCATTTTTTGTTTGTTCGAAAGTCGGAAAGACTTCACGAGCACCCTTTGTCCAATTTGGAAGTGCCGTAGATGAGCTCCCCTGTCGGCACGTCTCTTCCTGACCTCTGCTGCAGCCCGTATCCTCTTGAGAGCCAAATCCACTATGGCTTGGTGCTGCGTTCGCGCCCTTGGTGGGAAGTTTACGACCTCGGTTATCAAGTCCTTAGGAATCCGGTTTTTCAGTACTGTAATTGGTGCCAATTTTGTTGTCCCATGGGGTGCCTCATTGATCACCTCCTGGAAGTCTTTAAGGAAAACGTCCCATGTCGTGTGCTGTTTGTTACAGTACAACCGGCACAAGTTTCCGAGTTCCTTAATAACCCGTTCTGCAGCATTCGAGCTCGGATGATGTGAAGATATAAAAATGGGTTCAATTTTACATCCAAGCAACGTCTCCTTCCATGTTTTTGACTTAAACTGTGGCCCGTTATCTGAAATAATTTTACTCACATGACCAACCTGTGGTAGGAAATCCCGGATTAGGGCTCATGATACAGTTCGTCCTGTCGCCCTCTTCAGTGGCGTAAAGGTAACTTATTTGGACGTTAGTTCAACAAACACTAATATGTAAGTATATCCTCTTCTTGTTCTTGGCAAAGGTCCCATCAAATCTGTTGCTGCTAATTGTCTTAATTTGGTCGGTACGATTGGGTATAATGGTGTCTGCATGTTCACAGTGGTGTGCTTAGCCTTTTGGCAGTCTTTACACACCGACAGTACCCTCCGAATTCGACGATCCATGTTTCGAAAGTAACACATGGTCCTTAGCTTGAGATGGCACTTGCGTCGTCCGAAGTGTCCATAGCTGAGGTGAGTATGCCAGATAACCTTGTTTATTAGGTGTTCAGGGATGCATACCCCCCATTCAGTGTCATTGGCATAATTTCGGTGGAAAATTATGCCTTTCCGCAAGAGGTAGAACTGCCTGATGGTGGCGTGTCTTCTGTCTATCCATTTCTGTTTCAATAACACTAGGGCAGGGTCCTTGTCTTGCTCCTTCTTGATGTCCTGCATACTACAGGTAATAAAATTTTCAAAGGCTACTTTCTGCATATAGAAAAGGCAGTAGTGATTTTCCTCCAGATCTTCTTCCATGTTGTGCTCAAATCCGATCGGTGACCGTGATAAGGCGTCTGCAATAATGTTCTGACTGCCGGGGATATATTCTATCGAAAAGTTGTACTGTTGCAGATATGATGCCCACATAATGAGCCGCCAGTGATTAAGCTTTGCAGTCATCAGGAACTCGAGTGCCTTGTGGTCTGTGTAGACCCTCGTCTTGCGACCAAACAGAAGGTATCTGAATTTTTCAAACGCCCATACAATAGCCAGCGCCTCTAACTCGGTTACTGAGAAATTCCTCTCACTCTTGGCTAGTACTCTGCTACCAAACGCAATTATCTTCCACACCCTGTTTCCTTCATGTACATAGTCTTGGAACACCATGACACCCAGACCTGAGTATGAACTGTCCGTGACTATGCAAAGCTCTTCTGCTAAATTTGGGTGTGAGAGGATGGGTGCTTGTAATAATGCGAATTTCAATGCTTTCCATTCGGATTCGGCCGCCTCATCCCATTCCCAAGGAATCTTCTTTCCTTTAAGTTGATGCAACCTAGGACTGCTCTGAGTTTTGACATGTATAAAGCGGTTGTAAAAATTTATGATCCCCAAGAACCCCCTTAACTGATTCTTTGTCGTAGGAATGGGAAACTTTTCAATCGCTTCGATCTTTTCGGGATTTGGCGCAATGCCCTCACCCGTGATGATATGTCCTAGAAATTTGACAGAGGACGTCCCAAAATTCGATTTTTCGATATTGATAGTCACTCCGTATTCCTTGAATGTCGCAAGGAGTTCACCGAGGACCGCATTGTGCTCTCCCCAAGATTTCTCCGCGATCAGCAAATCGTCCACATAGCTGGTGACATGACGTTTCAAATTATCGCTTAGTATGCCGTCCAGCCCCCGAATGAATGCGGCAGACGAAATGTTCAAACCAAATGGGAGACGACGAAACCGGTAACATCTTCAAAATGCTAAAAAGGCTGTGGACTGCCTGAAATTTGGATGGAGCTCGATCTGCCAGAAACTCAATTTTAGATCAACTGATGAGAAGATTGATATTCCATGGACGTTTTGTAAGAGTTCCTCTAATCGTTCCGGTCTGTCTGTTTCGGGGTCTACACTCCTGCAAATGGAAAAAGAACACATTGACACCGGTGTGTCAGACCCACCATACTTGCTCCGGACACTGCGAGAGGGCTGTACAAGCAATGATCACACGCACGGCACAGCGGACACACCAGGAACCGCGGTGTTGGCCGTCGAATGGCGCTAGCTGCGCAGCATTTGTGCACCGCCGCCGTCAGTGTCAGCCAGTTTGCCGTGGCATACGGAGCTCCATCGCAGTCTTTAACACTGGTAGCATGCCGCGACAGCGTGGACGTGAACCGTATGTGCAGTTGACGGACTTTGAGCGAGGGCGTATAGTGGGCATGCGGGAGGCCGGGTGGACGTACCGCCGAATTGCTCAACACGTGGGGCGTGAGGTCTCCACAGTACATCGATGTTGTCGCCAGTGGTCGGCGGAAGGTGCACGTGCCCGTCGACCTGGGACCGGACCGCAGCGACGCACGGATGCACGCCAAGACCGTAGGATCCTACGCAGTGCCGTAGGGGACCGCACCGCCACTTCCCAGCAAATTAGGGACACTGTTGCTCCTGGGGTATCGGCGAGAACCATTCGCAACCGTCTCCATGAAGCTGGGCTACGGTCCCACACACCGTTAGGCCGTCTTCCGCTCAGGCCCCAACATCGTGCAGCCCGCCTCCAGTGGTGTCGCGACAGGCGTGAATGGAGGGACGAATGGAGACGTGTCGTCTTCAGCGATGAGAGTCGCTTTTGCCTTGGTGCCAATGATGGTCGTATGCGTGTTTGGCGCCGTGCAGGTGAGCGCCACAATCAGGACTGCATACGACCGAGGCACACAGGGCCAACACCCTGCATTATGGTGTAGGGAGCGATCTCCTACAGTGGCCGTACACCACTGGTGATCGTCGAGGGGACACTGAATAGTGCACGGTACATCCAAACCGTCATCGAACCCATCGTTCTACCATTCCTAGACCGGCAAGGGAACTTGCTGTTCCAACAGGACTATGCACGTCCGCATGTATCCCGTGCCACCCAACGTGCTCTAGAAGGTGTAAGTCAACTACCCTGGCCAGCAAGATCTCCGGATCTGTCCCCAATTGAGCATGTTTGGGACTGGATGAAGCGTCGTCTCACGCGGTCTGCACGTCCAGCACGAACGCTGGTCCAACTGAGGCGCCAGGTGGAAATGGCATGGCAAGCCGTTCCACAGGACTACATCCAGCATCTCTACGATCGTCTCCATGGGAGAATAGCAGCCTGCATTGCTGCGAAAGGTGGATATACACTGTACTAGTGCCGACATTGTGCATGCTCTGTTGCCTGTGTCTATGTGCCTGTGGTTCTGTCAGTGTGATCATGTGATGTATCTGACGCCAGGAATGTGTCAATAAAGTTTCCCCTTCCTGGGACAATGAATTCACGGTGTTCTTATTTCAATTTCCAGGAGTGTATTATGGTATTAATTTGTCGCGAGTCCAAGACTAAACGAATACTTCCATCTGCCTTCTCGACTACTCTTAACGGGTTATTATAGGCTGAAGCCGTAGGTTCTATTATTCCTTCACTCAGCATTCGCGTAATTTCAGCTGCTACTTTCTGTCGATATGCCAAGGGGATTGGATAGGGTGGCACACGAAACTGGTTGTGCGGACGTACACGAAATTCATATTGGAAGTTCTTTATTGATCCTGTCTTGGGAAGGAAGACCTCCGCATGTTCTACTAGTAATTTATGAAGTTCTTTGCGCTGGTCGCACCTTATATTCTTTATTGCTTCCACTTTTTCTCCTATTTTCTCCTTTATTTCTCCCAGTATTCCGACTTCATTCTCATCTGTGTCCTCTCCCCTACCCGCAACGTCGACCTGTTCTTCCTTTCTGTCTTTCAGACACGCATAGTTTATCCGTACACAGTTAGACGGTAGTTGAGCTGGGATCAGCTGGTCGTCGAACTTAATGTGGACGGGATTCCCTTTCCTCAAAACCACTTCACCTCGTCCTAGATCAACTATCGCTTCATGTTCATTTAGGAAGACCGTTCCTATTATCATGTCGATCGCCAGATTTGGCACGATCCAGAAGTTAGACTGTATTTTGTGTCCTTGGCAGGAGAATTCCAGTCTTGTTTGTTGGGTGACCTCCGTACATTTACCCGCTAATGCCTCTTTTATTTTGGTTTTCTTAACCGATAGGACAGGCCAGTCCATCTCCTGAGAGCACCTCTTGTATGCTGCCTCAGATATTGCTGTTATGTAGCTTCCACTATCTATTATCGCATTCATACTCTTTTCAGCTATTGCTACTGTGATAAGAGGCTGCCGATCCTGTCGAGGAGTTGTTTTATGTTCTTCGAGCAGGATTTCTGATAAATCTTCGTAATGTATCATCCGTAGTTGGCCAGGTCCGAGATTACGTGCGAAATTCCGGCGGCCTGTGTTCGCACTAGTCTGGCGTCAATCCCTTGTTAAGCTCCCCCTCCTCTGACGTGCATTAGGATTAGCGGGTCTAGTTTCAATCTCCTGGTTCCACTGTTGTCCTTGGTTTCTCTCTCTCCAATTACGGTCCCTTTGCCGTTCGTTATTCCTCCTATCCCAGATTCCTTGTCTAGATTGACCCTGCTCCCTGACGTTCTGGTTTCCGTATCTTTGGTTTCCATAACCTTGAATAGCGTTACCTTGACTTCCGTAACCCTGGTTTCCTAACTGACCAGTGCGATTATGCGATCTGTTGTCGTCTTCCCTTCCTGGCCCGTGGTATTTGTTACTTTGCCCCTTCTTCCTGTCCTTTGCGTCTTGTTTATCAAAGACTACTTCGCGTTCGCGAAATAGACTCTTGAATGCTTCTATGTCAGATCCACACTTCCCGACAAGTGTCTGTTGGTACCTAACTGGCAATTTGGAAAAGCAAAATTTAATGATTTCTCCGTTGCTATATGGACTATCTAAAAACTGATTCTTCTTGAGTAAATCATCAAGAAATTTGGTTGCGCTCCTATGCCCGGACACTTCCGGTTCAGGACAAAATATTATTTCCTCTTTAATCCTGTCTTGCGTTTCCTTTGACCAGTAGGTCCGCAGGAATGCGCCAACAAATTCCTGATAAGTCCGACACGTCACTGCCACACCCCGCATCTTTTCCGTGGCTTGGCCTTCGATGTATCCACACATGAATTCTAATTTTGCCTCGGTTGGCCATGATGCCGGTAATGAATTTGTAAACTGCATCACCCAGCTCTTCGGATGCATCGACCCTCCATTTTCTTTGAACTTCTGGAATTTTAGTATCGACAGGAAGTGATTGTGATCAAAATCCTGTCTGATCCTCGCACTGGTGTTGTCACTCGTTTCCGATACTTGCACGTCTGCTGAGTGTCCTGATCTATCTTGCTGATAACTGTGATGTGCTACCTCTGTATCACAGTGGAAGTGGCAATCAGAATTCACTCTCCTAAGTGGGCTATAACTATTGGAGCTATTACTCGCTGTTTATGCGTGTGCATTGTTAGTTCCGCACTCGGTCATTGGGCTAGAGCACGGCGGGCTTTTCCTCGGAGACGCAATTCTGTGTATTCCATCATTGGTATCCGAACGCGCAGTGCTCGTGTGCCCGTTTTGCTCTAGTTTTGCTATCCGACTCTCTACTTCTTCCATTCGTTTCGTGGTGTTCGCAACCGCGATATTACCCTGAGTTTTCAAGAACGCTAGGGATTTTGAGTGGGATTGTGTTGTACGTCGCAAGCGCCCCGCGAGTTTAGAAGTTGCTTCCGCGACTTTCATTGACCCTATTGCTGCCGTTTTGGCCAGGCCTGCTACTTTTTGTGCAGCCATTGACATTTGTTTTACTTCTCCACATTCTTTCTTTATTGTTAGTAATTCCCCACGAATTTCCCCTATATGCGAAATTATTGCCTCAGTGTCCTTCTTACGCTGTTCGTCAGCTTCTTCCTTCTCCTTCTTACGTTGTTCGTCAGCTTCTTCTTTCATTGATCGTAGGAAGCTCAGTATTGGGTTTACGTCATCTTTTTGATCCTCTTCAAACGTGGGAGATGTAACTCTGGACACCTGGGCGCTAGAGCTCTGACGTGGCCGAGCTGGCCCCTGTCTGCTCTCGTTCGTTTGATTATATACTTCTGCTACCGTCTCGACCTGTGTGCGTGTCTCTGTTTCATCCTCATAATCACGGCAGCAACGCTTCTCGAAGATCGCGTCCAAATCACCTTCGTCATCAATGACCCTGGCGTCCTGTCCTGCTAAAAATGTGCCCATCTCATCTCCGAACCTATTCCCGTCAGTAAACTGCCCCTTATCCATTATGCTATCCCCTTTTGTTTTAGCTTGGCTCGATAATAGTCGTGCCTTACTTCTCGTTATCATTCATGAAAAACAAATTTATCTAAAATGCACAATAAAATTAATCTACTCCATATATTTTTACACATAAACATAAAATCTCAACAACGCCCCTCCAACGCTGTAATTATACGCACAATTTGTTGTGGTACAGAAACCGCGCACAAACCTGACAAAGTGTGATGTGGTACAGACACACCATCAAAGGAACACAAAAAAAACAATGAACAAAAAAAATATATACACTGAAAACAAAAACTGTAATCATGCGCCGCTACTTAAAACTAAACTCGGAACTACCAGAAAAAAAACTTGGGTATTAATCAATAAAAAATTAAGCAAAAAAAATTCTGAGTGTCCCTACTAATATTACTGCTTGCTTATCACAAGATTCCAGGAAAGATCCGAGGCTAAGGGTCGCCATTTTATGCGAGGTGCCGGGCCTAGCAGTGTATTTAACACTAAATTCTTCTACAATCTATATATGTAAATGATGCTCTAAGCCCCCCCTATTCTAACTCCGACATTTGCTGCTGCACATGGATTAAAAAGATACGCGAACTGACTGTAATCAACCCTGCAAGTGGAGTAGAAAAGAGTTTGGCACCTGCAATAATTTAATTTGATAAATAAGTTAAATGAAGGAAGGTTTCATTAATGTAGTGAGAAATGATAGGGTTGCTCTACCGATTAACAGAATAAAAGTTCTGTCCAAAATAACAATATGATTTATTAAGACTAAACACAAAACAACAAACAAAAACACATGAAACATTTACAATACATCAATTTGTCTCAAATTGGATACTCAAACAAACGCTGTGAAGGTGAAGTTGTCCCTAAACTAGATTGTGACTTTTATGACGAAGTGGTATGTGGAGCCAATTCCTTGCCACTCAAATCCTAACAGAGACACACCGCTAACCCAACATTAATTGCTTCTACATTAGTGAGAACTCAGACAATGAACACCCAAGATAGAACAAAGTTAGAAAAGACGAACAGGCGCGCTCTGCTGAGCTCTGATTATCTCCTAGCAAAAATGCCTGCTTTGCTGGTGCTGCGGACGTACATTACCAAGCTGTCTTCTTAGCTGCAAGGACACGATCTGGCGTACTGGAAGCAATGGCTGGTTGCTTCGACGTCCCATCGTGGTGGTGATAATGTCGCGAGTATAGCCCGAAACAAATTAAGCTTGGCCTGGTTGTTCCAGACTAAAGGCTTCCTAGCAATACAAATGCGCCTCTGAGGGAGATGAAGAAGGCTCACCACACAATCACTGATGGTACAGTGATTGTTTTTAACAAGCGAAGTCACCCAGTAACTCCGATACAGTCAACATTAGCCAAAACTGTTCAAGACAGACAACATAGGCCTCTTGTACACAGAACGCTCAATTGCCAACTGTACTCGGAAAGTTACGTTGAAGTCGAAACTTCAGCAACTTCGACAAACAGTTAAAATTAAATAAAAATATATTAGACAGCCAATGGAAGACAGGCTGACCCGCGCAGCGAGAGCTCAGTCTTGTAACCTACTTCGACCGAAAGGCGAAAGCCGACTGCTCTAGAGCACCCGTACAGGCCGAACACAGAACATTCCCGCCCCCACGACAGTGGCCGTGGTTAAACGTTCCAATCAGCAACTCGAAAACCGGCGGAAAATTCCACTCTATTGCCGGAGCACTACCATTCCACCAATGGAGATTCTTGGCGCCAATTTCTGCGCCGATTTTTGCTACGTCACGGAGCTTTTCCCTGAGCAAGCCAATCACAGTTACTATACAGTAGAAAACGCGGGAATCTGCGCGCCAAGGCTGCTTGGGAACACAAGTCATTCCCACGCCTCGCTGGTAGCTCGCCAGAAAGTGTTTTCGCTAAGTTTCTGCGAAGTAACGGAACCTCTAGCCCTGCCGCTACTTCAGGCCCCTCCGGGCGTGTCTTTTGACAATGTCGGCGTCTGGAAAGCATTCATTCGACTCCCTCACACCCGTCGGCTTACCCTTTCAAGATCAGCAGGCCCGCCTGTCACCGGACCACCTGGGTGACGAGAGACGCTGCGTGGTAAGTCCGCATGTGAAGGAATAGCAACTTTACACCGCATGCACTTGGAGAGGAAAATCGTAAGATAGAAATATGAGAGGGGGCTCATGCCACCTCTCAACATTATTAGCGACACAGTCTTCTATCGCGTCCATAGCTGTCATGTAAATAAGTTTGACGGAGCACCACAGGAAGGAGCACGGCTTAACGCAAAACTCGTACACAACGTACAGGTAGCCTCTCGTCAGTACGGTATAGAAGTGAGCGGCAAACTTTTCGAAAGACGGAAGACGTATTTCTGAAGCCGGTTCTCAACTCGTTCCTGACAAAGAGCCGGTTTCTGGCAGTTACATATAAGAACCTTTTCCTAGGTTACGTCCTCCTGCAGCCGTCCAGTACAAAGATAGAACACCCCGTATCCTTCGTCTTCTTCAGACCAGTATAGATGTAATTCAGAACGGTGGTTGAATTTCTCAGCGTCATTTACTACAAGGCACAAGAACTCTTTACTCCAGCACATGATTAGGTTCTTACAAGGGAACCTTCTCATCGTACCCCCATCAGATTTAGTTATAAGTTGGCACAGTGGATAGACCTTGAAAAACTGAACACAGATCAATCGAGAAAACAGGAAGGTGTGGATCTATGAAAAAAATAAGCAAAATATACAAACTGAGTAGTCCATGCGCAAGATAGGCATCATCAAGGATAGTGTGAGCTCAGGAGCGCCGTGATCCCGTGATTAGCGTGAGCAGCAGCGGAACGAGAGGTTTTCGGTTCAAGTCTTCCCTCGAGTGAAAAGTTTAATTTTTTATTTTCAGACTATCATCACCACACGTACTGTTTATCAACAAATGTAGGAAATAATCATATAAATGTTCGACAATCGTCCGATTCCTTAAGGAACTTTCTGATTCCTTACAGTTCATAAAATTATCATTGACCTTGTTATTGAAGTCGCGAGCTATATTTGCTGGATTCATATTGCCCACGGAATACATCTCACGTATTTAATGCACTCTCGTCCAAAGTAGCGAACAGTCAACTGCCAGCCAGGGAGCCTCGTTAGCAGGAATACTCTCTCTTACGTGCGCTGTAGTCGACTGACGTCGTGTGCTTCGACGTTTGTTTAGGTGTAGCGTCCCCATACTTCGGCGCAGTTACCTCGAATCGGACGGACGGACGGACAGAAAATAAATGTCTGAAAATAAAAAAAAATTAAACTTTTCACTCGAGGGAAGACTTGTACCTTGGACCTTGTAACCTCCCAGCAAAATTGATAAATGTTAATTTGAAATGCAGCCAAATGTAACCTCGCAACAAAATAATGTTTAATGAAAATGTGAAATGGAACCATAAACCAACAATAATATTAATTAAATAATGAATCATGAACGAAATGGAACCTCTCAGCACAAATAATAATATCTGGTAAATTTTATAAGGACAGCAGCGCTGACCTTCGGCCCTGTATTCTGAATAACAAAAGCAAAATTCTTACCTCAATAAACTGCAACTAAATCTGCTCTTATTTATGGACACAGCTTCGTGCAATGCTGGCATGTATTTTTTTTTTTTTTTTGATTCTTAGAAGGAATGCATAGGAAAAGTTCTTTAAATTGAAATGAATTGCTTTTTCTTCAAAAGAGTGGAAAAATTCTTTAAATTGAAATGAATACTTTTCTTTAAAAGAGTTACTTTATAAAAACATTATTATTGGGGCATTTCTTGAACAAATTAGATTATAATTAACATACATTATTAAATATGCGCAATGCTGCTTCTTTACCTCCTCCAGAGTCCTGACCAGAGTCGCGACCAGAGCACACAGCCGACGCGTGCCGGCTCCGTACTACCGTATCCGACTGACTACTACTGCAGACAGACTCCGACTCGCTACTAAAGCCGAACGACTACTATCCAACTGTCCACTCGCGCGGTCAAGTGCAGACTAGCAACAGCTAACGATAAACTACTGTCTGGTCAGAGATTCTGTCATGCCTCGCTCATCGCCGGCAATGTACACGTCTTTCAACCTCTCGTTCCGCAGCTGCTCACGCTAATCACGGGATCACGGCGCTCCTGAGATCACACTATCCTTGATGTTGCCTATCTTGCGCATGGACTACTCAGTTTGTATATTTTGCTTATTTTTTCATAGTTGCACACAACTTCTTCCTGTTTTCTCGATTGATTTGTGTTCAGTTTTTCAAGGCCTACCCACTGTGCCAACTTATAACTAAATCTGAGGGGGGTGCGATGGGGAGGTTCCCTTGTTAGAACTGTTAATATCTTCCCAACGCAACTGCTACTGAAAAATTTGATCGTATCCAGGGCAACATTATACCACACGTCCTAGTCTTTTTACCAGTAAATGGCTTTTCGAGGAGCTGTACAGGAGAAATGTAACTGCCAGCTACATTGTGTTGAAGATGTGTCGGGGAGTGGCTTGCAACAGAAGGCGAGCTAGTCGATACGAAAGAAATGCCTCGTCGAGGAGTGCATCGTGATCATGGTCAGTATTTGACGGAGCGGTCTTACGAGCCACCAGACATTAACAACATACAGACAGTGGTCTAGTGGCTAACAGAGTCCCGCGTTCGAATCCCGATTTGGTTGGGAATTTTCTCTGCCTGGGGACTGAGTGTTTGTGTCGTCCTCATCATTTCGCCATCATCATCATCATCATTCGTGACAGCTGCTAGATTGGACTGTGTAGAAAGAGATTGGACTGTGTTAAAGGTTAAAGTAGGGACTTTGTACGGGCGCTGATGACCACGCATTTGAGCGCCCCCAAAAACCAAAAACCAAACATCATCAGCAATATACAGGGTATGGAGAATAATAACAAATACTAAATACGAAACACATTAACATACCTAATAAGGTGCCTCCAGTCGCCTCGGAATGGATAAATACAGTCCTGTGTGGTTTTCAAGCGAATCTGATACCATTCTTCCTGAAAAATAGTGGGAAGTTCAGGCAACAATGATAGAGGTGGCTAGTCATCGTGCAACCTACTCTCCAAGGCAGGGTTGCAAGGCTAAATAATACTAAGTTCTGCTGACTGTAGTGAGAGATTGCAGGGCACTCTCACTTCTGATACCGTGTTATGCTGCATAATGTTCTTAGGGTAGTTGATCTTTATTACTTGGTTGGTATATATAGAGACGATCCCACTTATATGATCAAATGGTTAACGGTAGTTAACGCTCTTGCTTGTGTGCTCCAGTGAAGGAATAGCGGTAAGCTTTACCTGCAGTCACAGGAAGAGTGTACCGATTTAAATGACTGCAGTAAAACCGCTCGCTCACCGATAGATCCGTACCTACAGAGTGGAAAATTGCGCAGGTCGCACCAGTGTTTAAGAAGGGTAGTAGGAGTAATCCATCGAACTACAGACAGACCTATATCATTGATGTCGGTTTGCAGTAGGGTATTAGAGCATATACTGTATTCAAACGTTATGAATCACCTCGAAGGGAACGATCTATTGATACGTAATCAGCATGGTTTCAGAAGACATCGTTCCTGTGCAACGCAGCTAGCTCTTTATTCGCACAAAGTAATGGCCGCTATCGACAGGGGATCTCAAGTTGATTCCGTATTTCTAGATTTCCGGAAAGCTTTTGACACCGTTCCTCACAAGCGACTTCTAATCAAGGTGCGGGCCTGTGGGGTATCGTCTCAGATGTGGGACTGGATTCGTGATTTCCTGTCAGGAAGGTCGCAGTTCGTAGTAATACGTAGATGACAAATCATCGAGTAAAACTGAAGTGATATCGGGTGTTCCCCAGGGAAGCGTCCTGGGACCTCTGCTGTTCCTGCTCTATATAAATGGCCTGGGTGACAATCTGAGCAGTTCTGTGAGGTTGTTCACAGATGATGCTGTAATTTACCGTCTAGTAAGGTCATCCGAAGACCAGTATCAGTTGCAAAGCAATTTAGAAAAGATTGCTGTATGGTGTGGCAGGTATCAGTTGACGCTAAATATCGAAAAGCGTGAGGTGATCCACATGAATTCCAAAAGAAATCCGTTGGAATTCGATTACTCGATAAATAGTACAATTCTCAAGACTGTCAATTCAACTAAGTACCTGGGTGTTAAGGGGCTCCGGAAAGGCTCAAAATCATGAAAAGTTCAATTTTTACTTTTTTGCGTTTTCTGAATCTGCAGACTATTACCTTTTAATAGATATATAATTTATTCAATTCCGAAGACTACAACTATTTTTAATTTTTTTTGAAATGTGTTCTACATGGGCGTGACCCACTGTGGCGCTGTTAAACTGCTGTCAAATGGTGTTATTATTAACGTCCGTGTTCATCAGGTACATTTTAGTGATGTGATATAAAGTATGTGTTGTGGCTAACTGTGATGGTTCAATATATATCGCTGGTGTGATTGTCGCTTGCTTCATGTTTATTTACTCTGTCGTTATCTCGAAATTATTCGTAATTAATTCTTTTTCTTGAGTCTCTGTTTTGTTGAAGTATAATAATGAGTAAAAGTAAAGTTATTAGAAATCCTCTGAAGGCTTTTAAGAAAAGGAGAAATGTTGGAAAGCCAAAGGTATGTGTTATTACTGTAAACAATAAAGACGATGAAAATCCCCAACATAGCTTGTGTCCCAAAGAAGAAGACAGTTGGTGTAAATATAACAAAGGATTGCTAACTGGTGAAGTGTACACTCATAAGCATAGTCTGCCTCATGCAATAATGGAGGTGATAAAACCTACACTCCTGGAAATTGAAATAAGAACACCGTGAATTCATTGTCCCATGATCACACTGACAGAACCACAGGCACACAGACACAGGCAACAGAGCATGCACAATGTCGGCACTAGTACAGTGTATATCCACCTTTCGCAGCAATGCAGGCTGCTATTCTCCCATGGAGACGATCGTAGAGATGCTGGATGTAGTCGTGTGGAACGGCTTGCCATGCCATTTCCACCTGGCGCCTCAGTTGGACCAGCGTTCGTGCTGGACGTGCAGACCGCGTGAGACGACGCTTCATCCAGTCCCAAACATGCTCAATGGGGGACAGATCCGGAGATCTTGCTGGCCAGGGTAGTTGACTCACACCTTCTAGAGCACGTTGGGTGGCACGGGATACATGCGGACGTGCATTGTCCTGTTGGAACAGCAAGTTCCCTTGCCGGTCTAGGAATGGTAGAACGATGGGTTCGATGACGGTTTGGATGTACCGTGCACTATTCAGTGTCCCCTCGACGATCACCAGTGGTGTACGGCCAGTGTAGGAGATCGCTCCCCACACCATGATGCCGGGTGTTGGCCCTGTGTGCCTCGGTCGTATGCAGTCCTGATTGTGGCGCTCACCTGCACGGCGCCAAACACGCATACGACCATCATTGGCACCAAGGCAGAAGCGACTCTCATCGCTGAAGACGACACGTCTCCATTCGTCCCTCCATTCACGCCTGTCGCGACACCACTGGAGGCGGGCTGCACGATGTTGGGGCGTGAGCGGAAGGCGGCCTAACGGTGTGCGGGACCGTAGCCCAGCTTCATGGAGACGGTTGCGAATGGTCCTCGCCGATACCCCAGGAGCAACAGTGTCCCTAATTTGCTGGGAAGTGGCGGTGCGGTCCCCTACGGCACTGCGTAGGATCCTACGGTCTTGGCGTGCATCCGTGCGTCGCTGCGGTCCGGTCCCAGGTCGACGGGCACGTGCACCTTCCGCCGACCACTGGCGACAACATCGATGTACTGTGGAGACCTCACGCCCCACGTGTTGAGCAATTCGGCGGTACGTCCACCCGGCCTCCCGCATGCCCACTATACGCCCTCGCTCAAAGTCCGTCAACTGCACATACGGTTCACGTCCACGCTGTCGCGGCATGCTACCAGTGTTAAAGACTGCGATGGAGCTCCGTATGCCACGGCAAACTGGCTGACACTGACGGCGGCGGTGCACAAATGCTGCGCAGCTAGCGCCATTCGACGGCCAACACCGCGGGTCCTGGTGTGTCCGCTGTGCCGTGCGTGTGATCATTGCTTGTACAGCCCTCTCGCAGTGTCCGGAGCAAGTATGGTGTGGTTTGACACACCGGTGTCAATGTGTTCTTTTTTCCATTTCCAGGAGTGTATTTTCAGAGACTTAGCAGCACCTGAACTGTTGAAAAAGTGTACTCACGGAAAAACTCAAAACCCCAATGAAAGTGTAAATAGTGTTATATGGTCGAGAATCCCCAAGACTGTATTTGTTGGAATAGAAACACTTCACTTTGGTGTGTATGATGATGTTGCGACTTTCAATGAAGGCAACATTGTAAGGTGCCAGGTATTTAGAAATATGGGAATGAAGATAGGTTCTAAGATGGTACGAGCGATGCTTGCTTTAGACAAGGAACGCCTTCGGGCTGCAGACAGGGCTGTAAAGAGTCTAGAAATACAAGCAAGAGTAAACAGGAGGAGGAACAAGAGGAAGCTGGAGGAGGAGTTTGCAGAGGATGAAAATAATCCATCCTATGGACCTGGAATGCACTAAAAAGTTAATCCAATCTTTGTCGCTCGATTCCCAAAACTTTTATTTTCTCATACTAATTACATGTTTTCTAAGGATCTACCAAACATATTTGTTTCAAACTTTCAGTAAATGTTACACAGTACCTTCTGCATAATTTAACACAGCCTTTTTCCAAAAAACTGTATATTTTTGAATATATAAATAAAAAATTGCAAAAAAATGTTGTGAATTTTCATTACAATTGAAAAAAAATCATCTTTAATAACTGAACTAAAATTTTGTAAAATCCCTGTGTTAAGTTGTAGCCCATATTCCAATAAATAATCTGTAAAAAGTTCAACTTCCTACCTCAAATACTTTGTGAAGAAAGATGTAATTTATAAGCGTTATTTTAACATTGCAAGTATAGGGCGTTCCGGAGCCCCTTAAAATTACGAACAACTTCAGTTGGAAAGACCACATAGATAATATTGTGGGGAAGGCGAGCCAAAGATTGCGTTTCATTGGCAGGACACTTAGAAGATGCAACAAGTCCACTAAAGAGACAGCTTACACTACACTCGTTCGTCCTCTGTTAGAATATTGCTGCGCGGTGTGGGATCCTTACCAGGTGGGATTGGCGGAGGACATCGAAAGGGTGCAAAAAAGGGCAGCTCGTTTTGTATTATCACGTAATAGGGGAGAGAGTGTGGCAGATATGATACGCGAGTTGGGATGGAAGTCATTAAAGTAAAGACGTTTTTCGTCGCGGCGAGATCTATTTACGAAATTCAGTCACCAACTTTCTCTTCCGAATGCGAAAATATTTTGTTGAGCCCAACCTACATAGATAGGAATGATCATCAAAATCAAATAAGAGAAATCAGAGCTCGAACAGAAAGGTTTAGGTGTTCGTTTTTCCCGCGCGCTGTGCGGGAGTGGAATGGTAGAGAGATAGTATGATTGTGGTTCGATGAACCCTCTGCCAAGCACTTAAACGTGAATTGCATAGTAATCATGTAGATGTAGATGAAAAGCGTTTTTCCTGCGGAACCTAGGTCAAAACGTGGTGGACTGCCGAGTTCCTCGGTTTCATTGTGCAGACACGTTGGATGGCGCCGGTCGGTCGGCGGCTACGTCCAGGTAGGCTGACTAGCGCCAAGGAGTCGCCGCTACTTTGGCCAGAGCATTGATGACGGCAATAAAGCAGGGGATGGGCCCTCGTTAGGCAGGAAGCCGATGAGACGACTGTGTGTTTCTGCGAACTTCCGTGGGACAGACCAGTGTCACCCACATGTCCAGACTCTGGTACAAAACATATTTGTGAAGGCACGAGGCTTTTAGCGTGTTTGTGGCCGTTCTATGGAAAGTTCGAAATGGACGCAGCAGGGGAGATAACAACCTTTTTATGGGGGGCTGTGGTTACATCCAGGTCATGCTTTAGCAGAGACACGGCACAAACGCGTGGGAAAGAGGCTGCAAAGCTGAATCTTTATTCCTTTTCCCCCAATTAAGTTTTAAAGTCACTTATTGGTCAAATCTGTATGCAGTGGAAGGGGTGGTCTCCCAGCTTCGAGTACCATGCTCCATCTCATAATTGGCTTGGGCTAATGTGGGGGTAGTCTAAGGTGTAAATGTGCGACGTTACCGAGCTGGCGAGGAAAGCTGAGAGAAGGAGAAGAGGTCACACTTGTACTGGCGCTTTGCTAGTAAAGAACTACAGGTCTTTACCTAAGCAGTGAGACTTGTGTCCTTTGCTAGTGTGCCACTTACAGCCTGTGCCAGTCACCTTCTGAACTGTCAGGGTACTGCTTCTAGTATGACGCACACAATGAGTGGTGCGTGGGTGTACTTATTTGTTCTGAGTTGTCCGTATAAACATTTGACACATTTCGCAATGCATAGTCGTGGCATGGAGTCAAATTGGTTTGGCAAACCAGCAAACGGGTCCACCTGCACACCGTAATCCACCGGGGTTTCAGAGGCTCGTAGGGAAGTGCCTGCATTCCGAATTAGCAGTGTACTAGCATTTTTTGGGCATGCGCCATTAATAACAGATTGCTGGCGTCCATGACACCAGTTGCAGGGCACATTGGGGTGTGTCGCCCTGACCAGCAGGAGGGTAAAGTATTTGCTGCTACGGCGTAGGGCTCCAATATATGCTTCTCAGCAAAAAAAATGGCTCTGAGCACTATGGGACTCAACATCTGTGGTCATAAGTCCCCTAGAACTTAGAACTACTTAAACCTAACTAACCTAAGGACATCACACACATTCATGCCCGAGGCAGGATTCGAACCTGCTACCGTAGCAGTCGCGCGGTTCCTGACTGAGCGCCTAGAACCGCTAGACCACAGCGGCCGGCTGCTTCTCAGCACCCTGTTCCTTGGAACCATATTTTTCTATAAAGAATGGTAGAGTATAGATGCTTGTTAGTGGTGTATTTTTTAGGCCATACCACGGATTCACATGTATGAAGTCAGGTAAAGCGATTAGTTCTTGTTAGTGTTGTGTGATGATCCCCAACTGATCACTTCGTTCACCATAAACCGCATATTAGTGAAAATGTTTGTCAAATAAAAATGTTTGTGTGACTTTTCATTAGCCATTTTTTGTGTTGTGATGTTAAGAATGAATAAATCTATTGTTATTCAGACCAAAACTCCTCCCAGTGTTCTGACTAATATTACCTTTGCCATTAGTATTAGAGTCATGATTGCAATTGAAAGTAGGAAGCTTGCAAGATGCACACACAAAAACAATTCTGGTCAGTGCCAGCTGCGTGAATAGGGGCCCTGTCGTCTTGGAACAGAGCGTTGCCACTGAGGAACAAATGTCGTACCATGAGATGATGATGATGATGATGATGATGCTTGGTTTGTGTGGCGCTCAAATGCGTGGTCACCAGCGCCCGTACAAAGTCCCAATCGTTACAGAGTCCAATCTAGCCACTTACACAAATGATGATGACATGATGAGGACTACACAAACATCCAGTCCCCGTTCAGATAAAATCCCCAACCTGGCCGGGAATCGAACCCAGGACCCCATTTGCAGCGTGAGATAAATCTGGTAAGCCAGAATGCTCAGATAAACCACGGCAGTAATGCGACACTGCAGAATAACGACCGGCCTGTGGAATATCTCGATATCACCCAACCAGTGCCATCTTTCACTCTTCTTATGCAGACCTGAGCAGACGCTGGAAACAGATGATCTTTCTTCCCACTCGCCCACAGTCCAGATTTTATTGCCTCGTCACTATGGTTTTCTGTTACGGGAATTTGTAAGATCCTCTCCGTATTTCAAGATTCTGACCTCAGCAGTTTGGGCTGGTCAGTGATGAGTCAGTGAATCAGTCTAGGCTTCTCCTTTTGAACATACAGCCTGCACCCCACAAAGATATTAAAAAATAAATGTGCAGTTAAATTCATAATAAAGTGATGCTACATAGAAATTAAGAGAATAAAGCTGATGTTGATGGAAATTCTCTACCAAATGACTAGTTAGGTGATTAATTGGTCATCTGCTTTAAAGAATTCTTAGGAAACGGTAGCCAACTGTCTTGCCGCAATTGTAACTCCAATTCCAGTCAGATAACCGAAGTTAAGCGCTGTCAGGCTTGGCTAGCACTTGGGTGGGTGACCGTCCAGTCTGCCGAATGCTGTTGGTAAGGGGGGTGCACTCAGTCCTTGTGAGGTAAATTGAAGAGATATTTGACTGGGAAGTAGCGGCTCCAGTCACGAAAACTGACAACAGCTGGGAGAGCGGTGTGCTGAACACACAACCGTCCAGATTTGCATCCAGTGAAAGCCTGTGCGTTCAAATGGTTCAAATGGCTCTGAGCACTATGGGACTCAACTGCTGAGGTCATCAGTCCCCTAGAACTTAGAACTACTTAAACCTAACTAACCTAAGGACATGACACACATCCATGTCGGAGGCCGGATTCGAATCTGCGACTGTAGCGGTCGCGCGGTTCCAGACTGTAGAACCTAGAACCACTCGGCCACTCCAGCCGGCCGAAGCCTGTGGGCTGAGGGTGACACGGCGATCGGTAGATACCGTTGGACCTTTAAGGCCTTTTCTGACAGAGTTCAGTTTAGTTTAAGAAATGGTAACGTGTTATCAGGAAAGTGGAAATGGCATGAGGCGATTAACATATGCTGCACAGATTGTTAAGGTAGTACGTATGTACAAATGAAAACACAAACACCAGTCAATTATATAACCGTCCATGCTACAGCTTCCATAAGAATTAATCGTGATAGTGATACATTTGGAACGGAAAGATACGTCTGAAAAACAGAAAATTCATTGTCCTAAAGTACACTATTGGTCACTAAAACTGCTACACCACGAAGATGACGTGCTACAGACGCGAAATTTAACCGACGTGAAGGAGATGCTGTGATATGCAAATGATTAGCTTTTCAGAACATTCACACAAGGTTGGCGCCGGTGGCGACACCTACAACGTGCTAACGTCATGAAAGTATCCAACCGATTTCTCATGCACAAACAACAGTTGACCCCTCGTTGCCTGGTGAAGCGTTGTTGTGATGCCTCGTGTAAGGAGGAGAAATGCGTACCGTCACATTTCCGAGTTTGATTAAGGTCGGATTGTAGCCTATCGCGATTGCGGTTTATCGTATCGCAACATTGCTGCTCGCGTTGGTCAAGTTCCAATGACTGTTAGCAAAATAGGGAATCGATGGGTTCAGGAGGGTAATACGGAACGCCGTGCTAGATCCCAACGGCCTCGTATCACTAGCAGTCGACATGACAGGCATCTTATCCGCATGGCTGTAACGGATCGTGCAGCCACGTCTCGATACCTTAGTCTACAGATGGGGACGTTTGCAAGACAACAACCATCTGCACGAACAGTTCGACGACGTTTGCAGCAGCATGGACTATCAGCTCGGAGACCATTGCTGCGGTTACCCTTGACGCTGCATCCCACACAGGAGCGCCTGCGATGGTGTACTCAACGACGAGCCTGGGTGCACGAATGGCAAAACGTGATTTTTTCGGATGAATCCAGGTTCTGTTTACAGCATCATGATGGTCGCATTCGTGTTTGGCGACATCGCGGTGAAAGCACGTTGGAAGCGTGTATTCGTCATCGCCATAATGGCGTATCACCCGGCGTGATGGTATGGGGTGCCATTGGTTACACGTCTCGGTCACCTCTTGTTTGCATTGACGGAACTTTGAACAGTGGACGTTACATTTCAGATGTGTTACGACCCGTGGCTCTACCCTTCAGTCGATCCCTGCGAAACCCTACATTTCAGCAGCATAATGCATGACCGCATGTTGCAGGTCCTGTACGGGACTTTCTGGATACAGAAAATGTTCTACTGCTGCCCTGGCCAGCACATTCTCCAGATCTCCCACCAATTGAAAACGTCTGGTCAATGGTGGCCGAGCAACTGGCTCGTCGCAATACGCCAGTCACTTCTCTTGATGAACTGTGGTATCGTGTTGAAGCTGCATGGGTAGCTGTACCTGTACACGCCATCCAAGCTCTGTTTGACTCAATGCCCAGGCGTATCAAGGCCGTTATTACAGCCAGAGGTGGTTGTTCTGGGTACTGATTTCTCAGGAACTATACACCCAAATTGTGTGAAAATGTAATCACATGTCAGTTCTAGTATAATATATTTGTCCACTGAATACCCCATTATCATCTCAATTCTTCTTGATGTAGCAATTTTAATGGCCAGTAGTGTATTTTTCATAGCCTTGTTTTGGGAACACCAAGAAGTAGTTTGTGTTAATTAAATAAAACAGATATGCTTTTTATTTTGCTGTCGACGTTACACAGTTAGCCTCCAGTGAAGATAAACTTCAACAATGAGTAAAGGATCTTAGCCAGCTTGAATCTAAACTTGAAAATCGGTGACAATAGATCTACACCTACATGTACATCATTACTGCTAAAGGCTCCTCACTAAATGTGGTGAAGGGCACTTTGTGTAACACTGCCACTTTCTATGTCTCTAGTTTCACCTTCATGGCCTTCTCACGAGGTAGATGTTGCATCCTGCCCACTCGTCAAATATGGGGTGCCTTGGAAACCTGCTCCTTGGATTGCTAGACAAACAATTCAGGCAAATCGTATTAATGCATTTTATTACAAAAAATAAATGACAATACTTAACTCTGAGAAATACAGATGTGTCACGATCAAAAGGTGACGGACAAACAAGAGATCCAGTATACAGGGTGTTACAAAAAGGTACGGCCAAACTTTCAGGAAACATTCCTCACACACAAAGAAAGAATATTTGTTATGTGGACATGTGCCCTGAAACGCTTACTTTCCATGTTAGAGCTCATTTTATTACTTCTCTTCAAATCACATTAATCATGGAATGGAAACACACAGCAACAGAACGTACCAGCGTGACTTCAAACACTTTGTTACAGGAAATGTTCAAAATGTCCTCCGTTAGCGAGGATACATGCATCCACCCTCCGTCGTATGGAATCCATGATGCGCTGATGCAGCCCTGGAGAATGGCGTATTGTATCACAGCCGTCCACAATACGAGCACGAAGAGTCTCTACATTTGGTACCGGGGTTGCGTAGACAAGAGCTTCCAAATGCCCCCATAAATGAATGTCAAGAGGGTTGAGGTCAGGAGAGCGTGGAGACCATGGAATTGGTCCGCCTCTACCAATCCATCGGTCACCGAATCTGTTGTTGAGAAGCGTACGAACACTTCGACTGAAATGTGCAGGAGCTCCATCGTGCATGAACCACATGTTTTGTCGTACTTGTAAAGGCACATGTTCTAGCAGCACAGGTAGAGTATTACGTATGAAATCATGATAACGTGCTCCATTGATGGTAGGTGGAAGAACATGGGGCCCAATCAAGACATCACCAACAATGCCTGCCCAAACGTTCACAGAAAATCTGTGTCGATGACGTGATTGCACAATTGCGTGCGGATTCTCGTCAGCCCACACATGTTGATTGTGAAAATTTACAATTTGATCTCGTTGGAACGAAGCCTCATCCGTAAAGAGAACATTTGCACTGAAATGAGGATTGACACTTTGTTGGATGAACCATTCGCAGTAGTGTACCCGTGGAGGACAATCAGCTGCTGATAGTGCCTGCACACGCTGTACACGGTACGGAAACAACTGGTTCTCCCGTAGCACTCTCCATACAGTGCGTGGTCGAAGTTACCTTGTATAGCAGCAACTTCTCTAACGCTGACATTAGGGTTATCGTCAACTGCACGAAGGATTGCCTCGTCCATTGCAGGTGTCCTCGTCGTTCTAGGTCTTCCCCAGTCGCGAGTCATAGGCTGGAATGTTCCCTGCCCCCTAAGACGCCGATCAATTGCTTCGAACGTCTTCCTGTCGGGACACCTTCGTTCTGAAAATCTGTCTCGATACAAACGTACCGCGCCACGGCTATTGCCCAGTGCTAATCCATACATCAAATGGGCATCTGCCAACTCCGCATTTGTAAACATCGCACTGACTGCAAAACCACGTTCGTGATGAACACTAGCCTGTTGATGCTACGTACTGATGTGCTTGATGCTAGTACTATAGAGCAATGAGTCGCATGTCAACACAAGCACCGAAGTCAACATTACCTTCCTTCAATTGGGCCAACTGGCGGTGAATCAAGGAAGTACAGTACATACTGACGAAACTAAAATGAGCTCTAACATGGAAGTTAAGCGTTTCCGGACACATGTCCACGTAACATATTTTCTTTCTTTGTGTGTGAGGAATGTTTCCTCAAAGTTTGACCGTACCTTTTTGTAACACCGTGTATACAGTTCGCAATGCAAGAGAAATAATACAGTGAATGCTTGTGTCCAGGTCGCTGATCTTGACAATACGGTAGAACGTGGTAGTGTAGAACTCGTACAACTGGGCTGCAGCGACGCAGGGTGGCGCTTATGCCCTCTTCATGTAGATGGCGCTGCCATTGCGTTGCTGTCCTGGCAAGCGGTCAGTCAGGATGCCATTGGCTGACTTCGTCTCCACAGCCCTCTCTGCTCTCTCTTTCCCGCCCGGGGTGCCGGCGCTTGGCTTTACACTGGAACAGTCGATGTAGAAGGCGCACTCTTCTATGAATGTGCGCCCAGGGAATTTTAACAGTAAATCACATTATGATGCAGAGTTGTTTATTATTTACAGTGAGCAGTTTTACATTAACGACGATCCGCCAAGGATCAAAAAGTGGTCAATATAGAATTAAGTAATCAGGGGAACCAAGTAGATATTTAAGACTGTCCGCCATTGTTTCGGGCGTTTTTGAACGTGCTACGCAGTGCACGACCCGAGAGGAAAAACAAGCGAAAGTCTGATAGTTGACATACTAATATGGCTTGTGACTGTTGTTTCAAGTCGGAGGGATGTATGAGGGACGGCAAGGACAGGGTGATGACATGGTCATAATCCTGTGACGAGACGGATGATGGATTTTGAACGACTATGGCGGTCCAAAACATTTTGTTGTGTCTGAGCATCATCGTATTTATTAATAGCTTGGGTCAATTGATAGTTACGTGTACCAGTAAGTCCCCTTCTCCCCCCCCCCCCCCACCCCGCCGTCAGATCATTTAAAGAATCTCCCATGTGTAAAACAGCTTCAAACGTCAGACCGCTTTCCATATGAGTTAATGTATTAAATATTTGACGTTAAGCAGGTAAAATCTTCGAATGTCGTGTCTCCTGAATTACATTTTTACAGGTACAGTCAGTGGTATCTATGGACACTGTCAGCAAAACCGGTTGCGAATAGAAGTAGTAGTAAAGTAACAATAAAATAAAATTCACGTCTGATGTTGAAGTTTTAGCAAAAGTGTAGTAAGCGATAAATTTATTTAGTTTAGTTGTTATGTTAGAGAAGTTAGCAAGAGAAAGTTTCAAAAAGTTTGAGATTATATGTAAAGCTTGTTGAAAGCTCCTAAGTGCTCTCACTCTCAAATTACGGACGAATATAGCCGTAAGTTGCGACGCCTCTAGATACACAAAGGTTTTCTAAGGTTAACGTATAACTTATTGTGTTCAACCTTCAACGTAAGAATATGGCTTTAAGTAAGCAGATTATGTCAATATTTAAAACTGTCAAATTCTGTCAGTTATTACGCTCATCAACAGAAATTTTGCATCACACCAGTATGTCGTTGTTTGCAAACATACACACAGTTACCATGTGCGCTGCCTACAGATGTTTTCCACTCTCAAATGGATTGCAGAATTTCAGCTGAAAATAAAACATCAGCATGGAACCATCTGTAGGAAAGTATCCATCATGCCACGAAGAACAGTGACGACATAATTATCGGGTCCACATCATCACATTACGTGCAGAAGGCTTGCAGACTGGTGAAGGTTATCGACTTATCGTGTGCATTAGACTCAAAGTAATATGGTGGGACATGAAATCAGTTCTTGCTGACATTGAGAACTTACACCGGACAGCTCGCCCACTTTCGACATGTGCACAAGATGATCGATATCCACGACTTTTCAGTGAAAGCCACCTTGGGCTAAGTGCACCATAACTGAGCTTGGTGTTCTAAGAGGCTGCAGGGCGTCGTGTATCGCATCAAACTGTTAGGAGGGGATTACATGACGCGAGTATCCATTCCGGGAGATCATTGTGAGTACCATGTCGTATATCAAAACACAAAGAATTCCATTAGAGATGGGAAAAAAGTCATGCAGAATGGACGCGCATGAATTGGCCTCAGGTGTTGGGTACGGACGAAACTCGGATCTGTTTGTACGCTAACAATCGCAGACAACGTGTCTGGAGACAATGTAGAACACTTCCAACACTGTATCCCACATGTACAGCAGCGTGGTAGTGAAGTGATGTTACTGGGTGGCATTATATGGGGACACAGAACGTACACCTTTCGAGGTTGTTGAGGGCAATATTACGGCCCTACAGTACAGGGACGAGACACAGCAACCAATAGTGAGACCGTATCGCCAATATTTAGGAGAAAATTTCATCTTGGTGGGAGGTAAGTTGGTGCTCGTCGTGCGGTTCTCTTCAACATATTTCTTCAGAATGCTAAGATGACCGGAATGGAGAAAACTGCCTATTCCCCAAACATGAATACAACTGAACATGACTGGGATCGACTGAAACGAGCCGCTTTTGGACGTGGGCAATGTCCAGGTACTCTGCACAACTTACACAGAATCACCATTGGAAATTGGGACAAACTTGGCCATGTATGGCTTGATGATCTCATCGATTGTACGACACGACGTGTTCGAAACTGCATCCGAGCAAGGGTACATTCCACCATGTATTTATTTTAACCAGGAATGCTGGGAAAAATCCTCAAGCGAAAAGGAAGATTTTTTTGGTTCCACAGATGTCCGTTTTTTCTGATTGGTAACATGGCTGCTATGAAATGTCAGTTAACATTTGAAAATGTACTAATTGGAATAATATAGGCAGAGGGGTAAAAATGACATATATGTTTGAAACGACATGGGGTTTTATTGAAACCACAAAACTGCAAAAGAGGACCAACAGGTGGCGCTTCATTTGATAAAAATGCAATAATTAGCGTAATAATTGATTTTTAGCAAAGATGATGCTATTTATAACAAGTGTTCAACATGTCGGCCGTCATTCATAAACAATACATGTAGTCGAGTGACAATGTTGTAAAAAACACTGTACAGCATCTCAGTAGGTATGGTGAGGAATTGCCGTTGGACGTTGTCTTTTAGCGACCCTAATGAGGTCGGACGACCGCGGTAGACTTACGACTTCAGGTAACACCACAACCAGTAATCACACACACTGAGGACTGGGGACCTGGGATGCCAAGCGTGACGGAAGTGGCGGCTGAGCACGCGATCCTCACCAAACGATGTGTGCAAGAGATTTCTCAAACGTGTAGCAGCATGGGGTGAAACGAATCACTGCATAAAAGACGTACCTTTTAGCAGGTGTTTACCAGCCGGGCTAACGTCGATGATATTCTGTAACATACCGGCGCACCTCGTATTCGTCTCGCTGACTGCTTGAAAAGTAGCACTTCGCATTTCCTCACCATCTGATGGCCGGTTTTGCACAGTTTAGGAATGTGCGTCACTTTTCATCTCTCTACCTAAATTATTACGTGAACCAGTACCCTTCGAAATGTTAATCAACTTTTGGATCACCCTGTGTATACATTTCTGAGGACTGTGCCATCCCCATGACGTTACTGTGAAAATTTACGAAACTAGTGCACGATATAAAAACAATTGTAATAACGAAAGTATTGATAAAAGTCACAAAGACGATGTTTTGTGATTATTGCAGTGAAATATTGTAAAATAATATAGAAAAAGAACAATGAAAATTACTATTAATACGAAAACTATGCATTTCAAGGATAATCTGTGAACAAAGATAAAAATCAATAGACAGTCCTCTAACGTGGTCGAAAGAGGAAAAACACTGGCTACTCTTTCTTTTGTTCTTGATTGTAGAAGGACGCCATTGAAGATTCGTGATGAGAATGGTATGTGTTTCTTACTAATACTGTAAGAAAAAGCATTCTCATGATAATAATAATTAATTCTATAAATGTGTAAAGCTATGTTTTCCTTTCAGTAGTGTAGGGAAAGGCATCGCATAATTATTACTGAATAATAATTTCCAGTCCCCCCCCATGAACCATGGACCTTGCCGTTGGTGGGGAGGCTTGCGTGCTTCAGCAATACAGATTGCTGTACCGTAGGTGCCACCACAACGGAGGGGTATCTGTTGAGAGGCCAGACAAACGTGTGGTTCCTGAAGAGGGGCAGCAGCCTTTTCAGTAGTTGCAGGGGCAACAGTCTGGATGATTGCCTAATCTGGCCTTGTAACACTAACCAAAATGGCCTTGCTGTGCTGGTACTGCGAACGGCTGAAAGCTAGGGTAAACTATAGCCGTGGGTAAAATATTCCGGATGTAAATTAGTCCCCTATTCGTATCTCCGGGCGGGGACTACTCACGAGGACATTGTTTCAGGAGAAAGATTCAGAAGAATGTAGGTTTCAGTAGTTGCTGGGAGATGAGGAAGCTTGCACAGGATAGAGTAGCATGGAGAGTTGCATCAAACCAGTCTCTGGACTGAAGACCACAACAACAACAACAATTTCCAGTTTTCATATATTGAGCTGATTTTGTTTCAAAGACGCCATTACGGGCGAGAACATAATTTTAAGCATTTCATTACGCCACACGGCTCAAAAATAGGAACTCACTAGCTGATAATTATCTGCTTAGCTGCCTCACGTGAAAGTGAATTAATATGTCATTGCAGAAATAGTTTTTGTGTTAGCCTGGACCAGTCAGCACGGATCAGGTCTCACACGATTCACTACATAAAAAATAATTGTAATTCTGATGGAAATAGAGAATAGTTTTCAAAGAATTTTAATCAGTTCTATAACAATATTTCAATGCGAACCTCACATAACCTCTAATTAACAGAACAATGAAGCTGGTCGGATTTTAATGTGCGCGACATTTAGCTTTGCTACATATCATGTCTAATACGTTAAGCACAACCATGCCAGACTGCTTAAACTCGCAGTTGAAAAGAAATTAACATTATTCGCACAACAATCGAAGTTTTTCACGTAACCGTCATGATTTTGGTGTACTTTAACACAGCATTTCAGCTTCGTGTTGCAGAGCGGCACTGCGCGTCTGGAAATGACGAAAGGCACGTGAAACATAATATTCTAATGACGAGAGGCCCCCAGAAAACTAATGTCTGGGGCCAAGGCCTCGGAGAAAAGTACAATTCCTTCCATTGAAATTGGGGCAACGGCCTTGCCGCAGTGGATACACCGGTTCCCGTCAAATCACCGAAATTAAGCGCTATCGGGCGTGGCCGACGCTTGGATGGGTAACCATCCGGGCGGCCATGCACTGTTGCCATTTTTGGGGGTGTACTCAGCCTCGTGATGCCAATTGAGGAGCTACTCGACCGAATAGTAGCGGCTCCGGTCACAGAAAACCATCGTAACGACCGGGAGAGCGGTGTGCTGACCACACGCTCCTCCTATCCGCATCCTCAGCTGAGAATGACACGGCGGTCGGATGGTCCCGATGGGCCACTTGTGGCCTGCAGACGGAGTGCTTGCTTTTATTGAAAATTACAAAGATCCATTAAGGTGACTTTTATGGTGTTGCACTTTCTAATTTGCAAGCTTCCATATCAGGGAATATCATCACGTGTTAGTAGATTTGAGTATTCTACATATACAACTGCATTTACCATTGATACTGAGAATAAGTCATCTCAATTATTGCTTGTGTTGCACGAACATTGATAATAACATCATACAGTTCGGATAGTATTACAGGACCAATTTTTATTCTCTGCGCCATGAGTTTCGAAATAAAGGAGTGTCCCAAGACTTTTGTTGATGTTAGTAAATGAAAAAGTGAAAAATCAAGTTTTTGTTGCCCCTGGGAGCTGTTAGACCGGCTACCTGCAAGTGGTAGTTTCGGTGAGCAGGTGGCCGTTTACATCGCTGAGTAATGTGGCTGTACGCAGACGTGCAAACACGTAACAGGACTTAGCAACACGTGACACGTGTTGACGGGACGCTCTGATATCGCTCCCTTGCAGTATCCTCGCTAGTGCCAAAATTAATGGTACTTTAATGTAAATGTAGGCTATGTAGAAGCAGCAAGAGCCAGCCGCGTTGTTTGGAGTACCTCCACCTCTGTTTGACGGCGTCGCGGAACTTCTCCTGCGAGTACGATTTAGCGGCGAGGCTGATGGATGGACGAGACCCTTGGGGGGCTGAAGCCCAGTTTACGCTGCCGCAGGGGTCGGCGTGCTGCCCACGCCCTGCTGGCGGCGCCAGACCTACAACTCTCGACCAAGTGGGTCACTTCCGCCAGCGACACAGCGGCCCACCCCATAAAGCTGCAGAGAGCACACTGACCAAACTGCAAACTTTCCTCCACGGCAAGCAGAACCTTCGCTGGCAGCCATTACCGTTGTTGCCTACTCTGACGTTGTTCCGACAAAACTGGCAGTCAGAGTCACTATATAGGTACATGCGTTACCAACTGTACACGAGGAACTCAAGCTGTTGTTGTAGTCTTCAGTCTGAAGTCTGGTTTTGTGCATCTCTCCATCTTACTCCATTCTGTGCAAGCCTCTTCGTCTCTGAATAACTACAGCAAACCTACGTTCTTTTGAACTTGCTTGCTGTATTCATCTCTTCGTCCCTCTCTACAGCTTTTAGCCTCCCGCTCCGCCCCAACCCCCCAACCCCCTCTCTCTCCACTTTCCTCCATTGCTAAATTCTTGATCCCTTGATGTCTGTACTATCAACTGACCCCTTATTTACATGACCTACCCAATCTTCAGCATTCCTCTGTAGTACCATGTTTCAAAAGTTTCTATTCTATTGTTGTTTGAATTGTCTGTCACCCAAATTTGACTTGAATACAAGGATACGCTCCAGACAAATACCTTCAGAAGAAAACCTCTTAAAAAATTTTCAAATGTGTGTGAAATCTTATGGGACTTAACTGTTAAGGTCATCAGTCCCTAAGCTTACACACTAATTAACCTAAATTATCCTAAGGACAAACACATACACCCATGCCCGAGGGAGGACTCGAGCCTCCGCCGGGACCAGCCACACACTCCATGACTGCAGCGCCAAAGACCGCTCGGCTAATCCCGAGCGGCAAAACCTCCTAACACTTAACTCTATATTCGTTGTTAATAAATTTCTGGCCGGCCGAAGTGGCCGTGCGGTTAAAGGCGCTGCAGTCTGGAACCGCGAGACCGCTACGGTCGCAGGTTCGAATCCTGCCTCGGGCATGGATGTTTGTGATGTCCTTAGGTTAGTTAGGTTTAACTAGTTCTAAGTTCTAGGGGACTAATGACCTCAGCAGTTGAGTCCCATAGTGCTCAGAGCCATTTGAACCATTTGAACCAATAAATTTCTGTTTACAGAAACGATTTTAATGCCACTGCCAGTCTACATTTTATATCCTCTCTACTTCAGCTGTCATCAGCTAGTATACCACCCAAATAGCAAAACTCATGTACTTCTTTTAGTGTATCGTTTCCTTCTCTCATTCGCTAAACATCGCCTGATTTAATTGGACTACATTCCTTTACGTTTCGCTTTTGTTGATGATCGTCTAGCATCCATCTTTCAAGACAGTGCCATTTACATTCAACTGCTCTTCCAAGAATTACAGTGTCGTCAGGGTAAAACGCAAAGATTTCATTTGTTCTCCCTGAATTTTAAGCTCTTTCACCAAGTTGTTCCCTTTACTGCTTGCTCAATATAACGAGTAAATAACATCGGAGACAAACCTGTCTCACTCCCTTCTCAACCATTGGTTCCTCTTCATGCTCTCGACTATTATAACTGCCGTTTGATTTTTGCACAAGCCCTTCTCTTCCAGTATTTTAAGCCTGCTACATTAAGAATTTCGAGGGGAGTATTCCAGTCAACATTATCAAAAGCTTTATCTACGTCTACAAATGCTATAAACGTAGGTTTGTCTTTCTTTAATCTATCTGTGACAGGGTCACTATTACTTCGCGTGCTTCAAAATTCTGCTCTCCCAAGGATATCAGTAATTTTCCCCGAATGTCATCTATTCTAGGGGTCTTCTTTCGACTGAACCTTCAGTGAGTGGTTCAAATGGTTCAAATGGCTCTGAGCACTATGGGACTCAATGCTGAGGTCATTAGTCCCCTAGAACTTAGAACTAGTTAAACCTAACTAACCTAAGGACATCACAAACATCCATGCCCGAGGCAGGATTCGAACCTGCGACCGTAGCGGTCTTGCGGTTCCAGACTGCAGCGCCTTTAACCGCACGGCCACTTCGGCCGGCGAATGCTTTCACTCGTCCGCAAGTGCTACGAGAGTATCTACTTTTTTCAATCTGCTTTCTATTACCAAGAGCAATATCAGAATGTCTTCTTTGGTAACTTTTCCTTTCCTTTATGCAAATCCATTTTCACTCTGTTTTTCTATCTGTACGTCTATATATTATTCTCCCCAGAAGAAAAGAGGATTTTTTTGTCATGCTTATCGTCAGATATTTATCATTAAAATTAATATTCAGTAGTCTAAATTAATCAGACATGCACAAAATATTTGACTAAAAAGATCTTCTCCTTTTCGTGCTTCTATTACCAAGAGCAATATCAGAATGTCTTCTTTGGTAACTTTTCCTTTCCTTTATGCAAATCCATTTTCACTCTGTTTTTCTATCTGTACGTCTATATACAGGGTGTTTCAAAAATGACCAGTATATTTGAAACGGCAATAAAAACTAAACGAGCAGCGATAGAAATACACCGTTTGTTGCAATATGCTTGGGACAACAGTACATTTTCAGGCAGAGAAACTTTCGAAATTACAGTAGTTACAATTTTCAACAACAGATGGCGCTGCGGTCTGGGAAACTCTATAGTACGATATTTTCCACATATCCACCATGCGTAGCAATAATATGGCGTAGTCTCTGAATGAAATTACCCGAAATCTTTGACAACGTGTCTGGCGGAATGGCTTCACATGCAGATGAGATGTACTGCTTCAGCTGTTCAATTGTTTCTGGATTCTGGCGGTACACCTGGTCTTTCAAGTGTCCCCACAGAAAGAAGTCACAGGGGTTCATGTCTGGCGAATAGGGAGGCCAATCCACGCCGCCTCCTGTTTGTTTCGGATAGCCCAAAGCAATCACACGATCAGCGAAATATTCATTCAGGAAATTAAAGACGTCGGCCGTGCGATGTGGCCGGGTACCATCTTGCATAAACCACGAGGTGTTCGCAGTGTCGTCTAAGGCAGTTTGTACCGCCACAAATTCACGAAGAATGTCCAGATAGCGTGATGCAGTAATCGTTTCGGATCTGAAAAATGGGCCAATGATTCCTTTGGAAGAAATGGCGGCCCAGACCAGTACTTTTTGAGGATGCAGGGACGATGGGACTGCAACATGGGGCTTTTCGGTTCCCCATATGCGCCAGTTCTGTTTATTGACGAAGCCGTCCAGGTAAAAATAAGCTTCGTCAGTAAACCAAATGCTGCCCACATGCATATCGCCGTCATCAATCCTGTGCACTATATCGTTAGCGAATGTCTCTCGTGCAGCAATGGTAGCGGCGCTGAGGGGTTGCCGCGTTTGAATTTTGTATGGATAGAGGTGTAAACTCTGGCACATGAGACGATACGTGGACGTTGGCGTCACTTGGACCGCAGCTGCAACACGGCGAACGGAAACCCGAGGCCCCTGTTGGATTACCTGCTGCACTAGCTGCGCGTTGCCCTCTGTGGTTGCCGTACGCGGTCGCCCTACCTTTCCAGCACGTTCATCCGTCACGTTCCCAGTCCGTTGAAATTTTTCAAACAGATCCTTTATTGTATCGCTTTTCGGTCCTTTGGTTACATTAAACCTCCGTTGAAAACTTCGTCTTGTTGCAACAACACTATGTTCTAGGCGGTGGAATTCCAACACCAGAAAAATCCTCTGTTCTAAGGAATAAACCATGTTGTCTACAGCACACTTGTACGTTGTGAACAGCACACGCTTACAGCAGAAAGACGACGTACAGAATGGCGCACCCACAGACTGCGTTGTCTTCTATATCTTTCACATCACTTGCAGCGCCATCTGTTGTTGAAAATTGTAACTACTGTAATTTCGAAAGTTTGTCCGCCTGAAAATGTACTGTTGTCCCAGGCATATTGCAACAAACGGTGTATTTCTATCGCTGCTCGTGTAGTTTTTATTGCCGTTTCAAATATACCGGTCATTTTTGAAACACCCTGTATTATTCTCTCCAGAAGACAAGAGGATTTTTTTCTCATGCTTATCGTCAGATATTTATCATTAAAATGAATATTCAGTAGTCTAAAATAATCAGACATGCACAAAATATTTGACTAAAAAGATCTTGTCCTTTTCGTGCTTTTTCATTGACATATAGCAATAACGAAATTGCAAACACTTTTGGAAACATCACGGAATATGCACCTCACGGCTCTTGGAACGAATGTACAGTACAGATTCAAGTTTCATGCCAGGCTTTTCGAAATTGCATGTGTGAAGATCGTGAAACATCGGATATTGTATCTTTATACGTCACACCTGCCGTTCATTAGTTTCGTGCTGCAGACATGGAACCTAATTATTTTATTGTGCACTTCTTCACAGAAATTTGTAAATGAGTTTCCCTAAAACGTGGCAAATTATAGTGGCTCTGCTATGAGTGAAGTAGGGGAGTACACATATAAATATCTATAACAAATCCTGCAGAATTATTTGTACCTATTCAGATTCTACAGATAACATGTCTGAATTATGGCAGAACTCACTAAACATTTTACACCCAATTAGTCCGCAGCTCGTGGTCTTGCGGTAGCGTTTTTGCTTCCCGCGCACGGGGTCCCGGGTTCGATTCCCGGCGGGGTTAGGGATTTTCCCTTCCTCGAGATGACTGAGTGTTGTTTTGTCTTTATCATCGTCATTCATACCCATTACGGTTGGAGGAAGGCAAGGGCAAACCACCTCAGCTAGGACCTTGCCTAGTACGGCGGTGAGGGTCTCCCGCATTGTCCCCTACGCTGCTCGAAGTATGGGACTTCATCTCTTCCTTTATACGCAGTTGACATAAAAGCAAGAAAATGAAAGGAAAAAAAAGAAAAGCATATGTAGCAGGACCTAAACCTCAGATGCAGTATTCTTACTGGGAGTCCTGTGAACATTACTGCAATACATTGAAGAGAATGTATCAAAAGGCAGATTTCATCCTGCTGCAATACACATGTATCACGTGGAAGCTGCTCTTATCCTGTTCACATGATCATTAGAGAGTTATGTGTTGGGGGCAGTGAAATTGCCACACAGGTCGGTGAAGCCTATTTACTATACTTCATTTTTTTAAAATCATGAACAGTCCGGAACCGCGAGACCGCTACGGTCGCAGGTTTGAATCCTGCCTCGTGCATGGATGTGTGTGATGTACTTAGGCTAGTTAGGTTTAAGAAGTTCTAAGTTATAGGGGACTGATGACCTCAGAAGTTAAGTCCCATAGTGCTCAGAGCCATTTGAACCATTTTATCATGAATTTGCTACATTAACAGCGCCTCCGAATTCCTTCGACGTTTCCCGTCACATCCACTGGAGAGATGTCGCAGAACAGGTCGCACTATCTCCTTTTAAACCTTTTCTCTGTCATTTGCAGTGCACATTCTCAGAACCCTCACAAGGAATCGCAGTATACGAGTAGTCTTGCTTACAGCTGGTAATAACTGAGCGAGGTGGCGCAGTGATAGCACACTGGACTCGCTTTCGGGAGGACGACGGTTCAATCCCGCGTCCGGCCATACTGATTTAGGCTTTCCGTGATTTCCCTAAATCGCTGCCGGCGGGGGTGAGCGAGTGATTTTAGGCGCTACAGTAGCAGGTTCGAATCCTGACTTGGGCATTGATGTGTGTGCTGTCCTTAGGTTAGTTAGGTTTAAGGAGTTCTGAGTTCTAGGGGACTGATGACCTTACAAGTTAAGTCCCATGGTGCTCAGAGCCATTTGAACCATAAATCGCTCCAGGCAAATGCTGGGATGGTTCCTTTGAAAGGGCATGGCCGACTTCCTTCCCCATCCTTCCCTAATCCGATGAGACCGATGACCTCGCTGTTTGGACTCTTCCCCCCCCCCCCCCCACCCCACCCCAAACAACCCCAACAGCTGGTAATGCGTGTTAATAGGCAGGTACTTGGAAAACTACATAGGCACCAGAGGCTCCACCACTAACGAAACACGGTAGAGACGAGACATCCACTACAGCTTTGCAGATGTATCATTAAGTACCGACTATCTGGCGTAGCGGCAGTGGATTATATACACAAACCTCCCTCTACAGTCGGTCTGTCTTTTAGTGACAACCGTATCAAAATCCATACAGTAATTCCTGAGATGATCCTTTAAATACAGGCAGAGAACGCGTCAGGGGGCTATAAATTCATTCTACTTTGGCCAATTTGTACAACATATTTTTAAATTATGTACAAAACTTGCTCGTGAGTCAGACTATTTCAGCGGAAGCCTTATCAAAATCACTACAGTATGTAACGGCCTGGTACATGACGGACAAAGCGTATTAGAGATTAAAGGGAGTTTCAAGCCAGTCTACAATTTGCAATCGGTTAGGAACAACTGCAGAAAGACAATCTTCCATTGATGGCAGATGACTGCCTGGATGAACGCCAAATACTGTCACATGGAAACTAGGAGAGGATTGGATTCTGATACTTTATAGGTGAACCTGTAGGAGACTTTGTGAAATCAAGTGCCTGAAAAACACTCGTTTATTGAATGCAGACTAACTGCTATACTGAAGGCTACTTACAATCATCAGGGAAAGTAAAGAATTCGACTGCAAACACAAGTCGCGGGGAAAAAGCGAACAGGAGTAGCTAAGAGTACGGTGAAGTAGAAAAGTCTGAGCACAGCACCCAAAGTGAGAAAACAGGCTTGAATCGGAGCTTACCCGAGGCTGTTTCGGGGGAAACTGAGTCGGCGTCGAAACAGTCTGGCTGAGAACTCTTCTGAACATAAAAACATGGTGTTTTCAAAGGACTGTGACGGCAGACTGTGCCTCTCTGTTTGTAGCCGCCTCGCAAATCCATCGGCACCTTTCAAACTTCGGCCAGTCTCTAACGAGGTTCTCCATCTGCCTAATGCCTCTGCCCAACCGCCTTTAGGTTCTTTCTCTCTTCATATTCTGTAGGTAGGGATTGCACTAACAAAGTCTATGTCTGGTATCAACTGCGTTCAGCCAGCAACAACAGCGTGTTACGTCTCTTCGACTCGGCCTGAGGCTGGAGACTTCTCTCTAAGGAGTCGGGACCACTGTTCCAGC
Organism: Schistocerca nitens; assembly: GCF_023898315.1. Classification (NCBI taxonomy): domain Eukaryota; kingdom Metazoa; phylum Arthropoda; class Insecta; order Orthoptera; family Acrididae; genus Schistocerca; species Schistocerca nitens. The sequence goes on from NC_064620.1 coordinate 13,303,712, forward strand.
AACTTTACTCGATTTCCATCCCAATCTAACCGGTTTCTTGCTGATTGATGCATATGCTGCACATGCTGATACGTGTTCGTTTGCGATCGACGTGTACTGCGGCAAATTTCAACAACCTTCAGAAGATACAGGGTGTTTCAAAAATGACCGGTATATTTGAAACGGCAATAAAAACTAAACGAGCAGCGATAGAAATACACCGTTTGTTGCAATATGCTTGGGACAACAGTACATTTTCAGGCAGACAAACTTTCGAAATTACAGTAGTTACAATTTTCAACAACAGATGGCGCTGCGGTCTGGGAAACTCTATAGTACGATATTTTCCACATATCCACCATGCGTAGCAATAATATGGCGTAGTCTCTGAATGAAATTACCCGAAACCTTTGACAACGTGTCTGGCGGAATGGCTTCACATGCAGATGAGATGTACTGCTTCAGCTGTTCAATTGTTTCTGGATTCTGGCGGTACACCTGGTCTTTCAAGTGTCCCCACAGAAAGAAGTCACAGGGGTTCATGTCTGGCGAATAGGGAGGCCAATCCACGCCGCCTCCTGTATGTTTCGGATAGCCCAAAGCAATCACACGATCATCGAAAGATTCATTCAGGAAATTAAAGACGTCGGCCGTGCGATGTGGCCGGGCACCATCTTGCATAAACCACGAGGTGTTCGCAGTGTCGTCTAAGGCAGTTTGTACCGCCACAAATTCACGAAGAATGTCCAGATAGCGTGATGCAGTAATCGTTTCGGATCTGAAAAATGGGCCAATGATTCCTTTGGAAGAAATGGCGGCCCAGACCAGTACTTTTTGAGGATGCAGGGACGATGGGACTGCAACATGGGGCTTTTCGGTTCCCCATATGCGCCAGTTGTGTTTATTGACGAAGCCATCCAGGTAAAAATAAGCTTCGTCAGTAAACCAAATGCTGCCCACATGCATATCGCCGTCATCAAACCTGTGCACTATATCGTTAGCGAATGTCTCTCGTGCAGCAATGGTAGCAGCGCTGAGGGGTTGCCGCATTTGAATTTTGTATGGATAGAGGTGTAAACTCTGGCGCATGAAACGATACGTGGACGTTGGCGTCATTTGGACCGCAGCTGCAACACGGCGAACGGAAACCCGAAGCCGCTGTTGGATCACCTGCTGCACTAGCTGCGCGTTGCCCTCTGTGGTTGCCGTACGCGGTCGCCCTACCTTTCCAGCACGTTCATCCGTCACGTTCCCAGTCCGTTGAAATTTTTCAAACAGATCCTTTATTGTGTCGCTTTTCGGTCCTTTGGTTACATTAAACCTCCGTTGAAAACTTCGTCTTGTTGCAACAACACTGTGTTCTAGGCGGTGGAATTCCAACACCAGAAAAATCCTCTGTTCTAAGGAATAAACCATGTTGTCTACAGCACACTTGCACGTTGTGAACAGCACACGCTTACAGCAGAAAGACGACGTACAGAATGGCGCACCCACAGACTGCGTTGTCTTCTATATCTTTCACATCACTTGCAGCGCCATCTGTTGTTGAAAATTGTAACTACTGTAATTTCGAAAGTTTGTCTGCCTGAAAATGTACTGTTGTCCCAAGCATATTGCAACAAACGGTGTATTTCTATCGCTGCTCGTTTAGTTTTTATTGCCGTTTCAAATATACCGGTCATTTTTGAAACACCCTGTGTGTGAAGTTAGCAGTTAATTCTCTAAACGGAATCTGCTAACTGGGACTGTTGAGCCACTCTTTTCCATGTCTTTCTTTGCTTTTTACCCAGTGTAACCGAAACGCTGCCGTGTACAGTGGCCACATACGTTGTGTCTCCGGTTGCCTCACTTGGAATGCCACCACTGACTCGGGCTTAACAGTGATTTAGTTAATAATTCTTCAGTACATGACAAATAACCCTTGGCATTAGCCTTCAGAGAAATACATATAATGCGTCAGGTGGATTTTAATTTAATAGTATGTATAGGTAATCAACGAATGGCAGACTTCGCTGCTGAATGATGAATGATACTGTCTTTGTCGACTGCACATGACTCTCCACGCGCGGCACACATCTCTGCCAAAGAGGAGACGTGTAAATAGGCAGCCAGCGCACCAGCATGAGACTCGTGGTCTTCGGAGGTCGCCGTCCTCCTATAGAGAGCGCCAAAGACGCCACCGAAGGACGGCGTCTTCGTTGAGACCAACCGCAACCAAATGTAGCTGTCTGTGCGTCTTTTTAAGACGCCGCACGCCGAGGTCCGCCCAGACTCGCAGTGACGGTAGAAGCACCTAGTACAACGCTACTAGTAGGATGATAGTGGGAATTTTAAAAGACCGCGACCTTGAATATAAGGAGCCCAAGTGGGAAACCTGACACAAGATGTCCTTGTATAGAACTGTCTCGGACTCCTTGCGGCGACAGCTCAAGGTAAAAGCCGGAGCTTTCGACGAGTGCGTCCATCGCCTTCGTCACAATCAACTGACAATCTAAACTGCCTTTTTTTTCCTTTATTGATTTTCGATTCCCCCGGAAGGGGGCGGGCTGGCAGCAGCTTAGTACGCCGCACTTCAGCCTACAGAATTGTTAAAACATAAGAAGAAGATAATAAACAATAAAAGTAGGCGATAATACGGTAACTTAAATTGTAAAACAGCCGACAAATGTGGAAATTTATAACATAAAACAAAAGGGTTGGCGATGCTAAAAAAATACACAGGAAGCAAAAAAATGGTTCAAATGGCTCTGAGCACTATGGGACTCAACTGCTGAGGTCATTAGTCCCCTAGAACTTAGAACTAGTTAAACCTAACTAACCTAAGGACATCACAAACATCCATGCCCGAGGCAGGATTCGAACGTGCGTCCGTAGCGGTCTTGCGGTTCCAGACTGCAGCGCCTTTAACCGCACGGCCACTTCGGCCGGCACACAGGAAGCAGACAGGTAAAATAGTAGACAGACATTTAAAAAAGACGGCGACAGTCTGGTTTCTGTTCGCAAGAGATATAAAAATCACATCCAGCGACTGTATGAATTCCGTTCGTAACACTTCGGAAAAGACGCACAACACTTAACCCTCACGTGAAACGCTGCACTAAAAAGTCGGCCCGAAGATGACACACCACAACCAAGAGCAGATGGGAGGCGGGGGACCTGGACAGATGAGAGGGAAAAAAATGGGGGAGGAGAGGAAAAACGATGTGGGAGAGGAGGGGGGGGGGCGACGAAGGGAGAAGTCTCAGAAGGGGGGCAGGGCAGACGCGAGAGGGAGGGAGTATAAACTGCTGCTACAGAGGCCTTATATACCCCATAGACGTGATTGATCGGTGATTACATAATGCTGCCGCAGGTGGCGTCAACGTGTCCGCTGCTGTCACCACCGTAAGTAGCACAAACATTGCGACGAATATCTGTGCCTCTTCTGCGCGTGATTACATAATGCTGCCGCAGGTGGCGTCAACGTGTCCGCTGCTGTCACCACCGTAAGTAGCACAAACATTGCGACGAATATCTGTGCCTCTTCTGCGCGTGATTACATAATGCTGCCGCAGGTGGCGTCAACGTGTCCGCTGCTGTCACCACCGTAAGTAGCACAAACATTGCGACGAATATCTGTGCCTCTTCTGCGCGTGATTACATAGTGCTGCCGCAGGTGGCGTCAACGTGTCCGCTGCTGTCACCACCGTAAGTAGCACAAACATTGCGACGAATATCTGTGCCTCTTCTGCGCGTGATTACATAATGCTGCCGCAGGTGGCGTCAACGTGTCCGCTGCTGTCACCACCGTAAGTAGCACAAACATTGCGACGAATATCTGTGCCTCTTCTGCGCGTGATTACATAATGCTGCCGCAGGTGGCGTCAACGTGTCCGCTGCTGTCACCACCGTAAGTAGCACAAACATTGCGACGAATATCTGTGCCTCTTCTGCGCGTGATTACATAATGCTGCCGCAGGTGGCGTCAACGTGTCCGCTGCTGTCACCACCGTAAGTAGCACAAACATTGCGACGAATATCTGTGCCTCTTCTGCGCGTGATTACATAATGCTGCCGCAGGTGGCGTCAACGTGTCCGCTGCTGTCACCACCGTAAGTAGCACAAACATTGCGACGAATATCTGTGCCTCTTCTGCGCGTGATTACATAATGCTGCCGCAGGTGGCGTCAACGTGTCCGCTGCTGTCACCACCGTAAGTAGCACAAACATTGCGACGAATATCTGTGCCTCTTCTGCGCGTGATTACATAATGCTGCCGCAGGTGGCGTCAACGTGTCCGCTGCTGTCACCACCGTAAGTAGCACAAACATTGCGACGAATATCTGTGCCTCTTCTGCGCGTGATTACATAATGCTGCCGCAGGTGGCGTCAACGTGTCCGCTGCTGTCACCACCGTAAGTAGCACAAACATTGCGACGAATATCTGTGCCTCTTCTGCGCGTGATTACATAATGCTGCCGCAGGTGGCGTCAACGTGTCCGCTGCTGTCACCACCGTAAGTAGCACAAACATTGCGACGAATATCTGTGCCTCTTCTGCGCGTGATTACATAATGCTGCCGCAGGTGGCGTCAACGTGTCCGCTGCTGTCACCACCGTAAGTAGCACAAACATTGCGACGAATATCTGTGCCTCTTCTGCGCGTGATTACATAATGCTGCCGCAGGTGGCGTCAACGTGTCCGCTGCTGTCACCACCGTAAGTAGCACAAACATTGCGACGAATATCTGTGCCTCTTCTGCGCGTGATTACATAATGCTGCCGCAGGTGGCGTCAACGTGTCCGCTGCTGTCACCACCGTAAGTAGCACAAACATTGCGACGAATATCTGTGCCTCTTCTGCGCATCGACAGCTCATTTCCACATACCGCTAAGATTATATCCGCTGCCACTGTTCAAGGTCTTCTCACACATGTTTCTGCAGCCTTTTTGATTGCAGTTTCTCAGTGTGTAAGAGCCTGCGACAAAACTTTTGTTTAGTCAAACAATATTTTATGTTTGTCTGTAAGGTTGTGCTCAGTGAAATGAAGCTGCGAAGGACAGGTCACAAGGGTTGGCACACGAGGCTATGGAGTGGAAGGGTTAGCCCTGCAACGCCACTCACAGTTTGCGTTTTGGCTCGCATTTACTTATATGTCTTTTATCTGTTACCTTATGGACACGATTACGCAAAGTTCTTTCTTTAAAAATGGCTAAGAAACAAAAAAATGTAGTACTGACTCACATTCCACCATTTCGAAATGATCAGAAATACCCAATTAAAGTACTGAATATCCGTCAGCTGTTTAACCATGCTGAAGACTGACCATTATTTCACCATTAACAGCAACCAAAATAAAATATTTTCAGAAGGTTACACCGTGATCCATGAATTACTAAACATTCAGCACAAACTTAACTACATTATAATCTCCAGAATAATCGAGTTAAGTTTATGTTTAAAAGAAATGTGCCAAAGCTCCTACTAGGTCATTAATTACCAAGCGTATCTGAGTGAGCATGAAGATACGTCCAGAAATTCAAATCAGTTTTTTGTTCCTTCGAAGAAATGACCCCCAGCCTTCAACAAAATTATTAATTACTAAGGGTAATTTGACCAGCATGAATGTTTGTTGACAAACACTTTAAATGAAATTAATATTTAATGAAAATGCGCCTCTACGCTCATTAGATCATCGACTACTAATCGTGACTTGGACAACATGAAAATCTGTTCATAACAAGTTAAAGGAAAATTGTATTTAAGGAAAATGCGACACAGCAATGGCTACAATAGTTTGTTCATAACAGTTTAAATGAAATTCGTATTCAAGGACAACACGCCACAGTTTTCATCACTACCTGGACCATATTGAATTCCAGTGCTAACAGCCACACAAATGAGAGTAAAAATGTTTAAGAAACAAGACAACACGTTCAGTAAAATTATTTGGTGTAATTTTATGGCTCCGGCCTTGAGCAGTTGGCAGACCGACTTGAGATTGCTTGGCCGTCTTAATTGCAGGCCACCAAGGCACTACCGCTAGGCTCGTGGCCAACAGAACAGCGGAGAACTCCCGGAAACGCTGGCCCGGTAACTGTATGATGACACAGGTCGGTAGATAGGAATTAACTACAACAGACTAAGATTATAAATTAGCAATTTGTTAGTTACGAGGGCGAACAGTTTCAATTGGGGAACAAAGATCAGTTCAGTTTGAAGAAAACCACGTTTACCTTCCTATGTTAGTTCATACGAGCAGCTCTTTCACGAATTAGCAATTCTTAAAATTATAGTCACGGGACATGAAAAAATTCATGTGGGGTGAAGCAAAACAGTACATAAATGACTCCATGCCTCATTGGGGTGAGACAGTGAACACAGCAGAAATATAGAAAAGGAAAGAAACAGATATAGAATGAAGTGTTTCACTCTGCAACAGAGTGTGCGCTCAAATGAAGGCCCCCTGACAGATTAAAGCTGTGTGCCGGGCCGGATCTCTTTTTGCAAACAAGTGCTCTCCCAAGCTACCCAAACACACAACGCGTTTTCAGACCTTTACTTCCGCCAGTGCCTCATCTCTTACCCTTCCTACTTCACTGAAGCAGAGTCAAAAATTTAGTGTGGGAACATGCCCCAGGCTGTGGCTAAGCTGTGTCTCCATAGCATCATTTCTTCCCAGAGAGCTAGACATGCAAGTTTCAGAGAGTAGGAGATGAGGAACAGCCGGATGCAGGGCCATGAGCAGTCGTCGCACTCATGTTTGTTTAGCTCAGTAGGCGGAGCCACAGTCTACGACCAAACAGTCGTGAAAAAAAAAATGCAAATCTTTGACATCTGCAACGAAGCTATTAACGCTCTCCAAGAGGCTGGCATGTAGCAATGGCTGAATGACATAATACAAACGGAGAAATTTCTGTTTTTAGTGGCCAGCCGCTGTGACCGAGCGGTGCTAGGCGCTTCAGTGTGGAGCCGCGCGACCATTACGGTCGCAGGTTCTAATCCTGCCTCGGGCATGGATGTGTGTGATTCCTTAGGTTAGTTAGGTTTAAGTAGTTCTAAGTTCTAGAGGACTGGTGACCTCAGATGTTAAGTCCCATAGTGCTCAGAGCCAGCATAGCCACCGTTTCGGAACACGTACTTCAGAAAATTAATTTCGCATTCCAAGCTGGTTGGGGAATTTTCCCTGCCCGGGGACTGGGTATTTGTGTTGTCTTCATCATTTCATCATCACCATTATCATTCGTGACAGTGGCTAGATTGGACTGTTTAAAAATTGGGACTTTGTACAGGCGCTGATGACTGCACAGTTGAGCGCCCTGCAAACCAAACATCATCATTGCGATCCAAGTGGTCCTCGTCAGAAACAGATTTTGCTCTGTGTACCAATGCTTTTAAAACTCCTCTCTTCTGGACTGAATGATGAAATCTCCAGGCGCTGAGATATAAGTCAGTGTGCGTCGCCTTGTGCTAAACCGTGTGACCATGTCGTCCACCCGATTTTCGTTGCAAAACATCTAAAAATGGCAGTCTTCCTTCTAGACAGTGAATTGGATGTTTGGATGCATGCTGTTCATATGTTCAAGGAAATGTTCAAGAGCATGTATTCCATGTGGTCAGACCATAACCGTGTCGTCAAGACAATTGTAAAAGGGAGGAGGACGAAGGGGAGTCAAATATAATCCACACACCTCAAAACGTTCCATAAAAATGTTGGCCACTGCAAGTGACAACCAAGAACCCACGGCCATTCCATGGGTCATTTCATAAAATTTACCTCCGCAAATAAATTATGTGTTCGTCAAAACACGTCGGAACTTTATCCTTTCAGGAGTGAAATGCTCAGCCAACAGTTTGAATGTATCCTGCGCAGGAACTTTTGTAAATAGTAAGACCGCACTGAGGCTTACCGAAATATCGTATGGGCTAACTGTTTAATTTTGTCATGAACGTCTGAGAGTTTTTGATGTGATGTTCACAGCTTTTAGCTAGCCTGTGGGTATGGGAGCCAATGCCGCAAACAACTGGTCTCAATGGAATGTCTTCCTTGTGGAACACAGGCTTGCAGACAAACACAGAATATTGTTTGATGAAGGATAACAGTACAGGAGGTAGGTATGGCAGTTACATGGTTCAAGGAGCAAAATTATAAACGATTGTAACATCCCCTTTGAAAAATTATGCATGATTGTACTAGTAAACTTCTACGTTATTTCATACAAAGACAGCTGAGTAGAACTGAACGTACTCAGACAGTTCTCTCTTTACTTACTCTGATCATCATCAAACTGACACACAATATTTTTACTGAAACGCAATCTGACTTTCAATAATCCCCACAAAAGAATGGCCCTGACTAACAATAACCTATACCTTTCATGAATCACTTACCTCACAAAAATCTTCGTTACTCAAACTACTGAAATACAGCAAGCGCCAATATCGCCAGCTAAATAAAAGATTGAAACTACTGAAGGCACTAAAACTGATAGGCATAGTTAGCAAATGAAAGATTTTCATAGAGAACAAACGATGTATTTACCTTCATAATGATCAAAAGTCATCATATATATATCTATCAATTCATGACATCAATCTTTACAAATTTCCTTTTTCTGGCGGCACACGTCCAGATCTTCCACTTATGGTAACCCCTCAAAACTCCGCCATCTCTCTCTCCACATCCACCACTGCTGGCAGCCCACCTCCAACTGCACAACGCTACGCGCTGTTCACATCCAACTGTGCAACACTACAATAGCAAATATTCCAACAATGCCAACCAGCCACAGATTGCGCACAGCAGAAAGAAATTTACAAATTGTTTTGGGCATGCCCAATAATTATTTGGTAATTTTTTTTGTATGCACACACTTATTGATACAATGTTGGTCAAAAGCAAAAATTGTTCTCCTAAAGACAGTCCTGATCAATCATCATAGAAGTAATTGCAGTTTTTTTCTCAAAGTCTGAGCAGTAAAAGAAAATGCATATGGAAGTTGTGGATATCCATGCAGCATTGAAGAAGTAGTGTTGTCCTTCCAACAGAAAGACAGTGCTGACCGTTGACATGCAGACAGGTAATGGGCCACAACAGAGCAAACCCGCAGCAGAGTCAGTCGAATTTTTGAAGAATATTGGTAGGTAGGTCATCACAGAGCAGACCCACTGTAGTCCTGGTAGAGAGTATGGTATTGGTGGGCCATCAAAGGTGCAGACCTACTGCAGTCCTTGTAGAGATAATGGTACTGATGGGCCATCAGAAGTGCAGATCCATTGTAGTCCTTGTAGAGATGACCAGCAGCCATATGTTGCGACTGCACGATCACCATCGAAGAGTCTTGCGGACAATATAGCAAGTCCATAAACCACCACTTGTGCTCTCACAAACTTTTTGGTATGTCCTTAGAACCAGCAATGCTGTTAACCAGTCCCTTGCTGAATTATCAACACATGTGCAAATGCTAACAGTCCCCTTTTTTTAACTTCACACATATTTAGGATATACAGTGACCAGCAGAAATGTGTGCACTGAAATGGATGCCTACAAGTTACTTAAATTCATGAACTGGTGACAATTACAATGTTATGGCGTAAGAATACAATTATAAAGACGCAGAATACATCATTAAAGAACATAATATTACAGATAACATTTGTAGTAATATCAGCTTTACAAAAGAATAGTAATAAACATATACATCAGTGTTACAGGAATTATGACATAAGTAAATAAATAGAAACATGAGAAGAGCTTTTGAAAGATTAACTTCACACATGAGCATTAAAACACAACAGAATAAATAATGTCTAAACATCTTTATGAAGTAAATAACATAGTATTAGAAAAATTCTACAACATAGCTCTTATCAGATAAACACATAAAGACAGGAACAACAGAAATACACAAGGGTATACAAAAAGAAAGGACAGGGTATGTTTTACTGCAGTATTTACAGTATTTGATTTGCAAACAAAACTTTCTTTACTTCTTGGAGATCTCCCTTAGTTCATCACTATTCACAGAAAGAAAGCCCTATCTATACATGTTGTCCCTAAACCCTACTGTTTTGTTCATATCTTCTTTCAAAATAATTATTCTTCATTGTACACTACTTTTTTCAAACATTTTCTTATAGCTTCTCAATGCATTTCTTCCAATTCATCACAACTCATTCTCTCTTATAGCTTACACCCTCTTAAGCTATCTTAAATCTACTGAGCTTAGATATATATACTAAGGGACAAGGCAATGTAGCAGCACAAAACAATTAACACAAACAGCAATGACAAAAAATGCAAATTGGCAAAGCAAGCAGCAGTATAACTAAATTAGCAAAGGAAATGCAACATTACAATTAATATGAGCCAATGTGCAGCAACAAGAAAAATAAATCAGTAGTAAAACTGCCTTAAAATTCAGTAGAACCATGCCTGGCAAACAGCAGCAACAAATGCAATAACTTATACCTAAACATGATAAAGCTCAAGCAGAAAAATGTTACAGTAAAGATATGAAATGTCTAATACCTATGTCAGATCTTAACACTAGAGTGACACATCACAGAAACTTACTCTGACATAAAAAGTTACCAAATTGTTGAAAAAATTATATATGCAATTCCTGTGAAGGGAAATGTGTATTTGTGCTCCCTCTTATTTTTAGAAAGTATAATGTAAAATTATTATTTAATGCACCTGTAGACAAGATATAGTGATATTAGTACCTCCATTAAATTTTATTTTAACCAATGCTGCAGTGCAACTAGAAACTATATAGTAAACAAAATAGGCATATATATATATATATATATATATATATATATATATATATATATATATATATATATATATATATATATAAAGCAAAGCATGAAACCTCGTTCACTAGCCATATGGCGCCTCCTAAGGCAGTAAAAAAATCTCTCAACTAGAAAGACAATAGACATACAATGTTTCTCATCATTTCATTAGATATTTCAGTAAATATCAGAAATTATGAGCCCCAAAGTGTAATCATATGTTTTCAACTATGAGCATGTCGTATCTGCAGTGCTTTCTACAAAGAAATGTCAATAGCAAGGTTACTGGTCTTTTTTTTCCTTTGTCCCTCTGAAAGGTACAACCTAATTTTTTTTTCTTTTTCAGGCGGCTGTTGTGCAGCTGGTCGCCCACAGTGCATTACGTCAAGGTCACTTACCTTCCCTAACGAAATATTTACGACAGCAGATTCAGCTTCAGTGACAGTCTGATATAAAAAAAAAATTCACAGGTCGAAAAATTACAGTTGAAATGCATAGAAGCGAAATCTCATGAATAGCAGTGTTGTGATCCTCACATTCGTGCATGGACACACATGTCAGAACACTTAAAGTATGATTCCTGGTTTCCAACATCCCTTTTCACAAATCAGAGTCCCTAACCACTAGTCATTATTCCTTACCATATTACACATATACATATTCGTCGACACTTTTTCGATATTTCATCATAATAAATACATAGCATAATCAAATTCCTCATATACGGTAGCATCATCTTATTGACCGTAAACATACCTCAACAGCATTATACACATCGTTGTCATAATATCATCACCATCACAGCTTCTTTCAATAATTTCAAAACCTAAAAAAAATCTCTGCTCATTTCAGTAGGGTCATCTAACTCAAATGTACTTCAAAAATCATGATCCCATACAGAAAGTACTTTAAATAAAGAATGTCTTTTCAAGTAAACGAAAATGTAGCGTTAAAATCTCATTTGCACTATATGTCCCAGTATGTAAACCTTATAGTCGTTATGTAATGGTGCAACTAACAAGCAAGAATGTACAAACAACAACAATGCATTCGTAATTACTGTTTAAATAAGTTGTCTAGGTTCTTGACTGGATAGTTAACTTCAAAACATTGTTGTATGTTGTATCTACATATCTACATAGGCCTACATACTTAGCAAACCACCATACGGTGCGTGGCGGAGGGTACATCGTACCACAACTAGCATCTTCTCTCCCTGTTCCACTCTCAAACAGAACGATGAAAAAATGACTGCCTATATGCATCTGTACGAGCCCTAATCCCTCTTATCTTTTCTTTGTGGTCTTTCCACGAAATGTAAGTTGGCGGCAGTAAAATTGCACTGCAGTCAGCCTCAAATACTGTTTCTCTAAATTTCCTCAGCAGCGATTGACGAAAAGAACGCCTCCTTTCCTCTAGACACTCACACTCGAGTTCCTGAAGCATTTCGGTAACACTCGAGTGATGATCAAACCTACCAGTAACAAATCTAGCAGCCCGCCTCTGAATTGCTTCTATGTGCTCCCTCAATCCGACTTGATGTTAATAGTTTCTAAGTGCGACAAAGTGTACTAGTAACGTGAAGTGAAAAATGTTATGGCAAAGACTAAGTTAAAAAGCAGATTATCTCTCAATAAACGGTTTTACATGTGAAATGTGGTGCAATCCTTTACTCTTCCTAGTACGCAGAGTTTCAACTTCAACGCAATTATCATGTGGTATACGTCAGATTCTGTAGGGCCCATTGTAAACCAGAAATAATTTGTGACTCAAGTGTTTCTTATTATGTGACAATGAATGAGCTCTAATGAGAACTTTCTGACCAATATATAGCTTCTTTGCATTTGCTTTACCGTGTAGTTTTCTCCTTCTGTCTGCAGAAGAATTTATATTTTTAATAGCCAAATCAATTATGTCTTTGTGTCGAAGTTTACGTGTATTTGGAAAAGGTACAAGCTCTCTGATTCTGATCGGTGGTCCTTCATTCTTCTGTACGAGAATAGGTGGTAAAGCAGTGGAGTCATGAGGCATTTCATTCAGCACGTTTTCAAATAAGTGTAAATATCTGTCCCAATAATGATTCTTTCTGTGACAATAAAGTCTACAAAGCTTATTGATTTCTTTCATAATCCGATCATACGGGTTAGAATGTGGCGAGTCCAATGAAATAAAAACAGGTTTGATTTTATGATTCCGAAGCATGCGTGACCAAATGGCAGATCTGAATTGTGGTCCATTATTTGAAATGACTTTACTAACGTGTCCAACTTCACATAATAAATTTTTAACAAAGGCGTTGGATGCAGACCGTCCAGTGGCTTTACGTAACGGTGTGAAAGAAACAAATTTTGAAGTAAGCTTAACAGCGACTATAACGTACGAAAATCCATTCGATATCAGACAAGGGGTCCGAAGAGATCAACAGCAGCAAAATTCTTTTAATTTAGAAGGAATGATAGGAAACAACGGAGCATGATGTGAGATGTTAGAAGGTTTAGCTTTTTGACAAAGTTTACAAACAGACAAGACTTTTCGAATTCTCTTTTTCATATTGTTAAAATAACAAGTCATCCTAAGAATATGATAACATTTCCTTGGACCAAAATGTGGGTAGCTGAAATGAATGTACCAGACGAGCTTATGAACAAAATCGTCAGGAATGCAAAGTACCCATAGCTTGTCATCAACAGTGCAGCGTTTGAAGAGTATGTTGCTTCTAACCAGATAATAATGCTGATTCTGTGTGTGTGTGTCTTTTCATGCCATTTACTTTTGATGTCTTTCCTAATCGGATATTTATCTTGTTCAGGAGCAATGTCCTTCAAAGATCTGGTGATGAAGTTTTCAAAGGCGACTTTCTGAATGTAAAGAATACTGAATTTTTTCTCGAGGTTGCTTTCTGTTGTGTAAGTAGGCTGTTTAGGTTTTTAAGTTGTAACACCACGCAAATTCTTTACAGACGAATGGAAAAACTGGTAGAAGCCGACCTCGGGGAAGATCAGTTTGGATTCCGTATAAATGTTGGAACATGTGGAGCAATACTGACCCTACGACCTATCTTAGAAAATAATTTACGGAAAGGCAAACCTACGTTTCTATCATTTGTAGACTTAGAGAAGGCTTTTGACAATGTTGACTGGAATATTCTCTTTCAAATTCCGAAGGTGGCAGGCGTATAATACAGGTAGCGAAAGGCTATTTACAATTTGTACAGAAAGCAGATGGCAGTTTAGCCTCTCCCCGATGCTATTCAATGTGTATATTGAGCAAACAGTACAGAAAACAAAAGAAAAGTTCGGAGTAGGTATTAAAATCCATGGAGAAGAAATAAAAGCTTTGAGGTTCGCCAATGACATTGTAATTCTGTCAGAGGCAGCAAAGGACTTGGAAGAGCAGTTGAACGGAATGGACAGTGTCTTGAAAGGACGGTATAAGATGAACATCAACGAAAGCAAAACAAGGATAATGGAATGTAGTAGAATTAAGTCGGGTGATGCTGAGGGAATTAGATTAGGAAATGAGACAGTTAAAGTAGTAAAGGAGTTTTGCTGTTTGGGAAGCAAAATAACTGATGATGGTCGAAGTAGAGAGAACATAAAATCTATACTGGCAATGGCAAGGAAAGCGTTTCTGAAGAAGAGAAATTTGTTAACATAGAGTATAGATTTAAGTGTCAGGAAGTCGTTTCTGAAAGTATTTGTATCGAGTGTAGCCATGTATAGAAGTGAAACATGGACGATAGATAGTTTATACAAGAAGAAAATAGAAGCTTTCGAAATGTGGTGCTACAGAAGAATGATGAAGATAGGTCGGGTAGATCACATAACTAATGATGAGGTATTGAATACAATTGGGGAGAAGAGGAGTTTGTGGCACAACTTGACCAGAAGAAGGGATCGGTTGGTAGGACATGTTCTGAGGCATCAAGGGATCACCAATTTAGTACTGGAGGGCAGCGTGGAGGGTAAAAATCGTAGAGGGAGACCAACAGATGAATACACTAAGCAGATTCAGAAGGATGTAGGCAGCAGTAGGTACGGGGAGATGAGGAAGCGTGCAAAGGATAGAGTAACATGGAGAGCTGCATCAAACCAGTCTCAGGACTGAAGACCACAACAACAACAACGCCACGTAGCACTGTGTATGAAATTCACTGACTGTGCTGTGTGCTGTCTATTGTAGTGTTGGGCAGTTAGATGTGAACAGCACGTAGTGTTGCACAGTTGGAGGTGAGCTGCCAGCAGTGGTGGATGTGGGGAGAGAGATGGCAGAATTTTGAGAGCGGACGATCTGGACGTGTGTCCGTCAGAAAAACAAAATTCGTAAGACTGGATGTCATGAACTGATATATATATATATATATATATATATATATATATATATATATATATATATATATATATAATGACTTTTGAACACTATTAAGGTAAATACAAAATACATTGTTTATTCTCTATAAAAATCTTTCATTTGCTAACTATGCCTGTCAGTAGTAGTGCCTTCAGTAGTTAGAATCTTTTATTTAGCTGGCAGTATTGGCGCTCGCTGTATTGTAGTAGTTCGAGTAATGAAGATTTTTGTGTGGTAAGTGATTCATGAAAGGTATAGGTTATTGTTAGTCAGGGCCATTCTCTTATAGGGATTATTGAAAGTCAGATTGCGTTGCCTAAAAATATTGTGTGTCAGTTTAGTGATGATCAGAATAAGTAAAGAGAGAAATGTCTGAGTACGTTCTGTTTTGCTCAGCTGTTTGAAAATCAATTAACGTAAGTGGTTTACCAGCACAGTAATTCAAAAACGTTTCTAAGGGGATGTTTCATACGGATTTGGAGATCTAAACTCTACAACTTCAGCTTGTCGAGAGAGCCCTGCCCTGTTTGAGTCCCGTCAGTTCTGATTAAATTCTGGCCTGTTGTTAAGATTATATCGTCTGTCGTCATGTCGGTAGTTTCTGTAATTTCTTTCTTGTCGGTCGTATGGTGGAGACTTTCTCCATGAGTCGTAACGGCACGGTGGACTGTTGCGTCTGAAGTTAGTCTGTCCCCTTGATAATAATTATTTTGGTTCCCATATTGTTTGTTTCTACGATTGTCTCTGTCATAGTCATTACGGCAGAGAGGTGATCTTTCCCTGTAATTATTATCACTCTGACAACTGTTGTCATACGGGTGGTGTCTGTTTCGGTCATGATTTGCGTTGTAAGAATAGCCTTGTCGTGTCCATTTCTTATTTCTGTCATCGCGGAATTGTGACAGATGTGACCTGTAATTGTATTGTTCCTGTTTTCGCGTCCCACAATTGTCAGTGTCAATTTCCAATTCTCGTAACAGTCCCTGAAAAGCTTCGATGTCGTCTTTGCAACGTAATGCCAAAATAATATGTCGTAAATGTTCAGGCAATTTGATTAAGCAAATGCGGATGAGTTCTGAGGGGCTGTATCGGTTTGAAAGATACTGATTCTTGTGCAACATGTCTTCTAAATATTTCACAAGACTGGAAAATTCAGATTGTTCGAAATGTTTCACGATTATGATGCTATGTTTTACACGATCGTGAGACCAATATGCTGGGAGGAAGGCATGACAAAATTCTCCTTCACTGTGACAATCGTAAATGATCGATCGCATTCTTACAGCTGGTTCATTCTCCAAGTAGCCACACATAAATTCTAACCTGTGCTCCAATGACCAGTTGGGAGGAAAACAATGAGAGAATTGATGAAGCCACACTTGTGGATGAATGTCGTTGCCAGAATTCTTAAATGTTTTGAATTTACGTGTAGTAATAAACAGCTTATAGCCAAAGTCATCATGTCGGCGAGTCGCATATCAGTCATTGTTACATGTCGGCGGTTCCATCTCAAAATTCGGTGCACCTTGCCAATTTCTTTCATAATTTCCGAAACGCCCTGTGATATTTCTTGGTGGCTTTTCCGTATTACTGTGACCCTCTTCCAGTATTGTCTTGTGTCATTCAGATCATCATCTACCTTTGTAGATAAGCTAGTGAACTGATCCGAAAGTTCAGCTACTTTCCCCAATCGTGAACTGATTTCCTCAGTGTGTTTTTCTGAACCAAGATTCAGAGTGTCCATTTGTGTTGAAATCGTATCTACTGTGTCCTTTAAGTTTTCCTGAGTTCTTTTAATTCTCTAACCGAGCCGTTAGATGCAACTGAGTCAATTTTAGCTTGCAAAGTGTCGTGATTTTCATGAACAATGGTTTGCAGTTCTTTTATGGCTGGTTCGTGATTCTGTAATGCATTTTCATGACGCGAAAAAAATATGTTGGAAATGCTCAGAAATTTGTGTTTTTACGTCATTACAGGCTTTCTGAAATTTATATTCGCTTTTAAGTAACTCTGCAGTTAAATCTCCACGTGTTTGTTCAAGCGTTTGTTCCATTGAGTCTAACTATTGAAGCTGTTGCTGTGTTTGTCTCTGATAAGGTTCCATCGGGTCTAACTGTTGCTGTGTTTGTCTCTGATTTTTTCCATTGTGTCTAACTTTCGAAGCTTTACTTTCTTGTATTAATTGCAATAACAATGCACTGGTGTCTGAAATTTTCGGCAGTGTCACTACAATTCTCATGATGCTAATTGTAATTAAATAATATACTATTTTTCCTATTCAGTTGTAAATATAGATAAAAAACTTTTTGATTAAATTAGCAATATCAACTCAAAAATTCAATGCCTCTGTACTAATGTAAAAGGCATTACAGTTGTGTAAATGAATCTATGATCCTTTCCAAACATAGGACATCATCATCAAATGTTACGATATATCATAGCATCTGTGATACTCATATGTTTGTAAGCTCTTTGTATGCATCAAAACATGTGGTGCGCGGTAGATATCATCTCAGTGACAAATCTAAAGTGTTCAGTGAGAACTATTTACGTGTGCAAAAACAAGGATGCAGTGGGAATGCATTTACATCTGTTGGACGAATGTTATGAAAACAAATACTCGAAACCGACGTTTCACGTACGTCACATGCAACGAAAATCTGTAACGCAACCAGCTATGTGTGGCGTGTTTATAATTATGTATTATTTATATTTTAGGACAATTAATCTAAAAAAACGTACCACATGTCATAAAGAAAGCATGTAAACCGACTGAGGATGAATCACAACGATTCGAAACCTGTAACTGAAAGTAAATTTGAAGCTCGTTGCTGTCATAACACCATCAAAATTTGTCTTCAAACAACAGCCACGATCTCCATCATGTCATCATATGACAAAATTGCATTAAGATTGCCTCGGCAGGTAAGGAGAAATATATATACTTTCAAGAAACATAAAATTAACCTAATGAAAACGTCTCTTAACATTAAATTCAACAAAGAGTGTATGTCACTTAAAATAGTTTCGAAATATGTCAAAGTCAAAATTAACTGCAAAACTGAATCTGCCACATTTGCTAAGCAAAAATGTGAAAATATATGGCTAAAAACAGAGATTACAATGCAATACAAGAAAAAAGAACACTTAAACAATGTCATGTACAACTTGCATCTGCAGCTAGGACACAGCCTCTCACCTTTACAGTTCTCACACATCCTGCAGCACATAGACGATAAAGTAGATAAAGAACATAAGATTATCTTATCCGAACACAAAAAGAAAATTGAAGCCTTAAAATCTATGAACAATTCAAATTTGGATAAAAAGCAACAGCTATGCCAACACAAATTTTTTGATAGATTTATTAATACAACTGCCATCCAATTTAGCAGCAGTGAACTCACTTTATTAAATAAAGGTCTGTAACATAATATTGGAACAAATCTCATTAATCACAGTGTCAGAAATCTCATAGCCTGCACAAATCTTGCTTGTGACACAGCAAAACTTGACACATGTGAGAAAAATGCGGTTGCATACAATTTAAGTAAACTGATAATGAAACAACTTCAAACAAATAATACCCACAAAAACAATGAACTTAAAGATATGAAAAATATTAACAGCAAACTGTCTGAAAGTAAAGCACTCATAGTAAGAGCTGACAAAGGAAATTCTTCAATCGTAATGCATGAAAGAGAATATGTAGAGAAAACCTTGCAAATTTTCCATAGCAACAATATTACTGAAATAAAGACAGATCCTACAGTAAAATTCCAAACTAAACTCCGAAAGCTGCTAAAAAACTGTAACTTTTTACTGAACAAATATGAAATACGTAACTGCGTAACAATGAAACCCTCAGCACCAAAACTGTGTGTACAGCCAAAGGTTCATGAAGAAAATTGTCCCATTCGCCCGATTGTTAACTCAAGAAACAGCTCTGCTTACTTCATAAGCTGTAAATTAAAAAACCTCATTACCATATACTATACATTTGAAAATAACTACACCATACATAACACACAAGAACTGATAAGCTTGATTAAAGACATCCACATCCCACCAACAGCTAAATTAGCATCACTAGAGACAGTCAACCTGTACAGAAACATCCCTGTCAAAGAGACTATTAACATTATAAGAAACAATCTGCTTAAATATAAGGAAATTAGTGTTGCAGAGATCTGTGAACTCATACAAATAATTTCACTTATTCTAGAGCATAATTACTTTAGCTACAACAACAAACTGTACCAACAACATGATGGTTTGGCAATGGGAAGTAGCTTAGCTGGGATATTGGCTGACATTTACATCAACCATATAGATCAAAAATTCTTCTCTGTCCACTAGTATATCTCAAACAAAATAATATACTACAGAAGATATGTTGATGATAAAATCCTGCTTTTTGATGGTACAAGCAATCAAATAGATACATTAGCAGCAGATCTAATCAAAATGCACAAAAAAATTAAATTCACATTTGAACATGAAACTAATAAAATCACTAACTTTCTTGACCTGAAAATTTGCAATAGTAAGAATAAACATCAATTTAGTATTTACAGAAACCCTACCACCACAGATGTCAGTATTAGCAACTTATCTTGCCACTCCCACCAACAAAAAATGGCATATTTCAGAGCGATGCTACACCGAATTAAAAAAGTACCAATGAGTGACACAGACCAATAAAATGAAATCAATTAAATTAAAACAGTTGCTCATAATAACAGATATAAACGCACAATAATAGAAAAACTCCACAACAAAATGCAGACAAAAACCATAGATGCACTTCACATCAGTCACTTCAAGCCAAATCAGTGTTCCACTGACTCCAAACCTAAATATGCTACTCTCCCATACATAGGCCCACTTTTATACCAAATAGCAAACTTATTTAAAAAGAAGAAAAATATCACAATCAGCTTTTCCACAAATAATAAATTGCAACACAAAGTAATCCTTGATGTAAATACCTCCAAGAGTCCCTACCATAAATCAGGAATATACAAACTTAAATGTGATACATGCCCAAAATTCTATATTGGTCAGACAGGCAGAATTTTGAAATTAGATACAAAGAACATATTGATGCTCTAAGACTTGGTAACTTGAACAAATCAGTATTTGCAGCCCATATTGCTGAAGAAAACCATTCAGTGGGAAACATTAAAGAAAACATAATAATTTTGCATCTAGCAGAAAACGGAACCATTATGAAAATATTAGAAGAACTAGAAATACACACACACAAAAACAGCACACCAGACTATATCCTTAACGAACAAACAGAGTTAGTCAACACCCCTTCCCTGAAAAATTTCCCAAAATTACTTTCCAGCCTCCAAAGCAAATAATATTAGTACACCTATCTGCACATCAGTTAGCAAATTTATATATTACTATAATTCTCATGATACTAAATGTAATTAAATAATATACCATTTTACCTATTCAGTTGTAAATATATATAGAAATCTTTATGATTAAATTAGCAATATCAACTCAAAAATTCAATGTCTCTGTACTAATGTAAAAGGCATAACAGTTGTGTAAATGAATATATGATCCTTTCCAAACATAGGACATCATGGTCAAATGTTATGGTACATCATAGCATCTGTGATACTCATATGTTTGTAAGCTCTTTGTATGTATAAAACATGTGGTGCGTGGTAGAAATCATCTCAGTGACAAATCTGAAGTGTTCAATGAGAACTATTTACGTGTGCAACAACAAGGATGCAGTGGGAATGCATTTACATCTGTTGGACGAATGTTATGAAAACAAATACTCGAAACCGACGTTTCACGTACGTCACATGCAACGAAAATCTGTAACGCAACCATCTGTGTGTGGCGTGTTTATAATTATGTATTATTTATATTTTAGGACAATTAATCTAAAAAAAACACACCACATGTCATAAAGAAAGCATGTAAACCGTCTAAAGGATGAATCACAACGATTCGAAACCCGTAACGGTATCCTTTGAATAAAGGAACTGAAAGTAAATTTGTGGCTGGTTGCTGTCCTAACACCATCAACGTTCTGAATTTTTGTTAATTCATTAGACAGTGGCGCTAACACACTACTCTCGTCTTTTCTGTCATTTCTGAATTTACTCTGCAGCCTAGTGTTACGTTTTCCACACGCCATAATTATGTCGTATTTCACATGATAACAAGAAAAGCACAATTTGAAGAGCAAAATTAAGAAAACACATAAACATAGCACTGGAAATAATATCTAATTAATTTCAAGCGCGGCTGCGAAATACCTGGTGCAAGTCTACATCCATGCCACAACTGTTTTACTGTAGAACAATGAAAAACTACAACTACAAAGAACATTTTCTCTACAATTACGCACTAGCAATAAACAATAACTACAGTAATTACTCAATCTACAAGAAAAAATCAGAACATTCCAGTGACGTATCCTTAGCTAAGGGTCGACATATGTAACGTCTCCTTTAAAAAAATTTGAATGATTGTATTAGTAAACTTCTACGTTTTTTGATACAAAGACAGTTGAGTAAAACTGAACGTACTCAGACAGTTCTCTCTTTACTTATTCTGATCCTGACTAAAGTGACACACAATATTTTTTTAACGCAACGCAAACACACTTTCAATAATCCCTACAAAAGAATGGCCCTGACTAACAATAATCTGTACCTTTCATGAATCACTTACGTCACAAAAATCTTCGTTACTCGAACTACTGCAATAGAGCGAGTGCCAATATTGCCAGCTAAATAAAAGATTGTAACTACTGAAGGCACTAATACTGATAGGCATAGTTAGCAAATGAAAGATTTTGGTAGAGAACAAACAATGTATTTACCTTTATAATGTTCAAAAGTCATCATGTATATATCTACCAATTAATGACATCCATCTTTACAAATTTCCTTTTTCTGATGGCACACGCCCAGATCGTCCGCTTATAGTATCCTCTCAAAACTCTGGCATCTCTCTCCCCACATCCACCACTGCTGGCGGCTCACCTCCAACTGCGCAACGCTACGCGCTGTTCACATCCAATTGCCCAACACTACACAAGCGGATATTCGAACAGTGAGTCCAACCAGCTACAGACTGCACACAGCACAGTCAGTGATTTTCATACAGAGCGCTACGTGGCGTTACCAACATAAAAACCTAAACTGCTTACTTACAAGGTTTCTTTTGGAAGACCACATTGATGCCTTGCCAACATGTCGGTCGTTATGTACTAGCATCGGAGCCGCGATGGGTTGCATATACGCTGCATCAACATCCGCAAACAGAATTTTTCGATCACCTCTAATACATAAACGTCTCTCCGTCTCGAATGCAAATTCTTTAAATACGTATAAAACATTCATTGTGTAACATAACATGATAAACAGTAAGAAGAATTAGCAAATGCCCTTTTCGTGGCCGCGTTAACAACTCACACAGGGACGTCAATTTATTTAATTGGAACAATGTAAATTATTTGACACTTTAAAAGCCGTTTACAGATGAGGAAAATTCAGTGATGTAAATATTCCACAGATCGAACAAACAAGTTTCAATACAAATTGATTTGAAACAATTCTCACGTTTTTGTAAAGTATTGACTGGTGCGCTATCTGTAAGTTTCAGCCACTACCTACTAAATATTCACCGCCGTTGTTGAATCATGGTTCTCCCTCTGGAGGAATTGAATGAAATGTAGTAAAACAACTATGTACGAAGATCAAGTTTATTGTGTACGATACACCGAAATTCTTTTACAGCATGTATCCTCATAATTGTTTCCTTTATCCACAATCTGTGCTCAGCATTCCAAAGGAATTTCGGAAACAATATTGTGTAACACTTGAGACGGTCACGTACAGGCTTTCTCACTCTTGTTGACAGGGGGGTTCTGAAATCGTCTCACAGCGATAGCGGCTGCATTAACAGGTGCTCCCGAAATGTTATGAATATCGATATAACGGTACGGATGTTCTACCAGCTACAAGTGCGTGTCAAAGTGCCGCTTATAGGACTGGGACGTCCATACGATCGCGGATGCGACCGGCCTATTAATGACGGGGGTCGGTGTGCCTGCCAGCCTGCATGTTGTTTTTAGGCGGTTTCCCACATACCGCAAGATGAATATCGCACAGGCACCTTAGTCCCGCTTCAGTTACACGATCTCCAAACATTTGGAAAACTTTTGCTCACTTTCACACGAATATCACTAAACACAGACAGTTCGGGTTAACATTTTCCGTCACGAGGGAAAACTGGGTGGCGACAGAAGGGGCATTCGGCCATCCGTTATGTAGCACTTCTACAGGGTGTTTTCGTAAAAGCGAGAAAAAGTGTGACAGGACACAGAGAATGCGCCACTGAACAAAATGCTTTCACTACGATGCCGGCCCTTAGGCTAAGCAGACCAGAGGAACAAAAAATAATGATGAAAATGTTAGGGATACAGTGTATTGGGAAGTGCGTATGTAACACTTCTACAGGATGTTGCTGTAAGAGCGAGCAAAAGTGTGGCAGGGCATAGAGAATGCGCGACTGAACAATTTGAGGTAGGAAACGTGGGGTCGGAGAAGCCAGCTTAAGGAGGTAAGGAAGTAAACTTGTTTCCCGCTTTGTCTAGCATACCGTTATCCAGCTCATTTACAACTCTTAACTTGCGCACACGTTTACACGTACTGTGCTGTTTATTCACACGTACGTTACTTCCTGCAAGGAAACAAGGAGGACGAGCCTGCTTTCTAGCAAGTCATGATTTTTTTATTTTACTTGCTCTGTAATATCGTATTATATTGTTCCATACACAACGTGCTATGAATCAACGACAGACCTGTTCATTACTCACAGGCGTACAGTATCATACGATGAGGCAGTACCAGTACAGTTTCGCAGAACTCGATGTGTATGTATACGGGGAAGTACGTTGCAGTGCTGACGCTGCTGAAACGCTGTACAGGGAACGATTACTCAACAGGCATCATCCGTCACGACGAGTGGTTCTTTCTCTCGATCGACGAATGCGGGAGACTGGTTCATTCGAAAGAAGAAACGAGGGACCCGGCGACACACCCGATTTTGAAGACATTCGCCGATGTCACACTTGCATTGAGGTTTACGGCCGTCAGTTTCACTACATATGTTAGACACAGTACAAATGGTACGTTGATTGTGTCAGTGGGGAGGTATTTGCAGTTAACTGTAACTAATGTAAATAAAAGAGTACACAGTAATGTGAATTTATTCCCATTACCTGCTTAAGCTCATTCTCCGAATCCTGGTTCCCTACCCCCAGTGCGGCATCCACTACGTCCTGTTAACTTTTTTCACGCTATGTAATATATGCTAACTTGCTAAAAAAATGTATGTGCTAAAAAAAGGGCAACAAAAAATTGTACTTTAATTTCCCTAATCTTGATGAGAAAGTACAAAGGTTTTTAAGTTTGATACGAGATTCACAGAAGTTGGATTGTACAACACTGTTAACAGAATGAGGTCCATTTCATGCAATAGTAGGCTACCCGTAGTTAAAGTCGAAAGTCTCACAGTAATTGTATTGTATTGTACACTACTGGCCATTAAAATTGCTACACCAAGAAGAAACGCAGGTGATAAACGGGTATTCATTGGACAAATATATTATGCCAGAACTAACATGTGATTACATTTTCACGCAATTTGGGTGCATAGATCCTGACACATTAGTACCCAGAACAACCACCTCTGGCCGTAATAACGGCCTTGATACGCCTGGGCATTAGGTCAAACAGAGTTTGGATGGCGTGTACAGGTACAGCTGCTCATGCAGCTTCAACACGACACCACAGTTCATCAAGAGTAGTGACTGGCGTATTGTGACGAGCCAGTTGCTCGGCCACCATTGACCAGACGTTTTCAGTTGGTGAGAGATCTGGAGAATGTGCTGGCCAAGGCAGCAGTCGAACACTTTGTGTATCCAGAAAGACCCGTACAGGACCTGCAACATGCAGTCGTGCATTATCCTGGTGAAATGTGGGGTTTCACAGGGATCGAATGAAGGGTAGAATCACGGGTCGTAACACATCTCAAATGTAAATCCAGTGTTCAAAGTGCCGTCAATGCGAACAATAGGTGACCGAGACGTGTAACCAATGGCACCCCATACCATCACGCCGGCTGATACGCCAGTATGGCGATGACGAATACACGCTTCAAAAAATGGTTCAAATGGCTCTGAGCACTATGGGACTTAACATCTGTGGTCATCAGTCCCCTAGAATTTAGAACTACTTAAACCTAACTAACCTAAGGACATCACACACATCCATGCCCGAGGTAGGATTCGAATCTGAGACCGTAGCAGTCGCGCCGTTCCGGACTGCGCGCCTAGAACCGCTAGACCACCGCGGCCGGCAATACACGCTTCCAATGTGCTTTCACCGCCACGTCCCCAAACCCGGATGCGACCATCATGATGATGCAAAGAGAACTTGGATTCATCCTAAAAAATGACGTTCTCCCATTCGTGCACCCAGGTTCGTCGTTGACTACACCATCGCAGGCGCTCCTGTCTGTGATGCAGCGTCAAGGGTAACCGCAGCCATGGTCTCCGAGCTGATAGTCCAAGCTGCTGCAAACGTCATCGAACTGTTCGTGCAGATAATTGTTGTCTTGCAAACGTCCCCATCTGTTGACTCATGGATCGAGACGTGGCTGCACGATCCGTTACAGCCGTGCGAATAAGATGCCTGTCATCTCGACTGCTAGTGATACGAGGCCGTTGGGATCCAGCACGGCGTTCCGAATTACCTTCCTGAACCCACCGATTCCATATTCTGCTAACAGTCATTGGATCTCGACCAACGCCAGCAGTAATGTCTCGATACGATAAATCGCAATCGCGATACGCTACAATCCGACCTTTATCATAGTCTGAAACGTGATGGTACGCATTTATCCGCCTTACACGACGCATCACAACAACGTTTCACCAGGCAACGCCGGTCAAATGCTGTTTGTGCATGAGAAATCGGTTGGAAACTTTCCTCATGTCAGCACGTTGTAGGTGTCGCCACCGGCGCCAACCTTGTGTGAATGCTCTGAAAAGCTAATCATTTGCAAACCACAGCATCTTCTTCCTGTCGATTAAATTTCGCGTCTGAAGCACGTCATCTTTGTGGTGTAGCAATTTTAATGGCCAGTAGTGTATGTTAACCGGGAGCCTAGAAACGAGAGGCTCCGTCCTCGCTGCAGTGCTGTGCTCCACAACCCCACGACGACTACCGCAGTCCACTTCACCACTCCACTGACCCACACCGAACCACTCTTTCAGGGTTACTGTGCGGTTCGGCCCCCGGTCGACCACCCCAGGGAACGTCTCACACCAGACAAGTGTACCCCTATGTTTGCATGGTAGAGTAATGGTGGTGTACGCGTACGTGGAGGTTTGCGCAGCAATCGCCGACGTAGTGTAGCTGAGGCGGAATAATGAGAACCAGCGCACATTCACCTAGGCAGATGGAAAACCGCCTAAAAACCATCCACAGACTGGCCGGCTCACCGGACCTCGACGCAAGTCCGCCTGGCGGATTCGTGCCGGGGACCAGGCGCTCCTTCCCAATCCGGAAAGCCCTGCGGTCTAATGCACGGCTAACCGGCCGGTCTCTCATGATAATTGCTATTTGCATATAGATGTGATTAGCTTCAAAGAATTTTGACGACGACTATTCTCTTGAACAGCATATTAAACAGAGGAACATGAGCTATCTTATTTTCAGGGTAAATTTGGTTTCTGTATGTACGGCTGCTGATGACCTAGAAAACATTTGTAAGTGGTCGAAACAGGCAAAGGAAAACGAGCTGCGTCGTTGAGATTTGTGGCAAATATCTCAAGTCATGAATAATGTGAGGCTCACCACACGGTGGCAAAGTCAATTTTCTTTAAATTTCTCGCCACAGCAATCACCGATTTGTGGCATGTATTTTTCAATTCAGTCATAATATGAGGCTCACCACACGGTGGCAAGTAAATTTTCTTACGATTAGTTTGGCCAATAACAGTGGCAAAGTTTTGATTGTGACCACGAATCATTACAAATGTGGCACCACACAAAAAAATATCATTTTAATTTCAAGGCATAAATCCCGTGCCGTCGAACTCTAATTACCTAGTATTTTTACATTACTAGTGATGCTGAAAAAGAATGTTACAATATTTGTTACAATAATTGTTATGTACATTTTGGTTATAAAATATTTAAATAATCCTACAAATAGAAAAGTAATTCCATAGTGCTGCTATTATATATAATAAAAGTTACAGAATCATTTAGAAAAAGTGTAGCCAACGGCTCGCCAAATCAGTTCATGAATATGTACAAAATTTAGTTAATAATTACGTGACTTTGCGTCAGAATTTTTACACTCTAATTACTAAATTTATAATTATTAGTCTGTAATGACTGTCAATATTTCTGATGCCAAACGTCAATGTCTGTGGTATAGCGTCTGAATCGTTTTTATATGGAGTCTTCATTACCTCTGTTGTCCGTCCCTGGTAGCTGAGTGGTCAGCACGACGGACTGTCAATCCTAAGGGCCCGGGTTCGATTCCCGGCTAGGTCAGAGATTTTCTCCGCTTAGGGACTGGGTGTTGTGTTGACCTAATCACCATCATTTCATCCTCATCGACGCGCAAGTCGCTGAAGTGGCGTCAAATCGAAAGACTTGCACCAGGTGAGCGGTCTACCCGGTGGGAGGCCCTCGTCACACGACATTATTATATTGTCTCTGTTTGGAGGCCTCCCTAGTCTTTGTATGAATCTGTGTGGCCATACCTTGGACGGTCAAAAAGAACAAGAATAAGAAACAACCTACAAAGTACATAATAAAAAAATTATTTACAAAATTCAACAGGCAAAACCCCTCCATCTGTCCAGTAGAAACTGAAAGAAATGGTTTATTCATCAAAGTGACAAGAAATAAATGTATGACTTGAGAAGAGAAAAATCATCACCTTCCAATTAACCTCGTGCTGGAATCGACACTGCATCACTAAATTACAATCATTAAATAGAAAAACACAAGATAAATATTAATTGACTTATATTACACTACTATTTGCTCATTCATAAAATATGGCAGATACTCTCGCCTCTTCGCGTAAGAGTCATTTCGCTCTGGAAAGAGAAGAGAAATCGTTCAATGCACGGCATAATTATCTAGGTCATAGCTCGGTGTTTTTGTAACGGCCGACTGTTTCTGGAACGTCTTTCTTCTCGCGACCCTTAACGGTAAGCGTGCTACGCTCTGATCTGAAAATATCGTCTACTACACAAAATTACGTCGCGTTAAGTGCTTTCGTTTCTGCAATGGAGAAAACTTCCGTTTCGATCATGTTTCCTGTAAGAAATGCAAAAAATAAATAAATAAATAAATATTCTTGGCACTCATTCATCACATAATTTAACACTTTGCTGTGTATTTGTATCAGAACCCCTTTCGTGACTCATAGCCATGTCTTAACTTTACTGTGACTTAGATTTTATGTAAGTGTGTACTCTACCTTAACATTACTGTGACTTAAATTTTACGCAAATGTGTATAAGCTATATCTTCCTTCATAGAATACGGTTGTGGGTTTCTTCGTTTAAAAGTGTATCTTTCTTACCTTCTCTTGTTCTATAAATGTCTGCAAAGTGCTCCTTCATTGTGTCACAGTACTCATGAGTGGTCCATAAATCCTAATACGCCTTACCTGGCAAACTAATAAACACGAAAAATCCACATAAATCATCACTCTTCAAACTACCTCATAAATCAGAACAAGTGTCAGTTCGAAGGTTTCCTAATTACACTATTACCCATCAAATATACCTTGTCAATTCAAAGCCACTTATACACTATATTTTACCGGAAGATAATGTCAACAGTTTCTGTTATTTCATGTTATTTCTCCCTAAAAGGTCGTTCTTGCATTTTCCTTCAAATAAGTCACGAAATTTTCATTCTTTCAGTGAACAATCGCAAGATGTCAACAGCTGGTATAATCCTCTCGTCAGAAATGTCCTTTGCAAAGTTCTCATTCTCTCAAACATTACAAATCATTCATAATCATTCATTCTTGGTCTTTCACACAGGATGAGGTTGATAGTAACAGATTAATAGATAAACAGGTTAGTCAAAGATTATGAAACAGTACTGAAAACTAAAATCGGAAGAATATACTGTAACGGCTGGGGCACCTATGCTCGCCAAACATATATTTACTAAAGATCAGTAAACTCCCTAGAGCCTTATTCCTTGAAAATTGTAATGTGTGATAAGTGATGAAACCCCGCGATTTATGTGTTCGTATTGCCTCAAGTTCCACAGCGTTTGTGTGTGCAATGTGTCGTATATGGAAGGGTCCTTCATACACCAAGAAAAACTTCCTACTCAAATATTTTCCGTTATGAGATAGTCGATGTGATCTAAGCAATACTTTTTGACCTACCTGTAAATTCTTGACGTTGGCTCGTGGATTATGCACCTTCTTTCTTCTGTCTGCAGCTCTCTTGATGTTCCGTAATGCTATACTTACCACTTCATGGTGTCTTAAACGTCGCTGTACAG
The DNA here is from genome assembly GCF_023898315.1 of Schistocerca nitens. NCBI lineage: Eukaryota > Metazoa > Arthropoda > Insecta > Orthoptera > Acrididae > Schistocerca > Schistocerca nitens. The sequence goes on from NC_064620.1 coordinate 13,333,432, forward strand.
GGAAGGCTACTAATTGTTTTATCCTATCTGGTGGTTGTTTATTTTTCAACACAAGCAGTGGAGGCAGGGTAGTGGAATCAATAGGTAGTTCATGGAATTATCTCTTTTCTTAACCACACGTAATGGGCTGTTATATGAACTCATAGCAGGTTCGATGATTCCCTGCTCTAACATGGATTGTATTTCCTGTTTGACTTTGTCTCTGTATGTCTATGGGATGACGTATGGTGGTACAAAAATTTATTATGTTCCTTGACATTGAATTCATAAAGGAAGTTACGTATTGTTCCTGTCTTGTGAGAAAAAACTGCACAATTTGTTTGTAATATTTCAAATAGCTCATCAGTGCCTGCATTAGGATCTACTTCGTCTTGGTAACCTTTCCTTTTAATTAATTGTTCTGTACTAATGGGTTGTTCTGTTTCACAGTAAAACTTACTGATGTTATCTGTGCAACTATTACACAAATTCAGTGATTGTTGTGCCTCAAGCGGAAAGAGAAACGCAAATAATTCACTTCCTCATCCTCCTTTGTTAGCTATCCTTGAAATTTAAGCGTGACTGACATTTGATTTACGCGTAACATGATTTCAGCATTACTGAAGTTTAACATTGCTTTATATACATGTAGGAGTTCCACACCCAAAATCATTTCTGTTGATAAAAGAGGGACTACTAAGAAATTTGCAGAAAACTCGTGTCCTTGAAACCTGAAAACTAAAGAAGTCTGATTGTGTACGTCTACACTCTTTCCTTGAATGACTCCCTTTAATTTGGTCTTTAATAATGGCAAGGTTTGGCAAACAGTTGCCTGTTCACACTTCTTAAACATTGTCTCGCTGATTACATTCATCGGGCTGCCAGAATCAAGTACAGCTGAAAGTAGAATATTTCCTACCGAGATTTTTATATTTGGATGACTATACATAATTTCGCTGTTGTCATTTTGTTGTAATAATGAGTCCTCCAGTCCAACAAAGTTAACATAATTTGTCTGTCGGCTTTCCGCCGCTGCAAACGGTTCGTTTGTAGCCCTTGTTGTTAGTAATTGTTGTGCCAGCTCGTGTTGCCGCGAATTATTGCTTGGGTTGGGTGGTCTGATTTCTACATTGTCGTCACGCTCTAAATTGGAATTTCTGTGATCCTGCCAATTTTGATTTGTCTCCTCATCATAACTATTTTGGTTCTCATAATTGTTATGACCATAATTATCACGTGGGCTCGATGCTCTGTATTCTGCATGAGCACCGCGTTCCGAATTGTAATTTGCGTGTCCGCGCCAATTTCGGTTGTCTCTACCGCGACCTTTCCTTCTAAAATAATTTTCATTTCCATGACGCCTTTGCTCTCGCGGTCCGCGATCTCTATTACTGTACTGAGAGTTCCTATGATCATAAAAATCATTTCTCTGGCGTCTATGATCTGTGTTATACGGTTGATGCCTCATATCGCGCCTATCTTTTTCCGCTCTGTACGCGTGAGGTTCGTCCGAGTTCAATACGCGTTTATGGTCACGCCGTGGCTGATTATTATGTTCCCAATACTGATTACTATTATCTCTTTGTGTGTTTTCATAGTTGTCAAATTCTAATTCTTGCAAAAGAGCTTGGAATGCCTCGAAGATATCTTTGCACCTACCTGCCAAAATTATATGGCGTAATCTGATCGGCAGTTTTGTCGAACACATATGAATTAATTCCGACTGACTGTACGGATTCGTTAAATATCTGTTCATTTGCATCATGTTTTATAAAATATTGCAGTGGAGTTGAAAATTTCGTCTGCTCATAACTTTCCATCACAATGATATAATGTTTTACACGATCTTCTGTAGTCTCTGACCAGTAAGCAGATAAGAATGCGTGATAAAAATCGCCATATGTGTGACATTCACGTACTATTGAGCGCATTCTTGTTGCAGGCTCTCCTTCAAGATAATTGCAAATGAATTCCAGTTTGTGGCCAATTGGCCATGTTGGTGGTAAAGAATAGTCAAATTGTCGTAACCACTGTCGAGGGTGGATTTCGTGACTAGCATTCCGGAAAATTTTATATTTCCTAACTGTGAGAAAATGCTTATAGTAAAACTCGTAATTTTTCTTAGCGGATGACTTTTCTTTTACAGCATGACTCACGTTTCCTTCATTACGTTCCGCAAAGTGTCATATCCACGAGAAAAGTGGGCGGAATTTCCATAATTAACGCGCTCATTGTCGTTACCAATTTGGTAATTATCGGATCTACCCGTGTCATTGCTGCGATCGATCTTTTCTTCGATGCTGGCATGCTGTTCCTGTATATTTTTTACGTCACGTTTGTTTTTCTGATTAATTGTCATCTGGCCTTGTTTAAAACGTTGCAGAGACTGAAATTCTTCGGTATCCGCGATCGGTACCGGCTGAGTGTCACCTGACCTCGTATCTAACCCGCTACTCAGTTCCGTCACTTTCATGGATAATTCATCTACCTGTTTAGCTACTGTTGTTAATTGAGTTTCTATCTTTGAAACTTCATTGGTGGTCTGTAATTGCAATAACTCAACATTTTTCGCTAAGTCCTCTACTTGCAGTTCTTGTTGTGACGTCTGTCGTTTCACTTCAACAATATCAACATTTTTTACGTGATCAAGTCGGGATACAAGATTATTAATATCTGATTTGAATTCTTCACGTAGCTGACTTTTAAAGTGACTGGTCATTTCTTCAAATTTACTATTTAAATTGTCATTCACCTCACCCTGAAACAATGTGAAATTCTGGTTAATTTCGTTCTGAAGCGATTTGAAATTCTTTGCATTATTGTCATTAAATTCAGTGAGTTTACTCTTAAATTCAGTGGGTTTACTCTCCTGTCTGTTATTAAATTCAGTGAATTTACTCTCCTGTCTGTCATTAAATTCAGTGAGTTTACTCTTAAATTCAGTGAGTTTACTCTCCTGTCTGTCATTAAATTCAGTGAGTTTACTCTTAAATTCAGTGAGTTTACTCTCCTGTCTTTCATTAAATTCAGTGAGTTTACTCAGTAATAATTGTAAAACATCATTAGTGAGGGCAGGGAGTACAACGTTACTCTTCTCTGTTAAAGCAGAAGCAGTACCTGCATTTCCACTAACAGAAGGAAAGGCAAAATTACTCCGCTCTATCGGAGTGGCACCCAGACCTAAATTTCCACCGAAAGTGGGGAAAACAAAATTACTCTGCACTTTGAGGCGGAAGCAACGCTGGAATTTCTCATAATGCGTTCTGTTTGCGTCACTGTATTGTCATGTCTTAAGTTGCGTGTAGCACATAGTTGTTCATCACGCATTGTTGGCAAATGATCGCCTACATTTCGATTCTCCGCACTGTTGTTCGAAAATTCCCGTATCTCAATATTCTCAAAAGAATTTTCTACTCTCTGTTCCGAATTTTCGGAAACTGCGTCTGAAACCGCTCCTACATTCATGTTCGCAACCGTATCTACGTTCGCGTTTGCAGTAGCATCTGCATTGTTTTCCATTTTCTTTTCTGCTCGCGTCCTCATTGTCGCAATACCAACTAAAACATGTCACTAAAATACACCGCTATCCTAAAAATTCCACTGTTCAATTAACTATTACACGATGCACCAACAAATTCAAAGACAAAACTGCTGAAATAAAATTTTGTGTTAATACAAAGCAGTGCGCAAGCGATCAAATTGCTGTGCCTCCACTAATGATTACTGTTGCGTAAGCTTGCAGTTGGCAGTAGAAAGACGAAGAGTATATAACTACGATTCATTCAAAAAAAAAAAACGTATCCAGGCAGGGTCGGCAGGTGAAAGTTGCGAGCTCTACCTTCTTATCTCGTGTTTTCTATTGAAAATCTCGTGCTTGTACTCTTGTTAACCTTACTATTACAGAGATCGCCAAAACTTTATTTATTTTTTAATTGGTCCTGTGCGCAGCGAAAACTTACTTGGTCTTTCTGCTGCCACTCCTTGATCTACTGCATTCCATTATTTAACAAAAACATAAAAAGCCTATTATTCTTGCTGAGTGCAATGCATGTTCTGTACGGCGGCTCCTGCTGTTTCTGCGGCTGCTGCTGCTTACTCCAACTACATATAATTCAAGAGAAAGGGTTTGGTCAAATCTAACCTCGATAAATGATAACCCAAACAAAAAACTATGTTCTGAAAGCGATTCTTTCTCATTCAATTAACAAAAAGCTAGAAGCTCTTTGAACAATCGCTTCGTTTGTAAATCTGCCTCCAGTGGCATTAAAGCAATATTACAAATTAATCAAATTCTTCAGAGAGACTGAAATACTTCTAAATTAAATACATAATGAAACAATTCCCTCACAATTACAAAATAAATCAATGAGAAAAATCAATAATCTATTCGCCTAACAATGGTTTCCCTTAAGAATTCAACTCCTATCGTTATCAAAATTACCGTCTGCTGCTACGCACATACACAAACCCTTTTCTTTAAATTAATAAGCGTGCTGCAAATTATAAAAAATATCAACTAAATACCAAATCGTGTACCGCTGCTGGCGGACACGGCAGTACGGCAGCTCGGCGACGACCCCTCGCCCAACACACGTGCGCACCACAGCAGGCGGGCTCCTACACTGGCCTCCAAACTGCCACTAGTTAATCCGTGCGCTGCGAAGTAGAGTTGTGGCGATTCGTGAATGAGTCGCTCATTTGAACGACTCTAAATAAAGAATCGTAAGAATCGAATCGTGATACGGACGAATCGTCGTTCAAAAGAATCGTAAGAACGATTGCGTGTTTCCAAGCCGTGACGATTCCAAGTTCCAACGATTCATCGATTCTTAGTTCGCTATGCTTCGAAGGCAACTTCCGATCATGCCGAGTCGTGCCGAATAATTACGACCGTCAGATGCCTCTGCCACTACTATTTATGTGAGAAGACGACATACTTCTGAAGTGTAGGATACACACGTATACAGCGACATTACTTCACTGTTAATTTGCTAATTCTGTTAGTTCCACCAGTGCTGCCACTAAATGGCTGTCGCACTAGACCAATATTACAGAGCCTATATAGGGAGAATATAGGCTCTCTAACCAATACCTTTCTTGGTGGATTGCCGTGTAATACCGTCTTTAAACAAAAGCTTTTTAATCAATAATTTCAAGTTCGAGTTTTCGAATGTTATCGTGTTCAGATTCATATTAAATTTTAGTGAAGTAATGTCGCTGTATACGATTGAATCCTACTGTTCTGAAGTATGTCGTCTTCTCACGTAAATAGTAGTGACAGCGGCACGTTCTCAGACAAATTAAAAGCAAAAAACCTATACTTTGTATTTAGAAGAAATGAAAGTTAAGCTAAATCTGCTGTGTGGGATGGCTGTCAGCTGCGTTATGAATTACAAGGGTGATGTGGACTTGGAAAGACATCTTAGCACAGAAAAACATGGATGATATGAGCCAACAGACGTCTGTGGTTAGACACGTTCAAGCCACACAACCAAACTGGCATACCACGTAATTTTGCACCACCTTTCGCACAAATCGACTCCTCTTTCCTGGTATACTGAAATAAAACAATAGATGCAATCAAATCAAACGTGACCTTTCATCAATTAAGGCATTACACGTATAAATCGAAAATCACACTTGTAACGTCATATGCATGTTTACTCATAAATAAACTATTTCTGGCATATCTTATCATGACACAGTTCGATTCTAACCCCATTGACAATTTCAGACATGTCCTGCCATCTGTGAGTAAGATGTAGAACTTTTTGCATTCCGTAAGAATCGTGCCATCGCAGAGTAGAATGAATCGTGAACGAATCGTAGGAATCGATTCTCAATGTGAGATTGAATCGTAGAAATCGAATCGGGAAAAAGAATCGTGTTGCCCAACTCTACTGCGAAGCACGACAACAATATCTTAGATTCCAGAGCTTGTGTATGCGCTCTGTAGCCAACCTTTAAATTCTAAGAGAGTATCGCCAACTCTCACTGCTAAAACACTGGATTTGAGGTTGGACTATCTCCACGCGAGTGACTCCAGTGCACGCTGCATGCAGATCCCAAACGGCAGTGTTGCTTTTGGACAGTTGGAGAAAAGGCGTTCCAGGGGTGGACAAGGAACAGTGTGCAGGTGAAGTCGGAGCTGCGAGGAGCTCACACGCCTGATGCCCCGTGAGGGACTGCCGCCAGACGAAGAGTGGCTGTTCCACAGCCTCTGCCCAGAGGCAGGTGTGGGACAGTCCTACATGCACCCGTGGCCAGCCGGAGCCCCTCATTGTGGACAGCGTCAAGGAGCTGCAAATATGATGGCCTCGCTGATCCATGCACCGTGCACCTGTAGTCCAGCTACAAACGCATGAAAGCCCTGTAAAACTGGAGGAGATGTGCCCTGTCTGCTCCCCAAGACCTGTGGCTAAGGCACTTTAAGTGTGTCAGTGCGTTCAGGGTTCTTGGATTCAGGTCTGTCAGATGTGGCAACCACGAGAATTTCTGGTAAAAAAAATGGCTCTGAGCACTATGGGACTCAACTGCTGTGGTTATCAGTCCCCTAGAACTTAGAACTACTTAAACCTAACTAACCTAAGGACATCACACACATCCATGCCCGAGGCAGGATTCGAACCTGCGACCGTAGCAGTCGCACGGTTCCGGACTGCGCGCCTAGAACCGCGAGACCACCGCGGCCGGCAATTTCGGGTAAACAATGACGACCAGGAATCTCACTGACTCTATAAAATGTAGGTTGGGGTCCCCCACATACAAGCTAGGCAAAATAAAAATACGAGAAAGATTAAAATGAACACACTCGCGCCGGCCGAAGTGGCCGTGCGGTTAAAGGCGCTGCAGTCTGGAACCGCAAGACCGCTACGGTCGCAGGTTCGAATCCTGCCTCGGGCATGGATGTTTGTGATGTCCTTAGGTTAGTTAGGTTTAACTAGTTCTAAGTTCTAGGGGACTAATGACCTCAGCAGTTGAGTCCCATAGTGCTCAGAGCCATTTGAACCATTTTTGAACACACTCGCACTTATCCGCAGAAAACTGAAAACCCATTTTTGCATCCCACTCCTCTAACTTCCGCACTGTACGCTGCAACTGACGGCTCGGTGTTGCAACAGAAAACAGAAAAATCGTCCACAAATAAGGAGCACTGTTCTGGACTCATTACCGTAGACGTGAGACTGTGTATGACTATGGCGAAGAGCGTAACACTTAAACACGGCCCTGAGGGATACTATTCTTCTGCTCAAATCGATCAGATAGCGTGTCACCAATGCGACTCCTAAAAAACCGCAAAGACAGGAAAGACTGTACAAGATGAGTAGGTGGCCACGAAGCCCCAGTGATGCTGTTGTGCGAGAATACAGAGTCTCCAAGTCGTATCGTGTTCATTACTTATATCGAAGAACATGCCAATACGGTGTTGCTTACGTAGGATGCCTGCTGAATAGCCACGTCTTGCAGGGTCAGATTGTCGACAGTGCACCGTAATCTTAAGAATCCACACTAAGAGCGGCTAAGGAGTTGCCTGGTCTCTAACAACGAGTTAACCATTCTCGCCATGGTCTTTAGTACACAGCTCGTTGAGGCGATACTCCAGTAACTACTGGGACATGTGCAGTTCTTTCCTAGTTTCAGGAGAGGGATCGGAATTGCCTCCCTCAACGAGTTGGGGACGTTGCCTGCCTGCCGTATTAGATTAAAACATTCGAGGAGGATTTCTTTTGATGCTTTGGCAAATGTCGAAGCATGCAGTATCCAATTTGGTTCCGACCGGGTGCAGTGTCACAAGTCTCAGTCAGTGCCGATTCGAGCTCCCACATGGAGAAAGGGGGCTGGTAGGCCTCAGAACTGCTGGGCCTGAAGTCCAACCTTTCCCTCTCTATAGTCGCACGGCAGCGACGAAACGCCAGATCCTTGCTTGCATTGGCAGTATTTTGTGGAAAATGTTAGAGCAATGACTGAGGGCGTTCCTTGGAGACACCACTGTTTCAGTACTGCTGCTATCGGTAAAGGACTGTGTTTACTGGAAATCCTATGGATGGCTTCACATACTTTTATAAAAGAAGTGGAACGTTTGCCATGACCTTTGCTTACTACTCCTAATGACGCGTCGTGTCTTGGCCACCGCGAATCGAAAGGCCCTAAGGTTGTCTGCTGTAAGTCGACATTTAAAAAGGCAAAGAGCTGCACGCCTTTCCTGTATTGCTGAACGGCACTCATCTGTCCACCAAGGTTCTGGCGGCCTCCTAAGATGACTTGAGGACTGAGGAATGGAAAGGTCAGTGTCATGACGGATCACTTGTGTGATGTGGTCACCCATCATTGGACGCAGTGTAGTGTTTGAACACAGGCAGCTAGTTTAAATGCGTCCAGTTAGCCCTGCTGACCATCCATTTTGGTTGTTTGTCTTCAGGTAGTGATCGATCCAGTAGGTGAAAGCAGAGTGGGGGGTGGTCACTGGAATGAAGGTCATCAATGACTTCCCGCTGTACAGAATCAGCGAGGGCGGGAGAACGAAAGCAAAGAAAGGTGTGTGAGTGCCGATATTGAGGATGCACAGGTCATGAGACGTCATGAGGCTCTCCCAAACCCGTCCCCAAGGGCAAGCAGAGATGGAGCCCCGCAAGACATGATGGGCATTGAAGTTTCCGTAAAGGGGGAATGGTCATGCGAGTTGTGCTGTGAGACCCATGAGAACCTCAGAGTCTACTGCATTTTGTGGAGGTAAATACAGTGAGCAAACAGTGAGCCTCTGACACACGAATTTGAAATGCTACTCCTTGCAGGTCAGTAGCCACGGTGAGAGCAGGGGAGTGACGTGCGTTAGTGACAAACACTGCGACCGACCCCATCGGCCCTTCCCTCTGATAGGTCATCCTGCGATATAGCGTATAGCCCTGTAGCACGGGGACATCTGTATCTTTAAGATGTGTTTCTTGTAAACACAAGGGGAGTTTCACTTCCTCCAGATAAGTCTTGAACCCATTCAGGTTCCACTTAGCATGGAAGCCAAGTAATCCGCCATTTACCCATATCTTAGCACACTGGAGGTGAAGCACTTGTAGAGCGAGGAGGAGTGGAGTGGCTGGCTGTACCTGAGCCATCTGACTCCATGGTGCCCTGACTGTACCTCTGGTGGCTTATTGACCTGAATCTTGGGATCCTTTCCCTGCACCCTGTCCCATCGAGAATGATGTGGAAAGTGGGCATTGAGGGATACTCTACTTTCCTTGTGTCTTCTGATGCCCACTACGGAGCTCTTGTAGAGCGAGGAGGAGTGGAGTGGCTGACTGTACCTGAGCCATCTGACTCCATGGTGCCCTGACTGTACCCTCTACTTTCCTTGTGTCTTCTGATGCCCACTACGGAGCTCTTGTAGAGCGAGGAGGAGTGGAGTGGCTGACTGTACCTGAGCCATCTGACTCCATGGTGCCCTGACTGTACCTCGGGCGGCTTATTGACCTGAATCTTGGGATCCTTTCCCTGCACCCTGTCCCATCGAGAATGATGTGGAAAGTGGGCGTTGAGGGATACTCTACTTTCCTTGTGTCTTCTGATGCCCACTACGGAGCTCTTGTAGAGCGAGGAGGAGTGGAGTGGCTGGCTGTACCTGAGCCATCTGACTCCATGGTGCCCTGACTGTACCTCGGGCGGCTTATTGACCTGAATCTTGGGATCCTTTCCCTGCACCCTGTCCCATCGAGAATGATGTGGAAAGTGGGCGTTGAGGGATACTCTACTTTCCTTGTGTCTTCTGATGCCCACTACGGAGCTCTTGTAGAGCGAGGAGGAGTGGAGTGGCTGGCTGTACCTGAGCCATCTGACTCCATGGTGCCCTGACTGTACCTCAGGCGGCTTATTGACCTGAATCTTGGGATCCTTTCCCTGCACCCTGTCCCATCGAGAATGATGTGGAAAGTGGGCGTTGAGGGATACTCTACTTTCCTTGTGTCTTCTGATGCCCACTACGGAGCTCTTGTAGAGCGAGGAGGAGTGGAGTGGCTGACTGTACCTGAGCCATCTGACTCCATGGTGCCCTGACTGTACCTCGGGCGGCTTATTGACCTGAATCTTGGGATCCTTTCCCTGCACCCTGTCCCATCGAGAATGATGTGGAAAGTGGGCGTTGAGGGATACTCTACTTTCCTTGTGTCTTCTGATGCTCACTACAGAGCTCTTGTTGGTCTTTCCTGGTGCAGCTGCCTGGTCCTTGCTCTTTTTACCTTGGCAAATACACATGCAAGTCCATACAGGCACACCAGACGTCGTCTGCGTTGAAACGTTTGACCCGTGCCGACACCGCCTTATGTGTTGCTTTAAAACTTGGTTGTTACTCTGCGTTTGGTTTCCCGCGGTTCCTGCAGTCATGCCGTGGTTCTTCCACTTTCTACGTGTGGCAGTAGCATTGTGTATCAATATTTGCACCGTATACCATCTTTGGTCTGGTGTTCATAGTTCTGGCTTGGCGGTGTGGAGCCAGTCGGTCGGTTGGAGCGGATCAGCAGGCAAGTGTCCGCACAGCACAGTTGGCTGGGCCCGTTGGCGGTCTCTACGCAGTGTCGGAGCGTGTGGGGGCTGTTCCGAGTGCTACGAGGTTCGTGGCTCACCGACCCAGTACATGAAAGTTGAGTGGTGATTTAATTACCGAAGCCACGTCTGTTCACGTTGTCCTCTTTGTTGGTGGTTCGCTGTAGGCGGTATTCCTGGGAGCAACAGCGAGTGTTCGGGTTGGTGAAGATTTAGCCGCCATGTGGTGGAATTAACTATATTTGTCGGTTTGAAATTCAAGTGCACCAGCGGAATTTTCTGCCTTGTGGCCGCTAGTGTTCCAGTTACCTGCCCTGGTCGCTGACGTAAGTTCAGGAAGTGTTCTTTCCTCACCTGTTGTGACTGTCCTACATGGTGTGTAGTTTTTGAGAGCTTAATGTATTTTTGGTTGTGGGCGGCTATGTCTGTAACGTTTTGGCTTTGGAATTCTCGTACACTGGTCGGTGGTTAGCAAGTTGTCTTGGCGGTGGGTCATTGACTGTCTCTTGGTTGTGTTGCCGGCGGATCGAGTATAGTTGGGCCGATTTCTTGTCTCACCTAAGCCAACGTTAAGATATCAACGACAGACTGAGCCCCCTGGAAACTTCTGAGGGCCGTTGCCTATACTGCCTTTCTTGTCGGCGTTTAATTGTGTATTTTTAATGTCTCATAGCCGATGGTTGGAAATTGTATGCTTGTAACGGTGTTTTTAAAATCAAAAGCCTTCAGCTGTTTTAAAAGTAAGTTTTCCTAAACTCGGCAAGTCTTACATTGTCTGAAGATAAAGCTTGGGCCTTCCGTCTATTGAAAACTTATTTTATTGTTTTAAGGCATCAGCCTTCAGCCGCTTTAGGTTTTAAGAATCTTGCTTATCAAGTATTACCTTTTGGAAGATAAAACTGTGGGCTCTCTACCTGTTTAAAATTTATCCTAGTTGCATTGTTCTTAAAATGATGGCCCTTCAGCTGCTTTAAATTTCTGGGTTCTTACTTATCAAGTCTTACACCACTTGGGCTTAAATACTATTTAAGGTTAAAAGCTTTGGGCCTTCTGCCTTGGAAAATTGGTTGCAGATATTTTTTTAAACAAAGGCCTTCAGCCGTTGTGGAGTAAGGTTTCTTATTGGTCATAAAGCTTGGGCCTTCTGCCTATTGAAAGGTTATTGTAGTTATGTTGTTTTAAATTTATCGGTCTTCAGCCACTTTTAAAAAACTTAATCTATCTTACTAGTCAAGTCTTACACCGCTTGGCGTTACATACTAATTAAGGTTAAAGCCTTGAGCCTCCTGTCGTAAAAAAAAAAAAAAAAAAAGTTATAGCGGTTGTATTTAATTCATGGACCTTCAGTCGTTTTAGGACTGAAGACGTTTTCTGTCGATAGTCAAGCTCAGAAGTTGCTCTGTAATGTCTGGACAAGTAAATAAAGTGTTATGTACAGCCACTCATTCTGTCCCCCGTCCACAATTCCTACTACTTGTCCTGTCCTGCGGGTTTAGCAGGGCGTCTCAGCGTTCACCTTGGGAATAGGTTTCTGCACGATGGAAGTATTATGAGGTGGCGAAGATAGGGGGTATCGTCGCATATATTCCTTTTTGTTCGGCATATGGGATCCACATGGTCACTTTTATTTCCTGTGTTTTGCTTTTCTCAGCAAAAACAGGGCAGTCTCGTCTCCAGACTGAGTGGTTCCCAGAGCAGTTGATTCAGATCGCTGGAGACAGTCAGTCAGTCTGGAGTCATGAGCCGCTTTTCTGTACTTCCCGCAGATAGCTTCATCTCCGCAACTCATGGTTGTATGGCCGAGACGTTGGCATTTATAGCACCGCATAGGGTCTGGAACGTAAGGCCGAAGTCGAAGGAGCCCCACCGTAATATGTTCAGGCTATGCCGGGGAACTGAATGTGAGTACAAAAGTCGCAATCTTTTCAGTTTCTCATTTGCCCTTCGTGTCCATTGCTCGACATCGAGTATGCCCTCGGATGCCCTTTCTTGCTTCAGGTTCGCTATGTTCATGGTTGGGGTTGTTTTGGGGAAGACCAGACAGCGAGGTCATCGGTCTCATCGCACTAGGGAAGGACGGGGAAGGAAGTCGGCCGTGCCCTGTGAAAGGAACCATCCCGGCATTTGCCTGGAGCGATTTAGGGAAATCACGGAAAACCTAAATCAGGATGGCCGGACGCGGGATTGAACCGTCGTCCTCCCGAATGCGAGTCCAGTGTCTAACCACTACCCCACCTCGCTCGGTCCGCTATGTTCATGTTCATGATATCTCAGCACGTGACAACGCCGTTCCTGGAGAGGAGAAAGGTGTGCATCTCAACAATGATATCATATTCACCCAGTTTCTGTGATTTCTTAAGAAGTTCCACTTGCTTTGACGTGTTAGTTCCTACCAACAATGAGCCACTATGCAGTCGATTTACAGCAAGGCCTTCCGAACTATTATGGATATGGAAGGGGGACACTTTTTCAAATGTCCCTTCCTTACTCTGTATCACCAGAAGAAACACATTGTTATTCACGACTACATGAGCCCTGTCACTCAAGTTCAAAGTATTCTTATTATCAGGAGGACTAGCCTCTGCCACTCTTTTCGGTGAATGGATGTGAATACTCCCAAGCGGTACACCATTCCCGGTGGTGGGAGAAGAAGAAAAGATGTCGGGGGTTACATCTCGGTCCCACGAGCAGCTAGAGGAATAAGGGTCCACTCAGAGCTCCATGTGCCTGATGAGTAAGCGTTATACAACTGAGGTTCGGCAGGTTCCCCAGAGGTTACCTGTTAACAACTGTTCCACCTCAACAGCCATGCATCCCATCAGCGCTCAGCACGCCTTGAGACTGAGAGTTTCTTTATAGAGGTTTGTACCATCCTCGCGATCCGGGTGGTCAAACGAAAATCCCCATTCACTGAGACACACAACGTTCCACCGCCGCGCCGCATGGTGGTCGCTGAAGCAGGCCCAGGGCTTAAGGTGGTAGGGGACTGGCGGCGTTTACCAGTCCCCACCTCAGGAATCCCGGGGTCGCCAAGCCCATACTCAGCAAATGAATGCTGAGCCCCTGATGGCTCCATCCATTTCCAAATTGACGATTTCATGATGCTTCATATGTGTCCAGTCAGCCGATCCATTTTTACAGTCAAATTTATTTTCTACCCATTTGGATTCCGTATCTCTCTATTACTTATACGAAAAGGAAGAACGAAAGCAGACTGAATTTGACGTCACGTCGACATCGACGTCTTTAAAGACGGAGTGCAAGCTCGGATGGTGTCAAGCGTGGGGAAAGAAATCCACCAGGCCCTTTCAAAGTAACCATCCCTACATTTTCCTGGAGCATTTCACAGATATCACTGAACTCCTAAATTTGGATGATAGGACGTGAGTTTGAACCGTTGTCCTCCAGAATTCGAGCCCAGTGTGCTAACCACTGCACCACCTCGCTCAGTTATTAGTTATTCAATATGTCTGTCTAATGTCTCCATTATTTTATAGGGCCACGTTGCAAGAGATTATATTCTCCTGAACTGTTCGGCGTTCTAGTTTCACGTTCAACTTGACGTCAGGCAAATACCTTCAGAAAATACTTCTTAACACTTACAATATGTTAACATCGGACGTAAATTTATTTTCCAGAAGCGTTCAAATGTGTGTGAATTCCTAACGGACGCAACAGCTGAGGTCATCGGTCCCTGGAGTTACACACTACTTATTCTAACTTAAACTAACTTATGATAAGGACAACACATCCTCTTTTTCCAGAATCGCTATTGCCAGTCCTCATTGCGTATCATTTCTACTTCATCGATCTAAGGTAAACTTATGGCCAAATAACAAAACGTCTCTACTACCCTCTGTGTCTCAATTCTTGATATACACTCCTGGAAATGGAAAAAAAAACACATTGACACCGGTGTGTCAGACCCACCATACTTGCTCCGGACACTGCGAGAGGGCTGTACAAGCAATGATCACACGCACGGCACAGCGGACACACCAGGAACCGCGGTGTTGGCCGTCGAATGGCGCTAGCTGCGCAGCATTTGTGCACCGCCGCCGTCAGTGTCAGCCAGTTTGCCGTGGCATACGGAGCTCCATCGCAGTCTTTAACACTGGTAGCATGCCGCGACAGCGTGGACGTGAACCGTATGTGCAGTTGACGGACTTTGAGCGAGGGCGTATAGTGGGCATGCGGGAGGCCGGGTGGACGTGCCGCCGAATTGCTCAACACAAGGGGCGTGAGGTCTCCACAGTACATCGATGTTGTCGCCAGTGGTCGGCGGAAGGTGCACGTGCCCGTCGACCTAGGACCGGACCGCAGCGACGCACGGATGCACGCCAAGACCGTAGGATCCTACGCAGTGCCGTAGGGGACCGCACCGCCACTTCCCAGCAAATTAGGGACACTGTTGCTCCTGGGGTATCGGCGAGGACCATTCGCAACCGTCTCCATGAAGCTGGGCTACGGTCCCGCACACCGTTAGGCCGTCTTCCGCTCACGCCCCAACATCGTGCAGCCCGCCTCCAGTGGTGTCGTGACAGGCGTGAATGGAGGGACGAATGGAGACGTGTCGTCTTCAGCGATGAGAGTCGCTTCTGCCTTGGTGCCAATGATGGTCGTATGCGTGTTTGGCGCCGTGCAGGTGAGCGCCACAATCAGGACTGCATACGACCGAGGCACACAGGGCCAACACCCGGCATCATGGTGTGGGGAAGCGATCTCCTACACTGGCCGTACACCACTGGTGATCGTCGAGGGGACACTGAATAGTGCACGGTACATCCAAACCGTCATCGAACCCATCGTTCTACCATTCCTAGACCGGCAAGGGAACTTGCTGTTCCAACAGGACAATGCACGTCCGCATGTATCCCGTGCCACCCAACGTGCTCTAGAAGGTGTAAGTCAGCTACCCTGGCCAGCAAGATCTCCGGATCTGTCCCCCATTGAGCATGTTTGGGACTGGATGAAGCGTCGTCTCACGCGGTCTGCACGTCCAGCACGAACGCTGGTCCAACTGAGGCGCCAGGTGGAAATGGCATGGCAAGCCGTTCCACAGGACTACATCTAGCATCTCTACGATCGTCTCCATGGGAGAATAGCAGCCTGCATTGCTGCGAAAGGTGGATATACACTGTACTAGTGCCGACATTGTGCATGCTCTGTTGCCTGTGTCTATGTGGCTGTGGTTCTGTCAGTGTGATCATGTGATGTATCTGACCCCAGGAATGTGTCAATAAAGTTTCCCCTTCCTGGGACAATGAATTCACGGTGTTCTTATTTCAATTTCCAGGAGTGTATTTGCCTCATATTCATCCGATTTAATTCCAGTACACTTCATTACTCTTGTTTTAGTTTATACTCATCATGTAATCAAGTAATCAACTGATCCACCACATTTGTTGCCGTCTTTGACAGTATTACTGTACAATGTCACCTGCAAACCTCAGAGTATTTATTTCGTCAATTGAGATACACCTCATCAAAGAGTCTGGAAAGAATAAAATTCAACAAGCAATGGGTAGCCAAGGAGTGATACCGATGTAGGCCAAAATCAACATCAAGGCAAGTACTCAAGCAGCAAAACGTGTAAAGGTAGCTCTAATAAAAAGATCAGTAAGTATTGCTAGTATTTTCAGTATAGTTTCCAAACATCCTACTTGCCAGAAATTTTCGTGTACGTATAACGCGTGAGGAATAGGTATTAGAAGATAGTTTATAACTCAAACCGGTCGTATAATAAGGAATGAATTGGACAGCGGTTTCGTAAATTCCCTTCTAAAATGCTATAGTCTTCTGTTTCTTCTTCTTCAGCCGCTCCAGGGTTATGTCTAGGGCTTGTTTCGGTCTCTCCATCTCATCCTCGGTCTTCCCACGCTTCTCTTGCCCCACGGTTTACAATGCATTGCTAGTTTAGGAAGTCTTTATGAGAGCATACGAAGTACATGTCCACTCCATTTTTCTTTCTATTGGATTTCCTTACGCGTTATTGGTCGTATCCAAAATTATTCCCTAATTACTTCATTTCTAATTTTGTCTTCCGTAGTGCAACCTTTCACAGATCTCATAAATTTCGTTTCTGATGGTTCTGGTTACCGTAAATCATCATTTATCAAAGTCCAGCTTCCTTCCCTATATAACATAATGGAAAATACCAATACTTTATAATATTTTAGTTCTGTCTCTTTCCTTGTTATACACTTACGTGTTTTCCCTATTGGGCCACATATACGTCGGTAAGTACTAACTATTTCTTCTGTATCTCCATATCTTGTTCACGTGATTGGTCACACCCGTCGGTTCATTATTGAGGACTGTTTCTTCGTGCTAAGTGAGTAACTAAAAAGTCCGTGGTTTGGTTTTCTTTATAGACACAGTTACACTGTAGCATGCGCTTATTTCCTTTAGTTTATGTAATGCCATGTGTAACTTGTAGTGACTTGGCAAGACAGCCAAGCCACTCGGAGGTAGCCGAAAGCCATGCGTTTAGCTCACGCAGACTGGCGTGAGGTCTGGAACAGGACAATGTCTTCAGAATTGCAAATAAAGTACGTAGATGATGTAATACTTAACTTTAATCCATAATTGGTGTACATCGCTCTTGACGGTACATGTTTTATAATTTCAATATTAACTGGTAATGGCGCCTTGCTAGGTCGTAGCAAATGACGTAGCTGAAGGCTATGCTAACTATCGTCTCGGCAAATGAGAGCGTAATTGTCAGTGAACCTTTCCTAGTAAAGTCGGCTGTACAACTGGGGCGAGTGCTAGGACGTCTCTCTAGACCTGCCGTGTGGCGGCGCTCGGTCTGCAATCACTGACAGTGGCGACACGCGGGTCCGACGTATACTAATGGACCGCGGCCGATTTAAAGGCTACCACATAGCAAGTGTGGTGTCTGGCGGTGACACCACATTCCTCCCCCGCAAATCGGCGTACGGTTGTGTTATAAGGCTTCCGCCCGCCGTGGGGAGGACCCCATGTTGACGTATGCGACGAGGTGGGGAGCCTAACAACAGGCGAGGCTGTGCCACCCGCACCCGGCCATTCGGGGAGCTAGGAAACGCCTGAAAACCTAGTCCAGGGTGCACGCCAACATGCGGTGTATGCGCCCTTAGAGAGACAGGAGGGGCCGAAGGGTCGACCTCCATCGGGGCGGTGCACCCGACGGGCGAAGACGACATGTGGTCCGGAGCGGGCAAGAGTTCCATGTCGGAGGACAGCCGGTCACGGGAAGCGATCGGCGGCGCGTGACCCAGGGAGGCGCTTGGCGGTTGCAGCGACGCGTCCACGGCGGGCGTCGCCGGCGGGAGAACAGGCGGCGGCGGCGGCGCGTCGCCATGGGGCAAAATGGAAGGCAGCGTCGGTAACACCTGGGGTTGAGGCGAGCCAGTAGATGGGTCCCCAGGGCGCTGACCGGACGGCACCATCGCTGAAAGCAGACGGGGAGCGGCAGATCCCGTGCGACGACAGAGGCGCAGCTGATTGAGATGCCGACGCACCTCACCAGAGGCCCCCAAAACCAAACACATAGCGCGGCCGAGGCATCGAAGAATGCGCCCTGCGAGCCAACGCCGTGAACCTCGATAGTTGCGATAGTATACAACGTCGCCTGGAGCAAAAGCAGGCGTCTGCCGCTGCACAGGAACCTGCTGCGGCGGATGTAGCAAAGACATCAAAGTTCGATGAGGACGACCGTGGAGCAACTCAGCCGGCGAGCGACCATCTCGGGGCTGAGAGCGATACGAGCACAAGAAGAGCAATAATGCGTCCTCCCGAGAATGCGACTCTCTGAACTTCAACATCTGTGACTTGAAAGTCCGGACCAATCGTTCAGCGGCACCGTTTGACTGAGGCGAAAACGGCGCGGATGTCAGATGTTGAATACCATTGGCCTTGCAGAATGACTGAAATTCTGCGGACATGAATTGTGGGCCATTGTCGCAAACAATAGTCTGTGGAAGACCTTCAATGCAAAAGATAGCGGATAACGCTTGGATGGTGGCAGATTGCGTCGTGGAAGACATCCGGACAACAAAAGGAAAATTACTGAAAGAATCGACCACATTCAACCATCGAGTATTTCAGAATGGACCAGCAAAATCGATGTGTAAGCGTTGCCAAGGGGAAGTGGCTTTGCCGGCCGCGGTGGCCGTGCGGTTCTGGCGCTGCAGTCCGGAACCGCGGGGCTGCTACGGTCGCAGGTTCGAATCCTGCCTCGGCCATGGGTGTGTGTGATGTCCTTAGGTTAGTTAGGTTTAAGTAGTTCTAAGTTCTAGGGGACTTATGACCTTAGATGTTGAGTTCCATAGTGCTCAGAGCCATTTGGCCCATTTTTGAAGTGGCTTTCGGCCATGCAAAGAATTTCCGCGGTGGTACGGATTGTTGTGCGGCACACGCCATGCAAGAAGAGCACATATTCGTAATCGCGGCATCGATTCCGAACCAAGTACAGTGCTGACGAGCAAGTTGTTTCGTTCGCACTATACCCCAATGTCCTTGGTGGAGAAGCCGTAAGACAGAGGACTGTAACGAACGTGGGACCACGACCCTGGACTGATCATTATCAGAACGCAACAGCAAAACACCACGTCGAACAAAAAGTCTCTTCTTGTAAGTAAAAAATCGGCGAACCAACGGATCCTCGATCCGTGACTTTCACAAGGGCCATTGCGTAGCAACAAAACGCAAAACTGTAGCAAGGACAGGGTCAGCAGCTGTGGCTGTAGCCACACGACGAAAATCAATCGGAAACGATTCGACCACGTCATAAGTTTCCGCATCAATGAACATGCAAGCAAGTTCGGAAGAATCGAATGGTCTATCCTCAGCAACAGGCAAACGGGACAACGCATCGGCGTTTCCGTGCTTAGCAGTGGACCGATACAAGATATCGTAGCGGTACTGCGAGAGGAAAATAGACCCGCGAATGAATTTCTGCGCTGTACGTGGAGGTGCAGGCTTGTTCGGATAAAAAAGCGATGTCAAAGGTTTGTGGTCTGTGATGATGGTAAAGTGACGACCATATCTGGCGTGAGGTCAGTCGCTTGACGGCGCGTTTCGGCGCGGGCCCGCCCGTTGCCGGCGCGCCGTAAGGCACGGAAGCTCGCACTGGGGCGTATCGCTTTTCAGTCGGGTGTGCCGCGGCAGTCCTCACAGGGGAAGTGATGCGTCTCTTATAGCCTCTCCTTCCCAAGCAGCTCTTTCCGCCTTCCCGTGGTGCCAGACGTTAAGCTCGGCATTCTGCCTTGCGACAAAAGGGAGAGCTGCGACCCAACCCGATGCGAAAGCGAAGGGTGCGTGGCACAGGGGGAGCTGTGTCGAGGGACCGAACACCAGTCCCTTTCTGTTCGCAGGGCACAGACCAGCAGGTGATCTGCATGCCGGCGACCTCGTTTGTCGGCGTGGGATCACGGCGCGAGTCGGCAAGGGTGCTTCGCCGCGCCCCTGGGTAACCGGGGCGTGTTCTGCCAAACCCAGGAGGTAGTGACATCGCCTGGGCTAGGTTAGATGGGCCCAGACCGCTGAACGACTGGGGGACCGACCCACCACCTGAGTAGGAGTGGGTCCTCGGCCTTCTGGTGGAAGCTCGGGCAAGTAGGCGGCGAAGGGCGAGGGGTGCATCCGCCTCTCCGGAGTGCGGGGTGCAGTTGCCGAGGAGCGTCGTGTGAAATCGTCGACGACGGGGCCATCGATGGGGACCAGTGCGCTGGCGACGGCGCGCTGAACCCGGCAGTTCTGGAGTGCCCTTGACCTGGGGGCGAGGTTGGTGGGCGAGCTGCAGAAGTCCCCCCCCATGCCAGAGGAGCCGGTCCGGGGCAAGAGACGGGCTCCCAATCCTTTTTTCGCTTGTCGACAATATGTCTGAGACAGAGACAAGCGATTCATGTGCGCCTTCGAGGGCTTCTTTGCTTACTGTTCCCTCCCCATCAGGGGGCACGGGGCAGACCGAGGAAAGTATTAGTGAGAGGCATGCCAGGATTACACAATACCTGGAAGCCAATGTGAAAAATGGCAAGATAAGCCAGGCTGCGATCTTGACGTTAAAAAATGAACTCGCCTCCTGGGCTATTGCTCATGCGAAGCTCGAGGGGCGGGTTGAAGAACTCCAGAATGAGAATGAAAGGCTGCGTAAGCAGCCAACAAAATCATGGGCCAATGTAGTCGCTCAAACGGCACCTAAGAGCCAAACCACAAGAGATACCATTGTAAAAGTGTCACAAAGACCAGACACTGCTGTCTTTTTGAGACCATTACCTGGACAAGACACAAAAAAAGTTCAGGAAATATTCACAACAATGATTAATCCTGTAAAGGATAAAATCAAAGTTAACAAAGTAAAAGCCACAAAGAACGTAGTGATAGTCGATGTGGCAACAGTAGATGACCGGAACAAAATACTTAACAATCAAGAACTGTGCAAAGCCGTTAAATGTGAACCCCCAAAAAAGAAAAATCCGCTTGTAATTATGTATGACATACCAGTCACATTTGATCATAATGAACTCCAAGAAACAATTCGAAATCAAAATTTTGATGATATAAGTGCTGATGACTTTACAAATGAATTCAAACTTAAATTCAAAACAGGGCCTAGAGACAAAGACGTTGTGCATCACATAGCAGAAGTCTCTGGCCAGATGTGGAAAAAACTAACCTCAATGGGTAAGATCTACATTGGTTTCCACGCCATCAATGTGCGGGACTTCTTGGTGGTACCTCGCTGCCATAATTGCGGCGATCTTGATCACGTACGCAAATATTGTGAGAGGAAGTCGGCTAGCTCCAGGTGCGGAGAAGAAAATCATATCAGAAAAAACTGCAAAAATTCGGCAATTTGTATCCCATGCACAAAGAGAGGCAAAAAGACTTGCAATGCCTCCGGTCGCAACTGCCCAACGTACAGGATGCTTGAGCAGAGGCTAATTTCAAGAACTGACTATGGCTGAGTCAAGTACGGCACCCAGGATGCCTAAAAGAAAATCCCCATGCAAGGGGAGAAGGGATGCGGCAAGAGCAGCCCAGTTCAAACAATTCCTTGCAACACTGGCAGAAGGTAGTGATGGTAGAAAGAAAATGAAGGATGCGTGCGTCCAAACGGACCCACAAGAACAAGTGGCAGCCCCCTCTCCCTACTGCTGGGGATCGCGAACGCCAGGAAATCAGGCAACTCGAGACAGGCGTCCTGTAGCGGTGGGCCGACCGGCATTCGTTCAAGGGAGTCCTGTGATGGAATTGCCGGTGCAGGTCAATACAGTTACAAGCACAAACACACAAATAAATAGCACCAATGTGAGTACTGACTCGAGACAACCAACAGCTGTGAGAACAGCGGTTGATCCGATCAGAATATATCCCAATCTCGAACATTCCCTACAATTATCCCGCCTGGAGGAGCCGGCTGTCCTAACCACCGCACTGTGACATCTAGTGCGGGTAGGACATAGGTACGGGCGCAAGATCACCTTCTCGGCCATGGAGGCTGTAGACAGGGTGCAACTAAAGACAATGAATCTCCCCACTGACTTCGGCGCCCTGCGTGACCTAGTAAGAAAGGTTTTTGAGAGAAGAAACGAAACCTTTAACTTAGAGGAAATATTTAATCAGTCTGTCCTATCCAATGGGAGAATAGCTTACGACTGGACGAAAACCTTCCCAGAATCATATGTGCACACATATTTCCCATAGCTACAGAAATACAGATAGGACAGCTAAACACACACAATAGTAGGCTGGTCATGCAGGAACTTCGGAGAGTGGTGGAGGAGAAGAGCCTTGATGTGCTCTGTTTGCAGGAGCCGTACTCTCTTGCGGGAACATAGCCTACACTGCCATGAGCTGGCAAGTAGTAAGCTTCGGAGACGACCCGAAAGCCACCATCATAATAATCAACAAGGCACTGCGGGCAACAGTGCTCTCACACCTCTCGGACGACCACTGCAATGTCATTGAACTGCAGTCACCAATTGGCGTCATATATTTAATAAATATGTACTTTCAGTACGGTACAGACATTGACCTGTACCTTGACCAACTTACGCAGGTGGCAACGGTGCTGAGGGGCAGAAAGGCAGTTGTGGTGACGGATGTGAACGCCAAATCCCCCCTGTGGCACAGTGGCACTCGAGACGAAAGGGGAAGCAAGCTGGAAGAGACCATTATGTCTCTACAACTCATTGCCAACAGACCTGGAACCCCCCCCCCACCTACACAGGAGGGGGAGGGAATGGAACCAATATTGACATCACGATGATGACAGCCAATATCGCTGCCAATATACAAAACAGATCAGGAGTGCCACTGGGACATAGGGTGGGAAGTACAACTAAACTATAACAAGACCAATTGGGAGCGCCTCGCAAGAGAGTTTGACCCTCCGACATGGCCGGAAGATGACGATGACATCAACAAACATGCCGAAGATCTGGTGGGCGCTCTTACCAGGGCGGTAAAGGCTGCTGTACCAACCAGGAGGAGAGCCGTTGCGGCTTCTCCATCACCATGGTCTGCGGAACTGGGGCAGATGCGTCAGTCTGTCAGGAGGGCGAGGAGGTATTACCAGCGAAGTGTCGTCTGGGAAGAAAAACAAAGATGGCTGCAAACATACAGGGAAGCCAAAGAGCAGTTTCAGAAAGAACTGCGAACAGTCAGACTGGAAAGCTGGAAAAAATATGTGCACAGCCAATTGGCTTTGGATCCCTGGGGCACTCCTTACAAAAAAGTAAGGGAAAAAATCAGGTCGCCAATGGTGCTCTCCACAATCAGGGATGGAAACCGGATGACTGGGTCTTGGCAGGAAACTGCTGAGGTCCTTCTCCACCAACTCCTCCCTGACGACAAAGAGGAAGAGGACACAGAAGAACAACGCCTAATTAGGCAGGCTCTGTAGTCGGACTACGAGAATAACATCATGGTGTACCCTTTCTCTGAAGAGGAAGTTGCAGCCCACATTAAATCGCTAAAGAAAGGAAAGGCCCCAGGACCAGACGGCATCATCGCGGAGGTGGTGCAGTACCTCGCTCCTCAACTAGTGACACCTTTAGCAAGAATTTACAACGAGGCCCTGCGCCTCAGAACATTCCCTAAAATTTGGAAACAGGCCAACGTTGTAATTATCAAAAAGGGGCAAGACAAAGACCCTAAAGAAGCAAAATCTTACAGACCCATCTGTCTGTTGGACCTGTTGGGCAAACTGCTGGAGAGGTTACTGGCTGAAAGACTGACAGCACACCGAGTGCTGTGCGGGATGAGTGACAGACAATTCGGTTTTCGGCAGGGGCGATCTGCGTGTGACGCAATTGCCCTCGCATCCGAGGTCTGTGGGTCGTCTCCGCACAAGTACATAGTTGGCATCATGGTGGATATCAGTGGCGCCTTTGACAACCTGTGGTGGCCTTCGCTCTTCTCTTTCTTGCGGGAGAAGGAGTGTCCAGGGCCGCTATATGGCTGTCTCAGGAGCTATTGTATGGAAAGAGAGGTCTGGCTATCGTCCTCTAGCGAGCGAATAGGCAAGAAGATCACGAAGGGGTGTCCACAGGGCTCTGTCCTGGGGCCAATCTTTTGGGACATAAATATGGAGCTTCTCCTGGAGAGCTTGGAAAACAGTGTGGATGTGCTAGAGGCGATAGCCTACGCTGACGACCTCCTTCTGCTGGTTGGCGGCCGAAGTCGCGAAGACCTCGAACCCAAAATCAATAGGACATTATCAATTCTCACACAGTTGTGCCAGAACACGAAAATGGCCATTGCGCCTAACAAGTCTACATACCTATTACTGAAAGGCCAATTGGCCAGAAATCCAACGGTAAGAATCGAGGGCTCACCAGTGATTCGGCGTCGTGAGGCCCGGTATTTAGGGGTAATAATCGATGAAAGGTGGAATTTCGCCAAACATATAGAAACAGCTACACAAAAATCACTAGAAGCTCTAAACAACTTGATCACAATAGGACACAGTAGATTTCATCTTCCACCAGAACTCATTAAGTTATACCACAATACCATTCTTGTTTCTATCATGGGTTACGGATCCGGAGTGTGGGCACACAGCCTCACGAGGGTCGTGCCCGCTATGTTTGTGAGGAGGGTGCAACGCAACATGCTTCTGCGCTCCATTGGAGAGTACAGAACATCTCCAGGAGGGGCACTACTAGTACTGATGGGGGTGTGTCCCCTAGACATCAAAATCCGGGAACAGGCAGCCTGGTACTGGGTGAAAAGGGGAGATGTAGATAAGACTGAAAGTATCTTGGGAGTGCGGGTGGGGGACAAGTTTGCAATAAAGAGGAGAGGAGAAGAGTTATGGCAAGAACTCTGGGATGCTGACACAACAGGCCGAAGGACTTACCAGCTGCTCCCAAACATCAAAGAACGTCTCCAACTCTCGCATTTCCAGCCAAGTAAGGGACTGTTGCACTTCCTCACAGGACATGGACCGTATCCGGCATATCTTTGCCGATTCGGGAAAAGGGCTACCCCCTCTTGTGACTGCGGAGCTGAATGGGGTACTCCGGACCACGTGATCTATGAGTGTCCCATCTTCGATGATGTAGCCAGTGACCTAAGAAACCAGTTGCCTCACAACAACACGTATCAATTAATCAGAGATCCCACCACATTTAACATAGTAAACCGCCTTGCCAGCGAGGTATCAGCAAAGGTCCTGCGAGAATATCTAAGGGAAAACATATGAACCACCGGACATGACATGACTGAAGGCGACCCATCCCATTCCGCCGGGGCGTGGACTGGCCAATCGCCGTGACGGTAGGAATCCGCCACGCTCTGGAACAGGGGGAGGGAGCGCCAACACCCGAAATTGACAATTGCGCACCGATTACGAGTTAGTAATAGTTAACCTTAAGTAGATAGCAGATAGGAAATCTCAATAGAACCTGCAGCGATCTTCAAAAGGCCAGCCCAGTGCCAGGGGCATGCTCACTGGGATTAGCTCAGTGGGCATGGCCACACAGTAGGTTTATACAAATATCTGGCACGCCTGTAACGCTGCAGGAAGTAGCCCCTAGATTAGTTAGCAAAGTATAGAATTAGATCTTACCCAATAAGAAACTAACTCTTATTTCCTGTAGCAAGTAAGTTCATTAACATTGGAATAGAAGTAAAAATGCCGCTAATATTCAATGAAAATTGTAATGTAGATTTAAGACCCACTAATGAATTAGGTGGTGGGTTAAAATGTAAGAAATAATTTAATGGAATAAAGATTTTTTTTTTAAAAAAAAAGTGACGACCATACAAGAAGTCATGAAACTTTGTAACACCAAACACGAGAGCCAAAGCTTCTTTCTCGATCTGTGAATAATTTCTTTGCGCAGACGAGAGCAATTTGGGCGCAAAGGCAATAGGGCGATCATGCGATCCATCTTTGTGCGCAAGCACAGCACCGATCCCGAAATCTGATGCATCTACCATCAACAAAAGGGGTTTCTGGGGATCGAATGGCGTAAGGCAAGTATTTGAAAGCAACGCCGATTTCAACTGACGAAAGGCGCGTTCGCATTCCGTCGTCCAGACGAGCGGAACACCTTTACGGCGTAAGCGATGAAGCGGAGCTGAAATGGAAGAGGCGTGGCGCACATATTTATTATAGTAATTGATTTTTCCCAGCACACTCTGTAGCTGCTTCAAATTATGCGGCGAAGGCAAGTCTTGTATGGCACGGAGGTGCTCTGGACTCGGATGTATGCCTTGGGCATTGAGTACATGGCCCAGGTAGGGTAAGTCCCGAGCAAAAAACACACATTTGTCCTTCCGCAAGCGAAGACCATTTTGTCGCAAGACCTGAAATAATGTTCTGAGATTGGCGAAATGTTCTTCTTCCATCTTTCCGGAGATCACAATATCGTCCAGATAGTTTGCTGCAGTAGGGACCGACGCACAAACAGTTTGCAGATATTGCTGAAACAATGCAGGGGCGGATGCACACCCGAATGGCAGTCTTTTGAATCGATACAAACCAAGATGCGTGTTAACCACCAAAACGCGCTGGGAGTCTTCGTCCACTGGTATTTGCAAGTACGCATCGGCTAGGTCCAACTTCGAAAAATATTTACCCGGGCACAGTTTGTCAAAAAGATCTTCCGGGCGGGGTAAAGGGTAAGTTGCAATCACTAATTGTGGATTCATTGTTGCCTTGAAGTCCACACAAAGTCTCAATTATCCGGAAGGTTTTGGCAAAATTACTAAGGGTGAGGCCCAGAGAGAAGCCTGCACACGTTCAATCACACCTTGTGATTCCAAATCGTGTAATGTTTTTGCGACTTCATCACACAATGCGTGGGGAACATTGCGCGCTCTGAAAAATTTCGGTTCCGCGTTTACTTTCAGTTCTAAATGTGCTTCATAGTTTCTAGCACAACCAAGGCCCGGTGAAAAAATGTCTGCAAACTCTTCACATAGACTATAAACACTGTCTGAAGGCACAGTCTGGGTCACTGATAGGACCTGATTTACTATAGACAAGTTAAACAATTGAAATAAATCTAAACCAAACAAGTTCACTGCAGAAGAAGAACGAAGGACGTAAAATGACACAAGTTTTGTTTGTCCCTTGTATGTTGCAAGAAGGCTGCACTGTCCTAACACAGGGATATTCTGACCGGAATAACTATTTAACGTAACATTTCCGGCACGCAACGAAGGTGTGCCCAGTTGTTTGTACGTGTCTGTATTGATCAATGAAACTGCAGCTCCCGTATCGAGCTGCAATGGGACCACGTTGCCATTAATGTCCAAGTCTACAAAAAGTTTATTGTCCTGCTGACGACAAGAGCGACTGTCTCTTGCAACGTGAACAGACACTGGTACAGAAGCACTTGCGACTTGACGGGATCTTCGTCGATGTCGACGCACACTATTTGTGGGACGAACACAGTCACTGTTAGAGAGAGTGGCACTGGGCGGAGTGGAATTAACTACATGAATTTCCATGGGCGAAGGTTCACGAGCCTGAGTATTCTTGGTTCGATTCTGGCGTGAAGCAAAGGGCCTGGAATGGTTGTGAGTGTCCGATCTGAGCTTTTTCTGGCAAGCAAACACTTTGAACATGCCCTATTTTATTACAGAAAAAGCAAAGAGCCTGGCGGGATGGGCAATTCTCACGCGAATGTCTAGTGGCACACCACGGACATGATTTTAGCACTGCATTTGCGTGCTTGCGCGGCACACGTAGCGGAGAGCTTGGCGGCAGCTGCGCGGACGGGCGCGAGGGCTGTTTACCGTTACGTGCAGCGCGCCCAGCGGGCCGGTTAATGTGACACACAGCTGGTGAAGTTGCAAATGATTCCTGAGCAAAGTCAAGTGTGTCCTGCCTATCCAATATGTCTATCACTTGTTGAAGGGAGGGATTGACTAGTTTCAAAAATCTGTTCCCTTATACGAACATCAGAAACGTTCTGCGCAATTGCATCACGTACCATAGTATCTGAATAAGGGAGTCCACAGTCACACGCAAAAGCACAATCCCTAGTAAGGCCTTGCAAAGTTGCAACCCACTCCCGATTAGTCTGACCTGCCGTACGTTTTGTACGAAAGAACGTATACCGTTTTGCAACTACATTGACTGATTCTTTGAAATATGCGTCTAATGCAGACAAAATTTCTTCGTAGGACATAGTTGCTACGTCGCATCGGGGAAACAATTTCACTATCACACAGTAGGTGGACACTCCTACACAAGAAAGCAAAAAAGGCTGCCGCTCAATACGTTGAATTCTGTAGGCGGCGAGATGGAATCCAAATTGGCGTGACCACTCCGTCCAGCTTTCCAGTGCCGCATCAAAAGGACGAAAAGGTGGTGCAACAGCGTGTTGTGGCTGCGGTAGCAGTGGAGCGGCGGCTGCCGCATCGTTTTGCATTGCACGTTGATCCTGGACGAGCTGTCCAAGGGCATCCAATAAGGCCTGCGTCTGCTGATTCTGCAAGCGATAAAATTCGGACAGTACATCTGGAAATTGTGGCGAAGCCATGACACAAGTAATTTAAGCAAGTATAAAGAAGAAGATCGTTTTTACACTCGTCGCCAAACTATAGTGACTTGGCAAGACAGCCAAGCCACTCGGAGGTAGCCGAAAGGCACGCGTTTAGCTCACGCAGACTGGCGTGAGGTCTGGAACAGGACAAGGAAATCAGAACCCAGAAAAACGGACGCAGATGGTGGAATACTTAACTTTCATCTATCAATGTTGAACGTAGCTCTTGTGTGTACATTCTTCACAATATCAATAGCATCTGATCATGGCGCCTTGCTAGGTCGTAGCAAATGACGTAGCTGAAGGCTATGCTAACTATCGTCTCGGCAAATGAGAGCGTATTTTGTCAGTGAACCATAGCTAGCAAAGTCGGCTGTACAACTGGGGCGAGTGCTAGGAAGTCTCTCTAGACGTGCCGTGTGGCGGCGCTCGGTCTGCAATCACTGATAGTGGCTACACGCGGGTCCGACGTATACTAATGGACCACGGCCGATTTAAAGGATACCACCTAGCAAGTGTGGTGTCTGGCGGTGACACCACATAACTTATCTTCGCTATTTTATGTGAAAACTTGATCATTCGTGAATAAAATCCGTTGATATGTTTATCCCTCCAAATATGTTTGCCTGATGATACTAGCCTCTTTTCGATTCTATGATCGTGTCATCCATATAGAAACTGAATAATATTGCTAGAAGCTTCCCTGGCGATGTACTCCTAGATTTGTTTGTATTCCAGATGGTATCTCTTTACCCATGTTAGTTCCAATTCTGGTGTTCTTATACAAGGTTTTAGTGTCTTGGGTCACGTGTGTAGGGATTCCACTTCTTTTCATAATTTCCCGTAGCATAGTTCTGTGGAATCTGTAAACTGCTTTTTCATAATCCAAAAACGCTGGGAGAGTTTCCAGATTAAATCCTCGTTTCTTTGTGTTATTTGTTTCACTTCCTGTTTTCATGGTTCAGTTTAGATTTTTATGTGTTCCAAGAACAGCATTCATGATAGCTCGCTTTGATGTAGAACGTCTCACTAGGTTTCAAAGCAAAATACATTTTCTCTATGAATAAATGAGAACATTTCAACCATTTACTAGTACATAACTCGTTATTTTAAATGTTAAGCCAAAACAAATTTAAATAAATCTAATCCAACCGAATAAATACTACCTACTCAGAAATTTATCTATGAAGTAGAAGAATTTTCAAAGTAAAAATCATATCAATTATTTGTTTAAAAATTTCGTTATCTACCAGCGCCTGTATTTCACCAGGGAGGTGGTCAAATCTTTTTATTGAAACGTAATTTACTTCTCTCTCTGCAAGAGTAAAGTTAATTTATGCATATTGGGGGCTATTTTTGTTCCTAGTGCTGAGTTTATAAGCTGGTTCAAATGGCTCTGAGCACTATGGGTCATCAGTCCCCTAGAACTTAGAACTACTTAAACCTAACTAACCAAAGGACATCACACACATCCATGCCCGAGGCAGGATTCGACCCTGCGACCGTAGCGGTCGCGCGATTCCGGACTGTAGCGCCTAGAACCGGTTTATAAGTGCTACTACCATTTTCATATTGTGCATGATTTTTGTAACATATTTTTCGTATTGTTGGTATAGGCGATCTAATTTTCTAACAGTTGGCTACATGAAGTTCGAGGAAGGACACTGTATATTATCCTTATGAAATGCATCTGCGCCATGAATTCCTTGTGTATGGGAATTGGCCCAGATAATTACTCCATACTACATCAATTAATGGAAGTAAGCTAATTTTGTGATGCCTTCAGCATCAGAAATAAAACTTTCACCCAGAGGTAATGTTACTGAACTATAGCAGCGAAGTTTTGTGTATCAACGTTATTCAAAAATTCTGATTTCTGTATAGGATTATGAAAGCTGTGAACGTTTACATAAGAGTTGTTGCAGCTAATTTCTTAAGTGCCAAAAACAGAAGAAGACGATGTTGCGAAATTAAGTAACGTTACAGACACTGCAAAACGTGACATGCCACCAGAATTTAGAATATTCAAGACAGTTGCTGTTTTCCAGTACTGCCACTCGTTTCGTTATGAGAAAGTTAGGCACGCAGTGGATTCCGTGATATGCTGCAGGATCTTGCAGAAAATTTTCGTCCTTGAGGGTAACAAGCCAGTAATTGGCAGGGGGCGTAGGCAACAGGCATATGAATGCGGACCGGAATTTCCCGCTTCTGAAGGTCAACGTGTGAAATTGACTCCAGGAGTGTGACACAAACAAGGAAACCGGGAAACAAAATGTGCTACATTAGATACGAAGATACAGAAGTTTCTCGCATGTGGACAAGTGATAGTATCACAACCAACTGTAACTGATGATTCAACAGTTGCAAGTATTTTTTTAGTAATCACATTAGAAATGTAGCCGGAAACAAGAGTACCGTAACATAGATGAGAAAGCAAATGGCATTCTACAAAATTTAATCAACCAGAGGTAGCACCAGCGTCCTTCATTGATGTGAACAGAATTATAAAAGTAAAAAATACAGATGCCCATGTTGGTGACAGAATTTCTAACAGAACTCGAAAGAGTTATTTCAACTCAGCACGTCCTGTCCTTTCGTACTGCATCACAGCTTGGTTTCCGCAAGGAAACCGTATGTCGTTGTTGTTGTGTGTTCCGCGAGTTTAATCGCTTTGTGAGAACATACTGCTCAGCTAAACAGACTAAGTGGGTAGAATACATAGAGCCGTTTGAAAGTGTTGTAAACTACATACCACATTTACCCCAGCAGAACTCACACTAAAAACAAAAGAGAACAATAGTTGGGTCAACCCACTTCCAAAACTAAATACCGACCCAGAAGAATGGGAGGACCAAGTAAGACAAGCAATGGTCACACTATGCGAGAATGCACAGAAACGGCAAGAATCACACAACCGGTGACTACAGAACACTCAAAAATTTAACGTGGGAGATATTGTGTTAGTAAGGAATTATCCTAAGTCGTCCTTATTAAAGAGAAAAATAAAGAAGTGATTTCCGCTATATTCAGGACCATTTGTGACCTTAGGTTGTTGTTGTTGTGGTCTTCAGTCCTGAGACTGGTTTGATGCAGCTCTCCATGCTACCCTATCCTGTGCAAGTTTCTTCATCTCCCAGTACGTACTGCAACCTACATCCTTCTGAATCTGCTTAGTGTATTCATCTCTTGGTCTCCCTAACCGATTTTTACCCTCCACACGCCCTCCAATACTAAATTTGTGATCCCTTGATGCCTCAGAACATGTCCTACCAACTGGTCCCTTCTTCTCGTAAAGTTGTGCCACAAATTCCTCTTCTCCCCAATTCTATTCAATACCTCCTCATTAGTTATGTGATCTACCCATCTAATCTTCAGCATTCTTCTGTAGCACCACATTTCGAAAGCTTCTATTATCTTCTTGACCAAACTATTTATCGTCCATACATGGCTACACTCCATACAAATACTTTCAGGAACGACTTCCTGACACTTAAATCTATACTCGATGTTAACAAATTTCTCTTCTTCAGAAACGCTTTCCTTGCCACTGCCAATCTACATTTTATATCCTCTCTACTTCGACCATCATCAGTTATTTTGCTCCCCAAATAGCAAAACTCCTTTACTACTTTAAGTGTCTCATTTCCTAATCTAATACCCTCAACATCACCCGACTACATTCCATTATCCTCGTTTTGCTTTTGTTGATATTCATCTTATATCCTCCCTTCAAGACACCATCCATTCCGTTCAACTGCTCTTCCAAGTCCTTTGCTGTCTCTGACAGAATTACAATGTCATCGGCGAACCTCAAAGTTTTTATTTCTTCTCCATGGATTTTAATACCTACTCCGAATTTTTCTTTTGTTTCCTTTACTGCTTGCTCAATATACAGATTGAATAACATCGGGGAGAGGCTACAACCCTGTCTTACTCCCTTCCCAACCACTGCTTTCCTTTCATGTCCCTCGACTCTTATAACTGCCATCTGGTTTCTGTACAAATTGTAAATATCCCTTCGCTCCCTGTATTTTACCCCTGCCACCTTTAGAATTTGAAAGAGAGTATTCCAGTCAACATTGTCAAAAGCTTTCTCTAAGTCTACAAATGCTAGTAACGTAGGTTTGCCTTTCCTTAATCTTTCTTCTAAGATAAGTCGTAAGGTCAGTATTGCCTCACGTGTTCCAACATTTCTACGGAATCCAAACCTTCCCCGAGGTCGGCTTCTACTAGTTTTTCCGTTCGTCTGTAAAGAATTCGTGTTAGTATTTTGCAGCTGTGACTTATTAAACAGATTGTTCGGTAACTCTCACATCTGTCAACACCTGTTTTCTTTGGGATTGGAATTATTATATTCTTCTTGAAGTTTGAGGGTATTTCGCCTGTTTCATACATCTTGCTCACCAGATGGTAGAGTTTTGTCATGACTGGCTCTCCCAAGGCCGTCAGTAGTTCCAATGGAATGTTGTCTACTATGGGGGCCTTGTTTCGACTCAGGTCTTTCAGTGTTCTGTCAAACTCTTCACGCAGTATCGTACCTCCCATTTCATCTTCATCTACATCCTCTTCCATTTCCATAATATTGTCCTCAAGTACATCGCCCTTGTATAGACCCTCTATATACTCCATCCACCTTTCTGCCTTCCCTTCTTTGCTTTGAACTGGGTTGCCATCTGAGCTCTTGATATTCATACAAGTGGTTCTCTTCTCTCCAAAGGTCAATTTAATTTTCCTGTAGGCAGTATCTATCTTACCCCTAGTGAGACAAGCCTCTACATCCTTACATTTGTCCTCTAGCCATCCCTGCTTAGCCATTTTGCACTTCCTGTCGATCTCATTTTTGAGACGTTTGTATTCCTTTTTGCCTGCTTCATTTACTGCATTTTTATATTTTCTCCTTTTATCAATTAAATTCAATATTTCTTCTGTTACCCAAGGGATTCTACTAGCCCTCGTCTTTTTACCTACTTGATCCTCTGCTGCCTTCACTACTTCATCCCTCAAAGCTACCCATTCTTCTTCTACTGCATTTCTTTCCCCCATTCCTGTCAATTGTTCCCTTATGCTCTCCCTGAATCTCTGTACAACCTTTGGTTCTTTCAGTTTATCCAGGTCCCATCTCCTTAAATTTCCTACTTTTTGCAGTTTCTTCAGTTTTAATCTACAGGTCATAACCAATAGATTGTGGTCAGAGTCCACATCTGCCCCTGGAAATGTCTTACAATTTAAAACCTGGTTCCTAAATCTCTGTCTTACCATTATATAATATGTCTGATACCTTTTAGTATCTCCAGGGTTCTTCCATGTATACAACCTTCTATCATGATTCTTAAACCAAGTGTTAGCTATGATTAAGTTGTGCTCTGTGCAAAATTCTACCAGGCGGCTTCCTCTTTCATTTCTTAGCCCCAATCCATATTCACCTACTACGTTTCCTTCTCTCCCTTTTCCTACACTCGAATTCCAGTCACCCATGACTATTAAATTTTCGTCTCCCTTCACTATCTGAATAATTTCTTTTATTTCATCATACATTTCTTCAATTTCTTCGTCATCTGCAGAGCTAGTTGGCATATAAACTTGTACTACTGTAGTAGGTGTGGGCTTCGTATCTATCTTGGCCACAATAATGCGTTCACTAAGCTGTTTGTAGTAGCTTACCCGCGTTCCTATTTTCCTATTCATTATTAAACCTACTCCTGCATTACCCCTATTTGACTTTGTGTTCATAACCCTGTGGTCACCTGACCAGAAGTGTTAAAATATGTTCGATTTATCAAAGATGAAAATATGTGCCAAGAACTGCTTTTTGCTACATATTTAGAGACTGATACCAGAGGAGAATCGATTTTTCAGGCCGTGGAACATTTTTTTACTGACAAAGCTATTCCATGGAAGAACATTGTATCTGTTGCGACTGATGGTGCACCGTCTATGGTTGGTCGTCATCGTGGTTTTATAGCTCACTTAAAGCGACAACTGCCTGATGTACTGGTCATTCACTGCGTGATTCACAGGCAGCATTTAGTAGCAAAAAAGCTGAGTCTTAGATTGCATAAGTCTTTACAATATGTAATAAATGCTATCAACAAGATTCGAAGCAATTCTTTGAACTCTCGGTTATTTGCTCAGCTATGTGAGGAAAACGACGAAGTCTTTACTCGATTACTTCCGCACACAGAAGTTCGCTGGCTATCAAGAGGCTCTTGCTTAGAAAGATTTTCAGCCATTTTTGAATCTGTGTTGGAGTTTTTACAAGAAAAGGATCCGAATTTGAAAGAAAATCTGAACAATTGTAAAACAGATATTTATTACTTGACTGATATCTTTGGAATGTTCAACAAAGTTAATTTGCAATTGCAAGGTGACGATCTTAACTTGATTAAAACAAAATCAATAATATCGGCCTGCGTGGGTAAACTAATTCTTTATAAACAAAATTTAGGTAGAAAAGAATATTCGCAGTTTCCGCATTTGTCAAAATTACCAGAAATGCTTCAAGATGATGACATTTTATTGTATGTCACTCACTTCGACGCATTACACAAGGATTTTACGGAGAGGTTTGAGGATCTTTGGAATTTACAAATTCCTCAATGGATAATAAATCCGTACAATACCGCAGCCATAGAAGAAGCCAATGTGATAATGCAAGAAGAGTTGATTACCACCAGCACAGATGAAGAGCTTAAGCAGAAGTTCAACCAAGGCTATCAGAAGTTCTGGTTGCAACGTAACATTGAAACACAGTATCCTACATTGTGGATCATTGCTGAAAAATACCTTATCGCTTTTCCATCATCAAACCTAGTTGAAAGAAAGTTTCAGTGTGGTAACAAACATTTTGACGAAACAAAGAAACCGTCTGAAAATCAACGAACGTGGAGATTTAAGGCTGCAACTCAGCAATATTAAACTGGATGTAGCTAGATTGGTAGATAGTCACCAGATTCATCCATCACACTGAATGTTTTATTTTCTCTTTGCGAATTAATACTTTTTTAAATATAATTTCCTATCTACTTAAGATTCTTTAAGTACTTAATTTGTAATAATCATTATAAATTAAACTTAATATTTATTGAACTGTATGTCTTTTTATTTTGTTAAATTTTGATGAGAAAATGAAGTCAGCTTTACTCACTTACCCAAGTGCAAACTTTTCCAATTGGTACCTTGGTACCTAGGTATTTTGTATCAATAGGAAAAAACTAAAGATAGGCCCCCTTATTCATAATAGTCTGCTAACTTAAACCATTGCTAATTCTCACTCTGTCTTCTTCTATTGAACTAAGTGAGAATGAAAAATAACACTCTGTAGCAGCTGTTTTGAGTTAGCGGACCATTATGAATAAGGGGGTTGATCTTAAAAGTAGGTAATTTGGCCATGGGGGTCTGAGGTAACAGCTCATTTTGGAAAAGGGGTCACTTGTCCAAAATAGTTTGGGGATCCCTGCTCTAGAGTATGGATGTGTACATGTACATATGGGATAGTTTAAACGCCGGCCGATGTGGCCGAACGGTTCTAGGCGCTTCAGTCTGGAACCGCACGCCCGCTACAGTCGCAGGTTCGAATCCTCCCTCGGGCATGGATGTGTGTGATGTCCTTAGGTTAGTTAGGTTTAAGTAGTTCTAAGGTCTATGGGACTGATGACCTCAGATGTTAAGTCCTATAGTGCTCAGAGCCATTGGAACCTTAGTTTAAACATACCGGCAAATGCAATACTTCTGTGAGATTGCTATCCTGCATTTCTGATTGACTTCCGCTAGAAATGAGTATAGTGAGCAGGGGCACTACAAATGTGGTGTGTGGACAGTAAGTTGGAAATGTAGGTCTCGCGTGGAGCGTGCCAAAAATAAGTCCCTTCAGTCGCACTATCCTCCGTGTTCTTGATGGCTGTCGGATAGCGCGTCTGTCATGTAAGCAAGAGATCCCGGATTCGAGTCCCGGTTGGGGCACACATTTTCAAATGTCCACGTGGTCCTCAGTGGGTCACAACCTCACAACAGGCCACAGCAGTCAACCCAACCTACCGCCGCTCCACACCGAACCCAGGGTTACTATGCGGTTCGGCTCCCAGTGGACCCCACTCCCGGGAACGTCTCATACCAGACGAGTGAAACCCCAAATGTGTGCATGGTAGAGTAATGATGGTGTACGCGTACGTGGGGACAGTGTTTGCACAGCAATCGCCGACATAGTGTTACTGAGGCGGAATAAGGGGAACCAGCATTCGCCGATGCAGATGGGAAACCGTCTTAAAAACCATCCACAGGCTGGTCAGCACACCGGACCTCGACACTAATTCGCCGGGCGGATTCATGCCGGGGACTGGCGCCTGCCGTTGTGGCCGAGCGGTTCTAGGAGCTTCTGTCCTGAACCGCGCTGCTGCTGCGGTCGCAGGTTCGAATCCTGCCTGCCTTGGGTACGGATGTGTGTGATGTCCTTAGGTTAGTCGGGTTTAAGTATTTTTAAGTCTAGGGGACTGATGACCTCAGATGTTAAAACCCATAGTGCTTAGAGCCATTTGAACCACTTTTTCGGGGACCGGCACGCCTTCCCGCTAGGGAAGCAGCGTGTTAGACCGCGCGGCTATCCGAGCGAGCAACTGTCCCTTGATATTTATCAACGCCTGTAAGCAGCTAATGGTCTGGATTTCCACTGTAATTTCATTCTTAGAGAGCTGCAAGGTCACCAATGGTATCGACTCTTTCGAACGTGTACGAAAGAACAGCTACCATCTTCATATAATTTCTTATGTCTTTCTGTATGGAATACCTCACCTTACTTCAAATACCATCTTCATATAATTTCTTATATCTTTCTATAGGGAATACCTAAACTTGCTTCATATAGACACAGCGTGTGAATACGCCGACAAAGGCGCAAGAACGACTGCCCAATGTGACGGTACAATCAGAGGCCATTTCGCCGTCATGAACACACCACAGTAATCTGTGAATTGCAGCTGTCGGAAGAACAAAATCTAGATCACATTTCTTATTATATTTCCTATAACCGGTTTCCGCAACTACGGACTATTCTCAGATCTGTGGATTAACTTAAAAAAAAATAACTATACTGAGATCAACGAGATGGGACAGACCAATCAACTACAGTTTGTGTTGGCTTGATTGAGAGAAGTGTATTGATGCGAAACCTGAATCTACGGTATTTGCAAGATTTTGCTCTGTTATTTCGTATTCCTGAGGCGAATTGTTACTGACAGATGGAACGACTATAGTTCCTTGTTCACTGACTGTTTCAATTTCTACCTCGTTATTTACTGTCTGGTTCATGTCCCTATGCACTATTACCTAGTTATTGTCTTGAACATTTGTCAGTTCGTTACTAGGTGGTGCTAACAAGCTACACTCGTCGTCACAGTCACTTGTCAATTTGCTTTCCAGCCTAGTGTTACGCTTTTCACTCGCCATGATTATCTCACTATTTTACACAATAACACACAAAAACTAATTTGAAAAGCAAAAATAAGAAGAAAAACCAAAATAGCACTGAAAATAATAAATATCTAGTTAGTTCCAAAAGTGACTTAATGAAAATCCACATACATGCCACAACTACTTTGCTCATGACAATACAGTAAAAAATAAGAAACCACAATTACAAAGGAAATTCCATACTTACAACTAAGCGCTGGCAGTAAACAATAACTAACTTCTAATCGTGCACTAATTATTCAAACTACACGGAAATCAGAAGATTGCAGTGAAATATCTTCGGCTAAGGGTCGGCAGGTGAAATTAACTCTTTACTTATTTTTTTTATTAGATACTGATCAATAGAATTTTCTCTGACAAAGACAACTCAAGGTCAACCTATTCACTTATTACCCACAATATACAAGCCCAATGCAATCTGGTTGCTATACATTAACAACATGACTTTCAATAACTAACAGAATAGACTAGAGAATATCCCTGAATTGCAAGAAATCCTAAGAATAATACAACTCCAAAACATATGAAATTAAAGAAATATGAAACTACCTCCAACTCTGTTAATTGTCTACACTCATTTCAATCACGAATCCCGATAACGGAAACCCCGTACTTTTTCATAAGTCACTTACCTCACAGAAAATCTTCGTAACACGAACTACAGCAATTACAGCAAGTAGCAACAACGGCCATCTAAATAAAAATATTTTAACTGCCGTAGACTCTTAACTATTAGGAGTCGTATGGTTAGCAAAAGAAAGATTTTGTTGTGGAGCAAACAATGTAATTAGAAAATTTTACCTTATTGATGTGACATCCAATTCCAAAAATTATATAGTTGTCAGTAATTCCACTACTCAAACATTACCAACCATACATCCATTATCATACCTTTCTTTGCACATTTTCTTATAAGAAATTTCATCTCGCCTTACATTATGTGCCCTACCAACACAGAGACTCCACTAAGAAAAAACGTGTCCATATACCTCGCTCGCTAACTGCTAGTCCGTCCAACCACAGAATCTCTTCCCGAGGGCGTAGAGTGCTGTCAGCGATATTAACACAGTCTACAGCGCTGCCAACATACAAATAGGCTACTAAAATGCATCGAATGCAACTTTCTACATCTACATCTATCTACATCTATACTCCGCGAGCCACTTTACGGTGTGTGGCGGAGGGTACTTATTGTACCACTATCTGATCCCCCCTTCCCTGTTCCATTCACGAATTGTGCGTGGGAAGAACGACTGCTTGTAAGTCTCCGTATTTGCTCTAATTTCTCGGATCTTTTCGTTGTGATCATTACGCGAGATATATGTGGGCGGTAGTAATATGTTGCCCATCTCTTCCCGGAATGTGCTCTCTCGTAATTTCGATAATAAACCTCTCCGTACTGCGTAACGCCTTTCTTGAAGTGTCCACCACTGGAGCTTGTTCAGCATCTCCGTAACGCTCTCGCGCTGACTAAATGTCCCCATGACGAATCGCGCTGCTTTTTGCTGGATCATGTCTATCTCTTCTATTAATCCAACCTGGTAAGGGTCCCATACTGATGAGCAATACTCAAGAATCGGACGAACAAGCGTTTTGTAAGCTACTTCTTTCGTCGATGAGTCACATTTTCTTAGAATTCTTCCTATGAATCTCAACCTGGCGCCTGCTTTTCCCACTATTTGTTTTATGTGATCATTCCACTTCAGATCGCTCCGGATAGTAACTCCTAAGTATTTTACGGTCGTTACCGCTTCCAATGATTTACCACCTATGGCATAATCGTACTGGAATGGATTTCTGCCCCTATGTATGCGCATTATATTACATTTATCTACGTTTAGGGAAAGCTGCCAGCTGTCGCACCATTCATTAATCCTCTGCAGGTCTTCCTGGAGTACGTACGAGTCTTCTGATGTTGCTACTTTCTTGTAGACAACCGTGTCATCTGCAAATAGCCTCACGGAGCTACCGATGTTGTCAACTAAGTCATTTATGTATATTGTAAACAATAAAGGTCCTATCACGCTTCCTTGCGGTACTCCCGAAATTACCTCTACATCTGCAGATTTTGAACCGTTAAGAATGACATGTTGTGTTCTTTCTTCTAGGAAATCCTGAATCCAATCACAAACCTGGTCCGATATTCCGTAAGCTCGTATTTTTTTCACTAAACGTAAGTGCGGAACCGTATCAAATGCCTTCCTGAAGTCCAGGAATACGGCATCAATCTGCTCGCCAGTGTCTACGGCACTGTGAATTTCTTGGACAAATAGGGCGAGCTGAGTTTCACATGATCTCTGTTTGCGGAATCCATGTTGGTTATGATGAAGGAGATTTGTATTATCTAAGAACGTCATAATACGAGAACATAAAACATGTTCCATTATTCTACAACAGTTTGACGTAAGCGAAATAGGCCTATAATTATTCGCGTCTGGTCCGGATGCTTTTCCGCTACTAAGTGATAGCAGTTGTTTTTCAATTCCGATATCGTTTATTTCAATATTTTCCATTTTGGCGTCCGTGCGACGGCTGAAGTCAGGGACCGTGTTACGATTTTCCGCAGTGAAACAGTTTCGGAACACTGAATTCAGTATTTCTGCCTTTCTTCGGTCGTCCTGTGTTTCGGTGCCATCGTGGTCAACGAGTGACTGAATAGGGGATTTAGATCCGCTTACCGATTTTACATATGACCAAAACTTTTTAGGGTTTTTGTTTAGATTGTTTGCCAATGTTCTATGTTCGAATTCGTTGAATGCTTCTCTCATTGCTCTCTTTACGCTCTTTTTCGCTTCGTTCAGCTTTTCCTTATCAGCTATGATTCGACTACTCTTAAACCTATGATGAAGCTTTCTTTGTTTCCGTAGTACCTTTCGTACATGATTGTTATACCACGGTGGATCTTTCCCCTCGCTTTGGACCTTAGTCGGTACGAACTTATCTAAGGCGTACTGGACGATGTTTCTGAATTTTTTCCATTTTTGTTCCACATCCTCTTCCTCAGAAATGAACGTTTGATGGTGGTCACTCAGATATTCTGCGATTTGTGCCCTATCACTCTTGTTAAGCCAATATATTTTCCTTCCTTTCTTGGCATTTCTTATTACACTTGTAGTCATTGATGCAACCACTGACTTATGATCACTGATACCCTCTTCTACATTCACGGAGTCGAAAAGTCTATTTGTTGCTATGAGGTCTAAAACGTTAGCTTCACGAGTTGGTTCTCTAACTATTTGCTCGAAGTAATTCTCGGACAAGGCAGTCAGGATAATGTCACAAGAGTCTCTGTCCCTGGCTCCAGTTCTGATTGTGTGACTATCCCATTCTATACCTGGTAGATTGAAGTCTCCCCCTATTACAATAGTATGATCACGAAACTTCTTCACGACGTTCTGCAGGTTCTCTCTGAGGCGCTCAACTACTACGGTTGCTGATGCAGGTGGTCTATAGAAGCATCCGACTATCATATCTGACCCACCTTTGATACTTAACTTAACCCAGATTATTTCACATTCGCATTCGCTAATAACTTCACTGGATATTATTGAATTCTTTACTGCTATAAATACTCCTCCACCATTGGCGTTTATCCTATGCTTGCGGTATATATTCCATTCTGTGTCTAGGATTTCGTTACTGTTCACTTCCGGTTTTAACCAACTTTACGTTCCTAATACTATATGCGCACTATTTCCTTCAATAAGCGATACTAATTCAGGAACCTTGCCCTGGATACTCCTGCAGTTTACCAATATTACGTTAACTTTTCCTGTTTTTGGTCTCTGAGGACGGACGTTCTTTATCAACGATGCTGATGTTCTCTCTGGTAAGCCGTCAGGTATTTTATCGTTTCGCCCAAGGGGGGGTCCCTCTAACCTAAAAAACCCCCGTGTGCACGCCACACGTACTGTGCTCCCTAGTAGCTGCTTCCGGTGTGTAGTGCACGCCTGACCTGTCTAGGGGGGCCCTACAGTTCTCCACCCAATAACGGAGGTCGATGAATTTGCAACCATTATAGTCGCAGAGTCGTCTGAGCCTCTGGTTTAGACCCTCCACACGGCTCCAAACCAGAGGACCGCGATCGACTCTGGGCACTATGCTGCAGATATTAAGCTCAGCTTGCACTCCGCGTGCGATGCTGGTTGTCTTCACCAAATCAGCCAGCCGCCGGAAGGAACCAAGGATGGCCTCAGAACCCAAGCGGCAGGCGTCATTCGTTCCGACATGTGCTACTATCTGCAGCCGGTCA
Organism: Schistocerca nitens; assembly: GCF_023898315.1. Lineage (NCBI taxonomy): Eukaryota > Metazoa > Arthropoda > Insecta > Orthoptera > Acrididae > Schistocerca > Schistocerca nitens. The sequence goes on from NC_064620.1 coordinate 13,375,651, forward strand.
CACCCAGTGCGTTCAATAGCTGCCGGAAGGGCCTCCTCCACATTACGGACGAGACCCCCCGACAAGCACACCGAGTGCACACTGGCATTCTTCCCCGACCTACCCGCTATTTTCCTGAGGGGCTCCATAACCCGCCTAACGTTGGAGCTCCCTATAACTAATAGGCCCGCCCTCTGTGACTGTCGGGACCTTGCCGGAGAATCGGCCACTGGCCCAACAGGCGAGGCATCCTGTGGTGGCTCGGAAACGATGTCATCACCACTAGGAAGCACCCCGTACCTGTTGGAAAGGGGTAAGGCAGCTGCCACGCGGCCAGATCCCACCTTCGCCTTTCGGCCAGGCACGCGCGAGCCCACCACTGTCCGCCATTCACCCTGGAGTGATGGCTGACCGGTAAGATGCTCACTGCCGGAAGACGCAGTGACATCAGGGGTTCCATGTGATTCCAAGGCCACCGAAGTAGGCATAGGTCTCACCACAGTTGCCCCAACGCCACTACGAGCCGACGCCTGCGCCTCGAGCTCGATGAACCTAACAGACAAAGCCTCCACCTGCCCCCGAAGAGTGGCCAATTCTCCTTGCGTCCGCTCACAACAACCACAGTCCCTACACATGACTATGTTTACCCTACTCTATACGGTGACAAATTCCCAAGATAATCTTCTGATGAGCTACTCTGATAATCGAGAAACACTCACTGAAATACGAGACGCGAAAACTACGCTAGGTTTTCCCAGAAAAACTATTTAAAAGCTAAGCGCAGCAAATAAGTACAAAATAAATTTCTCTCCTAACGATCAAGAACTGTTAGTTTCTATGCAGAGCAGATAAACACAAATAGAATCCCTTCCTTAGTGGAAGGTCGTAAACAAAATGCAAAATAAACGCTTTATACAAACAGTACTCGCTGCTGCTGGTGCTCTCGCTCTGGCTGTCACAAGACAACTGCTGATTCAAGTGACTAGTGGCTAACGGCCGCGAAACAAACAAAAGACGGTTTTTGGGCGCTTTCTGTTCTAAACGATCAAGAAAACACTAGGAAATCTAACACGAAAACTACGTAAAGTTTTATCAAGAACTGTTAGTTACTATGCAGAGCAGATAAACACTAATAGAATCCCTTCCTTAGTGGAAGGTCGTAAACAAAATGCAAAATAAACGCTTTATACAAACAGTACTCGCTGCTGCTGGTGCTCTCGCTCTGGCTGTCACAAGACAACTTTGTGTCGAAATTTTAGAGTAATCCGTTAAGAACTTTCGGATATTTACGATTATTAACAAATAAATATTTACATTTTATTTATTTGGATAGAAAGTATTTCACAAAGCATTGACGTCACGTTTTCTTTATGTTTAATGTTTTTCTGAATCTTGGGGATTGAGGACAACGTTCATTGCTTACAGTACGATTTATGATGTTTACTGTTAGTAGCTACAGAGTGCGGAGAACGAATTACCTCGGTCTATAAAAAATGTAAATGCTGCACTAATTATGTCACTGGACCGGAATCTCTGCCTTTCACGGGCAGTGTGCTGCCAGTTATACCACGAGAGCTCGCCACATCTGCTCGAAACTTGAACTTGCCGAACTTGCCACAGACTCCTCCCCATTCCTTTTAAAATCCTAATCGAATGTGATAAGTTACAGAGCCGGACCCGGAAAGTCAACACTAGTGAAAGCCTTGTAACCGAGCTGACCAGGAAAAGAGGAACCGAACGCGACAGATGGAAGCTTCCAATCGGTCCGTTAATTATTTCCTAACGGCTTAACGGCCAATGGACTGCCAGCGAAAGAAATTGACCCGTATCCGGTAAACTGTCTGGACTTTTCATTCAGTTGCGTAATATGTATCATAGTAAATGTTAAATGTTTCAGAACGTGGTTTTAATAACACTGTCAATTAAAACATCGATAAAAAGTTGTTTCCAGTTTACTGATCTTTAGCTACAGGTGCTTAAAGTTTCGTACTACTCCGACGCGCGCTTTGAGCCTGAAACAAGTGTCTTTTACACATGGTTGGGTAGTGTTAATCAAACAAGAGGTTATTACAAGTTTCCTGTAGCCACATCCAATGATCAGTCCTAACATTACGACCGTCGACTAATTATCGATATAAACCGTCCAGCGATGGCAGCGAGGAATGACTGCTAGTCAGACACACGCAAAGTGCATGTAGTATCAGGGAAGGCGAGTGATCTCTCTGCGTTTGACTAAGAGCAGGTTGTGATGGTCCGGAGGCTCGGCACGAACATTTCGGAACCTGCAAGACTTGTCTGGTGTCCGTGCCGAGTGACTTCGACACGTGGCGAAACCAAGCTGAAACCACATCCAGATGTCGTGGGGTTGGGCGGCCACTCCTCATTACAGACTTTTGTATGTGCATCCTTTTAGCAGGAAGTCTCTTCGAAGACGGCCGTTTTATACGTGACAAAAAATAACACCTTCAGCCGTCCGTATGGTTTTATTTTACTTTGTCGCTACCGGTTTCAACGCTTCATTGTGCGTCATCTTCAGGCCTGTATGCATAAAACATTAAAGATAGCATTATCAACTTACCAATCAAGTTACAGAGAAGCAGATTAAAATAGAATGAGAAAAATGGCAAGACTCTACAAATGAACCACACCGAACATTTGACAGAAAGAACAGATACAGCCATTGTCATATCTAAAATATACCATCTCGAATTTCCATTAGATACCATTGTACAATTATACAATCTATTAAAAATTCTTTAAATACTATTCATGATTTTTTTTACAGTCTTACTTGCATTATGTGCACAACCTTGAAATTACTTACTGTAAGACAAAATAATTGTAAAAGGTGATGAATGAAAGGAGACATTACCTCACAAAGAAGTAAAAAGAAAGAACATGACCTATGTGTCGTGTCAAAGTATAAAATGCTTATTTGTACACATATGAGGGGCATACACTATGTCATACCTATGAAAAGAACGTCCAAGACCTGTTATAAACCGAATGTAGGGCCCACATATAGAGAACGTACGAAAGACGCCCACAAGGAAACTGTTCACACACACACACACACACACACACACACACACATATATATATATATATATATATATATATATATATATATATATATATACCCTATCCGAGCCTCAGGTACAGGGCGGGTCGCAGGTGGCGGATAGCGAACGATCCATTAGATATGGTGGACAGCTGCGAATAAGGGGAAACCCAAATAAGCAGTCCCGGACCGAGGCGGCAGCATCACGAGGGTGTGGGAGGGTGACTTTTGGCAAGGGTCACACTCATTCAAAAACCACAGAACCCGAAGACGTTGCTGTGTCATGGCGAGTAAGTGCCGCCATTACAATAAGCACCGTCAACACCCAAATCCACGACGCGACTGAAGTGGGAACCATCGGCATCCTGGTCAGCGTCTGTTCACACAACGTGCGGCTGGTCATAATGCTCCAGGAACTAACAATCCCTGGTTCTAAACACCCAGTGGAAACACTGGACCAACTTGATTACAAGCAAGTATGACTCGTGCAAGTAATAACAACATTACCCCAGGTGGTAACAAATCCACCCATCGACAGATGGCAACCAGGAATTCGGATTCTGGGGAACCTGGACTTACACGATTACATCAGAGAAAGTCGGAGCTCTCTGGCAAACTTCCACTTAAAACACCTACATACATTGGAACCTTTAACATAAATACATTAATCCAACCAGGAAAACTTCTAAACCTTACAACAGAACTTGAAAAGCAAAAGATAGTAATACTAGCTTTACAGGAGACACGTTTTACAGATGAAGAAACATCAGATTATGGCAACTATCGCATCTTTAAGAGCAAGACGGATAAACGAATCGGAAGAGGAGCCCCCCATCTCGGGATGGCGTTTATCATACACAAGAGCGTGCTCAGCTCCATCAAGGAAGTTACTCCCGTAAATAATAGGATAATGACGATGCGCTTACAATGTGCCAACAAAACATACACAATGGTTAATGTTCATGCTCCCACAAACGGAGACAACAAGAAAAACCCCATAGAAACAGAAAAGTTCTGGGAAAATTTGGAGAATATAATGGCCAGGATTCCAAAAGATGATACAAAAGTTCTACTCGGCGATTTTAATGCCCAAATGGGTAGAGAGAAAATCCACCAAAAAACCGTAGGCAAATATCCTGCACATAAATTTACCAATAAAAATGGTACAAGGCTCGTCGAACTATGTAAGCAGAATAACCTGAAGATAATGTCAACATCTCTAAGAAAATGTCCAAGAAAACAAAAGACATGGAGATCTCCTATACAACAAATTGGCGAGTTTCAAATAGATCATGTGGCGATTTCATACCCAGTACAAAAAGAAATTTACGACGTCCAAGTACGCAGAGGAGCAAACATTGATTCAGACCATTACCTAACTAGAATTAAAATCAAGTTTACTGCACGAAGAAGTCATCAGAAGAAAACAGAAATACAGAAATATGACACCAAGAAGATTAAAGAATCTAAAGTAAAAGAAGAATGGGAGAAGGAAAAGGCAAACACATGGGAAGAATTTCATTCTAAAATGACGCGAATAGCTAAGGAAACTATTCCCTTGAAAAAGATATTCAAACACCCTTGGTGGGATTCGGACTGTGAAAATGCATTGGAAAGGAGAAAAAAGGCATTTCAAGAATATAACAGTAAAAAATCACAAGAAAGTCTACATTTATTTAACGAGGTTAGAAAACAGGTTTCAAAATCTATTAGGCAAGCAAAAAGGAAGTACACAAAGGCACAACTGGCTGCCATAGAAGAAAATTTCCAAAACTATAATACAAGAGACTTCTACATAACTTTCGCAGATAAAATACGAGGATATATACCTCAAAATTTATGTTTCAGAAAACCAGATGGTAAATTAGCCCTAACAAACCAGGAAAACTGTCAAGTATTGGCTCAATATTTTTCTAACCTACTAAATTGCCCAGAACCTAGTTTAAGGTTTCCCGAAGAAATCTGTGCCAACGCTCAACCGGATTCATTACCACCAACACAGGAAGAAATCAAATGTCACATTAAAAACTTAAAAAATAATAGAACATCTGGCGAAGATGGCATTGTTGCAGAGCTATTAAAAAACCTAGGACCAAAGACGTTGCAAGAGCTCACAAAAATAATAACAAAAATATGGGAAACAGAAAAATTACCAGAGGAGTGGAAATGTGCCCTTATTCGCCCGTTACATAAAAAAAGGAGACAGAACAAATGTCAATAACTACAGGGGAATCTCACTTTTACAAGTCACCTACAAAATTCTCTCAACATGCCTGCTGAAAAGAACACAAGAGCAGCTGGAATGCCAAATTGGTGATTATCAAGCAGGCTTCCGCCCCGGTCGCTCATGCATAGAACAAATATTTAATTTAAAGACAATATTAAAACACAAAGCAATTAGAAATGCCCCCATAATTTGTACATTTGTAGATTTTAAGAAAGCCTATGACTCAATTGACCGGCAATCTTTGTTTAACATTTTAGAGGAACTTGGACTTGACTCCAAAACACTAAGGCTTATCAAAGAATCACTGACAGACACTGTATCTAAAGTTAAATTCAGGGGAGAAATCTCTGAACCTTTTCTCATAAAAACTGGAGTACGTCAAGGTGACGGGCTATCTCCACTTTTGTTTAATATAGTCCTGGATAAAGTCATTAAGGAATGGGAAAAAGAATTAAAAAATCAATCCTACTGGAAACCAATCCATCTTGGTAGAACCAAAGACAACGTGGAGATATCTTGTTTAGCATCCGCGGACGACTTGGCCATACTTGCAGATGATGAAGAAATCGCCACCAAACAAATAGAGATCCTTAAGGAATGCGCGGATAAAGTAGGTTTACAAATTTCGTTTCAAAAGACAGAATTTTTCTGTACAAAATTCCATATAAACAGTTTGAACACAAAATATGGAAAAATAAATAGAGTAAAACATTTTAAATACCTAGGTGAAATTTTGGAGCCAACCGGAGGAGAGAAAGTTGCACAGAAGATCAGACAACAGAAAATGAAGAGATCATATGGTATGACATGAAATATACAATAAAAAATGCATCTCCTCGAACACAAAAATCAGACACTACTGCGCAGTAATTAAGCCAGCAGCACTATATGCTAGTGAAACGCTCACACTCCACACAAAATGTGATTTAGAAAAAATACTAAAAGAAGAACGAAAAATTATGAGAAAGATTTTAGGTCCAAAATTAACAGAAGAAGGATACCGGATACAATCAAGAAGAACCACAGAAACTATATCAAACCTGGCAGCAGACATAAGAAGGCGAAGATTAAAATTTTATGGACATGTCACTAGACTTCCCCCCACACGACTCACCAACAGAATTCTCACTTACATAGAAAAAGTCAAATCAACAACACCATGGATTAGCCAAGTAAAATTAGATTTACAAAAAGCAAATATTGAACTTAAAGATGTCAAAGATAGAAAAACTTTTAGAAATAAGGTGGAAAAGTGGAATGTATTGTCGGAGAAGGAAGCACTAAAGAGACCAGGAACAAAATGGACAGAAGAAAGAAAAAGAAAACATGGAGAACGAATGACAGAAGTATGGAAGAAACGACGTCAGAAAGCTTTGCGTGTTCCTTCTGGGTCCATTCGCGATAAGTAAGTATATATATATATATATATATATATATATATATATATATATATATATATATCATCCTATAAAAGTTTCATATATTTCATATTTGAATTATTTCCTCGTGATCACTTATGTTTAACGCATATGAGCGGTGTGCTACTCAGTGAGTTTTTCTGGTTTATATCCTATAAAAGTTTCATGTATTTCATATTTGAATTATTTCCTCGTGATCACTTATGTTTAACGCATATGAGCGGTGTGCTACTCAGTGAGTTTTTCTGGTTTTTATATATATATATATATATATATATATATATATATATATTAAAAACCAGAAAAACTCACTGAGTAGCACACCGCTCAATACGCGTTAAACATAAGTGATCACGAGGAAATAATTCAAATATGAAATATATGAATAAATGCATTGTAACTAGTACACACTTATGTCTTTCGATGACATTAGAACCAAATGTCATTACATGCCATCATCATCATCATTTAACCCTGCTGTTCTGTTCGGGTCTATATGACCCGAAACGAATATGAACGTTATTTTACATTATGTAAATACCAATATATATTTATGAAACTTTGTGACTTTGTCTGAAAATGGATGAGCAGCATGTGTTTTAAAAGGTTTTAAAAAAGTTTAAGAAGTTTGGGCTTCAACTGTAATAGTTGCATATGTAATGTTCGGGTCATAATGACCCGACACAAATATGTTTAGTGTAACTCGTATTTATTTCTAAAATCTGGAAATGGCGAAAATTATTTTTGTTGTGTTGTGTGGGAATAGTGACTGCATCATTCCAACTTACTCTCAACAATCACCTAAAGCTCCATGCGTTCACAACAATGGGCTTGTTTGTTGCTTTCCCCAGGAAATAATAATTGGCAGTTCTCAATAATTGGAATGCTTTGTTTCTGCCCAGTTTGACTTGTGACACCATGGCGATGAGACCATTGAATGATCGTGAGTTGGAAGAAATAGTAAATGCCTCACCAGATGAAGGATCACTTTCTGAGTTTGAAGATCACATCAGCAATGCATCTGAAAGCGAGTGTTCCGATGACAGTTACGACAGTCCACAGCCCATACAAAATAGTGTAGAGACTTTTCTTTCTAAAAATGGGAATATAGAATGGCAGTTGCATCCACCAGCACAACATGGTCGCCTACCAGCTTCGAACATCATCAAGAGTACCCCAGGAGTTACCAGGTATGCAGTCAGCAGAATATCTGATGTAAAATGTTCATTTGAAGCAGTATTTCACACAGCGCTTCAAAATGAAATAATAGAGATGACAAATATTGAAGGGCAGCGAGTTTATGGTGAACAGTGGACAGATATTGATGGTTCTGTTTTCCATGCATACTTAGGACTCTTACTCCTAGCGGGTGTATATCGATCTCATGGGGAGTCTACAAAAAGTTTGTGGGATAAAGATACTGGGCGAAACATATTTCGAGCAACCATGTCTCATGAAACATTCTGTAAGATATCACGTGTCCTGCGATTTGACAAGAAATCTACTAGAGAGGAAAGACGACGTACTGACAAACTTGCCGCAATTCGTAGTATTTGGGAGAAGTGGGTAGAGGTCCTTCCTAAACTGTATAATCCAGGAGAAAATGTTACTGTTGACGAGCAGTTAGTAGCATTTAGAGGTCGCTGTCCATTCAAGCAGTATATCCCAAGTAAACCGGCAAAATATGGGATCAAAATATGGACCATGTGTGACAGCAAAACTTCATACGTACTGAAAGCCCAAATTTATACAGGAAAGGTGAGTGGAGCGGCACCAGAAAGAAATCAGGGAATGAGGGTGGTATCTGATCTCACTTCTGAGTTACGTGGTCAGAATATCACGTGTGACAACTTTTTTACGTCGTACAATTTGGGGCAGCTGCTTCTGAAAAGGAAATTGACTATGTTGGGAACTATACGGAAAAATAAGCCGGAGCTTCCACACAAAATGACCAACAAGGAGGTACACAGCTCTTCATTTTACTTCACAAATGACACTACTGTGGTTAATTATATTCCTAAGAGACACAAGAATGTTGTACTTATGAGCACTCTCCACCATGATGCGGAAATCAGTGACAGGGCTGATAAGAAGCCAAAAATGATTTTGGACTATAATTCAACCAAAGGTGCTGTAGACACGCTTGATCAGTTATTAGGTACATATACATGCAAACGAAAAAGTAATAGGTGGCCAATGATAGTTTTCTACAATATTCTTGATGTTTCTGCTTATAATGCATACGTTTTGTGGATTTCGGTTGACCCTAATTGGAATGCAAGCAAATTGACTAGAAGGAGAATATTCTTGGAGGAACTTGGAAAGTCACTGATAAAAGAACATATTGCATCAAGAACGCATTTCCCAAGAACAGAAGATTCTTTGAGAATGGTCACAAGCATCCAAAACCCGAATGATGTGGGTGGTGTGTCAGAATCGGTAACAACAAGAAAATCTACAAAACGTGCACGCTGTAAGTTCTGTCCATCAAGTAATGACAATAAAACAAACATGGTGTGTGGAAAATGTAGTAAACATATTTGCAAGAAACATGTAACCTACTTGTGTCCACAGTGCAAGCAGTAAGAAAAGAACTGTAGTATTTTATAAGATGATTGTATTGAAAATTCTGTTGTTTCAAATTTATGTGAATACTTGTGCCTAAACTACAATCAGTAAGAAGAGAGGATTCTAAAGTTGTAGTGCTTTCTATGTTGGAATGTAATAAAAAAACTGTAGTGTGTTCTGTACTGTAGTGTGCTCTAAGATGAATATCTGTAATGACAACTGTCTGTTGTTAGAAAATGTCAATACTTACGTCTAAACTGTCAACAATAAGAATAGAAGTATGGAAAAACTGTAGTGCTTTCTAAGTTGAATGCCTGTAATGGAAACTGTCTGTTGTTTCAAATTTATGTGCATATTTAAATGAAAAATATCCCTCAATAAAGTTGTATGCATTGTTATTATTATTATTATTACCATTATTATTATTATTATTATTATTATTATTATTACTAACAAGGTACTGGAATAGAACAACAATGTCGATAGCTAAAACTGTACCAAAATTTATGTTTCTAAAGCATTTTGATATGTCGGGTCATATTGACCCGAACAGTATATATGTCAAGTAAAAGTGAACAGAACAGCAGGGTTAAGACTGATTATGCCTTTCATCGTTCAGTCTGGAGCATAGTCCCCCTTCATATTTAAAGTACCAGGGAAGCAGGTTGCTAGCCTTACTTGCCCCAGGTCCCATTGTGTTTTACCCCTAACGGTTGAGGGACTAACCGGCGGATTTGGTAGTCTTTGCCGTCTGAGCACAAAGGTGACCACGACTCAAAATATGTCCGAGATGCCCAACCTTATTCCAAGGTAACTGGTATCCCGACTGTCAGGACCACTTACTTGGCCACTCATACGTTGCCCATGGTTCATGAACTAGGATATGACAACAGGAACCCACACCCTGAACCTGCCAGCAATTAGAAAATTTCCAGCCATTCAAACTGTGTCACAGTCAAGCCACATTATTAATTGACCTGTGAGGAGGCCACACACCATGCTCGTAAATAAAACGTAAGAAATGGTAATTTGTTCATCAGACATAAACTGTTAACGAGTGACAACTATCTGTATGTTGACAATACATACACTATTACAACAAAATCACTGGCAATGCCACGTGTCGTATGTAGTGGAACTTAAGGTAATGTAATGCAAATTTACGCGAAATAGAAGACAGGTACATAATCAAATGTCTCATATGTGATTAAAGTAACTGCATGTTATAGAAACAGATATTTAACATACACAGTTCTACACCAAACACGTAACTAGAGGCCGGTGGCAGGAACGTCCACGTCAGCTTCCTGACCAGCAGCCCACTCGAAAAGTACTCACATAAATGAAACCCAAGTAAACACGCAACAATACAACAAAATTTAATTTGCATATACTTATGAGTAAATGTATTGTAACCAATACACATCTTGGACTTTGAACTACATCAAACGTAAAAATCATATCGATATAATCAAATTTCAAAAGAGCCATACTGGCCGTACATATCGTCACACAAACCAAGTTATCAATTGACCAATGAGGAGCCCACACAAACTGTCAATAACTGAATCGTAAGTGAACCCTATAGTTACGTTTGTTGTGAGACCGTGACCATGTCACAGCAGTCTACAAATTGACATTATTCCACTATTACAACTGCAACGCTGGGGATGCCATAGTCCTGTCCAGCAGAATCTGATAGATGGTATTGCATACTTATGTAAACAATAAATGTGTGCATAACCGTTGAATGTGTCACATAAGACGATTAGTAGTTTGTAGCGAGTTTTAGAACATTCGTCGAGTAATGATATACACTCCTGGAAATGGAAAAAAGAACACATTGACACCGGTGTGTCAGACCCACCATACTTGCTCCGGACACTGCGTGAGGGCTGTACAAGCAATGATCACACGCACGGCACAGCGGACACACCAGGAACCGCGGTGTTGGCCGTCGAATGGCGCTAGCTGCGCAGCATTTGTGCACCGCCGCCGTCAGTGTCAGCCAGTTTGCCGTGGCATACGGAGCTCCATCGCAGTCTTTAACACTGGTAGCATGCCGCGACAGCGTGGACGTGAACCGTATGTGCAGTTGACGGCCTTTGAGCGAGGGCGTATAGTGGGCATGCGGGAGGCCGGGTGGACGTACCGCCGAATTGCTCAACACGTGGGGCGTGAGGTCTCCACAGTACATCGATGTTGTCGCCAGTGGTCGGCGGAAGGTGCACGTGCCCGTCGACCTGGGACCGGACCGCAGCGACGCACGGATGCACGCCAAGACCGTAGGATCCTACGCAGTGCCGTAGGGGACCGCACCGCCACTTCCCAGCAAATTAGGGACACTGTTGCTCCTGGAGTATCGGCGAGGACCGTTCGCAACCGTCTCCATAAAGCTGGGCTACGGTCCCGCACACCGTTAGGCCGTCTTCCGTTCACGCCCCAACATCGTGCAGTCCGCCTCCAGTGGTGTCGCGACATGCGTGAATGGAGGGACGAATGGAGACGTGTCGTCTTCAGCGATGAGAGTCGCTTCTGCCTTGGTGCCAATGATGGTCGTATGCGTGTTTGGCGCCGTGCAGGTGAGCGCCACAATCAGGACTGCATACGACCGAGGCACACAGGGCCAACACCCGGCATCATGGTGTGGGGAGCGATCTCCTACACTGGCCGTACACCACTGGTGATCGTCGAGGGGACACTGAATAGTGCACGGTACATCCAAACCGTCATCGAACCCATCGTTCTACCATTCCTAGATCGGCAAGGGAACTTGCTGTTCCAACAGGACAATGCACGTCCGCATGTATCCCGTGCCACCCAACGTGCTCTAGAAGGTGTAAGTCAACTACCCTGGTCAGCAAGATCTCCGGATCTGTCCCTCATTGAGCATGTTTGGGACTGGATGAAGCGTCGTCTCACGCGGTCTGCACGTCCAGCATGAACGCTGGTCCAACTGAGGCGCCAGGTGGAAATGGCATGGCAAGCCGTTCCACAGGACTACATCCAGCATCTCTACGATCGTCTCCATGGGAGAATAGCAGCCTGCATTGCTGCGAAAGGTGGATATACACTGTACTAGTGCCGACATTGTGCATGCTGTGTTGCCTGTGTCTATGTGCCTGTGGTTCTGTCAGTGTGATCATGTGATGTATCTGACCCCAGGAATGTGTCAATAAAGTTTCCCCTTCCTGGGACAGTGAATTCACGGTGTTCTTATTTCAATTTCCAGGAGTGTATGTTGAAGTGTACGATACTGTTTTTTTTTTTTCTTATGCAGCTATTTTGGTCGTCATTTTATAGATGTGGCATAATGTATGCCCCTCATCTTCGTACAAATAAGCATTTTATACTTTGACACGACACTTAGGTCGTGTTCTTTCTTTTTACTTTGTGAGGTATTGTTTCCTTCCATTCATCACCTTTTACAATTATTTTGTCTTACAGTAAGTTATTTCAGGGTTGTGCAGATAATGCATGTCCAACTGTCAAATAAGAATCATGAATAGTATTTAAAGAAGTTTTAATAGATAGTATAATTGTACAATGTATTGAGTGGAAATTCGTGAAGGTACATTTTAGATATTACAATAGCTCTAGCTGTTCTTTCTGTCAAGTGTTCGGTGTGATTAATTTGTAGAGTCTTGCCATTGTTCACATTCTGTTTTAATCTGTTTCTCTGTAACTTGATTGATAATTTCGTAATGCTATATTAAATGTTTTATGCATACAGGCCTGAAGATGACGCAATGAAGCGTTGAAAGTGGTAGCGACAAAGTAAAATCAAATCATAAGGACGGCTGAAGGTGTTTCTATTTGTTGTCACCTAATTACAGATGTCGGACGTCGCAGGCTGGGCAGACTCGTAAAACAGAAGAGGCAGCGATCTGTAAAGGAACTAACATCAGACTTTAACGCTGAACAGAATACAAGTGCGTCTGAACACACACTGCACCGAACACTCCCGACGATGGACCTCAGCAGCCGACGACGCATGCGCTTTGCCCGTGTTAATACCACGACATCGGTAACTACGACTGAAATGAGCACGTGACCGTATTCACTGGACGCTGGCGCAGTGGCAGAGCGTCGCACGGTCTTATGAATCCCATTACCTTCTTCATCATGCAGATGGGAGGGCACGTATCCGTATTGTTCCACGGGAACTGCTCCTTGACACCCGGAAGGCGGGACGGAGACAAGCTGGCGGCTGTTCCATTGTGCTGTGGGGCTTTCGTGGGTCCAGTAGAGTTCGTACAAGGCACCATGACAGCCAACGAGTGTCGTACACCGGTTGCAGACCGACGTACACCCCTTCATGACGACCATGTTTCCCGTCGGCAGAAGCATCTTCTAATAAGACAATGCGCCATATCTCTAGGCCTGGAGTGCGATGGATTGGTTAGAGGAACACAGTGCCGGGTTCCAGTTGAAATGCTGGCCACCCCACTCGCCAGATATGATTCCGATCGAACACATCTGGAATGTGACTGAACGTGGCTACAGAGCTCACAGAGCTCTCCCCGGAATTTACGGGAATTAGGTGACGGGGTGTGTGTACAAATGTGCCAAGTCCCTCCAGCAACCTACCGAGGCCCCATTGCCTCCATGCCACGACGCGTCGCCATTGTTATCCGCGACAAGGGTGGACATACCTGCTACAGGTGGACATAATTTTCTGGTTCAAATGGCTCTGAGCACTATGGGACTCAACTGCTGAGGTCATTAGTCCCCTAGAACTTAGAACTAGTTAAACCTAACTAACCTAAGGACATCACACACATCCATGCCCGAGGCAGGATTCGAACCTGCGACCGTAGCGGTCTCGCGGTTCCAGACTGCAGCGCCAGAACCGCGTGGCCACTTCGGCCGGCATAATGTTCTGGCTGAAGAGTCTTGAGTATCAGAACAAGACGCACATGAGAGTCGTGCAGTATCGGATGGTTTACACTATTGGTACTACTGTCCGCCTCCAAATATCACATCAGTAAAGTAGACAGAAGAAAGCATGTGTGTGTGGTGTCACCGCCAGACACCACACTTGCTAGGTGGTAGCCTTTAAATCGGCCGCGGTCCCTTAGTATACGTCGGACCCGCGTGTCGCCACTGTCAGTGATTGCAGACCGAGCGCCGCCACACGGCAGGTCTAGAGAGACTTCCTAGCACTCGCCCAGTTGTACAGCCGACGTTGCTAAGAATGGTTCACTGACAAATACGCTCTCATTTGCCGAGACGATAGTTAGCATAGCCTTCAGCTACGTCAATTGCTACGACCTAGCAAGGCGCCATTACCAGTTTATATTGAGATTGTAATTATGTATCATCAAGAGCGATGTTCTCCAATTATGGATTAAAGTTAAGTATTCCAAAAGCTATGTACTATTTTTGGCTACTATAATTACGTTACCTTGTTCCAGACCTCACGCCAGTCTGCGTGCGTTTAAACGCGTGCATTTCGGCCTCCTCTAGCAACACGGTGTTGGCTCTTCTGCCAACACATCAGTGTGTCCATGTGGATTGGAGTCGGATATCATCCTCCTCTCCTCTGTGCTTTGTCTGCTGCCAGTGCTTGACGGTGCTACTGTAGCCCGGAGCTCACGACAGATATTCTGAAGTCTGTGGTGTTCGTTTTTAGTGATTCGCTTCGCTGTTATATCTCGGATATCTACGTTATGTAAATAATGATACCTAAGAAATGTTTCATGATAATTTTTATAAAATTAAGTACAATATGACTAGATTCCGCCGCGAGTTTTTCATGCAGTATAGACCACATGTAATTTCTAGTTTCAAATAATATTTTCTTCTTCTTACTTCTTTTCAAATTGAAATGGCGGAAAGTAAGGGAAAAAGTAAGTGGAAAATAGAATGAAGACTGAATGAAACTGGCTGTGAATGAGGTTATGTCTAACAAAATTACTGCGAGGCACGCAGCTGAAGCTGTTTCCACAATTAGAAAAGAGAAAGATCGCCAGCGAAGAGAATAAACTAAAAGCAGAAAAAATAAAGTCTGAAAGAGAGCTGAAGAAAGCTGTTCCCAAATAAATTAAACACCCTAAGGGTGACCACGGAAAGCCACTTATAAAGCGGCGAAGAAAACTGGAATTTACTGGATATAATGGGTCAGTAGAAGAGACTGAAAATTGTATTATGTATTTGGACTCATTTGAAGAAGACTAGGTGCTGTTCGCATAATGTTGAACCTGGTCACATGTTGTATGTGTGGATCAGGAGAATATTTTTTATATTTGTGACGTCTGTGAAACAGTGAGATAAACATTGGTGAACTGAGCTGAAATAATAAAAATAAGTTACCCTGCTTTTGTGTTATGTTATTATTCAATAAGTATCATTGCAGTATACAATTAATAAGCGATTTTATCACAGAAAAGTCCAAAGCCGATATTGCAAGACACTCTCTGCGAGCTTTGTAATTGTAGCTCTTTTATCTTCGATGTAATTAATAAATAAAATAAAATGTAACAATCATTAGACCGTGCTGTTCATAGAACATGTCTTGAGGTAAGGGAATAGTATACTAAAATTACGATTGACCGCCACAATTACACAGTAAATTCGAAAAATTTACCCCGGCCGACACTGCGCCCCTCTTCCCTATCTGAACTCGGTATTTACATACGGAACGTGCAATAGAAATATTGTTGGTGATTGTAGAAGGAAACCCAACAAAGATTTCCTAATCACAGACTAGTGGTTTCGGTTCCAAAGGTATCAATAAAGCACCAACCGTTACTGCCCAAACAAGCAACGTCGACGTCGTACAGCATATCAAGTTACTTCTATTTCCACACATGAGTAAGACTTCGGAGGCGCCACGGAAGAGACGAAGGAAGAAACGAAGACAAAGTGTCTGGCGGAAAAAAAAAAGAGTTACCGGTAGTAACAGAACTTGTTCCTTCAGGAAATCGCACAAAAACTGCTATAAAATCGATAAATGTGCTAGCAACGTTAACGGATTTTACGATGTATTTCTACTGACGCTTCAGGAAAACAATTTCCCAGGGATTTTCGCTATGAACAAGTGAGGTGTGGTTTGTGAAAGTGTTGTTTGGGCTCCTAAAACAAATCGATAGCGATTCTTTTGAAACAATTGACGAACCCTACGTCGAAAATTGAAATGTGTATTGACTTCGTTTTCTTACTAGCGCCTGCTACTGAAAGGTGTTTACAGTGTCTGTATGCTGATGATTCAATATCATTCTATGAATTTTCATTGATTTTAATTATCAACAGCTTTACGGAGAGAAAACTATGGATCCTGTATGCTGATTAAACACCCATATCTCGCATCACTCGTGCCGTGATCGTTCATGTGCTAATTTTGTACACATACGGTTTGCCTTTTGCCATGTGGTAACTCAGTACACTAAATATCTACGGCATTAGTTCCTGGAAGTATGCTATATGGTGTGACAGACACTCGACTGATTAGGTCTTTTGGCATACTGAAATGTCTCCACAGCGTTTTGTACAGACAGTTCAATCATAATGCATTACTACTTGTCATTGTACTTCTCAGATGAAGCGTACGAGGGCATCTCCAACATTTCCTGTTGCTTATTTCACTAAATATTCTGTTCTCGATGTATATGAAAAGTGTAAACACAAGAATCTAATTTCTTTCTCTCACTTTTGCTGACGATGTCCGTGAGAAAGGAGGATAATCCCGTGTTGATAAAAGATTGACAAAGGGAAATAACCGCGAAATTCTCCTTAATGAATTTAGAGGCTCGGGGATTTGAACCCGTTTGTCCCGAATGTTAATCTTCTGTCTTAACCCTTGCCACCTATCTCGGTCGCAAGAAAGTAAAACAAGGCTTCACAACATCAGAATATGTTAACGTAATCTTGGGGGAAGTGATAGCAAAACGATTATTCATGATGCTGTGTAGGATGTCTGAGTCTGGTGATATACTATCTGACTTTCGGAAAAACATCATCCACTCAATTCCTAAGATTGCAAGAGGCGGGAAGAGTGGAAATTATCTGACAATCAGCATACCATCTTATGGATGCAAGTTGCTGACAAGAATGGAAAAGAAAATAGGGGATGTGTTAGATGACGTTCAGTTTAGCTTTAGGAAAGTTAAAAGCACCATAGAGGCGTTTGTGATGTTGCCGTTGATAATGGAAGTGAGACTGAAGAAAAATCGAGACCTTTTCATAGGATTTGTCGACCTGGAAAAGGTATTCGATAATGTAAATTAGTGCAAGATGTTCTAAATTCTGAGAAAAGTTGGGATAAGCTATGGGAAAAGGGGTGGCGGGTAATATGTGTACAAGAACTAATAAGAGTGGGAGTCGAAGAACGAACACTGTTCCGTCCATACATCCAAGAAGCAATTACGAAAATGGGAGAAAGGTCCAAGAGTTGGAATTAAAATTCAGGGTGAAAGGGTATTAATGACACGATTCGCTTATGAAATTACTATCCTCAGTGAAATTCAAGTAAAATTACAGGATCTGCTGAATGGAATGAACAGTCTAATGAGTACAGAATATGTATTGAGAGAAAGTCGAAGAAATATGAAAGTAATGAGAAGTACCAGAAAGGAGCACAGCGAGAAACTTAACATCACGATTGGTTCAAATGGTTGAAATGGCTCTGAGCACTATGGGACTTAACATCTGAGGTCATCAGTCACCTAGAACTTAGAACTACTTAAACCTAACTAACCGAAGGACATCACACACATCGATGTCCGAGGCAGGATTCGAACCTGCGACCGCAGCGGTCGAGCGGTTCCCGACTGAGGCGCCTAGAACCGCGCATCACGATTGGTGATAACGAAGTACGTCTACATCTACATCTACATGGATACTTTCAAAATCACTTTTTAGTGCCTGGCAGAGGGTTCATCGAACCACCTTCACAATAATTCTCTATTATTTCAATGTCAAGCAGCGCGTGGAAAAAAACGAACGTCTATATCTTGCCATGCGAGCTCCGATTTCCCTTAGTTTATTATGATGATCGTTTCTTCCTATGTAGGATGGCATCAACAAAATGTTGTCGCAATCAGAGGAGAACGTTGGTGACTGAAACTTCGTGAAAAGATCCCGTCGCAAAGAGGAACGTCTTTGTTTTAATGATGTCCAACCCAATTCCTGTATCATGTTCCTGACACTCCCTCTCCTATTTCTCGATATCGCAAAACGCGCTGCCCTTCTTTGGACTTCCTCGATGTTCTCCGTTATTCCTATCTGGCAGGGGTCCTAACCGCACAGCAGTTCTCCAAAAGAGGACGGACAAGCGTAATGTACGCAATCTCCTTAACAGGTCAGTTGCATGTTACAAGTGTTCTGACAATAAAACAGTCTTTGGTTTGCCTCCTCCACAACATTTTCTATGTGTTCTTTCCAATTTAAGTTGCCCGTAACTGTAATTCCTAGGAACTTAACTAAATTTAGGCCTTTACATTCGATTCATTTATCGTGTAACCGAAGTTTAATGGATTGTTTTTAGCACTCATGTGGATTACCTCACATTTTTCATTATTTAGGGTAAATTGCCAATTTTGGCACAATACAGATATTTTTTCTAAATCGCTTTGCAATTTGTTTTGATCATCTGGTGACTTTCCGAGACGATAAGCGACAGCATCAGCTGCAAAGAACCTAAGGCGACTGCTCAGATTGTCTCCTGAATCGTTTATATAGATAAGGAGCAGCAGAGGGCCTACAAATCTACATTGGGGCAGACCAGAAATCAATTCCGTTTTACTCGATGACTTTCGTCAATAACTGCGAATTGTGATCTCTTTGACAGAAAATCACGAATCCATTCTTATAACTGAAATGATATTTCATAAACACCTAATTTGATTACAAGCTACGTGTGAGATGCAGCGTCAAAAGCCTTCGGAAATCTAGAAATGCGGAATCAATTTCAAATCCTTTGCGATGACACTCGACACTTCGTGTGAGTAAGGAACTAGCTATATTTAACAAGAAGGTTGTTTTCTACATCCGTGTTGGCTGCCTGTCAATAGAACGTTCTCTTCGAGGTAAATCGTAATGTTCGAACACAATATGTGTTCTTAAAATCCTGCTGGATGTAGACGTTAATAATATGGGCCTGTAATTTAGTGGATTGTTGATAATGCCTTTCTCGAATATTAGTGTGACCTGTGCAGCTTTCCACTCTTTGGGTAAGGAACTTTTTTTTTGTCGAGCGAGCGGTTGTATATGTTAAGTACTGTATGAAGCTACTGTATCAGCATACGCTGAAAGAAACCTAATTGGTACACAGTTGGGACTGGAAGACTTGCTTTTATTAAGTGATTTATGTTGATTCACTACTCGGAGAACATCTACTTCTGAGCTACTCATGTTGGCAGCTGTTCTAGAATCGAATTCTGGAATATTTACTTCGTTATGTTTGGTGAAGGACTTTCGGAAGACTGATTTTTGGAACGCTGCTTTAACAACACTGTCATCAATAGTATTTCCCTTGCTTTTGCGCGGAGAACGCATTGACTGTATATTGTCGCTAGCATATTTTACACACGACCAGAATCTCTTTGGATTATCTGCCGGAAACTATTATAATAATCTCGCATTGTCGTCCGCGATAAATTTCAAGCTTCTGTAAAAGATCGCTGATATTGTGGATTTTGCGTTAGCTTAAATTTCGCATACTTTTTTCATTGCTTCTGCGGTAGTGACATGACCTGTTTTGTGTGCCGTGGGTAATGAGCTCCGTCGTTTGTTAATTTTTTGGTGTCAATATGCAATTTATACCATCACAATCTATTTTGTGTATTGTTATCTTTATTTGAATGTGAAGACATAACATGAATTCTTAGATATTTAGTGTACTGATTTACCGCATGGTGAAAGGCAAACCGTATATGTATAAAATTAGCTCATGAACGATCGTGTACGACACAGTAACATTATTTGTATCCAGTGAGGTAGAAAAACGCAAAAGGTACACTACGCTAGATTGTACATTTTGCTACGGTCAATAATTCCATCCCGTACAGTTGAAGTCGAGGGTTACCTTGACACAGCCGTTACATGTACGAGCAACGTTCAGTTTAGAGAAGATGTTCGAAGTGACCACCTTGCGTTTGCAAACACTTTGCCTTTCGCTGGATCATGCTTTAGTGGACCCTACGCAATAAACTTGCAACCACCATTGTCTAACCGGCGTGCACGTGAGCTGTTAGGTCGTTTACATCCGTGGGCCGAGTACTATAAATTTGTTCTTTTAAGAGTCCCCACAAATAGAAATCTAGTAGGTTAAAATCCGTGGAACATCGAGGTCAGAACATTGGAACTCCACGGCCTATCCATTTCCCTGGAAACGTTTCATTTAAGTAGTTATGCATATTTATTCCGAAGTGTTACCATGCGCCACCGTGCTAAAACGATAGCTCTCGCCGAGCACCAAGCGTAAAGTTTTCCAATGCGCCAGGCAAAGTATAGCAAAGAAACGTATGATACAGGGACGTAGTCAAGTTGTCCGGCCCTATGTAAGGGTCCAAAACCACTACTCTCTCAATTCCAATCCATAGGTTTACGCCAAAGCGTACCTGAAAGCTGCATTCACGGGCAACCTGTGGGCTGTGTTCCGACCAATAATGGCTCTTGCGGAGGTTGTTGAATATGCCTTCACGGATGAAGTCCATGAAACGTTATTTACAAAATGTTCGCTTTTCCCACTTGGTGCAAAAGCCATTTACAAAACTCGTCGTCGAATGTGGTCTTCTGGACGCTGGTGTGGAGTTAATGTGTAATGACACAGATGCGGCTCTTCAGCGTGCAGCACTTCAGTAACCAGTCTTGGAGATATCTGGAACTGCCTTGCAGTATCACGGGTAGTTCGTCGATGTGACTGGTAAACGGTTTCGAAAATCGCGTCCCCTGTTTGTGGAATACTTCTAGTCCTTGGGCGACCTCTGTCCATTACTTGTGGACGAAGATTACCGGTTTGACGAAAGCATTACTCTAGGCGATGAAAAACATTCTTATCAGGATGGAGCCTCTAAGAGTACCACGCAGCATACGCACGTGCAGCAATAGCTTGGTTATCGGATGCATCCATCACCAGAAGCATATCGACTTATTCACATTTTGTGTATGGGCTACTCCATCAGGTAGTGACCCTACATGAACTTGACCGGACCAGTTATGGCTGTGCACTGCTCGGTTAGTAGACACGTGCATGCACTTTAATGGATAGCACTGTCAAGTGTTTGGCTTTTTCATGTGACAAAATCACGTCCTGGCACGAGAAGTAGGGAACGGACAAGGATTCGGTAATAGCTCTATGGCGACTAGGGATTTCATATAGCAACCAGCAGTCTATTCAGTGAGCTACAACAGGTGGTGCGGTAGTACGGGGTGATACACTTTGCTTTTTACATTCCAGTGCCGTCTCAAATGTGACAGTGCTGTCAGCTTCTCGTTTTCGTGCAAGTGTTTTCAAATTGTCCTGAATCTGGGTGAGGAATCGCATGCCTACCTCCAAGTGTTACACCCTGAATACCTTTCTTACAGCGTCACGCCACTAGGCGGTATTGTCTCATAGTGGGCAGTGGTGGTAATGTTTTGGCTTGCCAGTGAATATTCATATGAGGTCTTTTCAAAAAATTCCCGGGCTTTGTCCACAAACTTTTGCTACGCCTACCTTTTACTTGTTCTTGATTGTCCGCTTCGAAATACTCTCCTCCATCTCCCAATTGTTGTTACCTCGCCTATCGTTGCAAAATTTCGTCCTTTGAGTGGGGTTTTCAACTCTAGGAATTAAAAAAGGTCCGCAGAGTCCAGGTCTGGAGAGAACGGAGGATGAGGCAGCACAGTGATTTCGGTTTTTGTGATGTAGTCACGGACCAATAAACATGAATGTGATGCAAGACCCATGAATTGTCTCGACACATTTCAGGCCCTTTCCTTCTCACATTTTCTTGCAGGCGCCACAACACGTCCAAATAGTAGATAGTAGATAGTGTCGGAAGTTCCATGCGGCTTTTCGCGGATGATGCTGTAGTATACAGAGAAGTTGCAGCATTACAAAATTGTAGCGAAATGCAGGAAGATCTGCAGCGAATAGGCACTTGGTACAGGGAGTGGCAACTGTCCCTTAACATAGACAAATGTAATGTATTGCGAATACATAGAAAGAAGGATCCTTTATTGTATGATTATATGATAGCGGAACAAACACTGGTAGCAGTTACTTCTGTAAAATATCTGGGAGTATGCGTGCGGAACGATTTGAAGTGGAATGATCATATAAAATTAATTGTTGGTAAGGCGGGTACCAGGTTGAGATTCATTGGGAGAGTGCTTAGAAAATGTAGTCCATCAACAAAGGAGGTGGCTTACAAAACACTCGTTCGACCTATACTTGAGTATTGCTCATCAGTGTGGGATCCGTACCAGATCGGGTTGACGGAGGAGATAGAGAAGATCCAAAGAAGAACGGCGCGTTTCGTCACAGGGTTATTTGGTAACCGTGATAGCGTTACGGACATGTTTAATATACTCAAGTGGCAGACTCTGCAAGAGAGGCGCTCTGCATCGCGGTGTAGCTTGCTGTCCAGGTTTCGAGAGGGTGCGTTTCTGGATGAGGTATCGAATATATTGCTTCCCCCTACTTATACCTCCCGAGGAGATCACGAATGTAAAATTAGAGAGATGAGAGCGCGCACGGAGGCTTTCAGACAGTCGTTCTTCCCGCGAACGATACGCGACTGGAACAGGAAAGGGAGGTAATGACAGTGGCACGTAAAGTGCCCTCCGCCACACACCGTTGGGTGGCTTGCGGAGAATAAATGTAGATGTAGATGTAGATGTAGTACCATGAAGGAACAGTCCATCTCTGTGGCACTAATTCTTGATGAACCAATCCTTCAAAGTCAAAGAAAACCATCAGCATGCTTTGGCATTTGACCTGTCCTGAAGAGCTTTTATTGGTCTTGGAGAACCTTTCTCGACCCATTGTGAAGACTGAACCTTGGTCTCAACATAATAACTGTAGACCCGCAATTCATCACCAGTTACGATTCCCTCAAGGAGACAGCTCATTCTTATTTGCGCGATCCAAAAGCTCTTCACAGATTGCGAGGCAAAGGTCTTTCTTGTCTTGACTAATGAGCCGTGGGAAGAACTTGGCGGCATCAAGACGCATTCCGAGACGCTGTGCAGGATTTCATGACACGATCCAACTGAAATGTTACATTCTTCTGCAGTCTCGCGGACAGCCAGTCTTCGACTCTCAGGCACAGTTTTGTTGACGTTCCTAACATGAGCGTCGTAGGTAGATATCGAAGGGTCATCTTTAACTTCCGTTCGGCCGTTTCTAAACCGTGTGAACCATATGTAACACCGAGTACGACTTAAGCACTCATTACAGTAGGCCTTCAACATCACTTGGTGTGTCTCTGTTAAGGTTTTCTTGAGTTCTACTCAAAATTTAAAGCATGAGCGCTGCTCCTCAACCCTGCCATCCAGAAATTCACGAACTGTGCAACACAACGTCGTACTGAATAGAGCTCTGAACAATAGCTAACACACATACAACAATGAAACTTCAGGCGGTGGCACATTAAACAAAGGCGTATGCAGGGGTGCCAGCCGCATTTCGCTCCAACACACCATTGGTGCGAAATTACGAATGTTCCGGAATTGTTTGAACAGGGCTCGTATACAGGATATTCAAAAGGGGTATTCAGAAGCAGCCTGAAAAGCTACTAATAGCTGTTACAAATTCAAGCAGCCTACCAGTGGCGTGGTCGCGAACCGTGTTCAGCTTAAATTTACCACTTTCGAAATGGGCACATCTAAACTGGTAATGAGCGTTTCGACAAGATGTAACTCACGGGTCAACAGCTGCCTGTGGATTATACCATAGTAGCGCGTGCTAGTGCTTGAATTTGAGCGGGCAACGATGTGATTAGCTAACTTGTGTTAAATAACTCTGAAACGGTGCAACGTATGGAGTTATTTGCTCCACAATTATACTACTGGCCATTAAAATTGCTGCACCAAGATGAAATGCAGATGATAAACGGGTATTCATTGGGCAAATATATTATACTAGAACCGACATGTGATTACATTTTCACGCAATTTGGGCGCATAGATCCTGAGAAATCAGTACCCAGAACAACCACCTCTGGCCGTAATAACGGCCTTGATACGCTTGGGCGTTGAGTCAAACAGAGCTTGGATGGCGTGTACAGGTACAGCTGTCTATGCAGCAGCTTCAACACGATACCACAGTTCATCAAGAGTAGTGACTGGCGTATTGTGACGAGCCAGTTGCTCGGCCACCATTGACCAGACGTTTTCAATTGGTGACAGATCTGGAGAATGTGCTGGCCAGGGCCACAGTCGAACATTTTCTGTATCCAGAAAGGTCCGTACGGGACCTGAAACATGCGGTCGTGCATTATCCTGCTGAAATGTAGGGTCTCGGATGTGTGGAATGAAGGGTAGAGGCACGGGTCGTAACACATCTGAAATATAACGTCCACTGTTCAAAGTGCCGTCAATGAGAACAAGAGGTGACCGAGACGTGCAACCAATGGCACCCCATAGCATCATGCCGGGTGATACGCCAGTATGGCGATGACGAATACACGCTTCCAATGTGCGTCCACCGCGGTGTCGCCAAACACGGATGCGACCATCATGATGCTCTAAAGAGAACCTGGATTCATCCGAAAAAAATGACGTTTTGCCAGTCGTGTACCCAGGTTCGTCGTTGAGTACACCATCGAGGGCGCTGCTGTCTGTGATGCAGCGTCTGGGGTAACCGCAGCCATGGTCTCCGAGCTGATAGTCCATGCTGCTGCATACGTCGTCGAACTGTTCGTGCAGATGGTTGTTGTCTTGCAAACGTCCCCATCTGTTGACTCGGGAATCGAGACGTGGCTGCACAATCCGTTACAGGCATGCGGATAAGATGCCTGTCATCTCGACTGCTAGTGATACGAGGCCGTTGGGAACCAGCAAGTCGTTCCCTATTACCCTCCTGAACCCACCGATTATATTCTGCTAACAGTCATTGGATCTCGACCAACGCGAGCAGCAATGTCGCGATACGACTAATCGCAATCGCGATAGGCTACAATCCGACCTTTATCAAAGTGGGAAACGTGATGGTACGCATTTCTCCTCCTTACACAAGGCATCACAACAACGCTTCACCAGGCAACGCCGGTCAACTGCTGTTTGTGTACGAGAAATCGGTTGGAAACTTTCGTCATGTCAGCACGTTGTAGGTGTCGCCACCGGCGCCAACCTTGTGAGAATGCTCTGAAAAGCTAATCATTTGCATATCACAGCATCTTCTTCCTGTCAGTTAAATTTCGCGTCTGTAGCACGTCATCTTCGTGGTGCAGCAATTGTAATGGCCAGTAGTGTATTTATCAGCACAATATCCCCAGCGACACCTCGGTTTCTGACCGCCATGTCTACTAAACTCCAGTGTCTAGGTTTCGCAGTGTACGGCTCTGTTCGCTCGCGACCTTGTACGGAGTCGCCACGCAGTTCGGCGGCTTCCACTTCTGGCTCCCAGAACGGCTTGGTGGGCAGGTGTGGGACCGGCGCACGAACCTGTCGGACGAGCGCCGCAATCTGGAAGCGGCTGACCGTGGACCGGCCCCCGGCGTCTGCCCCGCAGCCGTCGGCACGCAAAGCTGCGCCGGCGAGCGCCGTTCCCCACATACAGACACCTGCCAGCGAACACGCTAGGGCGGACTACACCGTAAGGCGAGAACAGCTAGTTCGAAAGCCTAATCACACGTGCGAGGAATGCCTCAGGAGTCGCGGGCAGTTCGCAGTAATTAGCGTACGTCTGAGGTATAGCGTGAACTGCAATCTGTCGGTGGAACAGCATTTATTTAATAAACGAATCCAGATAAGTGCGATTGGAACATGCGCACCGAGGGTTCCGCAATATTGAGAGTGATAGTTATGTTCAGTCCCAATGGGGCACTCTTAAGTGGGGCGTTCCCCAAGGGTCGGTGCTGGGGCCACTGCTATTTCTTATTTATATAAATAACTAGTGGACCCGACAGACGTTGTCCTGCATTTTTTTGTTTGATAATTAAATGATACCCACCTTCTCCTTCTTCCCCAAATATCATTGGATATTGCAAAGCGTCGTAAGAGCGATGACTGTCTTCAATCGTATGCACTGTGTTATCTCTGCAATTGGATTCGTATATCTCGACGTTAAAATGCGTCGCCAACCATAGCAACTGCTACATCATTAATGGTCGGTGCATTATATCGGCCCGCGTGCTGCCCAGATGGTACTTTGTCTGCTGTATAGTTGTCGTTTTGCAGTCTGTTTGAAACGGTATTGAACAACTGGACCAACTGGTTTTGATTCTGTAAAAACGGTTCTAAAATACCCACAATTTCTCGCTCCTCCATCTGCTCGATATGGTTGTACTGGCAGCGTGCGTTTATTTGCTGCTCCTAATCACCCATGAAGTAGATTTGCAGAAATTTTGATTCGATCGAATTCAATGGTGGCAATACAACTTTTCCAGACGCGCAGCAGAAACCGGCCGATTCACCTTTGTATTTGAGTGCAAGACAGTGTTGGCATTGTTCGTTCATAGCACCGATTACAATTTGTGAATGTGACGAATGGTCGATGTCCGACTCATATTCAAACGCAAGGCGAAGAAGTGACGCACGTGTCAATGTGCGACACACTTGCAAACGCTGCTGTTCACGTGTTCTGATGTGTCGGTGACTCGTTGACGGGCCAGTCTTTATCTCAATGCATTAGCTCGAAGGCGTTCGTTGCGTTGCTCTTGACTTTCATTACCGAGTCTGATTGCAGCCTGGTTTCTTAAATTTTCATTGTCCGTCAATTGATCTTCTGCCGATCTGTTTAACCGACGGCTCTGGACTAATTGTGAATTCCGAGTCCGTCGACCAATTTTTCCTCCACGTCCACGATGACATGGCATTGTTTTATATACGTAACTTATATGTGGATATAATACACTTAATATTCACTGAAATGCGACGCCTGAATAATCAAAAGACACCGTAAAAAATGAAAATGTCAAAATAACGAAACACACGTAATGTAATACACTCAAATTAAAATGTCGAAAAATAAACGAAATCCTATGCACGTAACTTATATCTGAATACAATACGCTCAATATTGCACACAGAAATGCAACGCATCCTACCGTGCTGATTTAAGAATGTAAATTTTCCAGGCCCCCACTTGAATGCATACACAAAAATTCATTCAAGTCGATCCAGCCGTTTAGTTGCAGTATGGATAAATAACCTAGATACCGACTGCAGCGCCATCTGCCGGGCTGATTTCTGAATCTAAATCGTCCAGGCCCCCACTTGAATGCATTCACAAAAATTCATTCAAATCAATCCAGCCGTTTGGTTGCAGTATAGATAAATAACCTAGATACCGACTGCAGCGCGATCTGGCGGGATCATTTGTGAATCTAAACCATCCAGGGAACCACCCAAACGGATACAAAAAAATTCATTCAAATCGGTCCAGCCGTTTTGGAGGCATACACACGTACAGTAGAGTTATATATATATATAAAGATATGCCTTCTAGTATTACAGGTGATTCGAAAATATTTCTGTTTGCTGATGACACCAGCTTGATAGTGAAGGATCTTGTGTGTAATATTGAAACAGTATCAAATAATGTAGTTCATGAAATAAGTTCGTAGCTTGTGGAAAATAATTTGATGCTAAATCACAGTAAGAGTCAGTTTTTACAGTTTATAACTCACAATTCAACAGGAATCGATATTTTGATCAGACAGAATGGGCATATTATAAGCGAGACGGAACAGTTGAAGTTCCTAGGGGTTCGGATAGATAAGTAAGCTGTTGTGGAAAGCCCATGTCCAGGATCTTGTTGAGAAACTAAATGCTGCTTTATTTACCATTACAACAGTATCTGAAATAAGTGACACTTCAACACGAAAAGTAGTCTACTTCGCATATTTTTCACACGCTTATGTCGTATGGTATTATTTTTTGGGGTAATTCTTCTGATTCAAAAAGGGTATTTTTGGCTCAAAAACGGGCTGTTCGAGCTATATGTGGTGTAAGTTCGAGAACCTCTTGTCGACCCCTATTCAATAGCCTGGGAATTCTGACATTGCCCTCGCAGTATATATTTTCTTAAATGTCGTTTGTTGTTAGCAATATTAGCCTATTCCTAAGAGTTAGCAGCTTTCACTCAGTTAATACTAGGCAGAAATCCAATCTGCATGTGGAATGCACTTCCTTGACTCTTGTGCAGAAAGGAGTGCAGTATTCTGCTGCATCCATTTTCAATAAGCTACCACAAGAACTCAAAAATCTTAGCAGTAGCCCAAACTCTTTTAAGTCTAAACTGAAGAGTTTCCTCATGGCTCACTCCTTCTATTCTGTCGAGGAGCTCCTGGAAGAGCTAAAAAATTAAGCAAATTCCAGTGTTACATTGTTGATTTTCTTTATTTAAACTTACTACTTGTAATCCGAATATGTTTTTTTTATATTTGATTTTATCTGTTTCTAATATCGTGTTATTATTTTATGTATTGACTCGTTCCATGACCATGGAGACCTCTCCTTAATTTGGTCCCACGGAACAATAAATAAATAAATAAATAAAATAAAAAAATAAGTAATTTTGTATGTAGACAGTTCGTCCACCCAGGGAATAGAGAATTTCGGCGATTTTTGCCTGTTATTGATATCCATAGCAGTGAGATATCTATCCGTTCCTGAGAAAAACAAATGACAAAAGATTTTTTTTTCGTGTGATATAATTACAAAGTACTAATTTTCCGATTTTTGCTATTTTGTCTAAAAATGACATGGTGAGAACGTGGCTGTGTACAATTAATGTAGGTTAATTCTTACAAAGAAGAAAACAGCAACCAGCCACTATTAATACTGCTATTTATTTAGGTAAATAGCGCCGTTACCGGTTTCGAACTGGCAAGTTCATCATCAGACGGCTGTTCACATGATTTTCAAGATACACTTTACATTATCGCCCGTTTTCGATTTTAATTATTCCACTGCGCTGGTGCGTTGTTGCCCTACGGTAGGAAACAGTGTTAGAAGCGCACTATGTGAAAATAACTAACATCCAAACGATGAAATACAGCGTAAATAAATACGTGAGGTTAAGTGGTTATGGTATTCCGCGCGGTTTTGTTGCGAAGTTGCAGGATTGTATTTTTCGATTATTCCAAAATATATCCAGCACTCATGTAATTTGTACATCAAAATATTGAGCAAATTACATAAGTGCTGGATATATTTTGGAAATTTTCGGAAAATACAATCCTGCAACTTCGCAAAAAAACTGCGCGGAATTTTCGACGTAAGTACCATAACCACTTAACCTCACATATTTATTTACGCTGTATTTCATCGTTTGGAAGTTAGTTATTCTCACGTAGTGCGCTTCTAACACTGTTTTCTACCGTAGGACAACAACACACCAGAAATACTACGCCACAGAGGAATAATAAAAATCGAATAAGGGCGATAATCTAAAGTGTATCTTGAAAATCATGTGAACAGCCGTCTGATGCTGAACTTGCCAGTTCGAAACCGGTAACGCCGCTATTTACCTAAACAAACAGCAGTATTAATAGTGGCTGGTTGCTGTTTTCTTCTTTGTAAGAATCAACGTACCTTAATTTCCGATTCTTTAATCTGCTTGTACTGCGAATCCTGCTTCTTGTCAAATTTCGTGACTCTAGGCCACAGGGAAGTATCCTACGGGTTTTCGAGAGTGAGTTTGCGAGTATCAAAATATGTGACGTAAATGGTCGTACCTTTTGCTTTCTCTGAGTTGGAAGTTTAAATTTTGTACACTGACATGGAACCGTAGACTTTAGTACGTGCCATAAACTTCAACTAGGTACGTCATCCCGTTCCTGAAAAAAAAGGGGTTCTTAACAGCTGAATAGAGAGAGAGAGAGAGAGATAGACGTACAGATGGGCAGCAACTCCGACAGAGACTGCACTGTAGTTCCTTCTCTAGTTTGTCGCACAGATGACAGAATGGTAGATATCGAAACAGGGGACAGTGGGATAGAAAAACAATTAAAATCGCTCAAAAGAGGAAAGGCCGCTGGACCTGATGAGATACCAGTTCGATTTTAGACAGAGTACGCGAAGGAACTTGCCTCCCCTCCCCCATTCTTGCAGCAGTATACCGTAGGTATCTTTAAGAGCGTAGCGTTCCAAAAGATTGGAAAAGGGCACAGGTCATCCCCGTTTTCAAGAAGGGACGTCCAACAGATGTGGAGAACTATAGACCTATATCTCTAACGTCGATCAGTTGTAGAATTTTGGAAAGCGTATTATGTTCGAGTTTCTGGAGACTGGAAATCTACTCTTTAGGAATCAGCATGGGTTTCGAAAAAGACGATCGCGTGAAACCCACCTCGCGCTATTCGTCCACCAGACTCAGAGGGCCATAGACACGGGTTCACAGGTAGATGCCGTGTTTCTTGACTTCTGCAAGGCGTTTGATACAGCTCCCCACAGTCGTTTAGTGAACAAAGTAAGAGCATATGGACTATCAGACGAATTGTGTGATTGGATTGAAGAGTTCCTAGATAACAGAACGCAGCACGTCCTTCTCAATGGAGAGAAGTCTTCCGAAGTGAGAGTGATTTCAGATGTGCCGCAGGGGAGTGTCGTAGGACCGTTGCTATACATAATATATATAAATGACCTTGTGGATAACATCGGAAGTTCACTGAGGCTTTTTGCGGATGATGCTGTAGTATATCGAGGGTTGTAACAATGGAAAATTGTAGTGAAATGCAGAAGCATCTGCAACGAATTGACGCATGGTGCAGGAAATGGCAATTGAATCTCTATGTGGACAAGTGTGATGTGCTGCGAAAGATCCTTTATCATTTAGCAACAATATAGCAGGTCAGCAACTGGAAGCAGTTAATTCCATAAATTATCTGGGAGTAGGCATTAGGAGTGGTTTAAAATGGAATGACCATACAAAATTAATCGTCGGTAAAGCAGATGCCAGACTGAGATTCATTGGAAGAATCCTAAGGAATGCAGTCCGAAAACAAAGGAAGTAGGTTACAGTACACTTGTTCGCCCACTGCTTGAATACTGCTCACCGGTGTGGGATCCATACCAGTTAGGGTTGATAGAAGAGATAGAGAAGATCCAACGGAGAGTAGCGCGCTTCGTTACAGGATCATTTAGTAATCGCGAGAGCGTTACGCAGATGATAGATAAACTCCAGTGGAAGACTCTGCAAGAGAGTGTAACGTCCCCTTAGAAAAATTATACATGACTGTGCTTAAACTGACACACAATATTTTTAGCACAACGCAATCTGACTTTCAATAATCCCTACAAAAGAATGACCCTGACTAACATTAATCTATACCTTTCACAAATCACTTACCTCACAAAAATCTTCGTTACTCGAACTACTGCAATACAGCGAGCGCCACTACTGCCACCTAAATAAAAGTTTCAAACTACTGAAGGCACTAACTACTGATAGGCATAGTTAGCAAATGAAAGATTTTGATAGAGAACAAACAATGTATTTACCTTAATATTGTTCAAAAGTCAATTCATATATATCATTTCATGACATCCAGTCTTACAAATTTACTGTCTCTGTCCAGATCATCCGCTCTCAAAACTCCGCCATCTCACTCCCCACATCCACCACTGCTGGCGGCTCACCTCCAACTGCGCAACGCTACTCGCTGTTAACAGCCAACTGCCCAACGCTACAATGGCAGACAATAATGCAAACTAGCCACAGACTGCACACAGCACAGCAAGTGATTTTCATACAGAGCGCTACGTGGCGTTACCAATAAGAAAACCTAAACAGCCTACTTACGTTGCCCCCATGTTCCCCACAAAAAATTTTACAAATTGTTTTGGGCACTGGCCAATACATATATGTTAAAAATTTTCACAATTACAATAACAAAGAAATCAAATGCGCACACTTATTGATACAATGTTTGTTAAAAGCTAAAATGTTCTCATAGTCCATAAAGACAGTCCTGATCATTCTCACTCTAAAATTGCAGTGTTTTTTTTTTCTCTCAAAGACAGAGCAGTAAAAGAGAATGCACATGGAAGTAGTGGATTTCCATGCAATCTTGAAGAAGTAGTGTTGTCCTTCCAACAGAAAGACAGTGCTGACTCGTGACATGCAGACAGCTAATGGGCCGCAACAGAGCAATCCCACAGCAGAGTCAGTCGAAGTTGAAGAAAATTGGTAGGTAGGTCATCACAGAGCAGACCCACTATACTCCTGGTAGAGTGTATGGTATTGGTGGGCCACCAGAAGTGCAGACCCACTGCAGTCCTTGTAGAAATAATGGTATTGGTGGGCCATCAAAGATGCAGACCCACTGCAGTCCTTGTAGAGACGGCCAGCAGCCAAGTGTTGCGACTGTGAAGGTGCACAATCACCATCGAAGAGTCTTGCGGAGAATAGAGCAAGTCCATAAACCACTCACAAACCACTCACAAAGTTTTTGGAATTGTCCTTAGAACCAGAAATGCTGTTAATCAGTCCCTTGCTGAATTATTAACACATGTCCAAACACTGACAGTCCTCTTTTATTCACATATTGTGCATATACTATGACCAACAGAAATATGTGCAGTGAAATGAATGCTTACAAGTTACTTAATTTGATGAACTGGTGTAAATTACAATTTTATAACATAAGAATACAATAACAAAGGTACAAAATACATCACTACAGAACATAACAATACAGATAACATTTGTAGTAATAGGGGCTTTACAAAAGAATAGAAATAAACATATACATCAGTGTTACAGGAATTATGACATAAGTACATACATAGAGATCAGAATAACTTTTGAAACATCAACTTCACATATGAGCAACAAAACAGAACAGATAAATAATGTCTAAACATCTTTACAAAGTAAATAACATAGTATTAGAAAAATTCTACAACATAACTCGAATCAGCTAAACACATAAAGACAGGAAGAACACAAATACCCAAGGGTACACAAACACATAGTGGGATAACACAAGAGGAAAAGGCAGGGTTTGTTTTCAGTGTAACATTTGGTACTGCAGTCCAACCCAAAACTTCATTCCATAGATCTTTCGTCTTATTTCAACATTTGGTTCCACCAAAACATCCTATCCAAGCATGCTTTCTGTATTTATATGTTCACATATTTCTTACCTGATTATTTATTTTCCATTATTTTACCTCATCATTTATTTCTAAGAAAATCCTACCTAAACTTGATGTCTCTAAACCCGACTTTTTTGTTCATATCCTCTTTCAAAATAGTTTTTTGGCCAAACAATTTTCTTATAGCTTCTCAATGCGTTTCTTCCAATTCATCACAACTCGTTCTCTTATATAGCCTACCCCATCTTGTTGTTGTTGTGGTCTTCAGTCCTGAGACTGGTTTGATGCAGCTCTCCATACTACTCTATCCTGTGCAAGCTTCTTCATCTCCCAGTACCTACTGCAGCCTACATCCTTCTGAATCTGCTTAGTGTATTCATCTCTTGGTCTCCCTCTACGATTTTTACCCTCCACGCTGCCCTCCAATGCTAAATTTGTGATCCCTTGATGCCACAAAACATGTCCTACCAACCGATCCCTTCTTCTAGTCAAGTTGTGCTACAAACTTCTCTTCTCCCCAATGCTATTCAATACCTCCTCATTAGTTACGTGATCTACCCACCTTATCTTCAGCATTCTTCTGTAGCACCACATTTCGAAAGCTTCTATGCTCTTCTTGTCCAAACTAGTTATCGTCCATGTTTCACTTCCATACATGGCTACACTCCATACATATACTTTCAGAAACGACTTCCTGACACTTAAATCTATACTCGACGTTAACAAATTTCTCTTCTTCAGAAACGATTTCCTTGCCATTGCCAGTCTACATTTTATATCCTCTCTACTTCGACCATCATCAGTTATTTTACTCCCTAAATAGCAAAACTCGTTTACTACTTTAAGCATCTCATTTCCTAATCTAATTCCCTCAGCATCACCCGATTTAATTTGACTACATTCCATTATCCTCGTTTTGCTTTTGTTGATGTTCATCTTATACAGACTGAATAACATCGGGGAGAGGCTACAACCCTGTCTCACTCCTTTCCCAACCACTGCTTCCCTTTCATGCCCCTCGACTCTTATAACTGCCATCTGGTTTCTGTACAAATTGTAAATAGCCTTTCGCTCCCTGTATTTTACCCCTGCCACCTTCAGAATTTGAAAGAGAGTATTCCAGTCAACATTGTCAAAAGCTTTCTCTAAGTCTACAAATGCTAGAAACGTAGGTTTGCCTTTTCTTAATCTTTCTTCTAAGATAAGTCGTAAGGTTAGTATTGCCTCACGTGTTCCAGCCTTTCTACAGAATACAAACTGATCTTCCCTGAGGTCCGCTTCTACCAGTTTTTCCATTCGTCTGTAAAGAATTCGTGTTAGTATTTTGCAGCTGTGACTTATTAAACTGATAGTTTGGTAATTTTCACATCTGTCAACACCTGCTTTCTTTGGGATTGGAATTATTATATTCTTCTTGAAGTCTGAGGGTATTTCGCCTGTCTCATACATCTTGCTCACCAGATGGTAGAGTTTTGTCATGACTGGCTCTCCCAAGGCCATCAGTAGATCTAATGGAATGTTGTCTACTCCCGGGGCCTTGTTTCGACTCAGGTCTTTCAGTGCTCTGTCAAACTCTTCACGCAGTATCTTATCTCCCATTTCGTCTTCATCTACATCCTCTTCCATTTCCATAATATTGTCCTCAAGCACATCGCCCTTGTATAAACCCTCAATATACTCCTTCCACCTTTCTGCCTTCCCTTCCTTGCTTAGAACTGGGTTGCCATCTGAGTTCTTGATATTAATACAAATGGTTCTCTTCTCTCCAAAGGTCTCTTTAATTTTCCTGTAGGCAGTATCTATCTTACCCCTAGTGAGACAAGCCTCTACATCCTTACATTTGTCCTCTAGCCACCACTGCTTAGCCATTTTGCACTTCCTGTCGATCTCATTTTTGAGACGTTTGTATTCCTTTTTGCCTGCTTCATTTACTGCATTTTTATATTTTCTCCTTTCATCAATTAAATTCAATATTTCTTCTGTTACCCAAGGATTTCCATTAGCCCTCGACTTTTTACCTATTTGATCCTCTGCTGCTTTCACTACTTCATCCCTTAAAGCTACCCATTCCTCTTCTACTGTATTTCTTTCCCCCATTCCTGTCAATTGTTCCCTTATGCTCTCCCTGAAACTCTGTACAACCTCTGGTTCTTTCAGTTTATCCAGGTCCCATCTCCTTAAATTCCCACCTTTTTGCAGTTTCTTCAGTTTTAATCTACAGGTCATAACCAATAGATTGTGGTCAGAATCCACATCTGCCCCTGGAAATGTCTTACAACTTAAAACCTAGTTAATAAATCTCTGTCTTACCATTATATAATCTATCTGATACCTTTTAGTAACTCCAGCATTCTTCCAGGTATACAACCTTCTTTTATGATTCTAGAACCAAGTATTAGCTATGATTAAGTCATGCTTTGTGCAAAATTCTACAAGGCGGCTTCCTCTTTCATTTCTTTCCCCCAATCAATATTCACCTACTACGTTTCCTTCTCTCCCTTTTCCTACTGACGAATTCCAGTCACCCATGACTATTAAATTTTCGTCTCCCTTCACTACCTGAATAATTTCCTTTATCTCGTCATACATTTCATCTATTTCTTCATCATCTGCAGAGCTAGTTGGCATATAAACTTGTACTACTGTAGTAGGCATGGGCTTTGTGTCTATCTTGGCCACAATAATGCGTTCACTATGCTGTTTGTAGTAGCTAATGCGCACTCCTATTTTCTTATTCATTATTAAACCTACTCCTGCAATACCCCTATTTGATTTTGTATTTATAACCCTGTAATCACCTGACCAAAAGTCTTGTTCCTCCTGCCACCGAACTTCACTAATTCCCACTATATCTAACTTTAACCTATCCATTTCCCTTTTTAAATTTTCTAACCTACCTGCCCGATTAAGGGATCTGACATTCCACGCTCTGATCCGTAGAACACCAGTTTTCTTTCTCCTGATAACTACGTCCTCTTGAGTAGTCCCCGCCCGGAGATCCGAATGGGGGACTATTTTACCTCCGGAATATTTTACGCAAGAGGACGCCATTATCATTTAATCATACAGTAAAGCTGCATTTCCTCAGGAAAAATTATGGCTGTAGTTTCGCCTTGCTTTCAGCCGTACGCAGTACCAGCACAGCAAGGCCGTTTTGGTTAATGTTACAAGGCCAGATCAGTCAATCATCCAGACTGTTGCCCCTGCAACTACTGAAAAGGCTGCTGCCCCTCTTCAGGAACCACATGTTTGTCTGGCCTCTCAACAGATACCCCTCCATTGTGGTTGCACCTACGGTACGGCCATCTGTATCGCTGAGGCACGCAAGCCTCCCAACCAACGGCAAGGTCCATGGTTCAAGGGGTGAAGTACCCCATCTTAAGCTAACTTAAATCTACTGAGCTCAGATGCATAAACTAAGGGACGAGGAAAAGCAGCAGCACAAAACAATTAACACAAACAGCAATGACAAAAAATGCAAATTGGCAAACAAGTGGCATTATTGAAATTAGCAAAGCAAATACAACTAATATGAGGCAATGAGCAGCAACAAGAAAAATAAATCAGTAGTAAAACTAGCTTAATACAATGTAAAATTCAGTAGAACTATGCCTGGCAAACAGCAGCAGCAAATGCAATAACTTATACCTAAACATGACAAAGTTCAAGCAGAAATAATATTACAGTAAAGATGGCCATGTCTAATACCTATCTCAAATCGTAACACTAGAGTGATGCATCACGATAACTTACTCTACCAAAAAAATTACCAAGTAGTTGAAAAGAAAATTTTGTATGCAGTTACTGTTAGTAATCCCTTCTTATTTTTCTTTCCTTTCCAAGTGCTCCTTTTTCGAAAAATGTGGATCATAAAATTATTATTTAATAGATCTGTTGACAGAAAGTGTTCGTATTAGCGAATGCATTGAATTTTATTTTATAAAACCAATGTTGCAACACAGCTGGAAACCAGATATCAAATGAAATAAGCAACTATGTACAAAGTAAAGCATGAAAATATCATTCAATAGTCATGTGGCATTTCATAAGTTAGTAGACATTCTCTCAACTCTCGTTGAAAGACGCTTGTCATAATCAGGTGTGCAGATGTAAGTATCTTTCCAAGTAATAAGCGTGTCGTATTTGCGATGCTTTCTAGAAAGGAATGTCAATATCGAGGATAATGGCCTCCTTTTTTTTTCTCCGCCTGTGCCTCTGAAAGGCACACACTAATCGCTTTTTTCCAGGCCACTGTCGTGCAGCTGGGTGCTAACAGTGGCCTACCTTCCTTACCGAAATATTTACGACATCAGTTTCCGCTACAGTGACAGTTTGATACAAATAAAATTTCACAGGTCGAAATATTTGCGTTACAAATCTGTAGAAACACAATCCTATAAATATAAAAGCGTCCAAAAAATTTTCGTCGGCATTGTGATACATTCACACATTTACACACTTTCATAACTCTTAAAGTACGATTCTTGGTTTCCAACAGCCTTTTTCACAAAGCAGAGACCCTAACCACTACTCATTATTCCCTACCTTATTACACATATACATATTCGTCGACACTTCTTCAATATTTCATCATAACAGATACGTAGCATAATCAAATTCCTCATATAGCATCAGCTTATTGATCATAAACATACCTCAACACCATAATACACATCGTTGTCATAATAATAACATCATAACACCTCAGTCAAATCTCAAAATCGTCGTAGCTTCCTCCAATAGTATCAAAACCTAAAAAAATTCTCTGCTCATTTCAATAGTGTCATCTACCTCAAACGTACATTAAAATCATGATCCCATACCAAACACATCATTCAAAGCTCTCATAGTATCAGAATGCTTCCAAAAAATATGAACAGTTCACACAGTACAGACAAAATACATTTTCATAAGTGTGAAGTTATCCAACTGTGTAACTACATAAACATCTGTCACTGATGTAGTAAAAAAATGTTTGTCTCACTCAGTTAAATGATCAGATAGCTGTGTAATTTATGTGTTAGAGAAATATGGTACCGATGTGTAAAGTTGTAGAAGCAAATACCATATTAGCTAGGGCTCCTTGTGCTTGCCAAACACATGATACACGAAGTAAGCGTGTATCCCCTGAGGATTAATGTAATTATACCCTCAGGTGTTACAGACTACAGCAATGGAATGAAATGTATCAGGGAAAACCTTTGTATCATTGTAATTCAAAAACCTTTAAAAATAAATGTTTTGGGTACAAAATTAATCACTCAAATACGTGTCCTTTAGCGCTAAATGTGCGTCTTGCTGTAAGATAATTCTGTGGAAGTGTCGTAGTTATCGTCCTCCGAAATCTAAGTTCTGCAGAAGTCAATGTACTTACCTCATCATAAACAAAAGTGAAATGCTATGCATATAGATATAGTAGTTATTACGTACATTACTGTGATCAAGAAAGTACTACACTGTATCGTATTGTTGTGCTACAAAGAAAGCTGTCTCATTGTAGCTGTACCACATATGTTACTACTAAAACATGTTTTACTTTCCAGAAGAATTCAGAAAAACTGAGTAGATATAAAGCAGATACAGCACAAAAGCAACAATGTAAATTGTTTCACACATTAGTAGCGTCATGATATAATCATGTAGCTGTCAAAGAAACCAAATACTAAGTCATCTTTAATCTCACAAAAACTACTTCAAATAAAGAATGTCTTTTCAAGTAAACCAAAATGTTGCATTAAAATCTCATTAGCAGTATATGTTCTAAGTATGTAACCCTTATAGTCGTTATGTAATCGTGCAGTTAACAAGCAAGAATGTAAACACACACAATAACACTGTGTCCTCTGTTCACTATAAAAATGCATTCGTAATTTCTGTTTAAATATGTTCCCTAGGTTCTAGACTGGATAGTTAACTTCAAAACGTTGTCGGATGTTAACAGTTTCTCAGTGCGACAAATTGAAGTTAAAAATTTTATGGCAAAAACTAAGTTAAAAAGCAGATTATCTCTCAATAAACGGTTTTACATGTGAAATGTGGTGCAATCCTTTACTCTTCCTAGTACGCAGAGTTTCAACTTCAACGCAATTATCATGTTGTATACGTCAGTAAGAAATGCTAAAATTTTTCTCAAGGTTAGCGTCTATGTCATTTGTCTCTGAGCCAGCCGGCGCACGTGGTTGCCTGCAATGTGAGTCATTGTCTGCTATCTCTTTGTTGGCATGCGTCGTTATTGGGATTAGGAGACCTAGCTTCTACAAATTCACCTTGCCGAGAGCGCCCAACCCTCTTTGAATTCCGCCAGTTCTGATGCAATTCAGCTCTCTCGTTACGATCATATCGTCTGTCGTCATGTCGGTAGATTCCATAGTTTGTTTCTTGTCGGTCACGTGGTGGAGAATTTCTCCCTGAATCATAACTGTGCGCTGGACCGTTGCGTCTAAAGTTACACTCCTGGAAATTGAAATAAGAACAACGTGAATTCATTTTCCCAGGAAGGGGAAACTTTATTGACACATTCCTGGGGTCAGATACATCACATGATCACACTGACAGAACCACAGGCACATAGACACAGGCAACAGAGCATGCACAATGTCGGCACTAGTACAGTGTATATCCACCTTTCGCAGCAATGCAGGCTGCTATTCTCCCATGGAGACGATCGTAGAGATGCTGGATGTAGTCCTGTGGAACGGCTTGCCATGCCATTTCCACCTGGCGCCTCAGTTGGACCAGCGTTCGTGCCGGACGTGCAGACCGCGTGAGACGACGCTTCATCCAGTCCCAAACATGCTCAATGGGGGACAGATCCGGAGATCTTGCTGGCCAGGGTAGCTGACTTACACCTTCTAGAGCACATTGGGTGGCACGGGATACATGCGGACGTGCATTGTCCTGTTGGAACAGCAAGTTCCCTTGCCGGTCTAGGAATGGTAGAACGATGGGTTCGATGACGGTTTGGATGTACCGTGCACTATTCAGTGTCCCCTCGACGATCACCAGTGGTGTACGGCCAGTGTAGGAGATCGCCCCCCACACCATGATGCCGGGTGTTGGCCCTGTGTGCCTCGGTCGTATGCAGTCCTGATTGTGGCGCTCACCTGCACGGCGCCAAACACGCATACGACCATCATTGGCACCAAGGCAGAAGCGACTCTCATCGCTGAAGACGACACGTCTCCATTCGTCCCTCCATTCACGCCTGTCGCGACACCACTGGAGGCGGGCTGCACGATGTTGGGGCGTGAGCGGAAGACGGCCTAACGGTGTGCGGGACCGTAGCCCAGCTTCATGGAGACGGTTGCGAATGGTCCTCGCCGATACCCCAGGAGCAACAGTGTCCCTAATTTGCTGGGAAGTGGCGGTGCGGTCCCCTACGGCACTGCGTAGGATCCTACGGTCTTGGCGTGCATCCGTGCGTCGCTGCGGTCCGGTCCCAGGTCGACGGGCACGTGCACCTTCCGCCGACCACTGGCGACAACATCGATGTACTGTGGAGACCTCACGCCCTACGTGTTGAGCAATTCGGCGGTACGTCCACCCGGCCTCCCGCATGCCCACTATACGCCCTCGCTCAAAGTCCGTCAACTGCACATACGGTTCACGTCCACGCTGTCGCGGCATGCTACCAGTGTTAAAGACTGCGATGGAGCTCCGTATGCCACGGCAAACTGGCTGACACTGACGGCGGCGGTGCACAAATGCTGCGCAGCTAGCGCCATTCGACGGCCAACACCGCGGTTCCTGGTGTGTCCGCTGTGCCGTGCGTGTGATCATTGCTTGTACAGCCCTCTCGCAGTGTCGGGAGCAAGTATGGTGGGTCTGACACACCGGCGTCAATGTGTTCTTTTTTCCATTTCCAGGAGTGTATTCTGTCTCCCTTGATAATATTTATTTTGGTTCCCATATTGTCTGTTTCTCTGATTGTCTCTGTGATAGTCATTACCGTGGAGAGGTGATCTTTCCCTGTAATTATTACTACTCTGCCAACGGTTGTCATACGGGTGGTGTCTGTTTTGGTCACGATTTGTGTTGTGAGAATATCCTTGTCGTGTCCTCATCGCGGAATTGCGACGGAAGTGACCCGTAATTGTTGTGTTCCTGTTTTCGCGTTCCGCTATTGTCAGTGTCAATTTCTAATTCTTGTAAGTGACGCTGAAAAGCTTCAATGTCGTCTTTGAAACGTCCTGCCAAAATAATATGTCGTAAATGTTCAGGCAATTTGATTAAGAAAATGCGGATGAGTTCTGAGGGGCTGTATGGGTTTGACAGGTACTGATTCTTGTGCAACATGTCTTCATAATATTTCACAAGACTGGACAATTCAGATTGTTCGAAATGTTTCATCATTATGATGCTATGTTTTACTCGGTCTTGTGTGGCTTGAGACAAATATGCTGAGAGGATGGCATGGTAAAATTCTCCTTCACTGTGACAATCGTGAATGACCGATCGCATTCTTAAAGCTGGTTCATTCTCTAAGTAGCCACACACACACTTATATATATATATATATATATATATATATATATATATATATATATATATATATGGCGGAGTTTTGAGAGCGTATGATCTGGACAGAGACAGTAAATCTGTAAGACTGGATGTCATGAACTGAGATATATATATATATATATATATATATATATATATATATATATATATGTATCAGTTCATGACATCCAGTCTTACAGATTTACTGTCTCTGTCCAGATATATATATATATATATATATATATATATATATATATATCAGTTCATGACAGTAAATCTGTAAGACTGGATGTCATGAACTGATATATATATATATATATATATATATATATATATATATATATATATATATATATATATATGTATCAGTTCATGACATCCAGTCTTACAGATTTAATGTCTCTGTCCAGATCATCCGCTCTCAAAACTCCGCCATCTCACTCCCCACATCCACCAATGCTGGCGGCTCACCTCCCAACTGCGCAATGCTACGCGCTGTTCACAGCCAACTGCCCAACACTACAATGGCAGACAATAACGCAAACTAGCCACAGATTGCACACAGCACAGCCAGTGGTTTTCATACAGAGCGCTACGTGGCGTTACCAATGAGAAAACCTAAACAGCCTACTTACAAGAGACGCTGAGTAGCTCGGTACGGGCTTTTGTTGAAGTTTTGGCAACATACCTTCACCGAGGAGTCAAGCAGTATATTGCTACCTTCTACGTATATCTCGCGAAGAGACCATGAGGATAATATCAGAGAGATTAGAGCCCACACAGAGGCATATCGACAATCTTTATTTCCACGAACAATACGAGACTGGAATAGAAGGAAGAACCGATAGAGGTACTCAAGGTACCCTCCGCTACACACTGTCAGGTGGCTCGCTTGGTATGGATGTAGATGTAGATGTAGATCCTATAAGGGCTCCGCTTTTACCGACTGAGGTACGAAACTCTAAAAATGGCAATTACACTGAAATACTACAAAGACCATCTCCTAACAAGCATCCAATCACGGTGAAGGACCCAACCCTTAATGGAAGAATCAAAATCCAATAGCAATTTTCGGAATCGGCCTCACGTTCAAGTACAGCATGAACCCGAACTTTCTGCCAAAGTTTCGGAAATTGCTCAGGTATATTTCCTGAGTATTTCGATACGAGAGACCCGTGGTATCCCGTGGCAAATCAAAGAGTTATGATGCAGTTATACTATCTGATCAAAATATCCGGATAACCCTTTGTAACGCGGACTGATCACTAGATGTCACAAGACATCTATTGTAAAAGCAGGCGGCGACTATTGTATTGTGAGCAGACGTCGGCCAGGAGAGCTCAGCGACTTCCAACGTCATTGGTTGCCACCCGCGGAACCCATCCATGAGGGTCACTTCAACCCTCCTAAAGTTGGCCGAGTCCACTGTTGGTGATGTGATACTGCAACGGAAAGGCGAAGGAACGACCACAGCTATATCAAGACCAGAGACATTTCTCGACTGTAGTGGTGGACTGTAGTGCGCTGTCGAGCACTGCGGAGTGTGTTTGTAAAAATTCGGATGAAATCAGAGGAAGGAGTGACTCGAGAGTTTCGAAGTGCTACGTGCAGTCCAGCTGCCACAATGACTCCGCGTAGGGAACTAAAAAGAATGGGGTATAATGGTCGAGCAGCTCCTCAAAAGCCAAGTATCTCTGTTGACAGTGCTAAGCGAAGCTTCAAGTGGTACAAAGAGTGATTTAGAGTGATGAATCACACTGCCATAACTTTTGACAAACTGACGGAAGCGTTGGGGTTTAGCGAATGCCTTGGGAACGTTATCTGCCTTAATATGAAGTGCCAACATTGAAGTATGGAGGATTGGGGGTTACGGATAGGGCTGGTTTTCGTGGTTAAGGGGTGGACCTCTTATTGGTTTTAAGACGACGCTAACAGCACAAACGTATGGGCAAATTTTATAACATCGTATGCCGCTTGCAGTACAGGAACAGTTCAGAATAGCGTACTTGCATGTCTGCTCAGAGTCCCAATGTGAACCCAACTTAATATATTTGGAATTGGTCAGAACGTCAACTTCGGTCAAGACCCCCAACGTCCAA
The DNA here is from genome assembly GCF_023898315.1 of Schistocerca nitens. Lineage (NCBI taxonomy): Eukaryota > Metazoa > Arthropoda > Insecta > Orthoptera > Acrididae > Schistocerca > Schistocerca nitens. Next base: position 13,419,697 of record NC_064620.1, read on the forward strand.
CATTACTTGCTTCTCTAGTTTCGGTTGTTGAGCGATGTCCTCCACCGACATTGAGACATCTCACTGCAAATGTCCCCAATGTAGCTCGAGCCATCTAAAGGTGAAAGGTAGACATTCTCAGTCCACTAACACGTGCGTGGTACTTTGAATCAGTATGTGTATGAGTCATACCTGTGTGTTGCTCCAGTTACATTTGTTGCAGTTAAAATATCTTCACAACAGTGGGGAAGCCTATAATATGAAATCATCACAACACTAACAAATGCGGCAACTCTTACATCCAGAATTAGTGCGGTGTGGTTGCCGTCGCCCTCATCTATTGCATTCAGTGAACATGCATACACGAACTGCACGGCATCCAGCTCGCCATCACTAAACATATCCACAATAGTGTTAACGTACAACTAACACTGCAGCAGAAATGAAGCACAGGTGCGTCGTTGTACATGTAGACAGAATACAGATGATAATGGTAGACCAGCAAATGTCACATAATATTAACTGTGAGCCTACAGTAATTATTGTTAGAATTACTAATATGTAACATGTGCTGGTGTACCATTATCATCTGCTTTCTGTCCACATGTATTTATGAATTGTGGTGTGAGTCCATATATCTGTAAGCTGAATCAGATACTTGCACAGCATAAAACATGGTGTACGTGAGTTGTTATCACGCATACGCTTAGAAGTGACGCAATTTCGAAACCAACTTATCGCACAAAAATAAATGAACAACTTTAATATACAGACTACAGCGAACCGTGTTTTCATTTGTAAAATATTTGGTGCCTACGGACCCACACAGAAGCAGTGCTTTCTCCGTAACGATCTACTGGAGATACGGGGATCCCTTACACCAAAATATTCAGAAAATATTCTGAGCAATCTCAAATATTTTGTTGCTGGAGTTCCAGCTTAACCTGTATGCCTTTTCTGTAAAAATAAGCGTCAGATATTACTGTAAGAGGTAGTATTGGTGAAAACAAGTAGAATATTTCCGATAGGCATTCAGTATGAGTCGGGAGGAGAGGGACATGCTTAGAGGGTTAATAATATTAGTAATTCTGAACAAAAAACTTCATGTGTATACATGGCCAATTCTGAATGTTTTCTGAGGTAGAACATATTTAATATTACTTTTGTACATTTTTACTGAATAATTCGAAAATCAAAAACAGCACCTTCCAGAGACAACGCGTCGCAGTACAAAATTAAACTACATCAAATTTTCTACAGAAAAGGTCCTACTCATTTTATCTCTGCAACTAATAGTTTCCGCAAAGAGACAGCGAGAATATTGAAAATCTCGTGCAAAGCACTTGTTTGGAGCTGAGGTAGTTTTTGTAGACCAGTTAGACTTAGTTTGCCGACTTCATAGGTCATACGTGTCTTGTATCAAATACTTCGCCTCGACTTCCTCTACACTACTGTGGTATGTTGTAAACACTGACAATGTGTGAGAAACATGAAAAATAAATTACAATGAACCTCAACTGTGTTCTCTCTCGGAATTTATGTCCATATAAAGCTTTTTTTCCAGAATAACTAACAATACTACGCCTCAAACCATGTACCTGTCCTCTTGATACACCCTGTGTGTTTGGAAAGCAATGCCTATTGAGATATGAGTCAATCTATCCACTCAATCACGTCCATCTGTTACTTATAAGTAGACACTCTAAGCAGTACTGCATGTGGTACCACGCAGTCTGATATATCCTTCTTCTCAGTGAACCACATATTCTTTCAAATAAAATTGGCTCTATTCGGTTTCCACCACATGCACTGATCACACTCTCCTGAAACTTCCGCACACTGTCGATGGTTAAACACACCATAAACAGAAACCCAAGGGATTCAGGTCCGGTGCAAGGTGACGTCTTGCTACCGAACCTCCTTGGCCAACGTTGCGATAAGGTAGTGTCGCACGAAGCATAGAAAATGTGGCGGTGCTCCATCGTGCATAAACAACAGCCGTTGCATTTTGGCAAGAGTAACGTTCTCCAATAACGCTGGTAGTTCATCGTGCAGACAATCGGTGGTACGCAGCAACATTTGACCCGTTTGGTATGGTGTTTGTTTCTGTCATCGACAATTCCTGCTCATATACTGATGCTGAAGCGATTCTCATGCCTCTTCTCCGTGACTGCTCGAAAATTTGCATCGCTGCACTCGTGCGTTTTGTGGTAATTTACTATTCTGCCTCGCCTCATCTGTAAATACTATTCGTTTCTCGTAACGAGTAACAAGTCAATATTTCACAAGGTCCCGATCTCCGGAAGTGTAATTATAGGAACTTCTAGTTTTGAGCGGTACCCCTACCTGTAGGAATGTGTCTACTTTTCTAAAAATACCATGTTGCAATAAGCAACTTTCACAGCTGCAGCAGTTCCTCAATTTTACGAACGGTATAGAAATCGGCCATGAGTTCGTGACAAGCAATGTTCACAAGATTAGTATACGCCGTAGAGCAAAACACGTAGCACAGACTGTAACGGACAGTCGGAATAAACAAGATTTGAAAACTGTGATAAGGAACAAACGGCGTCTTCTGGATGGCCTTCGCCTCTGGTTACAGACGCTATGTCGTTAGTCGCCTATTACTGGTGGTAGAGAAATGTAGTATGTGATTCACGGATGGAGCCTTCTACTATGCACTGCGTTTGAACTTTTGGATGAGACTCAGCCGTCAATATTGCAGATGTGCAGCGAAGGAGCCCCTGAATTCATAATTACATACCTCGAAACTAAAATGGATAGAGTGCAAAGAAACATATGCAGACTGTAACAGGTGTAAGAATTTAATACAGAATTTAGAGAGGATTTTTGACATTGTTCTTAAAGCTGCTAACATATGGCACTATGCGCTGCGCGGGTCGTACAGTATCAGTGTACATAAGTGATCTCGTCCTCTGCAAGCAGTCTTTGCAGTCACATCACAGTCTTTTCGAAATGCAATGCGGAGGTTGTGCAAACTAACACGCCACACCCTGTATTCTCTTAAAGAAAATGGATTCAGATGCCACACAGATCGACGACTGAAGCTACTTCAGCGTTGTGTGATTGTTCCCGTAGACAGTGTCTTTCAATGTGACCGACAGACAGGAATCAAAAGGAGTCATATCGAACTAATATGTAGGCCAATCCGTCCCTGTGCTAGGAAATTTACAATAATCCAAAGCAATAACTCTATTCCGGAAGTATTAATCAAGAAAGCGAAACGCCTGTTCGGTGTAGTGTGGTCTGCCCGCATCTTGCACGAAACAGTCGTTGCCTGGTCATCCTCCAACGCAAGCTGTGTGGCGACGAACTGTGCCAAAATTACAACGTAACGGTCGCTAATGATCGTTCCTTGCATGGAAAAAGGCCAGTAATGCCTCTACTGCATACCGCTGCGCAAACAGTAACTATGGGAAAATACAGCGGTTTTGCTTCTCACAAATTGGGATTTCTTGACGACTCCATACAGTTGAAAATATGATTCATCTGTGAACCAGATGCTACTACCATCAAATCCTTCGTTAACAATAATTGTCATAATCCGGTTAGCAAAGTCAGTCCTCTGTAGCACAGCTCGTACACTGATGGCTTTTGATTTTCAGTGGAAAATGTGTAGGCTCTGTATCTGTATTTTATGCCTCCTAGAAAGCTTCAAACATTTCTCTGCTGTAATTACCCGGGCGTTATTCCTTGGAATTTGCTGAATAACTCCATAAACCGGGACTAGATTTTCAGAAGCAACCAGAGTTTACCTGCTAGATAATCAGCCACGCTACCTGTCCGTTGGAATGTGACGAAGAGTTTGCGAACGGTTTTCGCATCGGTTCCTTTTGGAACATTAAATCGTGTCGGAAAACTGTACCTTCTTCCCGTATGACTGCGTTCTAAAGGCGCCTTCACACTGAAAATCAACTCCAACACACTCGGTTGACAACTGTTTTCAACTCGAAGTTTGATTTAGTTTTTAACTGTTGTAAACAGTTGCTTGAAGTCGCGAGTCTGAACACCTAATTGAGGGAGGTTTTGTCTCGAGTTTGTAGTTCATGGTCAGTGAGCAAACCCACGGCTGAGTTGCGTCACTTGCGCAAGGGCATTTGCCGTGTCGTCTGCTGTGTTTATTTCTTCGTCTGCTGCGTTTCTTTTGACAATGGCAACTCACGAGTCGTCAACTTTTATTAGAAATTGAAATGAGGAAACCTCTGTAGGATTCTTCTGATTCTGCATATGGTTCAAATGGCTCTGAGCACTATGGGACTTAACTTCTGAGGTCATCAGTCCCCTAGAACTTAGAACTACTTAAACCTAACTAACCTAAAGGCATCACACACATCCATGCCCGAGGCAGGATTCGAACCTGCGACCGTAGTAGTCGCACGGTTCCGGACTGAAGCGCCTAGAACCGCTCGGCCACACCGGCCGGCGAGGAGTATCATTAATATCCTTGATGTCTATTTAAATACAGATGAGACCTGGTTCCACTTCCATAGTCATGGTAACACACAAGACACACGATTACCGTCAACGGAGAATCCTCGTGCTGTACCTGAAACGCCATTGCATGATGAGAAAATTGGAGTATGGGTAGCGATATGCAGTCGGCACATTATTGGACCCTCCTTTTGCGCCGTAGTGGCCGCGCGGTTCCAGACTGTAGCGCCTAGACCCGATTGGCCACCCCGGCCGGCGATTCTGCATATAGAGACAGATATAAAAGGAAATATTTGTTGAAAGAAGTTTCGGATAAAATTGGTGTACTGCTTGTGGAGAGTGAAAGGAAGTGGACAAATACGAGTATGAAAACACAGTACAATCGTGAGCATTACAAAATGGCCAAAACTAAAAGTGGGTCTGGGACAACCGAGATCCTCGTTACGAAATGGATATTTTACGAGCATATGAACTATTTGAAAGGCGTGAACAAGCCAGGGAGAAAAATATTTAAATCGTAAATGTAATTCATTAGCGTAACTGAAGCTGTAAGACTTTTGGTCGGAAATTTGGTAATTACGACTGTATTTTCACCGGAAATTTATTTACTTCTCTTGTCGTATCATTTTGTCAACATCTGATACAAAGCAGTTTGCATACTAATGGCTTACATTGTTAATTACTAAAGCTATTGTAACCTCCCCACAGAAATTTGGAAATGACAATACTTAATGGAAATGGAGCCAAGTGTAACCTTCCCGCAAAAATATTAATGACAATGACAATTAAACAAAAATTAGCAATCTGACGCAAGTATAAGTTCGCATAAAATAATGAAACATGATCCCATGACAATGGAACTACAGTGACAATCAAAACTCAGCTTAACCGAAATGTCGGTCTTTGGCCCTGTGCAAAAATCAGAATTAATTTCTTACCTTAATATAACTGCATGTCAAAATTCTGCTCTTATTTTGCGGCACAGCTTGCAGCAGATGTATCCCAATAACTAAATTTTTTGAAGTTAATTGAATTTTTTTGTTTAAAGGAAATGGAAGGAAATCGAATGATTCTTTGTTAAAAAATTGCTTTTAAATCAAAATTATTATTGGGGCGATTCTTTAAAGTTCATTACATTTAATTTACATTACTAGCTGAGCGCGATGCTGCTTAATAATATACCTTGTCCTGAATCTCGACCATTGCGGTGCCGACGCCCGCCGACTGCTCTGCGCTACCACTACTGACAGACTCCCGCTCGCTACCTCACTCGGCTACTACTTCCAACAGACTACTGTACTGCACTGCGCTTCGAGCGCAACTGCTCTGGTCAGAGATTCTACAATGCCTCATCATCGCTGCCAACGAGTACATACGCCTTTCATAACCCTCCACTGGGGGGCAAAAAATTTGGCAGCGATGGTGAGTCATTTGGACTTGCCATCGTAACAAATTTTTCTTTTAATTAATTAACATTTACAAAATATTTGGATGTAATACATGAATTAAATGTTGTGCGCATGCACCGATTACAAAACATTACAGACAAGACAAAATATAAGTACAATGAGTAGAGAGCGTATCAGCAAATCAGAAAAATGTATATACAAATTATTTGACAAATAACAAAGTGCACACGCACTGTAAGATTCTATAGCATTTTTTTTTTTTTGAACAAAATCATGTTGACAAGGGACATGAGTGCACATGCACTGCAGTGGAGAACATATCAGCAAAAGACGAAATGTATATACAATGAGTAACAAATGACATAAATCATAAAAAGTATACAGAATGAACACAAATCATATCGAAAATTGAGAAGAGTGCACAGGCACTGGAGTTCAGTTGAAAACATATTCACATAAGTGCACATGCACTGAAAACTTTTGAACATTTTTATAGCAAATAAACGCAAGGGTAGAAAAATCATCAAATCACAAAAAGTATATACAATATATATGACAAGAGTGCACACATACTGCACTTCAGAACAAATCGAAAATGTCTTTAGTATTTTCACAATAAATAAACATAATGGCAAAAAATCATGTCGACAAGTGACACAAGTGTACTCGCACTGGAGTTCAACAAATCGAAAAGAAATGTATAGGTCATGAACATAAATGATGTTAGCTAAAATGATTTTCACTATTAGGATAGGAAAGGAAAGGATTGCATCATGGTTGTAGCACTTTAGTTTGCACACAGCTGCACTGAAAGTCCATATCTTTCCACAGAATCACAACACTAAGTGATACAATCTGCAGTTCCGTTCCCAGAAGTATTTATCAGCGTATCAAGACACTGAAACGTCGTAGTAATATTCCATGCTATCATTTGGCAGTATACCAGGTACACCAAACAGTGGGACCATAATAACGTCTTCATCGCTTACGGTGGTGGACAGAATGTCGTGTCAACACCACACTCTTCAGAGGCACACCAACGTAGAATTAGTGCAAAAACCAAATATAGTGCTCCATGATAATGAGGATGGACAAGACAAATGGATGTTACAATATTTTCAGGTAGTTAGGTCAGAAGGTGAAGGACATTAACTAACACACAAGTCTTGAGTAGTGATTACATAAGTAGTTTGCGGCATCCATACTCTAGTTATTGAACATTTCTGTACCAAGTATTTTAGTATTACAGAATAATGTTCATAAAATTAAATTATTGCCATCATGGGTAGTCGTATTACAATAAACAGCGGCAATCTTTGTTCAGTTACACAATTACAATCATAGCATTAATAATCATGGGCATAATAAGTAGTCTCATTACAATAGACAGTGGCAATTTTTAGACAGTTACACAATTACAATCATAGCATTAATAATCATGGGCATTATAAGTAATCTCATTACAATAGACAGTGGTAATTCTTAGCCAGTTACACAATTACAATCATAGCATTAATAATCATGGGCATAATAAGTAGTCTCATTACAATAGACAGTGGCAATTACTAGCCAGTTATAAACTTACAATCATAGCATTAATAATCATGGGCATAATAAGTAGTCTCATTACAATAGACAGTGGCAGTTATTAGCCAGTTACAAAATTACAATGATAGCATTAATAATCTTGGGCATAATAAGTAGTCTCATTACAATAGACAGTGGCAATTACTAGCCAGTTATAAAATTACAATCATAGCATTAATAATCATGGGCATAATAAGTAGTCTCATTACAATAGACAGTGGCAATTACTAGCCAGTTATAAAATTACAATCATAGCATTAATAATCATGGGCATAATAAGTAGTCTCATTACAATAGACAGTGGCAATTACTAGCCAGTTATAAAATTACAATCATAGCATTAATAATCATGGGCATAATAAGTAGTCTCATTACAATAGACAATGGCAATTTTTAGCCAGTTACACAATTACAATCATAGCATTAATAATCATGGGCATAATAAGTAGTCTCATTACAATAGACAGTGGCAATTTTTAGCCAGTTACACAATTACAATCATAGCATTAATAATCATGGGCATTATAAGTAGTCTCATTACAATAAACACTGGCAGTTATTAACCGGTTACAAAGTATTATTATTCAGATAATTAAGAAGTCATTATTAAAGTGACATACTATTCAGAGCTGATCAGTATTATTCAGAATTGTCATAAACTAGTGACATTATATGAGACTGGTAATACATTTTGTTTCTGTGCTAGCAATGCATTGCTTTGGGTAATTATAAGGGAAAGCAAGAAGAAATAAGAGAAAAAATTGCTTCTAGGTTGTTCCTATAAATGAAAAATGTGTAACGTCATTCGTCATGAGTCAGCTGTAGCAAGGTTATGCGACAAGGCAATATATGTGATCACATGTGTAAATGATATACACAAATGGGTAAAAAAAATTGCAAGTATTAGAACAGGTATAATAAGTAACAAGTTTAGTAAGTATCATGAAAAGCTTCTCCTGGAAAAAATACAAAATGGATTATTGAGCTGAAAGAAGAAACGCAGACTATACTGAAAAGTAGTGAACTTCGAATTAACAGGTAGTGAAATGTGTATAAAAATGTGTTCCATAGCTGTCCTTTCCAAAACCTTCAGTCATCCTACTATGCAATATAACACCTGCTGTCAAAGCAAACTGCAACAAATACTTAAATAACTACATAGCATAAATACATAACTTCAACATTATCCTCATCTGTAAAGAAAAACTTCATTATCCATCACTTCATTATTCATATTATCATAACCTCATTATTATCATCACCTGTAAAGAAAAACTTCATTATCCATATTATTATATTCTTCATCATTATTCATCATCAGCATTCATTATCATCTGCAAAAAAAATCACTTCATTATTCATCACATAACTATTCCTTATCCCTAGCATATTACATCACTTAAAAACTAAGATGTGTAGTTCTGTCTGACAGCTTGCATCAATCGCTTCGTATTCTGAAAGAAAAAATTAGTTAAGACTACTATTCTGCGATGTGTATAGTATATTCTTGTTAATGCTTGTTAATCTTAATCCATTTACTCTTCTTCATAAAGTTATTGCATCTTCTTTCGTTTATTCCGTAGGTGAAATTCCCATTTCTGTTTAATTTATTTCCTTTACGCATCATTTCTTTCTGAAATTGATGAACAAAGATTAATGTCTTGCATTTAAATCATATACCCTTTAAATAATGACTGGTTAATGGTGACACAATTAAGCATACAGCGTAACATGACAGAAAACGTAATATGTCAAAAGCATAGACAGTGTTTAAAGGCAAAAAGTGTACAGAGAATATCATAATGCAGCAGCAAAAAAAAGAAAAATGTAAAACAGTCACGATGTTGAGATATCATAGGGCAAAAATGTTAAAGTCAACTGGTGTGTGTTATACCTTAACTAGTTCACAGTGCATACAAACAAAACATGAGAACAATCGTACATACATAAGAAAGACAAAATGTGACATTCGTTGTGCTCAGCTTGTATATGGTGTAGTTAATAGAAGCGATAATTAAAGACTTCAATGGAGAGACAATTTGATAAAATTAATGCGCCATTACAGAGAATTGCATAATTATTCATAAAATGCGTAAGTTCATCTGGAAAATATGCACGGTCTGATGTGTAACGACAAGAAGAGTGACCTGCTAACCTTACCTTGCCGGGCACTTGCCAAGAAAAAATACGATAATCATCAATAATTGTTCACATAAATATCTGGAAAATGTATTACAGTGTGATAAATCATAAAGTATGTTCATTCAATAAACGGTTTAACATTGGAGATATGGTGATTGCCTTTCGATTTTCTGGTTCTCAAAGTTTCGACGTGTACAACATTGGGGTGAGGAATGCTGCGAATCCGATATGGACCTGCGTACAGAAGTTCAAATTTACTGCACTTACCTTTTAATTTGCTGGATAAATAGTGTGTACGTACTAATATCTTCTGTCCAATGTGAAAGTCTCGGCGTCTACAAACCTGTTTTTGCTGTCTTCTCCGGCGCTCTGCGGCACGTTTGATGTTGTTCAGCGCAATGTCAATTATTTCGTGTTGTCGTAATCGACGAGATGTAGGAAATGTTACTAATTCTTTAATTTTGTTTAGTGGTTCAACGTTTTTCGGTATTACAGACGGAGATAGCATAGTGGATTCATTTGGAATGGAATTAATTACATCTTGGAATGAGTGTATGTATGTGTCCCAATTAACATGTCTTTTGTGGCAGTATATTCTACACAGTTTACCAATTTCTTTCATTAATCGTTCACAAGGGTTCGAAGAAGCGTGGTACTTGGATATATAAATCGGAGAAATGCTTCTAGCTCGTAACATGCGTGTCCATATAGCAGAACGAAATTGTGGTCCATTGTCAGAAATTACTTTCATCACATGCCCTACATGAAATAGAAAATGTTTTACAAATGCTTTCGAAACAGTTTTGGCAGTAGCTTTACGTAACGGAGTGAAGGTAACAAATTTTGAAGTGAGTTCAACAGCGACAAAGATGTAGCAAAAACCTCTATTAGTTCTCGGAATTGGACCAAAAATATCTACTGCGGCCATATGTCTTAATTTAACAGGTACAATGGGATATAATGGAGGAATGTGTGAAGTGGTGTCTGATTTAGCTTTCTGGAAAATTTTACATGACGCTAAAACTCGTCGTATACGTTTTCCCATATTTGTAAAATAACAGTTCTGTCTCAGTATAAGAAAACATTTTCTCGCTCCGTAATGTGCATAACTTAAATGAGTGTACCAGATTAATTTGTTAACAAGTTCGTCAGGAATGCATAATAACCAATTGTTGCTGTCTGGATGAGAGCGGCGAAACAGAATGTCATTGCGTACAGTGTAGTGGTTCCTAATTGTAACATTATTCTTATCGTGCCAAAGGTGTTTAATTTCTTTCCACACATTGTCTTTACTTTGCTCTTTTGCTATATCCTGTAATGACGATGAAATAAAATTTTCAAATGCTACTTGTTGAATGTACATGACGCTGAAATTTGCTTTGCAGAAGTTGGTTGCTACGTCTTGCTGATTGTTGCTGAGAGAACGGGATAGTGCGTCTGCTATAACATTTTGTGTGCCGGGAATGTGAACTATTGTAAAATCAAATTCCTGTAAATAAAGTTTCCATCTACTTAACCTGTCATGAGTTAATTTAGCCGAAAGTAAGAATTGTATAGCTCTGTGATCCGTGTAAACGGTCGTATGTCTGCCATAAAGAAAGTGCCGAAATCTCGTAAAAGCCCATACAACACATAATGTTTCTAGTTCAGTAACGGAATAATTTCGTTCAGCAGGTGACAAAATGCGACTTGCAAATGCGATGTTTTTAATTACTGTTGAGCCATCTTCTTCAATTTCCTGAAAAATGTGTACGCCTAAAGCTGTGTTAGAACTGTCGGTGGCAATGGAAAAATTTCTGGTAAGATCTGTGTGCGATAAAAGTGGTGTATTCAGCAAAGCATGGTTCAACAACATTCTCGTGGATAAGATTCTACGTGTCAAAATTATTGCTTACGTTACTGGAATATGCAACCTGTACTGTATCTGGTCAAATTCTGTCGTACGTGCTGTTATTTACGGGACGATGTTGTGGTATTTTGACTATTTAAACTGCTCTGTTATTTCTTACTGACGTGTTACGCTATAGATGACACCTATTGTCTGTTTCATTCATGATTATATGTTGTTGCTAACATTCTTGCTGCTGAAAAGATCGACTGTAATGAAATGTACGCTGAAAAATTGTGCTCGTTAATTTTACGTCTGTCATAATAGTCACTTCTATACGGCGCATTACGATACGAGTCTAAATAGTGTGTTGTCTGTACGTAGTTATTTCTTTGCTGCTGTGTGTTACTATTTATTGTAGCTGGGACTGCACGTGCACGCGGCGAAACATTAAAGTTTGGTTGACCTTGTGGACTGCATTGTTGGTTACGTATGCTAAGCGGTTGACTTTCATGCTATTGCGGTGAAAAAACATCCATTGTTACAAAAATGTGGTTGTTGTTGCTGCTAATTTTATACATACTGATGATTACTATTTTATCTGTTATTAAAATTACGGCGGTAGTCGTCATTACGGGAGTGCCTACTGAAAATTGTCACATTCGGTAAAATTTTTTCTTATCGGGTTTTCTTTACCTATTTCTTAATTCTAGGTAGAACAATAGTTAAAGAGCTGTTTTGATAGATATAAAGGATAGTAGAAGAGAAGGTAGCAGTGCAGAAAACTAAAGATGAAACAGCACTACTACAGCTCGGGGCCCTATGCTCGCTACGGCACATATTCATTAAAGCGTAATGAATCCCCTGAGGTCTATTACGCACTGCAAATAAAATTTAACTTTTGCGTCACAGGCAATGGCGGTATAAATTCAGAAATAAATTGCTGTATCCATGCTAATTGTCGTTTCTGTATTACACTCAATGCTGATGAAAATACAATGGCAAATTGTCGTATCGAGTTCAAAGCTAGTTTCAGCGTTACAGATAATAGCTGTGGAAGTACAGAAATAAATTATCGTATACAGCTCAAAGCGTGTATCTGTGCTCTGTCATTATTAAATTCCTTAGATTTTCTTACAAATGCAAATTGCTCATAATCTACGTTCTCGTCACTGAATTTGAGAACACGTTCAGGTTTGTGTGAGAATCTGTTTGTCTGTGTCATTTCGGATTTCAAATTGCGTATCTTTTCAGATTTCAAGTCGCGTAATTTTTCGGATTTTAAGTCGCGTAGTCTCTGTAAATTAGCCAAATTGTACGCGCTGCGTGAGTCAGACAAATGTTCATAAAGTGGCGTCTGTTGTGATGCGTTATTAACCGAAATACTTTTCATCTCTGTTACTTCTTGTTGTAAACTTGACAACTTTCTACGCAACGTGTTATTAGACGAATCGATCTCATTAATAGTCTGCTGTAAATTTTGAAATTCAGGTGTTTGGTTAAATGAAACCGGTGAAATGTCGTCTGATTTGCTGTCATTAGTACTTTCAATAGCATCAATGCGACTGGCCAATTCATCACATTTTTCAGTCAGTATTTTTACCTGATGATCGGTTTTAGTGTCAGTGGCATTAATCTGGTTTTGCAATTTACGTGTAGTTTCGTTCAGTTTTCTAACGTCAGCTTTGACGACATCGGAATCCTGTGTTAGTTCTAATTGTTCGAGTCTATCGGTCACTGTTTGAAAATCGGTTGTGTATGTGTCTGTTTTTGACTTAAGATCAGAAATTTCGTCACGTAATTCTGTGTTTGACTGTTCAATAGTATTAATTTTGTCCGAAACTGTGGCAATATTATTGTCTACGTATGTTTTTGCCTTCGCAAACATTTTACGTTTGTCTTCCTGTCTCTGAACAGTGATTGTTTCCATTACTTGACGTTTTACTTTAATTTGATCATCAATAAATTTGCGGAAACGCGTATCACTGTTTTGTATATGGAGACTAAGACGTTCGTTAATTTGTGTGTTCTGTTGGTCGAATTTCGCGTCAATCTTTTCATCCATTGTGCGCGAAAGTTCTGCTGTCACTGCTTTAAATTCGTCGCGTAATTGTGTAGCTTTTTCAGAGCATTGTTTAGCGACTGTACTGATTTCCGCTCTAAGTGTTTCTGTTGCAGCTGTTTGCAATTCCCTTAATTCCTGAGAAACAGACTTAATTTCTTCGCTACTTTTTTTTTGAACAAGCCTCGATTTCCTCGCGTAACTGTTCCTTAGTGTCATGACACTGCGCGGCAACGGCTCTAATTTGTTCACTAAGCTGTCTGGAATTTTCGTCTAATTTTTCATTAAGATTGTCTTGTTTTTCACTCTGTTGTCTGACCTGTTCACTAAGTTTGTCTTGTTTTTCACTCTGTTGTCTGACCTGTTCACTAAGTTTGTCTTGTTTTTCATTAAACTGTTTGTTCTGTTCACTAAGTTGTCTGAAATTTTGTTGCAAAAATGCCATAATTGGATCCGATAAAAAATTAGCATTTCTGCTCTCTGTGTTAATCAATGCTGGATCTGGAATTGTCTCATTTTGTGTAACCATTTGGTTATTCTGAGATTCACAAAAAGGTTTGTCAGGCGGATGTGTACTGTCAGACATTATTTCGGAATTAAATAAATCCGGCGTACTTTGTGTACACTGCCCATTTTCATTAGACAAATTTGTCTGTTCGTTACTTGAATTTTCCAAACCGGGTGTGTTAACCTGGGCAGCGCTCATTACAACAGAGCGTCCCTCGTCATCGATTGTCGTCAAATTAACAGAGGAGACAATTGAGTTCTCTTGTTCATCATTAGGGTAAAAGTCGTCATTCGCGATTGGAACGCACTGACTGTTAGTGAACACAGCATTGTCATCATTACACTGCGTGTCACTAGTACTATTGGTCACGTTGTTTAACTCGGTAATTTCGTTCATAATGCCTCGCGATACACTATTCACTGTCTTTCGCGGCATTTTCACAATAGACACAAATATTCACAAAAGAAATAAGCACAATACAAAAGCAACACACAAATACAACAGAGCAACGAATCGCCGATGATCTGAGGAAAGAAAGTCACAAATTAGTAAAAGCGTTGCGCCAAATTATAATTATATTCAAGCAAATAAGAGCAGATATCTGACTGTTTTTCAAAAGATTCTCACGAAATACGATCCTGGACTGGGTGTCGCCAAGTGTAACCTCCCCACAGAAATTTGGAAATGACAATACTTAATGGAAATGGAGCCAAGTGTAACCTTCCTGCAAAAATATTAATGACAATGACAATTAAACAAAAATTAGCAATCTGACGCAAGTATAAGTTCGCATAAAATAATGAAACATGATCCCATGACAATGGAACTACAGTGACAATCAAAACTCAGCTTAACCGAAATGTCGGTCTTTGGCCCTGTGCAAAAATCAGAATTAATTTCTTACCTTAATATAACTGCATGTCAAAATTCTGCTCTTATTCTGCGGCACAGCTTGCAGCAGATGTATCCCAATAACTAAATTTTTTGAAGTTAATTGAATTTTTTTGTTTAAAGGAAATGGAAGGAAATCGAATGATTCTTTGTTAAAAAATTGCTTTTAAATCAAAATTATTATTGGGGCGATTCTTTAAAGTTCATTACATTTAATTTACATTACTAGCTGAGCGCGATGCTGCTTAATAATATACCTTGTCCTGAATCTCGTCCATTGCGGTGCCGACGCCCGCCGACTGCTCTGCGCTACCACTACTGACAGACTCCCGCTCGCTACCTCACTCGGCTACTACTTCCAACAGACTACTGTACTGCACTGCGCTTCGAGCGCAACTGCTCTGGTCAGAGATTCTACAATGCCTCATCATCGCTGCCAACGAGTACATACGCCTTTCATAATAAGGGTTTTGTTCGGAAGTTTTTAATTACATTTGTCTTCTCATGCGATATTTGTTTATTCATATTTCTCTTACCATTTGACTTTACCGACATCCGATAAAAAGTTGATTGCAAATTCATCCCATATATTCTTTGCGGTTCTTCCTGCGTTGCCTCCCTTTATCTGAAGAAATTTATTTTTCCGTCCGAAACGCAGCCTGTTTCTGGATCTTCCACATCAAAACTGCCAGGTAGTGAGTAAACTGAGGTGCTTTCTTTATTTCTTATAAAGAACTGTGCAAAGACGCAGTTGCAGAAGTCACTTACGTTGCTTTTTCAGGACTTAAATGCATCGTTGTTCTAAGACACCGAAAAACTGCTTACAATATTCAAAAAAAAATTTCCTGACATATCTTCCACCGCGAGTATTCGGTAATTAAACATACTTTCGGGGCTGCCTTTCTCTTACCATCCTGCGTATGGTTTCATCATGTGCCCTGAAAGAGAAAAAGCATCATCTCACCACCATAACAGATGGCAAATCTTCAGTCAGAATCCATTTCCATTGATTTCCGGCGTGGGTCAGGGATTTTCTCTGCCTCGTGATGACTGGGTGTTGTGTGATGTCCTTAGGTTAGTTAGGTTTAAGTAGTTCTAAGTTCCAGGGGACTGATGACCTAAGATGTTGAGTCCCATAGTGCTCAGAGCCATTTGAACCATTTTTCTAAATTTACGTTAACAATAACACTTTACTGAAAAAATACAATAATATACTGTACATACACTTACATTTTGCGGTATGTTAGCTAAGATCGAGAGCTTGTTTGTCTTTAGATCACCTACGAAGCGTATCGTCTGAGTTGTACCATAGATTGTTTCCTTTTGTTCAAAAATTAAATGACATTCAAAGCTACATTGTCCTCTGCTCGTCTCTTTTTACGTCTTTACTACAACTGCTCACGTCACTGCAGATGCCTGGCAAGTTCTGTTCATGTTGAACGCCCCAGTCGAGCTGTTGCCCCCATGTTATCGCTGAATCGATGTACGCACTTCGCACAGCGTAAAACGTATCCTCATTATCGTACTTTACTATACTCGAGACATTTGGCCTCTGCTCCAAGAGGAACGAAATCCAATGAGGTTGCAGCAACCGCGGAAGAATACATAGTATAATGTTTACATGAGGTTTATTCTTATGATGAACGTAGTATAGCGCTGCGGATCGCTAAGCGGGAACCAAGTTTAGTGAATGTAACAGCGTTAAATAGCAACGAGCCAGCAAGTGAGGGTTGCCTTAACCGCTCTGTCCGGAATCCGTTTCGCCGCACAGAGCCATTGTGACGTTGCTTTGGATACCCGACCAAACCGTACCAGCAACGCCGAACATCCTAAGGTTGGATATCATACGCACTTATATTACCGACAAAGCATGTCGGTCTTTTAATTGACAAGCTGTAGTATTAATAATTATTAATTTTACTTGTTTGCACTCACCTGCGGCATTCGTACAAATGGCTCTGAGCACTATGGGACATAACTTCTGAGGTCATCAGTTCCGCAGAACTTCGAACTGCTGAAACCTAAGTAACCTAAGGACAACACACACATCCATGCCCGAGGCAGGATTTGAATCTGCGACTGTAGCGGTCGCGCGGTTCCAGACTGTAGCGCCTAGAACCGCTCGGTCACTCCGGCCGGCTAACCTGCGGTATTATTCACAATCTTAGTTTCCCATAAAATGTTAAAATGACAGTTTCGTTCGTTTTCTAATTATGGTCGTTGTAGAGTAAAAAGGCAGTGTATGATAATTTTCCAGGCTTTTTTCTCAAAATACGTATGCAAAATCAAGTGGCAGTTTAACAATCAAAGTCCTTAAATACCTATTTCGATTTTCAGTCAAAACTATAAAAAGTGATACTCTGTCAGTTGTAATTTGTTGGGAATTTTATTCTGGAGTCATTTAGAGTAAGTTGCTTCATGTTTCATAGCGATCTTGAACTGGTGTTTCACCAGTTTCGTTTGTCATGTGCCTTTAAAATGTTGATTGTGGTTCCGTCTCCGAACGTGAAAAAGTATGTTCACAATGTTTCTCATTGAGACAAGCAACGGTTTTAATATCAGTGAGCGTTACTATGAGGCGTTAAACTTGCACTGTTAATGCTAAGGGCCGGCATTCGAGTGTTTTCAAAAGCAATTACTTGCTTTGTTTGCTTAAATGGCTTGCTTCATGTTTTTGTTGTCTTCTGTCCGGAGACTGTGAAACGTCCCCTTTGAACAATTATACATGACTGTGCTTAAACTGACACACAATATTTTTAGCGCAACGCAATCTGACTTTCAATAATCCCTACAAAATAATGGCCCTGACTGACATTAACCTATACCTTTCACAAATCACTTACCTCACAATAATCTTCGTTACTCGAAGTACTGCAATACAGCGAGTGCCACTACTGCCAGCTAAATAAAAGATTCAAACTACGGAAGGCACTATCTACTGATAGGCATAGTTAGCAAATGGAAGATTTTAATAGAGAACAAACAATGTATTTACCTTAATAGGGTTGAAAAATCATAATATACATAGCAGTTCATGACATCCAGTCTTACAAATTTCAAAACTCCGCCATTTCTCTCCCCACATCCACCACTGCTGGCGGCTCACCTCCAACTGCGCAACGCTACACGCTGTTAACATCCAGCTGCCCAACACTACAATGGCAGACAACAATGCAAACTAGCCACAGACTGCACACAGCACAGCCATTGATTTTAATACAGAGCGCTACGTAACGTTGCCAATAAGAAAACGTAAACAACCTACTTACAACTGGTTTGATGCAGTTCTCCATGCTAGATGCAGTTCTCTTCATCTCTCCATAGCTACCGGAACCCACATTAATCTGTAGAGGGAGAGCAAAGTTTGAACAGAATAAGCATACTGTGTTCAAACTTTGCTCTCCCTCTACAATATTTATCCCCTCCACAAACACACACACTTCTCCTACAGCCAGATTGATAGGTCTTTGATGTCTGAGGACGTGTCTTGTAGAATTATACTTTCTTTCAGTCACGTTGTGCCATAAATTTCTTTTTTCCACAGTTCGATTCAATATCTCCTCAGATGTTATTCGATGTGTCCATATAACTTTCAGCATTCTTCTAAAACACCACATTTCAAAAATTCTGTTCCCTTCTTGTCTGAATTTCTTACCGTAATGTTTCATTTCCATCCGAGACTTCACTCCAGACATGTAACTTCACAAAGCAATTTCTAGTTCATGTATATACCGAACAAGACATCTGCAGAAAGAGAAATGAAAGTTGTCAACACAGCACTGGCAATAAAGATAGTATGCGTGGTCCATTAAAAAAGTTCCGAAACATTCGTAATTTCGTGCCAAATAGAGTGTTGGAGCGAAATGCGGTTGGTATCCCTGCACACGTCTTTGTTTAATGTGTAACTGTCGGAAGTTTCATTGTTGTTTACCTGTTAGTTACTGTTCAGTGCTGTATTGAGTAGATCATTGTGTCGCAGAGTTTACGAATTTCGAGATGGCAGACTTAGAGGAGCAATACGTCTGCATTAAATTTTAAGTGAAGCTCAAGAAAACCTTTACAGACACCCACCAAATGATGCATGAAGCCTATGGTGATGAGAGCTTAAGCCGTACTCGGCATTACGAATGGTTCACACGGCTTAAAAATGGCCGGACGGAAGTTAAAGTTGACCCTTCAGGACCCTCGTGTCAGGAACGTGCCAATTGAAGACTGATTGTTTAAGATATTGCAGAAGAATGAAAAATTTCAGCTGGATCATGTCATAAAATCCTAACACAGCATCCTGGAATGCACCGTGTTGCCTCCAAGTTCGTTCGACGGCTCATGAATCAAGACTAGAAACACCTTCGCCTCGGAATCTGTGAAGACTTTGGACTGCACAAATGAGAACGAGACGCACCCTAAGAGAACCATAACTGGCAACGAGACACGTGGGTCTACGGTTATGATGTTGAACCACGTTCAGTCTTGAGAATGGGTCAGGAAAGGTTCTCTAAGACGAGAAAAGCTCGTCGGGTCACGTCAAATGTTCAAATGTCAAATCCATGCTGACGGTCATTTTTTTTAATTTGGAGCATTAGTTCATCACGAATTCGGACCACAGGGACAAACTGTTGATCGATGGTATAATCGGAATGTGTTGCGACGCCTGCGAGAAAATGTGAGAAGGAGACGGCCTGAAACGTGGCGAGACAATTCAAGGCTCTTGCACCTCGACAGTGCTCCCGCACATTCGTTCCTGATGGTGCGCAAGTATTGCACAAAAAACGTGATCACTGTGATGCCTCATCCTCGGTACTCTCCAGACCTGGCCCCTGTGTACTTCTTATACTTCCGAATTTGAAAATCCCGTTGAAAGGACAAAGATTTTGCAACGATAGACGAGGTACAAGAAAATTCGCAGACTGTGATTCGCGCAATCCAGCAAGAGGCGTACCATGACTGCTTCCAGAAGTGAAAACGGCGTTGGGAGCGGTGTATCAACTGTGGAGGAGAGTACTTCGAAGGAGAGCATGCACAATTGGTAAAAGGTAAGTGCAGAGAAATTTTGTGGACAGAACTCCGGAATTTTTTGAACAGACCGATGGGTCAAGATGTCGATTAACAAAGATACAAAACAGCGTCTCAGTGACGGCCCTAATGTTATTTAATAAACTGCTTAAGTACTCAGTCATTACCAATGGGCAATTTAGTGTAAATAAGAAGAGCAGCGCTTGTATAGTATTGAAGAACACGTCTGTGGTAATAGAACAAACTGACTGGCAACTCAGTCCCAAGACATTAGCAGACACTCTGATATTTAACTACACTATGCTCTAGTACGGCGAATGGCAGCGATATGCAGAAGACCATGGAGAAGGAAACTTGTAACGCAGTGTGGTATGTTGGGTCTGATCACGTGAAAGTAAAAGTAAATGTATGCTCCAGCATTGATAGTTGCGTTATTAATATATATAATGTGACGTACTAACAATGGAAGACAACCTTGACATCGAAGACTTCTGTGAAATGATAAAAACAAATGTGGAAGTAGCGGCACTGGAAGTATACGGAAAAAGAAAAAGAAGGGGGAAAAACCTTTCGTTTTCAAAAGAATGTGAGCAAAAGTGAAAGAAAGAAGAGCGGCGAAGGAAAAACACCTGAAAAAGGACTCCAAAGAAAATAAAGAAGCATACGAAAATGTTGATAGAGAAACTCATCAGTCGGATTTTTTAGTAAAAGATATGTACTACGGATGTATGGCATTAACGATAGAACTGGCAATACATTTCTGGAAATATCGAAAGGTATGGAAATTTGGAGGGAATATTCTGAGGATCTTCTAAATGTTGAAGACAGAAGTGCAGAAATGGAGAAACCACGTGATTGTCAGAGTGTATATCCCTTCGTGGAACCGCCGACACTAAAAACCAACTAAGCTGGCAGGGAGAAATGGTATAAAAGCTGAATTGTTTAAGAAAGGAGGAATAAAAATTGCAAAACAAATACACAAACTCGTTACGAACATGTGGAATGAAAAAAATGCCAAGGAGTGGACAGAAGCGGTAATAATTCCAATTCATAAAATGGACGGCAAACAACAATGCAGGAACTACAGAGCCGTCTCATTAATTATAACCACCTACAAGGTGTTCTCCAAGATCCTCCAGAATTAGAACCATATTTAAAAGAGCTAATAAATGAAAAACAAGTGGGATTTATGAAGAATCGTTCAACTAGTGACCAAATATTTACACTGAAAGAAGCCATATCAAAATGTTAGGAGTACAAAAAAGCAATGGCAATACTACTTGTTGATTTTAAGAAAGGCTATGACAGTATATGCAGAGATAAGTTGTGGGAGAAAATGGAGAGTTTCGAAATACCGAAGAAGATTATAAATCTTGTGAAAGTGACACTGAAAGGCTCGGAAGTGGTAGCGAAAATGGATGGAGAATATTCCAAGGCGTTTGACATAAAACAACAATGTAATACAGGAAGCGCTGGGCGCTGCAAGTAAAGCAGAAGTGATAATTAAAATAGAAGCAAAAATAAATGTACTGGCCGTTGCAGATGACGTAGCCCAAATCGCTGAAAATCCGGATGACCTTAAAATAATGGCAAAGAGACTCTTTCTAAAACGAACGGAAGGTGGATTAGAAGTAAATGATGATAACACAAAATTCATGAGTGTAGAAGAAATTAACGAACAAAACGGCGGGGAACTCTGCAGATCGGTAACCACATGTTTGAAGAAGTGTTACTTTAAATATCTGAGGTTAGTACTAAACAACAAAAACGATGAGAAGCAAGAAACAGAGGCGAGGATCAAAGCTGCATCTAGGGCATCATACTCACTCACAAAACTACTGTTATGTAAATTTTTTTCAAGAGAAACCAAAATAAAAGTATATAAAACCATAATCAGACCAGTATTAGTATATGAAGCAGAAATATGGAGAATAGACAAATACGCGAAGAGAAAGATAAAAGGTTTAGAAAATAAAATCCTGCGAAAGATTTTTGGACCAGTCTGTGAGAGAGGAGAATTGCGAAGAAGAGAGAACAGAGAGCTCAGGGAGCTATACAATGAACCAGATGTAGTTGAGAAAGCCAAAACAATAAGACTAAGATGGTCCAGCCACGTCTATAGACGAGAGCAGGGATCTTTATTGAGAGAAGTTTCAGAGAACAAACCGGAAGGACGAAGACCTCTAGGAAAGCCTGGAATGAGATGGAGCAATCAGGTTGCCAAGGATCTCCAGGTACTGGGAGCAAGGATATAAGACGCTGAAGACAGAATATTGTGGAAGAGGCTACTCGACGAGGCCAAAAACCGACCGCAGTTTGTGGGGCCAGGAGAGTATGAGAAGAGTAAGAGTAAGAATATTAATATATTTTGGAAACTAGTTCATAACAACAACATGTTCTATAGTGGTTGTCACGGTCCGCGCTGCTGCTCCCGTCGGAGGTTCGAGTCCTCTCTCGGGATTGTGTGTGTGTGTCGTCCTTAGCATAAATTAGTTTAAGTTACATTAAGTTGTGTGTAAGCTTAGGGACCTATGACCTCAGCAGTTTGGTCCCATAAGACCTTACCACAAATTTCCAAATGATAGTTTCCCTTTTAGCATCATAGTTCAAATTACAAGATAGTATTCTTTTATTGTCGTAATGTTGCTGTAAACTTGGTGCAGTCTGTCCAGCCATGGCTGGTGAACGACATCGAACTGGTAATAAATCAGTAATAAATCGGTAGTGAGGAGAAGGATATATGACGGACGATGCAAGGACATAAAAATAGCACAGGCGAAGAAGTTATTCATGTCCAAAAGAAGTCTACTAGTTTTAAACCCAGTCACCAGTATGGGAAAAAATTCTGAGAATGTAAGTCTGGAGCGGAGAATATAATGTCAGTGACTCATAGGCTTCGGGAAAACTGGCCCAGAAGAGAATCTAAGCATTTGAGATGTGACGCTACAGAAGAATGTTGAAGGTTAGGTGAGCTGATAAGGTAAGGGATGCGGAGCTTCTCCACATAATCGGCGAGGAAACGAACACTCTGTAAACAATGACAGTAAGAAAGCATAGGATGATAGCACATGTGGTAAGGCGTCAAGGAATAAATTCCATGCCTCAAGATGGAACTGTAGAAGATGAAAGACGTAGGAGAAGACCGAGGTAATGACTGACGGCGTAGGTTGCTAGTGCTATCCCGAGGAGAAAAGACTGCAACGAAAGGGAAATTCATAGTTGAAGACTAATAACACACCATCCCGCCCCCCGCCTCCCTCCAGAAAATATAGTGTATATTGCTTTTGATTAACTAAGTAAGTTTTCGAAAAACGAGTATTCAGCGTATCAGTAAAGGAAAGCTTACAAACAGCTGTGTCTTAGTGATCTTGACTTATTATAGTTAAATATGGACTGTAGAAAACATTAAAAACGTGAAGTATTTCTCAATGGTACTAATCAATAAGAGATTTATGAAGGCAAACTTATGGACCAGGGAATAAATGCTAATGGGAGCTATAAGAGTATGTTGGGCGACGGATTAAATAATCTTTTTCCCCGTTTACAAGAGTCTGAGAACTATTTCGCGGGCAACCAGAAAGCGATGGAGAACGTAATTTCCCGACTGCAAGTTATTCTTGTGCTCACTGAAAGAAAATCTTCCTACGTGCTATTTATTCGGCGGGATCTGAAACTATGACTATGAATAAAAGTTTTGAGTTCTCACTGATTAATATATTAAGTAAAAGTTCACACACTCGACCATAATAATATTCCTGATAATAATAATACTGCCCCTGCCAGAAACAGCATTACTGTCAGTTCAGGGGCGACTTCTACTGCAAGTTCCAAGTAAAATGGTCTATCGTTCGGATTTCTAATCACCAAAGTCAATAGTTCGCCACAAAAGTGGAAGATAATCTCACCACTTGCCACGTGGTTTTGTCGATATTACGGGCGGCACACAAAGAATTACTTTCTTGAAATCTATGCGACCCAGGTCGGTGTACATTCATCGCGACTTCACATCCTGCTTCTACCAAAAACGCATTTGGTAGGTGCCTGGCTGTAAAATCATCCACACACTGCGTATGTCGGCGTTTGATTTACACGAAAAGATCGGTAGCTCGGTGCAAATCGTCTCCTTGAAACCTAAGCGACCCAGACTGGTGCATGGATCTCGCGAATTCACTTCCTACCTCTACTGAAAACGTGTTTGGTTGCTGTCTGGCTGTGACGTCTCCGAGACACAGCTTATGCCGGCGTTTGACTGACGAGGAAAGATCGATAGCTCTGTGCGCAGTCTCTCTTTGCAAAATCTTAACGATCCAGGACGGTGTACAGTCCTCCTGAGTTCACTTCCTACTTTTACCTAAAACATGCGTTTAATCGGTGCCTAGCTTTGACGTCATCCGAGCCAGAGCGTATGACAGCGTTTGACCGACGCGGACACATTGACAGTTCGGTGCAAAGTGTCCCATCACTGCCCCTCTGGACGTATTTATCTACTGAAGCAGCGGACCACCGAACGGAACATCTGCTATCAACCGCTGTGGGCACAGACAACAGCATCTAAATGGTCACTTTCTCGGACACGTATTGTTTAATAACTTGGTTGTGTAACAATTTGCAATATTCATAATTTTTGCACGATTAAAGTTAAGTTGGCTGTAGTTACTGAAGAAGCTTTACTTCGACTACATTTAAACTACGTCGGCCAGAATCTTTAGAACGAAACCGACAGTAGAAGGTTGAATACACCTTTAAAGTCCTTGTATTGATTGTTATTTACACTCAAGCGTTGGAAACTTCATACAGATGTATTATTTCCTTAAAGTAATCGAGTGATTTTAATTAGAACTTCCTATAACAGTTATAAGTGACACTTAATCTATTGTAAATAGGGACGATTTCGTTCCCAATTTGATTTTTTAGTACGCGGCTGGTCCCTGCGGAGGTTAGAGTCCTTCCTCGGGCATGGGTGTGTGTGTTTGTCCTTAGAACGATTTAGGTTAAGTAGTGTGTAAGCTTAGGGACTGATGAACTTAGCAGTTAAGTCCCATAAGATTTCACACACATCTGAACATTTTTTTGATTTTTTAGTAAATTACTTCAAAAGTCATAGAGGGAGCCTAATGGAGCCACATACTTGATGTTTCTATACCGAACTGAGGTTACATACGAATTTTCGTCTTTCTCAGCCTACTATTTAGCGCCTTCCAATTTTCGTAAAAAAACCGCCATTGACCAAAATACTGCTCCGACCACGTTGAGGCTCATAGCTTTCAATTGTGAGATATACTATGTGATCAAAAGTATCCGGACACCCCCAAAAACATACATTTTTCAGATTAGATGCATTGTGCTGTGACCTACTGCCAGGTACTCCATATCAGCGACCTCGGTAGTCATTACACATCGTGAGAGAGCAGAATGGGGCGCTCTGCGGAACTTACGGATTTCGAACGTGGTCAGGTGATTGGGTGTCACTTGTGTCATACGTCTGTACGCGAGATTTCCAGTCTTCTAAACATCCCTAGGTCCACTGTTTCCGATGTTATAGTGAAGTGGAAACGTGAAGGGACACGTACAGCACAAAAGCGTACAGGTCGACCTGGTCTGTTGACTGACAGAGACCGCCAACAGCTGAAGGGGGTTGTAATGTTTAATAGGCAGACATATATACAGACCATCACACAGGAATTCCAAACTGCATAAGGATCCACTGCAAGTACTATGGCAGTTACGCTGGAGGTGAGAAAACTTGGATTTCATTGTCGAGCGGCCACACATTTCGCCGGTAAATGCCAAACGACGCCTCGCTTGGTGTAAGGAGCGTAAAGACTGGAAGATTGAACAGTGGAAAAACATTGTGTAGAGTGACGAATCATGGTACACAATGTGGCGATCCGATGACAGGGTGTGGGTATGGCGAATGCCCAGTGAACATCATCTGCCATCGTGTGTAGTGCCAACAGTAAAATTCGGAGGCGCTGGTGTTATGGACTGGTCATGTTTTTCATGGAGGAAGTTGCACCCCAAATTGTTTTGCGTGGCACTATCGCAGCACAGGCGTACATTGATGTTTTAAGCACCTTCATGCTTCCCACTGTCGAAGAGCAATCCGGGGATGGCGATTGCATCTTTCTACACGATCGAGCACCTGTTCATCATGCAAGGTTTGTGGAAAAATCGTTCAAATGGCTCCCAGCACTATGGGACTTAACATCTGAGATCATATGTCCCCTAGAACTTAGAACTAGTTAAACCTAACTAACCTACGGATATCACACACATCCATGCCCCAGGCAGGATTCGAACCTGCGACCGTAGCGGTCGTGCGGTTCCAGACTGAAGCGCCTAGAAGCGCTCGGCCACCACGACCGGCCTTGTGGAAGAGTGGTTCACGACAATAACATCCCTGTAATGCACTGGCCCGCACAGATTTCTGGCCTGAATCCTATAGAACACCTTTGGGATGTTTTGGAACGCCGACTTCGTGTAAGGCCTCGCCGACCGACATCGATACCTGTCCTCAGTGCAGCACTCCGTGAACAATGGGGTTCCATTCCCCAAGAAACCTTGCAACATCTGACTGAACGTATGTCTACGAGAGTGGAAGCTGTCATCAAGGTGGGCCAACACAATACTGAGTGGCAGCATTACCGATGGAGGGCGCCAAGAACTTGTAAGTCATTTTCAGCCAGGTGTCCGGATACTTTTGATCAAGTAGTGTACATTTGCACAATTTGAACAATTTTTAGCTATCTAGCTGTATTATTTAGCGCCACTTCTTTTTTAAACAGCATATTTAGCAAAACTTATTCATCTTATCATTCCGGAACTTCACAGTTTTAACATTAATATACTAAAACACATACTGTGTATGTTTGGGAAAGCTGTTTCAATTATTAATCTCAAACTTAGATCATGGCGCAATACCAAGTATGCTATACCCCAGCCCGTCACGATGACGTGGCACTAGTGGCAGTGAACAGGAGTACGTCCTCGGCACACACGCTCATCTCTGTGTCTCTCACAATGCTACAGCGCCTTTTTCCGCCACAAGTAACTGCGATAAAATGGGACAGAATGTCAAAACTCTTCGATTCTGATAAAAAATGCCACTTAAAAGATGATGTTTTAGGTACTGTTTATCAATCAAAACATTACGTCGTTCGTAATAATTCGACTAAACAAAATCCAATCCCCTGAGTAAATTGAATTGTCTGATATACCGTACATCACGCTTACATTCTGGGTGATTTTTGCCCGCGTCGGCCGAATGTGTAATTATTCCAATCTCGTATTATGTCATCTCCTACCGAGCGAGGTGGCGCAGTGGTAAGACACTGGACTCGCATTCGGAAGGACGACGGTTCAATCCCGCGTCCGGCCATCCTGATTTAGGTTTTCCGTGATTTCCCTAAATCACTCCAGGCAAATGCCGGGATGGTTCCTCTGAAAGGGCACGGCCGACTTCCTTCCCCATCCTTCCCTAATCCGATGAGACCGATGACCACGCTGTCTGGTCTCCTTCCCCAAAACCAACCAACCAACCTATGTCATCTCCACCTCCTCCCTCGCCCTGTCCATCTCCTCCTACCCCCTCTCTCGGTCCATCTTCTCCTCTTTCCTTTCTTTGTCCATCCACTCACCTTGCGCTTCTCTGCCCTCTTACCGCTACCCTCTCTCTGTCCTCCTCCCCCTATCTATCTCCTCCTCTACCTTCCCTCTCCACGTTAGCATCCCCGTCCTCATGGAAGGCAGCTGGATCCTATCTCCACAGTATTTATTTCCAGACAGTACGTTACGTGTGTACCAAATTTGGTCGAAATCGTTGCAGGGGCTTAGGAGAAACATTTTACCGATAAATGTAACCACATACGCTAATGTCAGGTATATTCCACATATACAGGGTGTTACAAAAAGGTACGGCCAAACTTCCAGGAAACATTCCTCACACACAAATAAAGAAAAGATGTTATGTGGACTTGTGTTCGGAAACGCTTAATTTCCACGTTAGAGCTCATTTTAGTTTCGTCAGTATGTACTGTACTTCCTCGATTCACCGCCAGTTGGCCCAATTGGAGGAAGGTAATGTTGACTTCGGTGCTTGTGTTGACATGCGACTCATTGCTCTACAGTACTAGCATCAAGCACATCAGTACGTAGCATCAACAGGTTAGTGTTCATCACGAACGTGATTTGCAGTCAGTGCAATGTTTACAAATGCGGAGTGGGCAGATGCCCATTTGATGTATGGATTAGCACGGGGCAATAGCCGTGGCGCGGTACGTTTGTAAAGAGACAGATTTCCACAACGAAGGTGTCCCGACAGGAAGACGTTCGAAGCAATTGATCGGCGTCTTAGGGAGCACGGAACATTCCAGCCTATGACTCGCGACTGGGGAAGACCTAGAACGACGAGGACACCTGCAATGGACGAGGCAATTCTTCGTGCAGTTGACGATAACCCTAATGTCAGCGTCAGACAAGTGGCTGCTGTACAAGGTAACGTTGACCACGTCACTCTATGGAGAGTGCTACGGGAGAACCAGTTGTTTCCGTACCATGTACAGCGTGTGCAGGCACTATCAGCAGCTGATTGGCCTCCACGGGTACACTTCTGCGAATGGTTCATCGAACAATGTGTCAATCCTCATTTCAGTGCAAATGTTCTCTTTACGGATGAGGTTTCATTCCAACGTGATCAAATTGTAAATTTTCACAATCGACATGTGTGGGCTGACGAGAATGCGCACGCAATTGTGTAATCACGTCATCAACACAGATTTTCTGTGAACGTTTGGTCAGGCATTTTTGGTGATGTCTTGATTGGGCTCCATGTTCTTCCACCTACGCTTAATGGAGCACGTTATCATGATTTCATACGGGATACTCTACCTGTGCTGCTGGAACATGTGCCTTTACAAGTACGACACAACATGTGGTTCATGCACGATGGAGCTCCTGCACATTTCAGTCGAAGTGTTCGTACGCTTCTCAACAACAGATGCGGTGACCGATGGATTGGTAGAGGCCGTCCAATTCCATGGCCTCCACGCTCTCCTGACCTCAACCTTCTTGACTTCCATTTATGGGGGCATTTGATAGCTCTTGTCTACGCAACCCCGGAACCAAATGTAGAGACTGTTCGTGCTCGTATTGTGGACGGCTGTGATACAATACGCCATTCTCCAGGGCTGCATCAGCGCATCAGGGATTCCATGCGTCGGAGGGTGGATGCATGTATCCTCGCTAACGGAGGACATTTTGAACATTTCCTGTAACAAAGTGTTTGAAGTCACGCTGGTACGTTCTGCTGCTGTGTGTTTCCATTCCATGATTAATGTGATTCGAAGAGTAGTAATAAAATGAGCTCTAATATGGAAAGTAAACGTTTGCCGACACATGTTCACATAACATATTTCTTTCGTTGTGTGTGAGGAATGTTTCCTGAAAGTTTGGCATTACCTTTGTGTAACACCCTGTATTTCGCACATATTCGTCAACATATTTCATTTTTATGTCTGGCGAATTTCGCCCTGCAATTTCTTTTTCACGGAGCTCAATGTTTATTACGTCATATATCCTGAGCCATGTGTCGTAAAACGATATAATTTTGCAGGTACACCCGGTGACGTGTGGATTTTTTTTGAGCCTTGTGTCTTCTGAATGGTTCGATGTGGCCCATCACGAATTCCTCTCCTGTGCCAACCTCTTCATCTCAGAGTAGCATTTGCAATCTACGTCCTCAATTATTTGCTGGATGTCTTCCAATCTCTGTCTCCCTCTACAGTTTTTGCCCTCTACTGGATATCGTCTGCAAAATGTATTAGAAAGATAGGAAGTAATAAATTGAAGCATCACGTGTGACACGACTGTTTTTCTCGCATCTTTGTGTTTATGAAGTCATATATCCGGAATTATGGGTCGTACAATGATGTACTTTCGCTGGTACTTCAAGTTGTATATATATGAGTGATGTCTGCAGAATGTGTTGCCAGGAGTGTTGGCAGTAAATATGCAATAAAGTGAAATGTTATGCCTGACACGGCAAAATAAGTGTTAAAATTTTGTAGGGGCTATCAGCGAGAAAAAAGTCTCTTAAAGGAGTGAAATTAAGTGTTGAGTTTCCTGCAAATCACCACGAGCTCAAATACCAAGTGAATAAAGTCTGGCTGTTTGGATGCCGTGCGTGTCGCTCTTCTTTTACTCCGCCCCTTTGAGGGATGTGTGGTCTGACTGCCACAATATTTCCAGACAATAACTGATGTGTGTACCAGATTTTATGAACTCGATAAGTGTTTTACCAAGGGCCGTGGAACATACATACATACATTTTTGTGATAAGTATGGATTTTTTGATGATTTTTATTTTTGTACGTTTAGCTTTCCACCACCTTCCAATCCGATTAAATCAGTACATTAAAACCACAACATGGATGCGATCAGAACTTGTAATTTGTGAGGGACTTCCACTGTGATTTGGATCGGCTGAAATATCTGCGGCGCGCGGAGTGGCCGCGCGGTTTGAGGCGCCATGTCACGGACTGCACGGCCCCTCACGCCGGAGGTTCGAATCCTCCCTCGGGCATGGGTGTCTGTGTTGTTCTCAGCGTAAGTTAGATTAAAGTAGTGTGTAAGTCTAGAGACCGATGACCTCAGCAGTTTGGTCCCTTAGGAATTCACACGCATTTGAACGTTTGAAATATCTGCATAATTGGAAAGCAGTATAGCTTAAATTATATGAATTTCATTCATAAGACATCTATAATTCTGAAACCGACCATATCTGACGCCATGGGAGTGACTTTAGTAGCCACAAACATAGAAATAGCACTCTCTGCTGAGGGGAGCCACTTGGCGGTTGGATAGTTGTGGTGACTGTCTTTACTCGATATAGACAGATGTTGGCAGACACTCTGGCTGCCAGAGATGTGCGTATGTGACAAAGATTGCTCTGTATTGTTTTTGGTTAGGTGAAGGTGGCTAAACTGAAGCGATAACATACCTCAGTACGTCGATCTCGTGTTATTTATCTGCAGAACAATACTAAACCAACATTATTCGAAGTTTTTGTTCGTTTTTATAAGGTTATAAAACACCCCAGTCAAAATAAGATCCAGAGGACCTGAAAACCTGAACAAGAGACAACTAGAGGAATATCCACGGATGTTGTGGATATGGAAACCTATATGTTTAGTGGAACCTCGAGTTAATGTCATTCAAAATAAGATATATGTACGTAACACAGAAGATACTGAATTTAATTAACGAAAGAAAAAGTATGAAAATGAAGAAAATGAAGCAGCAGGCCAAAAGTTTAAAACTTGAGATTAACAGGAAGTGTGAAATGGATACGCAGGAATGGCTAGAGGAGAAATGTAAGGATTTAGAAGCATTTTTTGCTAGGGGAAAGAATGGGGAAAGAATGATACCGTTCACAGGACAGTTAAAGAGGTTTTTGAAGAAAAGAGAAGCAGATGTGTGAAGAGCTCAGATGGAAAACCAGTCCTAAGAAAAGAAAGGAAACCTGACAGCTGGAAGGTCTATACAAGGGAGATGAACTTGAAGGCAGTTCTACAGAAAGGGGAGAGGACGTCGATGAAGATGAGATGGGAGATATGATACTGCGAGAAGAAAGCACTGAAAGACCTGAGTTCAAGTAGATGACATTTCGTCAGAGATAGTGAAAGCCTTGAAAGGGCCAGCCATGACAAAACTCTTCCACCGGGAGGGCAAGATGTTCGAGACAGGCGAAATACCCTCACACTTCAAGAAGAATGTAATAATTCCAAGTAAAGCGGCTGCTGAAATGTGTGAATATGGCAGGTCGTGGTTGCAAAATACTGTCATGAATTCTTTATAGAAAAATGCATCTCCTCGTAGACATTGCCGACAGTCCTTATTCGAGGATAATAGACTAGAGTACGGTAATTGACATCAAGAAAGTGATGTGCATTATAGTGCATTATTTTAGTCAAAACACGAAAAAGTTCATAACAATGTTTTTTAGACTGTAGGAAATAGAAGCCGGTGACGCTGACCCTTTAACTAATGCATTTAAAAAGAAGCTAGCTGCAGATGGCCTTGACTTAAATAAGTTAATAGGTATAGATGTGGGCAACGCTGATTTTATGGTAGGAGAATATCATTCTTTCTTTGTAGTTTTGTAGGACTCTCTGCCATATCTTACTATGGTCAAATGTGTGTCACATTTATCACATCCGGCCTCAGAAAATATTTGCCAAGTATTACCCCTTCGCATTTAGAATACACTGCTAGGGAACACCATAAATAGTTTTCGTGCAGTACCAAGCAGCAAGTTGGATATTGCCTGTAAAGAATGGCAGCTAACTCTAAATATAAATAAATGGAAATTAATGCAGATGAATAGGAAAAAGAGTCCCGTAACGTTTGAATACTCCATTAGTAGTGTAGCGCTTGACACAGTCACGTCGATTAAATATTTGGGCGTAACATTGCATAGCGATATGAAATGGGACAAGCATGCAATGGCAGTTGTGGGGAAGGCGGATAGTCGTCTTCGGTTCATTGGCAGAATTTTGGGAAGATGTGGTTCATCTGTAAAGGAAACCGCTTATAAAACACTAATACGACCTATTCTTGAGTACTGCTCGAGCGTTTGGGATCCCTATCAGGTCGGATTGAGGGAGGACATAGAAGCAATTCAGAGGCGGGCTGCTAGATTTGTTACTGGTAGGTTTGATCATCACGCGAGTGTTACGGAAATGCTTCAGGAACTCGGGTGGGAGTCTCTGGAGGAAAGAAGGCGTTCTTTTCGTAAATCGCTACTGAGGAAATTTAGAGAACCAGCATTTGAGGCTGACTGCACTACAATTTTAATGCCGCCAACATATTTCGCGGAAAGACCACGAAGATAAGAGAGATTAGGGCTCGTACAGAGGCATATAGGCAGTCATTTTTTCCCTCGTTCGGTTTGGGAGTGAAGCAGGGAGAGAAGATGCTAGTTGTGGTACGAGGTACCCTCCGCCACGCACCGTATGGTGGATTGCGGAGTATGTATGTAGATGCAGATGTTATATGAACCACTGGCTGGGAGGTAACCGCTCAAAATAGACGAGTTGTCAGGAACACTCACAGGAGCCATTACAAAAATTTTAGACCAATGTGAAGCTTAATGCTCGGCTAAGAAAAAACGAGGCTGCTACACTGCTAGACAATTACATATTGTGATTTTATCAAAACACAATCAATGACATATTCTGTTTGTGAAACACTCGGTAAAAACAATCACTGGCTGAAATCGCATGTTTCAATCAGATAATATCGAAGCTCTTAAACTATTAGCAGAGATTAATCGTTTTCTGGTGAACTAGCTACCAATTTTAGTTGCCCGAGAGAGCTTAAATAATGTCAATAGACAGGATTTGACAGGGTTGAATTTCGGAGATTACATGATGAATATTGAATGTAACAGCGAAGGATATAGTTTCAAGGAAGCGACAGGTCGTATTGACGAAAATGATTTAAGGGTTATTAAAGAACAGTGTGTACCTCTTCTTTGTCAATTGTGCCACGAAATTCAGAATATAATTCCAAAAAAATCTGAAGTTCTTGAAAAAATGATCCCTGTTTTTCACCAAGTATGGCTACTACCCAAGTCCGGCCCGACAGGGGGATATAATGGTAAATTTTAAACAGTTGCTTGAAGCCGACAATTTTGATACCTCTTTGAGTGAACTGCGATTTTTCCCATTCCAACAATGTGGTTAGAAACAAACTTAGAATTGAATACACACAAGCACTGCAGATTACGTAGTTGGAGTGCTGTATAGTTTGAAAAATGAAGAACGTAATATATTCGAGACAATGAAAGGTGGCTACACTGAGCCACAGCGCCAGAGATCGCTAGAGAGCATTGTTCCGCCGCCTCCACGGGCAGTCATTATTGAGATGTGCTAGAAGTCAGTGCTTGTCCAGGACTCGTAGTAGTCAGTTCGTGTTGAGATGTGCTAGTAGGGAGTGCTTGCTGAGATGTGATACTGAAAAATTCTTGTTGAGATGTTGTAATAGCGAGTCGGTGTGGAGATATATTGTAATAATTTGAGTGCTTGTCATCAATATATGAAGGTAACGAAGCTTGATTTATTTTTCATTATTTCCATGTTTTAAATAATGCGTCATTACAGGTTCAGTCAACAAAGCACCTGGCTTGTGTTCTTGGATTAGAGTGTAATTGTGGTTCTCTTGAGTAATTATGGTATTTTTATTTCCTTTAATTAATTCAGTATAAATGTTATTTAAAAATTCTTGTGTTGTTGAAGAAGAACCGTGCCAGATGCGTACGTTGAGTCATACTTCCACACACAGAACAGTTACACTTGTGCTTTGGTTTCGTAGGTTTTATAGTTGCTGGGGACTTAATTAATTAATTAATTGTGTTAATGAAAATTTCCATTTCATTCTTTGTTATTGTTCTATGCAGTCAGATAGCGTAATAATACTAGTCAGGGCCAACCGTTACGAGACTTCGTAATCGGACAGACAGCTACTGAAGCAAAAAATTAAAATTATTTGCATTTCAATTTTATTAAGCCCCCATGCACGTGGCGACCGCTGCTTCGGATCGTCCCTTGGAATTCTTCTGATTGTGTAGACAGTAGTATTGTTGTAGTAATTTGTAGTTTAGTAATTGTAGTCTATATTGCATGTGTAGATTTGGTAATTAGCATTCTTCTAATGGTATTTTTCAAAATTTAATTTTTATTGCCTTGTATACGCGTTTGACGATTTAGTGCAATTATTTCAATTGTTCGTTAATCGTGTTTGAGGGAAACATTTCGAGTGAATGATTGTTGGAGATAAAGTGTCATTGTGTGCAATTTTCATATAGTAACGAGTTTTGTATATTTTGTAAATGATTACGCGATCAATGAAAAAGGCAAAAATGATGAATAGTGAGATTGACGAAATTGTTAACATGGCGAACTCGCCAACAGAGGAAAACAGTATCATGAATAATGAAGTGGAAAACAATTTAATAAGTCGGGAAAATAGTCCGGAACCATTTCAAAATTTTTCTCAATCAGGAAATTCACAGAATACGAGATTAACGATAGAAGATTCTGAAATAGTATCGAACACAGATAGCTTTACAGCTATGACGAAGGAAACTGGTTTTGCGGGAAATGTTAGGGGCGAAAAGAATTTTGAAACACTTAACACGGAGCAGTTGATGAGTGCAATATTAAATTTGGGATCACGGTTCGACTCACTAGACTCACAAATAGGAACAATTAAAACAGAGATGGAAACAATGGAAACACGGTTTGACTCACTGGGATCACAGTTAGGATCTGAATTAAAAACACAGATGGGGACAATGGAAACACGGTTAGACTCACGAATAGGGACATGTTTCAAAAATATGAAAGATGAATTAAAGAAAGAAATCAGAGAAGAAGTAAAACCGATTTTGAATTCTCACAATAATAGATTAATTGCAGTAGAGATTAGACAAAGGGAACAGGATAGAGAACAGGAGGAGAGAGATCGCGTGATAGTACAGAAATTTTCAGAGTTAAATTTACAATGTGCACACGATAAGGAAGAAATATTTGAGAGAATCGCGGAATCCGTACCAAATGACAGAATAAATAACTTAACGCAACAGTGTGAACAGTTAACTACTAAATGTGACAATACCGAAACCCGAGTCGCGACACTTACGGAAGACGTAAATAAACAGAAAGAGCAATTAGGTGACTTATCGGAAAGAGTTGAGGAGATTTCAGATAAATTGACAAGTCTTAGTTTAAATGGGGATAGAGATTCAGATGATACAGCTCCATTGCCATTTGCGGAAACTGAAGAGTACCAGAACATAAATAAACATGTTGACAATCAGGCAAAATTTAATGAACGCGTCAAAAGGGGATCTGAGGCATTACAAAAGCAAGACAAATATATTGAAAGCGAAATCGCAGGAAAAGACAACAGACGAAATTTAGTATCACAGATAGCAGAGGGCTTTGAAGAAAGTAATTTGTTTCATTTACGGGATGTAACAAGAGAGCGCCAGGCGCGGGAACTTGACAATAATCGACATTGGGACTGGGACAGACGCGGTAGGTCTTTGTCGCCGCGAGGCGGAAGCTTTGACTGTAAACACTTCTTGACTGTTCGGAAATTTAAGATCTTTTGCAATTCTAGGAATGACATACGTCCATGTTCATGGTTGGATCGATTTACGTGCGCACTTCCGCCAGATTTGCCACAGTGTCACAAACTGGAAATTATGTGCAGCTATTAAGGTCCTCAGGGGATTCACTACACTAAGTGAATATGTGCCGTAGCGATCACAGGGCCCCGAGCTGTAGTGGTGTTATTTCCCTTTTAGTTTTCTGCGCCGCTGCCTACTCTTTCACTATTCTTTGCATCTATAAAAACAACTCTTCTACTATCCATCTATCTAGACAGTAGGTAAAGAATAACCAGATTTGACTGTTTTACCCGAAAGTGACTTTGGAAATTACTGTTTGGACTTACTATATTTTCTGCAGCATTCATTCGTAGTTTAAACAAAATTTTACCTGTTTATCTTCGTGACAATATTACTTCTTATGTTGACGACATTCTTATTGCTAAACATTCTTGGAGTGAGCACAACAAAATTTTGGATTCATTATTACGTATTTTTGCAAGAGTTGGCATTACTGTGAACTTTGAAAAATCTGAATTTGGTCGTTCTCAGGTGAAATTTCTCGGTCACATTATTTCTACAGAAGGTATTCTTCCTGATCCAGAGAAACTAGACGCTATTCGTAATTATGCTGTTCCTTCCACAAAACGTGATGTTCGTAGTTTCCTTGGTGTTTGTAATTTTCTTAGACGTTTTGTTAGATTGGACAATTTGGCCACACCTCGTTTATGTGAATTATCTGGAAAAAATTCTAATTGGTGTTGGGATGAGGAAGCTCAGTCAGAATTTGAACAACTTCGTGATGCTTTAGTTGCTGCCCCACTTCTTTCACATCCGGATTTATCTAAAGATTTTTGTTTGGCGACGGACTCATCATACAAAGGCCTAGGTGCACATTTATTTCAAGAGATAGAAGAAAACGGCGTTGTAGTACAGAAGACTATTGCATTTGGAAGTCGTGTTCTCTCTAAATCCGAAAAGAATTATTCGATTACGGAACTTGAAGCTTTGGCTGTTGTTTGGGCTTTCACAAAATTTCGCACATTTTTGTTTGGCAGACATACTAAGGTTTACACCGATCATCGAGCTCTGGAATTTCTTATGTCGACAAAATTAACTCATGGCAGATTGTCACGATGGGCGTTGTACCTACAGGAATTTGATTTTAGTATTGTTTACATACAGGGATCTTCAAATATTGTTGCTGATGCTTTATCACGTGCACCTATGGGTTTGAAACAAAGTGCTGAAGAGGACTGCAAAGAAAACCATTATTGTTTGATGTACATTCAAGGTGTTGCGTTTGAGAACTTTATTTCGTCTTCGCTCCAGGACATCGCTAAGGAGCAAAATAAGGATCCAATCTGGAAGGACATTAAGGAGAAGTGGAGGAGAAAGGAAAGCGTAGCGATTAGACAGCATTATTTAGTTCGCAATGACATTCTTTTTAAACGGAAATCGGTCGACAACTCTGTTTGGTTAGTTTGTATTCCTGATGAGTGGGTCAATAAATTGATTTGGTACACACATTTTAGTCATGCGCACTTTGGTCCCAGAAAATGCTTTCATAAATTACGAGAAAATTGCTACTTCAGTAATATGGAAAAACGTATTCGATCCGTTCTTGCCAAATGCAAATTATGTCAAATGGCTAAGCCGCCAACTGTTTCTCACAGAGCACCGTTGTTTCCTATCATTCCAGCGAAATTAAAGGACATGGCTGCAGTCGATTTGTTCGGTCCAGTGGTTCGTTCTACTAATGGTTTTGCGTACATTTTCGTAGCAGTGGAGTTGACATCAAAATATGTGTGTTTTACACCTTTACGCAAAGCAACAGCTCGTTCAGTATCTAACGCTTTCATCAAACATTTTCTTAAAGAAGTTGGTCATGTTGATAAGGTTATATCAGATAATGGATCACAGTTTCGCTCTAAAATTTGGCTTCGTACTCTACGGCGTCGGAAGATTAAACCAATTTTCATTTCACTTTTTCACCCTCAATCTAATGCTTCAGAGAGATGGATGAAGGAAATCAATAAATTGTGCCGTCTTTATTGTCATCAGAATCACAGAACTTGGGATCAGTATCTTCATATTTTTCAAAACATTCTGAATGAACTTCCTAATGACTCAACTTCTTTACCGCCTCTATTGATATTAAAAAATAAAGTACCAATAAATCGCATTTCTGAAATCGTTCCTTTTCCGCCTTCACGGAAACTGCGGCATTCTGAAGTTGTCAACCTGGCTCTACAAAATATTGCATCGGCGGCTGCTAGAAGAGAGAAATCAGCGAAACGTCCTGGTCGTTTAAAAATCTTGTCAGTTGGCCAGAAGGTGTTAATTAAGTCCCACCGTTTATCTCATAAAGGAAAAGGCTTATGTCGCAAATTTTTTCTGCTTTATAACGGTCCGTATAGAGTTCGCAAAATTATTCATGATAACACTGTTGAAGTAGAAACTCTTAAATCTCGGCGCTCTAAGGGAATACATCATATATCGAACGTAAAAATTTTTGTAGAATGACATACTTTAGAGAAACTAACAGCTACGTAAACATGCGGAGAATGCAAGAGTACCGCGCTGTGTTTTGGCGGCGGCACATACTCAAAGCAACAGTCAGTCTGCGCGCCGCACAAGGCAGTCGTTGACCGCAAACAATCACTTCCTACGTCACACGCCTACAGCTGATCGAGCGCTCAGTGCGAATGCACTGACAGACGTAAATAAATACACAGTTTAATTTCTCCGAATAAATTCTGTATAAAGCTATAAGGACTTCATAAATTATGTTATTAACGTTCAGTATTTTTCAGGATACGGTTGTATAAAGTATTTAAGACCTTCAGGTAAATTCTGTGCGTGTCCGACGTTAAGACGACTTGCTTTGGAGAAAATTTTCAGGAAGAAGGTCATTTCGAAGATGAAACTAATAAACTAAAAAGGGTAACTATTAATTGAGTTTATTTTTCAGGTAACATAATTCCACTTAGGTACGTACTTTAGACGTAATTTGCTGCTCGCGATTACGTGATTCATACTTTGTGCTAATTTCATGTTCTATGAATTTACTAGTGAAGCGACGTGCTTACGCATATTAACTGATTTTGACAATGATTGACTAATGAACAGGGTTGTTATTTGTATATATTATGCATCGCTTGGCTGCTATACTTTTTCACTGATGTCATATTTTTCTATTATGTGCCTGCTGTGCTTATTTATTTAAATTATAATTGTCACCTGATTAATTGTGCTGATGTGGTTAGATATGTAAGTTATACTTTGTGATTTATCTGCTTGCGCCTTCATGGGTACTTATTAAGATTACATATGAACATTTATTTGCTTATGTCGATGTGATGCTAATGACCTGTTTATTGTGTAAGGCATGTTTGCTGCTGTGCGTATGGATTGCATATTTACACGTTTCTGTTTTGTTGTCATAACTACTCTTCAATTTAGAATATAGAAATGCTGATATACTGTGTACGTACATAGAGTTTAGGTCACACTATTGTATTAATTATAGATTGTTCGCTTGGCAGAGCCTCGTTGTAAGAATTGTGCTGCATCCACTTGTTGACATTCTGTTCTCTACTGGTATATTTACTCGCTATTGCTTGTTTTGCTTACGCTCAGTGCCTTATATTTTTAAGATAGGAAAATGAACTGCTATAATTCGACGAACGACATTAGGACAAGAAACTTCATAGAAGTCACATGAGCTGAGGTTTTAGGGAAGCTGTATAAATTTATGTTACTAGGAAGGAAGCTAACGACATGACATACCGAAACTAGGTATAGACTATTGACAGTCATTACACTGCATTTTTCGTGAGCAATTGAAATAGGAAGTGACACTTGACACAAAAATACTCCACATGTTTGCTTCTGCTATGATTCTTGAAGTGGTGTACACACTGTGAAATATGATGATCATTCACACTCCGTAATCGTACTTAATTACTGAGAGTTAATCGAACTGAAGTCTGTTAGAGGTCATGTATGCATTTCTTTTATTTAATGATGGACAAGGAACCAAAATGTATCTTATAATTTATAATGAGTAGAAAATTTGGGTCAGATGGATTACACAGAGGTTGTGTGTGGACACTGTGTCTTCGGATTGTATGGGATGATGAATTGAAGTTGCACTACGATTTTGTCTGTACTTGTTCGAGGAGACTGACTAGAGGAAAGAGTTGTTATGGAAGTGAAATGATATTGGTGCTGAGGTTTATATGTATCGACGTATTATTGAGGTATTGAGTTTAGGTGAAGTTGATGATTATTGGAGTTTTGGTGGATAAGAGGTAAAGTAAATGAGGAGCATATTGTTTTTGTTGGTTTATATGGAACAAGGAGGATGAAGATGGCAGACTAGAACACTAAAGTGGAAGGAAGATTGTCTATACACACACTTTGTTAAATCACTAAGCAGTACATTTTTTTTTTTGGGAGAGAGGAAGCAATTGCATATCTTGGCTCACTGACAGTTGTTCAGCAACAGTACAATTTGATCTGGCTTGGCAAACATTGGTCTTGACATGATGACTATGACGTTGACTAACTATTATTGACTGTTATACATTGCTGCCACTACTACTTGATACACATAATGAACATAAAATTTCGACAGAATTGCATTTACACAGTTAACACTATTCAATTACACAGTAGCACTAATGTGGATGAAAGATGAGTGAGTGTGTTTTGTGTGTTTTCCTTTCCTAATCCTACCCACCTATCTCCTAAATATTATTTTATTTGTTGGTAGTGGCTTGCACTGACACCCATAAATATTATAGGTTAACTGTTATTGTGTACTGTAATAGTTAATGTGACAATTACCTGATATCATTTGTGTGTTTATTATGATTTGTATGTTTAGTGTAAGAGCATTGATAATAATTTGTTAAAGAAATTGTATGTGCATTCAAACTATTGTTCATGACTGAACTGTCTCAGTAGTTATGGTGAATAGTATGGACTGTTACTTGCACTTTTTCTACATGATTGGTGCCACTAGGACATGTTTAATTTCTGCTTATAAACTCTGATGAACAGTGTGATCAGTGATACTAGATTTTATGGAACTGCTTCTGCTGAGAAATGTAACTTGTTGCTGTGTGTACCTACTCAACATTGCTGGGTGCCACTGATGGATTGCTTCTACTGAAATGGAGTCACCTGTTGCTGTGTGCACCTGATCAACATTGCTGGTGCCACTAATGGACTGCTTCTACTGAAATGGTGTTACTTGTTGGTGTCTGCACCTGCTCAACATTGCTGGGTGCCACTGATGGACTGCTTCTACTGAAAAGATGTCATCTGTTGATGTCTGCACCTGCTCAACATTGCTGGGTGCCACTGATGGATTGCTTCTACTGAAATGAAGTCACCTGTTGCTGTGTGCACCTGCTCAACATTGCTGGGTGCCACTGATGGACTGCTTCTACTGAAATGA
Organism: Schistocerca nitens; assembly: GCF_023898315.1. Classification (NCBI taxonomy): domain Eukaryota; kingdom Metazoa; phylum Arthropoda; class Insecta; order Orthoptera; family Acrididae; genus Schistocerca; species Schistocerca nitens. The sequence goes on from NC_064620.1 coordinate 13,461,209, forward strand.
AGTCACCTGTCACTGTGTGCACCTGATCAACATTGCTGGTGCCACTAATGGACTGCTTCTACTGAAATGGTGTTACTTGTTGGTGTCTGCACCTATTCAACAGTACTGGGTGCCACTGATGGACTGTTTCTATTGAAAAAATGTTACTTGTTGGTATTTGCACCTGTTGACCATTGCTGGGTGCTACTGCTGGAACTGTCAACTACTTATTCATGGGCTATGGAAAGCGTTTATGTGAATATTTGTATAAACTGATTTTTTTGTGTATTACTGTTTGTGGAAAGTTATGAGACTCTTACCTGCACATATTCGTCATTGCTGACGCTATTGATTGAACTGTTTAACCACATAATACTTGTGTAAACTATTATGTAAAGTCACATGCATGAAAGAATTTGTATTGCTTATTGTATTCTATATAATAGGTTATTGAAAGGTCAGTGCAAAGCCAAAATTTTATCTAGTTATATGGTATTTACGTATTAATATTATCTTTTATTTTTGTCTGTATTTTTTTTTGACGAATTTGGTGGTATTTTCACCACCAATGCTGGCAAAAATACCATCAAATTCTAGCCGTGGAGGAAGGGCATATGAAAGGTGGCTACACTGAGCCACAGCGCCAGAGATCGCTAGAGAGCATTGTTCCGCCGCCTCCACGGGCAGTCATTATTGAGATGTGCTAGAAGTCAGTGCTTGTCCAGGACTCGTAGTAGTCAGTTCGTGTTGAGATGTGCTAGTAGGGAGTGCTTGCTGAGATGTGATACTGAAAAATTCTTGTTGAGATGTTGTAATAGCGAGTCGGTGTGGAGATATATTGTAATAATTTGAGTGCTTGTCATCAATATATGAAGGTAACGAAGCTTGATTTATTTTTCATTATTTCCATGTTTTAAATAATGCGTCATTACAGGTTCAGTCAACAAAGCATCTGGCTTGTGTTCTTGGATTAGAGTGTAATTGTGGTTCTCTTGAGTAATTATGGTATTTTTATTTCCTTTAATTAATTCAGTATAAATGTTATTTAAAAATTCTTGTGTTGTTGAAGAAGAACCGTGCCAGATGCGTACGTTGAGTCATACTTCCACACACAGAACAGTTACACTTGTGCTTTGGTTTCGTAGGTTTTATAGTTGCTGGGGACTTAATTAATTAATTAATTGTGTTAATGAAAATTTCCATTTCATTCTTTGTTATTGTTCTATGCAGTCAGATAGCGTAATAATACTAGTCAGGGCCAACCGTTACGAGACTTCGTAATCGGACAGACAGCTACTGAAGCAAAAAATTAAAATTATTTGCATTTCAATTTTATTAAGCCCCCATGCAACAAGCACTAAAATGCTTAGTAAATTTAAATGTATATAGTAATATAACATGTCAATGTCTTTTCGCTTCTGTATAATAAAGATGGTAATACTGATTTTATTGTTTTTTATTCCAGAGTAAAATAAACAGTATTGGCTTTAGGGCGATATTATCCTATATCACAGAATTTCATTCATTGTACAATGTAACATAATATCTTTACAGTAACAGAAAAATCTACCATAATTTTTATGACAGAGAAAAATTATATTTTGTTTTGGTACAGACTTAATAAATTAAAAAAAATGCCACCATAATTGTACTTTTGTCACTCTTTAATCTATGTAATAGCTCCCTTCTCTGTTTCTAATGTTACTAAACCATCTAATGGTAAATCAATAGATCAATGAAGAAAACTCAAGAAAACAAATTTGGCTCCACTAGACCTGCTTTATTATTTTTTCTGATCAGTGTATGTGTTTTTATTTACAAATTAAAAACTTTAGTTTATGTACTATAATTTTACAGCCCTGAATATGTATAGGGGACTGTTCAAGATGCCTACACTGATGATAAATAATAGTTTAAAGGAATGGGTAGGTTTGAGATATTTGGGGAAAAGTTGCCGGAATTGTGTCACTTCGGGGATTTTCTTTTCGTCTTCTGTAAGGACATTTCGACAACTCACTGTGGAAACGCTGCCGTCAAATGAATCGGCATCCGAGCGAAGTATTTGTATTGACGACAGCATTTCGGGCGTAATGATTCTACCAAGTGCCGTCAGTTATACCGAATAATAATCCGCAAGTACAGAGTATTGTCCAAACCCGAAGAATTCGTGGAAGATGGGGATTTACTTAAATTACATCGCATAATATCGTTACAAGAATTTGAGATTCAGTTTCAGCAGAGGATGTAATAAAAGAATATTCGAACTTCAACATTGTGGTATATTAAATTTTCCTATTGTATTAACTGACAGCCGAGCAGAAAAATGGCTGTAAGCACTATGGGACTTAACATCTGAGGTCATCAGTCCCCTAGACTTAGAACCACGTAAACCTAACTAACCTAAGGACATCACACACATCCATGCCCAAGGCAGGATTCGAACCTGCGACCGTAGCAGCAGCGCGGTTACGGACTGAAGCGCCTAGAACCGCTCGGCCACAACGAGCCGAGCAGAGGTCGAAAACAGACGGAATTCTAATTGGAGAGTGGAGGACCTGTATGCAGTAACGCAAGAGCATAATTCACAGAACACATACAGGGTATCCGCAGCTCGTGGTCCAGCGGTAGCCTTCTCGCTTCCCAATCACGGCGTCCCGTGTTCGATTCTCGGCGGGGTCAGGCATTTTCACCTGCCCCGAGATGACTGGGTGTTGTTGTGTCGTCTTCATCATCATCATTCATCCCCATTACGGTCGGAGGAACGCAGCGGCAATCCACCTCCATTAGGACCTTGCCTAGTACGGCGGTGCGAGTCTGCCGCATCGTTCCGCTACTCTCTGTCAAGAAGCACGGGACTTCATTTCCCTATACAGGGTGTTCATTTGAACTGAAGGGATGGAAAATCTCAAAAACTACACATCGGATAAAAAAAGTTGAAATACCAATTTGTTAGTCTCGGAGGGACACATCCAATGATACCACAGTCGCTCACCCACCCCACACCACCCCGTGCATGGCTGGCGGGGGCAACTTTGAAGTCTTCTACGGGGATCCCCGATTTTTATTTGAGATTACGATTCTTTGGCGAAATGTACATACGTTTTGTCTGAAGCATTTTCTTCGTTTCACCACAGATGGCGCCGTAATCGGAGGAATAGAAATGGGTACACAATCGTAACTCACAACATGGTGCTCAATGGCCACTGAATATCCAGTGACACGTGGGACCCCACCTCCATGCTGCGAAAGTAAGACAGCCCAGTATGTCATATCTTCTAATTGAAAACCCTATTTTCAACGTTGTATTCCTCCGTCATATCGAGCAGAGGAAAACTCGACGTACCACAGTGGCCGTGGCTCGAGGTGAACGCTGCTCTGCTCTGCCAATTACAGTCCATGTTCAACTGTAATACTGCTAAGCTCAATACACTTAGTGAACTGATTTTCAAATGACCATACACAAGACAGAGTCTTTTTTTTTTTTTTGTTTGTTTAGCTCATCAGACTTCTGACTGGTTTGATGTGGTCCGCCGCGAATTCCTCTTCTGCGGCAACCTCTTCATCTCAGGGAAGCACTTGGAACCTACGTCCTCAATTATTTGCTGGATGTGTTCCAATCTGTGTTCCTCTACAGTTTTTACCCTCTACAGCTCCCTATAGTACCATGGAAGTCATTCCCTCATGTCTTAACAGATGTCCTATCATCTTGACTCTTCTCCTTATTAGTGTTTTCTACATATCCCTTTCCTCTCCGATTACGCTCAGAACCTTCTCATTCCTTACCTTATCAGCCCATCTAATTTTCAACATTCGTCTGTAGTACCACATCTCAGATGCTTCGATTCTGTTTTGTTCCGGTTTTCTCTCAGTCCATGTTTCACTACCATACAGTGCTGTACTCCTGACGTACATTCTCAGACATTTCTTCCTCAAGTTAAGGCCTGTGTTTGATACTAGTAGACTTCTCTTGGCCAGGAATGCCCTTTTTGGCTTTGGTAGTTTGTTTTTCATGTCCTCCATACTCCGTCCATCATTGGGTATTTCACTGCGTAGGTAACAGAATTCCTTAACTTCATCTACATCTACATATATACTCCGCTAGCCACCAAGCGGTGTGTGGCCTAGGGCACAATTCGCGCCAAAGTCATATTCCCCCTCCCCCCCCCCCCCCCCTTCTGTGTCACTCGCGGATCGCTCGAGGAAAAAACGACTGCCTGAGCGCCTCAGTACGAGCTCTACTTTCCCTTATCTTTGAATGGTGATCATTGCGCGATTTCAAAGATTTTGGTAATAATATATGCTCTACATCCTCGGTGAAGATCCAATTTCTGAATTTAGTGAGCAGCCCCTTCTGTTTAGTGCGCCGTCTATCTCTAAATGTACCAGCCACGAATCTCTCCGCTCTTCTTTGGACCTTCTCAATCTCTTGAATGAGACCCAACTGGTAAGGGTCCCATACAGACGACCAATACTCCGAGACTGGACGAACTAACGTATTGTAAGCTATTTCCTTTGTTGAAGGATTGCATCGCTTCATGATTCTACCAATAAACCGCAATCTAGAGTTTGCCTTAGCCGTTACTTTTCTAATCTGATCATTCCATTTGAGATCATTTCGAATAGTCACATCCAGATACTTGACGTACGTTACCGCTTCCAAAAACTGGCCATTTATTTTGTACTCGTACATTCATGGCGATTTTCGCCTTGTTATACGCAGTAGGTTACACTTACTAATATTGAGAGATAACTGACAGTCATTAATCATGCACTTATTTTCTGCAAATCCTCATTGATTTGTTCACAACTTCAGTGACCTTCCTGTAGACTACAGCATCATCGGCAAACAGTCTAAGCCCGCTGTCAACAACCAGATCGTTTATGTAAATCGTAAAAAGCAGAGGACCTATTACGTTGCCCTGGGGCACACCTGAAGTTACACTTGTTTCTGTTGAAGTCACCCCGTTCAGGACGACATACTGCTCCCTGACTGTTAGAAAACTTTCTATCCAACCGCATATGTCATCGGATAGACCGTAAGCGCGCACTTTTTGTGGCAAGCGACAGTGCGGAACAGAATCGAACGCCTTTCGAAAGTCGAGAAATATGGCATCAACCTCGGAGCCGGTATCTGGAGCCTGTTGTATATCATGCACAAAGAGGGCCAGCTGTGTCTCGCATGACCGCTGTTTCCTAAAATCGTGCTGGTTTCAGCAGATGAGCTTCTCAGAGTCTAGAAATGCGATTATGTCTGAACACAAAATATGTTCCATGATTCTACAACACTTCGTGACCATCAATCCTGTTGTTAAGTTTCTCGCTGTTTTCATTTCTCCAACTTCTCATTTCTTTCGCCTTTTTTCAATTTACTCTCAGTCCATATTCTGTACTCGTTAGATTGTTCATTCTGTTCATTTTCATGCCTCACCTTTTAAATATTGCCTCAAAAAGAAGTCCGGTGACGTCAAATCCGGCGAGCTAACGGGCCAATTAATATGTCCACCTCTGCCGATCCACCGACCGAGGTAAACCTGCGCTTCAATTGCGTAATGCACTGCGCAACCGTCATGCTGAAACCACATACATTGTCGAATGTTCAGGGAAACATCATGTAGTATTACCGACAGTTCCTGTTCCAAAAAGGTTCGATATTTGCCTCCGATAAATGACGGACAAGTGAGTTTGTCTCCGATGATGCAAAACCATACGCTAACGCGCCAAGGACGTTGATGGTCAATTTGCTGTAACCGGTGGAGATTGTCTACAGTCCAAAAAATGTATGTTATGTTGGTTAATGCTGCCATGGATTGTGTTGACTCATCGGAAAGTGGTACACCGGTAAAGAACGTGGGGGCTGTTTGTATTTGTTGACATGGCCACTCACAAAAGACTACCCGGCTATGGAGATGGGCACCATGAAGTTCTTGAGCCAGTGACACGTCGTATGGGTGATACTTATGACGATAAGGTATTGTGTCCTTACTACCTACGGACATACCGGAAACGAGTTGCGCGTGTTTATCCGTGGGTTGTGGTGCACTGCCGCTAATACAGCTATTCCATTAGCTTCTCCTGTAACACGTTTACTTCGCTTTCTTTTGTCGGTCTGTGCGCTACCATCGGACTTAAAGACGTTCACAACCTGAAAAAGAGCGAACGAGAGCTCTCTTGCAATGTAACATCAGTCTCAACATTTCTCTTACATTCTCCGTAAATCAAGATCATTTCGTTTTCATCTTTCGTGGTTGCCGCTTTCATCGTCCCTTTGCACTTCTGTTCTCCAAATGTTAGGTGGGAATGCAGCCAATAATCACTGCGCAACTATAGTACTGTTTAGCGCCGCTATCTTTTCTACGCTAGCACAAGAAGTCAGCTCCGGCCGCTGTGGCGGTACGGCCACGGTCGCACGTCGAGTTGTCCCTGTTCCATACGTCGGAGGAATACAACGTTGCGAATGAGGTTTCCAATCAGAAGTTATGAAATACTGGCCTGTTCTACCTGGAAACATGGAGGTGGGGTCCCACGTGCCACTGGATATTCAAAGGCCATTGAGTAGAATGTCGGCAATTACGACTGTGTACCCAGTCCTACTCCTCCGATCACAGCGCCATCTGCGGCGACACGAAGAAAATGCTTCAGACAAAACGTATGTAGATTTTGTCGTGTTTGTCGCAGAATCGCAAGTTGCAATACAAAACGAGGGTTCCCATCGAGGATTTCAAGAATATGTTATCATTGGATGTCCCCTTCCGAGGCAAACAAATAGCAATTACAGGTTTTTTTGATCCGTTGTGTCTTGAGACAAAATGAACACCCTTACTCAAGACACAATCAACGTAACACGTGGTTAGTCTCCATTTTGCGTCTGAGGGGAAATTCGTGCTACCAGGACTTTTGTTCTGCTGATTAGGCATATCAAGTAAGAACCTCACATAACGGATCACCATACGAAACTAGCTGAGGCAACGACTGCCGTTACCTAACCGGTATCTAAAAACTGGTCTTACTGCAACCATCGAGAAGACGGCTTGTATGTCTGGATTCCGTCTGTAGTCCGTATCGCTTACGTGACGTCGTAGAAGAGAACACTTATAATGAAGTACAGCTTGCGCTAATGGCTCCCGGAAGCGGACGTAACTAGTAACAGGATGGCTTTACGTTTCCTGTAACGGTGGAGCTGGGCACACCGACTGCAGATAAAGGTAGTTTTCCGTCTATTCAGGATCAGTAAACGCCACAGGTATATTTATTTGTAAGATAGATTTGCCCCGCCTGGAAGACGCTCGAAGCTGTTTCTCTCATAAGGGTATGTTTTAAATGGTACATACTGATTCGTTCTGTTGCTGTCGACTAGCATAATAGATCCTAGAAAAAACTGCATTCTAGGGCTGTGGAATCTCCCTGATACCCTTCATCCATGGTTCACAGGATACTGTGCAAGAAAAGGACAATCACAGTTTCGCACGAGCGATACATTCTAAATTCGTGCTGGTTTATAGTAAAGCTTCTGTCGGTACATCAGCAAGACTTTATAAAGCATCGTTCGTGCGTATCTCAGCTTGTAATTTAACAATATCCTGTGAACCAAGGATGAAGGACAATATTCCACACTCATAAGTTTCCAGACAGCGTTTGACAAGGTGTACCACTGTAGACTGTTAACTTACACTCCTGGAAATTGAAATAAGAACACCGTGAATTCATTGTCCCAGGAAGGGGAAACTTTATTGACACATTCCTGGGGTCAGATACATCACATGATCACACTGACAGAACCACAGGCACATAGACACAGGCAACAGAGCATGCACAATGTCGGCACTAGTACAGTGTATATCCACCTTTCGCAGCAATGCAGGCTGCTATTCTCCCATGGAGACGATCGTAGAGATGCTGGATGTAGTCCTGTGGAACGGCTTGCCATGCCATTTCCACCTGGCGCCTCAGTTGGACCAGCGTTCGTGCTGGACGTGCAGACCGCGTGAGACGACGCTTCATCCAGTCCCAAACATGCTCAATTGGGGACAGATCCGGAGATCTTGCTGGCCAGGGTAGTTGACTTACACCTTCTAGAGCACGTTGGGTGGCACGGGACACATGCGGACGTGCATTGTCCTGTTGGAACAGCAAGTTCCCTTGCCGGTCTAGGAATGGTAGAACGATGGGTTCGATGACGGTTTGGATGTACCGTGCACTATTCAGTGTCCCCTCGACGATCACCAGTGGTGTACGGCCAGTGTAGGAGATCGCTCCCCACACCATGATGCCGGGTGTTGGCTCTGTGTGCCTTGGTCGTATGCAGTCCTGATTGTGGCGCTCACCTGCACGGCGCCAAACACGCATACGACCATCATTGGCACCAAGGCAGAAGCGACTCTCATCGCTGAAGACGACACGTCTCCATTCGTCCCTCCATTCACGTCTGTCGCGACACCACTGGAGGCGGGCTGCACGATGTTGGGGCGTGAGCGGAAGACGGCCTAACGGTGTGCGGGACCGTAGCCCAGCTTCATGGAGACGGTTGCGAATGGTCCTCGCCGATACCCCAGGAGCAACAGTGTCCCTAATTTGCTGGGAAGTGGCGGTGCGGTCCCCTACGGCACTGCGTAGGATCCTACGGTCTTGGCGTGCATCCGTGCGTCGCTGCGGTCCGGTCCCAGGTCGACGGGCACGTGCACCTTCCGCCGACCACTGGCGACAACATCGATGTACTGTGGAGACCTCACGCCCCACGTGTTGAGCAATTCGGCGGTACGTCCACCCGGCCTCCCGCATGCCCACTATACGCCCTCGCTCAAAGTCCGTCAACTGCACATACGGTTCACGTCCACGCTGTCGCGGCATGCTACCAGTGTTAAAGACTGCGATGGAGCTCCGTATGCCACGGCAAACTGGCTGACACTGACGGCGGCGGTGCACAAATGCTGCGCAGCTAGCGCCATTCGACGGCCAACACCGCGGTTCCTGGTGTGTCCGCTGTGCCGTGCGTGTGATCATTGCTTGTACAGCCCTCTCGCAGTGTCCGGAGCAAGTATGGTGGGTCTGACACACCGGTGTCAATGTGTTCTTTTTTCCATTTCCAGGAGTGTAGATCCGAACATTTGACCAAGGAAGACTTGTTAAATAACAGAAAACAGTATGTTGTCCTGTACGTCGAATGTTCACCAGAGACAAGGCTATTGCAAGGAGCGTCAGGAAAATGGTAATAGCACCACTCGTATTCTGATATACGAGGGTTGTCCAGAGAGTAAGTTCAGATCGGTCGCGAAATGGAAACCACTGGGAAAATCCGGTAAAGGTTTGCACAGACGTGTTGGGCACTGCCTCTAGTATGCCCGCAGATCGTGTCGCGTCGCTCTTTTCAGTTTCGAGTGAACAGTGAGCACGTAAAGATGCGTAGGCAACAGCGTCTCCCACCAAGTATGAGGGCCTGGTTAGAGATTTCGCCTGTGTCATGCAGCCCACATAACACAACTGTCGAGCAGTTCCTTCTTCATGCAAACTCTCTGCCACCCACAGTAGGGGCGATGAAGACGCTCCTGTAGCGTTTCCGATGAGAAGTGTTTGATCACCCACAATACAGTCCATAATTGGCTCCCCTTGCGGCTCATCTCTGCTCACAAGAAATTTCTCCACAGACAACGAGCTGTAGGCCAGTGCAGATAACTGGCTGAAAGCACAGGTGGCTGCTTTCTATGACGAGGATGTTGGAAAGTTGATACAACACAACGACAGTACTCGAAGCTGGAGCGGCGTCTATGTAGAGAAGTAGGTTGGAGGTGTAACTAACTGTTGCAAATAAAACGTTTCTGGTTTTCACTGTGGTTTCCATTTCGCGACCGATCGGATCTTAGTTCTACATCTACATCTACATCTACATACAACTCCGCAATCCACCATACGGTGCGTGGCGGAGGGTATCTCGTACCACAACTAGCATCTTCTCTCGCTGTTCCACTCCCAAAAAGAACGAGGGAAAAATGACTGCCCTAATCTCTCTTATCTTATCTTTGTGATCTTTCCGCGAAACGTAAGTTGGCGGCAGTAAACCTGTACTGCAGTCAGCCTCAAATGTTGGTCCTCTAAATTTCCTCAGGAGCGATTCACGAAAAGAACCCCTCCTTTCCTCTAGAGACTCCCACCCGAGCTCCTAAAGCATTTCCGTAACACTCGCGTGATGATCAAACCTACCAGTAACAAATCTAGCAGCCCGCCTCTGAATTGCTTCTATGTCCTCCTTCAATCCGACCTGATAGGGATCCCAAACGCTCGAGCAGTACTCAAGAGTAGGTCGTATTAGTGCTTTATAAGCGGTCTCCTTTACACATGAACCATATCTTCACAGAATTCTACCAATGAACCGAAGACGACTATCCGCCTTACCCCAACTGCCATTACAAGCTTGTCCCATTTTATACCGCTCTGCAATGTTACGCCCAAATATTTAATCGACGTGACTGTGTCAAGCGCTACACTACTAATGGAGTATTCAAACATTACAGGATTCTTTTTCCTATTCATCTGCATTAATTTACATTTATTTATATTTATAGTTAGCCGCCATTCTTTACACCAATCACAAATCCTGTCCAAGTCATCTTGCATCTTGCTACAGTCACTCAACGACGATACCTTCCCGTACACCACAGCATCATCAGCAAACAGCCGCACATTGCTATCCACTATATCCAAAAGAACATTTATGTAGATAGAAAACAACAGCGGACCTACACACTTCCCTGGGGCACTCCAGATGATACCCTCACCTCCGATGAACACACCATCGAGGACAACGTACTAGGTTCTATTACTTAAGAAGTCTTCGAGCCACTCACATACTTGGGATCCAATCCCATATGCTCGTACCTTAGTTAGGAGTCTGCAGTGGGGCACCGAGTCAAACGCTTTCCGGAAGCCAAGGAATATGGCATCCGTCTGATACCCTTCATCCATGGTTCACAAGATATCATGTGAAAAAAGGGCGAGGTGCGTTTCGCAGGAGCGATGCTTTCTAAAGCCGTGTTGGCGCATGGACAGCATTTTCTCTGTCTCAAGGAAATTCATTATATTCGAACTGAGAATATGTTCGAGAATCCTGCAACAAACCGATGTTAAGGACAGCCTTCGTACATAAACGGTACGAAGGCTGTCTGCTGATGACTCTGCAGTGTACGACAGAGTGTCGTAATTGAGTGGCTGTAGATGCATACAGGCTAACTTACACAGAATTTCTAAGATGTGTGATGATTGAGAGCTGGCTCAAAAAGTAGACAAAAATAAGTTAACGCAGATGACTAGGAGAAGCAATCATGTAGTGTTAGTTAGGCGATGCTGGACAGAATTACGTCGATTAAATACGTAGGCGTGAGTCTGAAAAGCGATATGAAGTGGAATGAGCACGTAACGGCAGTTGCAGGGAAGGCGAATGGTCGGGTTGGGTTGACTGGGAGGCCTGTAGGGCAGTGCACAATGCGGCTTACCTGTACAGCAGGTACCATAACGGAACAACTTGTGCGACTCATCCTCGAGCAGTATTTGGGATCCAAACTAGCAGGATTAAAGGACACACCGAAGCGATCAAGAGGTGTGTTGCTGGATTTGTTGCCGGTAGGTTCGTTCAGTATGCGAGATTTACGGATATGCCCCATGAATTCAATTGGGAAGCCCTGGAGGGACTCTTGAGACGATTTCAGAAACTTCCATTTCGCGCAAGGACCGCGAAGACAAGATAAGGAAAACTAGGAGTCGTACGGAGGCTTCTAGATGGCCCTTTTCCCTCTGTTCATCTACGAGTGGAACAGAAAAGGAAATGACTAGCACTCGTACAAGGCAGCTTCCGCCACGCTCGACATGGTGGCTTGCTGAAATTGTACGTAGATTTTTATGTAGATACACTGTACTCAGAAGGACGTTGTTATCAGGAGAAATACAACTGGTGTTCTACGGGTCGGAGCTTGGAATGTCAGATCCCTTAATCGGGCAGGTAGGTTAGAAAATTTAAATGGGTAGGTTAAAGTTAGATATAGTGGTAATTAGTGAATTTCGGTGGCAGGAGGAACAAGACTTGATGCTGAGCGAATTAGATTAGGAAATGAGACACTTAAAGTAGTAAAGGAGTTTTGCTATTTGTGGAGCAAAATAACTGATGATGGTCGAAGTAGAGAGGATATAAAATGTAGACTGGCAATGGCAAGGAAAGCGTTTCTGAAGAAGAGAAATTTGTTAACATCGAGTATAGATTTAAGTGTCAGGAAGTTGTTTCTGAAAGTATTTGTATGTAGTGTCGCCATGTATGGAAGTGAAACGTGGACGATAAATAGTTTGGACAAGAAGAGGATAGAAGCTTTCCAAATGTGGTGCTACAGAAGAATGCTGAAGATTAGATGGGTAGATCACATAACTACTAATGAGGAGGTAATGAATAGAATTGGGGAGAAGAGGAGCTTGTGGCACAACTTGACTAGAAGAAGGGATCGGTTGGTAGGACATGTTCTGAGACATCGACGGATCACCAATTTAGTATTGGAGGGCAGCGTGGAGGGTAAAAGTTGTAGAGGGAGACCAAGAGATGAATACACTAAACAGATTCAGAAGGATGTAGGCTGCAGTAGGTACTGGGAGATGAAGAAGCTTGCACATGATAGAGTAGCATGGAGAGCTGCATCAAACCAGTCTCTGGACTGAAGACCAAAACAACAATAACAACAACAACAATGGAGAAAAAGTAACACGACAATGCTTAACAGCGAGAAGTGGATTAACGCGAAACGATTCAGTGGTCAGGACAACATGATGTGTAGTTTGACCCGAAACAAGAATAGTTAAACCCGAAAAGGTTTCGCTTCTCGAACGAACAGATATACTTGCTTTCTTTAGTCGCGAGTCAGGCAGAATTGTTGTTACATTTTTGTCGTTGGAACGAACGAAGGAAGCAGTTGAATTTATTACTACCATTTTTATTGTTTGTCTATGGGTGCGGGCACGGCAAAACATTTCAGTCAGTTCTTTGTGTCGAAATTACTAGATTTTGCTGCGTCTCTTCTTGTGTTTTCTTAACTATAAATACAGGTATTATAACTTTTTTAAGCCTAATGGCAAAGAAATCGAAGGGGAAACACACCGCCATTTATCTTAATACGGAGATGGAGCAGCTTAAGGCAGCTGATGAAACACGGAGGTCTAAAATGGAATATGTAAAAAGATTGGCATTGCTACGCCTACACTGAAATGGTGTGCTAGCCAGGAGATAGATAGCGAAGTAATAAGAGGCTGGTTTAGCTAATAAATACATAGTACTTTAAAACTCATATGCTAAACTGACTTCAAACTTCAGAAAATTTCTGCGGCTACAATCCATAGAGTTCTTGCAGTGACAAAATTTACTAGTGGGTATAGTAAAATTGCAAGACCCGAAGAAATTTAAAAACCGTTTAAAAATGGCTCTGAGCAATATGCGACTTCTGAGGTCATCAGTCGCCTAGAACTTAGAACTAATTAAACCTAACTAACCTAAGGACATCGCACACATCCATGCCCGAGGCAGGATTCGAACCTGCGACCGTAGCGGTCGCTCGGTTCCAGACTGTAGCGCCTAGAACAGCACGGCCACTCCGGCCGGCAAAAACCGTTTAAAACCTTACACAGTGTTCTATTAAATGAGTTACTTTCTGAGATATTTAAAAAATTAAATTTTACACATAATAATTACAGCAATAACAGGCTTAGGTATCAAGCCCGAAACCATCCGGCATAGTTTCTGGCATCGGGTGACAGAATTATTAGACGTAGCGGAAACAAGAGACCACTAAGCCGTGACACACATCAGCACAAGCTCTAGGATGTACAAGTACTGTCATTATGCTAGCTGGAACACGTAAAAGAAATATATGCACAGGCTCAGGACAAACGGACACAGGTGGTTTGAAAGGAACTCGTTCAGAGTCCCTTAAATGAAAAAAAATTAACTACCTGGTCTTTAGTACCAATCGTGCTGCTAAAGGAACCGGCTCAAAACAACCATTTAAATGTATCAACGGCTCCGTCCAGCGTCTTCCATAGGTAATTATTTAACCACTGTGAAAATCTCAGCCACCAAACCTGGTCCTGTCCCACATACATTAACCATTTCACAAGCACGAGGACAAATTTTATCACAGCCCGGCTAACTGCACTCAACTCGCTACAGGACTTTCTCTCTCCCTTTTTCTCTTTTCTCCTTTTTTTTTAAAAAAAAGCCTAATGGTGACAGCTAACGAGACTGCTGTTAGACTGCTGGGTTTCCGCAAGGACATTTTTCAGAGCTCAGCATTAACTAAAGGAAATTTCCTGCACTAAGCGGGCAAATAAAACAGGATCCACAGAATGTTCACGACCCAGGTAAAAAGTTCCCATCGCACTGTCTTACCACAACAGCCATGGCTCCTTCGAAGTCTTGCAGTATATATTTCCGTTTGCTACGCGCAAAGCCAGCGTACCCTCCCACCACGACGCGCTTCAAAACAACACGGAAATACAGGCTTGCTCCATCCATTCCCCACTCAAGTTCGTAGCAAGAGCACAACCGCCGCTTACTCAGTGCAGCCGTGTTCTTCTCCCGGTTGCTCACCAAGCGAGCACTCCTAAGCATCCGCTCCCTTCCTTTGGAGTCGGCCAGGGTGGCCGAGCGGTTCTAGGCGCTACAGTCTGGAACCGCGCGACCGCTACGGTCGCAGGTTCGAATCCTGCCTCAGGCATGTATGTGTGCGATGTCCTTAGGTTAGTTAGGTTTAAGTAGTTCTAAGTTCTAGGGGACTGATGACCTCAGAAGTTAAGTCCCATAGTGCTCAGAGCCATTTTGAACGTTCGATTGGACTCTTTGGTAGCAACCAAACAGTTGACTACCGTCTACATATGAGGCAATCAGGATATTCACGATAAGGTAAATTGGACTAGCGCGCTACGGTTCGTGCGCTCTTAGCGATAGCTCGAAATTATCCTCAGATTATGGCAAAGTCTGAACCTAGTATGTTCGAACAGCTAAACATAAAGATGTCAGGACTGCTTTGCTTGTTTGGATAAGACAAACTAGACCTCGCAGTGTTCCCTTGTTTGCTGCAAAGAGCGTATGAGCCCCCAAAACAGAGAGATGTTGAATTTTCTACAAATTGAAACTGATTCGAATATTTCATGAAAAGAAACAGCATACAGTTGAAAAAACGTTTGCGATGAGGCTAAGCAGATTTTACTTACTATGAATATGCATTATTTGCGTTGTAGATTGCATTCGGTTTATTGAACAACTTGACGCGAAAGATGTCTTGAACTCCGATGAATCTTATTTTATCACTGCGCACACAATAAAGCCTTATCGATTAAAGAACAACTGTGTTCAGGGGGACAGTTCCTGAGAAAAAAAAGTTTTGATGTTAGTAGGTTAGAATAGATCTGCAAAACTACCCTTGTTTGCCCATTAACGTAAATTTAAACCTGCAGTGTTTTAAAAAAGTAAGATCATTGCCAGTCGAACATACGGTGAACGCAAGATATGGATGATGGTTATGTTCACCGGTTAGGTTCTAAATTCACGTTAACAATAACACTTTACTGAAAAAATACAATAATATACTGTACATACACTTACATTTTGCGGTATTTACGTTTAAGTGCTAATGTTAGCACGAAATCGAATTATCGACCTCGAATATACATGTCTTTTCCACATACAACATTTAACACGAAATATCTGACCAAGAAAAAATAATTCGCTCCCCACAGTTCCGTTATTTTACGTTTCCAGAATATTTTCTAATGGAAGCAAAATACTTATAGGAGGTTGGTGTATATGTACATAATCTCCGAAGAAGAGAATCGTTAGTAAAGGTCTCTAAAGAAAAGTTTCCCACCACGAATTCCCCTCCTACGCCAAATTCCTCATCTCAGAGTAACACTTGCAACCTACGTCCTCAATTGTTTTCCAGCTGTATCCTAATCTCTGTCTGCCTACAGTTTTTACCCTCGGCAGCTCCGCCCAGTACCATGGAAGTTATTCCCTGCTGCCTTAACAGATGTCCTATCACACTGTCCTTTATTTTAGCATATGCATTCCATATATTCCTTTCCTCGCAGATTCTGCGGAGAACCTCCTCATTCCTTATCTTATCACTGCACCTAATTTTCAACTTTCTTCTGCAGCTCCACAACTCACTGCACCTAATTTTCAACTTTCTTCTGCAGCTCCACAACTCATATGCTTCGATTCTGTTGTGTTCCAGTTTTCCCTCTGTCCAAGTCTCACTACCATACAAAGCTGTGCTACAAACGTACGTTTTCAGAAATTTATTGCTTATATTAAAACCTTTGTTTGACACTAGTAGACTTGTCTTGGCCATTCCTCTTTATTTCCTCCGTCATGGGTTAATTTGCTCCATAGATCGTTATCTTCGTCTGCTTTATGATCACCAACAATGACGTTAAGTTTCTCGCTGTTCTCATTTCTGTTACTTCTCATTACATTCGTCTTTCTTCGATTTTATCTCAACCCAGATTCTGTAGTCCATTCCGCAGAGCCTGTAATTCTTCTTCACTTTCATTCAGAATACGATAGCCACGTTATCAGCGAATTTTATCAGTGATATCGTTTCAGACTCGAACTTTTATTTCCGTCACTGCTTCTTCGACGTAGACATTGAAGAACAGGGGCGAAAGACTACATTCCTGTCCTACACTGTTTTAATGCGTGTCCTTCTTTCTTGTTCTTCTAGTCTTACTGTTCCACGTTTGTTCTTGTACGTATTGTTTATTATCCGTCTTTCACTAAAGCTTACTCCCATGTTTCTCATAATTTCGAACATCTTGCACCATTTACCGCAGTCGAACGCTTTTTCCAGGTCGAGAAATACAACGAACGTGTCTTGATTTTTCTTCAGAGTTGGTTCCATTATCAAAAGCAACGACAGAACAGACTCTTGGGTGCCTTTAACTTTCCTACAACCAAAGGGATCGTCCTCTAAAAGATCCTCAGTTTTATTTTCCATTCTTGTGTGAATAATTCTTCTCAACAACTTAGATGCATGAGTAGTTAACTTCTTTGTGCGGTAATTCTCGCACTTCTTGCTATCTTCAGGATTGTGTGGATAATGTTTTCCTGAAAGTCTGACGGTTTATCGTGTGTCTCACACATTCTGCACACCAAAGTGAATAGTCTATACAAATGACTTTAGAAATTCCGATGGAATGTTATGTATCGCTTCTGCCTTATTTGGTTTTAAGTCTTCCAAAGCTCTTTTAAATTGTGATTCGTCGCTATCGACTCACGTTTCTTTTTCCGCCACGTAGTCAGAGGAACCCTCCCCTTCATAGAGGTCTTCAGTGTACTCTTTACACCTATCCGCTCTCTTATCTTCATTCAACAGTGGAATGATATCAGCACTCTGAATGCTACCACGTATGTTTTAATTTCACCGAAGGTTGTTTTGCCTTCTCTATACGCTGAATCAGTCCTTCCGACAATCGCGTCTTTTCCGATTTCTTCACATTTTTATTGCTGCCATTTATCCCTAACTTCCCTAAATTTCCTGATTATTTCATTTCGAAGTGATTCGTATTTCTGTATTCCTGAATTCCCCTGAGCATATTTGTGCTTCCTTCTCCCATCGATTAACTGAAATATTTATTCTGTTACCCACGGTTTCTTCGCAATCTCCTTCCTTGTATTTATGTTTTTATTTCTAAATTCTGCGTTTGACTCTTTAACTTAATTACCGACTGAGCTATTTACAGGGTGTTTCAAAAATGACCGGTATATTTGAAACGGTAATAAAAACTAAACGAGCAGCGATAGAAGTACACCGTTTGTTGCAATATGCTTGGGACAACAGTACATTTTCAGGCGGACAAACTTTCGAAATTACGCTGGTTACAATTTTCAACAACAGATGGCGCTGCAAGTGATGTGAAAGATATACAAGACAACGCAGTCTGTGGGTGCGCCATTCTGTACGTCGTCTTTCTGCTGTAAGCGTGTGCTGTTCACAACGTGCAAGTGTGCTGTAGACAACATGGTTTATTCCTTAGAACAGAGGATTTTTCTGGTGTAGGAATTCCACCGCCTAGAACACAGTGTTGTTGCAACAAGACGAAGTTTTCAACGGAGGTTTAATGTAACCAAAGGACCGAAAAACGATACAATAAAGGATCTGTTTGCAAAATTTCAACGGACTGGGAACGTGACGGATGAACGTGCTGGAAAGGTAGGGCGACCGCGTACGGCAACCACAGAGGGCAACGCGCAGCTAGTGCAGCAGGTGATCCAACAGCGGCCTCGGGTTTCCGTTCGCCGTGTTGCAGCTGCGGTCCAAATGACGCCAACGTCCACGTATCGTCTCATGCGCCAGAGTTTACACCTCTATCAATACAAAATTCAAATGCGGCAACCCCTCAGCGCCGCTACCATTGCTGCACGAGAGACATTCGCTAACGATATAGTGCACAGGATTGATGTCGGCGATATGCATGTGGGCAGCATTTGGATTACTGACGAAGCTTATTTTTACCTGGACGGCTTCCTCAATAAACAGAACTGGCGCATATGGGGAACCGAAAAGCCCCATGTTGCAGTCCCATCGTCCCTGCATCCTCAAAAAGTACTGGTCTGGGCCGCCATTTCTTCCAAAGGAATCATTGGCCCATTTTTCAGATCCGAAACGATTACTGCATCACGCTATCTGGACATTCTTCGTGAATTTGTGGCGGTACAAACTGCCTTAGACGACGCTTCGAACACCTCGTGGTTTATGCAAGATGGTGCCCGGCCACATCGCACGGCCGACGTCTTTAATTTCCCGAATGAATATTTCGATGATCGTGTGATTGCTTTGGGTTATCCGAAACATACAGGAGGCGGCGTGGATTGGCCTCCCTATTCGCCAGACATGAACACCTGTGACTTCTTTCTGTGGGGACACTTGAAAGACCAGGTGTACCGCCAGAATCCAGAAACAATTGAACAGCTCAAGCAGTACATCTCATCTGCATGTGAAGCCATTCCGCCAGACACGTTGTCAAAGGTTTCGGGTAATTTCATTCAGAGACTACGCCATATTATTGCCACGCATGGTGGATATGTGGAAAATATCGTACTATAGAGTTTCCCAGACCGCAGCGCCATCTGTTGTTGACAATTGTAGCTACTGTAATTTCGAAAGTTCGTCTGCCTGAAAATGTACTGTTGTCCCAAGCATATTGCAACAAACGGTGTATTTCTATCGCTGCTCGTTTAGTTTTTATTGCCGTTTCAAATATACCGGTCATTTTTGAAACACCCTGTATTATCGCAGTATCTATAGCACTGGAGTACATCAGGCGCATCTCTCCATACCTTATTATTTCCGTATCCCACCTCTCTGCGCATTAATCCTACCTGACTAATCTCTTAAACTTCAGCCTGTTTTTCATCACTACTAAATTGTGATCTGAGTCCATATCTGTCCTTGGTACGTCTTACGCCCGTGACCAGTGCTTGATTGTTTTAAAAAAAAGTGTTTCCGGTGCAGCTTTTTTTTGAAATTTGCGTAATTTTAATAGCGTGCCGCCGTGTACCATCACAAACCATGCAATGCTTCTGCTATCACTCCGGAACCGCGCGACTGCTACGGTCGCAGGTTCGAATCATGCCTCGCGCGTGGATGTGTGTGATGTCCTTAGGTTAGTTAGGTTTAAGCAGTTCTAAGTTCTCGGGGACTGATGACCTCAGATGTTAAGTCCCATAGTGCTCAGAGCCATTTGAACCAATGCTTCTGCCGTCCTTAAAGCTTTATTTTGTAAATGTCAACATTTAAGTGTCAACCAATGCAGCATTTCATCGAGCTGTTTTTGTATAGTCTGCAGCTGACGTGGTGGCAGTAACATAATATGAGATTTTGTAAGAACGTGCTACCGAAGTTGAAATAAGAACACCGTGAATTCTTTGTCCCAGGAAGGGGAAACTTTATTGACACATTCCTGGGGTCAGATACATCACATGATCACACTGACAGAACCACAGGCACATAGACACAGGCAACAAAGCATGCACAATGTCGGCACTAGTACAGTGTATATCCACCCTTCGCAGCAATGCAGGCTGCTATTCTCCCATGGAGACGATCGTAGAGATGCTGGATGTAGTTCTGTGGAACGGCTTGCCATGCCATTTCCACCTGGCGCCTCAGTTGGACCAGCGTTCGTGCTGGACGTGCAGACCGCGTGAGACGACGCTTCATCCAGTCCCAAACATGCTCAATGGGGGACAGATCCGGAGATCTTGCTGGCCAGGGTAGTTGACTTACACCTTCTAGAGCACGTTGGGTGGCACGGGATACATGCGGACGTGCATTGTCCTGTTGGAACAGCAAGTTCCCTTGCCGGTCTAGGAATGGTAGAACGATGGGTTCGATGACGGTTTGGATGTACCGTGCACTATTCAGTGTCCCCTCGACGATCACCAGTGGTGTACGGCCAGTGTAGGAGATCGCTCCCCACACCATGATGCCGGGTGTTGGCCCTGTGTGCCTCGGTCGTATGCAGTCCTGATTGTGGTGCTCACCTGCACGGCGCCAAACACGCATACGACCATCATTGGCACCAAGGCAGAAGCGACTCTCATCGCTGAAGACGACACGTCTCCATTCGTCCCTCCATTCACGCCTGTCGCGACACCACTGGAGGCGGGCTGCACGATGTTGGGGCGTGAGCGGAAGACGGCCTAACGGTGTGCGGGACCGTAGCCCAGCTTCATGGAGACGGTTGCGAATGGTCCTCGCCGATACCCCAGGAGCAACAGTGTCCCTAATTTGCTGGGAAGTGGCGGTGCGGTCCCCTACGGCACTGCGTAGGATCCTACGGTCTTGGCGTGCATCCGTGCGTCGCTGCGGTCCGGTCCCAGGTCGACGGGCACGTGCACCTTCCGCCGACCACTGGCGACAACATCGATGTACTGTGGAGACCTCACGCCCCACGTGTTGAGCAATTCGGCGGTACGTCCACCCGGCCTCCCGCATGCCCACTATACGCCCTCGCTCAAAGTCCGTCAACTGCACATACGGTTCACGTCCGCGCTGTCGCGGCATGCTACCAGTGTTAAAGACTGCGATGGAGCTCCGTATGCCACGGCAAACTGGCTGACACTGACGGCGGCGGTGCACAAATGCTGCGCAGCTAGCGCTATTCGACGGCCAACACCGCGGTTCCTGGTGTGTCCGCTGTGCCGTGCGTGTGATCATTGCTTGTACAGCCCTCTCGCAGTGTCCGGAGCAAGTATGGTGGGTCTGACACACCGGTGTCAATGTGTTCTTTTTTTCATTTCCAGGAGTGTATGTGAGACAGGCGAAATACCCTCAGACTTCCAGAAGAATATAATAATTCCAATCCCAAAGAAAGCAGGCGTTGACAGATGTGAAAGTTACCGAACTATCAGTTTAATAAGTCATGGCTGCAAAATAATAACGCGAATTCTTTACAGACGAATGGAAAGACTGGTAGACTCCGACCTTGGGGAAGATCAGTTTGGATTCCGTAGAAATATGGGAACACGTGAGGCAATACTGACCCTACGACTTATTTTAGAAGCTAGATTAAGAAAAGGCAAACCTACGTTTCTAGAATTTGTTGACTTACAGAAAGCTTTTGACAACGTTAACTGGAATACTCTCTTTCAATTCTGAAGGTGGCAGGAGTAAAATACAAGGAGCGAAAGGCTTTTTAATATTTGTACAGAAACCAAATGGCAGTTATAAAAGTCGAGGGACATGAAAGGGAGCAATAGTTCGTAAGGGAGTGAGACAGGGTTGTAGCTTCTCCCCGATGTTGCTCAACCTGTATATTGAGCAAGCAGTGAAGTTCGGAGAAGGTATTAAAATCCATGGAGAAGAAATAAAAACTTTGAGGTTCGCCGATTACATTGTAATTCTGTCAGAGACAGCAAAGGACTTGGAAGAGCAGTTGAACGGAATGGACAGTGTCTTGAAAGGAGGATATAAGATGAACATCAACAAAAGCAAAACGAGGATAATGGAATGTAGTCTAATTAAGGCGGGTGATGCTGAGGGAATTAGATTAGGGAATGAGATACTTAAAGTAGGAAAGGAGTTTTGCTATTTGGGGAGCAAAATAACTGATGATGGTCTAAGTAGAGAGGATATAAAATGTAGATTGGCAATGAAAAGGAAAGCGTTTCTGAAAAAGAGAAATTTGTTAACATCGAGTATAGATTTCAGTGTCAGGAAGTCGTTTCTGAAAGTATTTGTATGGAGTGTAGCCATGTATGGAAGTGAAACGTGGACGATAAATAGTATGGACAAGAAGAGAATAGAAGCTTTCGAAATGTGGTGCTACAGAAGAATGCTGAAGATTAGATGGGTAGATCACATAACTAATGAGGAGGTACTGATGAGGATTGTGGAGAAGAGAAGTTTGTGGCACAACTAAACTAGGAGAAGGGATCGGTTGGTAGGACATGTTCTGAGGCATCAAGGGATCACAAATTTAGTAATGGAGGGCAGCGTGGAGGATAAAAATCGTAGAGGCAGACCAAGAGATGAATACACTAAGCAGATTCAGAAGGATGTAGGCTGCAGTACGTACTGGGAGATGAAGAAGCTTGCACAGGGTAGAGTAGCATGGAGAGCTGCATCAAACCAGTCTCAGGACTGAAGACCACAACAACAACAACAACCATTATGGAACCACTACCAGCTTGAACAGTGCCTTGTTGACAACCTAAGTCCATGGCTTCGTAGGGTGTGCGTCGCGCTCGAACCTGAACATCAGCTGTTACCCACTAAAATCTGGACTCATGTGACCAAGGCGCGGTTTTTCAGCGGATATAGTCACGAACGCATTAGAGGCCATGTCGTGCTGTTAGGAAAGCCTATTAAAGCCAAATTTCGCCGCACTACCGTAACATATGGGTCTGTCATACATCGCACATTCTTCTCTGCGGTTATTTCATACAGTGTTGCTTGTCTGTTAGTACCGACAACTCTACAAATGGCTCTGCTCTCGGTCGTTAAGTGAAGGCCCCCGGCCACTGTATCGCCCGTGGTGAGAGGTGAGGCCTGACATTTAGTACTCTCGAAACACACTTGACACTGTGGATCTCGGAATACTGAATTCCCTAACGATTTCCGAAATGGAATGTCATCGTTCCACGTTGAAAGCTGTTAAATGCCGTTGTGCGGCCATTATCACGTCGGTCACAGTTTCAGATGAGTCACCAGAGTGCAAAACACAGCTCTGCCAATGCTCCGTCCTTTCACACCTTGCGTACGCGATACTATCACCATCTGTGTATACAAATACCCCTATCTCACGAGCTGTGTCACGTCAGTCTACATATTATAATGGTCATCTTAAAATTGGCGTTGTATTGTTATCGAGATCCGTTACGTTATCGAATCCGGAGAACCGTATAACAGTGCCAGTCATTTGCAACCATATCTAGATGTAAATCCACATATTTACATACATACTCCGTTAGCCACCAAGCGGTGTTCGGCGGAGGGCACTATTCGCGCCAAAGTCATATATACATGCACAGTTCCACTCGCGGATCGCGTGAGGGAAAAACGACTGTCTGAACGCCTCAGTACGAGCTTTAATTCCCCTTATCTTTGAATGGTAAGCATTGCGCGATTTGAAAGTTGGTGGTAATAATATACGCTCTACAGTCTCTTATCAATCGCTGAATTTTACCCTGCTTACGTACTCGACAATGTTGAGATTCCATGTAAGAAACTTGCTGCCAAAAAAATGAGATAACTACGGCGGAAAATAAAACTACATTTAGTATCAGAACATCAACATATCTCATAAAAATAGCCGTAGTACACGCTTTTAATCGTAACAGATTTCTGCGGCCAGTGACATCATAAACGAAAAGAAAAGAAGGATCAATGGAGAAATGGTATTATGGAATCTAATGAAAGTTAATAAAAATATGTTTAATTTCAGCTCTGTGATTTTTTCTTACCTTTAAAGATTGACGCACAAAGGATGGTCGCATTCCGCGCAAGGAAAAAGAGAGCCATGAACCTCATCGCTTTCTTACATAATTTCCGGATTATGATCTCTAGTTTAATTTGAAAACACATGTTGTCAACATCCTGTCCACAATATGTTCCTTAAGACTAATGAGTATGAACCACAAATATTTTTAAGTTTACTTTACGACACTTCTACCGAAGACCATTGAAAGCTTGAGATTTTAAGATTTTAATATGCTTTCTATTTTTTCTGTCGTAGTACCTAAAGGTGCGCCTGACAAAGAGCGATAAAGAGCCAGACCACAGATACAAAAGTCACAGAACTGTCTTAGTACGTGGCTGGTGTGTTATTTGCCATTTCTTTCACCTTTGCAAATGTTTCCTATTGTTAAAAGCGTCTAGTGCTGCCGTGATTTAGAGTCATTTCCCTACTGTAGGTTGGGTACGTCAGTTCAGAGGTCGAAGGAAAGAGGTCAAAAAGTATTATGTCTAGTAAACCACTGTGGTTCTCAAACCAACTTTCGGCTGACGACAGTTTCAACTTTCAGTTTCTGAAGATGGTCAGTGTATTAGTGAAACTGGCCACGACTAATAGCGTATTCTGAATCCGTAAGAAATAAAGAAGAGCGCTGTATATATGAGTCACTATAGCCTACATATTCGTCGAAAGAGAATCAGCAATTGTACTGATATTTAAAACCATTCTCATTTAGTCTTCAGTCTTAACTGCGCATTTATAATACATGACATGTTTCGATCACTCTCGATCATCTTCAAAGTAGTTGCATGAGAAACGCATCTTGTCCGTTCAGAACCTCAGTACTCTGATATCAGCTTCTGAACACATAAGATTAGCTGCTCACGCAACTATTTAGTTCTGAAGAGGATCGAGAGTGATCGAAATACGTCACGTAAACAAATGTGTGCAGCTGAGACTAAAGAATAACTGAGAAATATGAGTCACTTTTCTCCAAAGATAGAATGTTTCTCTTTTTCCAAAAAACAGTATGTTTAAGATTGGGTGTAACCTATTACATAATGTAAAACATTGACTTCATTTAGCAAAGCCATTTTTCATACGTTATCTTCAGTTCTTAAATAGGACAGATAGTAATTTACATTACGTGTGCAATTCCCAGGGTAATAGCCGTAGGCACAGTTTGTCGCGAAGAAGGAGCATGTAGGAGGCTAAGAAACGGCTGTCGAGTTGAATACTGGCACGGATCGCGCCCCTCATTTCACACACACATATTCATCATGTACAGGTCCGAGAGACTGCTTTCTTAATCCGTTCGTTCCACGGGTGCTCTCCAACAGTGACGAATCGTATGACACGCAAGCCATACAAGAGTAGAGTGTTGCCTATACTCTGGCGTCAGACCAGACGGTGAATTTCTCGGCTCACAATTGCCCACTCTTGAACACGAAGGGAGTTTTCTATTAGAAGCACGCAAGTGTAACAGATTCCGAAATTGTTTTTTTAATCACGCCGATAAATTATTTATAACGACACAATTTTCGTCCATATAGTGGCGGCTTTGGAAAACGGGTACTTGTGCACCTGTATTCACTAAATGAGGCTTCATTAACAGGTTTACTGGACTCGTCAGTTTTCGCAGCAAGTCTTTATAAAATCAGACGTCTTTTTCTTTCCCGGGTAGCCGTGATGTGAAGGTGTCGCTTCCCGGACGGGGAGGCGCGTCCGCCGCGGACCGAATCCGCCTGCCGGTTTAACGACGAGAGTCGGTTTGTCGGTCAGTCTCGGGTTTTTAGGCTGTTTTCCACATTCCACGAGGTGAATGCCAGGCTTATACCCATTCGACAACTCTCGAGGCTTATAACTATTCGACAACGCTCGCTCGCATTGACATGAATAGCACTTAGTGCAGGGTGTTGGGTTGCACATACAAGGTGTGTGAGAGAAGCGATGAGATTGACCACACTGCGATAGACCTGGAAAGTTTTTCTACTCTTGTAGACCAGTGTATTCATCCCATCCAAATACTCAGGCCGAGTTTCAGCTACGTACAGCCATCGCTTGATTTTTGAGAGCAGCATCAGTTAAGTTGTGTTTTTATGTGTTACGAAAATGGAACAGTGGAATTTAGAGCAACATTATGCCGTCAAATGTTCTGCCTTTAACTTTTTTTTTGAGTCATCAATCATCTGAATGGTTTCATGCGGCCCGCCGCGAAGTCCTCTCCTGTGCTAACCTCTTCATCTCAGAGTAGCACTTGCAACGTACGTCTTCAATTATTTGCTGGATGCATTTCAATCTCTGTCTTCCTCTAAAGATTTGGCCCCTTACAGCGCCTTCTAGAACCATGGAAATAATTCCCTCAAGTCATCACAGATGTCTTATCACCTGTCCCTTCTCCTTTTCAGTGTTCTGTACATATTTTTTGCTCTCCAATTCTGCACAGAACCTCCTCATTCTTTACCTTATGAATCCACCTATTTTTCGGCATACATCTGTAGGACAACATCTCAAATGCTTCGATTTTCTTCTGTTCCGGATTTCCCACAGTCCATGTTTCACTACCACACAATGCTGGAACGCTTGAACCATCCACTGGGAGATTTCTGTGAAGAGCCATGCTGTGACTTCCTAGACTTGTGCCTTAACGTTGATAACTGTAGGGTCAGGTTTTCACTAAACATCAGAGGCTTCTACAGACGTAGTTGATTGTGTGTGGGGCCACACATGTTTTTATGTTTGGCACCTCTCCATTCCATCCAGATTCCTATAGCTGTAGGAAACCCAGAAGTATCGGTGTAAGCTCCAAAGAAAGGCGCCTCACAGGGGAGGGTATTATAATCCTAGCAGTTAACAGCCGAAGCATTTGCAACAAAGTGCCACTATTTTAAGAACTTATAAAAAACAGTGAATTTCACATAATACGCTATTGGCCATTAAAACTGCTACACCAAGAAGAAATGCAGCTGATAAACGGGTATTCATTGCACAAATATATTATACTAGAACTGACATGTGATTACATTTTCACGAAATCTGGGTGCATAGATCCTGAGAAATCAGTGCACAGGACAACCACTCTGGCCGTAATAACGGCCTTGATACACATCGGCACTGAGTCAAACAGAACTTGGATGGCGTGTACAGGTGCAGCTGCCCATGCAGCTTCATCATGATACCACAGTTCATCAAGTGTAGTGACTGGCGTATTGTGACGAGCCAGTTGATCGGCCACCATTGACCAGACGTTTTCAGTTGGTGGGAGATCTGGAGAATGTGCTAGCCAGGGCCGCAGTCGAACATTTTCTGTATCCAGAAAGGCCCGTACAGAACCTCCAACATGCGGTAGTGCATTATCCCGGTCAAAGAAAGGGTTTCGCAGGGATCGAATAAAGGGTAGAGCCACGGGTCGTAACACATCTGAAATGTAACGTCCACTGTTCAAAGTGCGTCAGTGCGAACAAGAGGTGACCGAGACGTGTAACCAATGGCACCCCATACCATCACGCCGGGTGATACGCCAGTATGGCGACGACGAATATACGCTTCCAATGTGCGTTCACCGAGATGTCGCCAAACACGGATGCGACCATCATGATGCTGTAACCAGAAGCTGGATTCATCCGAAAAAATGACATTTTGCCATTCGTGCACCCAGGTTCGTCGTTGAGTACACCATCGCAGGCGCTCCTGTCTGTGATGTAGCGTCAAGGGTAGCCGCAGCCATGGTCTCCGAGGTAATAGTCGATGCAACTGCAAACGTCGTCGAACTGTTCGTGCAGATGGTTGTTGTCTTGCAAACGTCCCCATCTGATGACTCAGGGATCGAGACGTGGCTACACAATTGCTTACAGCCATGCGGATAAGATGCCTGTCATCTCGACTGCTAGTGATACAAGACCGTTGGAATCCAGCACGGCGTTCCGTATTACCCTCCTGAATCCACCGATTCCATATTCTGCTAACAGTCATTGGATCTCGACCAAAGCGATACGATAAACCGCAATCGCGATAGGCTACAATCCGACCTTTACCAAAGTTGGGCCGGCCGAAGTGGCCGTGCGGTTAAAGGCGCTGCAGTCTGGAACCGCAAGACCGCTACGGTCGCAGGTTCGAATCCTGCCTCGGGCATGGATGTTTGTAATGTCCTTAGGTTAGTTAGGTTTAACTAGTTCTAAGTTCTAGGGGACTAATGACCTCAGAAGTTGAGTCCCATAGTGCTCAGAGCCATTTGAACCATTTGAACCAAAGTTGGAAACATGATGGGACGCATTTATCCTCCTTACACGAGGCATCACAACAACTTTTCACCTGGCAACGCTGGTCAACCGCTGTTTGTGTATGAGAAATCTGTTGAAAACTTCCCTTATGTCAGCACGTTGTAGGTGTCGCCACCGGCGCCAGCCATGTGTAAATGCTCTGAAAAGCTAATCATTTGCATATCACAGCATCTTCTTCCTGTCGGTTAAATTTGGCGGCTGTAGCACGTTATCTTCGTGGTGTAGCAATTGTAATGGCCAGTAGTGTACAAGGTACAGAAAGGTGGTTCAAACTAGAAGTTGACAGTAGCGATATTTTAGTGGAAAAGTAAAGCTTACATCGAAACGACAGAGGATCATAGCAGAAGGAACCCAAATCCATTGATACAGATGTTGAAGCTGAATGCGAGATTGTTTGGGCATAACATTATAATTGGATCATTCTATCTACCACCAGACTCGCCTCCTAATAAACCCTAAAAACTTTAGCGCAAACCTCAGTTCACTTGTACGGAAGTTCTTTAATCATACTGTAATCGACAGGGAGATATGAAAAGACGTCTTGTGAAACATTACTAAATACGTTCTCTGTTAACTACTACTACCTGTAATTTGGAAACCCACTCATGTTGGTAATATGTTAGGTCTAATGGCAACAAACAGATCCGACATCCTGATCGAGACTGGTGTTAGTTGTAGCAACAATGAATACCGAAGTACCAAGGGCGACTGAAACGAACAGAAAGATTTGAGTGTTGAGTAAATTAGACAAAGAAGCATTTGTGCCAGACATCAATGAGAAACGCGGTACCTTTAGCTCAGGACAGGAGCATGTAGAGAAACTATGGCTCAAGTTTGACAGTATAGTTCGCCACGCTCTGGACAATTACACTGCGACAAATTCTCCGTAGTATGGAGTCACTGTACAGAAACTTCTAAAGAAACAGAGGCTAGTGCATAACAGATATAAAACAACGCGTAGGGTTATGGATAGGGAGATGCTGAGTCAAACGTGTTTGGCCGCCATGAGAGCGACGACCTCTATAGCAGAATGCTATCGAATGATGTTTCACAAAATCCAAAGGAATTCTGATCATACGTAAAGACTGTTAGTGACACCAAAATTAGTATCCAGCCACTCACTGACGAGACAAGAAAGAAAATTGTGGACAACAAAATAAAAGCAGAGACGCTTATCTCCCCAGGAGTACTGCCCCAGTTTAATTGTCGTACCAATGAAAATATGAGCGGAATAGACGTTACGGTCAGTGGTGCTGAGAAACAGCTATGATCGCTATAACTGAATCATGTCCCAGCCCGTGGAAACACCTGTTACATTCTGTACGCTATTGGCTGCTGAGTTGGCTGCTCTGTTAGCTACATTCAATCACAGATCCCCCAGAACAAAAACCTGTGCTCAGTAGTTTGAAACCGCCCACATACTAGAATGGTAGCAGAAGCCATCCACAGCGCTATCATCTAATATGACCCAAAAGAGAGTCGAAACCGATTACCCAACGGACGATATTTATTCTTCTATACGTTGGAACTGTTCACGATACCCTGTGGACATTATGTCTTTATGTTCTAATCGGTTCATTATTTTTAAACTGATCCCGTTAGTAGAGGAGAATGAGGCGAAAATACCTGAAATTAGTCTAGTGATTCATAGCCCACGTCTGATCTTCCTTGTAAGCTCCCTTGCCTCGCATTCCTCTAGGACGTAACTGAGAAACATTCTTCTATGCTAATTAGCATTCACTGCTGCACTACTGCTGACAGACTAAAATGAAACATTGCCCGACACGGAACTAAATGACTGCGACACTTGCTGAATCCGAAAACATTACGCGACGTGAGAAGTACACCAAACGCCTGCCTAATACGACTGAATTACATAAATGTAGCCGAATACGAATAACATTCCTAACACGATGTAACACTTTCTTACCAGGAGCAACAGAAACGGTCTGGCGATCAGGTCCATTATTCACCTATGCCAGCCCACCCCGACAAGTTCCTATCGATTACTGCCTCTAAAACACTCCTGCAAGTGAAGTCACTCCGCTGCACTTAGGAGTCGAGGAAAGCAAGATTCGTTAAATTTAAAAGTCACCAATCAGTATCTCTCTCTTGTATCGTAACTTCTTCTTTCTTGATTGGAAATCTCTCTACTCCTCTCTCTTTCCCATTAAGTACAGCGGTTATCGCCGAAACAACCGGCTTTGGATTACACCGGTTCTTTTCGTCTCCAGTTTAACCTGGCAGTTATTGCTTTTACTTCCTGCAATAAACGTAGACTTCCAACAACGACTCAAAAATTGTTATGAAGGGGAAGGAGCAGATCACGATCGATATATGGTCGAGGTTGCGACACAAATCGCTCTCACTGTTTCCAGCAAACCCTGCGAATGTGAAGGAGATGGGTAGAGCGTCTGTGAGAGCAAAAGGTTACAAGTTGATGACTTCCTTCCATTATCGCTTTTGGATGATATCACTTTTTTCGCGCTGAAGTAACCACAAAAATGAAGATTTCAGTTATTATCCCAAGTTTATAGCACGTCAGTAAAGCTCTATCAGTCAAATTTACCTGTTCTTCCAAGGAACGTTGTGGATGTTTTCTCGTTAAATAATGTGGAAAGTTTGTTGCGCCTCCTTAAGTTTGTAGTCTTTTAAATTTCCAAACTAGGTATGGTTATATTCTTCAATACAACTGACGTTCGAGGACTACAGCAAGAAAACACCGTATAGATAACGCCTTACACACTGAACATACTCGAAGACACGTACAGTCAAAGAGACCACTCCACACGCCAACAGGTACATTATTGTCACTGCAGTGCTGTATCGATTCTTATGCCATGTGCCTGTTGCTGGTTTCCAACTGTAGGCTTCTTTATTAAAACAGTGTTGATCGCTTTTCCCAATTTCTATAAAAATCCAGTATTTCAAAGCAATGGAAATTGTACGAATAAACATTAATCGTTGTTAATAAATTTTAGCACTGCTCATATGGTAAATTAATATGCTTGTTTCTTTAAGGGAAGATTGTACCTTCGTAGGGGGGCAAAATAAATAAAAAAAAGTTTGCTCTTAAACATTCTTTTGAGTGTGTTTTACTAGACAAATATCACGCAGAACGTGTCATCACTTCTGTCTCTATGCTGTTCATTTTTGGAAGACAACCTACGACCAGCTTGGACACAGAAGTGATGACACTTTCTGCAGGACCTGACCATCATTTTGCAGGGCAATGCTCAAGCACGTACAGTGCAAGCTTTACTGACTTGTTTGACTGATGGGGCTGCTAAGTGCTACACCACCTACTGCACTCCCCTGACTTAAGCTTTCGTGAGTTCAATTCGATTTCTAAACTGAAGGAAACACTTCACGGCATTCGCTTCAGAACTGCTACAAATTCGTCGGGCAATAGACTGCGCCGCTCGAACTGTCAACACAACTGGCACTGCTAAGGGTATCCTACGGCTTCCACATCGCTGGCAACGGGTTATACACAATGCTGGTGACTACTTTGCAGGTCAGTAAAACTTTGAAACACGTATCTATTTTGTATGAGCTGTAAATAAATAGTTTCCACTATTAAAGTTCCAACCCTCATAACAGTTATTGCTCGTGCCAAGACAACATCGTTTCAGTTGTATGATTATTATCTACGGTCAGCATTCTTGAACACAGAACTCTAAATCCGCTACCCATAATTATTTATACAGGTTGTCACCTTCTCACAATTATAGTGTGCATTGTTCTTAGGTGAGACATTCGCTCCCGAGTATCTGCCTATTGGAAGAAGAGTCCCACAACTAGTCAACAACCAAGTTGGAAGAAC
This sequence comes from Schistocerca nitens, assembly GCF_023898315.1. Lineage (NCBI taxonomy): Eukaryota > Metazoa > Arthropoda > Insecta > Orthoptera > Acrididae > Schistocerca > Schistocerca nitens. Next base: position 13,493,267 of record NC_064620.1, read on the forward strand.
GGATGAGGTGAAAAGTGCAAAAGACGAGCTGCACGATTCCTCACAGGCTTGTTCAGTCAGCGTGAGAGTGTCCCAGAAATGTTCAACGAACTGCAGTCGGAGGTCTTACAAGAAAGACGTTGTGTCTCGTGGCGAGCCAAACTCATAAAATTCCAAAAGCTCACTTTCCAATATGAGACAAGAGACGTATTACTTCCCTCAACATATATGTCGTGAAATGACCACGACGCCAAAAATTGAGAAATTCCTGCTCATACAGATGAGTATCTTCTTCCCGTGCACTAGCAGGGAATGGCATATGATCGGGGCTAAATGATACTGGTACATTATGTGCTGCCCGCCACAAGCCGTATGGTACAAAGTACCGATGTAGAGTTCGATGTGACGTGTTGTGATAGTGGGGTAGGCGATAATAATAGCTTGTAAAATTTGGAGGCTTATTGGCTGTTGCGAATTAAAATGTAAATCTAAAACAGAAAACGCGCATGTTTCGCATTCCTCTCGGAAATTCCAAGAAGGCAGCTGAACCCATAGCCTCTGACTTGGTACCACATGTCTCAATACTAAATCACTGAGTACACATTTTGAGCCAAATCGGTTACAGTAGTTCATCATGTGACTATTCGGGCTATCCCGACGGACCTGTTTCAACTGCACTTCTAGGGTTTGCAGAAGGATGATATTGTGCAAATCTCACAATATTTCATCGGTAGAGCTGTTCGACTTCTTCAGGTGGTGGTCGTTGCTGTTGTGCAAATCTCACAATATTTCATCGGTAGAGCTGTTCGACTTCTTCAGGTGGTGGTCGTTGCTGCTGCATGACGCCACCGATGATCATAGAGCGGCAGCATCGAGATTTATCAGTCCAGGAACAGGAAATTCGCCTGCGCGGGGGGTCTCTCACAGGTGGATGAAAGCGGCGGTCACAGAGCCTCCAACCGGGAGTCGAAGAGAGGACATCCATGCGTGAGCAGTGAGCAATGAGTGTGCTGCCAGACACTCTGTGCATAAATGCTGAATTAAAACTGAGCGAATCACAGTGTCCGGTCGTAAATAAGAGGTTCTTATTTTCCATTTTTTAATTTAATGGCAGCCAGTCCTGGATTCCCGGCAGTGCTTAGTTGAAACCTGCATCCCCGTTGATAACATTGTCCGTAGTAAGGATATGTATGGGCTCCTTACAAACACAATCGGAAAACCATGAAGCTTCAGTCTCCTAGTAACACATGTTCAGTCAATGCTCCGCTACCGCTAATTGATCATTACTATCCAGGTGTGTATGACGATAGTGTTCCACACAGTGTTCTTGCACTGTTCGTCATGGCTGCTCAAAATAAGATATTCCACATTTACACGACATCTTTTAAGCTCCTCGTTCTCCGAGGCCAAGCTCGTCCCTTACTGTGCTGAGTAAATTCATCAATTTTGTGGTGAACGAAAAACACACTTGATTTTTCCAGAATGAGATTTTCACTCTGCAGCGGAGTGTGCGCTGATATGAAACTTCCTGGCAGATTAAAACTGTGTGCCCGACCGAGACTCGAGAGGCAAAGGTCCCGAGTTCGAGTCTCGGTCGGGCACACAGTTTTAATCTGCCAGGAAGTTTCATATCAGCGCACACTCCGCTGCAGAGTGAAAATCTCATTCTGGAAACTTCCCCCAGGCTGTGGCTAAGCCATGTCTCCGCAATATCCTTTCTTTCAGGAGCGCTAGTTCTGCATGGTTCGCAGGAGAGCTTCTGTAAAGTTTGGAAGGTAGGAGACGAGGTACTGGCAGAAGTAAAGCTGTGAGTACCGGGCGTGAGTCGTGCTTCGGTAGCTCAGTTGGTACAGCACTTGCCCGCGATAGGCAAAGGTCCCGAGTTCGAGTCTCGGTCGGGCACACAGTTTTAATCTGCCAGGAAGTTTCACACTTGATGTTGTGTCTCTTGAGGATTCTTTCTGTTCATGAAGACACGCCGGAAAAATATGGAAAGAGGGCCATTGCAGTGGGCTTCTCCGCTTCTTTATCGGAATGCTTTGCGTATCTTCCTGTCAGAATAACCGTTCTCTTGGAACACCGTGCTTAGGAATCGTAGCTCGCCAGTCAGACGGTCGGTATCTGAGAGAATTCGTAGACTGTGTACCAGAGCAGCGAGATGATAGCTTCCTGCCTGAAAATACAGCTTTGCATGGTAGACATTATGTCCAGCGTATCGACGTTTCATCTAAGTATGACATCCAGGAATGCTAAGATCCCTTTTATTTCCATTTCCATGGTGAACTCAGTACTCTGCTGGAGTGTGTTCATATGCAGGAGGGACATGGGTAATCTCTCTATTCCGTGAGGCCACACCACAAATGCATTGTTTACATACCGCCATAAGCAGGAATGTTGGAGACTTGGTGACTGAATTACACTCGTCTCGAAGCCCAAACGCAAGAAGAAAATGCACAACGTCGACGTACTGTGTTTTACATCACGCATAGAATCTGGATGACGGAGTGGTTTCGGTGGTCGAGAAGGCTTTGAACTTTATACCAACACCTGGGACTGCTCCAATCCGAGATGTGATGACCGGGATACAACAGGCAATTTCGAACGTTGTAGGAGAGGCTAGGTAGGACATCTGTCAAATTTTTACCCGACCACGGCATGAGAAGTTTAATAACACTTCAGTCGAAAAGAAAGGATGTGCGAGACTTGACAGCGAAGATCACTTTATTTTACATAACTGATTGCCCAATTCACACAGTATATCAGGTGCACATATACATATGTTAAAATTGTTAAAATATAAACCTGAATGGAAAGTCCTATAGTTCGCAGTAATTTTTTATTGAATTTGATTACACCCACACAGAGCCGATTTCGCAACTTTTCATGTTGTACCTTCTGGCGTATATAACGCTATTTTCGTGTGGTACAGGGCGCTATTACAGAATGCCAAATCGTAACAGTTGGTGTCACTTGGCAAAGTTTTCAGCCTTCAAATGCAAATGGTAAAACCATCATCAGTGATGAATGTCCAGTCTGTGTTAAAAGCACGAACTGTCATCACTTTACCGATTAAAATATGTTCCTATGGACCTATGTCAAGCAGCTGGCAATGCGCCTCATGAATGTTACCACCTGTACATATCATTTCTTCGCTACAACCCAAGGCTTCATCCAAGGTCCAGAACTGGAGTTAACATTACTGACATCCTCCAGATGAGTGACAATCAATGAATGACAATGTTCAAATGAGCACAGACCATGACGCTTAAATTAAATTCGGGAAACCCCAACAATTTTAGAATTCCGTTAGATATTGATCTGAAGTCCACGAACAATGGTCCCCATTCTATTCGACGTTATTTCAGGATCATATGATAAAACAGTGAAGAACATGAGAGTAACTTTACATGAGCACCTCAAATGAGCAGAAAATGCTGTCGCCATATGCATCAATAATCCAGAGGTTTACGAACATATTCGTATTTCTACAGGGCGTGAAACGAAAGCCTGTGCAGTCAATCGTCCAGGACGTCCGACACAGCACACGTAGTCAAAAATGAAGACCGTTGGAACTGATCATGACTGCTTCTGTGCGTTAAATCTGCAACATATGTCTGTTTCATCATGTCACTGCTTCATACGCCCAATTAGAATGGTTGTGGCCAAAAAGTTACGTGGCTGCCATACGCAGTGTCTGCTTGATCGCCTCCTTATGCACACTAGTGCCTGGCATCAAAGATTAAGTTCCTGTCGACTCATCTAATCCCAAAATATGCTTTCATACTGGATAACGTGAGTGTTGATCATTAATGTTTTATGATCTTAAAATAGAATAACATGATTATTTCACACTGCAATAACTGGTATCGACCAGTCAGTCGTCATTTTAGACTGCTAATAAGTATAAAGAGGAAACAAAGAATCGTTACCAATCACAGAATACCATAAATTAAGTCTAACACGATTACATTACATTTTTCCACGTTTGTTGACATTAATTAAACTGGTTGTTTAAACAAATTTTCAATACTTTTCTTCCTCCACTTGCTTCCAGTTCACACCTCTCCTTTCCATAGATATCCTCACTCCCGTTTTCCACCGTGTTCTTGGGCACCGTCTAGATCTTTTTCCATCCATCCTTAGTTCTTCCATAATTTTGAGGAGCCTCTGTCCACGCATCCTCTTAACATGACCGTACCATCTTAATCTCTTTGTTTTTACGATTTCTTCGGTCATACTTTCTAGTTTAAAGTCCTTTCTAATATCTACATTCCTTACTCTGTCCATTCTTGTTTTTCCATTAACTGCTCCGAGGAATTTCATTTCCCCTGCTTTCAGTCTGCTCCAGTCTCTTTCTGTGATTGTCCATGTTTCTCCTCCATAGGTGATAATAGGGAAGTAAAAACTCTGATACATAAGGAGTTTTGCTTTTTCTGAAACTTCCGTGTTCCAAATCAGGTATTTTATTGTTTAGTAGAAATTGCCTCCCTTCTGTTACCTAATATTAATTTCTTTGGTTAGTCTTCCATCACTAGATATTTCACTCCCCAAATAAGTGAAACTGTCTACCACTTTGAGGCGTTCTCCATTCAAACTAATATCCCCATTGATCCCTTTGTCTCTTCCAAACACCATTACTTCACTCTTATCTTTTTTTTATTTTTAATCTTTACCTTTTCATTATTTCCTTCCACGCATCAAATTGTAACTGTACATCCACCTCTTTATCGCCCCATATTACCATATTATCTGCGAAAATCATCTTTTTGTCTTTTTCTTTTACTATATCTTTAACTGCCCTATTGACTCCCTCCATCAAAACATTAAAAAGTGCAGGAGATAGAATACTTCCTTGTTTAAATCCTTGTCTTATTTCGAAGTATTCAGAGTGGTCTAATTCTACAATTGTGTCCTCTGTACATTGTCTTTATTACCTTAATGTATCAACCTTCTATACCTATCTTCTTCATTTCTTCCCAGAGTCTTTTCCTGTTAACTGATCATATGCCTTTTCTATGTCTATAAAAGCCATTATCACTCTTTTTTATGCTCTCAACATTTTTCCATCAGTTGGCGGATAGAAAATATCAGGTCGATCGTGCTTATTTCTTTCCTAAACCCATGCTGTTCTTCACTCAGCTCCTTTTCTATCTTTTCACTTATTCGATTTAGTACAATACTTTCAAGAGTCTTGGCTGTATGACTTACAAGGGTTATTCCTCTTGTGGGGCGGCGGTTTGAAATTTTATGGTGTGTTATAAAATTTTGTAGAATGTAGAAACACTTCACGGACGATACACCAATTGTGAGGCGGCGAGTGGATTTTAATGTTGTTATTTAATGTTTGAATGTAGAAACACTTCCTGGACGATGCACCAATTGTGAGGCGGCGAGTGGATTTTAATGTTGTTTATATAAAATGTTTTGTTTGTAGAAAATATGCATTCCTTGCCGTTTTAACCATATGTGGGGCGGCGGGTGGAATTAATTGTTGTATAAGTTTTCCTATTCTTTTTGCTGTCTTTTGCCGTTCTCAACACTGGCTCTTTAACTACAATATTGGCAACCAGAAAGTGATTAGCAAAACGTGAAGCCTGTAATTAGAATTCCTAGTGCCCACTTCATCTGAGAAATACACTTAGAGCTACAGCTTAAAGCTCTGACGAATTAGGAAATTGTCTGGGATTCATAATCAAAAACGGTCGTGAAAAAAAGAACGTTCTCTATTTTCTGAAAGTCACAGATGAAAAAAAAGAATCCACACAATCTGACTAACAGAGCAGTTCAGAGTCTAATGCGCTGATGCAACTATAACTGTCCAAATTAAATGTTTAAGTGAATGCTCGCCATAATTTGATGATAATGCTCATCAAACGCCACGCTAAATAATGGTAGAATGTCTGTCCCACGGCGGCACGTGAAAATACGACATACGCAAACTGAAGATCGATCATTAAAGTCATCCCAGAATTAACACTTCACTCGAAAATGATTTCATGGTTACGCATATCTCGAGTAACTTAATACGGCATCCGAGGCTGTTTATAGCAATGATACCGACGCGACGCGACTCCCGACAGAGATGGTGTGCTATTCAGCGTCTGGAGAGAACTGGGGCCTTGCTTCCTCGCGCAGCGTTCTTATACTCGTATATAAAGCCGCGGTGCGGACGGCTAAGGGAACGCCTGATCAAATCGGCTCTCCTGATTAGCCGTTGGGCTAGTAATGCACCACATTAAGTTATTGAATAAATCATAGCTTCTTTTGCTGATGGCCGATGAAGCTCTCAATTTAAATGTGCATTCAGCACACAGGTAAGTAATCATAATAAAAGTTTGACGTGGCTAAGTTAAATATTTTGGGCGAGAGAATTAATTTAATTACACTGCACGCAGTAGACGAGCTTTGAACTTGCCCTTTGGAGATACGCTATCGCTATAGTTTTATAGTTATTCAAATGAAACTTCTCACATCTTAATGGTTATAGCGGATCTCCATTCTACTTAAATATAAACATCCTAGCCTTATTTATTAGCCTACTTAATCTATCTTGCTTCCTTAATTTTTAAGACAAAAACCAGAAAATTATGAATTTCAACTAAAATCTTAATTTGTGAGATCCAAAGTACTGTTTCTATTAAATTATTATGAAAAAGGGATCTAAATATAAATTTTTAAGTCTCTAGCTCTTTTATGTTGCGCCAATGATTTTTACAAAAAACGTCCAAATTTCGAAAATGGTTAAAGTTATCGAACTGATATTCAACACATATTAATTTAGTATTACTCCTGACATGCTAGAACCGTTTTAGGTTATTTCCTTGATTTTAAAAGTATTGCGCAACATTTATGACGTCAGAGCTAGTTACAGCGGACTGGCTGGCACACAATGCAAAGACTGATGTGAATTTACTACGGCGTGAGTAGGCTGCTTCCCTACACTCTGTAGTTTTTACGTTTATTGCCTATTTTAAGATGGCAACAATGTGGTAGTACTCATAGAAACTAGAAAAATAAGTCCAATAAACACGGGTCAGGGAATGAATACATTATCGATGAACAAGTTTTTACAGGAGGTGTTCAACGTGGCGTCTATTCACGACACTGCCCTCCTCTCCCCTCCGGCGTAAGGAATTACGCACCCTTTGAAATATACCGGTTGTTGTTGTAGCTGCTTGCACGCATTGAAGATGCGACCGTATAGTGTCCGCACATCACTGACTGGGTTGGCGTAGACCAGTTCCTCCACGTGTCCCCGTAACCAAAAGTCTCTGGGACTGAGATCTGTGGAACGAGCAGGCCAAGGTGTGCACGTCCTTCCCCCTCCGACCAGTCCACGGGTCCTGAAACGTCTGCTTCAGATGTTCGAGCACGTTCTGACGAAAGTATGCTGGTGTGCCATCGTGCATGAATCACACTTGTAATGGCTACTGCAGTGACACAGCCTCCAGCCTGCTGGCCAAACCGTTAATGAGAAAATCCAGATAATGCGACCCAGTTAACCTTTGTGGTAGCACGTACGGCTCCATTACCTATCACCAAGTACGCCTGCCCGTACGTTGATTGAGAATCGGTGCTGATGCCCTCTATCCAGATTTTCTTGAGGATTTATATCTGCCCATACATGCCAGTTACGGAAATTCACAACACATCCCTTGTGAACCTTGCCTAATCTGTAGATAAAATCTTGGATATGAAAAGTTGATGTATGGCACACTTCTGCATCATCATCAACAGAAATAAAATCATTTTCTTGAAGTTTAAATTATATTTTAATTTCTCCTTAGTCCCCTCTACTGCTTGCTCTGTGTAGACCCTGCATATTGAGTAACGTTTGTGCATAGGCTACACGTCTCAGCCCCTTCTTAATTATTTCTTACATTCTATGATATTCGAGTCTTAGCTCTGCAGTCTGGTTTCAGTACAAATTTTAGATAAAGTTTCACTCCCTCTATTGTATCCGTGATATCCTCATAATTTCAAACTCCCTTCTTCAGTCACCACTGACAATGTTATTTATAACTGTACACATGCTAAATATGGGCTCTTGTCTTTCTTCAACCTGTCTTCTAACGTACGTCGCTCGGTTAATTTTGCCCTTCCACTTCGTACATTTTTCCGAAACACAAACTCATCTCCATATCGACTTCCACCAATCGTTCCATTCTCCTAGAATTTAGCAACTAGGATTTTCTAAAGTGATGATGCGGTAATAGTTACACAACCCTTCTTTACTATTGGAGGTATTACATTCTTCTTCGAGTGTGGCGTATTTCACCCTCCCATACCGTATGTTCTTGAATGCCAAGTGGAAAAGTTTTGAGAAGTTAGCTCTTTCAAGACTCAAAATATGTGTGTGGAGATGCCGTCTACTCCAGGTGTCGTTAGTAAAACCTAGGTCTTTCTGTACTATGTGGTATTCATCTCGTTATGTTTCATCACCCATCTCATCCTCATCCATTTCTTCTTCACTTGCATTTATACAGTCGTTCTAAATACTGGATTTCTTTTTCGGCAGTACATGTTTTTTACACAAAACTGAGCAGTCAACAGAACAAACCTCTGCTTCGTGTAGTTTCTGTTATTAGACATTTTCGAAGACTCCTTCGTATCAATGGGGACACCATTTTTAACGACGGCATAGAGGAGTAGATCTATTCAATAGTTCACCATTTCTTCCACATTTCGACAGTTCGTCCTGAGAACCATCTTGGTAAGGCGAGGTGTTTCTAAGCAAATGGGGTACATGTTTCTACTCTTTCCCGCAGCACGTGACACTCATACTGATTCACAAGACGTGAGAGAGAAGACTTAATAGCATTTGATACTGGTAACAGCTGTGTTATTTGCAGCATGTTACACACATGGTTCATGGTGCCACAGTGTCATGGTTCTTGGATTAAACAGAGATCCGGTGGCCAGATTTGTTTCACAGTTTTCAGTTATTCTTTTCTTTACGGCAATAATTTTGCAGATCTTGACATTTCGTGGCATTCGTACTCCTGTGCAGTCACAATATAGGTATCCACTAACAAGAAGAATGAATGACAGGAATTTTTTGTAAATAAAACCCGTCACATTTAACATCAGGTTTCTTTCCACGACAGACTTGAGGAATAACTTTTCTCAGACGTTGAAATGGCAGTTAGAGAGAAATCTGCTTGGGACATCCCGAGTGATGTGGCACATAGAATTCACACAGCGCAGTAGATGCGGTACATTACCTCATCATCGTCTCTGTCTGTAAGGAGACTAATACGAATAAATATGATGAATAAAAAATTAAATAAAGATTTAAATACGTACTCAGACACCTCCTCAGATTACAGAAGAAGACGGAACGAATCAAGACAAGATGAATAGTGCGTCCTTAATGCTTGTACGCCACTACCATCAAATTACATGTATGGCAATAGTGCAACAGGCAAAAAACGTTGTGATATACTTTTTCTTTCTACCACAAGAACACTATACAATGTGACATAGTCTTGGAACATAACTCTATAATAGTCCTACTTTATTGTTTTGAGGGGCCACAACCAGCCACAAATACTTTTAAGAAGTTTTATTTTATTGACATGGCGAGTTTCAGGCCATTATACACATTTTCAGATGACAACAGTTGTAATACAGAACTGTCAGCTGCTTGTCTTTTGCTCCTGTACTGCAAAAGAACATTCTGTGTGCTGTGCGGTTAATGTACACAATATAGAGAAATATGCTGATGTGCATACAACTGAAAACATCTAAAGTGACTGAATAACTTACATGATATATAAAAACGTGCTGAACTGCGTGAAAACTTCTACAGTGAGCCGGCCGGGGTGGCCGAGCGGTTCTAGGCTCTACAGTCTGGAACCGCGCGACCGCTACAGTCGCAGGTTCGAATCCTGCCTCGGACATGGATGTGTGTGATGTCCTTAGGTTAGTTAAGTGTAAGTAGTTCTAAGTTCTCGGGGACTGATGACCTCAGAAGTTAAGTCCCATAGTGCTCAGAGCCATTTGAACCATTTTTTTCTTCAGTGAATGAGCTCTGTAAACTTACATTTGTTCTAGTGAAAGATATTTTGCTCCTCTTTTGCACTTGCGAATATTTGGGAGGGAGAAAAACGTTGAAATATGAACAAAACGCACACATTACACAATCAACTGTGACACACAAACACTGCATGCTAATCTTCATGTTAGCTGCAGCTTCAGAGACATGCTCAATAGACAGTTTTTTTTTATTTACAAGCTCAGTTTTCCCTCAAAGCAAAGATATCACAGACTTCCTGACAGGCAAAAGTCTCAACTACCTTTCGCTAAGATAGAATATATGCAGGAAGGGAAACAAGTTAATGCGTAAGGAGTATTTCATCGTATCTGCAGGCCAGACATCTGAGTGTGTCAGTTCCATGTTGTTGACATATAAGTAGCCACTCGGAATTTGAACGAATCCGACGTGATGTACAGTCGTGGACAAAACGAACGAGAACCCTCGCCTTTTCGTTGTGCTGGTCAGCACAGCTTTAAAGTCTGGTACACAGCATAACAGGCAAGGCGACGAAGTGCCACCAACATACTGCATGCAGGCGTGAAATAGAAAACCCATCCGAAGTTTGTCACACTGCTTTCAGTCATGTTGCATGGGGCCTTAATTAAAATAAAATGCAAATAATTTTATTTATTTATTTTTTTTTGATTTAGTAGCTGTCTGTTCGATTACTAAGTCTCGTAACGGTTGGCCCTGACTAGTATTATTACGCAATCTGACTGCATAGAACAACAACAAAGAATTAAATGGAAATTTTCATTAACACAATTAATTAATTAAGTCCCCAGCAACTATAAAACCTCCGAAACCAAAGCACAAGTATAACTGTTCTGTGTGTGGAAGTGTGATTCAACGTACGCATCTGGCACGGTTCTTCTTCAATAACGCAAGAAATTTTAAATATCATTTATACTGAATTAATTAAAGAAAATAAAAATACCATAATTACTCAAGAGAACCAGAATTACACTCTAATCCAAGAACACAAGCCAGATGCTTTGTTGACTGAACCTGTAATGAAGCATTACTTACGACATTAAACAATGAAAAATAAATCAAGTTTCGTTACCTTCATATATTGACCAAAATCACTCTAATCATTACAATATATCTCCACACCGACTCGCTATTACCACATCTCAACAAGAACTTTTCAGTATCAGATCTCAGCAAGCACTCCCTACTAGCACATCTCAACAAACACTCTCTGCTACGAGTTCTTAACAAGCACTGACTACCACGAGCTCTCCCCAAGCACTGCCCACTACGAGTTCTCAATAATCACTGCCAGTGGAGGCGGCGGAACAATACTCTCTAGCGCGATCTCTGGCGCTGTGGCTCAGTGTAGCCACCTTTCATATGCCCTTCCTCCACGGCTAGAATTTGATGGTATTTTTCCCAGCATTGGTGGTGAAAATACCACCAAATTCGTCAATAAAATACAGACAAAAATAAAAGATAATATTAATGCGTAAATATCATATAACTAGATAAAATTTTGGCTTTGCACTGACCTTTCAATAACCTAATATATAAAATACAGTAAGCAATACAAATTCTTTCATACATGTGACTTTACATAACAGTTTACACAAGTATTATGTGGTTAAACAGCTCAATCAATAGCGTCAGCAATGACGAATATGTGCAGGTAAGAGTCTCATAACTTTTCACAAACAGTAATACACAAAAAAGCAGTTTATACAAATATTCACATAAACGCTTTTGATTTAGAAAAAACAAGTAGTTGATAGTTCCAGCAGTAGCACCCAGCAATGGTCAACAGGTGCAAATACCAACAAGTAACATTATTTCAATAAAAGCATTCCATCAGTGGCACCCAGTAATGTTGAACAGGTGCAGACACCCACAAGTAACACCATTTCAGTATAAGCAGTTCCATTAGTCGCACCAGCAATGTTGAGCAGGTGCAAACAGCAACATGTGACATCTTTTCAGTAAAAGCAGTCCATCAGTGGCACCCAGCAATGTTGAGCAGGTGCAGACATCAACAGGTGACATCTTTTCAGTAGAAGCAGTCCATCAGTGGCACCCAGCAATGTTGAGCAGGTGCAGACACCAACAAGTAACACCATTTCAGTATAAGCAGTTCCATTAGTGGCACCAGCAATGTTGAACAGGTGCAGATATCAACAAGTAACACCATTTCGGTAGAAGCAGTCCATCAGTGGCACCCAGTAATGTTGACCAGGTGCTGACCGCAGTCCATAAAATTCACTATCACTAATCACACTGTTCATCAGCAGAAATTAAACATGTCCTAGTGTCACCAATCATGTAGAAAAAGTGCAAATAAAAGTCCAAAATATTCCCTATCACTAATTAGACAGTTCATCATACAAATAACAATAAACACACAAATGATATCAGATAATTGTCATATTAACTACTACAATACACAAATAGCAGTAAACCTATAATATTTATGGGTGTCAGTGCAAGCCACAACAAACAAGTAAAATAATATTTAGGAGATATGTTGGGATCACTTCTCTGGGATTATAAAAGGAAATCACACAAAACACACTCACTCATCTTTCATCCACATTAGTGCTACTGTGTAATTGAATAGTGTTAACTGTGTAAATGCAATTCTGTCAAAATTTTATGTTCATCACGTGTATCAAGTAGTAGGGGCAGCAATGTATAACAGTCAATAATAGTTAGTCAACGTCATAGTCATCATGTCAAGACCAATGTTTGCCAAGCCAGATCAAAATGTACGGTTGCTGAACAACTGTCAGTGAGCCAAGATATGCAAATACTTCCTCTCTTCAAAAAAAGTATATACTGCTTAGTGATTTAACAAAGTGTGTGTGTAGACAATCTTCCTTCTACTTGAGTGTTCTAGTCTGCCATCTTTATCCTCCTTGTTCCATATAGACCAACAAAAAAAAAATATGCTCCTCACTTACTTCACCTCTTATCCACCAAAACTCCAATAATCATCAGCATCACATAATCTCAATACTTCAATAATACCTCTTCAATACGTCGATCATCAATATCATTTACCTTACCTCTTGTCCACGAAAACTCCAATAATCATCAACTTCACATAATCTCAATACCTCCATCATACCTCTTCAATACGTCGATATATATAAACCTCATTGCCAATATCATTTCACTTCCATAACAACTCTTTCCTCTAGTCAGTCTCCTCGAACAAGTGCAGACAAAATCCTAATGCAAACCTCAATTCATCATCTCATACAATCCGAAGACACAATGTCAACACACAACCTCTCGTGTAATCCATCTGATCCAAATCTGCTACTCATTATAAATTATAAGATACATTTTGTTTACCTTGTCCATCATTAAATAAAAGAAATGCGTACATGACCTCTAACAGACTTAGTTCGAATAACTCTCAGTAATTAAGTACGATTACGAAGTGTTAATGATCATAATATTTCACAGTGTGTACACCACTTCAAGAATCATGGCAGAAGCAAACATGTGGAGTATTTTTTGTGTCAAGTGTCACTTCCTATTTCAATTGCTCACGAAGAATGCAGTGTAATAACTCTCAATGGTCTAAACCTAGTTTTGGTATGTCATGTCGTTAGCTTCCTTCCTATTAGCATAAGTTTATACAGCTTCCATAAAACCTCCAGCTCATGTGACTTCTATGCAGTTTCTTGTACCAATGTCGTTCGTAGAATTAGCATTTCATTTTCTTATCTTAAAAATATAAGGCACTGAGCGTAAGCAAAACATGCAATAGCGACTAAATATACCAGTAGAGAACAGAATGTCAACAAGTGGATGCAGCACAATCCCTACAACGAGGCTCTGCCAAGCAAACAATCTATAATTAATACCACAGTGTAACCTAAACTCTATTTTCGTACACAGTATGTGAGCATTGCTATATTCTAAATTGAAGAGTAGTTATGACAACAAAACAGAAATGTGTAAATATGCAATCCACACGCACAGCAGCAAACATATATCTTACGTAATAAACAAGTCATTAGCATCATATCAGCATAAGCAAATAAATGTTCATATGTAATCTTAATAAGTAAACATGAAGGCGCAAGCAGATAAATCACAAAATATAACTTACATACATAACCACAGTCAGCACAATTAATCAGTTGACAATTACAATTTAAATAAATAAGCACAGCAGGCACATAATAGAAAAATATGACATCAGTGAAAAAGCAGTGCAGCCAAGCGATGCATAATATATACAAATAACAAGCCCGTTCATTAATCAATCATCGTCAAAATCAGTAAATGTACACAAGCACGTCGCTTCACAAGTAAATTCATAGAACATGAAATTTAGCACAAAGTATGAGTCACGTAATCGCAAGCAGCAAATTACGTCTAAAGTACGTACCTAAGTGGAAATATGTTACCTGAAAAATAAACTCAATTAATAGTTACCCTTTTTAGTTTATTACTTTTTTTTCTTCGAAATTACACTCTTCCTGAAATTTTCTCCATAGCAAGTCGTCTTAACGTCGGACACGCACAGAATTTACCTGAAGGTCTTAAATATTTTACACAACCGTATCCTGAAAAATACTGAACGTTAATAACATAATTTATAAAGTCACCATAGCTTTATACTGAATTTAATCCGAGAAATTAGACTGTGTATTTGTTTACGTCTGTCAGTGCATTCGCACTGAGCGCTCGATCAGCTGTAGGCGCGTGACGTAGAAAGTGATTGTTTGCGGTCAACGACTGCCTTGTGCGGCGCGCAGACTTCACTGTTGCTTTGAGTACGCGCCGCCGCCAGAACACGGCGCGGTATCCTTGTATTCTCTGCATGTTTACATGTAGCTGTTAGTTTCTCTAAAGTATGTCATTCCACAAAAATTTTTACGTTCGATATATGATGTATTCCCTTAGAGCGCCGAGATTTAAGAGTTTCTACTTTAACAGTGTTATCATGAATAATTTTGCGAATCCTATATGGACCGTTATAAAGCAGAAAAAATTTGCGACATAAGCCTTTTCCTTTATGAGACAAACGATGAGACTTAATTAACACCTTTTGACCAACTGACAAAATTTTTAAACAACCAGGACGTTTAGCTGATTTCTCTCTTCTTGCAGCCGCAGACGCAATATTTCGTAGAGCCAGGTTGACAACTTCAGAATGCCGCAGTTTCCGTGAAGGCGGAAAAGGAACGATTTCAGAAATGCGATTTGTTGGTACTTTATTTTTTAATATCAGTATAGGCGGTAAAGAAGTTGAGTCATTAGGAAGTTCATTCAGAATGTTTTGAAAAGTATGAAGATACTGATCCCAAGTTCTGTGATTCTGATGACAATAAAGACGGCACAATTTATTGATTTCCTTCATCCATCTCTCTGAAGCATTAGATTGAGGGTGAAAAAGTGAAATAAAAATTGGTTTAATCTTACGACGCCGTAGAGTACGAAGCCAAATTTTAGAGCGAAACTGTGATCCATTATCTGATATAACCTTATCAACATGACCAACTAATTTAAGAAAATGTTTGATGAAAGCGTTAGATACTGAACGAGCTGTTGCCTTGCGTAAAGGCGTAAAACACACATATTTTGATGTCAAATCCACTGCTACGAAAATGTACGCAAAACCATTAGTAGAACGAACCACTGGACCGAACAAATCGACTGCAGCCATGTCCTTTAATTTCGCTGGAATGATAGGAAACAACGGTGCTCTGTGAGAAACAGTTGGCGGCTTAGCCTGTTGACATAATTTGCATTTGGCAAGAACAGATCGAATACGTTTTTCCATATTACTGAAGTAGCAATTTTCTCGTAATTTATGAAAGCATTTTCTGGGACCAAAGTGCGCATAACTGAAATGTGTGTACCAAATCAATTTATTGACCCACTCATCAGGAATACAAACTAACCAAACAGAGTTGTCGACCGATTTTCGTTTGAAAAGAATGTCATTGCGAACTAAATAATGCTGTCTAATCGCTACGCTTTCCTTTCTCCTCCACTTCTCCTTAATGTCCTTCCAGATTGGATCCTTATTTTGCTCCTTAGCGATGTCCTGGAGCGAAGACGAAATAAAGTTCTCAAACGCAACACCTAGAATGTACATCAAACAATAATGGTTTTCTTTGCAGTCCTCTTCAGCACTTTGTTTCAAACCCATAGGTGCACGTGATAAAGCATCAGCAACAATATTTGAAGATCCCTGTATGTAAACAATACTAAAATCAAATTCCTGTAGGTACAACGCCCATCGTGACAATCTGCCATGAGTTAATTTTGTCGACATAAGAAATTCCAAAGCTCGATGATCAGTGTAAACCTTAGTATGTCTACCGAACAAAAATGTGCGAAATTTTGTGAAGGCCAAAGCCAAAGCCAAAGCTTCAAGTTCCGTAATCGAATAATTCTTTTCGGATTTAGAGAGAACACGACTTCCAAATGCAATAGTCTTCTGTACTACAACGCCGTTTTCTTCTATCTCTTGAAATAAATGTGCACCTAGGCCTTTGTATGATGAGTCCGTCGCCAAACAAAAATCTTTAGATAAATCCGGATGTGAAAGAAGTGGAGCAGCAACTAAAGCATCACGAAGTTGTTCAAATTCTGATTGAGCTTCCTCATCCCAACACCAATTAGAATTCCTTCCAGATAGTTCACATAAACGAGGTGTGGCCAAATTGTCCAATCTAACAAAGCGTCTAAGAAAATTACAGACACCAAGGAAACTACGAACATCACGTTTTGTGGTAGGAACAGCATAATTACGAATAGCGTCTAGTTTTTCTGGATCAGGAAGAATACCTTCTGTAGAAATAATGTGACCGAGAAATTTCACCTGAGAACGACCAAATTCAGATTTTTCCAAGTTCACTGTCATGCCAACTCGTGCAAAAATACGTAATAATGAATCCAAAATTTTGTTATGCTCACTCCAAGAACGTTTAGCAATAAGAATGTCGTCAACATAAGAAGTAATATTGTCACGAAGATAAACAGGTAAAATTTCATTTTAACTGCGAATAAATGCTGCAGAAGATACAGTAAGTCCAAACGGTAATTTCCGAAACTGGTAGCAGTTACCAAAGGCCAAAAAGGCAGTGTATTTTCTACAATCATGGTGGAGTTCTATTTGCCAAAAACTTGCGCGCATATCATTCGTGGATAAAACTTTAATTCCATGGAAATGTTGAAGAAGTTCATCTAAATTTTGTGGACGGTCAGTTTCAGTAATGATGATATTATTTATCTGTCTGGAATCCAGAACCAAACGAATTGACTCATCCTTTTTAAGAACAACGTGTAATGGGCTAGTATAAGGATTGACTGCTGGCTCAATAATGCCCTGATCTAACATGTATTGATGTTCATTCTTAACCTTGTCTCTGTAAGCCAAAGGAATAGCGTACGTTTTCCCGCGAAATGGTGTGTGTTCTTTTACTTTAAATAAATATTGTAAGCCTTGTATAGTTCCTGTGTGATGACTAAACACTGTAGCATGTGAAGTCAAAATATGGTGCAACTCTTCTCTTGCAACGTCATCTGGCACTTCAGCTTTCTTAACCTTTTCATTAATTAATTCTTCGCTATTAATTATATCCTCCATCGCATCTCTGTATCTATTGTCATTGTCATGAATAAACACACTGTCGTCATAATGCTCAACGAAAACATCAGAAGTAAGAAACCTTAAACATTTTGTATCTGATTCAGATCTTGCTAAACACTCGAAAAATTTCAGACATTTCGGCATTCCGGCAACAGTCAAATTCACACTTCCTTCTTTAAAGTTCAAAATTGCCTTATGTGTGTTAAGAAACTCCATACCTAATATAATCTGTGTACTGAGTAATGGAACAATAATAAAATTAGCAGAAAATTCGTATCCTTGACAAATGAAATTTAGGTTGGTCTGTTGTTTAACTTCCACACCTTTTCCAGAAATCGCTCCTCGAATTGTAGTTTTAGAAATAGGTAACACAGGACAGGCAATAGTTCTATCACATATACGAAAAACTGATTCACTAATGACGTTCAATGGGCTCCCAGAATCTAAAACTGCAGTTAACTTATTCTTACCCACACATACTTCAATAACAGGATGTAAAAATGCGTCTACATTATTTTCCTTTTCGCCTAGCAAAATGTCTCTCATATCTTCCAGGCGTACGTAGTGTAAAGTTGTAGTGTCATTACTTTCTGAACCGTCGATATTGCTGCCAGAAGCCGAAGCTGCTAGTCATTGTCGATTGTTTGCGTCACGTCTATGATTATTCCCGACATTTCGCGGATCAATTTCTACTATTTCCACTTGTCTCTCTGAATTTCTGTCACGCGGAGGATGCCAATTAGGTCCTTCCTGTCTGTTAGATGCAAATTCTTGGTTGTGTCTGTTATTAAAATTTCTATTTTCCTATCTGTCTGCATAACTACTTCTTGTATAATTTCGACTGTCACTTCTGAAATTATTGTTATACCTACTACCCTGGTTATTTCTGTGGTAAGAGTTTCTATTATTGTATGAATAATTTCTGTCTTGATGATACCGATTACTGTTTCCGTATGATTGATCATTCCGGTAAGAATTAGCGTTATTATAATTGTCTGTGTAATTTCTGTTAGAACGTCTGTTATTGTCATAAGGCTGGTATCTATTGTCCTGTCTGTTACGTCTGTCATTCTCAAAATTACCCATATAGCGCCCGTTCCGATCACTATCCCTTTTCTCTGAAAATCTATCGTAATTACTGTTACTGAAAAAGTTAGACGAAGTCCCGTCGTCGTTGTCATACTCAAGTTCTTGTAACAAAGTCTTAAAAGTCTCAATGTCGTCTTTACATCTTCCAGCTAAATCAATTTGTCTTATGGATTGTGGCAGCTTAGTTAAACAAATGCGAATTAATTCAGTCGGGCTATAAGGGTTGGAAAGGAACTGATTCTTTCGAATCATGTCTTCAAAATATTCCGCTGGCGTGCGGAACTCAGACTGTTTGAAATTACGCTGCATAATAAGACTGTGTTTGACTCTGTCTAGTGTGTTTTCGGACCAATATGCCGATAGAAATGCATGATAAAAATCATTCAGATTATTACAATCTCTAATGAGTGCGCGCATCCGCGTCGCCGGTTCGTTTTCTAAATATCCACACATAAATTCCAGTTTGTGACTTAGTGGCCAATTTGGTGGGAGTTCGTACATAAATTGATCTAACCATGCACATGGATGTATGTCATTCTTAGAATTTCGGAAGATCTTAAATTTCCGAACAGTCAAAAAGTGTTTATAGTCAAAGTTTTCGCCTCGTGGCGACAAAGACCTACCGCGTCTGTCCCAGTCCCAATGTTGATTATTGTCAAGTTCGCGCGCCTGGCGCTCTCTTGTTGCATCCCGTAAATGAAACAAATTATTTTCTTCAAACCCCTCTGGTATCTGTGATTCTAAATTTCTTTTGCCGTCTTTTCCTACGATTTCGCCTTCAATTTGTTTGACTTGCTTTTTTAATGCCTCAAATTCCCTTTTCACGCGTTCATTAAATTTTCCCTGATTTTCAACATGCTTATTTATGTTCTGATACTCTTCGGTTTCTGCAAATGGCAATGGTGCTGTATCATCTGAATCTCTGTCCCTATGTAAACTAAGATTTGTCAATTTATCTGAAATCTCCTCAACTCTTTCCGATAAGTCACCTAATTGCACTTTCTGTTTATTTACGTCTTCCGTAAGTGTCGCGACTCGGGTTTCAGTATTGACACATTTAGTAGTTAACTGTTCATATTGTTGTGTTAGATTATTTATTCTGTCATTTGGTACGGATTCCTCGATTCTCTCAAATATTTCCTCCTTATCGTGTGCACGTTGTAAATTTAACTCTGAAAATTTTTGTACTATCACGCGATCTCTTTCTTCCTGTTCTCTATCTTGTTCCTTTTGTCTAATCTCTACTGCAATTAATCTATTATTGTGAGAATTCAAAATTGGTTGTACTTCTTCTCTGATTTCTTTCTTTAATTCACCTTTCATACTTTTGAAACATGTCCCTATTCGTGAGTCTAACCGTGTTTCCATTGTTTCCATCTCTGTCTTTAATTCAGATCCAAACCGTGTTTCCATTGTTCCCATATCAGTTTTTAATTCAGATCGTAAAGTTCCCATATCAGTTTTTAATTCAGATCCCAAAGTTCCCATCTCGGTTTTAATTGTTCCTATCTCTGTTTTAATTGTTCCTATTTGTGATCCCAACTGTGATCCCGGTGAGTCTAACCGTGTTTCCATTGTTCCCCTTTGTAAGTCTAACCGTGTTGTCACTGTTTTTAATTCAGACCCCAAATTTAATATTGCACCCATCAACTGCTCCATAATAGCCGGTTCGAAATTCTTTTCGCCCCTAACATTTCCCGTGAAACCAACTTCTTTCGTCATGGCTGTAAAGCTATCTGTGTTCGATACTATTTCAGAATCTTCTATCGTTAATCTCGTATTCTGTGAATTTTCTGATTGAGAAAAATTTTGAATTGGTTCCGGACTATTTTCCCCTCTTATTAAATTGTTTTCCACTTCACTATTCATGATACTGTTTTCCTCTGTTGGCGAGTTCGCCATGTTAACAATTTCGTCAGTCTCACTATCCATCATTTTTGCCTTTTACATCGATCGTGTAATCATTTACAAAACATACAAAACTCGTCACTATATGAAAATTACACACAATGACACATTATCTCCAACAATACCATTCACACGAAATGTTTCCCTCAAACACGATTAATCGAACAATTGAAATACACTCCTGGAAATTGAAATAAGAACACCGTGAATTCATTGTCCCAGGAAGGGGAAACTTTATTGACACATTCCTGGGGTCACATACATCACATGATCACACTGACAGAACCACAGGCACATAGACACAGGCAACAGAGCATGCACAATGTCGGCACTAGTACAGTGTATATCCACCTTTCGCAGCAATGCAGGCTGCTATTCTCCCATGGAGACGATCGTAGAGATGCTGGATGTAGTCCTGTGGAACGGCTTGCCATGCCATTTCCACCTGGCGCCTCAGTTGGACCAGCGTTCGTGCTGGACGTGCAGACCGCGTGAGACGACGCTTCATCCAGTCCCAAACATGCTCAATGGGGGACAGATCCGGAGATCTTGCTGGCCAGGGTAGTTGACTTACACCTTCTAGAGCACGTTGGGTGGCACGGGATACATGCGGACGTGCATTGTCCTGTTGGAACAGCAAGTTCCCTTGCCGGTCTAGGAATGGTAGAACGATGGGTTCGATGACGGTTTGGATGTACCGTGCACTATTCAGTGTCCCCTCGACGATCACCAGTGGTGTACGGCCAGTGTAGGAGATCGCTCCCCACACCATGATGCCGGGTGTTGGCCCTGTGTGCCTCGGTCGTATGCAGTCCTGATTGTGGCGCTCACCTGCACGGCGCCAAACACGCATACGACCATCATTGGCACCAAGGCAGAAGCGACTCTCATCGCTGAAGACGACACGTCTCCATTCGTCCCTCCATTCACGCCTCTCGCGACACCACTGGAGGCGGGCCGCACGATGTTGGGGCGTGAGCGGAAGACGGGCTAACGGTGTGCGGGACCGTAGCCCAGCTTCATGGAGACGGTTGCGAATGGTCCTCGCCGATACCCCAGGAGCAACAGTGTCCCTAATTTGCTGGGAAGTGGCGGTGCGGTCCCCTACGGCACTGCGTAGGATCCTACGGTCTTGGCGTGCATCCGTGCGTCGCTGCGGTCCGGTCCCAGGTCGACGGGCACGTGCACCTTCCGCCGACCACTGGCGACAACATCGATGTACTATGGAGACCTCACGCCCCACGTGTTGAGCAATTCGGCGGTACGTCCACCCGGCCTCCCGCATGCCCACTATACGCCCTCGCTCAAAGTCCGTCAACTGCACATACGGTTCACGTCCACGCTGTCGCGGCATGCTACCAGTGTTAAAGACTGCGATGGAGCTCCGTATGCCACGGCAAACTGGCTGACACTGACGGCGGCGGTGCACAAATGTTGCGCAGCTAGCGCCATTCGACGGCCAACACCGCGGTTCCTGGTGTGTCCGCTGTGCCGTGCGTGTGATCATTGCTTGTACAGCCCTCTCGCAGTGTCCGGAGCAAGTATGGTGGGTCTGACACACCGGTGTCAATGTGTTCTTTTTTCCATTTCCAGGAGTGTAATTGCACTAATTGTCAAACCCGTAGACAAGACAACAGAAATGAAATTTTGCAAAAAAAATACCATTAGAAGAATGACAATTACCAAATCTACACATGCAAAATAGATTACAATTACTAAACTACAAATTACTACAACAATGCTACTGTCTACTATTTTTACAATCAGAAGATTCCAAGGGACGATCCTGGCAGGGTCGCCACGTGCATGGGGGCTTAATTAAAATAAAATGCAAATAATTTTTCTTTTTTTTTTATTTAGTAGCTGTCTGTTCGATTACGAAGTCTTGTAACGGTTGGCCCTGACTAGTATTATTACGCAATCTGACTGCATAGAACAATAACAAAGAATGAAATGGAAATTTTCATTAACACAATTAATTAATTAAGTCCCCAGCAACTATAAAACCTACGAAACGAAAGCACAAGTATAACTGTTCTGTGTGTGGAAGTATGACTCAACGTACGCATCTGGCACGGTTCTTCTTCAACAACACAAGAAATTTTAAATATCATTTATACTGAATTAATTAAAGGAAATAGAAATACCATAATTACTAAAGAAAACCAGAATTACACTCTAATACAAGAACACAAGCCAGATGCTTTGTTGACTGAACCTGTAATGACGCATTATTCAGGACATTGAAATAATGAGAAAGAAAACAAAAGTAGTTTGTTACCTTAATTTATATTGATGAAAAGCACTCTAGACATTACAGTCTCTCCACACCGACTCGCTACTATCACATCTCAACAAGAACTTTTCAGTATCACATCTCAGCAAGCACTGCCTACTAGCTCATCTCAACAAACACTCCTCACTACGACATCTCAGCACTGACTACCACGAGTTCTCCCAAAGCACTGCCCACTACGAGTTCTCAATAATCACTGCCAGTGGAGGCGGCGGAACAATACTCTCTAGCGCGATCTCTGGCGCTGTGGCTCAGTGTAGCCACCTTTCAATGTGTAAGACCATATTAATGCTGATCAGTGTGTTAAGCACAACACGTAAATATAAGATATAAGTGAAACAAGAAATGCTAATTAGTATGAACTGCACCAATAAAAATGAATTTCAGCTTATCCTGGTAAGGCAACTATTTTAGTAAGACAAAGTGCCCCAGATCGTTACGAATTAGCAAAATATTATGCGCATTCGGCTGCGAAACGGTCTGTATCAACGTTCAGACGAGTCATACCGGATTACCGTTGCTGACCTACCATGAAAGTGTTCAAATTTATCAATGCGTGAAGATTCGTAACGAAATTCAGTTAAAAATCATTCAGAGCCACACTTAAGTCAGTTGAATTATTGACAGAAGCGGAAAAAGAAGGATGGGACAAGTATGAAATTCTACAAGATTTTCATATTTACATCCACAGAGCGCCGGTACAGAATAAAGGTAGCAATAAAACGTATTGGGTGCCGAGAATTTCTTAAAATTGCTTTACCGATACTCTATCTGCCTCCATCAAGATAAGAACCGAAAACAAAGTAGACCTGCCTTGCAGTAAACAAACACCTTTCACTACACTAGCAGACAGCACAGGAAAACAGCCCTCTATTATTAAACCAGACATGAATAAGCCGGCAATTTCGCAATGAAAATGGCAAAATGATCTTCAGTTTCTGTTGCATAGCGCTTTATGGACTCAAAACATGAATTTTCTGCTTTTATGTCAGCGCTTATGTGACAGTCATTCGGGATGTTTATCGAAATAACAAAATACAGTTATTAGCGAGTAAATTTAGTAGTTTGCCGGCACGGGTTATTTCGATAAACATCCCGAGTGATTGTCACATAAGCGGTGACATAAAGGTAGAAAATTCATGTTTTTGACTCCAGAAAGCTCTATGCAACAGGAACTGCAGATCATTTTGCCATTTTCAGTGAGAAATTGCCGGCTTATTCATGTCTGGTGTAATAATAGAGGGCTGCTTTCCTGTGTTGTCTGCTAGTGTAGTGAAAGGTGTTTGCTACTGGAAGGGAAGTCTGGTTTGCTTTCGGTTCTAATCTTGATGGAGGCAGATAGACTATCAGTAAAGCAATTTTAAGAAATTACCGCGCCCCCAATACGTTTTATTCCTACCTCTATTCTGTACCGGCGACCTGTGGATGTAAATATGAAAATCTTGTAGAATTTCATACTTGTTACTGCCTACTTTTTCCGCTTCTGTCAATAACTAAACTGACTTAAGTGTGGCACTGAATGATTTTTAACTGAATATCGTTACTATCGTTACGAATCCTCACGCATTGCTAAATTTGCACACTTTCATGGTAGGTCAGCAACGGTAATCCGGTATGACTCGTCTGAACGTTGACACAGACCGTTTCGCAGCCGAATGCGCATAATATTTTGCTAATTCGTAACGATCTTGGATACTTTGTCTTACTAAAATAGTTATGTTACCTCAATAAGCTGAAATTCATTTTTATTGGTACAGTTCATACTAATTAGCGTTTCTTCTTTCACTTATATCTTATATTTACGTGTTGTGTTTAACACACTGATCAGCATTAATATGGTCTTACACATGACTGAAAGCAGTGTGACAAACTTGGGATGGTTTTTCAATTTCACGCCTGCGCACAGTATGTTGGTAGCACTTCGTCGCCTTGCCTGTTATACTGTGTAGCAGAGTTTAAAACTGTGCGGATCAGCATAACGAAAAGGCGAGGGGTCTCGCTCGTTTTGTCCACGACTCTACCACAAGGTTTTATTATCGGTCCTCTGTTTCTCAGATACATATACGTTCTTTCACTTAGTGAAGTCTGCTCTGCCTGTTGTTTATAATATTTTAACTTTGCCATATTCATAAGCTCTAGCAGCTATTAGATTTCAACTAGAGAACAAAAGAGCACACGCGTTTGAAGGCGGCAGGTAATCAGTAGGCCAAGCACAGAGGGGGCGCCAGAAGGGCCCTTGATAGCCGCGCGGCGCCGCTGTTCGTACAGAAGAAAGTCATCCGGGGGCCGATAGCGTGCCGACGCACCGGACGTGGTCGCAGGTGGCCTTGGTGCGAAGCCCCGCCGCGCTACGCTACGTGTCCGACCCACCTCAGCTCACCTCATCTCCTCCGCCACACTCTGGCCTCTGAGGCCGTCCCGCAAGTGTCAAGATGGTGTCCGCGTCAATTACGCTCTGCTTTCGTCCCGCTCGACAACGGACTTAGAGCAGTGGTAAGACCGGTTCCCGTCAGATCACCGAAGTTAAGCGATTCCGGGCTGGGTTAGAAACTCGGATGGGTGACCATCCGGTCTGCCAAGTGCTGTTGGCAAGCCCTTGTGTGGAAAACTGAAGAGCTACTTGATTGAGAAGTGGCGACGCCGGTCGCGTAAACTGACATACGGCCAGGAGAGCGGTGTGGTGATCACATACCCCTCCATATCCACATCCATTGGTGCCTGTGGGCTGAGGATGACGCGGCGGCCGGTCTGTACCCTTGGGCGTTCATGGCCTGTTCGGGCGGAATTTAGTTTACTTTCGTCACGCTCGCCATAAGAATAGCAGTACTGTCGTTCCTCTTTCTTAAAGTACTCCAAGAACTGCGATTTTGTCATATGATGACATGATGGAGACCGTGGCTGTTGTTTGAAGACAAATGTTGAAGGTGTTAGGACAGCAACCAGCCGCAAATTTACTTTCAGCTCCTTTATTCAAAGGGTACCGTTACCGGTTTCGAATCGTTGTGATTCATCCTCAGACGGTTTACTCGCTTTCTTTATGACATGTGGTATGTATTTTACAAATTAATTGTCGTGAAAAGTCGGTTTGGAGTGTTTGTTTTCACAACATTCGTCCAACAGATGTAAATGCATACCCACTGCATTCTTATTGTTTCAATGTAAATTCGTCTCACTGAACACTTTAGATTTGTCACTGAGAAGATTTCTACCACACACCACATGTTCCCTCCCCCCATGAACCATAGACCCCGCCGTAGGTGGGGAGGCTTGCGTGCCTCAGCGATACAGATAGCCGTACCGTAGGTGCAACCACAACGGAGGGGTATCTGTTGAGAGGCAAGACAAACGTATGGTTCCTGACGAAGGGCAGCAGCCTTTTCAGTAGTTGCAGGGGCAACAGTCTGGATGATTGACTGATCTGGCCTTGTAACACTAACCAAAACGGCCTTGCTGTCCTGGTACTGCGAACGGCTGAAAGCACGGGGAAACTACGGCCGTAATTTTTACCGAGGACATGCAGCTTTACTGTATGGATAAATGATGATGGCGTCCTCGTGGGTAAAATATTCCGGATGTAAAATAGTCCCCCATTCGGATCTCCGGGCGGGGAGTACTCAGGAGGACGTCGTTATCAGGAGAAAGAAAACTGGCGTTCTATGGATCGGAGCGTGGAATGTCAGATACCTTAAACGGGCTGGTAGGTTAGAAAATTTAAAAAGGGAAATGGATAGGTTAAAGTTGGATATAGTGGGAATTAGTGAAGTTCGGTTGCAGGAGGAACAAGACTTCTGGTCAGGTGAATACAGGCTTATAAATACAAAATCAAATAGAGGTAATGCAGGAGTAGGTTTAATCATGAATAAAGCAATAGGAATGCGGGTAAGCTACTACAAACAGCACAGCGAACGCATTGTTGTGGCCAAGATAGATACGAAGCCCACGCCTACGAGAGTAGTACAAGTCTATATGCCCACTAGCTCTGCAGATGACGAAGAAATTGAAGAAATGTATGATGAGATAAAAGAAATAATTCAGATAGTGAAGGGAGACGAAAATTTAATAGTCATGGGTGACTGGAATTCGATAGTAGGAAAAGGAAGAAAAGGAAACGTAGTAGGTGAATATGGATTCGGGTTAAGAAATGAAAGAGGAAGCCACCCGGTCGAATTTTGCACAGAGCATAAGTTAATCATAGCTAACACTTGGTTCAAGAATCGTAAAAGAAGGGTGTATACATGCAAAAAGCCTGGAGATACTAAAAGGTATCAGATAGATTATATAATGGTAAGACAGGGATTTAGGAACCAGGTTTTAAATTGTAAGACATTTCCAGGGGCACATGTGGACTCTGACCACAATCTATTCGTGGTGAACTGTAGATTAAAACTGAAGAAACTGCAAAAAGGTGGGAATCTAAGGAGATGGGACCTGGATAAACTGATTAAACCAGAGGTTGTACAGAGTTTCAGGCAGAGCATAAGGGAACAATTGACAAGAATGGGGGAAAGAAATACAGTAGAAGAAGAATGGGTAGCTTTGAGGGATGAAATAGTGAAAGCAGCAGAGGATCAAGTAGGTAAAAAGACGAGGGCTAGTAGAAATCCTTGGGTGACAGAAGAAATATTGAATTTAATTGACGAAAGGAGAAAATATGATAATGCAGTAAATGAAGCAGGCAAAAAGGAGTACGAACGTCTCAAAAATGAGATGGACAGGAATTGCAAAATGGCTAAGCAGGCATGGCTAGAGGACAAATGTAAGGACGTAGAGGCTTATCTCACGAGGGGTAAGATAGATACTGGCTACGGGAAAATTAGAGAGACCTTTGGAGAAAAGAGAACCACTTGCACGAATATCAAGAGCTCAGATGGAAACCCAGTTCTAAGCAAAGAAGGGAAAGCAGAAAGGTGGAAGGAGTATATAGAGGGTCTATACAAGGACGATGTACTTGAGGGCAATGTTATAAAAATGGAAGAGGATGTAGATGAAGATGAAATGGAGGATATCATACTGCGTGAAGAGTTTGATAGAGCACTGAAGGACATAAGTCGAAACAAGGCCCTGGGAGTAGACAACATTGCATAGAACTACTGACAGCCTTAGGAGAGCCAGTCCTGACAAAACTCTACCATCTGGTGAGCAAAATGTGTGACACAGGCGAAATACCGTCGGACTTCAAGAAGAATATAATAATTCCAATCCCAAAGAAAGCAGGCGTTTACAGATGTGAAAATTACCGAACTATCAGTTTAATAAGTCACAGCTGCAAAATACTAACGCAAATTCTTTACAGACGAATGGAAAAACTGGTAGAAGCCGACCTCGGGGAAGATCAGTTTGGATTCCGTAGAGATATGGGAACACGTGAGGCAATACTGACCCTACGACTTTTTTTAGAAGCTAGATTAAGAAAAGGCAAACCTACGTTTCTAGCATTTGTTGACTTACAGAAAGCTTTTGACAATGTTAACTGGAATACTCTGTTTCAAATTCTGAAGGTGGTAGGGGTAAAATACAGGGAGCGAAAGGCTACTTACAATTTGTACAGAAACCAGATGGCAGTTATAAGAGTCGAGGGACATGAAAGGGAAGCAGTTGTTGGGCAGGGAGTAAGACAGGGTTGTAGCCTCTCCCCGATGTTATTCAATCTGTATATTGAGCAAGCAGTAAAGGAAACAAAAGAAAAGTTCGGAGTAGGTATTACAATCCATGGAGAAGAAAAAAAAACTTTGAGGTTCGCCGATGACATTGTAATTCTGTCAGAGACAGCAAATGACTTGGAAGAGCAGTTGAACGGAATGGACAGTGTCTTGAAAGGAGGATATAAGATGAACATCAACAAAAGCAAAACGAGGATAATGGAATGTAGTCGAATTAAGTCGGGTGGTGCTGAGGGAATTAGATTGGGAAATGAGACACTTAAAGTAGTAAAGGAGTTTTGCTCTTTGGGGAGCAAAATAACTGATGATGGTCGAAGTAGAGAGGATATAAAATGTAGACTGGCAATGGCAAGGAAAGCGTTCCTGAAGAAGAGAAATTTGTTAACATCAAGTATCGATTTAAGTGTCAGGCAGTCGTTTCTGAAAGTAATTGTATGGAGTGTAGCCATGTATGGAAGTGAAACATGGACGATAAATAGTTAGGACAAGAAGAGAATAGAAGCTTTCGAAAAGTGGTGCTACAGAAGGATGCTGAAGATTAGATGGATAGATCACATAACTAATGAGGAGGTATTAAACACAATTGGGGAAAAGAGGAGTTTGTGGCACAACTTGACAAGAAGAAGGGATCGGTTGATAGGACATGTTCTGAGGCATCAAAGGATTACCAATTTAGTATTGGAGCGCAGCGTGGAGGGTAAAAATCGTAGAGGGAGACCAAGAGATGAATACAATATGCAGATTCAGAAGGATGTACGTTACGGTAGGTACTGGGAGATGAAGAAGCTTGCACAGGATAGAGTAGCATGGAGAGCTGCATCAAACCAGTCTCAGTACTAAAGACCACAACAACAATAACCACATGTTCTGATATATTTGTATATTTGTATATATCAAAACATGTGGTGCGTGGTAGAAATCTCCTCACTGACAAATCTAAAGTGTTCAGTGAGAACTGTTTACGTGTGTGGCAATATGAATGCAGTGGGGATGCATTTACATCTGTTGGACGAACGTTATGAAAACGAACACTCCAAACCGACGTTTCACGACAATTAATGTGTAAAAAACACACCACATGTCATAAAGAAAGCGTGTAAACTGTCTGAGGATGAATCAAAACGAATCGAAACCGGTAACGGTTCCCTTTGCATAAAGGAACTGAAAGTAAATTTGTGGCTGGTTGCTGTCCTAACACCATCAACTCCAAGAACTGACCGACGATGTGATCTTGAACCATATGTCTGGGATGATACATCCCTCCATGTCAATATTCCTTGTGCAAGCCTCTGTATAACTACTAGAAACTTACATAGGACTTGTCGGATGGCGTGGATACCCCGTCAGAGGTTCGAGTCCTCCCTCGGGGCCGGCCGCTGGTGGCCGAGCGGTTCTTGCGCTACAGTCTGGAACCGCGCGACCGCTACGGTCGCAGGTTCGAATCCTGCCTCGGGCATGGATGTGTGTGTTGTCCTTAGGTTAGTTAGGTTTAAGTAGTTCTAAGTTCTAGGGGACTTATGACCTCAGCAGTTGAGTCCCATAGTGCTCAGAGCCATTTGAACCATTTTGAGCCTCCCTCGGGCATGGGTGTGTGTCTTGTCCTTAACGTAAGTTAGTTTAAGTAGTCTGTAATCCTAGGGACCGATGAACTCACAGTTTGATCCCATAGGAACTTCCCACAAATTTGATCAGGATTTGTCGACCCGAAAAAAGGGTTCGACGTTGTAAAATGGTGCAAGATGTTTGAAATTCTGAGGGAAATAGGGGTAAGCTAAAGAGAGAGACGGATAATAAACAACACGAACGAGAGCCAAGGGGGAATAATAATAGTGGAAGTCCAAGAACGAGGTACTCGGATTAAAAAGGATATAAAACAGTGATGCAGTCTTTAGCCCCTACTGTTCGATCTATATCTCGAAGAAACAGTGATGGAAATAAAAGAAAGGTTCAAGAGTAGAATTTAAAGTCAAAGTGAAAGGATACGGATGATAAGATTCGCTCACAATACTGGTATCTTTAATCAAAGCGGAAAAGAAATTAGAAGAGCCACTGAATGGCCTGAGCTGTGTACTCAGTAAGGAGTAATGACCGAGAGTAAATCGAAGAAAGACGAAAGTAATGAGAAGCAACAGAAAAGAGAACGACGAGAAAGTTAACATCAGGATTGATAGTCACGAAGCTCATAAAGTTAAGGAATTATGATATGTAGAGGGCAAAATAACTTATGACTGACGGAGCAGAAAGGACATAGAAACCATACTATCAGTGCCAAAAAAAGGCATGCCTGGTGAAGGGAAGTCAACTAGTGTCAAACGTAGACCTTCATTTGAGGAAGAAATTTCCATGAATATACATTTGGGACACAGCACTGTAAGGCAGTGAAACATGGACTGCGAGAAAACCGGATGAGAAGAGCATAGGAGCATTAGAGATGTGGTGCTACAGACGAATGTTGACAAAGAATGAGGAAGCTCTGCGCAGAATTGGAGGGGAAATCAATATATGGAAAACACTGACAAGAAAAATGGAAGGATGCTAGGACATCTATTAAGACACCACGGAATAACTTGCTTGGCACTAGAGCAAACTGTAGCAAGTAGAAGCAGTAGAGGAAAACAGAGATTGGAATACGACCAACAAACAACTGAGGACCTAGGTTGCAAGTGCTAGTCAGGGTATACGAAGAGTCAATAAATAAATAATACCTACTACATCCTGCATGAATTTAAACATGCTCGCTTTAGTCAGACTTCGGTTTATTTCTACAGTTTCTATGCACGCCACGTTCCCCTCTGTTACCAAACTGAAGATTCCTTGATGCTACTGCTGGAAGTGTTCTATCAATCGATCCGTTCCTTCAGCCAAGTCGTGTCATAAACTTCTATCTTCCTCGTCTGATGCGATAGCTCTTGATTATCTACGAGTCTAAACTTCGGCATTATTCTGTTGCACAACATTTCAGAAGCTTCGATTCTCTCCTTGTCTGAACTGCTAATCGTCCACAGCTCAGTACAGTACAAGGCTACAATGCACACAAATGCCTTCACAAAGCGCTTCTTTACATTTAAATTAATATTCGATTGTACTATCTTCCTAACTTTACTTGATATTATTATAAGCCAAGTCTGTAATGATATGGTAAGAAAATACATTGAATAAATAATTGCAGATATTCACCGTCACTTGTTGGGGGGACAGGTACCACAGCTTGTAGCTTGTTACGAAGGCTGGAGTCATGCATAGACCGTGCACGACACCCTCGAACGCGGCGTTCAAGCTGCTTACCACCGCACCCCGATGTACTGCAATCTCTTATAGAAGACTGCACTAATCTTCTGATCTCAGTGCAATAAAAAGTAAACAACGGAATTTGTCTCACTGCCCGTTTCGTGGGTTGGGCTCTTAGTCCGAACTTCTCAATATTCCAAATATTGCCTGCTACAGCACGTAATACTGACAGATAATTATTCTTATAAATACTTAACACTACATTAATGATCTATCGGTACTAGACACTTCAATAGATCCATCTTTACTCCTTTTAAAATTAATCGAAGTCTTACTTTTCTACAAAGTAAATTCGACACGATAAAAAAAGGAGTAGGCCTAAACGTATAGTACCTGGAGTGCATACGAACGCCATATCGCAGTCACATATCGACTTTGTCCCACACAAGAGAGTGTTTAAAAGCAAATGCTATTATTTAACTGCAGCCGTAGACATTTTTCACAGTCAAGGCCAATATCATATCAGTTCATAAATCATATACTACACAATATTAGCAGACGCATCTTTTTTCAGAAATACTTTTCCATCTACGGCAGGCAGTCTTGATCTCTACTTCAGCCTTAATCAGTTCCATTGCTTACCAAGTAGCAAAACTCATCTACTTCTTTTATTTTATACACTCCTGGAAATGGAAAAAAGAACACATTGACACCGGTGTGTCAGACCCACCATACTTGCTCCGGACACTGCGAGAGGGCTGTACAAGCAATGATCACACGCACGGCACAGCGGACACACCAGGAACCGCGGTGTTGGCCGTCGAATGGCGCTACCTGCGCAGCATTTGTGCACCGCCGCCGTCAGTGTCAGCCAGTTTGCCGTGGCATACGGAGCTCCATCGCAGTCTTTAACACTGGTAGCATGCCGCGACAGCGTGGACGTGAACCGTATGTGCAGTTGACGGACTTTGAGCGAGGGCGTATAGTGGGCATGCGGGAGGCCGGTTGGACGTACCGCCGAATTGCTCAACACGTGGGGCGTGAGGTCTCCACAGTACATCGATGTTGTCGCCAGTGATCGGCGGAAGGTGCACGTGCCCGTCGACCTGGGACCGGACCGCAGCGACGCACGGATGCACGCCAAGACCGTAGGATCCTTCGCAGTGCCGTAGGGGACCGCACCGCCACTTCCCAGCAAATTAGGGACACTGTTGCTCCTGGGGTATCGGCGGGGACCATTCGCAACCCATGAAGCTGGGCTACGGTCCCGCACACCGTTAGGCCGTCTTCCCCTCACGCCCCAACATCGTGCAGCCCGCCTCCAGTGGTGTCGCGACAGGCGTGAATGGAGGGACGAATGGAGACGTGTCGTCTTCAGCGATGAGAGTCGCTTCTGCCTTGGTGCCAATGATGGTCGTATGCGTGTTTGGCGCCGTGCAGGTGAGCGCCACAATCAGGACTGCATACGACCGAGGCACACAGGGCCAACACCCGGCATCATGGTGTGGGGAGCGATCTCCTACACTGGCCGTACACCACTGGTGATCGTCGAGGGGACACTGAATAGTGCACGGTACATCCAAACCGTCATCGAACCCATCGTTCTACCATTCCTAGACCGGCAAGGGAACTTGCTGTTCCAACAGGACAATGCACGTCCGCATGTATCCCGTGCCACCCAACGTGCTCTAGAAGGTGTAAGTCAACTACCCTGGCCAGCAAGATTTCCGGATCTGTCCCCCATTGAGCATGTTTGGGACTGGATGAAGCGTCGTCTCACGCGGTCTGCACGTCCAGCACGAACGCTGGTCCAACTGAGGCGCCAGGTGGAAATGGCATGGCAAGCCGTTCCACAGGACTACATCCAGCATCTCTACGATCGTCTCCATGGGAGAATAGCAGCCTGCATTGCTGCGAAAGGTGGATATACACTGTACTAGTGCCGACATTGTGCATGCTCTGTTGCCTGTGTCTATGTGCCTGTGGTTCTGTCAGTGTGATCATGTGATGTATCTGACCCCAGGAATGTGTCAATAAAGTTTCCCCTTCCTGGGACAATGAATTCACGGTGTTCTTATTTCAATTTCCAGGAGTGTATATGAATAATATAGCCAGTTACACTGCTATGTATGTTGTTTATATTTTATCTCATTCACGATGAGCCCATTTTGGAAACCTGGGAGAAAGTAATAATTCCAAAACAGAAAGGACATGACAGCAACGATGTTACGTGTAAGAGCCCCTGACGATGGCAATTTTCCGAAATGGGCTCATTGTGAATGAGATAAAATATAAACAACTTAGCGGTGTAAATGGCTATTATTCATAAATAATCATGTCATTTAAAGACATATTTTGCACTGCGGGCCCCAAAGAACGAAAGTTACTTCTTTTAGCATTTCGTTTACGAATCTAATTGCCTCTCGTTTGACTACAACTATTCTAAATTCTTTGTCGTCTCTGTCAGAGTTCCACTGCCGTGAGTAAGTCACAGAGTAAATAATTTGTTATACATGTGTTTCCGGAATCCAGTCCCTTCTTCCAAGAAGTAGGCATCTACCAGTCTTTCCATTTTTCTGTGAATATTTCGTTCCAGCAATGTGATTTTGAAAACATAACAACATAACATTATCCGTACTAGCGGACGTGGGAGTGCAACTCAAAGTCGCGATAGACACTAATTATAATATATATGTCCCTCGTTGCCATAACAGTAGCATTGTACTAAAATATGAAAATATTTTTGAATACCTTTGTCGTGTGTGCTGCTTTAAGAAATAAACAACAAGGCACTTTTTATATATTTTTGTTTCTTCCGATAGGCGGTTTGAACTTTCGACCATCTTCAGGTGGTATAATATATTTTTCAGTCTTTTTAGCCCATAATTAACATATCAAATGCATTTTGATGCGCTATCTACTCACTGCAAAACAACAGTTTATGCAGATAGGCCCGTTCGCGAGTTGTATATTTACAATTTATTACTCATTGGATGCACTTACTTATCAGTCCTCAGCGTAGCACAAAAGAACTTTTCTTTGTATGTGGCACAAAAGCAAGGCTTTTTAAATGTGAAATTACGCCTAAACTCAACGTTACACAATGTGTATACGTTCTCAAAGTACAAATGAAGTTAGTTAGGTGTATACAGTAAATGTTATCGCCGTTACATTGTATAATTTACGTTTATATTTGACTCAGAAGTTGAAATTAGGTAACTTGCAGCGTACTGAGCCACGTAAGTTATTTTATAGGCTTTTCTTCCTTTAAATGACTTCATATGCGTGTTATTTTCCACTTACATTGGTGACTGGCAAACTAAATTACATTCAGTATCAAAAAAGTAATGCAGCACATATTATAAAATTAATTAATATCACAAATTCTTACCCAAACACAATAAACTGACCTATTAGACTAAGATTTAGAATGGATGAAGACCGAACAGATGATTTAATTACACAGAATTAATACATGGATTCGATTGTCTCACAGTGGACAGTGGAACAGAAGAGAATGGTCTTATTTATTTTTAGTATCATTTTTTTTTCTGGACTCTGCTTGGCGTATGGGTCGTATAATTAAATTATGGGAGTTTCTTAGAAACATTTTATTGGGTAAATCTGGTACTATAGGTTATTATATGGGGATGTACGTATGTGATAATAAATTTCACTTCTTCGACTTGGTTCGTTCCTTTGCCTTTGTTTTGCAGGTATAGTATTCGGGGGATATACGAGATCTGTTCAAAACGTCCGGAACATTCGTAATTTCGTACCAATAATGAGTTGGAGTGAAATGCATTTGGCATCCCTGCACACGCCTAAGTTTAGTGTGACACTGCTGGAAGCTACATTGTTGTATGTCTGTTAGTTATTGTTCAGTGACATACTGAGTAGAACGTTGTGTTGCACAGTTGGCGAATTTCGAGGTGGCAAACTTAGAGGAGCAACGCGTCTGCATTAAATTTTGCGTGAAACTCAAGAAAACCTTCACAGAGACACGCGAAATGATGCAGGAAGTCTACGCTGATGGGTGCTTAACCCGTAATGGGTGTTACGAATGCTTCACACGGTTTAAAAACAGGAGGTTGAGTATGACCCTAGTTCAGATCGCCCTTCAACATCTACGGACGACTTTCATGTCAGGAACGCCAACGAAATTGTGGGTGGCAGTGGAAGACTGACTCCCCGAGAAATTGGAGAAGAATGTAACATTTCAGTTGGATCATGTCATGAAGTCCTAACACAGCATATTGGAATGTTAAACATTTTTATTGGCTGAGAACCAGCAAACGTCCGTTATTTTGTTGCACGACGTATACAGGGTGAGTCACCTAACGTTACCGCTGAATACATTTCGTAAACCTCATCAAATACTGACGAACCGAGGAGAGGGGCTAGTGTAATTGTTTAATACAAAC
The DNA here is from genome assembly GCF_023898315.1 of Schistocerca nitens. Classification (NCBI taxonomy): domain Eukaryota; kingdom Metazoa; phylum Arthropoda; class Insecta; order Orthoptera; family Acrididae; genus Schistocerca; species Schistocerca nitens. The sequence continues at coordinate 13,529,484 of NC_064620.1, forward strand.
CATACAAAAATGCACGGAAGTGTGTTTTTTAACACAAACCTACGTTTTTTTAAATGGAACCACGTTAGTTTTGTTAGCACATCTGAACATATAAACCAATACATAATCAGTGCCGTTTGTTGCATTGTAAAATGTTAATCACATCCGGAGATATTGTAACCTAAAGTTGACGCTTGAGTATCACTCCTCCGCTGTTCGATCGTGTGTATCGGAGAGCACCGGATTACGTAGGGGTCCAAAGAGAACAGAGATGGACCTTAGGTACAGAAGAGACTGGAACAGCACATTACCTCCACATGCTAACACCTTTTTATTGGTCTTTTTCACTGACGCACATGTACATTACCATGAGGGGTGAGGTACACGTTCGACGGGCGTTTCATAGGACGTGGAGGACGCATAAACTGGTCAGCCCGTTCTCCTGATCTTACACCTCTGGACTTCTTTCTGTGGGGTACGTTAAAGGAGAATGTGTACCGTGATGTGCCTACAACCCCAGAGGATATGAAACAACGTATTGTGGCAGCCTGCTGCGACATTACACCAGATGTACTGCGACGTGTACGACATTCATTACGCCAGAGATTGCAATTGTGTGCAGCAAATGATGGTCACATCTATTGGTCTCTCATGTCGGGACACACTCTATTCCACTCCGTAATTGAAAACGGAAACCACGTGTGTACGTGTACCTCACCCCTCATGGTAATGTACATGTGCGTCAGTGAAAAAGACCAATAAAAAGGTGTTAGCATGTGGACGTAATGTGCTGTTCCAGTCTCTTCTGTACCTAAGGTCCATCACCGCTCCCTCTGGATCCCTACGTAATTCGGTGCTCTCCGATACATACGATCGAACAGCGGAGGAGTGGTACTCAAGCGTCAACTTTAGGTTACAATATCTCCGGATGTAATTAACATTTTACAATTCAACAAGCGGCACTGATTACGTATTTATTTATATGTTTAGATGTGCTAACAAAACTAAGGGGGTTCCATTTAAAAAATCGTATGTTTGTGTTAAAAAACATACTTCCTTGCATTTTTGTATGGTTTGTATTAAACAATTACACTAGCCCCTCTCCTCACGTTCGGTCTGTGGAATCGGTTCGTCAGTATTTGATGTGGTTTACGAAATATATCCAGCGGTAACGTTAGGTGACTCACCCTGTATATAGCCACATCGGTTGCACAAAATTTTTGTCAAATTGACCATGGTTTCGAATGCACTAGGCCAATGACCAAGAGAATAAAAAAATTAGATGGAGAAACACAGCATCTTAGAATATATTGTGTTGCGACAAGTTCTTCCCACGGCTCATGAGCCAAGACCAAAAAGACTTTTTCCTCCGATCTGTGAAGACCTTTTGGATCGCGAAAATGAGAACGAGATGTTCCTTAAGAGAATCATAACTGGCGATGAGAAGTGGGTCTACGGTTATGATGTTGAGACAAAGGTTCAACTATCAGAATCGGTCAACCAAGGTTCTTCAAGGCCACAAGAAGCTCGTCAGTTCATGTCAAATGTCAAAGCCATGCTGATAGTTTTCTTTCTATCGGGACGAGTTGCGAAGCCCGCGAGAAAATTTGAGAAGGAAACGGCCTGAAATGTGGCGAAACAATCCGTGGCTCTTGCATCACGATAGCGAACCCGTACATTCGTCACTGTTGGTGCATGACTATTGCACAAAAACCAAATCACTGTGCTGCCCCATCCTCTGTACTCTCTAGACCTGGGCCCTGCGGACTTTTGTATTGGAAAAGTGAAAAGCGTTGAAGCGACGAAGATATGCAACTATAGACGAAGTTAAAGAAAATTCGCAGATGGTGATGTGGATTTGTTTACACTGTTCAAACGAAGAACATGTGTAGTCTCTTGGAATGGCATTTTAATATTTCTCCCTGTTCGGTCAACGTACAGGGTGTTTCAAAAATGACCGGTATATTTGAAACGGCAATAAAAACTAAACGAGCAGCTATAGAAATACACCGTTTGTTGCAATATGCTTGGGACAACAGTACATTTTCAGGCAGACAAACTTTCGAAATTACAGTAGTTACAATTTTCAACAACAGATGGCGCTGCGATCTGGTAAACTCTATAGTACGATATTTTCCACATATCCACCATGCGTGGCAATAATATGGCGTAGTCTCTGAATGAAATTACCCGAAACCTTTGACAACGTGTCTGGCGGAATGGCTTCACATGCAGATGAGATGTACTGCTTCAGCTGTTCAATTGTTTCTGGATTCTGGCGGTACACCTGGTCTTTCAAGTGTCCCCACAGAAAGAAGTCACAGGGGTTCATGTCTGGCGAATAGGGAGGCCAATCCACGCCGCCTCCTGTATGTTTCGGATAGCCCAAAGCAATCACACCATCATCGAAATATTCATTCAGGAAATTAAAGACGTCGGCCGTGTGATGTGGCCGGGCACCATCTTGCATAAACCACGAGGTGTTCGCAGTGTCGTCTAAGGCAGTTTGTACCGCCACAAATTCACGAAGAATGTCCAGATAGCGTGATGCAGTAATCGTTTCGGATCTGAAAAATGGGCCAATGATTCCTTTGGAAGAAATGGCGGCCCAGACCAGTACTTTTTGAGGATGCAGGGACGATGGGACTGCAACATGGGGCTTTTCGGTTCCCCATATGCGCCAGTTCTGTTTATTGACGAAGCCGTCCAGGTAAAAATAAGCTTCGTCAGTAAACCAAATGCTGCCCACATGCATATCGCCGTCATCAATCCTGTGCACTATATCGTTAGCGAATGTCTCTCGTGCAGCAATGGTAGCGGCGCTGAGGGGTTGCCGCGTTTGAATTTTGTATGGATAGAGGTGTAAACTCTGGCGCATGAGACGATACGTGGACGTTGGAGTCATTTGGACCGCAGCTGCAACACGGCGAACGGAAACCCGAGGCCGCTGTTGGATCACCTGCTGCACTAGCTGCGCGTTGCCCTCTGTGGTTGCCGTACGCGGTCGCCCTACCTTTCCAGCACGTTCATCCGTCACGTTCCCAGTCCGTTGAAATTTTTCAAACAGATCCTTTATTGTATCGCTTTTCGGTCCTTTGGTTACATTAAACCTCCGGTGAAAACTTCGTCTTGTTGCAACAACACTGTGTTCTAGGCGGTGGAATTCCAACACCAGAAAAATCCTCTGTTCTAAGGAATAAACCATGTTGTCTACAGCACACTTGCACGTTGTGAACAGCACACGCTTACAGCAGAAAGACGACGTACAGAATGGCGCACCCACAGACTGCGTTGTCTTCTATATCTTTCACATCACTTGCAGCGCCATCTGTTGTTGAAAATTGTAACTACTGTAATTTCGAAAGTTTGTCCGCCTGAAAATGTACTGTTGTCCCAAGCATATTGCAACAAACGGTGTATTTCTATCGCTGCTCGTTTAGTTTTTATTGCCGTTTCAAATATACCGGTCATTTTTGAAACACCCTGTATATCTTCGAAGATGAACTGCAGTTATGTTTATATGACCATGAGCTATTGTTCGGCATGTTATTATTTTTAATATTACAGATTGCTTTGTCCTTTATTTTGTTATTTGTGTAGCAGGTGATTGTAATATTTGTTCTTTGGGACAGATTTGCTACTTACGTGACAGCTTTCCTAAAATGCCATGCTCACGTATTTTGCTATTAACTGTGGTGTGGTATTTTTTAGTCTTTGAATTTCTTTCAATATTTAGCTCATGCATTAATTATTGCAGTGAGTTGTGTCAATGGTCTTTAGTTCCTGAGATTGGTCAGCTGTCCCTCATGAAGTTTTGTGTACTCTGATACCGTTAATCTGTATGAAGCCATTTTGTGTTGATTTGCATGGCGTATGGTTTTATTAATTTTTCCCATTGTGTGTATTGGTTTCCTGTATACTTGAAATTTATGTGTATTATTGGAGCTACTTATGGAGAGAGTCTTTTACTCTGGTGTTGAACAACGAAGGTGGTATTATCATGCACTTTGCTCATTCATTATGGAAGGTCTACTATTTCTTCTGATGTACCAGCAAATAACATTAGTATATCATGAAGATATCTTCTTTAAATGTGTTACTTTGTTCAGTATCTGAGCGATTTGTCTAAAAAAATGTATTCTAGGTTCTTAATTAAAAATATCTGCAAGTAAACTGGCTAGGCAGCTACCCACAGCTATGTGAACTTGCCTTTTAGGAAAACAGTCATATGAAGTAGCTAATCATTTCGGAATATCAAATATCAGAATGAACATTAACAATAACAAAATAAAGGACAAAACTATCCATACCATAATAAGTAATAGCAAGCAGTACAATCTGCGGCTTTACACCAGCTTAACTACAATTTATATGCGAAGACATAAAGATTGGCCAGGAGCTCTATGAACACAGCTCTGTGGACACATGGATGCACTTCGGATAAAAGAACGTAAACGAATCCGCACTTATCCTACATGTAGCTAAAGATGAAAATTAAGTGAGAGACATAGAGCACATGCTACAAATACTTTACCTGGTACTAATAATAAATTGTTGTTGTTGTTGTGGTCTTCAGTCCTGAGACTGGTTTGATGCAGCTCTCCATGCTACTCTATCCTGTGCAAGCTTCTTCATCTCCCAGTACCTACTGCAACCTACATCCTTCTGAATGTGCTTAGTGTATTCATCTCTTGGTCTCCCTCTACGATTTTGACCCTCCACGCTGCCCTCCAATGCTAAATTTGTGATCCCTTGATGCCTCAGGACATGTCCTACCAACCGATTCCTTTTTCTAGTCAAGTTGTGCCACAAACTTCTCTTCTCCCCAATCCTATTCAGTACCTCTTCATTAGTTACGTGATCTACCCACCTTATCTTCAGCATTCTTCTGTAGCACCACATTTCGAAAGCTTCTATTCTCTTCTTGTCCAAACTAGTTATCGTCCATGTTTCACTTCCAGATATGGCTACACTCCATACAAATACTTTCAGAAACGACTTCCTGTCACTTGAATCTATACTCGATGTTAACAAATTTCTCTTCTTCAGAAACGATTTCCTTGACATTGCCAGTCTACATTTTATATCCTCTCTACTTCGACCATCATCAGTTATTTTACTCCCTAAATAGCAAAACTCCTTTACTACTTTAAGTGTCTCATTTCCTAATCTAATTCCCTCAGCATCACCAGATTTAATTTGACTAAATTCCATTATCCTCGTTTTGCTTTTGTTGATGTTCATCTTATAATCCTCCTTTCAAGACACTGTCCATTCCGTTCAACTGCTCTTCCAAGTCCTTTGCTGTCTCTGATAGAATTACAATGTCATCGGCAAACCTCAAAGTTTTTACTTCTTCTCCATGAATTTTAATACCTACTCCGAATTTTTCTTTTGTTTCCTTTACTGCTTGCTCAATATACAGATTGAATAACATCGGGGAGAGGCTACAATACTGTCTCCCTCCTTTCCCAACCACTGCTTCCCTTTCATGCCCCTCGACTCTTATAACTGCCATCTGGTTTCAGTACAAATTGTAAATAGCCTTCCCCTCCCTGTATTTTACCCCTGCCACCTTCAGAATTTGAAAGAGAGTATTCCAGTTAACTTTGTCAAATGCTTTCTCTAAGTCTACAAATGCTAGAAACGTAGGTTCACCTTTTCTTAATCTAGCTTCTAAGATAAGTCGTAAGGTTAGTATTGCCCCACGTGTACCAACATTTCTACGGAATCCAAACTGATCTTCCCCGAGGTCCGCTTCTACCAGTTTTTCCATTCGTCTGTAAAGAATTCGCGGTAGTATTTTGCAGCTGTGACTTATTAAACTGATAGTTCGGTAATTTTCACATCTGTCAACACCTGCTTTCTTTGGGATTGGAATTATTATATTCTTCTTGAAGTCGGAGGGTATTTCGCCTGTCTCATACATCTTGCTCACCAGATGGTAGAGTTTTGTCATGACTGGCTCTCCCAAGGCCATCAGTAGTTCTAATGGAATGTTGTCTACTCCCGGGGCCTTGTTTCGACTCAGGTCTTTCAGTGCTCTGTCAAACTCTTCACGCAGTATCTTATCTCCCTTTTCGTCTTTATCTATATCCTCTTCCATTTCCATAATATTGTCCTCAAGTACATCGCCCTTGTATAAACCCTCTATATACTCCTTCCACCTTTCTGCTTTCCCTTCTTTGCTTAGAACTGGGTTGCCATCTGAGCGCTTGATATTCATACAAGTGGTTCTCTTCTATCCAAAGGTCTCTTTAATTTTCCTGTAGGCAATATCTATCTTGCCCCTAGTGAGACAGGCCTCTACATCCTCACATTTGTCCTCTAGCCATCCCTGCTTAGCCATTTTGCACTTCCTGTCGATCTCATTTTTGAGACGTTTGTATTCCTTTTTGCCTGCTTCATTTACTGCATTTTTATATTTTCTCCTTTCATCAATTAAATTCAATATTTCTTCTGTTACCCAAGGATTTCTATTAGCCCTCGTCTTTTTACCTACTTGATCCTCTGCTGCCTTCACTACTTCATCCTCAGAGCTACCCATTCTTCTTCTACTGTATTTCTTTCCCCCATTCCTGTCAATTGTTCCCTTATGCTCTCCCTGAAACTCTCTACAACTTCTGGTTCTTTCAGTTTATCCAGGTCCCATCCCCTTAAATTCTCACCTTTTTGCAGTTTCTTCAGTTTCAATCTGCAGTTCATAACCAATAGATTGTGGTCAGAATCCACATCTGTCCCTGGAAATGTCTTACAATTTAAAACCTGGTTCCTAAATCTCTGTCTTACCATTATATAATCTATCTGATACCTTGTAGTATCTCCAGGCTTCTTCCAGGTATACAATCTTCTTTTATGATTAGCTATGATTAAGTTATGTTCTGTGCAAAATTATACAAGGCGGCTTCTTCTTTCATTTCTTCCCCCCAATCCATATTCACCTACTATGTTTCCTTCTCTCCCTTTTCCTACTGACGAATTCCAGTCACCCATGACTATTAAATTTTCGTCTCCCTTCACTAGCTGAATTATTTCTTTTATCTCGTCATACATTTCATCAATTTCTTCATTATCTGCAGAGCTAGTTGGCATCTAAACTTGTACTACTGTAGTAGGCATGGGCTTTGTGTCTATCTTGGCCACAATAATGCGTTCACTATGCTGTTTGTAGTAGCTAACCCGCACTCCTATTTTTTTATTCATTATTAGACCTACTCCTGCATTACCCCTATTTGATTTTGTATTTATAACCCTGTAATCACCTGACCAAAAGTCTTGTTCCTCCTGCCACCGAACTTCACTAATTCCCACTATATCTAACTTTAACCTATCCATTTCCCTTTTTAGATTTTCTAATCTACCTGCCCGATTAAGGGATTTGACATTCCACGCTCCGATCCGTAGAACGCCAGTTTTCTTTCTCCTGATAACGACGTCCTCTTGCGTAGTCCCCGCCCGGAGATCCGAATGGGGGTCTATTTTACCTCTGGAATATTTTACCCACGAGGACGCCATCATCATTTAATCATACAGTAAAGCTGCATGTCCTCGGGAAAAATTACGGCTGTAGTTTCCCCTTGCTTTCAGCCGTTCGCAGTACCAGCACAGCAAGGCCGTTTTGGTTAATGTTACAAGGCCAGATCAGTCAATCATCCAGACTGTTGCCCCTGCAACTACTGAAAAAGCTGCTGCCCTTCTTCAGGAACCACATGTTTGTCTGGCCTCTCAACAGATACCCCTCCGTTGTGGTTGCACCTACGGTACAGCCATCTGTATCGCTGAGGCACGCAAGCCTCCCCACCAACGGCAAGGTCCATGGTTCATGGGGGGAATAATAGATTAAATAATAAATTATGGCGTACGTTTCTGTTCCTGTCTCCAAAGTGTGTCATAATTCTCTTTTATGTAAGTCATTTTTTCTGCATTTCTTCATTCAAAATGTCGTTCGAACATGTCTGTCAACTGAGAGTGACTACATGTAATATCATTTCGTTATATAAAATTACTGTATTGTTTTTGTGATGTTCAGTAGAATTTACGCAACCAGTCACTGCTGCACTTGGTAAGAAACCATGCACACCTGTTGCTGACGTCGTTTGAAGAGAGAAAGGCCTGTTAAATAACCTGGTCTAACTCAGTACAAAGGATTCAAAGCAGTTTATAGTTTTAGTTATGCAATACCAAAAATATAAATTCAAGGAGAAAAATGTTAAAAGTATACACCCAAGTGACTTCAGTAGTAATTTCAGAATCTATAAGCAAAGTGTAACTGAGACTTAAGACGTAAATTGTTGTTGTGACTGGTTGTCACAAATGAAGTTGGTTCGAAACATGTCATACACGACACGATTATTGCACGTAAGATTTGAACTGTATTTAGAGGAAAAATGAATAGATATATCCTTTTATACAACGGCTTCTTTACTATGATGGTGAGTCAGAGCGTAAGTATATTCATATATATAGATAGAATCAGACCAACATGTAAGTTGGAATGGAGCGTCGTTCGTTATACGACTTGAAGCACTGTTCAATATAAATTCTTTTTCGTAGTACTGTTCAGACACAAAGTTCACAAAAATATGCAAGAACATGCAAATTAATTTGAGGTGCATATTTGATGGTCTCTAACCTGTTGTCGCCAGATAAGGTACTCTTTTAGCTGCTTCAGTGGACTGAGCGGTGACCGGAACATAGCCTGGTGTAGAACCGACCTCGCATCCGTGTATCGGTCTGTACGAAGATGGGGCGCTTACAGTATTGAGGAGGACTTCACTGGGCGAGTCTTGTTACTGATGTGGCCAGGTTAGCTGCGACAGCAAGGAGCATCTTCGTGGTGTCAATAGCACGCGCCAGCGCTATGCCCACACGACTTTCCTTCCCGCCAAACACCCAGTCCACCGAGGAGTAAGGTTGTGGAGCACGAGAAAGGGAGAAGGACGGTACACCGGCGCAACTGAGGTGGTCGGTGACGAAACTGTAGTTGCTGTCGGGCCCCCACCCGCTCCCCGGCATTATCGCCGAACGTGTTCAGCAACTATCTATCTACCGCTTGAGCCTTGTCCCGGAGTTACGCAGGATCAGTCATCGTTAATCGGATTTGGCACGTTAATGTTTAAGGGGTGACCGGGTGCCCTTCGTGCCGCCACCCCGTACCTCCGGGAATGGAATTAATGTATCCCAACTGTTTGCGTCGAGTGTAATACATGGAATAGTGAGAGTGTAATCAGATGTCTGCGAGCCCTGTAACTGAGGCGGAACATGGGGACCAGCCCAGTATTCACCTAGCGGCATATGGAAAACCACCTAAAAACCACATGCAGGCTGGCCGGCACATCGGCCCTCGTCAGTAATCCTCCGCGCGGATTCGATCCGGGGCCGGCGCACCCAGGAAGCAGCGCTCTTGGCTACCCTGGCGGATCGAACATGCTCGGCAACGTCGACCCGAAAACCGGGCACAGGGAGCGCTCCGGCGTCCGTAGGCAACGCAGATGGGATGGAGACGATGACTGTGGAAACCTCTGAAGCAGCTGGCCGGGCCACCGGACGTGCCTCCCTCGTGGGTGGCGTTGTCAGCCTCCGTTAGGCTGCAGTGCTGGGGGTGGCTCCAGGCAGACGTCTATGAGCGTCCCCACCTGAGGGGATGTCGGTGCTGCAGGGAGCAGACGGCTGCGGCTCTGACTGCAGTAAGGCAGCTGCAAGTCCTGCTCTCGGACAGGGTCAGTGAGCAGAGAAGGGGTGGCAGGTTCTGGGGAACGGGCAGGCCTCAACTAACTCTGGTGCCGCCGACGGAGTCCCGTCAAACCCCAAATGGTGCACGTCGAGCCGGAAACGTTGTCAGGAACTACGCAGTGTTCCTGTCACCATCTGGCACCACACACACTCTGAACACAACTGGCTGCTGCATCTGAAACTTACCTATTGTGGTTGGTACATATAACTTTTGTGGCGGACGCATGGGGTGCAGTGAAGAAGCTCCGCTGGCGACTTGTCTCTCAGCAAGGACCAGTAAGACGAAAAAAAAAAAAAAAAAACGCTTTGAGGTTCAATGGCTCTGAGCACTATGCGACTTAACATCTGAGGTCATCAGTCTTCTAAAACTTAGAGCTAATTAAGCGTAACTAACCTGAGGACAACACACACATCCATGCCCGAGGCAGGATTCGAACCTGCGACCGTAGCGGTCGCTCGGTTCCAGACTGTAGCGCCTAGAACCGCACGTCCACTCCGGCCGGCAACACTTTAAAAACCCTGGTTCCTTGAGCAGGTGGCCCCTAATTTGTCCATTTGAGACTTGAATGTCCACATGAATATCTCAACCTCACCAATCGACTACGGATACAAGAGTGCCGAGAGAATGTGCTGTATACCATTCCCACTATGAAGTTGTTTACACTGTCGGGACGTTAACTGCGGTCCGTTGTCAGACACGATCGCTCCTGTCAACCCTTCGATACAAAAAAAAAGAAGAAGAATTCAAACAGACAATGTACTTGTAGAAGTAGTAGTGTTCATTGTGACGACTAGTGGAAAGTTGCTGAATGCATCCAACACCGCTAACCATCTCGTATCCAAGTACGGAGCCCCGATGTTAATGTGCAACCGCTGCCATGGACCTGCAGAGCATGACCAGTCAAAGTACTTTCAAGATGGAGCGGCCTGATCCTAGCCACACGTTGCACCCTGTGACGTCATCTGTTCAAATTGTAATCGCATAACAGCCGTGTACCACGGCGTCTCGCTAACCGTTTTGTGCGAGCAACACCCCGTCGGTTCTGATGTAATTGTGATGCAAAAAGCCAGTTAACAGGAATTCATGAAGGAGATAGGCCCCAGATTGTGGCATCATTCATTATTCGTCATGATTTTCCTTTTTAAAAAAGGAAATAATAGTAAAACACAATGAAATAATCTTTGAGAAATAGCAAAATTATACCAGGCTCACACAATGGTTTTAAGTTACAGACCCAAGATTTAAAGAGGTCCTAACAAATTGAAATCAAAATTTTTGAAGGTCAGATGCCACAACTAGCACAAATTTAGTAACAGGCAAAATGTTTAAACAAATGTAAATGTCCCGAGCTAACGAAATGACTTTAACTGCAGAGCAAAATGTAACAACCACTAGTACAGATTCAATAACAGATAGAATGAATGATTTAACAATTTAAATGTCCCAAGCTAACACAATGGTTTTAAATTACAGATCACATTTTTTGAAGCTCAGTTCTAAGAATGGCCAACACAAATTTAGTAGCAGGTAAAAATGTTTCAGCAAATTTCATGCGCAATCTGACACAATGGTTTTAAATTACAAATTAAAATTTAACATGGTCTTCTGAGAGAACTGACAATTTTAAGTGACACAACTGCCACCAAATGGCCAGGCTGACTAGGAAAAAATTGATACAAAAAGGGCACGACACAAAAGGCAGCCAAGCCAAAACAAGAGAGTACGCGAACTATGAAAAGATTCAGGCCCACGCGAACCAGGGAAGAAAAGATTTAAACTGCACTCACCATGTCGTAGAGTTGCTTCACACAAGGTGGAGGCAGCAGCGAATCCCAAATGCTCTCCAGCAATACCGTGCCGCCGGTTCACTCACCCTTGTCCGACTGGACCAACAGCACGCATAGACTGCAGAAGCAGTAGCTGACCCATCACGCAACAGCAGGTGCTTGTAAAATAAGGGTCATGCGACAATAAGATGCCTAGAAACACCAACAGGTCACTTAGTAAGATAACACACTTTCTGCGAACAGGTAGCTAAAAAAGCAATCCAGAATAAGTCATAAACCCGGCAAACGCCGAGTAACAAAGTGAACTAAGAGTTCCAAGAATTATAACAAGTTAAACACTGGTAACAACCAACAATAAGCACATTAACATAACCAAACTCCAAACATAATTTAAGTAGATTTTAAACAATCATCTGATCTTCCCTTTCGGACTAAAACGCTGCTTCTATTAATAACATAGGATTAGATACCAGTACAAGACAGCCCAGAGACCCAGGCAGACTACAAGAATCAATTAAGGGATATCGCCTACGGGAGCCTACACCCAAAATTCTACAGTCCTCCGGCAGTGCTCCCGTTATACTAATACGTCTCGCCTGCTCATAATCTAAAACATAATTAAAAGAGCACATTAATCACAGATGTTCATGAGAGCACCGGCAGCCCCAAGTGACAGCCATCACATTCCCACTGCTTCCACAGACAGCGACAGTAAACATGTTGGGCATCACTTGGCAAGGAGAAACATCACTAGATCCAAACAGTAAAAAACTATGACCACAATCGTCACATTCGGGGCTTACAACCAAGTTCATTTTTAGGAAATCAATACAGGGTGCTCTGCGAACACAGAGGTGGGGGGGTCTCAAACAGTTTGTGTAAATGATACAAACAACACTACGATGGATCCAGTCTTCCCAGAAAGCATAAATTCATACTCAGCGAACAATGACATACGGCAGGGCAGTAACAACAGAAAACTCTATCACACAACATGGTCCAACAACAGGAAAGAGGTGGCCTTCCAGAGAACCGAAATCAGCCAATGATGATTAAAGTTGTTCGTAGAATGAAATTTTCACTCTACAGCGGAGTGTGCGCTGATATGAAACTTCCTGGCAGATTAAAAGTGTGTGCTGGACCGAGACTCGAACTCGGGACCTTTGCCTTTCGCGGGAAAGTGCTCTACCAACTGAGCTACCCAAGCGCGATTCACGCCCTGTCTTCACAGCTTTACTTCTGCCAGTACCTCGTCTCATACCTTCCAAACTTTACAGAAGCTCTCCTGCGAACCTTGCAGAACGCCGGCCGTTGTGGCCGGGCGGTTCTAGGCGCTTCAGTCCGGAACCGCGATGCTGCTACGGTCGCCGGTTCGAATCCTGCCCCGGGCATGGATGTGTGTGATGTCCTTAGGTTTAAGTAGTTCTAAGTCTAAGGGACTGATGACCTCAGATGTTAGGTCCCATAGTGCTCAGAGCCATCTGAACCTTGCAGAACTAGCACTCCCGAAAGGGAGGATGTTGCGGAGTCATGACTTACCCCCTGTGAGGACGGGGCGTGAGTCGTGCTTGGGTAGCTCAGTTGGTAGAGCACTTACCCGCGGAAGGCAAAGGTCCCGAGTTCGAGTCTCGATCCGGCACACAGTTTTAATGTGCCAGGAAGTTTCAAAGTTGTTCCTGTTGCAAAGGTTTCCTCAGATCGAATAGGTCAAAACTCCGACCGCCGGCGGGTGACAAACACATTTCCTCCAACTGACTTTCTCTCTCCTTTTCCTCCAGTGACTGACTGTTCCACCACTCGCCCACTTCGCAAACATTCCAGAGTGGAAGACGCGGCGCAAGAGCACCGTCCATTGACCAGTGGGAAATCGGACGAGAAATACGATCCGCAGTCCACAATCGATACAAGCCCACACGGCTCAGTAACAAGTTGAGCACTACCCATTGGAGGGACTGAGGCACTAAGACAGGGTCATTGCATATTCTTTATGAAGGAGAAGGACAACCTATCTGTACCGCGAATGGCACGATCCTGCGCAAACAAGCGGTATACCATGGGGAGGCGGATGTCTTTGATACTACATGGCCGCCAGTGGCGAAAAAACTTAAAACAACCATAAGAGCCGGGTGCGATACAGCTTCTTCTGTCAGACAGCAAAAGGTTACTGGAAAGTCTTCAATTCGATTAGTTCAAAAATGGTTCAAATGGCTCTGAGCACTATGGGACTCAACTGCTGAGGTCATTAGTCCCCTAGAACTTAGAACTAGTTAAACCTAACTAACCTAAGGACATCACAAACATCCATGCCCGAGGCAGGATTCTAACCTGCGACCGTAGCCGTCTTGCGGTTCCAGACTGCAGCGCCTTTAACCGCACAATTCGATTAGTAAGTAGAAGTATTCCAACGAATCAAACTTGATGATAAGTCAGTATTCGAATGATTCATACATCAAGTCATACGAATAATTTAACAGTAATAGGGCCAACCATCGTAGCTTTGAACAGTCTGGGCTGAGACAGGCTGAGAGGAGGCAAACAGAGCTGTTAAAGGCCTGTGGTCAATTGTGCGAAAGAAGAAATCCACACAGGTATCGATTGAACTTTGTGATCCCGTAAATGGTAGCAAGTACTTTCTTTTCCAAATGGCTGTGTTGTGGCGTAACAAGCTAGTCACGCCACACTGAGAAGGAAGCCGAAAGGCACGCGTACACACACGCCGACTGGCGTCAAGTCTGGAACAGGATAAGTTATGACTGCTATAAAGAAAATACGTAGCTTTGGAATATACTTAACTTTTAATGCTTCCTTTGGTACATCTCTCTTGACTATACAAATGAGACTCGTAAGATACATGCACTGTGACAATAGGCGCCTTGCTAAGTCGTAGCCATTAACTTAGCTGAAGGCTATTCTAACTGTCTCTCGGCAAATGAGAGCAAAGGCTTCGTCAGTATAGTCGCCAGCAACGTCGTCGTACAACTGGGGCGAGTTCTCGTACGTCTCTCGAGACCTGCCGTGTGGTGGCGCTCGGTCTGCGATCACACAGTGGCGACACGCGGGTCCGACATGTACTAATGGACCGCGGCCGATTTAAGCTACCACCTAGCAAGTGTGGTGTCTGGCAGTGACACCACAGGCTGCAGTTGCGTTGCGTCTTCGTCAGTGTCTTAGCAATCGGCCTGTCAGTGAAGCGAACTTGTTGTTACAGTACTGCACCTATACCATAAGAGGAGGCGTCCACTGCTAGAATGACAGGCTTGGAGAGGTCGAAGTGAAGACACGGTCACTTAAGAGTGCATCTTCAAACGCTCTAAAGGGGGTTGGCATTCCTTAGTCGATGCAAAGGGGGCCGGCCGATGTGGCCGTGCGGTTCTAAGCGCTTCAGTTTGGGACCGCGTGACCGCTACGGTCGCAGGTTCGAATCCTGCCTCGGGCATGGATGTGTGTGATGTCCTTAGGTTAGTTAGGTTTAAGTAGTTCTAAGTCTAGTCGACTGATGATCTCAGATGTTAAGTCCCATAGTGCTTAGAGCAGTAGGCAAACTACACTCACGTACCACAGAGAAATTTTGTCCATTAAGGGCTGTAAGTGTGGCAAGTGGCTGTCGCGAAGCGCTACCTAAATGTTCGTACGCTGCACGATTCAGCATTGTAACGGAAGCACAGTGTCTAACTGGAACATAAATCGGGATTGCCCACAAGTAAATGTACACGCAGTTTGTTTGTCTGCCATTTAACCACTGAGGAATCGTTATTAAGACAAAAGGGTTGAGCTGCTGAATTGTCTGAGTACACAGCCGTGGCAGAAACGATTTCCTGTCCAGACTGAATGTACTCCGTCCTTATCTGGCTTTGTGTTCCTTAGGAAAAACACGTCGCCACGCAACAGGGCTACTACGCACATTCCTGCGCACTGTAGCGGCTTCTGCAAGATTTCCTTATGCGAGTGTCCGGCTCTGTGCTGCTGGTGGGGGCTGAAATTGCCGGAGCTTGCAAATCAAGTTCTGTAACATGAACCTTGTCAGGTGACTCTGCTGTATAATACACAAAATTCAAGTCCGGATTCCGCAGTTGGAAAATAGAGGCGCGAATACGTGCATTGACTACATCTTGAGTAACTGTAACTTACGACACGCGAACACTTAAACTAACACTTTCTTGTTAACCCACGCAACTCTGAGACCCAATGTTTGCAACGTTGACGATGCTGCTGTTTTCAACGAAAAAACTTGTACCTAGCAGTTGCCACATGAACTTGAGAAACAAAATATTCTGACAGTTCAGACAGTAAGTCAACACGCGGTATATCATCTGGACGAACATCGGGGAAACGCTTCACTCTAAAGCTATACAGTTCCACGCTTACCATCGGAAGGAAACGAAAAATGTGCTGGTTCCCTGTGATGCTGTAGGCATGGAAATGTGATGTGCTCTGAATTTCGTTGCATGGGCAACATCATGCACTGGCTGTACTGAGATTGGGGCTGGCTGTTACTGCGTCGAGGAACGCATTACGACTTGCAACTTGTTAGCAGCTGATCAGTCCATTGGCCCTGCAACTGAACAATCTCTGTCAATGACAGAGCAACTAGAGGCACACGGTATACAGGGAGAAGCACCTAACACTTGCACAGCAAATATTGCGGAAATGGAAGTGCCAGTACTGTGCGGTTTACACACAGTATTGTGTGGTTTTCACACAATGCATCGGCACTAAGGTTCTCGTGTTGTTAGCCGACCCACAGATTGTAATAATACTTATAAAGTGTATTTTTTTTGCAAACAGACACTTTTTTTTAATTGAACTATCCATATTAACATTAAACACACTAAAAGTAGGGTAAATTGGAATGTCAGTTGTGTTTGTTGCTGGATTGTAGTGAGAGTCACTTACGAGATAACGTATTTTGAAAATTTTCCACGCCGACGCTTGTCCGTGCCATTCAGCCTACATAGTTGTTAGGTATGCTGTTGTTATGCTTGCTTACAGTGTCCTTGTATGCTATTTGAGTGCGTTGAGTGCGTTGCGACTTGCTAGTTAGTTAGTGTGTGGCAGCCCAAGTAGTACTTAGTGACTGAACAGTGGGATTTACCAATGCAGGAAAAGCTGAATGCTCGTGGTATATGGAGTGTGCAGGAAGAATGCAATTTGTTCTTGTACGGTATATGCGGCAAAGTATCAGAATAGACGTCAACCATCTCGGTAATTATTTATCAACCTCTTCAATCAAATGGCTCTGAGCACTATGGGACGTAACATCTGAGGTCATCAGTCCCCTAGAACTGAGAACTACTTAAACCTAGCTAACCTAAGGACTTCACACACATCCAAGGCCGAGGCAGGATTCGAACCTGCAACCTAGCAGTCGCGCGGTTCCGGACTGAAACGCCTAGAACCGCTGTGCCACCGCGGCCGGCTCCTCAATGTTTTGTGAAAGTGTTATTGTAGCACCTAGACTACGCAACAGAAGGAAACAAGTGACGACAAAAGAGTGGGAAATTAAATGTTCTTGCTGCTGTCGCAGTTCGACCGCGCGTTAGCTCCCGTGCTATCGCACTAGGAAGCGACATGAGTCAGGCAAGTTTCCTATGCATTCTCGACGGACGTAGGTTCCATCCCTATCACATCTCTCCCCATCAAGAGCTGCTTGGAAACGGTTATGAGATTATTTTCAACTTCTATACATAGGTGTTAAGACAGAATACTCCAGATGAAACATGTATCTTGTTTAGTGACGAAGCCCCATTTACCAGTCATGGCTAGGCCAGGTAAACAACCGAAACATGTACTATTAGTGTGTTGAAAATCACCCTTGGCTTTGACAGGAGGAATGTCAACGTCCATTGGGTGTAAATGTGTGGTGTGGGATACTGAACCATCAGGTCAAGGACGGGGCAGTGAACGCGCACAAGTATCGCAGTCTCGTAATAGACCACCTTCCACGTATGCTAAAAGGCGTTCCTCTGCAGATTAGGAGGAACCTGTGGGCACCAGCATGGTGGCTGTCCAGTCCGTAGTGCACGAAGTAGTACTGCATGTCTCTAGGAACTGATTACAAATCGTTGGACTGTACGCAGAGGACTGCACCTTAGCTGGCCCGTTCCCCGGATTCGACGCCTGCAGACTTCTTTTCTGTGGGGAAAGCTGAAAGACGCTGTGTACAAGGACATACCAACTACACTCATTGATACACAGCGACGTATTACTGCAGCCTAATCCGACATCTCCGCTGAAATGCTAGCAAATGTGCAGCAGTCGTTCCATACCAGACTGGAAGCGTGTAATGCAGCTGCCATTGATCATTCTGAACACAACCTTTGATGGACATTTGTCTCGTTAGTGTGTGCACTTGTGTTGTTTTTTAGTAGGTGCAATCATAGGTATTGTGCAAGTGTCATCGTCGGAACTTTTCGAAACACGATTTCTCGTAAACCACTCGCGCTAGATCCTGCAACAAACACCTCTGACATAATTCACTCTTCTTTTAGCCTGTTAATGTGAGCAAGCAATATTCCTTTTAAAAACTGTATGTCTGCACAAAAATACACTTTGTAAGTATTATTACAATCCGTTGACTGGCCAACAATACGAGCGCCTAGCTACCGACCCATTCTGTGAAAACCGCACATCAATAGTACTTTCCATTTCGGCAAAATTTGCGGCACAAGTTTCAGGTGATTCGCCTTGTATACTAGCACACAAAACAGAAAAGTAGTTGGCTGTAATTCTCGTCGTTTTCACAGATGAATTGGGTGCTAAATAGGTGATGAATTACATGCTTTGCAAGTGTAAAATGTAAGAACTGAAATATATTTACAGTCAAAATTATCAGTTATCTTTTGTTATTCAATTTCTTCTTTGCTGTGACTGAAGTCAGATCGTAGGTGCAGTTTTGTACCTATACAGAACCAATCTAGCAAGTGTGCTACAACAGACTGTCGTTGGTAATACAACTCGAAGCACTGGTCAGTGGAAACTCTTTCTCGAAGCACTGTCCAAAGACAAAGTTTACAAACATATGCAAGAACATGCAGATTAACTTGAAGTGTGTCTGTAACATGTGCTTGACATTGTCAACTTATGGGGCGATTTAGATTAATACAGAATCAGAAGTACAACTTTAAACAGCCTAGATAGCTGTTGTACACCGGTCTCCACAATTAATACTGTGCAACAGTCATCTTTGCTGTATAAAGTTGTACTTTTGTTTGTGATTGTCTCTAACTCTGTTGCCACCACAAACGGTATTCTTCTCGCTACTTGCTGTGGAACAGACGGTGATTACAACATAGCCCCGTGTAAAAGTGACCTCGTGTCCATGTACCGGTCCTTTTCAAGACAGGTCGCCGACGGTGGTGCAAAGGACTTCTTTAGGTGTTTCTTGGTACTTCCATCACTGGTGTGGCCTTCGATGCTCCTATAGCAAGGATCATCTTTGTGGTGTCGATAGCACGCGTCAATGCTACGTCTATGAACCACATCACATAATTTCCCACGGAAATAACATACCAGTCGGCTGCATGGCGAATGCTGCCATGCTTTTGAGTATCACAAAAAGAAAATATGTTTCTTCCACTCTTATAAATGCGAAAAATAGGAGCGATAACAAGCACAACAGAAATTAGGTGCAGCCAACGAGTAACAGGTTGTAAATATGCACGGCGCGAAATATAGCATCTAAATAAATTGTTGTTTGTCACATGGCAGCCACAGAATCCAAAAAGCAGTCGAAATGTTAATGATGTCTAATGAAGATTTAAAACACGTTTTACGCCATCTGAAGATGGCCGAAAGAACGGAACACATATTGGAACAAATAAATATGTACTGTATTCTTTAAAGTTATATATTACACAGAAACGGTGCCCATAGCCAATGCACATTGTCATACGAGTTATGAAGCTCTTTAGCACGAACCTCATACAATGTTGCGAGCGTGGACCCATCACAACTGTGAACTTTCCAATTGCTGACCACACTGGACAGCCGTAAGACGAAGACGGCCCAGAATATCTGTAGCGACGGGCCGAGAAGACCAACCGTGTCAAATATTTTCGAACATTTTGGTTCAGTTTTAGAATATGACTTTCACTACTGCGCTTCGAAAACGCCTGAAATTGGCGTTAAGTGCTGAAATCGATCGTGTAATAATTTAGACATCATATCACTTACGAACAGTTCCATTCTGTTAAACATGGGAGTTCATTATACTGCTGATATTATTAGTATTTGCATTAGCAGACTGCGGTTCATTGGTAGAACACTAGAGAAATGCAGTCAGTCCACCTATGACACTGGGTACAAAACACTTGCGCGACTCATCCTAGAAAACTGTTTGAGTGTACGAATCCCATACAGGACTAAAATGAGATATTGAACGAACAGAAAGACGGGAAGCACGAGTGGTCACAGGTTTGTTCGACCTTTGGGAGAGCGGGACAGTGCTGAAAGAACTGAAATAGCAGACCCTTTAATATAGACACAAACTAACCCGTGAAAACCCGTGAAGTTTTTACAGTGAATTGTAGATGTTGAATCTAGGACCGCACTACAGCTTCCTTCGTATCTTAACCGCGAGAACAAAGTTAGACTAACTACAGCACTTACAGACGCATTTAAGCAGTCATTTTTCCCACGATCCCAGCTTTAATGTAACAGCAAAAAGCACTAATGACTGATACTACGGTGCGCACCCTTTGCCATGCCATTCACAGTGATTTGCAGAGTATAATTTTCTTGAGACCGAGGAGCTTACATCCACGAATCAGCATGGTCTTAGAAAGCATCTCTCGTGAGAAACTCAGCTTGCCCCTTTCTCACATGATATTCTGCGGACTATGGATGAAGGGCAACAAAAAGCTTCCATATTTCTATATTTCCGAAAAGCGTCTGCTGACTGTTATCGCAGGTGACAGCATATGAAATAGGTTCCCAGATATGTGAGTGGCTAGAAGACTTCTTAAACAATAGAACCCAGTACTCTGTTCTCAACAGTCAGCGTTCGTCAGAGACAATAGTATCGTCAGGAGTGTCCCAGGGAAGTGTGACAGAATCGCTATTATTTTCTACGTAGATAAACGGTCGAAGTTGAGTAACGTAGGAAGATACAAGATCATTTAGGCAAAACTTCCAGTTGGTGTGATCAATGGCAGTTAGCTCGAAATATAGAAAAATGTAAGTTAATGCGGATGAGTAGGAAAAGCAAACCCGTAATGGTCGGATTCAGTATTAACAGTGTCCCACTTGACATAGTCACGTCCTTTAAATATCTGGGCGTAACGTTGAAAAGTGATGTGAAATGGGGCGAGCACGTGATGATTATGGTAGGAAAGATGAATGGTCTACTTCGCTTTATTGCGAGAACTTTGAGGAAGTGTGGTTCATCTGTAAGGCAGCCCTCATACGGGACGATGGTGCGACTTATTTTTGAGTACGGTTCAAAATGGCTCTGAGCACTATGGGACTTAACATCTATGGTCATCAGTCCCCTAGAACTTAGAACTACTTAAACCTAACTAAGGACAGCACACAACACCCAGTCATCACGAGGCAGCGAAAATCCCTGACCCCGATTTTTGAGTACGGCTAGAGTGTTTGGGATCCGTACTAGGTCGGATTACAGGAAGACATCGAAGCATTTCAGAGGCGGAATGCTATAATTGTTAGCGGTAGGTTCGAATATCGCGCAAGTGCTACAGAGATGCTCCAGGAGCAGAAATGAGAGTAACGGGACGGAGCGCAAAGTATTTTTTGGAGGACAATATTGAGAAAATTTAGGGAACCTGCATTTGAAACTGGCTGCAGAACGATTCTACTGCCGATAACATACAAATCGCGTAAGGACGACGAAGATAAGATGCGAGGAATCAGGGCTCATACGGTGTCATGTAAACCGTCGTTTTTCCCTCGCTCTATTTGCGAGTGGAACAGGAAAGGAAACAAGTAACAGTGGTACAGGGTACCGTCCGCCAAGCACTGTAAGGTGGCTTGCCGAGTATGTATGTACATGTAGATTCTGCTCCGTACGAAAGTCCCCACTCGGGACTTTGATCTTTTATATTTTGTTCTTAGATGTTCTTCATATCTTTTTGTTGCACAGAACAGTGTCCATTGCCATTTTTACGTATCGTCCTTTATTAAGCCTACTAGTGACTTCATCATTACTTGCGCCCTGTTTATACAACAATATCCCAGATGTTTTGCCACACCAAAAATTACTTATCTATCTACAAAAAAAAAAATTATTTACTTTTTTCGTACAGCGGCCATGTATTACACTTCTTCACGTTCACCTTTACGCCAGCCTTACTACTCTTTAAGCTTTCTTATAATATAGCTCAGCTCATTTTCACCTTCTGTTAGTATAATCTGGTCATCTGTAAAATACAGATTAAATATCTTGCTGGCCTATGTCACTCCCATAACCTGTCATTTGTACGCCAGGGGAGCAGGATTGCTAGTAGATACAGCTTAAAGCGGGTCGGAGAAAGCTCACGTACCTGCTGCACACCCATATTCACCTCGAATTCTTCTCTCTAACTATTAACCATCCTTACTCTGGCATTGTTATTTTCGTATACTTTCGTAACTGCCTTTAGTAATTTTTGGTATCAACTGTCTCTCTATTCCACGGTTTGTTGGTGGGTACTTGTCATTTTTCTCTAGGCGAATCAATGTCACATGCGCCAGCAGTCAATTCTTTATGCGTTTTTACTGATCAGCTTCACCGTGTACATGTTGTCCGATACCTAGCTCCCTGCTCTGAATCTTGCTTGCTCTTCTTGTAGCCTTATTTCTTTCTCTGCCATATCTTCAACTACATTTAACTACAATCTTTCAACTGCGAACCCCCTATAATTATATGGGTCGTCACGTGAACCTTTCTTATTGTCCAGCGTTATCTAACACGTTTTCCATTCTGATGGAACATCTTTTCCATTTAAAGCTCTTCCACACAGCTTTCGTAGGATCTACAATAATTTCAGTGGACCAAATTTCACTAGGTGTGGATATGTCGATCCATAGCTTGTAGCTTGAAGCCCTCTTCATCCTACACCCCCTCGCAGCCTGTACAAGGACTTTTATATCCAAACACAACAGCTCTTCCTGTTACAACTACACCTCACGTCTATCTGAAAATTCAGGCTGATTTTCCTAGACTAAACGTTTAACATGTTTTGTTGATTGCCCACGACAAATATTATTATGATGTAACTTGTCACTATTCGACAATCACAGTGACATGATTCTTCTCCGTGCCTCAACAATATGAGTACCACTACTCTCGACGTATGCATATCTTTCTTCCTGCGCCTTGTCTTCGCTTTTTAACTCTTCTCCTTTTACTTCTCTATCTCTATGCGGTCAATCAAGTTCATGAACGTGAAGTAATCTTCTTTTTTCCTTTCATTTGTCGTACATCCGACCTTTGTATCTGAATGTACTAATGTGTGCAAACTTAGCTTACCACATAGCGCACAAATGGACAAAACATCTGGACTGTCAAGCCCATGGCGGCAAACAGACATTCTAAATAAATATGAACCTGGCCCTGTAAGGCAGCTAATATAAGGTGTGGACCGTAAAAAAAATCATCAGAAATGCTTCTATCACGTAACTAGAATGTATCAATTAATGAAAGTGGAAGTTCGGGGTCTTTTCTAGAAATATAACACAACTACTCCCTTTTTTATTCTACATATAATTTTTCAACTGTGCTTTCAGGGGTCAAGTGATAAACAACAATCATATTCAAATACTTTTGACTCTCAATAACAAAATATTTAATTCTTGGACACATTGAAATGACGATTATTAAAATCGTTTGCACATGAAAATTTTTTATCACAGGAAAGAATGATTATTAAAACTCCTCATCATCTCATTTAAATCCACGTTGTCATAGCTGGTCAATGCACTGAGTTGGTGGAGAATAATTTTTTTTTAACCAATGAGAAACTCTCATGTACACAATGTGAGGGTAGGTTAGTATCCTAGCTTTTGATATTCAATGGTCAAAGAGTACGTAAGTTGGAGTGAGCAAAATCTAGACTCAGTATTTACTGTGGCCTAAGGCACAACGGTACTTTACCAAGTAGCATCTGGAACAGTGTTGACTCCGTGCTGAATCTGAAACGCTAATTCCCTAGTCAGACCCTGAGTGAATGTACTCAGCCGCAAATTTCGTGCATTCTGTAGAACATTTTTTAAAGGCTACTTCACACTCGCTATGGGTTGGAGCAATGTGCTCAGTTTCTTTGCCCACAAAAATTCCCACATGAATAATTAACTACCACTTTGCAATCTGTCACCACAGTACACAAAGCATATAGTTCTCACTTTGCAGAAAGCAAAGCTCTCAATGCCCTCGCTTATTTCCACACACCAGTGCGGTCTCCTGCAACACGAGAGAGAGAGAGAGAGAGAGAGAGAGAAAGATAGGGATTTGAGGTCTGAAAATTCTTTTATATAATGTGGATCTCCCCACTGTGTCGAATCTGAATCGCCAAGTATGGCTTCAGCCAATCAACATCTCACTAGAGGAGAATACATTTTTATTTTTCTTGCTGGGTCGCAGCCTAGCTTTATTAATAATGTGCAGCCACTTACCCTTGGTCCCGGCCTTATTTACATTAAAAGGAGATATGTATTGTTGTGGTCTTATCGCTTTCTGTGCTGAAGGTCGCCGTACTCTTACTAAATGGGAGTTTTACGATATCATTACCCACTTGCTCGATTCGTTTGCAAAATGTGTTTAACTTGTTTTTTCATGCCATACCATATATTGGTGGATTTTGTTTTGTTAGTCTTCAGTACATGAGATTAACTGCAATTGCTTTTTTTTGATATAATGTAATTATTATTTTCTGAGGATCTCATACTGTATTGCCCTGTTGTTATGGATCAAGGTCATGTAAGGTCCATAAAATCCGGATGCTTTACGCATGCCGTCCCTTCTGAATTAATTTTGTGCTGCTGTGATCAGTGGTTGAGGCATTGCTCACTGCAGTGCAAAATTATAATTTCAAATAATTTCATAATTTTCCAGCTACTTTGCTATCTTATGTTAGATGATGTCGTTTTAACATTATATTTTGATTTGAAATGTATTGCTTTACATGGCATTTTCTATTTAGATGATTATTATGTGGCTTTACAGTTCTTTATAGATAGTTATATGACTAATCATACATTTTTCTCTAGTACTTTTGCTTGAATTCTATTGAAATGGTTCATCCATCCTTTTGATTCTCTCTTTACAGTAACTTGAGGCATTCCAAAATTCGCAGACATTCATGATATTGATGATTGTGAAATATGAGTGAAGTTAAGGAAGTTTTCATTTCGCTTATATCTACTCTGAAAACTTAAATATTACATCACTATTGAAAACTGTCATCGTAAACAGACCTTTATGTATTTAAGTGGACATTATATATTTTAAATAGTTAAGATTTCTTCTTATTTGCATACACGTTATTTCGATTTTAGGTTTTAAACCTCTCTGTGGTGCACAGCGCCTCTCTTGTGAGCCAAGTGGTCCTGCCTTTCGAGAGTTTCAAAATCCTGCCGGCTAAGGCGCGCATAAAGCCTGGCGGCAGCTTCCGCGACCTGAGATTGCAGTGTCAGGAGAGGTGGTCCTCTCTCCTGGCGTGCAGTAGACCGGCACTAATAAGCAGCATGGGGGCGCCTGTGGCGGTTGTGGTGGTGGGTTCCCTCCTACAGTCGCCGAGGCATACAATCGCGTGTGTAGATGTTGTCGCGGCCGGTTTCCATCGCGCCGTTATGTGCAGTGCAGCGGAGATGCGTACTATTCAGTGTTCTTGTAAGAAGCGCTTGTGGTCAGAGTAGATTGCTCGCTATATCGGATTGTGTGATTATTCGATTGCGAAAAGTGAAAGCATTGGCTAGAATCGCTGCAGTCTAACAGCTGCAGTTTAGCGTTTCTTTCCTGTTGTAGGAATCAGCAAACTGACGTCTCTGTGGTTTTGCAAAGGGTCTAGTGTACGTGGATGCTTCTAGTCAGTTTGGCTTTTGACTCGCTTGCGAATGTTTCTGCAGTGAGGTGTGGTTGGTGATTAGTGAAATTTGCGTTTACCATTTTGTGCGTGAACCAGGCGAGGGATAAGGTGACACTAATTGCCGGTCTGATGTTTTGCAGCAATGAGCATGTTTGCTCCTGGCCTTTATAGGCATCACGTCTTCGTAAGTAGCTTGCCTGGCGAGTGTTCCTGCAGTGACGCGTGGTTGCTACTTTGGAACATTTCCGTTTTTCTTGTATGCGGAACTTGTGGGGCATCAGGCACCAACAGTGTGGCTGATGCATAGCACTATCAACTGAGACCTTAGTGCTGAGGAACAAAGTGAACTCTAGTACTCACTTCGTACATCAGTGATTGCAACATTTGTGTACCGTGATGGTGTTTGGCTTGTGTTTTATCGTCGTGCTCGTCGGCATTAAGATCGGTTTTAAGGAACAAAGTACGTTCGTTATCGAAGTTGTTCACTTTGCTCAGTGGGTATCCCTAACTGTCAACAGGAAAATTCTACAGCGAGAGATGTTGTATGCGATAAAACATCTCAGAGCTCTGACTGCTAGCAAGTCTACCGCAGTATGGTTGTGTTCTCCTGTCATTTTGGTTTAGGTTAATGCTTGTCTCTTGAAAAAGGAACTAAGCCCCCACTGTTAGTTGAAAACCTAGAGTAAGCTATTGCTAGTGTCGTGTAGAAAAAAAAAAAAAAAAAAAAAAGGCTCTGAGCACTATGGGACTTAACATCTATGGTCATCAGTCCCCTAGAACTTAGAACTACTTAAACCTAACTAAACTAGGGACAGCATACAACACCCAGTCATCACGAGGGAGAGAAAATCCCTGACCCCGCTGGGAATCGAACCCGCGAACCCGGGCGTGGGAAGCGAGAACGCTACCGCACGACCACGAGCTGCGGACTGTCGTGTAGCATAAGTGAGTTATAGTCATATTGTTGTGGTATCGTGCGGCTACTGCCATCGTTGTAAGTGATGATATCGAGATTAGAACTAATAAAACTGCATGAGCGCTGTAGGTTAAGAGCTTCGGTGCTTGGTGAGTGACCACTAGTGTCTTTATTGATTGATAGTAACATTTACTGCCCACCGCGTACATGGTAATGTAGGTAAACAACTTCAACCTGTGGTGATCACTGAACCTGCATGTTAATCAATGCCGCAAAATTGTATTGTTTACGTGTAACGCCATGCTCTAACTCTGTGGCTTACGAACAGTATGATATCAAACTGAATTGGGTTGTTGACCTTGTCATTCTCTTTCCATTGACGTTACAACTTCGTTTTCTTTAAGCTTTTATTTAATCGTGCTAAAGTGTCTAAATCGCTGGTTAAATCAATGTTTCTATTCGGTGTGTACACCGATGAGCTAAAACATTAAGACCGCCGCTTAATAGATTGCCCGTCTTTGTAACGAAATGTATCACTGATTCTGCGTGTCAGCCACCCGACACTTTGTTGATAGATTTGTGCGGGCATGTGGCATTAGGTGCCTACGCACAGGTCATGTAATTCGCATAAGTAAGGGGCCGCTGATTTGTGTATGCGGTGATTGCGGCCCATGGCGATCCAAATAGTTTCCATAGGTTTTACATCACGCGAATTTAGTCTCCGACATCCACGTCAGTTCACTATAATGCTCCTAACATCACTGTATCACGGCTGCGGTTCCGAGACAAGGACAATCCTACTGCTGAAAACTGACATCGCCATCGCTGGTGATATGAAGAATGAAGGGATGCAGGTAATTAGCAGCTGTCAGGGCTTCTTCGATTACTACCACAAGTCCCATGCAAGAGTAGGAGCATATATCCCACACTATACGCTCCTAGGGCCTAAGTCAGTGGAGACGACCATCGACTTAATGTACACTCCTGGAAATTGAAATAAGAACACCGTGAATTCATTGTCCCAGGAAGGGGAAACTTTATTGACACATTCCTGGGGTCAGATACATCACATGATCACACTGACAGAACCACAGGCACATATACACAGGCAACAGAGCATGCACAATGTCGGCACTAGTACAGTGTATATCCACCTTTCGCAGCAATGCAGGCTGCTATTCTCCCATGGAGACGATCGTAGAGATGCTGGATGTAGTCCTGTAGAACGGCTTGCCATGCCATTTCCACCTGGCGCCTCAGTTGGACCAGCGTTCGTGCTGGACGTGCAGACCGCGTGAGACGACGCTTCATCCAGTCCCAAACATGCTCAATGGGGGACAGATCCGGAGATCTTGCTGGCCAGGGTAGTTGACTTACACCTTCTAGAGCACGTTGGGTGGCACGGGATACATGCGGACGTGCATTGTCCTGTTGGAACAGCAAGTTCCCTTGCCGGTCTAGGAATGGTAGAACGATGGGTTCGATGACGGTTTGGATGTACCGTGCTCTATTCAGTGTCCCCTCGACGATCACCAGTGGTGTACGGCCAGTGTAGGAGATCGCTCCCCACACCATGATGCCGGGTGTTGGCCCTGTGTGCCTCGGTCGTATGCAGTCCTGATTGTGGCGCTCACCTGCAAGGCGCCAAACACGCATACGACCATCATTGGCACCAAGGCAGAAGCGACTCTCATCGCTGAAGACGACACGTCTCCATTCGTCCCTCCATTCACGCCTGTCGCGACACCACTGGAGGCGGGCTGCACGATGTTGGGGCGTGAGCGGAAGACGGCCTAACGGTGTGCGGGACCGTAGCCCAGCTTCATGGAGACGGTTGCGAATGGTCCTCGCCGATACCCCAGGAGCAACAGTGTCCCTAATTTGCTGGGAAGTGGCGGTGCGGTCCCCTACGGCACTGCGTAGGATCCTACGGTCTTGGCGTGCATCCGTGCGTCGCTGCGGTCCGGTCCCAGGTCGACGGGCACGTGAACCTTCCGCCGACCACTGGCGACAACATCGATGTACTGTGGAGACCTCACGCCCCACGTGTTGAGCAATGCGGCGGTACGTCCACCCGGCCTCCCGCATGCCCACTATACGCCCTCGCTCAAAGTCCGTCAACTGCACATACGGTTCACGTCCACGCTGTCGCGGCATGCTACCAGTGTTAAAGACTGCGATGGAGCTCCGTATGCCACGGCAAACTGGCTGACACTGACGGCGGCGGTGCACAAATGCTGCGCAGCTAGCGCCATTCGACGGCCAACACCGCGGTTCCTGGTGTGTCCGCTGTGCCGTGCGTGTGATCATTGCTTGTACAGCCCTCTCGCAGTGTCCGGAGCAAGTATGGTGGGTCTGACACACCGGTGTCAATGTGTTCTTTTTTCCATTTCCAGGAGTGTAGCAAAAATGTGATTCATTCAGAAAGCCGACACGTTTCTCTTGATCGACGGTCGTATCCCGGTAGTCCTGTGCCCACTTCTGTGGTATTTGACAGTGTCTTTTGAGCAACATGTGAACACGTAAGAGAGGTCTGCCGCGGAGTTCCGTGTTCACAGTGTACGATGAACGTTGTGTTCCGAAACACTTGCGCGTGCAGCACGACTGCGCTCTTTCGGCAGAGATACCACAGATCACAATCTGTCCTATTTTACCGAACAGAAAGTCTCCGAACACGACGTTGTGTGAACAGTCGAGGACGTCCAACCGTTTAACGCGTGGTGGTAGTTCCACTGTCTACCTCTTTCCGTAGATGCTCACAACAGCAGCCACGTGAACATTCGACCGAGTTCGCCTTTTTCCGAGATACTCGCTCATAGGCTCTGCGTAATAATAATCTGCCCTTTGTCGAAGTCGCTTTTCTCAATGGATTTCACCATCTACAGCCCGTATCTCGCTAGGGCGATCCCCCGTCCGTGGTCCGTGTCTGCTCCGCTTACACACTTTTGCTACTGCGTCACATTCGCAAAACGCCACCACGGAGGCATCTGACGTCGTGGTGCGCAGTGGTCATAATGTTTTGGCTTACCAGTCTGTTTCCAGTACTGTCAGTGAATGGTCTTGTCAGATGGGGTAGAAGGAAGTTGACAGCGTTCAACACATCACTTCAGTCATTCAGATCTCTGTTTCAGAACAAGAGCTTTTCGGCTTCCTGTTTGTCTTCCACCATCAGCAATCCCGAGCTGTGCGCCGTTGCTGGTACCGACGCCGAGGTGGTAGGGTTGGGTCAAGTTCGTCGCTGGAAGATTCCGAAAATTAACATCTGTGTGATTAAAACATGAAACTAAGAAGAAAGGAGTGTTTGATCCCAAACGACTCTCAAACGCAAAAACCCAGCGCTTCACTTTCGAATAATATTGTCCAGATACAAATGGTTCAAATGGCTCTAAGCACTATGGGACTTAACATCTGAGGTCATCAGTCCCCTACACTTAGAAATGGCTCTGAGCACTATGCGACTTAACTTCTGAGGTCATCAGTCGCCTAGAACTTAGAACTAATTAAACTTAACTAACCTAAAGACATCACACACATCCATGCCCGAGGCAGGATTCGACCCTGCGACCGTAGCAGCAGTGCGGTTCCGGTCTGAGGCGCCTAGAACCGCTCGGTCACAACGGCCGCCTGTCCAGATATACTTGAAGTGTCTGGTCCACTTTGTTGAGCAAATGCGCAACGCTCACGTACCGAATAAGCGATCTCTTTATGAAACATATCACTCTTCGTTGGATCTTCTCTATCTCTCCTGTTAACCCAAGCTCGTTGGGGTCCCAAACTGATGACCAATAGTCACCTGTAAGTCGACAAACGGTTGATAAGTCACTTTTCATCGATGTATTACATTTTATTAAGATTCTTCCAATGACATCCTGACATCCGGTTTTCCTACAGTTAGTTTTATACGGTCGTTTCGCTTTAGGACCGTTAACTCTAGATACTTTATATAGTTGTTACTTATTTCCGTCATTTGTTGCAAGTTGTGTAACGGAACAGTGAACGATATCTTAGCGTATTTATCAACTTCAGGGCCGGCCGGTGTGGCCGAGCGGTTCTAGGCGCTTCAGTCTGGGACCGCGCGACCGCTACGGTCGCAGGTTCGAATCCTGCCTCGGGCATGGATGTGTGTGTTGGCCTTAGGTTAGTTAGGTTTAAGTAGTTTTAAGTTCTAGGGGACTGATGACCTCAGATGTTGAGTCCCATAGTGCTCAGAGCCATTTCTAAGTTCTATGGGACTGATGACCTCAGATGTTGAGTCCCATAGTGCTCAGAGCCATTTTTATCAACTTCAGGGACGTCCTGCGTGTCACAAACCTTGTGACGTTACAATCCTCCTGCATTCTACAGCAGGTGTCTGCAACACTGGTTCGCGAACACCATCAATCTAGTCAGTGGTAATGGGTCAGACATGCATGGCATCAAGCCCACCGTAATTTATTTTTATTACAGTCGAACCTAACATATCTAGCATCATCCGTAACGAGTGATTCGCACAATGGATAGAAGAAAATGTAATAAACCGACTCCTTTAACCAACGATGTTTCACATAGACTGTTTTTATTGTTAAATAACCATTTCAAAAACCTTTTTCTGGCCTGGATAGGTGTCATTGGCCACTATAAATCAACGCTCCGTCACGTGTTCTCCTATAAACAACCACTCTGTAAAATAGAAGCTCCAAAATACTGAATTCAGTGAGCTGTACTGATCGCAATGCGCCTCGCGCCTTAATCATTGACTGGCTGCAACCTCTCACTTGCAGTTGTTTGCAGTTGTGGATGAAATTTACTGGCGGAAATGATCAGCTGCGACTTCAAATGCTCATCATCCAGTTCAGGACTGCAGATATTTTTTGTGTGTTTCATTTTGAAGAATGTTTTTTCAAAGAGAAAAGTAGTGCCGAAAGTGTAGAAAAAAAGGCATGAACAAACTTATGCAACTTATCGAACCGTGTGAGTGGAAGACTCTTATCAAATCCCAGCAATAATAAATGTAAATATTTGTCTTTCCAAAAATCGCTACAATGCAAATAAACCATTTTCATTTGAATTTCTGGGGCAAGACTTTCTATGTAGGTGTTAAAAGGATTTTGAAAAATCTTGATCTTACTTCAAATTGTATCAGAATCTGAAAAACTAGATTCAAAATTTATTTTTAAAGCACTCAAAGTTTCAGTTTGCAATGTCTATCGGAAACTGAGTCTCTGATTTCTGCCTGAGTGTTCCGGATGCATTAAAATTCATGAAACATAGTTTGTTCAACTGAGACTGAAACGAAACAATTTTTAGTTGAAAGGATTTAATTTGTGTGTACAAATCAGGTAGTAGCTAGCTGATTTTCTCCTTGCAATTTTAAATTAAGGTCGTTCATATGTTTAGTTAAATCTGTAGAAAATGATTACTTCCATAATCATTCACTGTTTTGAAACTCAGCCAGACGGTGACTATTAACCTTCAAAAAAGTTTGTTGTTGTTCGTGGCTCGAAAAATCGCGTCAGAACTTTTCAACAGTTGACCCATCGTCCTGCTGTATAATATTGTATTTTCTTCAGTCTCTTCAGTAAACCCGCAGAATTGAGAATAATGGAAAGCATGTGATGTTTTGTAATTAGCAGGTCACATGATTAGCTTTAAAACTTTGACATATCCAAGTATTTTGCGTATAAAGACTGTTGATGTATTGTACAATGTACGAGTATTCTTTTGAGCCACTGTTATTTTCTCCGGCCTTTGACACGAGAGCAACGACGCCTTTATTTAGTCCACACACGTTTTTGACACCAGCACTTGTGACACCACTCCTTACAGTTTCCACTGATGGTTGTTGCTCTGAAAAGCATTTTCTTCTCCTTTCAACATTTCTTTCCCGTGGTGTTGCAGTGGACGTCAGGAACGTCTAGAAGCTTTTCATACACGTCCTAACTTATCTTTATCCCTCGAACACAAAATTTACGTCTGTGCAGTATTTGTAACATATGTCGACTCATCCAGTGCCAAAGAGAACCACTGTAAGCGAAGAGACAATTGTGTTAATATATTTCCAGCAACATTCTTTACTCCTCGAAATTAGCCTTTTCTGGACACATTTCTTCATCTGCAGTCTTTCAATAGTTCGCCGTCAGTAAATGATTTTCCATGTTTTGCTGATGAGTGAGCCACGTGTTAATCTTTCACGAGCTGCTGCTTCTTGTTCAGCGTTTACTTCCTTAATCAACAGTTGCTGAGATTTGAAACATAGTTTCAAAGCTGCATATATTTCTAACCGTTGGTTTCCGGTAAATTTGGTATAGCTCCGAGAATGTTTAGTCTCATAAAGACGTTATATATCGCATTCTTTGAGAACTGACATTGTTTCACTGGAAATTATAAACATTGCCTTATTACGTGACTCAATCACGGAATATTGGTGTCCTAATTACTCTATTAAACCTCCTGCACTCACTATCTCACTTGCGCTCTTTTTCCATTTTTCTCTTTTTCCATTTTTACACAAATCCGCACAAAAGGAATGTTACTGTAAATAATTATGGTGCCAATCGATACTATTAAGATCAAGGGTTTAGAGTAAAGAACGGCACTGGATTTATATTTAAGACAATTTTAATTAAGAATTTCAATGCATTGGGAATAACAGCCGACAAAGTAAAGGTTTATTAAACCGTGACCATGATTTCTTCAGCAGATATTGTACGTAGAATCACATTATCAATGTTCAATGTGGGAGTCGTTGACTCTGTCTGGTACATGTATGTTTCGTCCACATAATCACAATTTAAAATACATGATTTAAAAATAGTAGCTCTCACGTATTTTAAATTGTGATCAGGTGGATGCCTCGTACATTTACCAGATAGTCAACGACTCCCACAATAGACATATACAATGTGATTCTATGTACAATAGCTCCTGAAGGAGGTATTGTCGAACCCATGGTCAAGGTTTAATAAACCTGTACTTGGTTGGCTGTTATTGCCAATCCATTGAAGCTCTTGCACGCACAGTCGCTGAAGCGCACCCATGTTCAAAATCCTAATTTTAATTAAATTGAGTCCTCGCTGTTAAACACACAGTATATTCAGTAAGGAATTCTATTCACAAAACACACTAGTCCCACTATATTTAGATATTTAGATTGTAGGTGTTGCAGCTGTCCAGAAGATTATGCTGTACTACTGCACTTCTCTTCTCTGCTTTCCGGACGACTTCACTACTATACATTTAGCATTGTCCGAAGTTGTGGTAACAATACGTAAAGCGCAGAACGCACATCGGCTATGACAGCGACAATGAAATGACCTGGACTCTTGGCCGTAAGTGCCTACAGAAACTGCGGAGTGGAGTCACCCACGCTCCATGTACCATAGATATTCCAAACACCGTCTAGTCATGAAACGAAAATTGTTGTGATTATGAACTATGGTCTGTCCATTTTTTCTTGAGTCACGCCAGCTGTCACCGCAGGTAACGAAGAGGTAATCAATATTTCCGCCGCTTGGGGAGGAATGTTGCAGTGGCAAGATATATAACAGTGCTGACAGAATATGCAGCTTACCCTACTTTCTGACCACTTGCTGCGATGATAATGACGCGCGGAAGTAACGGGACGTCCATTGATTACCGTGAGGGTTTTTCTCTAAAATCTGGACCCCCTACCCTCCACCTTTGGTGAGATCTGGTGAGATGTGGTGCCCCCCACCTCTTCAAGTGAAGTTCACCCTATAGTACGGTAAAATACGTAAAAATGAATTTATTTTAAATACTGATAAAACACCTTAATAACACCATATTCTATTAAACACTGCTTTAACATATGATTGAAAACAGTGTTTTAAACATGCCAGTCCTGAGTAGTATTGGGACGGTCAACAGACAAGAGGCGAACAATCAAACAAGACCCCACGAAAGTAATATTCACCTTTTCAACGAATCCCTAAAAAGCTAAACTTTTATTGGTATATATATATATATATATATATATATATATATATATATATATATATATATATATTAAATGTCGTTGAACATTTACTTACTTTTCAGATGAAAGACACCATCATTTGTACCTTCGTTTGGAACTGTACGACTACGTCCTGTCACTGAACTTCAGCTTAGTTGCCTTCCCGAAACGATTATCTGCTGCTCGAACATGTGTTTCGGCTTGTGAGCGCGCTGCTTAATAGGCACATTGTAAAAGTTACGATACAAATTCATGTTGAACACAACAACATCGGCTTTGTACGCATTACAGAACGTCACGACTGACTCACTGAAAGACACGCAGTGATTTCGACCTGTGCGACAGAGAAAACCGCGAGTGAAATCTGAAACACGGCGGCTTTCTCGCAGCCTATCGATGTCACTGTTGTGACGATCTTTGACCAACATGTTTCTGTTTGAGCGCAGCGCGCTCTGGTGTGGTGGCTGCGGGCGTGGTGGGCAGTATGCGATGAGGAACGAAGCTGTAACGAGCTATCCTGTGGGTCGTCTTCGCCGTGGTGTTACATGTTGGCGGACGCCCAATATCAGGGTCATGTTACCCAGGGTAATTTATCGAGTAACGGTGTGGCTTGTGCTGTGATTTATCAGAAGAGCGCCGAGCCTGAGGACAGTTTTCACTATTTTGGTCTGTCTTCCTTCTGTTTGTTGGTATGGATGCCCGTGTCTCCGTGGTATCCGAAGGGCCATGTGGTTGCAATATCTGTTAGGCATTTTAGACTGATTCATTGTCTGATACTTCATCACAATTTGTTTTATGAGTTAACCTTGGGTAACCGTGGCACTTGTGAACCTTTAACCAGTGGAAAGCACCTTGCTCCAGAATAAAGCTTATTTTGAAGGTTGGCATTGTGCATTAGTATATGCGTCACCCGTTCTTTTCCACCTCCTCTTAATTCTTCTGATATTTAAAGTAAGTGCATGGCAATGTAATTTTCAATTGGAGGCGTAGTGAAATATTTAGTTCTACCAGTTACCACGGACGATCAATTGTTCTTGTCAGAATATGTGCCTGTTTTGCTATTTTATTGGCCTATTTAAAATTTGCTTTTGTTATTCTGGTTTCCTTGAATCTAATCCTAAAGATCTATGCTGTCTAAGAAAATATATAGAGCGTTTGTTTTATGTAAGTACCTCAGATAAATTTTAGTCTATTCCAGGACACATCTGTTCTCTCCGAACCGTTATCGAGTAATCTATGTACTGAAGAGCTTTGAATGTCATGCGAGTATCCTCGTGGCTGTTTTAATCGTTTCCTACAAAGGAAATTTTTTCTCATATTACTACCTTATTGGTGACATTATATTTGAAAAATATTTGTAGCTGATTTCTTAAATCTTTTGGTTGACTTGTCATGGTTTTTGGTAAGAGTTCAGACAATTAATTGGGTTGTTTGGAGGAAGAGACCAAACATAGAGGTCATCGGTCTCATCGGATTAGAAAACAACGGGTGAGAAAGTCGGCCGTGCCATTTCGGAGGAACCATCCCGGCATTTGCCTGGAGCGACTTAGGGAAATCACGGAAAACCTAAATCAGGATGGCCGGACGCGGGGTTGAACCGTCGTCCTCCCGACTGCGAGTGCCGTGTCCTAACCACTAAGACAATTAATTCTACCATAGGAGTTACCTGTTTGACGCACGGCTGTGTGTGGGAATTCTAATTAAAATTATTTGTGCTACAGGAAACTCTCGTTAATAATTTCTTTTACTCCATTTATGGTACATGGTACCTAGGATCGTGTCCCCGTCGGCTTGCTTAGCCAACTGTTTACACATTTGGTGTGCATGCATTTGGCAACTCTCGCCGCTGTCTAAATGGTTCAAATGGCTCTGAGCACTATGGGACTCAACTGCTGTGGTCATCAGTCCCCTAGAACTTAGAACTACTTA
Source organism: Schistocerca nitens (assembly GCF_023898315.1). Taxonomy (NCBI): domain Eukaryota; kingdom Metazoa; phylum Arthropoda; class Insecta; order Orthoptera; family Acrididae; genus Schistocerca; species Schistocerca nitens. Next base: position 13,565,803 of record NC_064620.1, read on the forward strand.
AACCTAAGTAACCTAAGGACATCACACACACCCATGCCCGAGGCAGGATTCGAACCTGCGACCGTAGCAGTCGCACGGTTCCTCACTGCGCGCCTAGAACCGCGAGACCACCACGGCCGGCCGCCGCTGTCTGTGTTTCGCACTGTTTCCTCCAACCGCAACCACACTATGATGTACCTTCTCACGTTAAGTTTATACGTGGAATAATTCTGAATTTGGATCCGTTAACTTTCGGACTTTACCTTAAGCGAATTTTGATATATGTTGGGACCCCTTAATCTGTGGTAACTTAGTTATTCTTCTGTTCTTGGAAAATGTATTAAATCTTCAGTTTATGTGTATTTCTTGGTTTAAAATTGTCTTGCCTAGGTATCGCATAAGCGTAATTTTAGGTTTTTTTAGTCAGACAAATTTAGATCGTGTTCTATTCTCACCCTTCGGTAAGTAAGGCCAGTCTGATTTGTTTCGGTAATGCTGTTTAGATTTACGTCTGCCCTTTTTACAGCTTTACTCTTATTACATTCTGAGTCATAGGTATAGGGCAAGTCTTGCCTTAGAATATTAAGTCATCTTGGCTTAAAATAGCTTTACATTTTCTGGAAGTTACTTAAATTGGAATTGAATTTTAAACGAGACTCTTGTTGTTTGGCCTTCTAATTAATTGAAAAATAAGTAAAAGCTTAATTGGCTAGTATATGATTGAAACTGTGAAAAAAAATTGTGCTCTATCAGTGAATGAAGTGTGTAAAATCACCGCCGGTGAACCCCTTCCCGGTTTTCCTTCCTGGCTGAATTAAGAGGCTGAAGTTATCACTGTTCCTGGGCATACAAACATGTAAGGTATTCAGTTCCTTTCAGAGAGGCCATAAAGATTGGTGAGCATGTTGACATTAAATACGCTCAGGGACCCCCTCGTCCCCCTCCACGCCATTTCGAACTCCTATAAGTAATGTTCGTCGTCTAACAAGGTATCGTGAACGTGCGTTACAGTGACCTTTACTAGCGGTGTTTACTTATGACAATGTATATGAAATAAAATGAAGGTCACAGCTGAAGGTCAAATAAAAAACAATTCACTAAATAGTGACTACAGCAGTGCCACGCAGGGTCAGCTCGTGAAAACTGACAGCAGTGGTAAGCGTCACGAAAATTTCTGAGTTGTAACGAGGAGTCCCGAGCTGTACTAGGGTATCAAATCTCAAGAAAATCTAGACTGTAGCTCGATCTCGCCCTTTGGGACTTAGTAGAAGTGTCTCTGCGGCTCTAGGCTAAAATGTCTGAGACCCCTGATCTAAACGTCATCGAACTCTACAGACAAGTTAGATATGCGCTACACAACTAGCGCAGCAGTACTTTGATAACTACACCGTTAGCTGTAGAGGAGGTAACCGTAGCCATAAAGAAACAGAAAAACGGAAAATCTCCATGACTGTATAATGCAGGGTGAGTCACAAGGAAAGGTAGAGCCTTTTTTTGGGGGGGGGGGGGGCTATAATATTGGTGATTACGAACAAACACCCGATCTTACTCCATTAGATCACTGTTCGTGGGACTGGCTTTAGAGATAAGTCTACAACCGCAGAGTGGACACAAAGGAGGGACTTTTCGATCGTTCCTTTACTTGCGTGTGCTCAAGAAATGCATCAAGCGAATGACCTAAAGTCAGCAACACAACATTTGTCTACAAGAGCTGCCGTATGCATTGCAGCTGTCGGTGGACATTTTGAAAAACTTTTGTGAGGGAACGTGCACAGTCAAACAAAACATTAGATCACAATGTATCACATGCTGTCATCTGTATTTGTCCCGTTCCCCTTAGGTTTTTAGTTCAGAATCACTGGTACTATCACCCCTCAAAGCATGTACCTTACCTCCTGGCTCACGCTGTACGTAAGGCAAATTTCTCAAACAGCTGGAAGTACGAATTTTTCCATTCCCCTTCACCGACAATGGTAGCTGCCACCTGGAAACTAGCAAATGCTGTAACAATAACGACTTCTGAGAATAAAGATCTGGCTAGCCCCAAAAGCCGTAGAAGAATTTGTTTCAGCGACGCTTTTGCGAAAGTTGTGGAGAGACCTGACAAGCTACCCTCGCACCCGGAGCTTTATGTGTTTAACCAGTGCCAATTTGGGTTTACGGAAGGGGATTTACTGAAGATGCGTTTAACAAGGCCATTGAAGCAACATATATGTGATTAAAAATGTACAATTGCAGTATTCATAGACATCAAGAAACCATTTGATATGTCGTCATGGCCTGCACTGTTCGCCAAAATGCTTGAACTACTGGTACCCCAGTATCTATGCTACAGCTCATCGATTACTGTAGGGGGCGAGTTGCGGAATAATCAGCCAGCATACAAAAAGTGACAAAAGAGAACTACTAAAGTCTGCCAAAAGGGGTCGAATTCTGGGCTGTGGTGTCGGGGAACTCAGGAGATGAGCAGGAGGAAATGGTGAATGAGGTCCTCTCCCGGATACAGAAAAGTAGCGTAGACAACAAATGACCATAACCTCGCAGACAACTGCACTCATGTTCAGGAAAAAAAAAAAAAAAAAAAAAAAAAACAGGACACCTTGAACTACTAGAGGTAGGACGTTCATATTCATAGGCCATGTACATTCGTATATTCTAAGGAAATTATTAACATTTGAATCATGTCAGCTCGAGGGTCGAAGGTCACCATCGATATCGCGTCGCAAAACCACCTGCCGGAAGGCAATGGATGAGTGTGAGTTGAGCAGACATGCAGGATGACTCGTAGACGTATGCGCGAACTATACCGTCAAATGACTAGTTCGAAAGACGGCTGATTATTGGTATGTGAGAATGTGGTGCATGCATCCGGAAAATTGCTGCTTGCGTAGGACGAAGTGTTTCGGCAGTGACACAGGTGTGTGGAGAATGGTTCACGGAAGGCCGTAGAACACGACGAGATGGGTCAGGTCACATCACCCGACTACCTCTGCAGAAGGTCGACACCTCGTCCGAACTGCATTGCAGGACAGATCTGCATCCTCCTTGGCTCTGGCGCAACAGATGGGCAGTGGAACACATCGTAGACTATCAGGGGTTACATGGGCGTCGTCCATTTCTCCGCCTACCTTTGACTTGTGGGTAATCTAAAATATGGGCAGTGGAACACATCGTACACTATCAGGGGTTACATGGGCGTCGTCAATTTCTCCGCCTACCTTTGACTTGTGGGTAATCTAAAATATCTGGAGTATGGCGAAACGACGGGTGCAGCGCTGTGCCAACCACCACAGGTGGACTTTGGGACCAGCTGAACGCAGCACGGATGGATACACCACAGGATATACGCCGTATACGCGTCGATGCTACCACACATGGAACAAGTTATCAGAGCCCTTGGCAGACCCTGTGCCTGCTAGGCAACAGGACACATGCTGAAGCGAGGTGACTGCGATGCTAGTCATTTCTGCAGGAATCGCTGATGTACAGCCGTGGACAAAACGAGCGAGACCCCACGCCTTTTCGTTATGGTGATCCGCACAGCTTTAAAGTCTGCTACACAGCATACAACGCAAGGCGACGAAGTGCTACCAACATACTATGCACAGGTGTGAAATTGAAAAACTATCCGAACTTTGTCAGACAGTTTTCAGTCACGTGTAAGACTATATTAATGCTGGTTAGTGTGTTAAACAACACGTAAATATGAGATATAAATAAAAGAAGAAACGCTAATTAGTATGAACTGTACTAATAAAAATGAATTTCTTACACCACCAAGGGCCGGCCGGAGTGGCCGAGCGGTTCTAGGCGCTTCAGTCTGGAACCGCGCGACCGCTACGGTCGCAGGTTCGAATCTTGCCTCGGGCATGGATGTGTGTGATGGCCTTAGGTTAGTTAGGTTTAAGTAGTCCTAAGTTCTAGGGGACTGATGACCTCAGGTGTTAAGTCCCATAGTGCTCAGAGCCATTTGAATCAATACACCACCAAGGGACCGTACACCGCAGGAAGTGCAATACATTTCCGCTTATTACGTCTACCTGTACTCGAGGTAAATGGGCTTTAAGGCTTGGGTAGACACATGACGGTCAAGAAAGTGAGACTAGTAGGGTTCCATTTTTACCGATTTAGGTGACGAAATCCTAACAACGAAAATAGCTGCAACAGTTACTGAAGATGAGGGCCACATAAATAATTCCCCCTACACTTTATTCGATAGGTCCTAGTTGCAGTCGATACATCAGCATATTAATCGTAGCTACTCTTTTGATCCAAATCACGTTTACAGGAATGCAAATAAAATACATTTGCCTATACACCTGGTAATTCAGATCCCAGTATTAATGCCACCGCGTTTTAGAAGTGCGAGTATTCCCATTGCTAGCTACCTTAAGAAACACTTCGGCTAATAAAAGTTTTCTGGCTGTGGCGAGTCTAATGGAGAATTCGAAACATTGTAGAATACGTTTGGAGCTATGTAGCCGTTTATTTCCTGGGCTGGTGCAGAATTATCCTACTAAATTTATTCGCTAATAACAGTATTTTGTTATTTCGACAAACATCCCGAATGATTGTCACATAAGCGGTGACATAAAGGTAGAAAATTCATGTTTTTGACTCCAGAAAGCTCTATGCAACAGGAACTGCAGATCATTTTGCCATTTTCAGTGAGAAATTGCCGGCTTATTCATGAGTGGGGTAATAATACAGGGCTGTTTGCCTGGGTTGTCTGCTAGTGTAGTGAAGGGTGTTTGCTACTGCAAGGGAGGTCTGGTTTGTTTTCGGTTCTAATCTCGATGGAGGCAGATAGACTATTAGTAAAGCAATTGTAAGAAATTCTCGTGCCCCCCCCCCCTCCAAAATACGTTTTATTGATACCTTTATTATGTACCGGCGCCCTGTGGATGTAAATATGAAAATCTTGTAGAATTCCATACTTGTTAGTGCCTACTTTTTCCTCTTCTGTCAATAAATGAATTGACTTAACTGTGGCAATGAATGATTTTAACTGAATTTCGTTATGACTCTTCACGCATTGCTAAATTTGCAAACTTTCATGGTAGGTCAGCAACAGTAATCCAATATGACTGGTCTGAACGTTGACACAGACCGTTTTGCGGCCGAATGCGCATAATATTTTGCTAATTCGTAACCATCTGGGGTACTTTGTCTTACTAAAACAGTTATGTTATCTCGATAAGCTGAAATTCATTTTTATTAGTACAGTTCACACTAATTAGCGTTTCTTCTTTCATTTATATCTCACATTTACGTGTTGTGTTGTAACCTCCCCACAGAAATTTTAAAAGACATTACTTAATGGAAATGGAGCCAAGCGTAACCTTCCCGCAAAAATATTAATAACAATGACAATTAAATGAAAGCTCGCTATCTGACTCAAGTACAAGTTCCCATAAAATAATGAACGATAATCTCATGACAATGAAACTACAGTGATAACCAAAAGTCAATTAAACCGAAATGTCGGTGTTTGCCCTGTGCGAATTCAGAATAAATTTCTTACCTTATTAAAACTGCATGTCAAAATTCTGCTCTTATTCTGCGGCACAGCTTGCAATAGATGTATCGCCATAACTAAATTTTTTTGAAGTTAACTGAAATTTTTTGTTTAAGGAAATGCAAGGGAATCAAATGATACTTTTGTTAAAAAATTGCTTTCAAAAAAATCAAAAATTATTATTGGGGGCGATTTTTACAGAAAATTACACTTAATTAATATTGCTAGTTGAGCGGGAGGCTGATTAACAATATACCTTATCCTGTATCTCGACCATTGCGGTGCCGACGCCCGCCGACTGCTCTCCGCTACTGCTACTCACAGACTCCAAGCACTACTGAGGACTGACTACTGCAGACTGACTGACTGCTCGCTACTGCGAGTCGAGCGCAACTGCTCTGGTCAGAGATTCTACAATGTCTCAGCATCGCTGCCGCACAACATACGTGTTTCATAACCCTCCACTGGGGGGGCAAAAATTTGGCAGCGATGGTGAGTCATTTGGACTTGCCATCGTAACAAATTTTTCTTTTAATTAACAAAATATTTAGATGTATCACATGAATTAAATGTTGTGCGCATGCACCGATTACAAAACATTACAGACAAGACAAAATATAAGTACAAAACAAATCAGGAAAGATGTATATACAAATTATTTGACAGATAACAAAGTGTACACACACTAAAAAATTCTTTAGCAGTTTCATAACAGGCAAAAAAAAATCATGTTGACAAGTGTCATGAGTGCACATGCACTGCAGTGGAGAACATATCAGTAAAAGACGAAATGTATATACAAGAGTAACAAATGACATAAATCATAAAAGGTATACAGAATGAACACAAATCATATCGAAAATTGAGAAGAGTGCACAGGCACTGTAGTTCAGTTGAAAACATATTCACATAAGTGCACATGCACTGAAAACTTTTGAACATTTTTATAACAAATAAACGCAAGAGTAGAAAAAATCATCAAATCACAAAAAGTATATAGATGACAAGAGTGCACACATACTGCACTTCAAAACAAATCGAAAATGTCTTTAGTATTTTGACAACAAATGGCAAAAATCATGTCGACAAGTGACACAAGTGTACTCGCACTAGAGTTCAACAAATCGAGAAAAAAAAATGTATAGGCCATGAACATAAATGGTGTTAGTAAAAAAATGATTTTCACTATTAGGATAGGAAAGGAAGGATTGCATCATGGTTGTAGCACTTTAGTTTGCACATAGCTGCACTGAAAGTCCATATCTTTCCACAGAATCACAACTAAGTGATACAATCTGCAGTTCCGTTCCCAGAAGTATTTATCAGCTTATCAAGACAGTGAAACGTCGTAGTAGTATTCCATACTATCATTTGGCAGTATACCAGGTACACCAAACAGTGGGACCAGAATAACGTCTTCATCGGTTACGGTGGTGGACAGCATGTCGTGTCAACACCACGCTCTTAAGAGGCGGCACACAGTGCTCCATAACAAAGTCTTGATTAGTGATTACATAAGTAGTTTCTTCGCCTACAGTGGTGGACAGCATGTCGTGTCAACACCACGCTTTTAAGAGGCGGCACACCAACGTAGAATTAGTGCAAAAACCAAATATAGTGCTCCATGATAATGAGGATGGACAAGACAAATGGATGTTACAATAATTTCAGGTAGTTAGGTCAGAAGGTGAAGGACATTAACTAACACACAAGTCTTGATTAGTGATTACATAAGTAGTTTGCGGTATCCATACTCTAGTCATTGAACATTTCTGTACCATGAATGTAGTATTACAGAAAAATGTTCATTAATTAATTTAAAGACAAGAGTGGTAATCAATCGCCATCAAGTATTGAGTATTACAAAACATTTTTCCTCATTCAAATGACATATTTACAAGTAACTATTAACACTCAGTGGCCTAGCAACTTTCGATTAGTACAAAATATTTATCATCATTCAGTATTAATATGGGAAGTCATCATTGAAAACACTAACAAAACGTTAAGTTACATTAATTATTGGCACTCAGTGGCCAGCAAGTATTGAATAGTATAAAACATTATTCATCATTCAGTATTCTTCATATCATTAAGAAATCATTATTAAAAATCAGTTAATTACAGTCATAACCTTAATAATCATGGGCATAATAAGTAATTACATTAATTATGGGCACTCAGTGGCCAGCAAGTATTGAATAGTACAAAACATTAGTAGCATTAATAAGCATGGGCATTATAAGTTACATTAATTATGGGCACTCAGTGGCCAGCAAGTATTGAATAGTACAAAACATTAGTAGCATTAATAAGCATGGGCATAATAAGTACTCTCATTACAATAGATAGTGGCAATTATGTTTTGGTATCATTAAGAAGTCATTATTCAAGTGACATACTATTCAGAGCTGATCAGTGTTATTCAGAATTATCATAAACTAGTGACATTATCTGGGACTGTTAATACATTTTGTTTTTTCTGCTAGCAATGCATTGCTTTGGGTAATTATAAGGGAAAGCAAGAAGAAATAAGAGAAAAAAATTGCTTCTAGGTTGTTCCTATAAATGAAAAGATTGTGTAACGTCATTCGTCATGAGTCAGCTGTAGCAAGGTTATCACATTTATAAATGATAGACACAAGTGGGTAAGAAAAATGCAAGTACTAGAACAGGTATAATAAGTAACAAGTTTAGTAACTATCATAAAAAGCTTCTCCTGAAAGAAAAATACAAAATGGATTATTGAGCTGAAAGAAGAAACGCAGACTATGCTGAAAAGTAGTGAACTTCGAATTAACAGGTAGTGAAATGTGTATAAAAAATGTGTTCCATAGCTGTCCTTTCCAAAACCTTCAGTCATCCTACTACGCAATATAACACCTGCTGTCAAAGTAAACTGCAACAAATACTTAAATAACTACATAGCATAAATACATAACTTCAACATTATCCTCATCTGTAAAGAAAAACTTCATTATTCATATCATCATAACTCCATCATTATCATCACCTGTAAACAAAAACTTCATTATTCATAGTACCATATTCTTCATCATTGTTCATTATCAGCATTCATTATCATCTGCAAAAATCATTTCATTATTCATCACACAACTATTCCTAATCCCTAGCATATTTCATCACTTAAAACTAAAATGTGTAGTTCTGTCTGACAGCTTGCATCAATCGCTTTGTATTCTGAAAGAAAAAATTAGTTAAGACTGCTATTCTGCGATGTGTATAATATATTCTGGTTAATGCTTGTTAATTCTGATCCATTTACTCGTCCTCATTAGCTTATTGCATCTTCTTTCGTTTATTCCATAGGTGAAATTCCCACTTTTGTTTAATTCATTTCCTGTACGCATCATTTATTTCTGAAATTGATGAACAAAGATTAATGTCTTGCATTTAAATCATATACCCATTAAATAGTGACTGGTTAATGGTGACTCAATTAAGCATACAACATAACATGACAGAAAACGTAATATCTCAAAAGCATAGACAGTGTTCAAAGGCAAAAAGTGTACAGAGAATATGGTAATGCAGCAGCAAAAAAGGAAAATGTAAAACAGTCACGATGTTGAGATATCACAAGGCAAAATGTCAAAGTCAAATGGTGTGTGTTATACCTTAACTAGTTCACAGTGCATACAAACAAAACATAAAAACAATCGTACATACATAAGAAAGACAAAATGTGACATTCGTTGTGTTCAGCTTATATGTAGTGTAGTTAATAGATGCGATAATTAAAGACTTCAATGGAGAGAGAATTTGATAAAATTAATGCGTCATTATAGAGAATTGCATAATTATTCATAAAATGCGTAAGTTCATCTGAAAAAATGCACGGTCTAGTGTGTAACGACAAGAAGAGCGACCTGCTAACCTTACCTTGCCGGGCACTTGCCAAGAAAAAATACGATAATCATCAATAGGTAGTCACATAAATGTAATTGCATAAGTGGTCACAAAATGTGTAAGTTCATCTGGAAAATATGCACGGTCTGATGTGTAACGACAAGAAAAGCGACCTGCTAACCTTACCTTGCCGGGCACTTGCCAAGAAAAAAATACCATAATCATCAGTAATTAGTAATGTCAATATAATTGCATAAGTGGTCATAAAATGTGTAAGTTCATCTGAAAAAATGTGCACGGTCTGATGTGTAACGACAAGAAAAGCGACCTGCTAACCTTACCTTGCCGGGCACTTGCCAAGAAAAAATACGATAATCATCAGTAATTAGTCATGTGAATATAATTGCATAAGTGGTCATAAAATGTGTAAACGGCCTCATAGCATGTTACATCGTAAAGTGGTTTCATTCGATAAAGGGTTTAATGTTTGACACATGATGGTTGCCTTTCGATTTTCTGGTTCTCAGAGTTTCGACGTGTACAACATTGGGGTGAGGAATGCTGCGAATCCGATATGGACCTGCGTATAGAAGTTCAAATTTACTGCACTTACCTTTTAATTTGCTGGATAAATAGTGTGTACGTACTAATATCTTCTGTCCAACGTGAAAATCTCGGTGTCTACAAACCTGTTTTTGCTGTCTTCTCCGGCGCTCTGCGGCACGTTTGATGTTGTTCAGCGCAATGTCAATTATTTCGTGGTGTCGTAATCGACGAGATGTAGGAAATGTTACTAATTCTTTGATTTTGTTTGGTGGTTCAACGTTTTTCAGTATAACAGACGGAGGTAGCATAGTGGATTCATTTGGAATGGAATTAATTACATCTTGAAATGAGTGTATGTGTGTGTCCCAATTAACATGTCTTTTGTGGCAGTATATTCTACACAGTTTACCAATTTCTTTCATTAGTCGTTCACAAGGGTTCGAAGAGGCGTGGTACTTGGATATATAAATCGGAGAAATGTTTCTAGCTCGTAACATGCGTGTCCATATGACAGAACGAAATTGTGATCCATTATCTGAAATTACTTTCATCACATGTCCTACATGAAATAAAAAATGCTTTACAAATGCTTTCGAAACAGTTTTGGCAGTAGCTTTACGTAACGGAGTGAAAGTAACAAATTTTGAAGTGAGTTCAACAGCGACAAAGATGTAGCAAAAACCTCTGTTAGTTCTCGGAATTGGACCAAAAATGTCTACTGCGGCCATATGTCTTAATTTAACAGGTATAATGGGATATAATGGAGGAATGTGTGAAGTGGTGTCAGACTTAGCTTTCTGGCAAATTTTGCATGACGCTAAAACTCGTCGTATACGTTTTTCCATGCTGGCAAAATAACAGTTCTGTCTCAGTATAAGAAAACATTTTCTTGTTCCATAATGTGCATAACTTAAATGAGTGTACCAGATTAATTTGTTAACAAGTTCGTCAGGAATGCATAATAACCAATTGTTGCTGTCTGGATGAGAGCGGCGAAACAGAATGTCATTACGTACAGTGTAGTGGTTCCTAATCGTAACATTTTTCTTATCTTGCCAAAGGTGTTTAATTTCTTTCCACACATTGTCTTTGCTTTGCTCTCGTGCTATGTCCTGTAATGATGATGAAATAAAATTTTCAAATGCAACTTGTTGAATGTACATGACGCTGAAATTTGCTTTGCAGAAGTTGGTTGCTACGTCTTGCTGATTGTTGCTGAGAGAACGCGAAAGTGCGTCTGCTATAACGTTTTGTGTGCCGGGAATGTGAACTATCGTAAAATTAAATTCCTGTAAATATAGCTTCCATCTGCTTAGTCTGTCGTGAGTGAATTTAGCTGAAAGTAAAAATTGAATAGCTCTGTGATCTGTGTAAACAGTCGTGTGTCTGCCATAAAGAAAGTGCCGAAATCTCGTAAAAGCCCATACAACACATAACGTTTCCAATTCTGTGACGGAATAATTTCGTTCAGCAGGTGACAAAATGCGGCTTGCAAATGCGATGTTTTTAATTACTATTGAGCCATCTTCTTCAATTTCCTGAAAAATATGTACGCCTAAAGCTGTGTTGGAACTGTCGGTGGCAATGGAAAAATTTCTGGTAAGATCTGGGTGCGATAAAAGTGGAGCATTCAACAAAGCATGTTTCAGGTTCACGAATTCAGAGTGTGCTTGCTTATCCCATGACCAAATAGTGTTTTTACCTGTTAATTGGCATAATCTAGGCGTGTCTAAAGCAGAGTGATGAATAAATTTACGAAAAAAGTTAATTAAGCCCAAAAAACTGCGTAATTGTTTCTTTGTTGTAGGAACAGTAATGTCACGTAGAGCTTGAAGTTTTTCTGGATCAGGCGCAATGCCTTCTGCTGAAATTACGTGTCCAAGAAATTTTATAGAAGTTTTGCCAAAATGCGATTTACTGAGATTAATTGTAAGTCCTTGTGCATGAAAAGTTTGCAACAGTTGTTCAAGAATCAGATTGTGTTCAGACCAGTTAGCTTCTGCGATAAGAATGTCGTCTACGTACGTCGTAATTCTGTCTTTCAGTTCTGTCGGAAGTATTGTGTTCAAACCGCGAATAAAAGCTGCAGAGGAAATAGTTAAGCCGAATGGTAATTTGCAAAATTGATAACAGTCACCAAAACAGAGAAAAGCTGTATACTTTCTGCAATTCGGATGAAGTTGTATTTGCCAAAATCCCGATTTCAAATCTAATGTGGAATAAATAGCTGTACCGTGAAATTTCTGTAGTAGTTCTTCTAGTGTCTGTGGTCGATCTGTTTCATTAATAATAATGTCATTAATGTGACGTGAATCAAGTACGAGACGAAGTGAGCCATCTTTTTTCTTAACAATATGCAGCGGGTTTATGTACGGGCTAACTGCTGGTTCAATAATTCCTTGATCGAGCATATCCTGCAATTCTTTTTTAACTTGTTCTCTGTGGATATATGGAATGGGATAATGCTTTGCTTTAAATGTATCGTGCTGTTTGACTTGAAATTCGTACATAAAGCCGGACATAGTACCAGGAATGTTGTCGAAAACTGGAGCTTGCTGTAAAAGAATTTTATGTAATTGCGTTCGTTCGTCATCTGTATTTGCACTGCTTTGTTTAACTTTATCTGAAATCATCTGCATAACGTCGTAGTCAGCTTCGTCTGGAGTGTTATAGTTATGTACGTACGTATCCGTGAACAATGTGGAATTACAGTCTATGTTACGTGTTGCGGAAATGACTTCTGTGCGGTTAATTGTTTGCTCTTCCGCAGATAATGAGTGCTGAAATTCTAAAGCAAGTTGTACATTTTCATCCTTTAACATTAAGTAAGAATTCTGAAAATCAACCACTGCGTCGTGTTGTACCAGGAAGTTCATGCCTAAAATAACGTCTGTTGTCAACAAGGGAACAATCCAAAAATTTGAATGAAAAGTATGACCTCCAATGCAAAATGATAAATGCGTCTGTAATTTAACGTCAACACCTTTACTTGATACTGCTCCTTTCACTTTGGTTTTGCCTAAAGGTAATGTGGGATACGTATTCTCTTTGTTACACTCGTTAAAAGTTTCCTCATTAATGACTGACATAGGTGACCCAGAATCAATTACTGCTGAAAATTTCGATGAACCTATTTTAATTTCGATGACAGGATGTGAAATGGTTTTCTGAACAACTGGTTTTTCCTGCAAAAGAGTGTCTCTGATGTCGTCAAACGTAATTACATTCTCGTGAACAACATTTTGCGTGTCAAAACTAGTGCTTGTGTTATTGGAAGATGCGTCCTGTACGGTATCTAGTCAGATTCTATCTGACGTGTTACTATTATCAGGAGGATTCAGTGGCATTTCTACTATTTGAACAGTTCTATTACTTCTTCCAGACGTGTTACGCTCCGGATGATACCTACTGTCAGGTTCATTCATGAGAATAGGTTCTTGTGGATGGTTTTGCTGTTGGTAAGATCGACTATTATATGTACGTTGATAATTGTGCTCGTCATTTTTACGTCTGTCGTGATACTCATTCCTATACGGAGCATTGCGATAGGAATTGAAATACTGTCTTCTCTGAACGTAGTTATTTCCTTGCTGCCGTGCGTTACTATTTGTTGTATCAGGGACTACACGTGCACGCGGCGAAACATTGTAGTTGGGTTGACCTTGTGTATTACATTGTTGGTTATGTATTCCAACCGGCTGACTTTCATGCTGTTGTGGTGGAAAACGTCTATTGTTACTAAAAGGTGGTTCCTGTTGCTGAAAATTTTGACGATATTGATAATCAGTATTTTGTCTGTGATTTAAGTTCTGGTAGTTGTCATTCCTAAAGCGTCTGTTACTTTTCCTATTGAAATTACGTCCCTGATCATAATTACTGTAAGTTTGTTGACCTTGGTTGTTATATGAAAAATTTTTGTTTACAAAAGAATAATCCGATTGCTGCACTTCTAAAAGCTGCAACAGATCCCTGAATGCCGAAATGTTTTCTTTTTGCTGACCCGTCAGAAGTGACACTCTTAATGACCGCGGTAATTTAGAGATACATAATTGTATGAGGGCGGATTCACTGTACGGTTCACTTAGGTACTGGTTTTGTTGCACCATGTGCTCAAAAAATTGCGTCACACTGGGAAAATTGGAGTTCTCATAATTCGGTAAACTGATTAACTGATCTTTAATTCCGCGCTGTGTCGTCTTCGACCAATACGCTGATAGAAAAGCATTCTGAAATTCTTCCACTGAGTAACATTGCCTCGCGATCGGCCTCATACGAGTTGCCGGTTCGCCTTCCAAAAAGCTGCAAATGAATTCCAGTTTGTGCGTTACAGGCCAAGTCGGTGGAAAAGCAAAGCTAAACTGTTGTATCCAATCTAGCGGGTGAATCTGTGTTCTGTCGTTTTTAAATATTTTAAACTTTCTCACTGACAGAAAATGTTTGTAATCGAAATTATCATCTCTGTGAGATGGAACAGGTTCAGGATTGTAAGAGAATCTGTTGAACTGTGGTTGTTCGGAATCTAAGTCCCTTACTCTCTGTAGATTACCCAAATTACACGCGCTGCGTGAGTCTGGCAAATGTTCGAAAAGTGGTATCTGCTGTGATGTGTTATTAACTGAAATATTTTTCATCTCTGTTACTTCCTGTTGTAAACTTGACAGTTTTCTACGCAACGTGTTATTAGACGAATCGATTTCATTAATTGTCTGCTGTAAATTTTGAAATTCAGATGTTTGATTAAATGCAACCGGTGAAGTATCGTCTGATTTATTGTCATTATTAGTTTCAATAGCATCAATACGACTGGCCAATTCATCATATTTTTCAGTCAGTATTTTTGCCTGATCATCGTTTTTAGAATCGGACGCGTTAATCTGTTTTTCCAACTTACGTGTAATTTCGTTCAGTTTTGTAACATCGGAATCCTGTGTTAGTTCTAATTGTTTGAGTCTATCGGTCACTGACTGAATATCTACTGCGTGTGTATCTGTTTTTGATTTAAGATCCGAAATCTCATCACCTAATTCCGCGTTCAACTGTTTGACGGTATTAATTTCGTCGGACACTGTAGCAATATTGTTGTCTATATACGTTTTTGCCTTCGCAAACATTTTACGTTTGTCTTCCTGTCTCTGAGCAGTGATTGTTTCCATTACTTGACGTTTTACTTTATTTTGATCATCAATAAATTTGCGGAAACGCGTATCACTGTTCTGTATGTGAAGACTAAGACGTTCGTTAATTTGTGTGTTCTGTTGTTCGAATTTCGCGTCAATCTTTTCATCCATTGTGCGCGAAAGTTCTGCTGTCATTGCTTTAAATTCTTCGCGTAATTGTGTAGCTTTTTCAGAGCATTGTTTAGCGACTGTACTGATTTCCGCTCTAAGTGTTTCTGTTGTGGCTGTTTGCATTTCCCTTAATTCATGAGCAACAGACCTAATTTCTTCGCTACTTTTTCTTGAACAAGCCTCAATTTCCTCGCGTAACTGTTCCTTAGTGTCATGACATTGCGCGGCAACGGCTCTAATTTGTTCACTAAGCTGCCTGGAATTGTTGTCTAATTTTTCACTCTGTTGTCTGACCTGTTCACTAAGTTGTTTGAGATTTACATCATTATTGTCTAATTTTTCACTAAATTTGTCTTGTTTTTCATTAAACTGTTCACTAAGTTGTCTGAAATTTAGTTGCAAAAATGCCATAATTTGATCCAAGCCAAAATTACCGGCGCTATTCTCCGTGCTGTTTAATGCTGGATCTGGAATTGTCTCGCTTTCTATAACCAATTGGTTATTCTGAGATTCACAAAAAGATTTGTCAGTCGAACGTACACTGTCAGTCACTATTTCGGAATTAAATAAATCCGGCGTACTTTGTGTATCCTGCTCATTTTCATTAGAGAAATTTGTCTGTACGTTATTTGAATCTTCCAAACCGGGTGTGTTAAGCTGGGCAGCGCTCATTCCAACAGAACGTCCCGCGTCATCAATTGTCGTCAAATTAACAGAGGAGACAATTGAGTTCTCTTGTTCATCATTAGGGTAAAAGTCGTCATTCGCGATTGAAACGCACTGACTGTTAGTGAACACAGCATTGTCATCATTACACTGCGTGTCACTAGTACTATTGGTCACGTTGTTTAAGTCGGTAATTTCGTTCATTATCCCTCGCGATACACTATTCACAGTCTTTCGCGGCATTTTCACAATAGTCACAATAAATCACAAAACAAATAAACACAATGCAAAAAGCAACACTCAAATACAACAAAGCAACGAATTGCCGATGATCTGAGGAAAGAAAGTCACAAATTAGTAAAAGCGTAGCGCCAAATTATAATTATATTTAAGCAATAAGAGCAGATATCTGACTGTTTTTCAAAAGATTCTCACGAAATACGATCCTGGCCCGGGGTCGCCAAGTGTAACCTCCCCACAGAAATTTTAAAAGACATTACTTAATGGAAATGGAGCCAAGCGTAACCTTCCCGCAAAAATATTAATAACAATGACAATTAAATGAAAGCTCGCTATCTGACTCAAGTACAAGTTCCCATAAAATAATGAACGATAATCTCATGACAATGAAACTACAGTGATAACCAAAAGTCAATTAAACCGAAATGTCGGTGTTTGCCCTGTGCGAATTCAGAATAAATTTCTTACCTTATTAAAACTGCATGTCAAAATTCTGCTCTTATTCTGCGGCACAGCTTGCAATAGATGTATCGCCATAACTAAATTTTTTTGAAGTTAACTGAAATTTTTTGTTTAAGGAAATGCAAGGGAATCAAATGATACTTTTGTTAAAAAATTGCTTTCAAAAAAATCAAAAATTATTATTGGGGGCGATTTTTACAGAAAATTACACTTAATTAATATTGCTAGTTGAGCGGGAGGCTGATTAACAATATACCTTATCCTGTATCTCGACCATTGCGGTGCCGACGCCCGCCGACTGCTCTCCGCTACTGCTACTCACAGACTCCAAGCACTACTGAGGACTGACTACTGCAGACTGACTGACTGCTCGCTACTGCGAGTCGAGCGCAACTGCTCTGGTCAGAGATTCTACAATGTCTCAGCATCGCTGCCGCACAACATACGTGTTTCAGTGTTTAACACACTGATCAGCATTAATATAGTGTTACACATGGTGGCTAACAGTCTGACAAAGTTAAGATAGTTTTTCAGTTTCACGCCTGTGCATAGTATGTTGGTAGCGCTTCGTCGCCTTGCCTGTTATGCTGTGTAGCAGACTTTAAAGCTGTGCGGATCAGCATAACGAAAAGGCGAGGTGTCTCGCTCGTTTTGTCCACGACTGTACATGTCCTCCGAATTTGAACGTCCTATCTCTAGCCGTTCAAGGCGTTCTATTTTATCTGAACATGAATGTACTACATACTCCTGAAAGGTCAACTTCCATTACGTGGAAATCCTATGGTTAATTTAAAAAAAAAAGAAATGTTCATCACCAGAGAAACAGTCACACGGTACCTTGGAGTCCAACTGGGCGAAAAGGGTAACATCGCACAACACAGACAGTCGCACGTAAAGAAAGCAACACTGTTGCATACGCTGAGGACCTGCAACAATGCCATTTTCACGTCCATCGGAAGTTTCGCAGTATTCTCCTGAAAGGACAGACTTCAGTGCGCGTGAAACAGGAAAATATGAATATGTGCACAGAGCGATGTGTCCCTCAGACTTACAGGCCTTTAACATGCCAACCGATGCTTCACTGGTCTTTCTCGAATTTCGTGCAGCGTCCTGCTGTTTGTGGAAAGGAGATTGGCCAAAAGTTCAATAAATATTAGACCGAAGGACAACAACTAAGTCTCAACCTTTGAATTGGAAAGCGGGTAGATTGCTGAACGACTGGAACAACAATGAAACGCACCGAATAGTCCATCAACTATTCCCGTGAATTCAGGAATGCCGTGTAAACCCTTCAGGGCACGGTACATTACTTCATGGAGAATATCCCATATGCAGTTCATCTGCACAGATTCTACAGGAAAGTCACTGAAATATGTCAGTGTGGTCCAGGGTTACCAACCGACCACATCACGTTTAACAGCGACGCCTACGAGGGAATAAGGGAATGAATAAGGACTAACCAACCACTACAAGAGCTTTAACAAATTACGAATGGAGGACAAGAAAAAATGTCGGTAACACCTTCTCTCAGCTTGAAACAGAGCAACTACCAGGGTACGGTAATTACGAAATTCCTCCCATCCCGCACAGAGTCACCATGGTAGCGCGAATGTAAATAACGAAATGCTAGCGAGTGTATCTAGTGTAAAATTTGTTCGTAGTACTCTAGTCCATGATTACAAAAATTTTTTGTTCCCAGACTGTCGATCTCGGTCAGTGGTGACATATGTTTTGATGAAGACACACACGTGAACACTTGTGCCTCGTTAAAAATCCTCAGATCACTCGATATGAACTGTGTGAAATGATATTCCTGCCTGTAGACTGCCATGTAAGAGTTACTATTACAATTTCAGTTAAAATTTTTGCGAGATTATGTCGCTTCTGTTTTTGGACAGTTAAAAACTATTTACTTTGCTTGTACATATTGTAAGGTACCCCTTCCAGAACGAAATTTTCACTCTGCAGCGGAATGTGCGCTTTTCTGAAATTTCCTGCCAGATTAAATATGTGTGCCAGACCGAGACTCGAACTCGGGACCTTGCCACTTGCAGGCAAGTGCTCTGCTCACTGCTCTTGCAGAAGAACTTCCGTGAAGTTAGGAATGATGGAGACGAGGTACTGGTGGAAGCGAAGCTGTGAGGAAGTATCATGAATCGTGCCTGGGTAGCTCAGTACATTGCCTCATTGCCTGCACGGTAGCTCAGCGTGTTTGGTCAGAGGGTTAGTTGCCCTCTGTAATAAAAAAAAATAAAGAAAACTGAGTGAACGCTTCAACACTGAACTTCAACGGCTGTCATGGGATGTTCACTCCAAACATATACACCGAACAATATAGAACAAAATGTGATTTAAAAAAAAACAATGTCTGTAGAGCACTTGGCCACAAAAGGCAAAGGTCCCGAGTTCATGTCTCGGTCTAGTACACAAGGAACCCCTTATTTGCGGATAAGAGAGCAGTTTACATTATTTCCAATTTTATTACTTCATGTATGTGAGGTGAATGTTGAGCGGTGCAATACGTACGGAGTAAGGAGAGAGCGATAGGTGCCCATACTGGCTGGCAGAAACGGTTGGCCATCTGGCGCTTTCAGAGACAGTTGGATGAGATTCCGATGCAGAAATCGAGTAATTGTTATGAATAAATATTTTCTAACAATAAAATGTTCAAACGTGTGCGAAATCTTATGGGACTTAACTACTGAGGTCATCAGTCCCTAAGCTTACACACTACTTAACCTAAATTATCCTAAGGACAAACACACAGCCGGCCGCGCGGTTCTAGGAGCTCCAGTCCGGAACCGCGCTGCTGCTACGGTCGCAGGTTCGAATCCTGCCTCGGGCATGGATGTGTGTGATGTCGTCAGGTTTAAGTAGTTCTAAGTCTAGTGGACTGATGACCTGAGATGTTGAGTCCCATAGTGCTCAGAGCCATTTTTGACGAACACACACACCCATGCCCGAGGGAGGACTCGAACCTACGTGGGATCAGCCGCACCGTCCATGACTGCAGCGCCTTTGACCGCTCGGCTAATCCCGCACGGCTTCTAACAAAAGTTGCCTTTTGCCACTCAGACGTTAGGAGGAATCTACATGTCATAAATATTATCTTTCAGTAATTTTACAGTGTCAGGAAACGTTGACATTAATAAACAACCGAAAAAATACGATCTTATACGAACCACAACGATTGTATGCTCCAGCTACAGATTCTGCGCCCTAGTCGGCAGGATGGCTTTCGATCTAGTCAAGCGGTAGACCATGCTCTCGTACCGTTACTAGATAGCTTATAATCAGTGTGAACAGGTTCATTTTACGGTGTTTCTTCGATAAACGCACTACAATGGCAGCCCGTGTAAACATTATTTGCACAAAGCTTCATCCGCTTCATTATGTAACACATCGACAGTAGCATTGCACTTTCAGAATCGGACGGCGCTGCTAAGTCTCTGCAAGGGGACGTAAAACTGCGAGAACATCTCGACATAACAGGTAGGAAAAATTCCTACGTTGCCGCTAACAAAGTCAGTTCAAGAACGTACTGGCTTAATTATCGCAAAACTCGGGTGGGAAAGCGTGGCCAGTTATATTGTACGCTCCTTATACCAACATCTACAGACTCACGGGCTAAACTCAGATATTTCTGAAGGTTCAGTATGAGTGGGGGCTCTTGCACTATGTAAAAACAAAGTTTTGAAGAAACCCATATCTTTAAATAATTGATTTTATAACAGTCTTTGTCCTCATAATTGTTCTCTCTGAAAAATATGCGACAATATATTGTTTCTTCACCTTGTTCTGCCATCAACACAATTCGGATGACAGAAAGTTGCATTAGATGTATCGTTTTGTCAGTAATAATTGGAATATTAAATTTCAGACTTGTTTTTATTCTCTTAAAAAATATTCTCATTGAGCCTCTTTTAATTAAATCATGCAGTTAATATCTGGCTGTTTAAGTGGTGACGCAACAATCAAATGCCTTAACGCTAGAACCACCATATTTTGCGAACGCCCTAGAACCGCCGTCGGGACAAAAATGTCCTATCTATAGGCGAAACGTTTACAGCTCGGTGTGAGTCTTTTTTATTTTAGGGGATGAGTTTTTCTATAGAAAATAGTGGCTGCAATGATCTGTTTTTTGTTTTAACTTTAAACAAAGGATATTTTCGTATTTTTTTATTCAGATTAACTTACAAACGCAGTGTTCGTAATATCACAACAAAATCCTGTCTTTTTATAGAACTACAGCCAAGTCAAAAAGTTTTAGAAACAAAATGATGTTTTCTAGAAGTAGCAATCAACATGTAACAGTCACAACGCTACCACCTGTTTTCTAGACATAGCGTCGTCGATTAGTGAACAAAACGTCCTCAGTCCGGGTTCGAAACCCGTTGCCGCTTAAATTCTTATTAATAATCAGCAATGGTGGCCGAAAGCTTCCGGCATAAGAAGTCACCCTCATTCCGACAACGGCCTTGTCAAAGAGGGCAGAAGAGCGGACAGAGGTGAAGGGCACCCTTTTGTCCTTGAGATATGAAACGCACCTAAATGCAGAAGAATCAGCAATGATCAACGGCATGAATATGCAAAAGACAATGGAAACCACTAGATTAAAGACACACAACGTCCATCCACAGGAAATGTGGTCTGTATTTTAAAAAGTGTTACGATGATCTCTCCATTGGCAAAGGATTCCGGAACATTTCCCCATTCGGATATTCGGGAGGAGACTGTCAAAGGGGGTTGAGGATGAAAATAAGATGGAATAACTAACGAAGGGACAACGTTGAATGTCAGAAGCTTGAACTTGGCAGCGAAACTAGAAAATCTGAAAAGAGAAATACAAAGTCTCAACCTAAATATAGCAGGGATCAGTGAAGTAAAATGGAAATAAAACAAGGATTTCTGGTCAGATGAGTATAGAATAATATCAACGGCAGCAGAAAGTGGTATAACGGGTGTAAGATTCGTTATGAATAGGAAAATAGTGCAGAGAGTGTGTTACTGTGAACAGTTCAGTGATAGGGTTGTTTTTTTCAGGATCGACACCAAACCAACACCGACAACGATCGTTCAGGTATACATGCCGACATCGCAAGCTGAAGGTGAAGAGATGGAGAAAGTATATCAATACAGTGCGGAAAGGGATACGAAAATCTAATAGTCATGGGGGGACTGGAATGCGGTTGTGGATGAAGGAGTAAAAGAAGAGGTTACAGGAGATTCAAATGGTTCAAATGGCTCTGAGCACTATGGGACTTAACATCTATGGTCATCAGTCCCCTAGAACTCAGAACTACTTAAACCTAACTAACCTAAGGACAGCACACAACACCCAGTCATCACGAGGCAGAGAAAATCCCTGACCCCGCCGGGAATCGAACCCGGGAACCCGGGCGTGGGAAGGGAGAACGCTACCGCACGACCACGAACTGCGGACAAGGCTACAGGAGAAAGTGGGCGAATGAGATAGGACGAAGACTGAGTTCTGCAATAAATCTCAGCTAGTAATAGCAAATACTCTGTTCAAGAATCACAAGAGTAGAAGGTATACTTGGAAAAGGCCGGGTGATACGGGAAGATTTCAGCCAGATTACATCATGGTCAGATAGATATTCCTAAATCAGGTACTGGATTGTAAGGTGTACCCAGAAGCAGATACAGACTCAGATCACAATTTAGCAGTGATGAAGAGTAGACTGAAGTTTAAGAGATTAGTCAGGAAGGATCTATACGCAAAGATGTGGGATACTAAAAATGATAAGATACGCTTGAAGTTCTCTAAGGCTATAAACACAGGAATAAGGAATAGCTCAGTAGGCAGTACACTTGAAGGGGTATGGACGTCCCTAAAACGTGCAATCATAGAAGTTGGACAAAGAAACATAGGTGCAAAGAAAGTAACTGCCAAGAAACCATGGCTAACAGAGGAAATACTTCAGCTTATCGATGAAAAAAGGAAGTACAATTATGTTTAGAGAAATTCAGGAATATAGAAATACAAGTCGCTGAGGAATGAAATAAATAGGAAATGCAGGAAAGCTAAGACGAAATGCTGCATTAAAAATGTGAAGAAATCTAAAAACAAATGATTGTCGGAAGGACTGACTCAGCATATACGGAAATCAAAATACCCTTCTGTGGAATTAAAACTAAGGGTCGTAACATTAAAAGCGCGTCGGGAATTTCACTGCTAAATGCAGAGAAGAGAGTAGATTGGTGGAAGGACTACACTGAAGGCCTCTATGAGGGAAAGATTTGTCTGAGGTGATAGAAGAAGAAACAGGAGTCGATTTAGAAGAGATTGGGAATACAATATTAGAATCAGAATATAATAGAGCTTTGGAGGAATTATGCTCAAATAAGGCAGAGGGGTTGATAACATTCCATCCGAATTTCTAAAATCGTTGGGGAAAGTAGCAATGCAACGGCTATTCACGTTGGTGTGTAGACTGTATGAGACTGGTGACACATACCGTCTGATTTTCGGAAAAATAGCATCTACACAATTCCAAAAACTGCTAGAGTTGACAAGTGCGAGAATTGTCACACAATCAGCTTAAGAGCTCTTGCATCCAAATTTATTAGAGGAATAATATACAGAAGAATGGAAAAGAAAATTGAGGATGTGCTAGATGACGCTCAGATTGGTTTTAGGAAAGGTGAAGGTATCGGAGAGGCAGTTATGACGTGGTTGATAATGGAAGCAAGACTAAAGAAAAATCAAGACACATTCATATGATTTGTCGACCTGGAAAAATCGTTCGACATTATAAAATGAAGCAAGATGTTCGAAAATCTGAGAAAAATAGGGCTAATCTACAGGGAGAGACGGGTAATATACAATGTGGACAAGACCGAAAAGGGAATAATAAGAGTGGACGACCAAGAACGAAGTGCTCGGACTAGAAAAGGTGTACAATAGGGATCTAGTCTTTCACCCCTACTGTTCTATCTGTACATCGAAGAAGCAATAATGGAAATAAAAGAAAATTTCAGGATTGGAATTAAAATTCAAGGTGAAAGGATATCAATGATACGATTCGCTGATGACATTGCTATGAGTGAAAGTGAAGAAGACTTACACGGTCTGCTGAATGGAATTAATTGACTACTGAGTGCAGAATATGGATTGAGAGTAAACCGAAGAAAGACGGAAGTACTGAGAAGTAGTAGAAATGAGAACAGCTAGAAACTTAACATCAGGATTGATGGTCACGAAGCAGATGAAGGAAGTTAAGGAAGACATCAAAAGCAGAAAAGCACTGGTAAAAAGGAAATTCCTGGCCAAGAGACGTCTACTAGTATCAAACATAGGCCTTAACGCGAGGAACAAATTTCCAAGAATGTACGTTTGGAGTACAGACAGCATTGTACGGTAGTGAAACATGGGCTGTGGGAAAACCGGAACAGACGAGAATCGAACCATTTGAGATGTGGTGCTACAGACGAATGTTGAAAGTTATGTTGAAGTGATAAGGTAAAGAATATGGAGGTTCTGCGCAGAATTGGAAAGGCAATGATTGTGTTGAAAAAACTGACAGGGAGAAGGTACATGGTGATAGGACATCTGTTAAGACAGCAGGGAATGACTTACGTGGCACTAGAGGGAGCTATACAGGGTAAAAACTATAGGGGAATACAGATACTGGAATACATCTAGCAAATAATTGAGGACGTTGGTTGCTAGTGCTACGCCGAGATGAAGAGGTTGGCACCGGAGAATAATTCGTGGAGAAAATGTTACCATAATCTTCGGAGCAACAGAGGTCTGTATTTTAATACAGATTATCTAAAGTTAAATGTAGTCTCTCCAGTCTGTCTAATGGTAAGTTACATGTTCCTTTTAGATTGCTACAGATAATCGTTGTTTTTGGACTAAGCTTTGTAACCTGCGCAGACATGTGGAGCTGTAACAAAACATTTCCTGTAGACTAGTCTTGTTTCTGTATAATCTTTGGCCAGTTTCACTGTGAGTTAAAAAAAGAAATCTCATTTTCTTATTTGTTTCGTCTCTGTACATTACCCAAACAAGGTATAGAGTATTACAAAAATATGAACAGGCCACATTCTTCCACCATTTTTCATTGAGTACTTGCGATCCATCTATTCAATATCTTCAAATGTAGTTTCACCGAAACTTGTCGCCGTCAAACTTCGAGTGCGTGTCAGTTTCAGTGTGTAAATCTGGATGCAAGGAACAGAGAATCATTACAACCATTCCTCGGATTCCTTTACAGGCTGTGAGGATCATATCGCCGTTTTCGAAAGCTGCAGTTCTGCATAGGTTGTCGCGAGCTTTCTCCATACACACATACACTTCGCTTCTAATTTTGTTCATTGTACGAAGCGAGCTGGTCCGGTTTCTTTTTAGATATCGCGCTAGAGATAGTGATGTGAAGAAGTTCTTCCTTTATTTCGATATGGACGTACAAGTTTCTTAATTACAAAACCACTAAGACATTCACCACCATCACAAGTTTCATCTTTATCAGGACATGGGGAAGCATTTAGCACATATTTGGAATTTATCGGCAGCCATCCAGTACTTCTGCCCATATTGCTTGAGTTTCAAAGTCATGAAATGACTGAACCGACATCTACATTTGGACGGGAAGAATACATGGACAAGGAATGTTCATGTTTTGACAGTCTGCTGTGAATCTCTGTGGACTAAGCTTTGTAATCTGTGCAGACATAGAAAACTGACACGAGCGCTAATTCATCATTAGTTAGTTTTAGCAGCCGTGTCGATCACCTGATGATTTCCATGAAGTGATTACACGATAACACAAAGTTACAAAACTGTATTCCCAATATCTCTGACCAAAGAAGGTCCACTTCTTTACCCTCGGATTCAGCAGCATCCCTACCATACAGAATAGCAGGAAATGCATCAGGCTATTCTAACGGTAATATCATTTATTCACCTTCCAACACAGCATGCGCTTCTGTGATAGTGCATTTGTGGATATGCTTGAGAACAAATTCATCAATCAAAACAAAAGACATTGGATCTCATTGTTGTTGTTGTTGTTGTTGTGGTCTTCAGTCCTGAGACTGGTTTGAGCAGCTCTCCATGCTACTGTATCCTGTGCAAGCTTCTTCATCTCCCAGTATCTACTGCAGCCTACATCCTTCTGAATCTGCTTAGTGTATTCATCTCTTGGTCTCCCTCTTCGATTTTTACCCTCCACGCTGCCCTCCAATACTAAATTGGTGATCCCTCGATGTCTCAGAACATGTCCTACCAACAGATCCCTTCTTCTAGTACAGTTGTGCCACAAACTCCTCCCCAATTCTATTCAATACCTCCTCATTAGTTATCTGATCTACCTATGTAGTCTTCAGCATTCTTCTGTAGCACCACATTTCGAAAGCTTCTTTTCTCTTCTTGTCTAAAATATTCATCGTCCACGATTCACTTCCATACATGGCTAAACTCCATACAAATACTTTCAGAAATGACTTCCTGACATTTAAATCTATACTCGATGTTAACAGATTTTTCTTCTTCAGAAATCCTTTCCTTGCCATTGCCAGTCAACATTTTATATCCTCTCTACTTCGACCATCATCAGTTATTTTTCTCCCCAAATAGCAAAACTCCTTTACTACTTTAAGTGTCGCATTTCCTAATCCAATTCCCTCAGCATCACCCGACTTAATTCGACTACATTCCATTATCCTCGTTTTGCTTTTGTTGATGTTCATCTTATATCCTCCTTTCAAGACACTGTCCATTCCGTTCAACTGCTCTTCCAAGTCCTTAACTGTCTGTGACAGAATTACAATGTCGTCGGCGAACCTCAAAGTTTTTCTTCTCCATGGATCTTAACACCTACTCCGAACTTTTCTTTTGTTTCCTTTACTGCTTGCTCAATATACAGATTGAATAACATCGGGGGTAGGCTACAACCCTGTCTTACTCCCTTCCCAACCACTGCTTCCCTTTCATGTCCGTCGACTCTTATAACTGCCATCTGGTTTCTGTACAAATTGTAAATAGCCTTACGCTCCCTGTATTTTACCCCTGCCACCTTCAGAATTTGAAAGAGAATATTCCAATCAACATTGTCAAAAGCTTTCTCTAAGTCTACAGATTCTAGAAACGTAGGTCTGCCTATCCTTAGTCTTTCTTCTAAGATAAGCCGTATGGTCAGTATTGCGCCTCGTGTTCCAACATTTCTACGGAATCCAAACTGATCTTCCGCGAGGACGGCTTCTACCAGTTTTTCCATTCGTCTGTAAAGAATTTGTGTTAGTATTTTGCAACTGTGACTTATTAAACTAATAGTTCGGTAATTTTCACATCTGTCACCACCTGCTTTCTTTGGGATTAGAATTATCATATTCTTCTTGAAGTCTGAGGGTATTACGCCTGTCACATACATCTTGCTCACCAGATGGTAGAGTTTTGCCAGGACTGGCTCTCCCAAGGCTATCAGTAGTTCTAATGGAATAGTGTCTACTCCGGGGGCCTTGTTTCGACTCAGGTCTTTCAGTGCTCTATCACACTCTTCACGCAGTATCATATCGCCCATTTCATCTTCATCTACATCCTCTTCCCTTTCCATAATATTGTCTTCAAGTACATCGCCCTTGTATAGACCCTCTATATACTCCTTCCACCTTTCTGCTTTCCCTTCCTTGCTTAGTACTGTGTTTCCATGTGAGCTCTTGATATTCATACAAGTGGTTCTCTTTTCTCCAAAGGTCGCTTTAGTTTTCCTGTAGGCAGCATCTGTCTTACCCCTAGAAAGATAAGCCTCTACATCCTTACCTTTATCCTCTAGCCAACCCTGCTTAGCCAGTTTGCACTTCCTGTCGATCTCATTTTTGAGACGTTTGTATTCCTTTTTGCCTGCTTCATTTACTGCATTTTTATATTTTCTCCTTTCATCAATTAAATTCAATATTTCTTCTGTTAACCAAGGGTTTCTACTAGCTCTTGTCTTTTTACCTATTCGATTCTCTGCTGCCTTCACTATTTCATCCCTCAAAGCTACCCATTCTTCTTCTACTGTATTTCTTTCCCCCATTCCTGTCAATTGTTCCATAATGCTCCGCCTGAAACTCTGTACAACCTCTGGTTCTCTCAGTTTATCCAGGTCCCATCTCCTTAAATTCCCACCTATTTTAGTTTCTTCAGTTTTGATCTACAGTTCATAACCAATAGATTGAGGTCAGAGTCCACATCTGCCCCTGGAAATGTCTTACAATTTAAAACCTGGTTCCTAAATCTCTGTCTTACCATTATGTAATCTATCTGATATCTTCTAGTATCTCCAGGGTTCTTCCATGTATACAACCTACTTTCATGATTCTTGAACCAAGTGTTAGCTATGATTAAGTTATGCCCAGCGCAAAATTCTACCAGATGGCTTCCTCTTTCATTTCTTAGACCTAATCCATATCCACCTACTATGTTTCCTTCTCTCCCATTTCTTACTCTCGGATTCCAGTCACCCATGACTATTGAATTTTCGTCTCCCTTCACTACCTGAGTAATTTCTGTTATCTCATCATACATTTCATCAGTTTCTTCATCATCTGCAGAACTAGTTGGCATATATACTTGTACTACTGTAGTAGGCGTGGGCTTCGTGTCTATGTTGGCCACAATAATGCGTTCACTATGCTGTTTGTAGTAGCTTACCCGTACTCCTACTTTTTTTTATTGATTATTAAACCTACTCCTGCATTACCCCTATTTGGTTTTGTATTTATAACCCTGTATTGTCCTGACCAAAAGTCTTGTTCCTCCTGCCACAGAACTTCACTATTTCCCACTATATCCAACTTTTACGTATCCATTTCCATTTTTAAATTTTCTAACCTGCCGGCACGATTAAGGGATCTGACATTCCACGCTCCGATCCGTAGAGCGCCAGATTTCTTTCTCCTGATAACGATGTCCTCCTGAGTAGTCCCCGCCCGGAGATCCGAATGTGGGACTATTTTACCTCCGGAATACTTTACCCAAGAGGACGCCATCATCATTTAATCATACAGTAATGCTGCATGCCCTCGGGAAAAATTATGGCTGTAGTTTCCCCTTGCTTTCAGCCGTTCACAGTACCAGAACAGCAAGGCCATTTCGGTTATTGTTCCAAGCCAGATCAGTCAATCATCCAGACTGTTGCCCCTGCAACTACTGAAAAGGCTGCTGTCCCTCTTCAGGAACCACACGTTTATATGGCCTCTCAAGAGATACCCCTCCGTTGTGGTTGCACCTACGCTACGGCTATCCGTATCGGTGAGGCACGCAAGCCTCCCCACCAACGACAAGGTCCATGGTTCATGGTGGAGGGGTGGGGGGCGGGTTGCATGTCATAAATATCTTACTTCTAACATCTAACATTACTGGGCACACAGCAAGTTTGACATTGCAATGTAATCGAGCAATACTGATATGTGGTTCAAAGACTCCTTACGACTGCGAGAGACAGATTATCTCTAATTGTGCTACAAAAACTCAGTGGATGGACTGTGGAACATTACTTATACAATGGACTTACTTTTGCTTTAGAATTTCGGAGAGTGGGATAGCAGTGGAATTGTAATGAGCGGTATTGTTGTAAGCTGCCGTATTGAAAACCGAATCTAATATTATGAATTATGATAACGTTTCATCTCATACAAGAAGATGATGTGAACTGAAACGTAGCTAGGAAAATCTTTTACAGAAAATTATAATTTCATGAATTCGAAAGGTCGTTCAATTCTCTGGTTATTTTAACTTCTCCCTGCTTCGTGCCTCGGGACATTATTTGGTGGGTCACCACTCGTAGGGAACTTTTTATCCCAAAGCCTTCACCACGGTCATTTATGCTCTATTTTAAGAGATTAAATTTTTTACTTTATCGAAAGTGATACACAACTTGGACACTGATTCCCGTTCTACAGAGTGAGACTTCCCCACGGCGTACGATTGAGCCTTTGAGTTTTAAGGACACCCATTGTTTGTGCCGGATGGTGGCAACTGGTAGCTTGCAGATACAAATCTGTATGGGTCGGTTTCCAAAAATGTTTCAAATGGTTCTGAGAACTATGCGACTTAACATCTGTGGTCATCAGGCCCCTAGAACTTCGAACTACTTAAACCTAACTAACCTAAGGACATCACACACATCCATGCCCGAGGCAGGATTCGAACCTGCGACCGTAACAGTCGCGCGGTCCCGGACTGCGCGCCTAGAACCGCTAGACCACCGCGCCGGCAGGTCGGTTTCCTATACACCGAATGACCAAGTGTGCCATCATTCTTGCGCCGTACCAGAACATCTAAAAATGGCAAACAACCATCTTTTTCAGTTTCCATAGTGAACTTAATATTTTCATGTATGGAATTCATATGATGTAAAAATTCCTGGAGACGGTCCACGGCATGAGGCCATACTATGAAGGTGTCATCCACGTAACACCAAAACACTGTCGGTTTAAAAGTGGCAGAGTTGAGAGCTCTCTCTTCAATATCTCCCATAAAAAGATTTGCCACCAGGGGAGACAAAGGACTCCCCATGGCGACACCGTCAGATTGTTCATAAAATTCATTGTTGAATGTAAAATATGTAGAAGAGAGAGTATGCTCAAATAACGTTGTAATATCTGCAGAGCTCAGCGCGTATTCGCCAGTACTTCTACAACTGTACTTACCTGAAGATGGCCAAAAGACTTTGTGCCGAAATATCGTGGCAAGATGTTACTGACTTACGGCAGTTCTCCCGTGTTTTTATGGAACAATCGGTACGCCGGGAAAATTTCAAACATCACAAAACTAAGTCTGTTTTTGAAATTCGTAAATACCGTTTGAAAATAAAATTTATGTGTGTAGAGATAGTAAAGAGCATTTTCCCTTTTTAATAATAAGAAAATTGATGCCGTAACTTCAGCGAAATTGTGCTTTGCTCAAGGCGGACCCCTTCCTTAAACAAATCTGTTGGTAAAGCAAACACGAACAGAAGAACTTACATTGCAAGACGATTAAAGTAATTAAATTTTAATTTCATCAAAGTATCATCCCTTGGATTTAATGACTGCCTCACAAACTCGAGGCATGCTTCAAAACGTTTTTATCGATATTTTGTCTATACGACTCAACACATCCTTAGTTACAACCAGAAATGCTCCTCGCTTATTACAACAACTTCCTGGAGACGTCTGTCTACTATTTCAATAGCATTACAACCAGGTCTTTAGGGTGGCTACACTATAACTTTCAGCATCTTCTGTTTTTTTTTTTTATTTGATGCAATGTACTTCTTACAGTATGCCAGCCGAAGTCCTGGGTCGTTATCTTGTAATGTGAACTCTTGCCTATTAAGAGGAATCCATATGGTTTCCTATAAAACTGAAGAATGCGGTGGTAGTGCTTCTTGTCCATACACACATCTATTTTCACAATGCCAGCAATCTATCTCCTGCAAAGCACGCCGAAACCATAGTAGAATCCCCACAGTATTTAACTGTAAGTAGGATGCACAACTGGACCACCTTTTCTCCTTTAGACCGACGAACAAACGTCGTCATCGTGATACCAAAAATCTGTAATTTTGTGTCATCTATGAATAACACTTTCTTCCACTCATCATGTGTCCACTTTCTGTTTCCTAACCCATTGGAATGCCTTCTTTTTTTTTAAGGCTTCAGAAGGGGTTTCTTCAATGCTACACGTCTTTCAAAGCGGGCGTCAACTAGTTTCCTTTTTATTGTTGAAACCAAAATGTTTCTCTTGTTCATTTTTATCAGTTCTGCCAGAATTCGTATGACTGTTTTGAACCTATTTCACTTACTAAAAATTCTAATGAATTTTAGCTATTTTACTAGGTTTGCTTTGCCATGGTAGGTCCTTATTGCTGCCTGTTGTCTTCTGGCGGTGAAAGGTATATTGAACCCCCCCCCCCCCCTATAGACACGTCACATCGTTTTACAATCTGGGGCATAGGTAACTGAGTGCTACAATCGCAGCACATTTGTCTACATGTACCTCTACTCTTGAAGCCATAATAACTATGTGCGTACTGTCAGTTGTAAGGACATTATGTATTTCATTATTCCACAGGCAGCCAATACCGAGTGATTATCACTCAACGCAGCTTTCTCTCTACTTTATGAAATATAATGTATTTATCGTATCACTGTTTGAAGTACATTATGAACATCAGAACACAACAGGGCAGTATGGTACGAGCATTCATTTGACACACAGGTAAACGGACATATCAGTTCAGGAAACTATTTTGTCTGTAATAACACTCTTCCGGAAAATACTGCGTGTAGATGAAAACAGACGCAAACTTCAGAGATGTTATCCAATGTTGTACTATTCCTTTGGTTACTCATCCTTAGGCTTGGTATTATGTGATATCTACAGGGAATTAGATGTCAGTTATCAGGTGCATTGAAATGAGTGGTAGTATATGCTGCCGACAAAAGTAGGGACTTCTGGGACCCTAGCATGCGTGCAGTCACGCGAAAAGCGAGCGATAAGATCATCTTTTCGTGACCAGATGAAACAGTCGCTTGCGCAAATGTAACTCTGGTAGTTTTCCATCCATTCACAGTATTTCATTATTCCAAGGGCAGCCGATGCTGACTGATATCAGTCAACGCAGCTTTCTCTTTCCTTTACGAAATATAATGCTTGGAGCTGAAAAAACCGGAACATTGATTTTGTTCCGCCGATTAGTTCAGTTAGTATGACATTTGGAAAGTCCGCCTTTCTCTTATAGCTTCTGGAAATAACACAGAATATTTTCGTAATATTTCAACTTTTACCGTAGCAGTCACTCACAGACCGACTGTACCATATACTGCCATAATTTTGTTAATAACAGCACACTAGATCTGACACACAGATAATAGGGTGCAGTTCTTTTTTGTTTTGTTTACGGTTTTAGGCATTGTGATATAATATCACATACGAAAGGTCAGGTACCCTCGTTTCCAGTAACGAGCTACTTCTGTTAAGTGCGTAATGGCACTAGCCCCGTCAGTAAGGTCACCTTTCAACAGCAGCATTCAGCTTATTGTATGAATTAATTCCTCCTCCGTCAAGACTGTATTGTCATTTGTGAAAAGCTCTGTATTTCATGCCTAACTGTAATTTCAACCGCTTGGCCATTATAAAGAAACATTACACACAAAATTCCGTCTTTTCCAACTTAATATTTATTTCGTGTCTACCCAGACATGTTTCGTTAGGCGTCGTCAGTGACTTATAATATATGGAAAATTATGTAATTACACATCATTTGTTAGGTCTGTAGTATTCCACTGCACGACACGATAGCCATTGCTGTTATTTGGACAGATTTTAGAATAAGCTTAACTTTCTTCTAAATTAAAAATCGTTAAATTAATTCTTGTATCAGTAACAATTTCACTAAAATTAATCATCAATATTGATTAAGTGACACTTTGCTGGACTGTTTACTTGTATAGTTCGCACAGTTGTTGTCGCTCAATGTTGTAGCAAAGTCAGGAGATTTTGTAGACGCGACATGACTCTCCGGAGTCAAGAGTAAAAAACAAACAATAAGAATAGTGGGTCGTTTCAAATCCTGCACAGATGAGCAAGGTCATGTGCAGTGAGCAACAGGAAAGGTTATGTGTAATGAAACCTATAAATGCAGCCCACTATCAATTGGAAGCCTGGACAGTGAGTGCATCTAGCTTGTACAGAAGAACCAATAGAACGTTAAAAGAAAGAAAAACGGAAGTAATTGATTATTCACGACCTTTTATTTGTGAATTGTTAGATAGCTAAAATGTTCTATTAGGAAACACTATAAACATCCTAAGAAAATTTGAATAAATAAACATTTTCTTTATATTACAGACAGCTGATGATCCCTAGTATTAACACGTCTTGTTAGAAATAAAACCTAACCATTTAGCTGCACACAACGGAATTTTTCTTATCTACATGATACGTATAACTGAAGTAGCAACTGAAGAAGAATGCCTACAAATATTAACATGACACAAAAAGTTAGTTCTTATTTTCGACTGAGAAACTACGTGCAGCAAATTATGATCGCTTACAAAGTTGTAAGTTGTAGATACATGAGTAGGAGCATATGTTATGAGATATCCGGGCCACTGCATTGTGTATTAATTATACCTACAATACAACATGTACTTTATAGGATTTTGGCGTTAAGGTGAGCTTTTGGGTTTTCGATAGGCTCCTGTTAAGCTAGATATCCGGACTCTTTACACGAATGACAGAATTTACCTTGAAATGGCCACAGTATTATCAAATCCTTTTTTTTCCCCAAAATCCTGTACCTTGACATTGGTGGGGAGGCTTGCGTGCCTCAGCAATACAGATAGCCATACCGTAGGTGCAGCCATAATGGAGAAGTGCCTGCTAAGATGTCAGACAAACATCTGGTTCCTGAAGAGGGGCAGCAGCCCTTTCAGTAGTTGGAGGAGAAGCAGTCTGGATGATTGCCTGACCTGGCCATGTATCACCAACCAAAACGGCTTTACTGTTCTGGTACTTCGAACGGCTGAAAGCAAGGGGGGCATCCTCTTGGGTAAATGCATTTCGGAGGTAAAATAGTCACCCATTCGGATCTCCGGGAGGGGACAACTCAGGAGGACGTCGTTGTCAGGAGAAACAAAACTGGCTTTCAACGTATCGGAGCGTGGAATGTCAGATTCATTAATCGGGCAGGTAGGTCAGAAAATTTAGAAGGGAATTGGATAGGTTAAAATTAGTCATAGTGTGAATTAGTGAAGTTCGGTGACTGGAAGAACAGGACTTCTCGCCAGGCGAATACAGGGTTATAAATACAAAATCGAATAGGGGTAATGCAGGAGTAGGTTTAATAATGAATAGAGAAATAGGAACTCGGATAAGCTACTATGAACAGTATAGTGAACGCATTATTGTATCCAAGATAGGCACTAAGCCCATGCCTACCACAGTAATACAAGTTTTTATGACAACTAGATCCGCAGATGAGGAAGAAATTGAAGAAATGTATAAGGAAATAAAGTAAATTATTCAGATAGTTAAGGGACAAGAAAATTTAATAGTCATTGGGGACTGGAATTCGACAGTAGGAAAAGGAAGAGAAGGAAAAGTAGCAGGTGAATATGGAATGGGGGAAAGGAATGAAAGAAGAAGCCGCCTGGTAGAATTTTACACTGAAGATAAGGCGTGGACACAGTGGAAGATTTCAGATACATTATATAATGGTAAGACAGATTTAGGAACCAGATTTTAAGTTGTAAAACATTTCCAGGGGCATATGTGAACTCTGACCACAATTTGTTGGTTATGAACTGTAGATTAAAACTAAAGAAACTGCAGAAGGATAGCAATTTAAGGAGATGGGGTCGGGATAAACTAAAAGGACTAGAGGTTGTAGAGACTTTCAGAAGGAGCATTAGGGAATCTATGACAAGAAAAGAGGAAGGGAATACAATAGTAGAGAAATGGGTAGATATGAGAGATGAAAAAGCGTTTCTGAAGAAGATAAATTTGTTAACATCGAGTACCGAATTAAGTGTCAGGAAGCCTTTTCTGAAAATATTAGTATGGAGTGTAGCCATGTATGGAAGTGAAACATGGATGATAAACAGATTAGACAAGAAGAGAATAGAAGTTTCAGAAATGTGGTGCTACAGAAGAATGCTGAAGATTAGATGGATAGACCACGGAACTAATGAAGAGGTACTGAATATAATTGGGGAGGAGAAATTTGTCACTCTATCTGACAAGAACAAGAGACCGGTTCGTAGGACACATTACGAGGTAACCAGCGACCACCAGTTTAGTACTGGGCTGAAGCATGGGGAGTAAAAATTGAAGAAGGAGACGAAAAGAGGGATATAGTGAAGAGATTCAGAAGGAAATAGTTTGCTGTAGAACCAGCCTTTGAACTGAAGACCACATCAAACAACAACAAGCTGCTACACACCATAGCAAGTGCCTATTATCGGCAGGTGGCTACAGCAATCTAGGATTGCATTTCTTCTATGTATAATCAGTAGCATCATCCACGAACTGCCTTATGGGGCTTCCGAATTTATCTACCACCAGATCATTTACGCATATACTGAAACCGTCGGCTCACAATTGGGTACATTCAAAGTTACATTTAATTAAGGTTAAGAAGGAGACAGAACGACGTGTTCAGTTCTGTTTGACAGGCAGTCCTAAACACTACAGCAAAGCTGATCCGATGTACGGAAAGTTCGTTTTTTATTCAGTGACGGCGCGGAACCGTACCGAAAACTTCCAAAAGCCAAGCAACAGGGCACCAATCTGTGTGCCATTGTCTACAGAAGCGGCTCTCAACCGCCAGGTAGCGACACATCGCCGTGGTTTGTTTGAGTGGTTACTGTGCCTTGACTGTATTTAGACGCGAATTGTGAAGACGTAGTGTTGCCAGTATCTTCGTCCTCACTGATATTTTCAGTTGTCGTGCCGTTTGTCGGGTGGAAGGGAATTGATTAGGTTGTTGGCTTGTTCTTCAGCCATACCTAGGTCGTGTTGCCATCCGATTATTTAGTGTTACGCTTGGCTGCCTGTCTCACCTAAACTTTTGTTAGAGTTTCCTCCCCAGGCCGACCCTTGGAACACTTCTGAGCACCACTGTTCCATTGTTTTTGGATTGCGATTTTCTTTTAGTCTCAAGTACTGTGCGGGGCCTTCAGTCATGTATTAATTTAGTTTGTTTTAATGTTCAGTTTGTGGCCTTCGGCCGAACTTCTACATTAAATATTTCAAGATAAGGCCTTCAGCCATCTTAAATTAAAATTTGATAGGTCATTTGTTTAAAACCTTTAAAAATTTTCTTACTGAAGTTCTCGTTAACCAGGCGTTAAGTCCTCAGTTTTTCCGTTTTGTAACTAAAGCCTTCAGCTAGGTGTATTCCTTAAGGCAATTTTAATAACTTGTGTTCTGACCTTCAGCCTTATTGTTTCTGAATTCTTTTAAGGGCATGTGTTGTAACCTCCCCACAAAAATTTTAAAAGTCAATAATTACGAAATTGTAACCTCCCAGCAAGAATATGAAAGTCAATGTTAAGTGAAATGTTGTCTTCCCACAAAACTGAATAATAAAAATGAGCCAAGTGTAACCTCCTTGCAAAATTAATGAATATTATTGGCCCAAATGTAAACTCCCCACAAAATTAACGTTAAGATGATTGATCATTAAACCCACAATAATGTTAATTAAATACTGAACCAAGAACTGTATGTAACATCTTAACACAAATAATTAAACCTGATAAATTTTAAAAGGGCAGCCACGCTGACCTTCGGCCCTGTGAAATAATTAAACCTGATAAATTCTTACCTCACTAAAACTGCATCTATATCTGCTCTTATTTTTCGGCACAGCTCCGTGCAATGCTGGCCCATATTTAATTTTGATTCTTGGAGGGAATGCATATGAAATATTATTTAACTTGAAATGAATCTTTTTCTTTAAAAAAGTTACTTTATAGAAAAATTATTATTGGGGCAATTCTTGAACAAATTAATTACCATTAACATATGTTATTAGCTGATCGCAATGCTGCTTCATTACCTTCGATAACAATATACCTCGTCCTGAATCGTGACCAGAGATGGAAGGAGAGCACGCCGCCGACGCATGCCGACGCCCGCTCAGTACAACCGCCCACTCGCTACAACTACTGCCGACTGACTTCTACTACTCTTCAACTGTCGACTCGCGCGGTCAAGCGCAGACTAACAACGATAAATAACTCTCTGGTCAGAGATTCTGTCATGTCTCGCCATCGCTGGTAATGATTACATATGAAACGTACGCGTTTCAGTGTGATGAAGTGTTTTATCAAAATAAAGTTTGTATGTTTGTGCAACTCGCAGAAACTGATTTGGGAGCCTTTCCACAACCTGATCCGCTGTGTCCGGCGAAACCAGATTTCAACTGGTAGCAGAGCGTGGTTGCGTTTTTGACATTGCAATTCCTGTTACTGTTAGTTTGAATTTTATTTCTGTTAGTGTTGCACCATATTGTTTTGGTTGCTGGTTGTTTCAGGTGCCTTATTTAAATGGCGGTCAGGCAGATCCCGGGGCTCGGCCTGTTGACGAAGGACCACCTTGTTTATGAGTTCGCGATAAGGCGCCAGCCCATTGAGGGCAGTGTCCCAGACATTGCGGCCCGCTTGCGTGCTATGGTTCTTCACCCAGTTGACGTTGCGCCGGAGGTGATGGCTGAGACAGATGCAGCCATCGAGTTTGATTCAAGACTATTAGGGACCTTAAGGACACCACTGGTGTTTCGGAAGGCAGTCATTGTAGCGGCAGTGAGTTAGATAGGGTGCAGGCACAATTAATGCATTAGTCCCAACACATCACGTTATTTCGTTAAACTCTGGTAGCTCTTTTCGTTGTCAACATCGAATATTTCTTTGTTCATCTTGTGAGGCTTAGCTTGGAACCTTCTTCAGTGCATGATGTAGGGGTGGCTATCGGCATGTGTTCCCTCTGCCTGGTTGGCTTCAAGCATGTATCTCGCTTCTTTTACCTGTTGAGCTAGCAATGGTAATTGAATTGGTCCTCTTGCGTGACTTAGGTCGGTTCCTTCCTGGTGCAGGGATGTCGCACGGCTGGTAGGCTAGTGCTCGCTCTGCATGGCTGGGCCCGAGCGAGTGTCTCACTTGCGGCTGTCTCACGCTCAAAAGAGGAAAGGCCGCTGGACCTGATGAGATACCAGTTCGATTTTAGACAGAGTACGCGAAGGTACTTGCCCCCCCCCCCCCCCCCCCTTCTTCCAGCAGTATACCGTAGGTATGTTTAAGAGCGTAGCGTTCCAAAAGATTGGAAAAGGGCACAGGTCATCCCCGTTTTCAAGAAGGGACGTTCAACAGATGTGGAGAACTATGGACCTATATCTCTAACGTCGATCAGTTGTAGAATTTTGGAAAGCGTATTATGTTCGAGTTTCTGGAGACTAGAAATCTACTCTTTAGGAATCAGCATGGGTTTCGAAAAAGACGATCGCGTGAAACCCACCTCGCGCTATTCGTCCACCAGACTCAGAGGGCCATAGACACGGGTTCCCAGATAGATGCCGTGTTTCTTGACTTCTGCAAGGCGTTTGATACAGTTCTCCACAGTCGTTTAATGAACAAAGTAAGAGCATATGGCCTATCAGACGAATTGTGTGATTGGATTGAAGAGTTCCTAGATAGCAGAACGCAGCATGTCATTCTCCATAGAGACAAGTCTTCCGAAGTAAGAGTGATTTCAGGTGTGCCGCGGGGGAGTGTCGTAGGACCATTGCTATTCACAATATACATAAACGACCTTGTGGATGACATCGGAAGTTCACTGAGGCTTTTTGCGGATGATGCTGTGGTACATCGAGAGGTTGTAACAATGGAAAATTGTACTGAAATGCAGGAGGATCTGCAACGAATTGACGCATGGTGCAGGGAATGGTAATTGAATCTCAATGTAGACAAGTGTAATGTGCTGCGAATGCATAGAAAGAAAGATCCCTTATCATTTAGCTACAAAATAGCAGGTCAGCAGC
The DNA here is from genome assembly GCF_023898315.1 of Schistocerca nitens. Classification (NCBI taxonomy): domain Eukaryota; kingdom Metazoa; phylum Arthropoda; class Insecta; order Orthoptera; family Acrididae; genus Schistocerca; species Schistocerca nitens. The sequence continues at coordinate 13,604,910 of NC_064620.1, forward strand.
TGGAAGCAGTTAATTCCATAAATTATCTGGGAGTACGCATTAGGAGTGACTTAAAATGGAATGACCATATAAAGTTGATCGTCGGTAAAGCAGATGCCAGACTGAGATTCATTGGAAGAATCCTAAGGAAATGCAATCCGAAAACAAAGGAAGTAAGTTACAGTACGCTTGTTCGCCGACTGCTTGAAGACTGCTCAGCAGTGTGGGATCCGTACCAGATAGGGTTGAGATAGAGAAGATCCAACGGAGAGCAGCGCGCTTCGTTACAGGATCATTTAGTAATCGCGAAAGCGTTACGGAGATGATAGATGAACTCTAGTAGAAGACCCCGCAGGAGAGACGCTCAGCAGCTCGGTACGGCTTTTGTTGAAGGTTCGAGAACATACCTTCACCGAGGAGTCAATCAGTATATTGCTCCCTCGTACGTATATCTCGCGAAGAGACCATGAGGATAAAATCAGAGAGATTAGAGCCCACACAGAGGCATACCGACAATCCTTCTTTCCACGAACAATACGAGACTGGAACGGAAGGGAGAACCGATAGAGGTACTCAAGTACCCTCCGCCAAACACCGTCAGGTGGATTGCGGAGTATGGATGTAGATGTAGATGTACATAAGAGCACGGTCGTATTATCTTTAGGGCGACCGTTAGTATTTCCGGGTCGACGTGTGTCGGAGGGTTCAGTGGGGAAGCAGCACCAGTGCGGTGCTGACAGCCAGTAGCCGCCGACCGCTGGCGACACACATGCACTGTCCGACGGAAGGAGACTGCAGCAGGAACGACCACTGGTTTGTTGTTCGGTCGGTTGTCTCATCGGGCGATCTGTATTTGGTCTTTTGACCATTTCTGGGCCTCGTCAGTTGGTCATCTTGCCAGACATGGGTCAGTTCCTTCCTCGTGCACAGATGTCGGGTGCCCAAGGGGCAAGTGTTCCCTTTGCATGGTTGGTTCCAAGCCAGTGTGCCCGGGTCGCCGTGTCTGCGAGTTCCGAACGGACATCAAGGGAGTCAGGATGGAGCTGCAGTGAGTTCTGGACAACCATGATTCTCCCGACCGTTGCCGACACACATAACGTTAGTGGGGACGACCTTGGTTGGTCGTTCGGTCGGTCGTCTCATCGGACGACATTTGGTCGCCGACTGCTTATGGAAACACTGTATGTGTCGACTTGTGATTTCTCCTTGTTGTTCCACAGTGATTGGTTTTAGGATTGTCAGAGTTTGGGGTGTTTACAAGGAACTGTGTGTAGCTTCTGTGATTTGCACTGAGCAGATATGAGTGCTGTCTTTGTTCTGGAGTAGGCAGTCAGTCAGTAGCGACAGAGCAGCGAGGAAGTCTCCATGGCGCAAGGTCAGGCCAGGGCTGTTGGCCGCGTACTCGTGTTGTCGGATTTGTGAGGCACTAGCTGCGAGAGCTGCAAAGTTAGTCGCCCACCCAACCTGGATACTGGAGTTGAGTAATCAGTTAACCTGTTATGAAACCTCAACTGCTGTGACATCTCTTCATTCATTGCCAGTTGTTCCTTCCTGGGCCGTTCCCGCAAACAGCAACGTGTGGTGTGCTGGAGTCGGCAAAATTTTGCAGCTATCTTCCTGTATGGTGTTTAACTATTGAAGTGATTTATTAGTGAAGTGCACCAGCGGTGTCTTCTGCCTTGTGGCCATTAACGTTCCGGTTACCTGCCCTGGTCATTGGCGTTGTTGCCCGGCAGTGAGTTTTCCTTGCCGTGTTGATGCTATCCGGCACGGCGTGTAGTTCGACAGCCTCGGTGTTGTTCATATTTTCGTTTTCGAGTGGTTATTGTGCCTTGACTGTATTTAGACTTCAACTGTCAAGACGTAGTGCTGCTGGTATCTTCGTCCTCACTGATATTTTCGGTTGTCGTGCCGTTTGTCGGGTGGAAGGGAATTTATTAGGTTGTTGGTTGGTTCTTCAGCCATACCTAGGTCGTGTTGCCATCTGATTATTTAGTATTACGCTTGGCTGCCTGTCTCACCTACACTTCTTTTAGAGTTTCCTCCACAGGCCGACCCTTGAAACACTTCTGAGCGCCACTGTTCTGTTGTTTTGAATTGTGATTTTCTTTTAGTCTCGAGTACTGTGCGAGGCCTTCAGCTGTGTATTAATTTAGTTTGTTTTGATGTTCAGTATGTGCCCTTCAGCTGAACTTCTACATGAAATATTTTAAGATAAGCCCTTCAGCCGTTTTAAATTAAAATTTGAAAGGTCATTTGTTTAAAACCTTTTACAATTTTCTTACTGGAGTTCTTGTAATCCAGACCCTAAGCCCTCAGTTCTTCTATTTTGTAACTATGGCCTTCAGCCATGTGTATTCCTTAAGGCAATTTTAGTAACTTGTGTTCTGGCCTTCAGCCTTATTGTTTCTGAATTCTTTTAAGGGAATGTGTGTTTAAGTTCTTTAGCAAAATAAAGTTTGTATGTTTGTGCAACTAGCAGCAACCGATCTGGCCCCCTTACGACAGCCAGATCCGCTCTGTACTGCGAAACCAGATTTGAAAAAGAAAAATGAATAATTTAATGGAAACGTTTCTATTCTACTGTCTGTAACTGACGTAGACGACAGAGAATTATGTCGAATAAGGAAGGACATCTCGCATTAACGGGAAGTGCTTCTACGATATTCAATTAAAATACAGTCAGTAAATACCTTATGAAATGCAGTTACGTTAATGGCTCTGAGCACTATGGGACTAAACATCGATGGTCATCAGTCCCCTAGAACTTAGAACTACTTAAACCTAACTAACCTAAGGACAGCACACAACACCCAGCCATCACGAGGCAGAGAAAATCCCTGACCCCGCCGGGAATCGAACCCGGGAACCCGAGCGTGGGAAGCGAGAACGCTACCGCACGACCACGAGGTGCGGGCTGCAGTTACGTTAATAGCATTAAGAAATTGATAGCAAAATCTCCAAACTAAATAGTCATCAAAGCTACGGTAAAAGTAAGTCCAACTTGTGATAACAATTCATCGGCTAAAAACATTTCAGAGTTCAACGTGATGATTCACAAATTGACACACGCGGTACAAAGAATAGTTACTCATACTCTTTCTATCCTCAGTTCCTCAACACAAGCGGAATAAGTTAAGAGTCCTACTCTGGTGCTCGTTCACGCCTGCCGAAATATAACGTGCCCTCGAAGGTTAAACGCAGCGACCATTCACGGCCCAGAATCAATCATCTATACGACTGAATCACGCACGTCACCATGACCAGGTCTGCCTTCTTCCAGCAGTCGACTAACAGTGTCCAGAACAGCTCTCTTGAGCTCTTCACTCGAAAAGTCCTCCAGTGTTCCACTACTGTCTGCTGCTCCAATGGCTGAAGGCCGTCCCCACCAGAATACACTGTCCTAAGTTCCTACAGACGTGATTTGATTCAAGTTGACCACTTCGCATATTAAGCTAACATATCGCAACAACACTTAAACAGAAATGACATAAATATTCTGTTACACCGAGATCATTTACAATAAATGTAAGTAATACTTTCTTCATAAATAAATAAGCCAACATTCTTGTGCAAGTGTGCTCACTATAAATAACAACCGATTGTCGTTAAATATTGCTTAAACAGCTGTTTGCGCCTTCTTGGCAGAAGCGTTTTTTGGTTCTCTTTTCAATTGTGGTGTCCGCTAACACATGTGATTGACAACTTTAAAATTGGTACAAAGTTACTGGCAAAATAGTAAGTTGTTCACTAATCAAATCACAAGTACGACAAAATACGTGGTACTCATGCTGTTTTCATTTGCTGTGTAATGGTCGGAGAATGATGTTCTGACAAATATTTGTTTGATATAAAAATGCGATGAATGAAGAAATAAAGTAGATACAGTTGTGTAACTTGCAGAGATGATAGCTATAGTGCAATGCTATTATCTGAGGTATTGTTTGCTGGAATCGCATGAATCAATTGTTGTTGTTGTGGTCCTTAGTCGGAAGACTGGTCTCATGCAACTCTCCATGCTACTCTGTCCTGTGCCAGCCTCTTCTTCTCCAAGTAACCAGTGCAACGTACATCCTTCTGAATCTGCTTACTGTATTCATGTCTTGGTCTCCCTCTACGATTTACGCCGCCAAGACTTTCCTCCAGTACTAATCTGGTGATCCCTTCGTGTCTCAGAATGTGTCCTACCAACGGATCCTTTCCTCTAGTGATGTTGTGCCACAAATTTCTTAGCTCCCCAGTTCTGTCCAGTATCTCCTCATTAGTTACGCCATCTACCAATATAATCCAATGAATCAATTAAAAATTGATATAAGATCGTAGGCTTCCGCGACCGGTGTCATAGTGATTAAAATTCTTCTGGTTATTACGCCGCGTCATTGCTAAAAACGAACAACAATAATTAACTAAACCCGACGTTTCGGCCGAATTGCACCGGCCTTCCTCAGGGCGCAACTGGTTTTGCATGGGGATAGGTGCTTCTGCTTATTACAGACTATGGATGTCTGACGTCACTGGTGTAAAACTTTTAATTGGCCCTCCAATATGATTGGCTAGTCATGACGTAAGGGAAGATGGAAGGAAAGAGGCTATTCGTGGGTGTCCTTGTCGTCCACGATTGGTAGCCGTCCGCCAATCAGCGTTCGGCTTCTGGTCGGCACGTTTTCCTCCTGGTGTGCGCGGAAGTGGACTGACAGTTGCTCTACAGCTGTTTGTGCAGATACGCCCGTGTCGCGTGTGGCTTCTGCATCATAAGAAAGGTAGCTATAACCAAAGGGAGCAGAACACGAGAAGAAGTCAAAGAAGAGAAGCTTCCACTGGTACACTTACCATATGTAAAAGGCGTCAGTGAACGGCTAGGCAACGTCCTCCGCCGACGAGGCTTCAAACCGATTTTTCGAAGCAGTCACAGGATCCACGAAATGATAGGTTCCACCAAGGATGTAGTCAACAATCTTAACAGTGCAGGTGTTTACGAACTACGGCGTGAGTGCGGAGCTGCCTACATAGGAGAAACTGGGAGACCTGTCAGCTTACGAGTAGCAGAACACGAACGCTATGTACGATTACAGCAGCATGATAAATCGGCCATAGCGGAACACCACCGTGACTGTGCAACACCTATCAGGTTCCAGGAAGTCCGAGTACTGGCGAAAGAATCGTGGGTGCGAGAACGGAAAATACGGGAGTCGATCGAATTTAATAAGCAGCCTGACAACATCAACAGAGAAGATGGCTACAAACTCCCGGCGTCCTGGCTGCTGGCCATCCCAGTCCAACGGGCCGCGAGCGGTCGCGGGGCATTAGCTACACGGGACACGGACGTATCTGCACAAACAGCTGTAGAGCAACTGTCAGTCCACTTCCGCGCACACCAGGAGGAAAACGTGCCGACCAGAAGCCGAACGCTGATTGGCGGACGGCTACCAATCGTGGACGACAAGGACACCCACGAATAGCCTCTTTCCTTCCATCTTCCCTTACGTCATGACTAGCCAGTTATATTGGAGGGCAAATTAAAAAATTAACAACAGTCACGTCAGACATCGATAGTCTGTAATAAACAGAAGCACCCATCCCCATGCAAAACCAGTCGTGCCCTGAGGAAGGCCGTTGCATTTCGGCCGAAACGTCGGTTTTAGTTTATTATTGTTATTAGTTTTTAGCAATGACGCGGCATAATGCCCAGAAGAATTTTAATAACAATTAAAAATTGTTAATTGAGACGGTCATTGTGTAAATGTTTATTGACTGTGAAATATTAACTTCTGTAGTTTTAACTATACTGAAATATTGTTATGTCACTGGATGCACCTAATTTTTTGGAGATATCAAATGTATTGAGATTTGCTTTAAAATTTGAGAGTAAATTACTGTAGACTCTCAATGATCTGTAAGACACCTTCTTGCAGCTTGCCTCAAAGTCCGCCATTGCCGGGAGCGTATCCGGCTCTCTTAAGCAATGAACGCGTCGCCCAAATTTCCTATACCGAGATTTCCCAGTTTCTGATCACGTACTCCTTGTCTCATCCCCGGCTGGCCTGGAGCGTCCATTGCGGTCCACCCTTAGCCCTGGGCCCGATAAAAAAATGGTTCAAATGGCTCTGAGCACTATGGGACTCAACTGCTGAGGTCATTAGTCCCCTAGAACTTAGAACTAGTTAAACCTAACTAACCTAAGGACATCACAAACATCCATGCCCGAGGCAGGATTCGAACCTGCGACCGTAGCGTGGGCCCGATAGCTTCGACTGTACATCAAATTAATCTTAAGTCGTAGCAATTCTATGCGGCCGATTAGCTTGATTACATGCACGTAACGTTACACTCTCATAGCCGTTCCATAAAAAAAAACAGTTGCGAGTAGGACTTCCGCTCTGAGGTTTCCGTACAAACTTCATTAACAAACTTAATTGCGTATACAGACAGTTCATCCATTCCGGGAATAGAGACCCTCGACGATTTATACCTGTTGTCGACATTGATACTGGCAAGATATCGATCCCAGGAACCCCAAGACTTTCGAGAATGCTTCAAATTTGTAATCGTACAAAGAACGAGAAAGGAAATACTTTGTTTTTCTCATACATTATAAATTAACAATTTTCTGATTTTTTTCGTTATTTGTACTGTGAAACCTTCCTTTTTGCCACATTTCGTGATTCTAGGTCAACAAGTATCTTTTTGTACACCACCAAGGGACCATAGACTTTAGTATGTGACATAAATTTCAACGTGATACGCCTATTCTATAAGAGTTCCATTTTTTTCCACTGAGATACGTAACCCTAAGAAATGTGCTGTATGTGCTTTGTGTGTTTGCTTTCTTGCATCTAGGCAAGAAATCCCATGTAAGGTTGTCGAAGTGTTTGAAACGTCCTTTGGTGTGCCTCAAACGGAAAAGTGTTGTGGAAAGCGTATCTACACAGCCCCAGATCTCATGCTTGAAGAGAGCGGGTTGACTCTTACAAGATTACTATTCGCTGTATTTATGTTGACTTCTGTGTAGGAGATTTTCCTTCCTCACAGACATCATAATACGCAAGTATAAAAGTTTACGTAATCATACAGGAGTTGTACGTCAAACACTGATGAGACGAAACATCATGACCACTGTTAGTCGCGGCCTCCTGGTGGTGCTTGGCCACAAGACGCGGTTAATAAAGAACACAGGGAGTTTCACAGTTTCTCTTATAGATAATTTTTGGTAAGAAATGCATATCCGGAAATGTACCGTTTGGGTGCAAAGTGAGTTTCAAGATCGGATCACTTTTAAATTCCATGAATCACGGTACGCGGACAGTGGAGACAACTGACTCCCGTGAACTCCAGAGGCGGTGCTCCACGTGCTGACCCTCCTGTTCGTTGCACAAGGTGTATCTCAGACGCATGCCTTCTGTTGTGTACACAGTTCCGCGTAGTCATCGAATACACAACTTTCCCACTAGAGCGCGCCCCGCTAAGCACAACAACGCAGGTGCAGCGCAGCGCTCATCCATCTCCGCATTACGAGATGGCGCTGCCTTAGAGACGGACCAAATTCTGCTTCCGCCGATCCGCGAATTAATATGTAACACAGCCAATGAGATTGCTGCTAACGTACAACCTTTTCTCCTCGCGGATACCTGAATGCGCAAGGTATTATAACGAGTGTACATACCTCCGATTAGTCAGTCTGCATTTGTCTGCAGCAGTCTGTACCAGTCTGCATTTGTCTGTACCAGTCTATAGTCAAGTTTCAGTCTGCTCCTAATAAGAATATCATATTCCTGTACATAGCCATGAAGATAAATGTATAGACACTTTGTCAAGTATCAGAGATATGTGAGAATAAGATTAACGTACCAAGACCAAAGGAACTTCAGATTGTAAATTGTAAATAGCATCCAGAATCAAGTTAAGTAATGTTTATGCTTGTTATTATTTTCACAAATGTGTGTGAAAATTAATCAAGTTCTGTTTAAAGTTGCTCACCGTCAATCTGCTACTCTAAGCGTGCAAGTGGCATTTCTATTGTCTGACGTAACAGCAGAAGATAAACACGCCACGTTAAGACCACGAGACATATTGCTGACACTCGCCTACTTCGTTAGAGTGACAAGTCAAGTAATCTGAGGTTGTGTGTACCGAAGGTCTTACAGTACGCACACCACACCTTCACATACACACGGCCCACAAAACCTTATGTGCACTGAATGATTTCTGCAGAGGTGAGAACTTGTGCAAGGAGATTTTCTTCTGAGTGGACAATAGTCTCATGCACAAGCCCGTTCGTATGGCTAGACAAGAGAAAGTCGAGAGGAGTTAACTCTGACAAACGTGTTGGCCAAGGAGTTGGTCCAACTAGTCCTATGCACCTTTCACTGTATGTCTGATTGAGAGCTGTTCGCGGAAGCCACGTGCAAAATGCATGGGGCGCCATCGTGTTGGAAACACATTTGCTGTTGCAGTTACAAAGTCAAATCTTCCAATAACTCGACCAGTACTGCTTACAGGAATTGCAGCTGTATGAGACTGGCTGACGGTACCTTGAAACGGGTTACTTCAAAGTGATCTGAAGTTCGAGCTATGTCTTCTCCATACGGAAAACCCGGTCACGGGTTCCTTATCAACACTTCATATACTAAGTATCATCTAAAACCTTTTCTGAAACAATCTTTGTAAGCAGAGGGGAGCGGAGACGAAAGAAAAATCATTCCATTGAGAATTTGGTTTGGAACTGGAACAATCCGTGGACGCAATGGACTTTGACAAACAGCTAACTGTTACGCTTTCGCAAAGGGGAACGAACATTTCGGAAACACTGGTCACAAGTTCGCATTCTGCTGTCGTGAACATGTATAGAATGTTGTTTAAGGGCAGTGGAAGTACGAATGGGAGACAAGGTGTTGGACATCCGCTCCCCATCACATAACGCGTAGGCTTGCCCGCTCTATAAAACAGCATATGCAGCTGTCTGTAACAAGTATGACGACAGAGAATATTGCTGGTGCCGGCACAGGTGTTTCCGAGCGAACCATTCAGCGCTCATTGTTGAACAGGGCGCTGACGATCTCTTTGTTTCGATACTGACACAACGATAGCGCTCATTTTGTTTCGATGGAGACGGAATCACCGAGAATGTATTGTAGATCAAACGTAAGCTGTTGCCTTAATCTCAGGCACCATGGCAACTATGGTATTCTTGAGTATTATTGAGGTCGACCTGCACCAACTTATGCTTTATGTTGTCCCCGGCGGTGTTGGCATCTTCAAGCTAGGTTATTGTCCTGCCATAAGGACAAACCCGTGCTACAGTGGCTTCAGGAGCATGACGGTGGCCTCACTTTGATGCCTTAGTCACCAAATTCGTCTGATATGAAGCCAGTGGAGTACGACTGGGACACTATCGGGAGCCAGAATTGCGCACACGCTGGAAATGACTGACAAGTGCGTCTATATATGCAGCTAAATACTTCGGGAAATCTACCAAGCTCATGCCGAATCCATACGATGCAGAATCGCTATAATATCACGTTCCAAAGGTAGACAAAATATGCCATCAAGCAGGTGTTCATAGTGTTTAGTCTCTTCATTGTAGATATGGGCATATATGAGTATCCATTCAATACGCACCCTTGACTATGGGAAAGATCTGTACCATTCTTGCATTTGATTGGAACTCTCCATTGAACCAGCTACTAGAAGAGGAACAGTGTAGGTAATATAAAAAAGGTGCAGCAGTTAATTTGGTAATTATGGAATTTTAAGACATTATAATTATAAACACTTGTCCTCTTACTTTGCGTTAATCACATTATGTGTAGTTTTCTTCTTTTAATCGTTTTAATAAAAGGGTTAAGCATTGTGCCGTAGAGTGGTATATTTGTGACGGCCAGCGTCTTTGACTCACGGCGGTGGCGCCATCCTGGGACAGAAACAGGAACTAGAGGCGAAGGGTGACAGGCAGTGAGAGTTGCACGAATAGACGGCTGGTTCCTCCTGGGCACTCCCGGTAAGGACTGCATGCGAACTTGTCTGGCTTAAGGCGCTCAGTGGACCGAAGTGAGATAGTATTTCTCCAGAATTCACGGTGGAGTACGTATATCGATATCTACATGTACATCTACATCTACATGGATACGTGTAGATGTACATTTAAGTGCCTGGAAGAGAGTTCATCAAACCTCCTACATATTTCCTTATTATCCCAATCTCGTATAGCGCGCGGAAAGAACAAACGCCTTTATGTTTCCTTAGGAGCTCTCATTTCTCTTATTTTATCATGATGATCGTTTCTCCCTATGTAGGTCGGTGTTAACTAAATATTTTCGCATTCGGAGGAGAAAGTTAGTGATTGGAATGTCGCGAGAAGACATCGCCACAACGAAAGACGCCTTTATTTTAATGATGTCCATGACAAATCCTGTATCATTTCAGTGACACACTTTCCTCTATTTCGCGATAATACAAAACGTGCAGCCCTTCTCTATATTTTTTCGATGTACTCCGTCAATCGTATCTGGTAAGGATCCCACACCATGCAGCAGTATTCTAAAAGAGGACGGACAAGCGTAGAGTAGGCAGTGTGTTCTTAGTAGATCTGTTGCATTTTCTAAGTGCCCTGCGAATAAAACTCAGTCTTTGTTTAGCTTTCCCCTCAATATTTTCTATATGGTCCTTCCAGTTTAAGTTGTTTGTAACTGTAATTCCTTGGTATTTAGCTGAATTTACGGCCTTTAGATTTGACTGATTTATCGTGTAACCAAAGTTCAATGCATTCCTTTCAGCACTCACGTGGATGAACTCACACTTTTCGTTATATAGTGTCAAATGGTTCAAATGGCTGTGAGCACTATGGGACTCAACTGCTGAGGTTATTAGTCCCCTAGAACTTAGAACTAGTTAAACCTAACTAACCTAAGGACATCACAAACATCCATGCCCGAGGCAGGATTCGAACCTGCGACCGTAGCGGTCTTGTGGTTCCAGACTGCAGCGCCTTTAACCGCACGGCCACTTTGGCCGGCTATATAGTGTCAACTGCCAATTTTCGCACCATACAGATATCTTCTCTAAATCGTTTTGCAATTTGTTTTGGTGTTCTGGTGACTTCATTAGTCGATTAACAACAGCGTCATCTGCAAACAACCTAAGACAGCTGCTGAGATTGTCTGCCAAATCGTTTATATAGATAAGGGACAGCAGAAGGCCCATAACACTACCATGGGGAGCACCGGAAATCACCTCTTTTTTACTTGTCGACCTTCCGTTAATTACTATGAAGTGTGACTTCTCTGACAGTAAATCACGAATCCAGTCACGTAGATGAGATGCTATTCCATAAGCATGCTATTTCACCACTAGATTAGAGATTAGATTAGATTAATACTAGTTCCATGGATCATGAATAAGATATTTCGTAATGATGTGGAACGAGTCGAATTTTCCAATACATGACATAATTAGGTTAATTTAACAACATACTTAAGTTAATATAACAACTTTATTTTATTGTGTTAGCCGCTTGTATGGTACAGTGCCAAAAGCCTTGCGGAAATCCAGAAATACGGAATAAATCTGAAATCCCTTGTCAATAGCACTCAGCACTTCATGCGAGTAAAGAGCTAGTTGTGCATCACAAGAACGATGATTTGTAAGTACATGTTGACTCTGTGTCAATAGACAGTTTTATTAGAGGTAATTCATAATGTTCGAACACAATATATGTTCCAAAATCCTTCTGCATATCGACGTTAATGATACAACCTGTAATTTAGTGGATTACTCCCACTACCTTTGTTGAAAAGATGTAACACCGTTATCGGTATGACCTATAATAGTCTTATATAACTAGTTTGTCTGTTTTTACTTAATGTGACTTCTGTATAACGATACTCTTTGATTACAGTAACACCCATGTAAATGTTTTAATCATTATTTATGATAATTTATGTAACTGCACATAATCTATGGATGTAATTACAAAAGTAATATACTATAAAAGAATGAAAATGTTTAAACTTTACTTGTAATACTGATTCATGCCTAGCGAAAGGAGGTTTGTAATCACGTAAAACTTGGAGGGAAGCCCCACCGCAACGAAACTGGCTAGGTGTAAATAGAGAAGGTGGATCTGGCGGTCGATTTCCAAGGCTCCTGTGTGGCATGAGTCAGTCGGAGGATAGCAGGCAAAGCATGTGACCCGGACGAGGTGAGAAGAACTGCAACATTATATTCATAATATGGCCCCGGATGTGACGTAATTTGGCTTCTTACTCATGGCATACTCTGGCTAGCTCTGTACTATGAAAATACGGTTCTAAGAAGAGAATTTTGAAAGCTAGTTACAAATTAAGAGCTATGGGTGCTTTTGCCGCCTTATTTCAACAGCGCTTCATTTCAAATTTACAGTTGAGCACTGTAAAATTTCATAGATCAGATAGATAGATCATTTTCAATAATAAGTTTGTATTCAATAAACTTTGTGTTGAGCCACTGTATCTCATACTTAGTCGTTTGCCTGGACGGGGACCTATCTCAAGTACTACGATAATTCCGAGTATCTATTTTATTGAAATGAAAAGCAATTACATTCCTTAACAGAAGTCAATAAACTTCGTGGAGTTGTAACGTACATATTATTTGGTGGGCATAAGTTTTGAAGTATTCCACGTAGTTTTCATAAAGGGATAGTTAAAGTTTTATCAAAGTGCTATTACTAAGAGAAGATTTAAAGTATTCAGATGAAATATTCTTCTTATTGAAATAATAGTCCTTAAATTTTTTGTGTTATGTAGTCAAGTGTTTCCCATATTGTGTTCTGACTAAAGCGTTCCGCCTTGGTCTGAGTCTACTCATAGATTAGTTTCTGGGATGCCATGCTAATAGTCGAGCCAGTTTTAAATGTCACATTATAATAACGGCAGTCAAGAATAAGCAACTGGCTACAATTACTCAAACTATACTAGATCCATACCATATAGTCGATTCGAGCTAAATAGTATAAGGAAGTGAATGCTCCTTGAGAATATGAACAATAATTAGTACAAATAATGCAATTACTTGAAAACTATTCAATCGTAGTAATTTCCAATAATTAAACTGACAAAAGGAACCCTTGTCCAAGTTAGTAGTGCTGCACTATTAATAGTCATTTACCTATAACGGTCGTTAGCTTCCTCCTGTAATGAATAGATAGTGTTATTGAGAGCCACTTGATGACTGAACGTATTAATACTCCTCAAGTGTAATTCACGTCAGAGCAATGATACATTAGTGGCTAAATTGCGCTGCTGCCTTGTACTGTATCAGAAAACCAGAATTTCGGTGTCGAGTAAAGTCAATCCCAGTAGTTGACTTCCTTTATGAAGCATGCTTGTACTTGGTATAATTTTACCTAATTACTCAGGCAACTGTTTTCTTTTAGGTAACTGCAATTTACTCGACTGCTAATAAAACGTTAGTTCGATTCCCGTTTGTTATGGTACTCCTTCCTTTCTATACAAATGTTCAGAGAAATGGAAACAGTCCGAAACATTAACTATTATACGCATGATCAAGATCAATCAAAATCCTTTCACAGGAAGCAGCATTACCGATGCGTTGCTAAAAGCCGATAGCGTTACAGAATGTCGTGCAACTATGGTCTGAGTCGGAGATTGCTGGGTTTTGTACGACAGTATTGTGCTGGGTGTCCCATGCACCGCAAAGGATTAAGGCGGTACGTCTAATCGTGTGTTCTACGGCTATTTCTGCTGTATAACGAGGGCTTACATTTCTAGTTATGCAGCCTGTTGTGGATACTATTGGCGACAAATCAGTTTTCTGTTAACATTTTGCTGCTAACGGTTGTAACCGCATCATAAAATAGACTCTCTTAGAAACAGTTGTAATTCGTATGTAGATCGAACCATTTTTCACTTCGCCATAACCTTTATGATTATATGAATGTCATATGCTCCTCCCGGGCAAAAGGATGTAGAATAAGGTATTTCTGTGTGATATAAACAGAGTGATTTTAAAGCTCCGCATTACAGTGACGAATATTCAATTGGTTGAAATGGCTCTGAGCACTATGGGACTCAACTGCTGTGGTTATCAGTCCCCAAGAACTTAGAACTACTTAAACCTAACTAACCTAAGGACATCACACACATCCATGCCCGAGGGAGGATTCGAACCTGCGACCGTAGCAGTCGCACGGTTCCGGACTGCGCGCCTAGAGCCGCGAGACCACCGCGGCCGGCAATATTCAATTATAGATGCACTTAGAATCTGGTGCTTAAGTATGCTGAAAGGGTACACATTTTTTTTTTCTTTTTAAAAAACGGGTGGGGCATGCTGTTAGCACACGACGTTTGATCTAATTTTATATCGAGCGGTATATGAGACTTGTGTAAAGTTCTAGTGCTGTATGATTGACTAAATTAAAACGTGTGTCTACTGTGTTATGTTTTAAAAAATCCTGCTGCACACTAGTGTCTCAGTGGCGCCATAATTTTCTCACAACTTGGTAAAATCCTGTGGGTCTCTGCCGTTGGTGATATGGGTGTGCAGAAACTAGTTATGGTTGTTTTCAGATTATCTGGTGAAATGTGTGATGTAATGCAACGAACGTTAATATCTGCGGTGAAAATTCTCGGCAGTAGCAGTCCGGTGCCATTTTCCGGTGTATGCTGAGTGGGTGTTGTCTACGTAACGGCTGTGAATCTACCTGGGGCGCCTGGGTTGTCAACCAACCCTTGTCAAGTGTTGATAATTTAATGCAATAAACGGTTGTTAATACTACGTCGTTGTGACAGTAGGTGACATGCTTTCATTGACTCGTGTGCGAAGCTGGACGTAAATTGCAAAAAATTCTTTAGTTGCTGTTTCATGCTACGTAGAAAATTTTGCCCGTTATACTGAGTTGTGTAAACAATTATTATACTTTCACGATTTTTCTGGTCAAACAGATATCAGTAAATTTCAGCTGTGTAAATGGTCGTTATGCTTAATGTTTTTTTTTTTTTTTTTTTTTTTAGTTATGTGATTTCAAGTAAATTAAAATTCTAAAGGGGGGTAATTCCATTTAGTTGCAAGTTTCAGTGAATTATTTTATTGGAAGTTGTTTGATAAATATCCACGGGGGCATAAAATCCAGAGAAGTTGTACTCAAAAAGCAAGACGATGTTTAATGATATAATAATTTGCAATCACTGGTGAATGTTTAATTTTAATAAGAATGTGAATCAGTCCGCCTTTGTTGCATCCGGACATTTCACCAGATAATCCATATGACCTTCTGGTACAGTTGTATATATAAAATAAAACAATTCCTTCTGTATATCGTTTTTTACCTAATACATTGGCATGAATAGCTCTTAAAATTTATAAATACATACTCCATTTCATGTGTCATTTTTAACATTAACTTTTATTATAGATAATTATGTAACTAATAATAGCGCTGAAATGATGTAAAGCAATGCCGCTATAGTCATGCCTCCTGTTGATAGATTGTTTACTTGGCAGGCACAAGAGGCCGTTGAATATCATGCCACTCTAAGTTTTGTCCATGTTAGGTCATCGTATCTAGTTACTGCTTTATTTTGTTTAACTTCATGGTTTTTCTGACTATTTTCGACGTACTTACTAAAGATACATTTCTCACTTTTTTAAAGTGGTGTGCATTCCTCTATCAAAATAGATAAATAAACAAGTGTTGTGGAAATATGTTGCAACTACATTGCTTTTAAAACACGGGTGTTTTAGGTACGCTTTACATTTCGCGCTCATCCAGCTATTATACATTCCTTATAGTTTTGTGATTATTATAGCCGCATCATTCTACCAAGACATTTAGTCAAATTTGCGAGGTTTGCTATGAAGTACAGCACTTCATCCACATGCGCTCGCCTGGAAATGGACCTTCCGCGTATCTCATATTCTGTATACCGGCGGACGGTAAGGGCACGTAAATCTCTTCTGGTCGAGCAACGACGGACGCCCGCTGGGTCCACACGCCTACGCCCGCACCCACGCACAGAGAAAGTTGGTCAGTTGCGTAGTTTATAGCAGCGCTATGCTAAGAGCACAAGTTTTTTTGAGGACAGCCTTGGCGGGCAGGGCGTTACGAATCGGAGCGTCTCAACGGTCCTCGCACAATTTTCTGGGATGCTAGAGGCCTTGTAGTTAGGTGCTCTGCACACATTCTTAGCACAGTGTTAGTAGGCATTCGGAAACTGTGCAGTATCGCCGAGAAATGGGCCATCTGCACAATGAAGGTACGTGTATATAATTAGTTTAATGATTTATCGTAGTAATATTTGCATAATGATACACTGCAAAGTGTCTTTTATTTGTTCAAGTCACGGAGACCTAGCGAACGCTGAAGGCTGTTCTTCGTACGGCACGGCATATCACGTCGCCGTATTCAGGCACTCAACTGGTCGACGCCCGCCCACCACAACGGAAGTCTGAAGCTGCGCCACGTCTCATGCGACAGTTATGATTATACAGTGAAATAACTGAACCATAGCGACTGTGATGTAATCTGTTAATACTGTGTGTAATCTCTGTTTCATCCACGCTAGACTCAAGCTCTGTTTTACTACACAAGTTAAGATTTTTAATACGCAGCATAATACTGTAATCTCTGGTGGTAAAATATACCCAGTTGAAGTTATTGAGAAAATAATGACTAATCATTGAATTACCCATATTATTCAACGCTCCTGCTTAGAAGTTTATTTTCAAACACACTTGTAATGAAAATGACACTGAAGCACCAAAGAAACTGATATAGGCATGCGTATTGAAATACCGATATACAGGGTGTTTCAAAAATGACCGGTATATTTGGAACGGCAATAAAAACTAAACGAGCAGCGATAGAAATACACCGTTTGTTGCAATATGCTTGGGACAACAGTACATTTTCAGGCGGACAAACTTTCGAAATTACAGTAGTTACAATTTTCAACAACAGATGGCGCTGCAAGTGACGTGAAAGATATAGAAGACAACGCAGTCTGTGGGTGCGCCATTCTGTACGTCGTCTTTCTGCTGTAAGCGTGTGCTGTTCACAACATGCAAGTGTGCTGTAGACAACATGGTTTATTCCTTAGAACAGAGGGTTTTTCTGGTGTAGGAATTCCACCGCCTAGAACACAGCGTTGTTGCAACAAGACGAAGTTTTCAACAGAGGTTTAATGTAACCAAAGGACCGAAAAGCGATACAATAAAGGATCTGTTTGAAAAATTTCAACGGACTCGGAACGTGACGGATGAACGTGCTGGAAAGGTAGGGCGACCGCGTACGGCAACCACAGAGGGCAACGCACAGCTAGTGCAGCAGGTGATCCAACAGCGGCCTCGGGTTTCCGTTCGCCGTGTTGCAACTGCGGTCCAAATGACGCCAACGTCCATGTATCGTCTCATGCGCCAGAGTTTACACCTCTATCCATACAAAATTCAAACGCGGCAACCCCTCAGCGCCGCTACCATTGCTGCACGGGAGACATTCGCTAACGATATAGTGCACAGGATTGATGACGGCGATATGCATGTGGGCAGCATTTGGTTTACTGACGAAGCTTATTTTTACCTGGACGGCTTCGTCAATAAACAGAACTGGCGCATATGGGGAACCGAAAAGCCCCATGTTGCAGTCCCATCGTCCCTGCATCCTCAAAAAGTACTGGTCTGGGCCGCCATTTCTTCCAAAGGAATCATTGGCCCATTTTTCAGATCCGAAACGATTACTGCATCACGCTATCTGGACATTCTTCGTGAATTTGTGGCGGTACACACTGCCTTAGATGACACTGCGAACACCTCGTGGTTTATGCAAGATGCTGCCCGGCCACATCGCACGGCCGACGTCTTTAATTTCCTGAATGATTATTTCGGTGATCGTGTGATTGCTTTGGGCTATCCGAAACATACAGGAGGCGGCGTGGATTGGCCTCCCTATTCGCCAGACATGAACCGCTGTGACTTCTTTCTGTGGGGACACTTGAAAGACCAGGTGTACCGCCAGAATCCAGAAACAATTGAACAGCTGAAGCAGTACATCTCATCTGCATGTGAAGCCATTCCGCCAGACACGTTGTCAAAGGTTTCGGGTAATTTCATTCAGAGACTACGCCATATTATTGCTACGCATGGTGGATATGTGGAAAATATCGTACTATAGAGTTTCCCAGACTGCAGCGCCATCTGTTGTTGAAAATTGTAACTACTGTAATTTCGAAAGTTTGTCTGCCTGAAAATGTACTGTTATCCCAAGCATGTTGCAACAAACGGTGTATTTCTATCGCTGCTCGTTTAGTTTTTATTGCCGTTTCAAATATACCGGTCATTTTTGAAACACCCTGTATGTAAAAAGCAGAATACGACGCTGCGTTCGGCACCGCCGCTATAAGACAACAAGTGTCTGGCGCAGTTGTTAGATCGGTTGCTGCTGTTAAAGTGGCAGACTATCAAGATTTAAGTGAGTTTAAAGGTGGTGGTACAGCGATGGGACAACGCATTTCCGAGGTAGCGTTGAAATGGGGATTTTCCCGTAAGACCAATTCACGAATATACTAAGAATATCAGGAATCGGTAAAACATGAAATCTGCGACATCCTGGGATGCTGCACATTTCAATGCTGGGCCACTAACAGATGTCAGCGTGCGAACCATTCAACAAAACATCACCGACATGGGCTTTCGTAGCCGAAGGCGCACTCTTGTACCCTTGATGACTACTCGACTGCCTCGCCTGGGACCGTCAACACTGACATTGGACTGTTGATGAGTGGAAACATGTTGCCTGGTCAGAATTGTGGTGTCACCGCCAGACACCACACTTGCTAGGTGGTAGCCTTTAAATCGGCCGCGGTCCGTTAGTATACGTCGGACCCGCGTGTCGCCACTATCAGTGATTGCAGACCGAGCGCCGCCACACGGCAGGTCTAGTCTAGAGAGACTCCCTAGCACTCGCCCCAATTGTACAGCTGACTTTGCTAGCGATGGTTCACTGACAAAATACGCTCTCATTTGCCGAGACGATAGTTAGCATAGCCTTCAGCTACATCATTTGCTACGACCTAGCAAGGCGCCATTACCAGTTACTATTGATGCTGTAAAACATGTACCGTCAAACACGATGTTCACCAATTATGGATTAAAGTTAAGTATTCCAGCAGCTCCGTACTTTTTTTACTAGTCTCAACTCCTTTAACTGGTCCAGACCTCACGCCAACCTGCGTGAGCTTAAACGCGTGCCTTTCGGCTTCCTCATAGTGGCTTGTCTGTCTTGCCAAGCCACAACAGTTTGGCGACGAGCCCAATTCGGGTTCGTAACTATACTGCCCTGATTTACTTGTGTAATGGCTTCGCCACCATCTCCAGATGTACTGTCCGAATTTTATCACTTACAGAATCAGCAGACGCAGGCCTTACTAGATGCCCTTGGACAGCTCGTCCAGGGTCAACGTGCAATGCAAAACGATGTGGCAGCCGCCGCTCCACCACTCACGCAGCCACAACACGCAGTTGCACCACCTTTTCGTCCTTTTGATGCTGCCCTGGAAAGCTGGACGGAGTGGTCACGCCAATTTGGATTCCATCTCGCCGCCTACAGAATTCAAGGTAACGAGCGGCAGCCTTTCTTATTATCGTGTGTCGGCATGTCCACGTACCGTGTGATAGTCAAATTGTTTCCCCGATGCGACATAGCAACTCTGTCCTACGAAGAAATTTTGTCTGCATTAGATGCATATTTCAAAGAATCAGTCAATGTCGTTGCCAAACGGTATACGTTCTTTCGTACAAAACGTATGGCCGGTCAGACTAATCGGGAGTGGGTTGCAACCTTGCAAGGCCTTACTAGGGATTGTGCTTTTGAGTGTGAATGTGGACCCCCTTATTCAGATACTATGGTATGTGATGCAATTGCTCAGAACGTTGCTGATGTTCGTATACGGGAACAGATTTTGAAACTAGTCAATCCCTCCCTTCAACAAGTGATGGACATATTGGATCGGCAGGACACACTTGACTTTGCTCAGGAATCATTTGCAACTTCGCCACCCGTGTGTCAGGTTAACCGGCCCGCCGGGCGAGGTGCACGGAACAGTAAACAGTCCTCGCGAACGGCCGCGCCAAAGCCGCCTGGCTCTCAGCCACGTGTACCGCGCCAGCAAGCAAATGCAGTGAAATCATGCCCGCGGTGTGCTACTAGACATTCACGTGAGAATTGCCCGTCACGCCAGGCTATTTGCTTTTTCTGTAATAAAAAAGGACATGTTCAAAGTGTTTACCAGAAAAAGCTCAGATCGTACACTCACAACCATTCCAGGCCCTTTGCTTTGTGCCGGAATCGGAATCGAACCAAGGATACTCAGGCTCGCGACACTTCGCCCATGGAAATTCATGTAGTTCATTCCACTCCGCCCAGTGCCACTCTCTCTCACAGTGACTGTGTTCGTCCCACAAAAAGAGTGCGTCGACGTCGACGAAAATCCCGTCAAGTCGCGAGTGCTTCTGTACCAGTGTCAGTTCACGTTGCACGAGACAGTCGCTCTTGTCGTCGTCAGGACAATAAACTTTTTGTAGACTTGGACATTAACGGCAAAGTGATACCATTCCAGCTCGATACCGGAGCTCCGGTTGCACTCATCAATCAAGACACGTACAAACAGCTGGGCGCACCTCCGTTGCGTGCCGCAAATCTTAAGCTCAGTAGCTATTCCGGTCAGCATATCCCTGTGTTAGGACAGTGCAGCCTTCTTGCAACATACAAGGGACAAACAAAACTTGTGTCATTTTACGTACTTCGTTCTTCTGCAGTGAACTTGTTTGGTTTCGATTTATTTCAGTTGTTTAACTTGTCTATAGTAAATCAGGTGTCTATAGTAAATCAGTGAACCAGACTGTGCCTTCAGCCAGTGTTTCTCGTCTATGTGAAGAATTTGCAGACATTTTTGCACCGGGCCTCGGTTGCGCTAAGAACTATCAAGCACAAATGGAACTGAAAGTAAACGCGCAACCGAAATGTTTCAGAGCGCGCAATGTTCCCCATGCATTGTGTGCTGAGGTCGCAAGAACATTATACGATTTGGAATCACAAGGTGTAATTGAACGTGTGCAGGCTTCTGTCTGGGCATCACCCTTAGTAATTTTGCAAAAACCTTCCGGAAAATTGAGACTTTGCGTGGACTTCAAGGCCACCCTTAGTAATTTTGCAAAAACCTTCCGGAAAATTGAGACTTTGCATGGACTTCAAGGCAACAGTGAATCCACAACTAGTGCCTGCAACTTTTCCTTTAACCCGCCCGGAAGATCTTTTTGACAAACTGTGCCCGGGTAAATATTTTTCGAAGTTGGACCTAGCAGATGCGTACTTGCAAATACCGGTGGACGAAGAATCCCAGCGCGTTTTGGTGGTTAACACGCATCTTGGTTTGTACCGATTCAAACGACTGCCATTCGGGTGTGCATCCGCCCCTGCATTGTTTCAGCAATATCTACAAATTGTTTGTGCGTCGGTCCCTACTGCAGCAAAATATCACGACGATATTGTGATCTCCGGAAAGACGTGCGAAGAACATTTAGCCAATCTCAGAACATTATTTCAGGTCTTGCGACAAAATGGTCTTCGCTTGCGGAAGGATAAATGTGTGTTTTTTGCTCGTGACTTACCCTATCTGGGCCATGTACTCAATGCCCAAGGCATACATCCCAGTCCAGAGCACCTCCGTGCCATACAAGACTTGCCTTCGCCGCGGAATTTGAAGCAGCTACAGAGTGTGCTGGGAAAAATAAATTTTTATCATCGCTATGTGCACTACGCCTCTTCCATTTCAGCTCCGCTTCATCGCTTACGCCGTAAAGGTGTTCCGTTCGTCTGGACGACGGAATGCGAACGCGCCTTTCGCCGGTTGAAATCGGCGTTGCTTTCCAATACTTGCCTTACGCCATTCGATCCCTGGAAGCCCCTTTTGTTGATGGTGGATGCATCGGATTTCGGGATCGGTGTTGTGCTTGCGCACAAAGACGGTTCGCACGATCGCCCTATTGTCTTTGCGTCCAAATTGCTCTCGCTTGCGCAACGAAATTATTCACAGATCGAGAAAGAAGCATTGGCTCTCGTATATGGTGTTACAAAGTTTCATGATTTCTTGTATGGTCGTCACTTCACCATCATCACAGACCACAAACCTTTGACATCGCTTTTTCATCCGACCAAGCCTGTACCTCCACGGACAGCGCAATAATTCATTCGCGGGTCTATTTTCCTCTCGCAGTACCACTACGATATCTTGTATCGGTCCGCTGCTAAGCACGGAAACGCCGATGCGTTGTCCCGTTTGCCTGTTGCTGAGGATAGAGCATACGATTCTTCCGAACTTGCTTGCATGTTCATTGATGCGGAAACTTATGACGTGGTCGAATCGTTTCCGATTGATTTTCGTCGTGTAGCTACAGCCACAGCTGCCGACCCTGTCCTTGCTACAGTTTTGCGTTTTGTTGCTGCGCAATGGCCCTTGTCAAAGTCACGGATCGAGGATCCGTTGGTTCGCCGATTTTTTGCTCACAAGAAGAGACTTTTTGTTCGACGTGGTGTCTTGCTGTTGCGTTATGATAATGATCAGTCCAGGGTCGTGGTCCCACGTTCGTTACAGTATTCTTTCTTACAGCTTCTCCACCAAGGACATTGTGGTATAGTGAGAACGAAACAACTTGCTCGTCAGCACTGTACTTGGTTGGGAATCGATGCTACTATTACGAATATGTGCTCTTCTTGCATGGCGTGTGCCGAACAACAATCCGCAGCACCGCGGAAATTCTTTGCAACGCTTACACATCGATTTTGCTGGTCCATTCTGGAATGCTCGATGGTTGGTTGTGGTAGATTCATTCAGTAATTTCCCTTTTGTTGTCCGGATGTCTTCCACGACGTCATCTGCCACCATCCAAGCGTTATCCGCTATCTTTTGCATTGAAGGTCTTCCACAGACTATTGTTTCCGACAATGGCCCGCAATTCATGTCCACAGAATTTCAGTCATTCTGCAAGGCCAATGGTATTCAACATCTGACGTCCGCGCCGTTTGCGCCACAGTCAAACGGTGCCGCTGAACGTTTGGTCAGGACATTCAAGTCACAGATGTTGAAGCTGAAAGAGTCACATTCTCGGAAGGACGCGTTATTGCTCTTTTTGTCCTCGTATTGCTCTCAGCCCCGAGATGGTCGCTCGCCGGCTGAGTTGCTCCACGGTCATCCTCATCGAACCTTGATGTCTTTGCTGCATCAGGTTCCTGTGCAGCGGCAGACACCTGCTTTTGCCCCAGGCGACGTTGTCTACTACCGCAACTATCGAGGTTCACGGCGTTGGCTCGAAGGGCGCATTCTTCGCTGCCTCGGCCACGCTATGTATCTGGTTTTGAGGGCCTCTGGTGACGTGCGTCGGCATCTCAATCAGCTGCGCCTCTGTCGTCGCACGGGATCTGCCGCTCGCCGTCTGCTTTCAGCGACGGTGCCGTCCGGTCAGCACCCTGGGGACCCATCTACTGGCTCGCCTCAGCCCCAGGTGTTACCGACGCTGCCTTCCATTTTGCCCCATGGCGACGCGCCGCAGCCACAGCCGCCGCCGCCTGTTCTCCCGCCGGCGACGCCCGCAGTGGACGCGTCGCTGCAACCGCCGGGCGCCTCCCTGGGTCACGTGCCGCCGATCGCTTCCCGTGACAAGTTGCCCTCCCCCATGGAACTCTTGCCCACTCCGGACCATAAGTCGTCTTTACCCGTCGGGTGCCTCGGCCCGATGGAGGTCGACCCTTCGGCCCCTCCTGTCTCTCTAAGGGCGCATACACCGCATGTTGGCGTGCACCCTGAAGCAGGTTTTCAGGCGTTTCCTAGCTCCCCTTGGGCCGAATGGCAGGGTGCGGGTGGCACAGCCTCGCCTGTTGTTAGGCTCCCCATCTCGTCGCATACGTCAACATGGGGTGCTCTCCACAGCGGGCGGAAACCTTATACCACAACCGTCCGCCGATTTGCGGGGGAGGAATGTGGTGTCACCGCCAGACACCACACTTGCTAGGTGGTAGCCTTTAAATCGGCCGCGGTCCGTTAGTATATGTCGGACCCGCGTGTCGCCACTATCAGTGATTGCAGACCGAGCGCCGCCACACGGCAGGTCTAGAGACACTTCCTAGCACTCGTCCCAGTTAGACAGCCGACTTTGCTAGCGATGGTTCACTGTGTAAGATGTATGCTTCGCCAGCGATGGGCGAGGCATGACAGAATCTGTGACCAGAGAGTAGTTTATCGTTAGTTGTTGCTTGTCGCTAGTCTGCGCTTGTCTGCGCGAGTCGACAGTAGCGAGTCCGTAGTAGTCAGTAGTAGTCGGCGGGAGTCGGCATGCGTCGGCTGTGTGCTCTGGTCGCGACTCTGGTCAGTATTCTGGAGGATGAGTATTGTTGTAGAAGGTAAAGAAGCAGCCTTGCGCATATTTAATAATATATGTAAATTGTAATTTAATTTGTTCAAAGAAATGCCCCAATAATAATTTTTATAATATAAAGCAACTCTTTTAAAGAAAAGCATTCATTTTAATTTAAAGAATTTCCAATGCATTATCATTGCATCCAAGAATAAAAAAAAATATAGGCCAGCATTGCACGAAGCTGTGTCGAAAAATGACTAATTAAGAGCAGATATAATTTGCAGTTTTAGTGAGGTAAAAAATTTACTTTCTTTATTCAGAATTCAGGGCCGAAAGTCAGCGCTGCTGTCCTCATAAAATTCATGAGGTTACAAAACTTTTTTTATTATTTTGGTGTTAAGGAATTTTTCTGTTTCGAACTTGACATTAAATGAGAAAAGAATTTTTGTGGGAACATTAAATGTGAATGCATTTTTGCACACAGACTATAAATAGGAGCCAATTTTGTTCGGAGGTCATAATATTTAAAATTCATTTAATTATTATTTTTTGTGGGGAGTTTACGCTTGGCTCTCATTTTTCATTAACATTTTTTGTGGGGAGGTTACACTTGGCGACATCCGGCCAGGATCGTATTTCTTTGGGAATCTTCTGAGAAGTAGTCATATATCTGCTCTTATTTACTTAAATGTAGTTTGCATCTGGCGCAACGCATTTACTAATTTGTCAATTTTTCTTTCACAGATCATCGGTAATTTGTTGCTCTTTGTTGTAATAGTGTTTGTTGCATTTTCTATTGTCTTTGTTTCATTTGTGAATAATTTTGATTTGTGAAAAATGCCGCGAAAAACTGTTAATAGTACATCGCGATGTGTAATGAGTGAAATAGCCGATTCTAATGATTTGACGGATAGTATTTGCGACACTCAGTGTAATGATGACAATCCTCCATTTACTGACAATCAGTGCGTACTGACCACTAATATTGATTTTGATCCTAATGATGAGCAAATTCAGTTGTGTCCTCTGTTAATTTAAAGACAATTGATGACGCGGGACGTTCTGTTATAATGAACGCTGCCCAGCTTGAAACACCCGGTTTGCATAATTTACGTAATGAACAGACAAATTTTTCTAACGAAAATGAACAGTGTAATCAGAATACGACAGATTTATTTAATTCCGGTGTAGTGATTAACAGTGCACATCCGATTGGCAAACATTTTCAAGAATCACAGAATAACCAAATGGTTACACAAAAAGTGACAATTGCAGATACACCATCACACAGTACAGAAAATAGAGTCGCTAATGTTGGCTTGGATCAAATTATGGCAGTATTACTACAACTCGATAAAAAATACGACAATCAGAACAAACAAATTAATGAAAAATTAGGCAACAATTCCAAACAACTTAGTGAACAGAACAAACAACTTAAGGAAAAACAAGACAACCTTAATGAAAAATTAAATAACAATTGCAGACAGCTTAGTGAACAGATTGCAGCCGTTGCCGCGCAATGTCATGATACTAAGGAACAGTTACGTGAGGAAATTGAGGCCTGCGCTAGGAAAAGTAGTGAAGAAATTAGATCTGTTGCTCAAGAATTAAGGGATATGCAAACAGCTACAACAGAATCACTTAGAGACGAAATTAGTGCAGTCGGTAAACAATGCTCTGAAAAAGCAACACAGTTACGCGACGAGTTTAAATTAATGACAGCAGAACTTTCGCACACACTGGATGCAAAAGTAGACGCGAAATTCGACCAACAGAACAGTCAAATTGACGAACGTTTTAATCATCACCTGCAAAACAGTGAAACGCGTTTCCGTAAATTTATACAGGAGCAGAATAAAGTAAAGCGACAAGTCATGGAAACAATTACCGCACAGAGACAGGAAGATAAACGTAAACTGTTTACAAAAGCAAAAACATACGTAGACAACAATATTGCTACAGTATCAGACGAAATTAATACCATCAAGCAGTTGAACACCGAATTGCGTGATGAAATTTCCGATCTAAAATCAAAAACAGATACACACACAGTAGACTTTCAGACAGTGACAGACTCGAACAAATAGAACTAACACAGGATTCCAATGTCATCAAAGCTGACGTTAAAATATTGAACGAAACCACACGTAAAATACAAAAACAAATTAATGCTTCTGACACTAAAAACGATGATCAGGTAAAAATACTGACTGAAAAATCTGACGAATAGGCCAGTCGTATTGACGTTATTGAAAGTAGTAATGACAGCCAATCAGACGATACTTCACTGATTTCGTTTAACCAAACACCTGAATTTCAAAATCTACAGCAGACAATCAGTGAGATAGATTCGTCTAATAATACATTACGTAGAAAATTGTCAACTTTGCAGCAAGAGGTAACAGAGATGAAAAATGTTTCAGCGTTTAATACATCTCACAGCAGACGCCACTTTGCGAACATTTGTCACACTCACACAGCCAGTATAATTTAGGTAATTTACACAGAGTACGTGACTTAGATTCCGAACACAGACAAATAGATTCTCATACAATCCTGAACCTGTTCAGACGTACAGAGACGATAATTTGATTACAAACATTTTCAATCAGTGAGAAAATTTAAAGAATTTAAAAATGACAGAACACAGATCCACCCCTTGGATTGGATACAACAATTTAGCTTTGCTTTTCCACCGACTTGGCCTGTAACGCACAAACATGAATTTATTTGTAGTTTTTTGGAAGGCAAACCGGCAGCTCGTATGAGACCGATCGCAAGACAATGCTACTCGGTAGAAGAATTTCAGAATGCTTTTCTGTCAGCGTATTGGTCGAAGACGACACAGCGAGGAATTAAGGATCAACTAATTAGTTTACCGAATTATGAGAACTCAAATTTTCCCAGTGTCACACAATTTTTTGAACACATGGTCAAACAAAATCAGTACTTAAATGAACCATACAGTGCATCTGCACTTATTCAATTATGTATTTCTAAATTACCACGATCATTAAGAGTGTCACTTTTAACGGGTCAGCAGAAAGAAAATATTTCGGCATTCAGAGATCTATTACAGCTTTTGGAAGTGCAGCAATCGGGTTATTCCATTATAAACAAAAATTTTTCATATAATAACCAAGGTCAACAAACATATAGCAATTACGATCAGCCACGCAATTTCAATAGCAAAGCTAATAGACGCTTTAGGAACGACAACCACCAGAACTTTAATAACACACAAAATTTTAATTATCAGTATCGTCAAAATTATCAGCAACAGGAACCACATTTTTGTAACAATAGACGTTTTTCCCAACAACAGCAACAAAACCAACCGGTTAGCATACCTAACCAACAATGTAATGCACAAGGTCAACCAAGCTTTAATGTTTCGCCGCGTACGCGTATAGCGTCAGCTCCAACAAATAGTAACACACAGCAACAGGAAATCAGTATGTACAGAAGACACATCATTTCAATTCGTATCGCAATGCACCGTATAGAAATGACTATCATGACAGACGTAAAAATAATGAGCACAATTTTCAGCGTACGTTTAATAACAGTCGGTCTTATCAGCAGCAAGAACATCAGCAACAACATATTATCATG
Organism: Schistocerca nitens; assembly: GCF_023898315.1. NCBI lineage: Eukaryota > Metazoa > Arthropoda > Insecta > Orthoptera > Acrididae > Schistocerca > Schistocerca nitens. The sequence continues at coordinate 13,632,903 of NC_064620.1, forward strand.
AATGAACCAGACAGTAGGTATCATCCAGAACGTAATACGTCTGGAAGAAATAACAGAACAGTTCAAATAGTCGAAATGCCACAGCATTCCCCTAAAAAGAATAACACGTCAGTTAGAATTTGACTAGATACAGTACAGGTTGCATCTTCCAGCAACGTAAGCAATACTTCAGATCCACAGAATCTTGTTCACGAAAATGTCATTACTTTTGACGACATCCGAGACACTCTTTTGCAGAAAAGACATTGTTGTTGTTGTGGTCTTCAGTCCTGAGACTGGTTTGATGCAGCTCTCCATGCTACTCTATCCTGTGCAAACTTATTCATCTCCCAGTACCTACTGCAACCTACATCCTTCTGAATCTGCTTAGTGTATTCATCTCTTGGTCTCCCCCTACGATTTATACCCTCCACGCTGCCCTCCAATACTAAATTGGTGATCCCTTGATGCCTCAGAACATGTCCTACCAACCGATCCCTTCTTCTGGTCAAGTTGTGCCACAAACTCCTCTTCTCCCCAATTGTGTTTAATACCTCCTCATTCGTTATGTGATCTACCCATCTAATCTTCAGCATTCTTCTGTAGCACCACATTTCGAAAGCTTCTATTCTCTTCTTGTCCAAACTATTTACCGTCCATGTTTCACTTCCATACATGGCTACACTGCATACAAATACTTTCAGAAATGACTTCCTGACACTTAAATCTATATTCGATGTTAACAAATTTCTCTTCTTCAGAAACGCTTTCCTCGCCATTGCCAGTCTACATTTTATATCCTCTCTACTTCGACCATCATCAGTTATTTTGCTCCCCAAATAGCAAAACTCCTTTACTACTTTAAGTGTCTCATTTCCTAATCTAATACCCTCAACATCACCTGACTTAATTCGACTACTTTCCACTATCCTCGTTTTGCTTTTGTTGATGTTCATCTTATATCCTCCCTTCAAGACACCATCCATTCCGTTCAACTGCTCTTCCAAGTCCTTTGCTGTCTCTGACAGAATTACAATGTCATCGGCGAACCTCAAGGTTTTTATTTCTTCTCCATGGATTTTAATACCTATTCCGAACTTTTCTTTTGTTTCCTTTACTGCTTGCTCAATATACAGATTGAATAACATCGGGGAGAGGCTACAACCCTGTCTTACTCCCTTCCCAATCACTGCTTCCCTTTCATGTCCCTCGACCTTATAACTGCCATCTGGTTTCTGTACAAATTGTAAATAGCCTTTCGCTCCCTGTATTTTACCCCAGCCACCTTTAGAATTTGAAAGAGAGTATTCCATTCAACATTGTCAAAAGCTTTCTCTAAGTCTACAAATGTTAGAAACGTAGGTTTGCCTCACGTGTTCCAGTATTTCTACGGAATCCAAACAGATCTTCCCCGAGGTCGGCTTCTACTAGTTTTTCCATTCGTCTGTAAAGAATTCGTGTTAGTATTTTGCAGCTGTGGCTTATTAAAGTGATTGTTCGGTAATTCTCACATCTGTCAACACCTGCTTTCTTTGGGATTGGAATTATTATATTCTTCTTGAAGTCTGAGGGTATTTCGCCTGTTTCATACATCTTGCTCAGTTTTGTCAGGACTGGCTCTCCCAAGGCCGTCAGTAGTTCCAATGGAATGTTGTCTACTCCCGGGGCCTTGTTTCGACTCAGGTCTTTCAGTGCTCTGTCAAACTCTTCACGCAGTATCGTATCTCCCATTTCATCTTCATCTACATCCTCTTCCATTTCCATGTCCTCAAGTACATCGCCCTTGTATAGACCCTCTGTATACTCCTTCCACCTTTCTGCTTTCCCTTCTTTGCTTAGAACTGGGTTTCCATCTGAGCTCTTGATGTTCATACTAGTGGTTCTCTTATCTCCAAAGGTCTCTTTAATTTTCCTGTAGGCAGTATCTATCTTACCCCTAGTGAGATAAGCCTCATCCTTACATTTGTCCTCTAGCCATCCCTGCTTAGCCATTTTGCACTTCGTGTCGATCTCATTTTTGAGACGTTTGTATTTCTTTTTGCCTGCTTCATTTACTGCATTTTTATATTTTCTCCTTTCATCAATTAAATTCAATATTTCTTCTGTTACCCAAGGATTTCTACTAGCCCTCGTCTTTTTATCTACTTGATCCTCTGCTGCCTTCACTACAGTAGAAGAAGAATGGGTAGCTTTGAGGGATGAAGTAGTGAAGGCAGCAGAGGATCAAGGTAAAAAAAAAAAGAAACGACCAGTTGTTCAAAAAACCATTTCACACCCTGTCATCGAAGTTAAAATTGGATCACCGAAATTTTTAGCAGTAATCGATTCTGGATCACCTATGTCAGTTATAAATGAAGAAACTTTCAACAAAGAGAATACCTATCCTACGTACCATTAGGCAAATCGAAAGTAAAAGGAGCAGTATCTAGTAAAGGAGTAGATGTAAAATTACAGACACATTTATCATTTTGTATTGCAGGTCACACATTTCACTCAAATTTTTGGATTGTTCCGTTATTGACGACAGACATTATTTTAGGTACGAATTTTCTGGTACAACACGATGCCATTATTGACTTTCAAAATTCCTATTTAATGATGAAGGATGAAAATGTACAACTGGCTTTAGAATTTCAGCACTCTTTATCTGCAGAAGAACATTCAATTAATCGTACAGAGGTCATTTCCGTATCACGTAACATAGACTGTAATTCCACATTGTTCACAGATACGTACGTACACAACTACAATACTCCAGACGAAGCCGACTATGACGTTATACAGATAATTTCTGATAAAGTTAAACAGAGCAGTGCAAATACAGACGACGAACGCACACAACTACACAAAATTCTTTTACAGCAAGCTCCAGTTTTTGACAACGTTCCTGGTACTATGTCCGGTTTTATGTATGAATTTCAAGTTAAACAGCACGACACATTTAAAGCCAAGCATTATCCCATTCCGTATATTCACAGAGAACAAGTTAAGAAAGAATTGCAAGCTACGCTTGACCAAGGAATTATTGAACCGGCAGTTAGTCCGTACATAAACCCGCTCCATATTGTTAAGAAAAAAGATGGTTCACTTCGCCTCGTACTTGATTCGCGTCACATCAACGACATTATTATTAATGAAACAGATCGCCCACAGACACTAGAAGAACTTCTACAGAAATTTCATGGTACGGCTATTTATTCCACATTAGATTTGAAATCGGGATTTTGGCAAATTCAGCTCCATCCGAACTGCAGAAAGTACACAGCATTTCTCTGTTTTGGTGACTGTTATCAATTTTGTAAATTACCATTCGGTTTAACTATTGCTTCAGCAGCTTTTATTCGCGGTTTGAGTACAATACTTCCGACAGAACTTAAACACAGAATGACAACGTACGTAGACGACATTCTTATTGCAGAAGCTAACTGGTCTGAACACAATCTGATTCTTGAACGACTGTTGCAAACTTTTCGTGCACAAGGACTCACAGTTAATCTCAGTAAATCGCACTTTGGTAAAACTTCTATAAAATTTCTTGCACATGTAACTTCAGCAGAAGGCATTACGCCTGACCCGGAAAAACTTCAAGCTTTACGTGACATTAATGTTCCTACGACGAAGAAACAAGTACGCAGTTTTTTAGGTTTAATTAACTTCTTTCGTAAATTTATTCATTACCCTGCTTTAGACACCCCTAGATTATGTCAATTGACAGGTAAAAACACTATTTGGTCCTGGGATAGGCAAGCACATTCTGAATTTGTGAACCTGAAAGAAGCCTTGTTGAATGCACCACTTTTATCGCACCCAGATCTTACGAGAAATTTTTCCATAGCCATCGACAGTTCTAACACCGCTTTAGGCGTTCATATTTTTCAGGAAGTTGAAGAAGATGGTTGTACAGTAATTAAAAACATCGCTTTGGCAAGTCGCATTCTGTCACCTGCTGAACGAAATTATTCTGTTACAGAACTTGAAACATTATGTGTTGTATGGGCTTTTACCAGATTTCGGCATTTTCTTTATGGAAGACACACTACCGTTTACACAGATCATAGAGCGATACAATTTTTACTTTCGGCTAAATTTACACACGACAGATTAAGTAGATGGAAACTTTATTTGCAGGAATTTAATTTACAATTGTTCACATTCCCAGGACACAAAATAATGTAGCAGACGCACTATCCCGTTCTCTCAGCAACAATCAGCAAGACATCGCAACCAACTTCTGCAAAGCAAATTTCAGCGTTATGTACATTCAACAAGTCGCATTCGAAAATTTCATTTCGTCGTCATTACAAGACGAAGAGCAGTGTAAAGACAACGTGTGGAAAGATATTAAACACCTTTGGCAAGATAGGAATAATGTTACCATTAGAAACCATTACACTGTACGCAATGACATTCTGTTTCGACGCTCTCATCCTGACAGCAACAATTGGTTATTATGCATTCCTGACGAACTTGTTAACAAATTAATCTGGTATACTCATTTAAGTTACGCACATTACGGAGCCAGAAAATGTTTTCTTATACTGAGACAGAAGTGTTATTTTACCAACATGGAGAAACGTATTCGACGAGTTTTGGCGTCATGTAAAATCTGCCAGAAACCTAAATCAGACACGACTTCACATATTCCTCCATTACATCCCATTGTAACTGTTAAATTGAGATATATGGCCGCTGTAGACATTTTTGGTCCGATTCCCATAACTAATAGAGGTTTTTGCTACATCTTGGTTGCTGTTGAACTCACTTAAAAATTGGTTACCTTTACTCCGTTACGCAAAGCTACTGCTAAAACTGTTTCGAAAGCATTTGTAAAACATTTTCTATTTCATGTAGGGCATGTGTTGAAAGTAATTTCCGACAATGGACCACAGTTTCGTCCTGCTATATGGACACGTATGTTACGAGCTAGAAACATTTCTCCGATCTATATAGCCAAGTACCATGCTTCTTCGAAGCCTTGTGAACGATTAATGAAAGAAATTGGTAAACTGTGTAGAATATACTGCCATAAAAAACATATTGGTTGGGACACACACATACTCTCATTCCAGGATGTAATTAATTCCATACCAAATGAATCTACTATGCTAACTCCGTCTGTTATACTGAAAAATGTTGAACCACCTAACAAAATTAAAGAATTAGTAACCTTTCCTACATCTCGTCGACTACGACAACATGAAATAATTAAATTGCGCTGAACAACATCAAACGTGCCGCAGAGAGCCAGAGAAGACAGCAAAAACAGGTTTGTACACGCCGTGACCTTCACATTGGACAGAAGATATTAGTACGTACACACTATTTATCCAATAGAGGAAAAGGTAGGTGCAGTAAATTTGAGCTTCTATACGCAGGTCCATATCGAATTCGCAGCATTCCTCACCCCAATGCAGTACACATCGAAACTTTTAGAACCAGAAAAACCAAAGGGAACCACCACATGTCGAACATCAAACCTTTTATTGAATGAACATACTTTATGATTTATCACACTGTAATGTCATTTCCTAATTTGTTTTATGACCACTTATGCAGTTATATTCACATGAACACTTACTGCTGATTATCTTATTTTTTCTTGGCAAGTGCCCGGAAAGGTAAGGTTAGCAGGTCGCTTTTCTTTCATTACACATCAGACCATGCACATTTTTCCAGATAAACTTACGTATGTTATGAATAGTTACGCAATTTTATCTAGTGACATATTAATTTTATTAAATTCCCTCTCCATTAAAGTCTTCAATTCTGGCCTCTATTAACTACACAAGATACAAGCTGAACACAAAGAAGGTCACATTTCTGGTCATCATATATCAGACCGTGCATATTTTTAAATTTTTTATGTATGTATGATTGTTTTCCTGTTTTGTTTGTATGCACTATGAAATATTTAAGGTATAACAAACACCAGTTGACTTTAACCTTTTGCCTTATGATATCTCTACATCGTGACTACTTTACTTTTTTTTGCTGCTACATTGTGATACACTGTGTACATTTTTGCTTCTGAACACTGTCGATGTTTTTGACATATTACGTTTTCTGTCATGCTATGCTGTATGCTCAATTATTTTACTATAAACCAGTTTTTATTTAATGGGTATAAGAACTAAATGCAAGACATTAATCTTTGTTCATCATTTTCAGAAAGAAATAACGTGTAAAAGAAATAAATTAAACAGAAATGGGAATTTCACCTTCGGAATGAACGAAAGAAGATGCAATACCCCGTGACGAAGAGTAAATGGATCAGAATTAACAAGCATTAACAAGAATATACTATACACATCGTATGATAGCAGTCTTAACTAATTTTTTCTTTCAGAATACGAGGCGATTGATGCAGGCTGTCAGACAGAACTACACATCTTAGTTTTAGTGATGAAATATGCTAGAAATAAGGAATAGTTGTATAATCAATAATGAAGTGACTTTTTTGCAGATGATAATGAATGGTGATGAATAATGATGAAAAATATGCTACTATGAATAATGAAGTTTTTCTTTACAGGTGATGATAATAATGGAGTTATGATAATATGGATAATGAAGTTTGTTCTTTGCAGATGAAAATAATGATGAAGTTTATATATTTACTGTTAGTTAAGTGATGCTATGTAGTTATTTAAGTATTTGTTGCAGTTCGTTTTGACAGTATGTCTTATATCGCATTGTATGATGACTGAAGGTTTTGGAAAGGACAGCTAGAGAACATATATATTTTTTATACACATTTCACTACCTGTTAATTCGAAGTTCACTACTTTTCAGCATAATATGCGTTTCTTCTTTCAGTTTAATAATCCATTTTGAATATTTTGCAGGAGAAATTATTCATGAAATTAATGTGCTATAAGCAGTTGTTCATTAAAGCTATGTCATTTATGAATGTGATCACATATACTCTACTTGTTTCATAACCTTGCTACAGCTGACTCATGACGAATGACGTTACACATCTTCATTTGCAGCAATAACTCAAAAGCAAATATTGTTATCCCCCAGTAATTAATTATCGATCCTAACGCAATGCATTGCTAGCAAAAAAAAAAAAAAAAAAAAGGTTCTGAGTAATACTGATCAGCTCTGAATAGTATGTCACTTCAACAATGACTTCTGAATAATACTGAATGATGCTTTGTAATAATGCATAAATAGTATGCACATAATTTCTGTAAATAATATTTCTGTTATACTCTATAAATGCTATGCCAATAATTAACGCTTGTTTTGAATGATCACTTCTGAATAATGCATAAAAAAATACTTTGTAGCTGGCCAATGAATGCCACTGATTACTGTAATAAGATGACCTATGATGCGAATGATTACTATAATTAGATTAATTATGTATAAATGTTATGCCAATAATTAACTCATTTTGAATGATGACTTCTGAATAACGCATAAAAAAATGCTTTGTAACTGGCCATTGAATGCCACTGATTACTGTAATAAGATGACCTATGATGCCAATGATTACTATAATTAGATAAATTATGTACAAATGTTATGCCAATAATTAACTCATTTTGAATGATGACTTGTGAATAATGCATAAAAAATGCTTTGTAACTGGCCAATGAATGCCACTGATTACTGTAATAAGATGACCTATGGTGCCAATGATTACTATAATTAGAGTAATTATGTATAAATGCTATACCAATAATTAAATCATTTTGAATGATGACTTCTGAATAATGCATAGCACAAAAAAATGCTTTGTAGCTGGCCAATGAGTGCCAATAATTACTATATTCAGATAATTTCTGAACATTATTCTGTAATACTACATACATGGTACAGAAATGTTCAGTAACTGGGCGATGAGTGCCACCAATTACTCAAATCAGTTGTTAGACCAGTGTAATTCTCAATGAAGACTACTATGTGACTTAATGTACTTCACCTTCTGACCTAATTACCTGAAATTACTGCAATATCCGTTTGTCCTGTCCATCCTCATGATCATGGAGCACTATATTTGATTTTTGCACTAATTCTACGTTGATGTGAGAGTATGGATTCTACAAGAATGTGGTGTTGAAATATCAAGTTGTCCACCACCTCGAACGATGGAGATGTCATTATGGTCCTACTGTTTGGTGTACCTAATGTACTACCAAAATGATAACATATAATATTAATACAACATTTCAGTGTCCTGGCTACACTGATAAATACTTCGGGGTAGAGAACTTCACATTGTCTCACTTGGTGTTGTGCTTCTGTAGAAAGATATGGACTTTCGGTGCAACTACGTGCAACCTACTATGCTACATCCATGATGCAATCCTTCCCATTCCTTTCCTAGTTCCTAAATATGCTAAAGACTTTTACAGTGCATGTGCACTTCATTTCAATTGTTAATATGATCAGTCGTTCTAAATATGCTAAAGAATTCTACAGCGCGTGTGCACTTTATGTCATTGGTTAACATATTTTGTACTCAGTGCGTGTGCACTTTATTTCACTCCATGATATGTTGTAATAATGCTAAAATCTTCTACAGTGCGTGTGCACTTTATGTAATTTGTTAATATATATTGTATTCAGCGCATGTGCAGTTTATTTCACTTCATGATATGTTATGTAAAAATGCTAAAGACTTATACAGTGCGTGTGCACTTTGTCATTTGTTAATTTCTTTTGTACTCATTGCATATACATTTTGTCTTTTCTTGATATATTCTGTACTCAGTGTGTGTGCACTCTATTTCATTACTTAATATGTTCTGCACTTATCAATAATGTATATACTCTGTGACTGTAGACGTAGTAACTAAATAGATTTTAGAAAAATTTGTTGCTCATGGCAAGTCAAAAACATGGTTCAAATGGTTCGGAGCACTATGGGACTCAACATCTTAGGTCATAAGTCCCCTAGAACGTAGAACTACTTAAACCTAACTAACCTAAGGACATCACACACACCCATGCCCGAGGCAGGATTCGAACCTGCGACCATAGCAGTGCTGCGGTTCCTGACTGCAGCGCCAGAACCGCACGGCCACCGCGGCCGGCATGGCAAGTCCAATTGACTCACCATCGCTGCCAAATTTTTGCCCCCCCCCCCCCCCCCCCAGTGGAGGGTTGTGTAAGAGGTCCGAGCAGATGTAATTTCGATGTAATGCTCACGCGCTGCCTGCGATATTTAAGGTATAAGAGAATCTCAGACCAGAGAACAGTGTTGACTGCAGTAGGAACTATGTAGCTGTAGCAGTAAGTTGTTGCTAGCGAGCAGTCTGGTCTGGTGTATCGTGTTGGCTGGGCCGGTCGTGGTGGGTGCAGCGAAACCGGAGCCTGAGCATTATTGTATAAGGTAAAGGCAGCCTCGCGCATATGTAATATTGTTATCTCAAGTCCCATGTAAGTGTTTTAAAAATGTACTAATAATAATATTTCTCATAAAAAGTAACTTTTAACAACCATTCATTTCAATTTAAAGAATTTACTAATCTCTCCAATCCATGATCATCCCGATTATTCCAAAAGAAAAATCAGTTGTTTCTTTTCATAAATGACAAATCTAACGGCCAGCATTGCACAGGGCTGTGCCAGAAAAATTTATTGTAAGAGCAGATATATATGCGTTATCCGGCGACTTCATTGAGGTAAGAATTTTTCTTTTTTATTCAGAATGATCTTTCAGGGCCATGACGCAGCACTGCTGACGTCCAAAATTTACCAGGTTAAATTCACAGTCAATTATTGAAAAGTTATAAGTGAGCGACACTTTAATTGAGAGCTTAGTTACATTGTATTATTAGTAGGTTAAGGAATTTATTTGTTGGGCAGTTACACTAAATGTGAATAATATTCATATTTTTCATTTTTTGTGGGGAGGTTACACTTTTTCTGTTGGGAGGTTACAACGCATGTTACTGAAGACCGATCGGTAAAAGAATCTCAGGGATGCTTCGGTTTCATTTACAGAAATATGCAGCGATAGAGAGCGTGTGTAATTCGATCGTTAGCCATCCGACAATTTTTCACTACCGTCTCCTGTTTTGAGCTTGAAATGAAATTCTAAAAACACATTGAGTATTACGTACAAAAAAGGGACTTTGTTAAGTGATAGAACTGAAATAAGACACGACAGTAAATACATTGAAGCGCCAAAGAAATTGATATAGGCATGCGTACTCAAATGCAGAGATATGGAAACAGGTAGAATACGGGGCTGCAGTTAGCAACGCCTGTATAACATAACAAGCGTCTAGCGCAGTTGTTATACCGGTTACTGCTGCTACAATGGTAGGTTATCAACATTTAAGTGAGTTTGAACGTGGTGTTACAGTCGTCGCTCGAGCGATGGGACACAGCATCTCCGAGGTAGCGATGAAATGGGTAATTTCCCGTACGACCATTTCACGATTCTACCGTGCATGCTAGGAAACCGCAAAACATCACAACTCCGACATCGCTGCGGCCGGAAAAATATCCTGCAAGAACGGTACCAACGACGACTGAAGAGAATCGTTCAACGTGACAGAAGTGCAACCGTTCAGCAAACTGCCGCATATTTCGAAACTTACTGGCAGATTAAAACTGTGTGCCTGACCGAGACTCGAACTCGGGACCTTTGCCTTTCGCGGGCAAGTGGTAGAGAACTTGGCCGCGAGAGGCAATGGTCCCAAGTTCGAGTCTCGGCACGGCGCACAGTTTTAATCTTCCAGGAAATTTCATATCAGCGCACACTCCGCTGCATGTGAAAATCTCATTCTGCTACAGATTTCAATGCTGAGCCATAACAGCGTGCGAACCATTAAACGAAACATCATCGATATGTGCTTTCGGAGTCTAAGGCTCAGTAATATACCCTTGATGACTGCACAACAGAAAGCTTTACGCCTCGCCTGGGCCCGTCAACACCGACATTGGACTGTTAATGACTGGAAAAATGTTGCCTGGTCGGACGAGTCTGGTTTCGAATTGTATGGAGCTGAAGTACGTTAGGGGTATAGAGAAAACCTCTTGAATCCATGGACAGTGCATGTCAGCAGGGGACTGTTCAAGGTGGTGGAGGTTCTGTAATGGTGTGGCGCGTGTGCATCGAAGTGATTCGGTTACCCTGATATGTCTAGATACAACTCTGACAGGTGGGTGACAGGTGCTGGCTGATCACCTACATCCATTCATGTCCATTGTGCAATTCCAGCAGGACAATGCGACGCACCACACATCCAGAATTGCTACACAGTGGCTTCAGGGACACACTTCTGTATTTAAACTCTTTCGCTGCCCACTGAAATCCCCAGACATGAATGAACATTGTTGAGCATAACTAAGATGCGTTGCAACGAGCAGTTCAGAAGAGATCTCCTCCCCCTCGTACTGTTATGGATTTATGGCGAGCCCCGCAGGATTCGTGGTGTCAGTTCCCTCCAACGCTACACAGACATTAGTCGAGTCCCTGCCACGTGGTGCTGCGGCACTTCTGCGTGCTCATCGGGTCCCTACACGAAATTAGGCATATGTGCCAGTTTCTTTGTCTCTTCAGTGTAGGTCATAATATCAATTAACCAACTATTTAGGAAGTGGAGTTTCACTTACAAGTAGCTTACAGAACCTCAGGAGCAAGAAAGATGATTCCTGTATGGTAGAAAAGCGAACCTCCTCCTCCTTCTTCTGGGATGCTAATTACGAGAATGTACAAAGTTCAAAAAGAGATTACACACTAGCGTGAGTCGGTAATATTATACAAACATCTCTCTCTCCGTCAAGAATTAATTTAAAAAAAAAATCAGTGAACGGTCACGCCTTACGTCTATCTTCAGGTGTCTGCCGCTTCATGTTTTTGAGCATTTCCTACCCCACTCAATACCCTCCCCCTCTCCCTAAACCCCCCTCCACCCACGCAACTACGGCCCTCTCCTCCAGTCACACAAACTTGCTGCCCTTCTTTGTAAATGCTCAATATCCCCTCTGAGTGCTATTTGGAATGGGTCACACAAGCTTGAGAAATATTTTGGGATGGGTCGCCCACACAAGCTGAATATTCTTGGATGAGTTGCACGGTCTTTATGTAAACAATGTCCTTTCTTAACGTGATTCTATTTTTCCAGTACCCTATCAGTGCATTACCTACGACATAGTCTATTTTGTCATTCCATTTCATAGTCGCTGGACATTCCGTGTCTACGTTTTATTAAGCGTACAGTTTTACATGTTTGAATATTTAAAACTAGAAATCTTATCAGGATTTGTCTGAAGACTGTCCAGCTTATTTTGAGATAATACTTCACCATCGATAACTGTTTTGTTTGCAAACAGTGTGAGACTAGTAACTATATTTCCAGAATACGTTGTTTGCACGTCACTAATGAACAATAAATTCAAAAAATGGCGCTGAGCACTATGGGATTTATCTGCAGTCGTTATCAGTCCCTTGTAACTTAGAACTACTGAAACCTAACTAACCTAAGGACATCACACACATCCATGCCCCAGGCAGAATTCGAACCTGCGAGCGTAGCGGTCGCGCGGTTCCAGACTGTAGCGCCTAGAACCGCTCGGCCACACCGGCTGGCTGAACAGTAAGTGTCCCGACAAACTTCTATCGGGCTCGCCTGGATTTATATATCTGTGAGGCATTCGTAAATATTTCAGTTAGATTTCTAAAAAAATGGCTCTGAGCACTATGGGACTTAACATCTATGATCATCAGTCCCCTAGAACTTAGAACTACTTAAACCTAACTAACGTAAGGACATCACAGAACACCCAGTCATCACGAGGCAGAGAAAATCCCTGACCCCGCCGGGAATCGAACCCGGGAACCTGGGCGTGGGAAGCGAGAACGCTACCGCACGACCACGAGCTGCGGACAGTTAGATTTCTAGTTACATCTAGACGAGAAGCAGGTTCACCGACAAAAAATAGCTGCTTCTTACAACCTGTACCTCCCTTTGGCAGATAGAAAAATATATTATTCCAAAGTAACCCCGGCTCTACAAGATATAGTCAAAATTTATGTATTATATAATTCACGACCTGTTGCAAACTATTACATGAGGATTCCCTTTCAATGGTTTGCGTAAGAAGTGATGAGTGTAATTTTTTGTTTTTTTGTGTAGAACATTTGTGATGATTTCGTCTGGAGGACAAAAGTGTGCTACAAATTAGATCTGAAACGAAATGAAATGATCATATGACATTGATGGCCAGGAGTCCTCACCTAGGGAAAGTTCGACCTCCGAGTTAGAAACCTTTTTGACTGGCGCCACATCGGGCGACATCCATGTCGATGATGAGGAATTGACGGTAAGGACAACACAATACCAAGTCCCTGAGCGAACCGAAGTCTCCGACCGGACCGGGTATCGAACCCGGGCCCACTGCTTGGCTGCCAGACACTCTAACCACTCAGCTAAGGGGCGGACTAGCACTGGAATTGCAAGAATCGATAGTTTCTATCTAGAATGGCGAATAGATAAAAACAAATGTTTTTTTTTTATAAATGTGTCGTGTTTGAGTTTAAACACAAGCAACTGTATGACTCAACAAGGATATCATGAACAGAGGTGTTGCGAGAGCTCGCTCCCTTCTTCCACGATATCCAGGAGGAGTAGGTAGCGGCGAGCAGGCTGGTGCCACGTTTCCTGACGACCAGAAATCATTCCATAATGTGAGAAAATGAAACATCTACAGCCGTCCTTATGATTTTATTTTGTAGCTACGAGTTTCGGCGCTTCATCGCGCCATCTTCAGGCTGTAGTTGATGCTGGTTCCGCGGAGTCGCTTAGTCAAAATAATTCCGTCAGGTTATGGGTTACCTAGAAGATGAAGCTCATCTCGTCGTCCTTACAGAAGCCGTATCGTTAGATGTAAAAGTAACTTCGGCAGTCTCACTTAGGAGTGCTGTAGATCCATTACTATTAACGATATTCCTTTCGAAGTTTTCCTGAGAGTGACGAGTGGTGTTTTAAGCTATATAAGAGATCTTGATATTATCCTACAACTGTTGACATTTGTATTATATTATGCTGGAGAGCTGTATTGAAGTATATTGCTGTTCATAGATTTTCTTGTGCTTCAAAATCCTTAATTGTTGCCGTACGGGTGCGATAAACAATAAATAAAGCCAACGATACAGGTACATTTTTATTCCGCTATATGGATAGCTCAATGAGGCTGTTGGCGGATGATGCTATTATATATCGTTAAGGTGAGACCCCAAAAACCCGTAATGAGACTCAAGAACATCCGTGAAGGTTCGACGCCTCGTGCAGCGACTGACATTCGACCCATACCGTAAGTAAGTATAGCATACTGTGCATAAACTGACGGATTGACCCATACTGTTCAATTACACTACTGGCCATAAACCACTTCAATCAGTAATAGTGGTAAAATATTTAGGAGAATCCGTCCAGAGCGACCTGAATTTCAACAACCTCACACAGTTTGTGTAGGAAAAGGTGTCTCCTGTATGAGGCTGCAAACTCCGCTCAAAAATTTATGAATTGCTGTGCTGGTAAACCAGTTACGATATTTGATTTTCAAACAGCTGAGCAAAACTGAACATACTCAGACATTTCTCTCTTTACTTATTCTGATCATCACCAAACTGACACACAATATTTTTACTGAAACGCAATCTGACTTTCAATAATCTCTACAAAAGAATGGCCGTGACTAACAATAACCCATACCTTTCATGAATCACTTACCTCACAAAAATCTTTGTTACTCGAACTACTGCAATACAGCGATCGCCAGTACTGCCAGCTAAATAAAATACTGAAGGCACTGACTGCTGAAGGACATAGTTAGCAAACGAAAGATTCTGATAGAGAACAAACAGTGTATTTACCTTAATAATGTTCAAAAGTCATCATAATATATATATATATACACACATCAGTTCATGATATCCACTATTATCTATTATAAATTTACTCTTTCTGATGGACACACGTACAGATCGCCTGCTCTCAAAACTCTGCCATCTCTCTTCCTACATCCGCCACTGCTGGCGGCTCACCTCCAACTGTGCAACGCTATACCCTGTTCACATCCAACTGCCCAACACTACAATAGCGATTATTCCAACAATGCCAACCAGCCACAGACTGCACACAGCCCCGCCAGTGATTTTCAAACAGAGCGCTTCGTGGCGTTACCAACATAAAAACCTTAAACAGCCTACTTACATAGCCCCCATGCACCCCACAAAAAATTTTACCAATTGTTTTGGGCATTGGCCAATACATATTTGTTAAAATCTTCATATTAATGCTAAAAAATATATCAAATTCACACACCTATCGATATAATGTTGGTCAAAACCAAAAATTTTCTCACAGTCCATAAAGACTCCTGATCATTCATCACAGTAGTAATTGCAGTTTTCTTTTCTAAAAGTCAGAGCAGTAAAAGAAAATGCACACGGAAGTAGTGGATTTCCATCCACTCTTGAAGAAGTAGTGTTGTCCTTCCAGCGGAAAGACAGTGCTGACTCTTGACATGCAGACAGGTAATGGGCCACAACAGAGCAAACCCACAGCAGAGTCAGTCGAAGGTTTGAAGAATATTGGTAGGTAGGTCATCACAGAGCAGACCCACTGTAGTCATGGTAGAGATTATGTATCGGTGTGCCACCAGAGGTGCAGAGCCACTGCAGTCCTTGTAGGAATAATGGTATTGGTGGGTCATCAAAGATGCAGACCCACTGTAGTCCTTGTAGAGATTATGGTATTGGTGGGCCATCGAAGGTGCAGACCCACTGTAGTCCTTGTAGAGATGGCTAGCAGCCATCCATTGCAACTGTGCGGGTGCACAATCACCATCTAAGAGTCTTGCGGATAATACAGCAAGTCCATGAATCACCACTTGTGCAACCACACATAAATTATTGAAATGTCCTTAATACCAGCAATGCTGTTAACCAGTCCGCAGCTGAATTATCAACACATGTGCAAGCACTAACAGTCCTTTTTTCATATATTGTGCATATACTATGATCTCACTTGAGAATTAAAACAAAACAGAATAAATAATGTCTAAACATCTTTGCAAAGTAAATAACATACTATTAGAAAAATTCTACAACATAAATTTTAGCAGATAAACACATAAAGACAGGAAGAACACAAATACACAAGGGTACACAAACACATAGAGGAATAACACAAAAGGAAAGGACAGGGTTTGTTTTACTGCAGAATTTTGCAAACAAAACTTTCTTTACTTCTTGGTGATCTCCCTTCTTTCATCATTATTCCCAAAAAGTCCTATCTATACCTGTTTTCTGTATTCTATTCATACCCTCTTTCAAATTAATTATTCTTCATTGTACAACACCTTTTTTTTTTTTAGAAAATTTTTTCGTATAACTTCTCAATGCATTTCTTCCAATTCATTGCAACTCATTCTCTTATATAGCCTACCCCCTCTTAAGCTAACTTAAATCTACTGAGCTCAGATGCATAAACTAAGCGACAAGGCAGTGCAGCAGCACAAAACAATTATCACAAACTGCAATGACAAAAAATGCAAATTGGCAAAGCAAGCAGCAGTATATCTAAATTAGCAAAGCAAATGCAACATTACAACTAATATGAGCCAATGTGCAGCAACAAGAAAAATAAATCAGTAGTAAAACTTGCTTAGTATAATGTAAATTCAGTAGAACTATGCCTGGCAAATGGCAGCAGCAAATGCAATTACTTATACATAAACATTGTCAAGCTCCAGCAGAAAAAATACTACAGTAGATATAGGAAATGTCAGATCTTAACACTACAGTGATGCATCACAAAAACTTACTCTACAAAAGAAGTTACCAAATCGTTGAAAAGATTAAGTATGCAATTTATGTGAAGGGAAATGTCTATTTGGGCTCCCCCCCTTTTTTTTAAGAAAGTAGATCATAAAATTATTATTTACTGGGACTGTAGACAGAAAATAGTGATATTAGTACATCTATGAAATTTTATTTTAACCAATGCTGCAGTGCAACTAGAAACTAGACATTAAACAAAATAGGCAATTCTATACATAAAGCAAGGCATTAACCGTCATTCACTATCCATATGGCATCTCCTAAGGCAGTAAAATATCTTTCAACTAGAAAGACATTAGCCATAAAATGTTTCTCATCATTTCATTAGATATTTCAGTAAATAACTGAAAGTTGTTGTTGTTGTGGTCTTCAGTCCTGAGACTGGTTTGATGCAGCTCTCCATGCTACTCTATCCTGTGCAAGCTTCTTCATCTCCCAGTAACTACTGCAACCTACATCCTTCTGAATCTGCTTAGTGTATGCATCTCTTGGTCTCCCCCTACGATTTTTACCCTCCACGCTGCCCTCCAATACTAAATTGGTGATCCCTTGATGCCTCAGAACATGTCCTACCAACCGATCCCTTCATCTGGTCAAGTTGTGCCACAAACTCCTCTTCTCCCCAATCCTATTCAGTACCTCCTCATTAGTTATGTGATCTACCCATCTAATCTTCAGCATTCTTGGTAGCACCACATTTCGAAAGCTTCTATTCTCTTCTTGTCCAAACTATTTACCGCCCATGTTTCACTTCCATACATGGCTACACTCCATACATATACTTTCAGAAATGACTTCCTGACACTTAAATCTATACTCGATGTTAACAAATTTCTCTTCTTCAGAAACGATTTCCTTGCCATTGCCAGTCTACATTTTATATCCTCTCTACTTCGACCATCATCAGTTATTTTGCTCCCCAAATAGCAAAACTCCTTTACTAATGTAAGTGTCTCATTTGCTAATCTAATACCCTCAACATCACCCGACTTAATTCGACTACATTCCATTGTCCTCGTATTGCTTTTGTTGATGTTCATCTTATATCCTCCTTTCAAGACACCATCCATTCCGTTCAACTGCTCTTCCAAGTCCTTTGCTGTCTCTGACAGAATTACAATGTCATCGGCGAACCTCAAAGTTTTTATTTCTTCTCCATGGATTTTAATACCTACTCCGAATTTTTCTTTTGT
This sequence comes from Schistocerca nitens, assembly GCF_023898315.1. Lineage (NCBI taxonomy): Eukaryota > Metazoa > Arthropoda > Insecta > Orthoptera > Acrididae > Schistocerca > Schistocerca nitens. Next base: position 13,650,888 of record NC_064620.1, read on the forward strand.
TTCCTTTACTGCTTGCTCAATATACAGATTGAATAACATCGGGGAGAGGCTACAACCCTGTCTTACTCCCTTCCCAACCGCTGCTTCCCTTTCATGTCCCTCGACTCTTATAACGGCCATCTGGTTTCTGTACAAATTGTAAATAGCCTTTCGCTCCCTGTATTTTACCCCTGCCACCTTTAGAATTTGAAAGAGAGTATTCCAGTCAACATTGTCAAAAGTTTTCTCTAAGTCTACAAATGCTAGAAACGTAGGTTTTCCTTTCGTTAATCTTTCTTCTAAGGTAAGTCGTAACGTCTGTATTGCCTCACGTGTTCCAGTATTTCTGCGGAATCCAAACTGATCTTCCCCGAGGCCGGCTTCTACTAGTTTTTCCATTCGTCTGTAAAGAATTCGTGTTAGTATTTTGCAGCTGTGGCTTATTAAACTGATTGTCCGGTAATTTTCACATCTGTCAAAACCTGCTTTCTTTGGGATTGGAATTATTATATTCTTCTTGAAGTCTGAGGGTATTTCACCTGTTTCATACATCTTGCTCACCAGATGGTAGAGTTTTGTCAGGACTGGCTCTCCCAAGGCCGTCAGTAGTTCCAATGGGATGTTGTCTACTCCGGGGGCCTTGTTTCGACTCAGGTCTTTCAGTGCTCGGTCAAACTCTTCACGCAGTATCGTATCTCCCATTTCATCTTCATCTACATCCTCTTCCATTTCCATAATATTGTCCACAAGTACATCGCCCTTGTATAGACCCTCCATATACTCCTTCCACCTTTCCGCTTTCCCTTCTTTGCTTAGAACTCGGTTTCCATCTGAGCTCTTGATGTTCGTGCAAGTGGTTCTCTTTTCTCCAAAGGTCTCTTAAATTTTCCTGTAGGCAGTATCTATCTTACCCCTGGTGAGAAAAGCCTCTACATCCTTACATTTGTCCTCTAGCCATCCCTGATTAGCCATTTTGCACTTCGTGTCGATCTCATTTTTGAGACGTTTGTATTCCTTTTTGCCTGCTTCATTTACTGCATTTTTATATTTTCTCCTTTCATCAATTAAATTCAATATTTCTTCTGTTACCCAAGGATTTCTACTAGCCCTCGTCTTTTTACCTATTTGATCCTCTGCTGCCTTCACTACTTCATCCCTCAAAGCTACCCATTCCTCTTCTACTGTATTTCTTTCCCCCATTCCTGTCAATTGTTCCCTTATGCTCTCCCTGAAACTCTGTACAACCTCTGGTTCTTTCAGTTGATCCAGGTCCCATCTCCTTAAATTCCCACCTTTTTGCAGTTTCTTCAGTTTTAATCTACGGGTCATAACCAATAGATTGTGGTCAGAGTCCACATCTGCCCCTGGAAGTGTCTTACAATTTAAAACCTGGTTCCTAAATCTCTGTCTTACCATTATATAATCTATCTGATACCTTTTAGTATCTCCAGGGTTCTTCCATGTATACAGCCTTCTATCATGATCTTAAACCAAGTGTTAGTTATGATTAAGTTGTGCTCTGTGCAAAATTCTACCAGATGGCTTCCTCTTTCATTTCTTAGCCCCAATCCATATTCACCTACTACGTTTCCTTCTCTCCCTTTTCCTACACTCGAATTCCAGTCACCCATGACTATTAAATTTTCGTCTCCCTTCACTATCTGAATAATTTCTTTTATTTCATCATACATTTCTTCAATTTCTTCGTCATCTGCAGAGCTAGTTGGCATATAAACTTGTACTACTGTAGTAGGTGTGGGCATCGTATCTATCTTGGCCACAATAATTCGTTCACAATGCTGTTTGTAGTAGCTTACCCGCGTTCCTATTTTCCTATTCATTATTCAACCTACTCCTGCATTACCCCTATTCGACTTTGTGTTGATAACCCTGTAGTCACCTGACCAGAAGTCTTGTTCTTCCTGCCACCGAACTTCACTAATTCCCACTATATCTAACTTTAACCTATCCATTTCCCTTTTTAAATTTTCTAACCTACCTGCCCGATTAAGGCATATGACATTCCACACTCCAATCCGTAGAATGCCAGTTTTCTTTCTCCTGATAATGACATCCTCTTGAGTAGTCCCCGCCCGGAGATCCGAATGGGGGACTATTTTACTTCCGGAATATTTTACCCAAGAGGACGCCATCATCATTTAATCATACAGTAAAGCTGCATGCCCTCGGGAAAAATTACGGCCGTAGTTTCCCCTTGCTTTCAGCCGTTCGCAGTACCAGCACAGCAAGGTCGTTTTGGTTATTGTTCAAGGCCAGATCAGTCAATCATCCAGACTGTTGCCCTTGCAACTACTGAAAAGGCTGCTGCCCCTCTTCAGGAACCACACGTTTGTCTGGCCTCTCAACAGATACCCCTAAGTTGTGGTTGTACCTACGGTATTGCTATCTGTATCGCTGAGGCACGCAAGCCTCCCCACCAACTGTAAGTACAAGCTGCAAATTGTAATCATATTTTTTCAAGTACGAGTGTGTCATATTTACGATGCTTTCTACAAAGGGATGTCAACAGTGAGGTTAATAGCCTCTTTTTGTCTCCACCTAATGGCTTTTTCTTCAGGCGACTGGCGCAGCTGGGCACCCACAATACATTATGTCAAGGTCACTTAACTGCCTTATCGGAACATTTACGACAGCAGTCTCCACTACAGTGACAGTTTGATAACAATAAAATTTCACAGGTCGAAAAATGTCAGTAGAAATATGTAGAAACGAAATCTCATGAATAGCAGTGTTGTGATACATTCACGCATGTACACACGTTTCATAACTCTTAAAGTACAATTCGTGGTTTCCAACATCGTCTTTCACAAATCAGAGTCCCTAACCACTACTCATTATCCCTTACCTTATTACACATACATATATTCGTCAACACTTCCTCAATATTTCATCGTAATAAATATGTGGCATTATAATAACATCATAACACCTCAGCATATCTCAAAAACGTTATAGCTTTCTGCAATAATTTCAAAACCTAAAAAAAATTCTCTACTCATTTCAAAAGTGTCATCTACCTCAAACGTACTTTAAAAATCGTGATCCCATACCAAATACATCATTCAAAGCTCTCATAGTATCACAATGGTTCTAAAAATGTACAGACAAAACACAATTTCATAAGTGTGAAGTTATCCAACTGCAGCCAGCCGGAGTGGCCGAGCGGTTCTGGGCGCTACAGTCTGGTACCGTGTGACTGCTACGGTCGCAGGTTCGAATCCTGCCTTGGGCATGGATGTGTGTGATGTCCTTAGTTAGGTTTAAGTAGTTCTAAATTCTAGGGGACTGATGACCTCAGAAGTTAAGTCCCATAGTGCACAGAGCCATTATCGAACTGTGTAATTGCGTAAACATGTTTCACTGACATAGTAAAAAAATCTTTATCTCTCTCAGTTAAATGATCAGATAGCTGTGTAATTCTGTGTTACAGAAATATGGTACCAATGTGTAAAGTTGTAGAAGAAAATACCATATTAGCTAAGGCTCCTAGCGCTTGCCACACACTTGTAAGAGGTCCATGATTAAAGAATTTGTTGCTAGCGCACTCGAGCAGATGTAATTTCGATGGATTGCTCACGCGCTGCCTGCGATATGTAAGCTATAAGAGAATCTCAGCCCAAAGAGCAGTGTTGTATGCAGTAGGAACTGTGTAGTAGGTGCTAGCAGTCGTGTGTATGAAGTTGGCTGGGTCGGTCATGTGGAGCGATGACGGAGCCTGAGCATTGTAGTATAAGGTAAGAGCAGCCTCGAGCATATGTAGTATTGTTATATCAAGTCCCATGTAAATGTTTTTAAAAAATCTCTTAATAATAATCTTTCTCATAAAAAGTAACTTTTGACAATCATTCATTTCAATTTAAAGAAGTTACTAATTTCTTTTTATACATGACAAATTTATCGGCCAGCATTGCACTTGGCTCTGCCAGAAAAATTTCTTGTAGGAGTAGATATGTATATGCGTTATCCGGCGACCTTATTGAGGTAAGAATTTTCAATTTATTCAGATTGATTTTTCAGGGCCATGACGCAACACTGCTGACGTCCAAAATTTACCAGTTTAAATTCACAGTCAATCACTGAAAGGTTATAAGTGAGCCACAATTTAATTGAGAGGTTAGTCACCTTGTATTATTGGTAGGTTACGGAAATTTTCTGTTGGGAGGTTACACTGAAAGAAAGAAATAATTATATTGTTTTTACTATCGATAGGTTACGCAATTTATTTATTGGGAGGTTACGATAAATGTCAATGTTATAGTTATACTTTTTACTGTTGGGAGGTTTTGGAACTTTTCTGTTGGGAGATTACACTAAAAGTGAATACTATTCTTATTATATTTTGTGGGGAGATTACACACTTAGTACACAAAGTAGGAGTGTAACCCATGAGGATAAATGTAATTATACCCTCAGATGTTACAGATTACAGCAATGGAATGAAATGTATCTCCAAAAACTTCCTTTGTATATTTGTAATTCAAAAATCTTTAAAAATAAATGTTTTAAGTGCAAAAATTAATCACTCAAATGTGTGTACTGTAGCGCTAAACTGTGCGTCTTGTTGTAAGATAATTCTGTCATTACTTAAGGGTAAAAAATGTGCCAAGTGTCGTAATTATCGTCGTCCGTAAGCAAAGTTCTCTAGAAGTCAATGTACTTATCTCGTAATAAACAAAAGTGAAATGCTGTGCATATAGATATCGTAGTTACTGGGTACATTACCGTGATGAAGAAAGTACTATACTGTAACGTACTTTTGGACTACGAAAAATGCTGTCTCATTGTAGCTATACCACAAAAGTTACTACTAAAACATGTTTTACTTTCCAGAAGAATTCAGAAAAACTGTGCAGATATAAAAGAGATACAGCGCAAAAGCAATATAATAAATTGTGTAACTCATTAGTAGCATTGTGATAAAATCGTGTAGCTGTCAAATAAACTAACCACTGTGTCGTCTGGTATCATTCAGAAAGTACTTTAAACCCAGAATATATTTTCAAGTAAACCAAAATGTTGCTATAAAATCTCATTAGCAGTACCAGTATATGTTCTAAGTATGTGAGCCTTATAGTCGTTATGTAGTCATGCAACTAACGAGCAAGAATGTACACACACAATAACACTGTGTCGTCTGTTCACTATAACAATGCATTCGTAATTACCGTCTAAATATGTTCCCTAGGTTCTAGACTGGATAATTAATTTCAAAACATTGTTGCATGTTAACAGTTTCTACGTGTGACAAAGCGTACTATTAATGTGAAATGAAAAATTTTATAACAAATACTGAACTAAAAAGCAAATTATCTCTCAATAAACGGTTTTACATGTGAAATGTGGTGCAATCTTTTACACTTCCTAGTACACAGAGTTTCAACTTCAACGCAATTATCATGTGGTATACGTCGGATTCTGTAAGATCCATTGTAAATCAGAAAGAATTTGAGACTCAAGTGTTTCTTCTTATGTGACAATGAATGAGCTTTAATGAGAACTTTCTGACCAATACACAATTTCTTTGTATTTGCTTTACCGTGTACATTTCTCCTTTTGTCTGCTGCAGGATTTATATTTTTAATCGCCAAATCAGTTATGTCTTTGTGTCAAAGTTTACGTGTATTTGGAAAAGGTACAAGCTCTATGATTCTGTTCGGTGGTTCTTTATTCTTCAGTACAAGAATAAGTGGTAAAGCAGTGGAGTCATAGGCATTTCATTCAGCACGTTTTGAAATAAGTGTAAATATCTGTCTCAAAACTGATGCTTTCTGTGAGAATAAAGTCTGCAAAGCTTATTGATTTCTTTCATAATCCGTTCAGATGGGTTACAATGTGGTGAGTACAATGAAATAAAAACAGGTTTGATTTTATGATTCCGAAGCATGCGTGACCAAACAGCAGATCTGAATTGCGGTGCGTTGTCTGAAATGACTTTACTAACATGTCCAACTTCAAGTAAGAAATTTTTTACAATGGCGTTGGATACAGACCGTCCAGTGGCTTTACGTAACGGTGTGAAAGAAACAAATTTTGAAGTAAGTTCAACAGCGACTAGAACAAACGAAAATCCATTAGGTGTTCTGACAAGGGATCCCAAGACATCAACAGCAGCAAATTCTTTTAATTTAGAAGGAATGATAGGAAACAATGGAGCACGATGTGAGATGGTAGATGGTTTAACATTTTGACAAAGTTTACAAATAGACAAGGCTCTTCGAATTCTCTTTTCCATATTGTTAAAATAACAAGTCGTCCGAAGAATATGATAACATTTTCTTGGATCAAAAGGTGCGTAGCTGAACTGAATATACCAGACGAGCTTATTAAAAAAATCGTCTGGAAAGCAAAGTACCCATAGCTTGTCATCAACAGTGCAGCGTTTGAAGACTATGTTGTTTCTAACCGGATAATAATGCCGAATCTGAGTGTGTGTCTTTTCATGCCATTTACTTTTGATGTCTTTCCAAATCGGATCTTTATCTTGTTCATGAACAATGTCCTTTACAGATGTGGTGGTGAAGTTTCCAAAGGCGACTTTCTGAATCTGAAGAATACTGAAATTTTTCTCGAGGATGCCTTCTGTGTTACTTTTCTCAAGCCCAGCCGGCGCGCGTGACAGTGCGTCCGCAACAATGTTCTCCTTGCCGGGAATGTAGACTATTGTGAAGTGGAATTCTTGCAGAAACAATGCCCAACGTTTTAGCCTGTCATGATTAAACTTTGAAGACATAAGAAATTGTAATGCACGATGATCACTGTATACTTTTACATTCTTACCAGAAAGAAGGAAGCGGAATTTTAAATGCCCAAACTGTAGCTAAAGTTTCTATTTCAGTAACGGATTAATTTTTTTTCAGATTTTGTTAGCACTCGGCTAGCAAAAGCAATGGTTTTCTGAACAGTAGTGTAATTTTCTATGGCTTCTTGAAATAAATGGGCACCAAGACCGACTTTAGAAGAATCTGTGGTAAGGCAGAAAGCTTGTGACAGATCTTGATGAGCTAGTATTGGCGCGTGAAGTAGCGCTTCTTTCAAAGAATTGAATCCCAACTGTGCCTGTTCGTCCCAGTTCCCAATTGTATTTTTTCCAGTGAGAGATCAAAGTTATGGTGTAACTAGAATTTGCATATTCAGAAAACGACGGTAAAAATTTACGAGACCTAGAAAACTGTGGATTTGTTTTTTTGTGGATGGAACTGGAATGGCTCTGATTGCTTCTAACTTTCCCGGATCCAGCTGAATACCTTCAGAAGAAAAAAAGTGTCCCAAAAACTTCACCTTTGTCCTACCGAATTCAGACTTTTCTAAGTTAACTGTAATTCCAGATTCTGCAAAAATACCTAACACACTATTGAGGATGCGATTATGTTGTTCCTATTTGGCTCCTGCTATCAGAATATCGTCCACATATAAGGTGATGTGACGTTTTAAGAACTCAGGTAATATGGAATTTAGCTCACGGATGAATGCTGCTGAAGAAATGTTCAAACCAAAAGGAAGGTTCCGAAATTGATAACAACCGCCGAAACAAAGAAAAGCTGTGTATTTTCTGCATTCTGGATGAAGCTCAATCTGATATAAGCTGGATCTGAGATCAATAGAAGACAACCTCTTTACACCATTAACATTTTGAAGAAGTTCTTCCAACGATTGCGGCCTGTCTGTTTCAGGAATGATGATAGTATTAATTTGTCTTGAATCTAAGCCAAGCCTGATCGATCCATTTTTCTTCTCAACAACATGTAATGGATTGTTGTATGAGATTACTGCAGGCTCAATAATTCCCTCGCCAAGCATAGATGGTATTTCTGTCCTAACACGGTCCCTATAATGTGCCGGAATTACGTATGGTCTAATACAAAATTCAGTATGCTCACAAACACGGAATTGGTATTGAAATCCCATGATTGTTCCTGTTTTGTGAGTAAAAACTGTGGAATGTGCTTGTAAAATCTCGAAAAGGTCCTGCCTATCAGTGACACCCCCCCCCACCCCCCACCCCCCATGAACCATGGACCTTGGTGTTGGTGGGGAAGCTTGCGTGCCTCAGCGATACAGATGGCCGTACCGTAGGTGCAACCACAACGGAGGGGTATCTGTTGAGAGGCCTGACAAACATGTGGTTCCTGAAGAGGGGCAGCAGCCTTTTCAGTAGTTGCAGGGGCAACAGTCTGGATGATTGACTGATCTGGCCATGTAACACTAACCAAAACGGCCTTGCTGTGCTGGTACTGCAAACGGCTGAAAGCAAGGGGAAACTACGGCCGTAATTTTTCCCGAGGGCATGCAGCTTTACTGTATGATTAAATGATGATGGCGTCCTCTTGGGTAAAATATTCCGGAGGTAAAATAGTCCCCCATTCGGATCTCCGGGAGGGGACTACTCAAGAGGACGTCGTTAACAGGAGAAAGAAAACTGGCGTTCTACGGATCGGAGCATGGAATGTCAGATCCCTTAATCGGGCAGGTAGGTTAGAAAATTTAAAAAGGGAAATGGATAGGTTAAAGTTAGATATAATGGGTATTAGTGAAGTTCGGTGGCAGGAGGAACAAGACTTCTGGTCAGGTGATTACAGGGATATAAATACAAAATCAAATAGAGGTAATGCAGTAGTTGGTTTAATAATGAATAAAAAAATAGGAGTGCGGGTTAGCTACTACAAACAGCATAGTGAACGCATTATTGTGGCCAAGATAGACACAAAGCCCATGCCTACTACAGTAGTACAAGTTTATATGCCAACTAGCTCTGCAGACGATGAAGAAATTGATGAAATGTATGACGAGATAAAAGAAATTATTCAGGTAGTGAAGGGCGACGAAAATTTAATAGTCATGGGTGACTGGAATTCGTCAGTAGGAAAAGGGAGAGAAGGAAACATAGTAGGTGAATATGGATTGGGGGGAAGAAATGAAAGAGGAAGCCGCCTTGTAGAATTTTGCACAGAGCATAACTTAATCATAGCTAACACTTGGTTCAAGAATCATAAAAGAAGGTTGTATACCTGGAAGAATCCTGGAGATACTAAAAGGCATCAGACAGATTATATAATGGTAAGACAGAGATTTAGGAACCAGGTTTTAAATTGTAAGACATTTCCAGGGGCAGATATGGATTCTGACCACAATCTCTTGGTTATGAACTGCAGATTGAAACAGAAGGTACTGCAAAAAGATGGGAATTTAAGGAGATGGGACCTGGATAAACTGAAACAACGAGAGGCTGTAGAGAGTTTCATGGAGAGCATAAGGGAACAATTGACAGGAATGGGGGAAAGAAATACAGTAGAAGAAGAATGGGTAGCTCTGAGGGATGAAGTAGTGAAAGCAGCAGACGATCAAGTAGGTAAAAAGACGAGGGCTGCTAGAAATCCTTGGGTAACAGAAGAAATATTGAATTTAATTGATGAAAGGAGAAAATAAAAAAATGCAGTAAATGAAGCAGGCAAAAAGGAATACAAACGTCTCAAAAATGAGATCGACACGAAGTGCAAAATGGCTAAGCAGGGATGGCTAGAGGACAAATGTAAGGATGTAGAGGCTTGTCTCACTAGGGGTAAGATAGATACTGCCTACAGGAAAATTAAAGAGACCTTTGGAGAGAAGAGAACCACTTGTATGAATATCAAGAGCTCAGATGGCAACCCAGTTCTAAGCAAAGAAGGGAAGGCAGAAAGGTGGAAGGAGTATACAGAGGGTTTATACAAGGGCGATGCCCTTGAGGACAATATTATGGAAATGGAAGAGAATGTAGATGAAGATGAAATGGGAGATACGATACTGCGTGAAGAGTTTGACAGAGCACTGAAAGACGTGAGTCGAAACAAGGCCCCGGGAGTAGACAACATTCCATTAGAACTACTGACGGCCTTGGGGGAGCCAGTCCTGACAAAACTCTACCATCTGGTGAGCAAGATGTATGAGACAGGTGAAATACCCTCAGACTTCAAGAAGAATATAATAATTCCAATCCCAAAGAAAGCAGGTGGTGACAGATGTGAAAATTACCGAACTATCAGTTTAATAAGTCACAGCTGCAAAATACTAACGCGAATTCTTTACAGACGAATGGAAAAACTGGTAGAAGCGGACGTCGGCGAAGATCAGTTTGGATTCCGTAGAAATGTTGGAACACGTGAGGCAATACTAACCTTACGACTTATCTTAGAAGAAAGATTAAGAAAAGGCAAACCTACGTTTCTAGCATTTGTAGACTTAGAGAAAACTTTTGACAATGTTGACTGGAATACTCTCTTTCACATTCTAAAGGTGGCAGGGATAAAATACAGGGAGCGAAAGGCTATTTACAATTTGTACAGAAAGCAGATGGCAGTTATAAGAGTCGAGGGACAAGAAAGGCAAGCAGTGGTTGGGAAGGGAGTGTGACAGGGTTTAGCCTATCGCTGATGTTATTCAGTCCTTATATTGAGCAAGCAATAAAGGAAACAAAAGAAAAATTTGGAGTAGGAATTAAAATCCGTGGAGAAGAAATAAAAACTTTGAACTTCGCCGATGACATTTTATTTCTGTCAGAGACAGCAAAGGACCTGGAAGAGCAGTTGAACGGAATGGACAGTGTCTTGAAAGGACAATATAAGATGAACATCAACAAAAACAAAACGAGGATAATGGAATGTAGTCAAATTAAATCGGGTGATGCTGATGGAATTAGATTAGGAAATGAGACACTTAAAGTAGTAAAGGAGTTTTGCTATTTGGGGAACAAAATAACTGATGATGGTCGAAGTAGAGAGGATATAAAATGTATACTGGCAATGGCAAGGAAATCGTTTCTGAAGAAGAGAAATTTGTTAACATCGAGTATAGATTTAAGTGTCAGGAAGTCATTTCTGAATGTATTTGTATGGAGTGTAGCCATGTATGGAAGTGAAACATGGACGATAAATAGTCTGGACAAGAAGAGAATAGAAGCTTTCGAAATGTGGTGCTACAGAAGAATGCTGAAGATTAGATGGGTAGATCACATAACGAATGAGGAGGTACTGAATAGGATTGGGGAGAAGAGAAGTTTGTGGCACAACTTGACTGGAAGAAGGGATCGGTTGGTAGGACATGTTTTGAGGCATCAAGGGATCACAAATTTAGCATTGGAGGGCAGCGTGGAGGGTAAAATTCGTAGAGGGAGACCAAGAGAGGAATACACTAAGCAGATTCAGAAGGATGTAGGTTGCAGTAGGTACTGGGAGATGAGGAAGCTTGCACAGGATAGAGTAGCATGGAGAGCTGCATCAAACCCGTCTCAGGACTGAAGACCACAACAACAACAACATCAGTGTCACTACAATTCTCAATTGTATAAATTTTATTCTGAATTAACTCATTAGTATCAAATACGACATCGATATCATCCCTGTCGGTACTTGCAGAGTGATTGTTAGTGTCAAGTTCCGTCGAAAATTCCGAACTGCTGTCTAACAGAAGCTAAAGCCGACTAATATCCTCGTCATGGTTTGTGAGCAAATCTTCAAATTTCAAAGCTATTGACTTCCCTTCTTTCTCTAAACTTATTTCAGCATCGTGAAAGTTTAAGATTGCTTTGTATTAATTAAAAAAGTCTACTCCCAATATAATTTCCGTCGACAGTAATGGAACAACAAGAAAGTTCATAGAGAAATTATGGCTTTGACAAAAGAATTCTGAGTTGGTTTCTTGGCGTACATCTACACTTTTTCCAACGATTGTACCTTGTAATTCAATCTTACGTAACGGAAGTGTGGGGCAATCGTTCGATTTGTTGCATTTGCTAACGGCTGTTTCATTAATTACTGAAATGGGACTGCCAGAGTCAAGTACTGCCGTAAATTTTACGTCATTTACTGTAATGTGAATCACAGGATATGCAATGTTGTTATGTTTTACGTCGTGTTCCTGGAGTAAGGTGTCCCTAATGTCTTCCATTTTTACGTAATTACTAGCCACGGCAGCTACATCGTCAGCTTCATAAGTACGTTTTGCGGCTGCCAGCGGTGTGAGTCATTGCCTATTGTCTCTTTGTTGGCGCGCGTCGTTATTGGGATTTGGAGATCTAACTTCTACAAATTCACCTTGTCGAGAGGGCCCGGCCCTGTTTGAATCCCGCCAGTTCTGATGACATTCAGGTCTGTCGTTATGTCAGCAGTCTCCATAGTTTCTTTTTTGTCAGTTATGTGGTGGAGAATTTCTCCCAGAATCGTAACTGCGCAGTGGACCGTTGCATCTGAAGTTATTCTGCCTCCCTTAATAATACTTATTTTGGTTCCCATATTGTCTGTTTCTCTGATTGTCTCTGTGATAGTCATTACTGCAGAGAGGTGATCTTTCCCTGTAATTATTACTACTCTGCCAACGGTTGTCATATGGGTGGTGTCTGTTTTGGTCACGATTTTTGTTGTGAGAATAGCCTTGTCGCGTCCAGATATTATTTCTTTCATCGCGGAATCGTGACGGATGTGACCTGTAATTGTTGTACTGCTGTTTTCACGTCCCGTGATTGTCAGTGTCAATTTCCAATTTTTGTAACAGTCCCTGAAAAGCTTTAATGTCGTCTTTGCAACGTCCTGCCAAAATAACATATCGTAAATGTTCAGGCAATTTGATTAAGCAAATACGGATGAGTTCTGAGGGGCTGTAGAGATTTGACAGGTACTGATTCTTGTGCAACATGTCTTCAAAATATTTCACAAGACTGGAAAATTCAGATTGTTCGAAATGTTTCATCATTATGATGATATGTTTTACTCGGTCTTGTGTAGCTTGAGACCAATATGCTGAGAGGAAGGCATGATAAAATTCTCCTTCACTGTGACAATCGTGAATGACTGATTGCATTCTTACAGCTGGATCATTCTCTAAATAGCCACACATAAATTCTAATCTGTGCTCTAAAGACCAGTTAGGAGGAGATTTGATGAAGCCACGCATGTGGATGAATGTCGTTGCCAGAATTCTTAAATGTTTTGAATTTACGTGTAGTAATGAATAACTTATAATCAAAGTCATCGTTTCGGCGAGTCGCATATCGGTCATTGTTACGTCGTGTCGGCGGTTCCATCTCAAAATACGATTCACCTTGCCAATTTCTTTCACAATTTCCGAAATGCCCAGTGTTATTATTTTGTGGCTTTTCCGTCTTTCTAAGTCCCTTTTCCCGTGTTGGAGCGCGAGTGTTCTCTAAAATATGTAATTCTTGTATTACTTGTGCCAACTGATCTTGTACTTCCCGGATTTCTCTTTTGTGTTGCATATTAATTTGATTTTGATTTTGTTTAAATTTCTTAATTTGTTCATACTATTCTGTGTCAGTGAAGGCTACCGGTCTTGTGTCATTCAGATCATCTACCTTTGTAGATAAGTTAGTGAACTGATCCGAAAGTTTGGCTACTTTCTCCAATAATGAACTGATTTCCTCAGTGTGTTTTTCTGAACCAAGTTTCAGAGTGTCCATTTGTGTTGAAAACGTATCTACTGTGTCCTTTAAGATTTCCTGAGTTTTTGGAAGTTGCTTAACCGAATCGGTAGATGCAACTGAGTCAATTTTAGCCTTCAAGGTGTCTTGATTTTCATGAACAATGGTTTGCAGTTTCTTTATGGCTGCTTCGTGCTTCTGTACTGCATTTTCATGACGAAAAAAAATAGGTAGGAAATGCTCACAAATTTGTGTTTTTACGTCATTACAGTCTGTTTGACATTTCGATTCGATTTTAAGTAACTCAGCAGTTAAACCTTCACGTGTTTGTTCAATCGTGGTGCCTAACTTTTGAATCTGTTGGTGTGTTTGTCTCTGGTGTTGTTGAATTGTGTCTAACTTTTGAAGCTTTTGTCCCATTTGTTGCATTATTTGTAATAACAATGCACTGGTCTCTGAAACATGTTCCTCAGTGCTATTCGGCAGTGCATTTGAACCAACAATATTTGCATTTTGAAAAGCAGAAAATGTGTCTTGACTTGATTGAGAAACGGGTAATAACGCAAAACCTGAATCTACAGCATTTGCAAGATTATGTCCTGTCATTTCGGAATCCTGAGGCGAGCTGTTGCCGACCGATCGATCGATAATGCTTCCCTGTGCACTAATAGTTTCACTGTCTACACCATTATTTGCCGCCTGGTCCATTTACCTATGCACAATTACCAAATTACTATGTTAATTCATTACACGGTGGCGCTAACACACTGCTTTCATCTTCACTGTCATTTCTCAGTTTACTTTGGAGCCTAATGTTACGTTTTTCACACGCCATAATTAACACGTATTTCACACGATAACAAGAAAAGCGCAATTTGAAGAGCAAAAATAAGAAAACACATTAACATAGCTGGGAAATACTTGGTGCAAATCCACATGCATGCCAGAGCTGCTTTACTGTACAACAATGAAAAACTGCAACTACAAAGGAAATTCTCTCTACAATTACGCTCTAGCAATAAACAATAGCTACACTAATTACACAAACTACAAGGAAAAATCAGAAGATTCCTGTGAGGTATCCTCGGCTTAGAGTAGACGTATGAAACCTCCCCTTAGAAAAAATTATGAATTACTGTGCTGGTAAACCCTTCACATTATTTGATTTTCAAACAGCTGAGCAAAACTGAACGTACTCAGACATTTCTCTCTTTACTTATTCTGATCGTCACTAAACCTACACACAATATTTTAAGCGCAACGCCATCTGACTTTCAATAATCCCTACAAAAGAATGACCGTGACTAACAATAACCTATACCTTTCATGAATCACTTACCTCACAAAAATCTTCGTTACTCGAACTACTGCAATACAGCGAGAGCCAAAACTGCCAGCTAAATAAACGATTCTAACTACGAGACACTCGTACTGTAGACAGTAACTACTGATAGGCATAGTTAGCAAATGAAAGATTTTGATAGAGAACAAACAATGTATTTATCTTAATAATGTTCAAAAGTCTTCATATATATCATATCCACTATTACAAATTTACTCTTTCTGATGGACACACGTGCAGATCGTCCGCTGTCAAAACTCTGCCATCTCTCTTCCCACATCCACCACTGCTGGCGGCTCACCTCCAACTGCGCAACGCTACGCGCTGTTCACATCCAACTGCCCAACACTACAATAGCGAATATTCCAGCAATGCCAACCAGCCACAGACTGCACACAGCACAGCCAGTGATTTTCATATAGAGCGCTTCGTGGCGTTACCAACATAAAAACCCAAACAGCCTGCTTACAAGGTCACTGTATATATGTAAACCACAAGCGGAAGAACTGGCTTCAAAACTACTCGTCCGTTCGATTCTGGAATGCTGTTTGCCCGCCTGGAGCCATTAAATGGCAGGTTTGGCATAGCAGACAAAAGATACAATGAAGAACTGCGCTTTTCGTCGTTGATCTGTTCAGTAAGCTTGAGGGCGTTATCCGTCTCCTGCAGCAGACTATGCAAGTTTTTGCGTCAGGATGTGGTTTACTGTTAATGCTGCGAGAGCACAGTTCGGAGAAGATTTAACGAATATTGTATATACTGCTGATGTGTTGGCAGAAGAGCCAACACCGTATTGCTAGAGGAGGCCGAAATGCACGCGTTTATGCTCACGCAGACTGGCGTGAGGTCTGGAACAGTTAAAGGAGTTATACTATGAAGAAAAGAACGTAGCGGCTGGAATACTTAACTTTAATCCATAATTGGAGAACATCGCTCTTGATGATACATAATTACAATCTCAATATAAACTGGTAATGGCGCCTTGCTAGGTCGTAGCAAATGACGTAGCTGAAGGCTATGCTAACTATCGTCTCGGCAAATGAGAGCGTATTTGTCAGTATACCATCGCTAGCAAAGTCTGCTGTACAACTGGGGCGAGTGCTACGACGTCTCTCTAGACCTGCCGTGTGGCGGCGCTCGGTCTGCAATCACTGACAGTGGCGACACGCGGGTCCGACATATACTAACGGACCGCGGCCGATTTAAAGGCTACCACCTAGCAAGTGTGGTGTCTGGCAGTGACACCACACCTGCCACATACATCTCACGAAATGACCGCCACAGGAGAATCAGAGAAATTTGGTTTCGTGTGGGGGATTGATAACAGTCCTTCTAACATCGCAAATAAGGTAAGCGAAAGAAACGTGCTGAACACAGAATGTGTATGTAGCGGCAATAAGTTGAAAATTGGAATAGCCGACGTAATACGACATTCTATCGTCCCTGTCAGCTGGTCAAAAGTCAGTGCCAGCAAATAAAGACATACGTATACCTACAAAAGTTTACGGTGTCAGCACATTCAGTAAGGTTTACGGCGTTACACAGTGGAATTGAATCTCATTAAGTATGTTTCTGTGGAGCCACGGAATATAGAGCCATTTGGTAACTGGTATAAGTGACGACGTTTCCCGATTTGACTATAATTGTGGCCTGGTGATGTCCTGCATTTTCGATTTATGGCTACAACACCAAAAGATTAAGATATGGTAAAATTTTATATAGCTGCGCAAATGTTAAGGGTTTCTTGAATCACAGCAAGAGTGCCAGATGGTTACCCAAGATATTATACATGCAGTTACTGATATAAAAATAATGTGCATCGCGAAAATCGTTACTTACACAAGCGATACTTAATTAACCTCGCCAAGCATTTGTAATTACAAAATTTTGTTTTTATGGCATAACTTTGTGCTTGTTATCGTCATTCGCTATATCAAATGTTGTGCTAGAAATTAACTCTGAAATGAAATGATCATATGACCTCATGGCTAGGAGTTCCCACCTCTGAGAAGTTAGGCCTCCGAGTTGCAAGCCGTTTTACTTGACGCCAGGTTGGGGACCTCCGCGTCTATGATAAGGACAACACAATACTCAGTCGCCGAGCAGAGAAAAATCACCGAACGAACCAGGAATCGAACCCGGGCCCAGTGCATGGCAGTCAGACACGTTGTCCACTCAACTGACAGGGAAGGCTAACTCTAAACTTACATGAACCGATCAATTTTTATCTGCTATCTAGAACGATGAATAGATGAAAACAAATACTTTCATAATATTCCTCCTTTCTGAGTTCAATCACAAGCAAATAAGACGATAAGAAGTATTTACAAATGTACCAGAACAATACCGTTGATAAAAGAAGGGGAAGAAAAAAGTTTCACGCATTTAATGGAGGGATATTTTGACGCAAACGATTCCGAAACGTTTCCGCGAAACCTTCGTAATTTTATGAACACCATCTGAACACTTTAACCTACAATAATCGACGACAGTCGGCTGCAGAATTAAAGGGAAGTAAGGAATTAAAAAAAATCACAGCTTTGTTTAAAGTGCCATCACAGAATTCTCAAATAGTGTTTTTAGATAAACAGATCATAACAGATGTTATGACTTGCAACCAAGTAGCTCCACTTCATTCGACACTCGAACCCATCTACCCTTCTCCTGAATATTGTTCATGGTTCAGTATCTCATCTTATCACTTATAAAGGTAGACTTTTATAAAGACACTTTTTACATGGGGGTGTTTCGTTCTAAAGGTAGCTGTTATTGTTTTTGTTGCTCCCGTCGTAGTCTTCAGTCCAAAGACTGGTTTGATGCAGCACTCCATGCTACACCTGATATTCAAACACGCTTTGGAAGAAAACTTTTTTTACTCCAATCAGCCATTTATATAATGTCTAGGGAAATTTACGTTGGCTCATCCATTATAAACGTCAGATAGAAGGTTCATGATCGTAAACAAGCTGGCGAATCTTAAACTAGGGTTTTTGGGCCAACGCCAGCATCTAGTTTTCATTTACATCCGCTTTCAATAGCAACAGATCTTCCTGGTAAATCCAGACATTGTTTTAAGTGAAGCTTGCTGTGATCCTTAATTAACTTTATTGCTTTTGCAAATTGTTATAGAAGGTACTGAAGACTTGAGGTAGCAATCGGGAAATGGTACTAGAATATAATTTATGTTGTTGTTGTCCTGAGACTAGTTTGATGCAGCTCTCCATGCTACTCTATCCTGTGCAAGCCTCTTCATCTCCGAGTAACTACTGTGACGTATTTCCTTCTGAATTTGCTTAGTGTATTCAAATCTTGCTCTCCCTCTACGATTTTTACACTGGACGCTTACTTCCAGTACAAAATTTGCGATATCTTGTTGTCTCAGAATGTGTCCTATCAATCGATGCGTTATTCTGGTCAGGTTTTTCCACAGATTTCTTTTCTCAACTGTTCTATTCAGTACCTCTTCATGAGTTACATGAGCTACCCTCTGATTTTCAGCATTCTTCTGTAGTACCATATTTCCATAGTTTTTGTTCTCTTCTTGTCTCAAATGTTTATTGTCCACATCTCACTTCCATACATGGCTGCACTCCAGACAAGTAACTTCAGGAAAGACTTCCCAACTCTTAAATCTATAACCGATGTTAACATATTTATGTTCATCAGAATCGTTTTTCTTATCATTGCCAGTCTGCATTTCATATCTTCTTTACTTCGATCATCATCAGTTATTTTTCTGCCCAAATAGCAAAACCCGTCTACTACTTTAAGTGTCTTATTTCCTAATCTAATTACCTTATCAACACCTGATTTAATTCGACTACATTCCATTATCCTTGTCTTGCTTTTGTTGATGTTCATCTTATATCCTCCTTTCAGGACAGTGTCCATTCCGTATAACGGCTCTTCCAAGTCCTTCGCTGTCTCTGAGAGAATTACTATAGATTTTTCTTTGGTTTTCTGTTCTTTCAAAAGCACTACTTATTTAAATACCACCAATATTCATCAAAAACCGAAAGTCACGGCCAGAAACCTTGCCAGTACAAAGTATAAAACAACCCAAGCACGCGTCACGACGCGTCCTCACAGCCTTTGTCTCGGCAGTATCTCCTCAGCCGGCCGTTGTGGCCGAGCGGGTCTAGGCGTTTCAGTCCTGAACCGCGCTGCTGCTACGGTCGCAGGTTTGAATCCTGCCTCGGGCATGGATGTGTGTGATGTCCTTGGGTTAGTTAGGTTTAAGTAGTTCTAAGTCTAGGGGACTGATGACCTCAGATGTTGAGTGCCATAGAGCTTAGAGCCATTTGTACCATTTGAGTATCTCCTCTTATACCTTCCAAACCAAGGCTATGACGGCGGGTCATGAGTCGTACTTGCGTAGTCCATTAGGTGGAGCACTTCTGCACCAAAGGCAAAGGACTCAATGTCGAGTCACGATACAATACACGGTTTTAGCCTGCCAGGAAGGTTCTGGATGTAAAACCAGGACTAGGAATTCGTTAATGAATCTTCGCGAAGGACCACACATGTGAGACACATCAAAACATGCAGAATACTAATACTGTTCCAGTCATAACAGGTTGTTAGAAGTTTAAAGTTTATCGTTCCTCCGAATTTCGCAGGTATTGCGGCACATATCTCGTTTCTTAGCAAATGATACGCGTACATAAAACTTAATGGCTGGGGAACCCTTAAGGTCAAAATACTTGCTTAATAAAAGAAAATTGATGTGGTTGGCAACGAAAACTGTGAGGAGGCTCTTGACAAACGGGTGTGTCGCTATCTGCGGGAATGGTACATATGAGCGCTCATTACACAAAATTGTCAGAAACAGTCTGGAGAGCTTGTAAGGATGTTTCATGGATGGTTGCGATAAGAAAAAAATGTCTTAAGGAAAAACTTCGGTATGTCGCACAGCTCCCGAGTTAATTAGCACTGAAGTTAGCCATTCAGGTCGTCGCACAAGCAAATTCAAGCAACCGGCCAGACGGGGTTTCGGCAAACAAGTTCTTCGTTTGGTTTCCTAGAAATGAACAAACGTAGCTTTCGCTCATCTATCTTATATTTCTGTATTTATGTTTTCAGAATATACGAGGGGCGTTCAGAAAGTAAGCTCCGATCGGTCGCGAAATGGAAACGACTATGAAAATCCGATAAAGCTTTGCACAGATGTGTTGGGTAGTGTCTCTAGTATAACCCCAGTTAGCATCACGTCGCTCTTCTCATTTCTGAGCTCGCAGTGAGTGCGTAAAGATGTCTAGAAAATAGTGTCTGCCGCCAAGTACGAGGGCCTGGTGAGAAATTTCGCCTGAAGCTATGCAGCAAACATTACATAACTGTCGTGCTGTTTCTTCTTCAAGACAATTCTCAGCCGCATTCTGCAGGGGCAATGAAGATGCTCCTGCATCGTTTTCAAATGGAAATGTGAGATTACCCACAATACAGTCCGCAATTGTCTCCCCCTGAGTTTCATCTCTGGTCACATGAACCGCTGTCTTTGAAGACAACATTTTGACACAGACAACGAGGTGTAGGCCAGCGTGGAGAATTGGCGGAAAGCACTGGCGGCTGCCTTCTATGATGAGGCTATTGAAAAGTTGGTACAACGCTATGACAAAAGTCTAAGTCAGAACGGCGACTACGTAGAGAAGTAGCTGAAAGGTGTAGCTAATTGTTACAAGTAAAACATTTCTGATGTTCACTGTGGTTTCAATTTGGCAATCAATCGGAGCTTACTTTCTGAACAGGCCTCGTAGAATGTAGAAATAGAAAACGCTTACGAATAAAATGAACAGTAAGTGCAGGGAAACTAAGGCAAACTGGCTGCATGAAAAGTGTGAAAATATCGAAAATGATTGTCGGAAAGACTGATTCAGCATACTGAAAAGTCAAAACAACCTTCGGCCAAATTAAAAGCAATGGAGGAAACATTAAGAGTGCAACGGGAATTGCACTGATAAATGCAGAGGAGATAGCAGATAGGTGGAAAGTGTACATTGAAGTCCTCTATGGGGAGGAAGATTTGTCTAATGTGACAAAAGAAGTACAAGGATTCGATTTAAAAGAGGCAGGGGAGCCAGTATTAGAATTAGAATTGAACAGTCTGGCAACATACCATCTGATCTTCGGAAAAATGTCATCCATACAATTCCGAAGACTGCAAGCGCCAAGTCCGACAACTATCGCACAATCAGCTTAACAGCTCATTCATCCAAGCTGGTTACAAGAACAATATACAGAAGAATGGGAAAGAAAACTGAGAATGTGATGTATGACAGTCAGTTTGACTTTCGGTAAGTAAAGGCAGCAGAGAAGTAACTCTGACGTTCCAGTTGACACTGGAAGGAAGGCTAAAGAAAAATCAAGACGCGTGCATAGGATTTATCGACCAGGAAAATGTGTTCGACAGTGTAAAATGGTGCAAGATGATCGAAATCCTGAGAAAAAAACGACTAAGCTATAGGAAGAGACGGGTAATATACACTACTGGCCCTTAAAATTGCTACACCACGAAGATGACGTGCTACAGACCCGAAATTTAACCGACAGGACGAAGATGCTGTGATATGCAAATGATTAGCTTTTCAGAGCATTCACACAAGGTTGGCGCCGGTGGCGACACCTACAACGTGCTGACATGAGGAAAGTTTCCAACCGATTTCTCATACACAAACAGCAGTTGACCAGCGTTGTCTGGTGGAACGTTGTTGTGATGCCTCGTGTAAAGAGGAGAAATGCGTACCATCACGTTTCCGACTTTGATAAAGGTCGGATTGTAGCCTATCGCAATTGCGGATTATCATATCGCGACATTGCTGCTCGCGTTGGTCGAGATCCAACGACTGTTAGCAAAATATGTAATCGGTGGGTTCAGGAGGCTAATGCGGAACACCGTGCTGGATCCCAACGGCCTCGTATCACTAGCAGTCGAGATGACAGGCATCTTATCCGCATGGCTGTAACGGATCGTCCATCCTCGTCTCGATCCCTGAGTCAACAGATAGGGACGTTTGCAAGACAACAACCATCTGCACGAACAGTTCAAATGTGTGTGAAATCTCATGGGACTTAACTGCTAAGGTCATCAGTCCTCAAGCTTACACACTACTTAACCTAAATTAGCCTAAAGGAGAACACAGACACCTATGCCCGAGGGAGGACTCGAACCTCCGCCGGGACCAGCCGCACAGTCAATGACTGCAGCGCCTAGACCGCTCGGCTATAACAGCCATTACAGTTCGGCGACGTTTGCAGCAGCATGGAATATCAGCTCGGAGATCATGGCTACGGTTACCATTGACGCTGCATCACAGACAGGAGCTCCTGCGATGGTGTACTGAACGAGGAACCTGGGTGCACGAATGGCAAAACGTATTTTTTTCGGATGAATCCAGGTTCTGTTTACAGCATCATGATGGTCGCATCCGTGTTTGGCGACATCGCGGTGAACGCACATTGGAAGCGTGTATTCGTCATCGCCATACTTTCGTATCACCCGGCGTGATGGAATGGGGTGTCATTGGTTACTCGTCTCGGTCACCTCTTGTTCGCATTGACGGCACTTTGAACAGTGGACGTTACATTTCAGATATGTTACGACCCGTGGCTCTACCCTTCATTCGATCCCAGCGAAACCCTACATTTCAGCAGGATAATGCACGACCGCATCTTGCAGGTCCTGTACGGACCTTTCCGGATACAGAAAATGTTCGACTGCTGCCCTGGCCAGCACATTCTCTAGATCTCCCACAAATTGAAAACGTCTGGTCAATGGTGTCCGAGCAACTGGCTTGTCACAATACGCGAGTCACTACTCTTGATGAACTGTGGTATCGTGTTGAAGCTGCATGGGCAGCTGTACCTGTACACGCCATCCAAGCTCTGTTTGACTCAATGCCCAGGCGTATCATGGCCGTTATTACGGCCAAAGGTGGTTGTTCTGGGTACTGATTTCTCAGGATCTATGCATCCAAATTGCGTGAAAATGTAATCTCGTGTCAGTTCTAGTATAATATATTTTTCCAACGAATACCCATTTATCATCTGCATTTTTTCTTGGTGTAGCAATTGTAATGGCCAGTAGTGTAGAATATGTAGAAAAGCCAAGAGTGGACGATCAAGAATGACGTGCTCAGATTAAAAAGGGTGTAAGAGAGCGATGTAGTCTTTCGCCCCTACTGATCAATCTCTACAGCGAAGAAGCAATGATGGAAATTAGAAAAAGGTTTAAGAGTGGAATTAAAATTCAAGGTGAGACGATAGCAATGATACGGTTCGCTGATGACATTGCTATCCTGAGCGAAAATGAAGAAGAATTACATGATTTGCTGAGTGGAATGAACAGTCTAATGACTACCGAATATAGACTGAGAGCAAATCGAAGAAAGAAGAAAGTAATGAGAAGTAGTAGAAACGAGAACAGCAAGAAATTTCACATCAGGATTGCTGAACACACGGTAGTTGAAGTTAGGGAATTCTGCTAGCTAGATAACAAAATAACGCATTGCAGATGGAGTAACGAAGTAGTAAATGAATGAGAATTGGGCACCAAGGAGCATATATTTTTTTAAATTTCCTATTTTAAAACCAAGATATTTTAGTTTTGCACAAAAGAAATTTACATTTAGTTATAAAAATGTAAAATCTTATAAAAAGTTTTCAGTTAAAATTTAAATACACAATATATCTAAAATTGATTCAAAGTCAATAACATGAACCGATTTATCTTTATTCTTTTTATCTCAACATGTGAAAATTAATCCAATAATTTTCTTTAATTTATCTTCGCCTTCTGAAAAGATTTTAATATAATGATCCAGGAGAGTAATATTAAATTTATCATCCAAAAAGCAATAAACTTTATTAACCATATTTAGTTGTCACAATTTCAGCTTTTGAAATATTGTAAGGTTTATCTTTTTTCACCAACTTTTCTGCGAGCACGATCTCCGGACTTGTCGCCTGTCGAGCATGGGGATTCGCCATCTGTACGATCGAATGGATACCAGAGTCAGCGACTTCATTGTCGCCCGTGGAGGCTGCACCACGTACGAACATTGGAGCTCTAGCTTGGGTTGACACCTAGTACCTAAGAACCGCTTGTGCTGTTTTCCGTAGGTGTAAATGGTTTTTCGTTAAAAGTGATTGTCTGCCCTATCGAAGTTATGTTTTTGCTTTATATTACACTTACCTGGTCGTGCGGTAGCGTTCTCGCTTCCCACGCCCGGGTTCCCGGGTTCGATTCCCGGCGGGGTCAGGGATTTTCTCTGCCTCGTGATGGCTGGGTGTTGTGTGCTGTCCTTAGGTTAGTTAGGTTTAAGTAGTTCTAAGTTCTAGGGGACTGATGACCATAGATGTTAAGTCCCATAGTGTTCAGAGCCATTTGAACCATTACACTTACCTCATCCTCTCGTGACCACTGTGTAAGCTGTTTCGCAGATATGACGGCGTTTCTTCGTCATTTGCAGACTCAATTGACTTGTAATATTGAAGTTTCCGCGTGCAACCTTCCTGTTAAGATAGTCCTGTTTTCATAGACTCTTTCAGCTTCCTAAGCTCCTTCTAGTAGCGTCTCTTCAAGTCTGATACAGAGCCGTGTGCAAGGTCTGAATTAGAGACTCAGACGGTTCTGTGATCATGTAGGATCCAGATTTATTGACTTGCGCTATATGGTGGTGGGTTTCCGGATTCCGCTTAATAGGTTTCGAGTGCACCACACACAGGAAGCGGCTACAAAGGTAGCGGGGAAGACGTGGTAGTGATCAGAGTGTTTTTTAGGTTAGAGGGTGTAGGTGTACAGATATTGCTCGTATACTTGAAGAATCGAGTCCACCCTTACGCTCCTTTGTAACAGCGCAGCGGCGTCACTGACAGGAATTTCCTAGGGTTCTAGAAGGGAGAGAAAGGCCCCTGGAGATCATTTGGAGCCAAGGAGAGCGTGAGGCCACAGGGCAGGTCCCGGGAACTCTTGCTTCGCGGATGCGCGATGAAAAGTGAATTACGAGGCCTGTTCAGAAAGTAAGCTCCGATTGATTACCAAATTGAAACCACAGTGAACATCAGAAATGTTTTACTTGTAACAATTAGCTACACCTTTCAGCTACTTCTCTACGTAGTCGCCGTTCTGACTTAGACTTTTGTCATAGCGTTGTACCGACTTTTCAATAGCCTCATCATAGAAGGCAGCCGCCAGTGCTTTCCGCCAATTCTCCACGCTGGCCTACACCTCGTTGTCTGTGTCAAAATGTTGTCTTCAAAGACAGCGGTTCATGTGACCAGAGATGAAACTCAGGGGGAGACAATTGCGGACTGTATTGTGGGCAATCTCACATTTCCATTTGAAAACGATGCAGGAGCATCTTCATTGCCCCTGCAGAATGCGGCTGAGAATTGTCTTGAAGAAGAAACAGCACGACAGTTATGTAATGTTTGCTGCATAGCTTCAGGCGAAATTTCTCACCAGGCCCTCGTACTTGGCGGCAGACACTATTTTCTAGACATCTTTACGCACTCACTGCGAGCTCAGAAATGAGAAGAGCAACGTGATGCTAACTGGGGTTATACTAGAGACACTACCCAACACATCTGTGCAAAGCTTTATCGGATTTTCATAGTCGTTTCCATTTCGCGACCGATCGGAGCTTACTTTCTGAACGCCCCTCGTAGTTTTTCTGATATTGAGGAATACTGTCAGTAGAGCCGAAGCGTGTTTGCGGGGCTGATCCCGAGTATGCAGAAGAGATAACTTTGAAATCAGATTTATATTTAGTATCGAGGACATTATCACTTAATGAAAGGGCGAGTGTACAGTAACTAACCGCCAGTAGTAATCTCATACAGGCTCGCGATAAGAAAGTCAATGCATTTGTACAGTGACTGCAATCTGAACCAGTGGGAATCTGTTACTTGAATTTAAAGAGATATAAAATAACTATACCGTATAAAACCTTTTGTATTATTAAAAGAACATTTTGGAAGTAACACGATAATAGAACAGAGTGGGAGAATAGATACGGAATGCTTCGCAGGCTCACGGTCAGAAATTTACACTGCTGGCCACCGTAAATGCAACACCCTGAAGGAAGCATCCGAAAGGAGTGAAATTTACACCATGAGTTTGCAGCGATGAGATATGCAACTGATTAGAATTTCAGCGCAGAAGCACATCACGCGCGCCTGTGGCGCCACCTCATAGCGCCATTTAAGGCTTGGCGATTTCGATGAGTGTACGTTCGGCACGTGTGTTTACCTTGTGGTTGTTTCACAAGACGATCAGTTATGCCTCGTAGACAACAGCGAACATCTTTTGATCAAGTATCCGAGTTCGACAGAGGAAGGATAGTGGCTTACCGAGATTGTGGATTATCATACAGAGAAATCGCTAGTCGTGTTGGACGAAACCAAACAACTGTAGTGCGGATATGTGACCGTTGGATGCAGGAGGGTACGACGGACCGACGTGGTCGATCGCATTCACCTCGGTGCACCACTGCACGTGCTGATAGGCAAATTGTGCGCATGGCAGTGACGGATCGCTCAGTGACATCCCGAACCATAGCACAGCACATTGCGTCTGTAATGCATCATCCAGTGTCTGCGCGTACCATTCGACGCCGTTTACAGCAGAGTGGTCTGTCCGCAAGACGTCCATTGCTTCGTCTACCATTGGCGCAGAACCACAGACGTCTCCGTCGCCAATGGTGTGATGACAGACGGATGTGGACGGCAGAATGGAATGACGTTGTCTTTACTGACGAGGACGCTTCTGTCTGCAGCACCACGATGGTCGGATTCGAGTGTGGAGATACCGTGGAGAGAGGATGCTGGACAGCTGCTTTATACACCGCCACACTGGTCTTGCACCGGGTATTATGGTATGGGGCGGTATTGGATATTACTCTCGCACGCCTCTAGTACGCATTGCCGGTACTTTAAATAGCCGGTGCTACATATCCGAGGTGCTGGAGTCAGTTGTCCTTCCTTACCTTCAGGGCTCGGCCACAGCCATATTTCAACAGGATAATGCGCGACCACACGTGGCACGCATTGTCCAAAGGTTCTTCGTCAATAACCAGATTAAATTGCTTCCCTGGCCGGCTCGCTCTCCGGATCTTTCGCCGATAGAAAACATGTGGTCCATGGTTGCTCAACGAGTGACCCAGGTTACATCCCCAGCTGCCACACCAGATGATCTTTGGCAACGTGTGGAAGCTGCTTGGGCTGCTGTACCCCAGCAACACATCCAACGTCTCTTTGACTCAATGCCGAGACGTGTGGCAGCGGTGATCTCCAACAATGGCTGCTACTCTGGCTACTGATTCTGGCAGGAACCACATGTCACAGACGTCTGTAAACGTAACCATTTGATACTTGGTCAACATGTTATCTACAAAATAAATTTTGTTGTGCTACCTCTTGTCTTTCTTGGTGTTGCATTTACGGTGGCCAGCAGTGTAGTTATCGGCGCATGTACCTTGAGACAATGTTCGCTCGCTGTAACTGCCAATTTATCACTGTGCGATGGCTAATTTTTCTAACTAGTGAAACTACAGCAAGTATTAATAAACTATATTCACTAATAAAAGCAATAAATAGTAGGGACTGTTACAATCCGACGTCTACAGAAAGGGCATCAGTCTAACAGAGTGAGAGCAGACACAGGACAAAGGTAGACTTGGCAACAATCGTAGCTGTGATGGGAAAAACCAGAGCTCCAAGCGCTAATGGAAATCGCTAAACAAGTAATTGTAGATACGGAAACCTGGCTAAATCCGAATATAAGTTCAGCAGAAAATTTAACAAAGGTCAGATTAAATCCAGTGCGTATAGTTGCCAGCAGTATACTTTACAGTGAAAGTGTAGTGGATAGTTCCTGTGAGTTAATATGGGTAGAGGTTATGCTATACAACCGGGATAAATTAATAATTTTTCCCTTTTACCGACCCCGACTCAGCTGATACAGTTGTCGATCAGTTCAAAGAAAATTTGAGTGTCATTTCAAATAGGAACCTCAGTCATATAATAATTGTAGTTGGTGGTGACTTCAGTCTACCCTCTATATGTTGGCGAATATACACGTTTAAAGTGGATGGTAGCCATAAAAGCCGTCCGAAATCATACTGAATACTTTCTCAGAAAAACATTTTGAACAATTTGTTCAGGAACAGACTCAAGGTGTAAATGGTTGCGAAAACATACTTGAACTCTTAGTAATAAATAATTATCAGCGAATACGGAGCAGCATGAAAGATACAGGGATTACTGATCACAAGCTTTTTGTAGCGAGACTGAATGCTGTAACGGACAAACCCAAAAAAACAACGCAAAATGCAAATGTTTAAAACAGCAGATAAAAATTCGATAGACGCCTATGTCGCTTCTTTCATATCTGACTATGTAACCGTAGACCAGATGTGGTTTGACTTCCGAGAAACAGTTTTGACGGCAGTTGAGAGGTACATAACAAATAAATTAATGGCAGATGGTGTTGATCAACATTGGCACACGAAACAGGTCAAAGCACTGTTGCAGAAGCAGCGAAAAGAAAACAGACCAGATTTAAAACAACGTAAAATTACAAAGACTGGCGAAATATTAAAGATGCTCGAAATTTAGCGCCAACTTGATGATGCTTTTTAATGGTTTCCACAACAAAACTCTACCTTGGAATCTGGTAGAAAACTGAAAGAAAGTCTGGTGGTATGTAGAGCATACGATCAGCAAGACGCAATCAATACCAATGCTGTGCGATACAAATGGTGATGTTACTGATCATAGTGCCACCACAGCCGTGTTAACTAGGCACAGTTTTCGGAAATTCCTTCAAAAACAAAGACGAAGTAAATATTCCGTAATTTGAATGAAGAACAACTGCCAGTATGAGTAACTTAGAACTAGGTACCCTTGGTGTAGCGAAACAGCTCACATCACTTAATGAAGGCAAGGCTTCTGGTCGTGATTATACACCAGTAAGGTTCCCTTCAGAGTGTGCTGATACAGTTGCTCAGTACTTTGCAATCACATGCAACCGCTCACTCGTTGAAATATCCGTACCCAAAGACTGGAAAGTTGAACAAGTCACACCAGTACTCAATAAAGGAATCGTAGTAGAAGGTTAGAACAGATGCTGTACTCGAACATTATGAATTCCCTGGAAAGAAACGATTTATTGACAAATACACTACACGAATTCAGGAAAGGTCTTCCTTGTGCAACACAACTAGCTTTTTATTCTCACGAAATTATGAGTGCTATCGATAAGGGATGTCAAATTGATTCTGTATTTTTAGATTTCAATAAGGCTTTTTGACAATGTTTCTCACAAGAGACTTCTAAACAAATTGCGCGCCTATGGAGTGTCGTCTCAGTTCTACAACTGGATTCGTGAATTCGTGTCAGAATCGTCGCAGTTCGTATTAATAGACGGAAAGGTATCTAGTAAGATAGAATTGATATTCTGGAAGGGTAATAGGCCCTCTGCTGCTACTGATCTACATAAACGATCTGGGAGGCAATCTGAGCACCCCTCTTAGAATTTTTGCAGATGATGCTGTCGTTTACAGTCTTGTAAGGTCATGAGATGATCAAAAAATTGCAAAATTATTTAGAGAAGATATCCGTATTGTGAGAAATTAACAATTGATTGTAAATACTGAAAAGTGTGAAGTCATCCACGTGAGTACTAAAAGGAATTCACTATATTTCGGTTATATGATAAATCGTACAAATGTAAAAGCTGTAAATTCAACTAAGCGCTTAAGTATTACAGCTGTGAATAACCTAAACTGGAACGATGACATCGATAATGTTGTGGTGAAAGCAAACCTAAGAGTGTGATTTATTGGCAGAAGAGTTAGAAAATGTAACAGGCTTATTAAACACGGGATCTGCATCAGAAAACGTCGAAAAAATTCAAAGATGGTGAGCTTGTTTTGTACTATCGGGAAACAGGGGAAAAATGCCACAGATGTGGTACAAGTATTGAGGTGGCAATCATAAAAACAAAGGCGTTTTTCGTTTCGTCGGGATCTTCTCATGAAATTTCAGTCACCAGCTTTCTGTTCAGAGAATAAAAATATTTTGTCGGCGTCCACCTACGTCGGGAGAAATGATCATTATAGTGAAACAAGAGAAATCAGCTCGCACAGTAAGATTTAAGTGTTCATTTTTCCCGCGCACTGTTCGAGAGTGGTACGTTAGAGAAAGAGCTTGAAAATGGTTCGAAGAACGCTCTGCTAGCCACTAAAGTGTGAATTGGAGAGTAATGATCTAGATGTAGATGTACTGACCTGTATTCTGTGTCTAATTTAACATGTACTTTACACCATGTGCTTTCACTGCATCACTGCATGTTCCCAGTAGGTTGCACCATGTGCTTGAAAATGGTGTTCATCGCAGTGTCAGCACATTTCCTAAAAATAAATATAATTACGTTTGTTTGCAGTAATTTTGGAATGAAGTGTGGTTAGACCCTGCTGCAATATGCTAATAGACTCTACACTATCGAATAAATGATTGTTTATTTCAGCCCGCATCTCGTGGTCGTGCGGTAGCGTTCTCGCTTCCCACGCCCGGGTTCCCGGGTTCGATTCCCGGCGGGGTCAGGGATTTTCTCTGCCTCGTGATGGCTGGGTGTTGTGTGCTGTCCTTAGGTTAGTTAGGTTGAAGTAGTTCTAAGTTCTAGGGGACTTATGACCACAGCAGTTGAGTCCCATAGTGCTCAGAGCCATTTGAACCATTTGAACCATTGTTTATTTCATCATAACAATATAGCGATGTACTGTTCCTGCTGTAGCACTGGGACTATATTTGGCAACTAGTTATATTCTCACTTTGAAGTGACGTTGTTTTCATCATTTTTAGGTACTTTAATATTGAATTTTCTGAATGTTTCACGTATTTCAATTATTTTCTATGATAGTATTCACCTTGAACGTGTTCTAAAATGAAAAGCAGGAGTTTTTCTTTTATTTCAGTATTTAAATCCTATTATGCCCAAGAACAATGCATTAAGGGGCTCCGGAACGCCCTATACTTGCAATGTTAAAATAACGCTTATAAATTACATCTTTCCTCACAAAGTATTTGAGGTAGGAAGTTGAACTTTTTACAGATTATTTATTGGAATATGGGCTACAACTTAACACAGGGATTTTACAAAATTTTAGTTCAGTTATTAAAGATTTTTTTTTTCAATTGTAATGAAAATTCACAACATTTTTTTGCAATTTTTAATTTATTAATTCAAAAATATACAGTTTTTTGGAAAAAGGCTGTGTTAAATTATGCAGAAGGTACTGTGTAACATTTACTGAAAGTTTGAAACAAATATGTTTGGAAGATCCTTAGAAAACATGTGATTAGTATGAGAAAATAAAAGTTTTGGGAATCGAGCGACAAAGATTGGATTAACTTTTTAGTGCATTCCAGGTCCATAGGATGGATTATCTTCATCCTCTGCAAACTCCTCCTCCAGCTTCCTCTTGTTCCTCCTCCTGTTTACTCTTGCTTGTATTTCTAGACTCTTTACAGCCCTGTCTGCAGCCCGAAGTCGTTCCTTGTCTAAAGCAAGCATCGCTCGTACCATGTTAGAACCTATCTTCATTCCCATATTTCTAAATACCTTTGGCTTTCCAACATTTCTCATTTTCTTAAAAGCCTTCAGAGGATTTCTAATAACGTTTCTTTTACTCATTATTATACTTCAACAAAACAGAGACTCAAGAAACAGAATTAATTACGAATATTTTCGAGATAACGACAGAGTAAATAAACATGAAACAATCGACAATCACACCAGCGATATATATTGAACCATCACAGGTTAGCCACAACACATACTTTATCGCACATCACTAAAATGTACCTGATGAACACGGACGTTAATAATAACACCATTTGACAGCAGTTTAACAGCGCCACAGTGGGTCACGCCCATGTAGAACACATTTCAAAAAAAATTTAAAAATAGTTGTAGTCTTCGGAATTGAATAAATTATATATCTATTAAAAGGTAATAGTCTGCAGATTCAGAAAACGCAAAAAAGTAAAAATTGAACTTTTAATGATTTTGAGCCTTTCCGGAGCCCCTTAACGACAATATCTACTTTTCATTCACAAAATCAAAGGCGAGGATTCAAGAGGATATGCAGCGTCCCTCCCTACCTGTCTGTGCTAATCGAACCGACTGTCTACATCTACATCTACATGTACATCCATACTCTGCAAGCCACCCGACGGTGTTTGGCGGAGGGTACTTTGAGTACGTCTATCGGTTCTCCCTTCTATTCCAGTCTCGTATAGTTCGTGGAAAGAATGATTGTCGGTATGCCTCTGTGTGGGCACTGATCTCTCTGATTTTATCCTCATCGTCACTTCGCGAGATATACGTAGGAGGGAGCAATATACTGCTTGACTCCTCGGTGAAGGTATGTTCTCGAAACGTCAACAAAAGCCCGTACCGAGCTACTGAGCGTCTCTCCTGCAGAGTCTTCCACTGGAGTTTATCCATCATCTCCGTAACGCTTTCGCGATTAGTAAATGATTCTCTAACGAAGCGCGCTGCTCTCCGTTGGATCTTCTCTATCTGTTCTATCAACCCTCTCTGGTACGGATCCCAAACCGGTGAGCAGTATTCAAGCAGTGGGCGAACACGTGTACTGTAACCTACTTCCTTTGTTTTCGGATTACATTTCCTTAGGATTTTTCCAATGAATCTCAGTCTGGCATCTGCTTTACCGATGATTAATTTTATATGGTCATTCCATTTTAAATGACTCCTAATGCGTACTCCCAGATAATTTATGGAATTAACTGCTTCCATTTTCTGACCTGCTATATTGTAGCTAAATGATGAAGGATCTTTCTTTCTATGTATTCGCAGCACATCACACTTGTCTACATTGAGATTCAATTCCCATTCCCTGCACCATGCGTCAATTCGTTGCACACCTCCTGCATTTCAGTACTATTTTACACTGTTACAACGTCTCGATATATTACAGCATCATCCGCAAAAAGCCTCAGCGAACTTCCGATGTTATGCACAAGGTCATTTATGTATACTGTGAATAGCAACGGTCCTACGACACTCCCCTGCGGCGCACATGAAATCTCTCTTACTTCGGAAGACTTCTCTCCATTGAGAATGACATGCCGCGTTCTGTTGTGTAGGAACTCTTCAATCCAATCACACAATTGGTCTGATAGTCCATACGCTCTTACTCCATTCATTAAACGACTGTGGAGAACTGTATCGAACGCCTTGAGAAAGTCAAGAAACACGGCATCTGCAGCTTCCGCTTTGTAGTAGACTTTCTCCCGTGACACTTTTGCAGCAGTAACTATGCCTACTCAGTAATAACGTCGCACCAAAATTCTGCAACTGAGGGTCTATCGCCCACCCCACCTTTACTCCGGACCGCCTGCGCTCTACAGTTCAGCCTGATGGACGAACGCGGTTTTGTTCACAGACCGGCAGCTGGACCAGTCGAACTGTTCAGGGCACCCTGGACCCAGGCATACTCTGGCTCCAGGTCTTCCGATGGACTGTTCAGGCCTTAGTGATACGGCAGCCGGAGCGTGTGTGGGCGTTCCAAAACTCAGCCCTGAACCGAGCTACGGGAACAACAGCCCGCATAATGATACTTTGAGCCGGTATTCCCGCATCTACAGTCTGCAGGATCCTGTGATCACAGATGGGTAAGTTCTCATCTTGTTGTAGCTGACACAGTTTCGTCTATCGACTGCTCTGAGAAATGTAAATGAGCGAGTATGTATCAACTTACACTCACATTTATTTACATATGTACTATACGCTAGTCATGTAGGAGCTAAAGGTTTTTAAAATCTTTCATTACGAGATAAGAGTATGAAACATCCCCTTTTTACTATTTTTTACACGACTGTCCTTAAACTGACACACAATATTTTTTTTAGCGCAACGCAATCTGACTTTAAATAATCTCTACAAGAGAACCTGTACTTTTCACAAATCACTTACCTCAAAAAAATCTTGGTTACTCCCACTACTACAATACAAAAAAGCGCCACTACTGCCAGCTAAATAAAAGATTCAAACTATGGAAGGCACTAACTACTGATAGGGATAGTTAGCAAATGAAAGATATTAATAGAGAACAAACAATGTATTTACCTTGATATCATATATATATATATATATATATATATATATATATATATATATATATATATATATATATATCCCCACATCCACCACTGCTGGCGGCTCACCTCCAACTGCGCAACGCTACGTGCTGTTTACAGCCAGCTGCCTAACACTACAATGGCGAGTATTACAACAATGCAAGGCAGCCACAGACTGCACACAGCACAGCCAGTGATTTTCATACAGAGGTGGCGTTACCAATAAAAAAACCTATACAGCCTACTTACATAGCCCCCATGCTCCCCACAAAAAAATTTTACAAATTTTTTTGGGCACTGGCCTATACATATTTGTTAAAATTTTTCATAATCGTAATTACAATAACAAAGAAATCAAATGCACACACTTATTGATACAATGTTGGTCAAAAGCTAAAATTTTCTTACAGTCCATAAAGACAGTCCTGATCATTCATCACATTGCAGTGTTTTTCTCAAAGTCTGAGCAGTAAAAGAAAATGCACACGGAAGTAGTGGATTTCCATGCAGTCTTGAAGAAGTATCCTTGTCCTTCCAACGGAAAGACAGTGCTGACTCTCGACATGCAGACAGGTCATGGGCCACAACAGAGCAAACCCACAGCGGAGTCAGTCGAAGTTTTCAAGAGTATTGGTGGGTAGGTCATCACAGAGCAGACCCACTGTAGTCCTGGTAGAGATTACGGTATTGGTGGGCCACCAAAGATGCAGACCCACTGTAGTCCTTGTAGAGATGGCCAGCAGCCATCTGTTGTGCAGGTGCACAATCACCATTGAAGAGTCTTGCGGATAATAGAGCAAGTCCATAACCACCACTTGTGCACTCACAAAGTTTTTGAATTGTCCTGAGAACCAGCAATGCTGTTAACCAGTCCCTTGCTGAATTATTAACACACGTGCAAACACTAACAGTCCCTACTTCTCACATATTGTCCATATACTATGACCAACAGAAATGTGTGCAGTGAAATGAATGCTTACAAGTTACTTAGTTTGATAAACTGGTGTCAATTACAATTTTATAACATGAGAATACAATTACAAAGATACAAAATACATCATTAAAAACATAATAATACAGATAACATTTGTAGTAATATGGGCTTTACAAAAGAATAGAAATAACATAAACATCAGTGTCACAGGAATTATGACATAAGTACATACATGAAAGATCAGAATAACTTTTGAAATATCAACTTCACACATGAGCATTAAAACAAAACAGAACAAATAATGTTTAAACATCATTACAAAGTAAATAACATAGTATTAGAAAAATTCTACAACATAGGTCTTATCAGATAAACAACTAAAGACAGGAAGTACACAAATACACAAGGGTACACAAACACATAGCATAATAATACAAAAGGAAAGGACAGGGTTTGTTTTACTGCAGTATTTTGCAAACTAAACTTTCTTTACTTCTCAGAGATCTCCCTTCATTCATCATTATTTCCAAAAAGTCCTATCTATACCTGTTTTCTGTACTTTTTTCGTATAGCCTCTCAGTGCATTTCTTCAAATTCATCATAGTTAGTTCCTTATATAGTCTACCCCTCTTAAGCTAACTTAAATCTACTGAGCTCAGATGCTAAACTAAGGGACGAGGCAATGCAGCAGCACAAAACAATTAACACAAACAGCAATGATCAAAAATACAAATGGCGAAGCAAGCAGCATAAATTACAACTAATATAAGGCAATGAGCAGCAAACAAGAAAAATAAATCAGTAGTAAAACTGGCTTAAGAGAGTAACACAAATTAAAATTCAGTAGCACTATGCCTGGCAAACAGCATAACTTATACCTAAACATGACATAGCTCAAGCAGAAAAAATAGTACACTAAAGATAACAATGCAGATAAGGGAAGTGTATAATCACATCTTAATGTCTAAGTAATTAAAGTGGTGCACCACTCATACTTTCAGAAACGACTTCCTGACACTTAAATCTATACCCGATGTTAACAAATTTCTCTTCTTCAGAAACGATTTCCTTGCCATTGCCAGTCTACATTTTATATCCTCTCTACTTCGACCATCATCAGTTATTTTACTCCCTAAATAGCAAAACTCCTTTACTACTTTAAGTGTCTCATTTCCTAATCTAATACTCTCAGCATCACCCGATTTAATTTGACTACATTCCATTATCCTCGTTTTGCTTTTGTTGATGTTCATCTTATATCCTTCTTTCAAGACACTGTCCATTCCGTTCAACTGCTCTTCCAAGTCCTTTGCTGTCTCTGACAGAATTACAATGTCATCGGCAAACCTCAAAGTTTTTACTTCTTCTCCATGAATTTTAATACCTACTCCGAATTTTTCTTTTGTTTCCTTAATTGCTTGTTCAATATACAGATTGAATAACATCGGGGAGAGGCTACAACCCTGTCTCACTCCTTTCCCAACCACTGCTTCCCTTTCATGCCCCTCGACTCTTATAACTGCCATCTGGTTTCTGTACAAATTGTAAATAGCCTTTCGCTCCCTGTATTTTACCCCTGCCACCTTCAGAATTTGAAAGAGAGTATTCCAGTTAACATTGTCAAAAGCTTTCTCTAAGTCTACAAATGCTAGAAACGTAGGTTTGCCTTTTCTTAATCTTTCTTCTAAGATAAGTCGTAAGGTTAGTATTGCCTCACGTGTTCCAACATTTCTACGGAATCCAAACTGATCTTCCCCGAGGTCCGCTTCTACCAATTTTTCCATTCGTCTGTAAAGAAGTCGCGTTAGTATTTTGCAGCTGTGACTTATTAAACTGATAGTTCGGTAATTTTCACATCTGTCAACACCTGCTTTCTTTGGGATTGTAATTATTATATTCTTCTTGAAGTCTAAGGGTATTTCGCCTGTCTCATACATCTTGCTCAGCAGATGGTAGAGTTTTGTCATGACTGGCTCTCCCAAGGCCATCAGTAGTTCTAATGGAATGTTGTCTACTCCCGGGGCCTTGTTTCGACTCAGGTCTTTCAGTGCTCTGTCAAACTCTTCACGCAGTATCTTATCTCCCATTTCGTCTTCGTCTACATCCTCTTCCATTTCCATAATACATCGCCCTTGTATAAACCCTCTATATACCCCTTCCACCTTTCTGCCTTCCCTTCTTTGCTTAGAACTGGGTTGTCATCTGAGCTCTTGATATTCATACAAGTGGTTCTCTTCTCTCCAAAGGTCTCTTTAATTTTCCTGTAGGCAGTATCTATCTTACCCCTAGTGAGACAAGCCTCTACATCCTTACATTTGTCCTCTAGCCATCCCTGCTTAGCCATTTTGCACTTCCTGTCGATCTCATTTTTGAGACGTTTGTATTCCTTTTTGCCTGCTTCATTCACTGCATTTTTATATTTTCTCCTTTCATCAATTAAATTCAATATTTCTTCTGTTACCCAAGGATTTCTATTAGCCCTCGCCTTTTTACCTACTTGATCGTCTGCTGCCTTCACTACTTCATCCCTCAGCGCTACCCATTCTTCTTCTACTGTATTTCTTTCCCCCATTCCTGTCAATTGTTCCCTTATGCTCTCCCTGAAACTGTCTACAACCTCTCGTTCTTTCAGTTTCTCCAGGTCGCATCTCCTTAAATTCCCACCTTTTTGCAGTTTCTTCAGTTTCAATTTGCACTTCATAACCAATAGATTGTGGTCAGAATCCACATCTGCCCCTGGAAATGTCTTACAATTTAAAACCTGGTTCCTAAATCTCTGTCTTACCATTATATAATCTATCTGATACCTTTTAGTATCTCCAGGATTCTTACAGGTATACAACCTTCTTTTATGATTCTTGAACCAAGTGTTAGCTATCATTAAGTTATGCTCTGTGCAAAATTCTACAAGGCGGCTTCCTCTTCCATTTCTTCCCCCCAATCCATATTCACCTACTATGTTTCCTTCTCTCCCTTTCCCTACTGACGAATTCCAGTCACCCATGACTATTAAATTTTCTTCACCACCTGAATAATTTCTTTTATCTCGTCATACATTACTTCAATTTCTTCATCTGCAGAGCTAGTTGGCATATAAACTTGTACTACTGTAGTAGGCATGGGCTTTGTGTCTATCTTGGCCACAATAATGCGTTCACTATGCTGCTTGTAGTAGGTAACCCGCCCTCCTATTTTTTTATTCATTATGAAACCTACTCCTGCATTACCCCTATTTGATTTTGTATTTATAACCCTGTATTCACCTGACCAAAAGTCTTGTTCCTCCTGCCACCGAACTTCACTAATTCCCACTATATCTAACTTTAACCTATCCATTTCCATTTTTAAATTTGCTAACCTACCTGCCCGATTAAGGGATCTGACATTCCACGCTCCGATCCGTGGAACGCCAGTTTTCTTTCTCCTGATAATGACGTCCCCTTGAGTAGTCCCCGCCCGGAGATCCGAATGGGGGACTATTTTACCTCCGGAATATTTTACCCAAGAGGACACCATCATCATTTAATCATACAGTAAAGCTGCATGTCCTCGGGAAAAATTACGGCTGTAGTTTCCCCTTGCTTTCAGCCGTTCGCAGTACCAGCACAGCAAGGCCGTTTTGGTTAATGTTACAAGGCCTGATCAGTCAATCATCCAGACTGTTGCCCCTGCAACTACTGAAAATGCTGCTGCCCCTCTTCAGGAACCACATGTTTGTCTGGCCTCTCAACAGATACCCCTCCGTTGTGGTTGCACCTACGGTACGGCCATCTGTATTGCTGAGGCACGCAAGCCTCCACACCGACGGCAAGGTCCATGGTTCATGGGGGGCCCTAGAACTTAGAACTACTTAAACCTAACTAACCTAAGGACATCACACAACACCCGGTCATCACGAGGCAGAGAAAATCGCTGACCCCGCCGGGAATCGAACCCGGGAACCCGGGCGTAGGATGCGACAACGCTACCGCACGACCACGAGCTGCGGACTGTCGTGTAGCATAAGTGAGTTATAGTCATATTGTTGTGGTATCGTGCGGCTACTGCCATCGTTGTAAGTGATGATATGGAGATTAGAACTAATAAAACTGCATGAGCGCTGCGGGTTAAGAGCTTCGGTGCTTGGTGAGTGACCACTAGTGTCTTTATTGATTGATAGTAACATTTACTGCCCACCGCGTACATGGTAATGTAGGTAAACAACTTCACTATGCATGACTTTGTCATTAGTAACCTGTGGTGATCACTGAACCTGCTTGTTAATCAATGCCGCAAAATTGTTTTGTTTACGTGAAACGCCATGCTCTAACTCTGTGGCTTACGAACAGTATGATATCAAACTGAATTGGGTTGTTGACCTTGTCATTCTCTTTCCATTGACGTTACAACTTCGTTTTCTTTAAGCTTTTATTTAATCGTGCTAAAGTGTCGAAATCGCTGGTTAAATTAATGTTTCTATTCGGTGTGTACACCGATGAGCTAAAACATTAAGACCGCCGCTTAATAGATTGCCCGTCTTTGGAACGAAATGTATCACTGATTCTGCGTGTCAGCCACCCGACACTTTGTTGATAGATATGTGCGGGCATGGGGCATTAGGTGCCTACGCACAGGTCATGTAATTCGCATCAGTAAGGGGCCGCTGATTTGTGTATGCGGTGACTGCGCCCCATGGCGATCCAAATAGTTTCCATAGGTTTTACATCACGCGAATTTGGTCTCCCACATCAACGTCAGTTCACTATGCTGTATCACGGCTCCGGTTCCGAGACAGGAACAATCCTACTGCTGAAAAATGACATCTCCATCGCGGAAGATATGAAGAATGAAGGGACGCAGGTAATTAGCAGCTGTCAGGGCGTCTTCGATTACTACCACAAGTCCCATGCAAGAGTAGGAGCATATGTCCCACACTATACGCTCCTAGGGCCTAAGTCAGTGGAGACGACCATCGACTTAATGTAGCAAAAATGTGATTCATTCAGAAAGCCGACACGTTTCTCTTGATCGACGGTCGAATCCCGGTAGTCCTGTGCCCACTTCTGTCGTATTTGACAGTGTCTTTTGAGCAACATGTGAACACGTAAGAGAGGTCTGCCGCGGAGTTCCGTGTTCACAGTGTACGATGAACGTTGTGTTCCGAAACACTTGGGCGTGCAACACGACTCCGCTCTTTCGGCAGAGATACCACAGATCACAATCTGTCCTATTTTACCGAACAGAAAGTCTCCGAACACGACGTTGTGTGAAGAGTCGAGGACGTCCAACCGTTTAACGCATAGTGGTAGTTCCACTGTCTACCTCTTTCCGTAGATGCTCACAACAGCAGCCACGTCAACATTCGACCGAGTTCGCCTTTTTCCGAGATACTCGCTCATAGGCTCTGCGTAATAATAACACAGCTCTACAAAATAAATTTTTTTTTCGTTGCCAGGGAAGTTTGAACAAAAATGGGATATTGTTATGATACTCATTCCGAGTATATTTGTACTTTTTCCAAATTGGCTCTGGTTTTTGAGATATAGGTTATTTGTGGAAATGAGAGTTTCATGTGGATAATATCGACTGCAGGGTCCATATATGGTGTAATGTATTTGCTACCTTTTTTTTAATTAGTGATATTGTACTATCTTTATTAAACAATTGTGCTCAGGGAGTGCATCTGTGTGGTTGAGGATTACATCATGCAAACATCACACTGTCAGCATGTGTTCAGTCCTGTTGTGCGGTGCGTGTGTTGAAGATATTGAGGGTTGTGCAGATTTGAATTCGGCGGTACTCGACATTCATTTGTTGGCCGAGGTAATCCCCGCAACAGCCGATAGGTAGCGTTCAGTGTAAACAAGAAAAATGGCGATGGTCGAAAGTCACACACATGTGCAGTGCAGCTTCAAGGAGATAGAACCTTTTCATCGTGACGTAGCAAATAAGAGGTGAGTATTCATTTCACACAAAACAATTAATGATGTTTGTTGGATGTGATTGACATGCAAATACAAGAAAGTTCTGCATAATATGTAGTATTTGTGCAATTTTGTTTTAGGAAAACATGAGTTCTTCAGGCCGTCTTTGCGTGAACCATCCAGATGAGTTCTGCTACATTTGTGGTGAATACGTTCTTCAAAAGAACAGGAAGAATATCACTCCTTTTGTGAAGGAAGCGTATCTGGCATATTTCGGAATTAAACTTGGAGATCAAGACAAGGCGTGGGCACCCCATAAAGTTTGTAAATGCTGTGTGGAGTGCTTACGGCAGTGGACAAAACGAAAAAGGAAAAGCTTAAACTTCGGAGTGCCTATGGTATGGCGAGAGCAGAAGAACCATACAGATGATTGCTATTTTTGCATTGTTAATGTGAAAGGTTTTAATAGGTTCAAAAAACGAAAGTGGGAATATCCCGATTTGGAGTCAGCAAGAAGACCAACGATGTTCCTGTACCAACCTTCACAACATTACCCACGCTAACATCATCAGATGACGATGTGCACGGCGAGGAATGTACAAGTAGTGGTTCGGAATACGAAGGACGTGAGACACAACCCCAGCAGTTCGACCAGAAGGAGCTCAGTGACTTGATACGAGAACTCAATCTTTCAAAGCAAGCATCAGAACTCTTAGCATCCAGGCTTAAGGAAAAGAACTGTCTTCATCCAAGTGTTAAAATAACAGCTTACCGGACGAGAGAAGAAAACCTTCTTCCATACTTCAACCAAGAAGAGGTTATAGTGTATTGCAGCAATATACCTGGACTTTTACTTGAATTGGGGCTGCCGGAATATAGACCAGAGGACTGGCGTCTCTTCATAGACAGTTCCACTAGAAGTTTAAAATGTGTTCTCCTACACAATGGTGAAACACGTATGTTGTGCGGCAGCGATGCTGAGACATTGTAGAATCTCTGACCAGAGCAGTTGCGCTCGACTCGCAGTAGCGAGCAGTCAGTCAGTCTGCAGTAGTCAGTCCTCAGTAGTGCTTGGAGTCGGTTGCTAGCAGTAGCGGAGAGCAGTCGGCAGGCGTCGGCATCGCAATGGTCGAGATTCAGGACGAGGTATAATTTATTTAAATAAATAATCATGCAGCTTTGCGCTCATCAGATAATGTAACGAACACTCATTGTAATTTAACTTTCAAAAATCGCCCCCAATAATAATTTTGATTTAAAACCAATTTTAGAGACAATCATTCAAATTTCCTTCCATTTCCTTTTAACAAAGATTTTTAAAAGGTACTTCCAATGCTTTTCATGCAAGCGGCAGAGAACAATAAGAGCAGAATTTTGACATGCAGTTTCACTAAGGTAAGAAATTTATTCTCGTTTCGCACAGGGCAAACACCGACTTTTCGGTTGAATTGAGTTTAGGTTATCATTACAGTTTCATTATCATGGGATTAGCGTTTATTATTTAATGGGAACTTGTACTTGAGTCAGATAGCGACCTTTCATTTAATTGTCTTTGCCATTAATATTTCTGTGGGAGTTCACACTTAGCTGTGGCTCCATTACTAATAAATATAGTTATATTTTTTGGAATGTGTTGTGGGGAGGTTACACTTGGCGACACCCGGTCCAGGATCGTATTTCGTAGAGAATCTTTTGAAAAACAGTCAGATATCTGCTCTTATTTGCTTAAATATAATTTTAATTTGGCGTAACGCTTTTACTAATCTTGTGACTTTCTTTCTACAGGTCAACGGCAATTCGTTGCTCTGTTGTATTTGTGTGTTGATTTTGCATTGTGCTTATTTGTTTTGTGATTAATTGTGACTATTGTGAAAATGCCGCGAAAGACTGTGAATAGTGTATCGCGAGGTATTGTGAATGAAGTTACCGGCTTAAACAACGTGACCAATAGTACTAGTGACACGCAGTGTAATGATGACAATGCTGTGTTCACTAACAGTCAGTGCGTTCCAATCGCGAATGACGACTTTTACCTTAATGATGAACAAACGAACTCGGTTATGTCTTCTGTTGATTTGACGACAATCAATGACGCGGGACGCTCTATTGTAATGAGCGCTGCCCAGCCTAACACAACCGGTTTACTAAATTCACGTGACGAACAGACAAATTTGTCTAATGAAAATGATCAGTGTACGGAAAGTACGCCGGACTTATTTAATTCCGAAATAATGTCTAACAGTGTACATCTGACTGACAAACCTTCTTGTAAATCGCAAAATAACCAAATGGTTACAGAAAGCGAAACGATTCCAGATCCACCATTAATCAGCACAGAGAATAGAAATGTTAATTTTGGCTCAGAT
The DNA here is from genome assembly GCF_023898315.1 of Schistocerca nitens. Classification (NCBI taxonomy): domain Eukaryota; kingdom Metazoa; phylum Arthropoda; class Insecta; order Orthoptera; family Acrididae; genus Schistocerca; species Schistocerca nitens. The sequence goes on from NC_064620.1 coordinate 13,693,999, forward strand.
CAAATTATGGCACTATTGCTGCAACGAATTAACCAAATTATTGAAAAACAAGACAACAATGATGTAAATCTCAAACAACTTAGTGAACAGGCTAAACAACAGAATGAAAAATTAGATAACAATTGCAGACAGTTAAGTGAACAAATTAGGGCCGTTGCCGCACAATGTCATGACACTAAGGAACAGTTACGCGAGGAAATTGAGGCTTGTTCACGAAAAAGTAGCGAAGAAATTAAGTCTGTTGCTCAGGAATTAAGGGAATTGCAAACAGCTGCAACAGAAACACTTAGAGCGGAAATCAGTACAGTCGCTAAACAATGCTCTGAAAAAGCTACACAATTACGCGACGAGTTTAAAGCAATGACGGTAGAACTTTCGCGCACAATGGATGAAAAGATTGACGCAAAATTCGAACAACAGAACACACAAATTAACGAACGTCTTAGTCTTCACATAGAAAACAGTAATACGCGTTTTCGTAAATTTATTGATGATCAAAATAAAGTAAAACGCCAGGTAATGGAAACAATCACTGCACAGAGACAAGAAGACAAACGTAAAATGTTTGCGAAGGCAAAAACGTATGTAGACAATAATATTGCCACAGTTTCGGACAAAATTAATACCATCGAACAGTCAAACACAGAATTACGTGACGAAATTTCTGATCTGAAATCGAAAACAGACACATACATAACAGATTTTCAAACAGTGACCGATAGACTCGAACAATTAGAACTAACACAGGATTCCGATGTCGTGAAAGCTGATGTTAAAAAACTGAACGAAACTACAAGTAAATTGCAAAACCAGATTAATGCCAATGACACTAAAACCGATGATCAGGTAAAAATACTGACTGAAAAATGTGATGAATTGGCCAGTCGTATTGACGTCATCGAAACTACTAATGACAATAAATCAGAAGATACTTCACCGGTTGCATTTAATCAAACACCGGAATTTCAAAATTTACAGCAGACAATTAATGAGATTGATTCGTCTAATAACACATTGCGTCGAAAACTGTCAAGTTTACAGCAAGAAGTAACAGAGATGAAAAACACTTCAGTTAATAACACAGCACAGCAGACACCACTTTTCGAACATTTGCCAGACTCGCGCAACGCGTATAATTTGGGTAATCTACAGAGAGTACGGGACTTAGATTCCGAACAATCACAGTTCAACAGATTCTCTTACAACCATGAACCTGTTTCATCACACAGAGACGACAATTTCGATTACAAACATTTTCTGTCAGTGAGAAAGTTTAAAGTGTTTAAAAACGACAGAACACAGATTCATCCGCTAGATTGGATACAACAGTTTAGCTTTGCTTTTCCACCGACTTGGCCCGTTACGCATAAACTTGAATTTATTTGCAGTTTTTTGGAAGGCGAACCGGCAACTCGTATGAGGCCGATCGCGAGACAATGTTACTCGGTAGAGGAATTTCAGAATGCTTTTCTGTCAGCGTATTGGTCGAAGACGACACAGCGCGGAATTAAAGATCAACTAATTAGTTTGCCAAATTATGAGAACTCCAATTTTCCGAGTGTGACGCAATTTTTTGAGCACATGGTGCAACAAAACCAGTACCTGAGTGAACCTTATAGTGAATCTGCACTTATTCAATTATGTATCTCTAAATTACCACGATCATTAAGAGTGTCACTTCTAACAGGTCAACAAAAAGAAAATATTTCGGCATTCAGGGATCTGCTGCAGCTTTTAGAAGTGCAGCAATCAGATTATTCTTTCGTAAACAAAAATTTTTCATATAACAACCAAGGCCAACAGACGTATAGCAATTATGATCAGACACGTAATTTTAATAGGAAAAGTAACAGACGTTTTAGGAATGAAAACCACCAAAGCTTTAATAACAGACAAAATTCTAATTATCAATATCGTCAAAATTCTGAGCAACAAGAATCACATTTTGGTAACAATAGACGTTTTCCACCACAACAGCATGAAAGTCAACCGGTTAACATACCTAACCAACAATGGAATGCACAAGGTCAACCAGGCTTTAATGTTTCGCCGCGTGCACGTATAGTCCCTGATACAACAAATGGTAACGCACGGCAGCAAAGGAATAACTACGTACAGAGAAGACAGTTTTTCAATTCCAATAGCAATGCACCGTATAGGAATGACTATTACGATAGACGTAAAAATAATGACGATAGCTTTCAGCGTACATCTAACAACAGTCGGTCATACCAACAGCAAAATTATCCACAAGAACCTATTCTCATGAATGAACCCGACAGTAGGTATCATCCAGAGCGTAATACGTCTGGAAGAAGTAATAGGACAGTTCAAATTGTAGAAATGCCACAACATCCTCGTGATGATAATAGTAACACGTCAGATAGAATCTGACTAGATACTGTACAGGACGCATCTTCCAATAATACAAGCACTACTTTTAACACGCAGAATGTTGTTCATGAAAATGTAATTACTTTTGACGACATCAGAGACACACTTTTGCAGGAAAGACCAGTTGTTCAGAAAATTATTTCACATCCTGTCATCGAAATTAAAATAGGTTCATCGAAATTTTCAGCAGTAATTGATTCTGGCTCACCTATGTCAGTCATTAATGAGGAAACTTTCAACGTGTGTAACAAAGAGAATATTTATCCTACATTTCCTTTAGGCAAAACGAAAGTGAAAGGAGCAGTATCGAGTAAAGGAGTGGATGTAAAATTACAGACGCATTTATCATTTTGTATTGGAGGTCATATTTTTCACTCAAATTTTTGGATTGTTCCTTTATTGACAACAGACGTAATTTTAGGTACTAATTTTCTCGTACAACACGACGCAGTGGTTGATTTCCAAAATTCTTATTTAATGTTAAAAGATGAAATGTGCAATTAGCTTTAGAATTTCAACATTCACTATCTGCAGAAGAACAAACAATTAACTGCACAGAGGTCATTTCCGCAACACGTAACATAAACTGTAATTCCGCATTGTTCACCGACACGTACGTACATAACTATAACACTCCAGACGAAACTGACTACGATGTAATGCAAATGATTTCTGATAAAGTTAAACAAAGCAGTGCAAATACAGACGACGAACGAACGCAATTACATAAAATTCTTTTACAACAAGCTCCAGTTTTCGACAACATTCCTGGTACTATGTCCGGCTTTATGTACGAATTTCAAGTCAAACAGCACGACACATTTAAAGCAAAGCATTATCCCATTCCATATATCCACAGAGAACAAGTTAAAAAAGAATTGCAGGATATGCTCGATCAAGGAATTATTGAACCAGCAGTTAGCCCGTACATAAACCCGCTGCATATTGTTAAGAAAAAAGATGGCTCACTTCGCCTCGTACTTGATTCACGTCACATTAATGACATTATTATTAATGAAACAGATCGACCACAGACATTAGAAGAACTACTACAGAAATTTCACGGTACAGCTATTTATTCCACATTAGATTTGAAATCGGGATTTTGGCAAATACAACTTCATCCGAATTGCAGAAAGTATACAGCTTTTCTCTGTTTTGGTGACTGTTATCAATTTTGTAAATTACCGTTCGGCCTAACTATTTCTTCTGCTGCTTTTATTCGCGGTTTGAACACAATACTTCCGACAGAACTTAAAGACAGAATTACGACGTACGTAGACGACATTCTTATTGCAGAAGCTAACTGGTCTGAACATAATCTGATTTTAGAACGACTATTGCAAACTTTCCATGCACAAGGACTTACAGTTAACCTCAGTAAATCGCATTTTGGTAAAACTTCTATAAAATTTCTTGGACACGTAATTTCAGCAGAAGGCATTGCGCCTGATCCAGAAAAACTTCAAGCTCTACGTGACATTACTGTTCCTACAACAAAGAAACAATTACGCAGTTTTTTGGGCTTAATTAACTTTTTTCGTAAATTTATTCATCACTCTGCTTTAGACACGCCTAGATTATGCCAATTAACAGGTAAAAACACTATTTGGTCATGGGATAAGCAAGCACACTCTGAATTCGTGAACCTGAAACATGCTTTGTTGAATGCTCCACTTTTATCGCACCCAGACCTTACTAGAAATTTTTCTATTGCCACCGACAGTTCCAACACAGCTTTAGGCGTACACATTTTTCAGGAAATTGAAGAACATGGCTCAATAGTAATTAAAAACATCGCATTTGCAAGCCGCATTTTGTCACCTGCTGAACGAAATTATTCCGTTACTGAACTAGAAACATTATGTGTTGTATGGGCTTTTACGAGATTTCGGCACTTTCTTTATGGCAGACATACCACCGTTTACACAGATCACAGAGCTATACAATTTTTACTTTCAGCTAAATTTACTCACGACAGATTAAGCAGATGGAAACTGTATTTACAAGAATTTAATTTTACGATTGTTCACATTCCCGGTACACAAAATGTTATAGCAGACGCACTTTCTCGTTCTCTCAGCAACAATCAGCAAGACGTAGCAACCAACTTCTGCAAAGCAAATTTCAGCGTCATGTACATTCAACAAGTTGCATTTGAAAATTTTATTTCATCGTCATTACAGGACATAGCACGAGAGCAAAGCAAAGACAATGTGTGGAAAGAAATTAAACACCTTTGGCAAGATAAGAATAATGTTACGATTAGAAACCACTACACTGTACGCAATGACATTCTGTTTCGCCGCTCTCATCCAGACAGTAACAATTGGTTATTATGCATTCCTGACGAACTGGTTAACAAATTAATCTGGTACACTCATTTAAGCTACGCACATTATGGAGCAAGAAAATGTTTTCTGATACTGGGACAGAACTGTTATTTTGCCAGCATGGAAAAACGTATACGACGAGTTTTAGCGTCATGTAAAATTTGCCAGAAAGCTAAGTCTGACACCACTTCACACATTCCTCCATTATATCCCATTGTACCTGTTAAATTAAGACATATGGCCGCAGTAGACATTTTTGGTCCAATTCCGAGAACTAATAGAGGTTTTTGCTACATCTTTGTCGCTGTTGAACTCACTTCAAAATTTGTTACCTTCACTCCGTTACGCAAAGCTACTGCTAAAACTGTTTCGAAAGCATTTGTAAAGCATTTCTTATTTCATGTAGGGCATGTGATGAAAGTAATTTCTGACAATGGATCACAATTTCGTTCTGTCATATGGACACGCATGTTACGAGCTAGAAACATTTCTCCGATTTATATATCCAAGTACCACGCCTCTTCGAACCCTTGTGAACGACTAATGAAAGAAATTGGTAAACTGTGTAGAATATACTGCCACAAAAGACATGTTAATTGGGACACACACGTACACTCATTTCAAGATGTAATTAATTCCATTCCAAATGAATCCACTATGCTACCTCCGTCTGTTATACTGAAAAACGTTGAACCACCAAACAAAATCAAAGAATTAGTAACATTTCCTACATCTCGTCGATTACGACACCACGAAATAATTGACATTGCGCTGAACAACATCAAACGTGCCGCAGAGCGCCGGAGAAGACAGCAAAAACAGGTTTGTAGACACCGAGATTTTCACGTTGGACAGAAGATATTAGTACGTACACACTATTTATCCAGCAAATTAAAAGGTAAGTGCAGTAAATTTGAACTTCTATACGCAGGTCCATATCGGATTCGCAGCATTCCTCACCCCAATGTTGTACACGTCGAAACTCTGAGAACCAGAAAATCGAAAGGCAACCATCATGTGTCAAACATTAAACCCTTTATCGAATGAAACCACTTTACGATGTAACATGCTATGAGGCCGTTTACACATTTTATGACCACTTATGCAATTATATTCACATGACTAATTACTGATGATTATCGTATTTTTTCTTGGCAAGTGCCCGGCAAGGTAAGGTTAGCAGGTCGCTTTTCTTGTCGTTACACATCAGACCGTGCACATTTTTTCAGATGAACTTACACATTTTATGACCACTTATGCAATTATATTGACATTACTAATTACTGATGATTATCGTATTTTTTCTTGGCAAGTGCCCGGCAAGGTAAGGTTAGCAGGTCGCTTTTCTTGTCGTTACACATCAGACCGTGCACATTTTTTCAGATGAACTTACACATTTTGTGACCACTTATGCAATTACATTTATGTGACTACCTATTGATGATTATCGTATTTTTTCTTGGCAAGTGCCCGGCAAGGTAAGGTTAGCAGGTCGCTCTTCTTGTCGTTACACACTAGACCGTGCATTTTTTCAGATGAACTTACGCATTTTATGAATAATTATGCAATTCTCTATAATGACGCATTAATTTTATCAAATTCTCTCTCCATTGAAGTCTTTAATTATCGCATCTATTAACTACACTACATATAAGCTGAACACAACGAATGTCACATTTTGTCTTTCTTATGTATGTACGATTGTTTTTATGTCTTGTTTGTATGCACTGTGAACTAGTTAAGGTATAACACACACCATTTGACTTTGACATTTTGCCTTGTGATATCTCAACATCGTGACTGTTTTACATTTTCCTTTTTTGCTGCTGCATTACGATATTCTCTGTACACTTTTTGCCTTTAAACACTGTCTGTGCTTTGAGATATTACGTTTTCTGTCATGTTATGTTGTATGCTTAATTGAGTCACCATTAACCAGTCACTATTTAATGGGTATATGATTTAAATGCAAGACATTAATCTTTGTTCATCAATTTCAGAAATAAATGATGCGTACAGGAAATGAATTAAACAGAAGTGGGAATTTCACCTATGGAATAAACGAAAGAAGATGCAATAAGCTAATGAGGACGAGTAAATGGATCAGAATTAACAAGCATTAACCAGAATATATTATACACATCGCAGAATAGCAGTCTTAACTAATTTTTTGTTTCAGAATACAAAGCGATTGATGCAAGCTGTCAGACAGAACTACACATTTTAGTTTTAAGTGATGAAATATGCTAGGGATTAGGAATAGTTGTGTGATGAATAATGAAATGATTTTTGCAGATGATAATGAATGCTGATAATGAACAATGATGAAGAATATGGTACTATGAATAATGAAGTTTCTGTTTACAGGTGATGATAATGATGGAGTTATGATGATACGAATAATGAAGTTTTTCTTTACAGATGAGGATAATGTTGAAGTTATGTATTTATGCTATGTAGTTATTTAAGTATTTGTTGCAGTTTACTTTGACAGCAGGTGTTATATTGCGTAGTAGGATGACTGAAGGTTTTGGAAAGGACAGCTATGGAACACATTTTTTATACACATTTCACTACCTGTTAATTCGAAGTTCACTACTTTTCAGCATAGTCTGCGTTTCTTCTTTCAGTTCAATAATCCATTTTGTATTTTTCTTTCAGGAGAAGCTTTTTATGATAGTTACTAAACTTGTTACTTATTATACCTGTTCTAGTACTTGCATTTTTCTTACCCACTTGTGTCTATCATTTATAAATGTGATAACCTTGCTACAGCTGACTCATGACGAATGACGTTACACAATCTTTTCATTTATAGGAACAACCTAGAAGCAATTTTTTCTCTTATTTCTTCCTGCTTTCCCTTATAATTACACAAAGCAATGCATTGCTAGCAGAAAAAACAAAATGTATTAACAGTCCCAGATAATGTCACTAGTTTATGATAATTCTGAATAACACTGATCAGCTCTGAATAGTATGTCACTTGAATAATGACTTCTTAATGATACCAAAACATAATTGCCACTATCTATTGTAATGAGAGTACTTATTATGCCCATGCTTATTAATGCTACTAATGTTTTATACTATTCAATACTTGCTGGCCACTGAGTGCCCATAATTAATGTAATTACTTATTATGCCCATGATTATTAAGGCTATGACTGTAATTAACTGATTTTTAATAATGATTTCTTAATGATATGAAGAATACTGAATGATGAATAATGTTTTATACTATTCAATACTTGCTGGCCACTGAGTGCCCATAATTAATGTAACTTATAATGCCCATGCTTATTAATGCTACTAATGTTTTGTACTATTCAATACTTCCTGGCCACTGAGTGCCCATAATTAATGTAATTACTTATTATGCCCATGATTATTAAGGCTATGACTGTAATTAACTGATTTTTAATAATGATTTCTTAATGATATGAAGAATACTGAATGATGAATAATGTTTTATACTATTCAATACTTGCTGGCCACTGAGTGCCCATAATTAATGTAACTTATAATGCCCATGCTTATTAATGCTACTAATGTTTTGTACTATTCAATACTTGCTGGCCACTGAGTGCCCATAATTAATGTAACTTATAATGCCCATGCTTATTAAGGCTATGACTGTAATTAACTGATTTTTAATAATGATTTCTTAATGATATGAAGAATACTGAATGATGAATAATGTTTTATACTATTCAATACTTGCTGGCCACTGAGTGCCAATAATTAATGTAACTTAACGTTTTGTTAGTGTTCTCAATGATGACTTCCCATATTAATACTGAATGATGATAAATATTTTGTACTAATCGAAAGTTGCTAGGCCACTGAATGTTAATAGTTACTTGTAAATATGTCATTTGAATGAGGAAAAATGTTTTGTAATACTCAATACTTGATGGCGATTGATTACCACTCTTGTCTTTAAATTAATTAATGAACATTTTTCTGTAATACTACATTCATGGTACAGAAATGTTCAATGACTAGAGTATGGATACCGCAAACTACTTATGTAATCACTAATCAAGACTTGTGTGTTAGTTAATGTCCTTCACCTTCTGACCTAACTACCTGAAATTATTGTAACATCCATTTGTCTTGTCCATCCTCATTATCATGGAGCACTATATTTGGTTTTTGCACTAATTCTACGTTGGTGTGCCGCCTCTTAAAAGCGTGGTGTTGACACGACATGCTGTCCACCACTGTAGGCGAAGAAACTACTTATGTAATCACTAATCAAGACTTTGTTATGGAGCACTGTGTGCCGCCTCTTAAGAGCGTGGTGTTGACACGACATGCTGTCCACCACCGTAACCGATGAAGACGTTATTCTGGTCCCACTGTTTGGTGTACCTGGTACACTGCCAAATGATAGTATGGAATACTACTACGACGTTTCACTGTCTTGATAAGCTGATAAATACTTCTGGGAACGGAACTGCAGATTGTATCACTTAGTTGTGATTCTGTGGAAAGATATGGACTTTCAGTGCAGCTATGTGCAAACTAAAGTGCTACAACCATGATGCAATCCTTCCTTTCCTATCCTAATAGTGAAAATCATTTTTTACTAACATCATTTATGTTCATGGCCTATACATTTTTTTCTCGATTTGTTGAACTCTAGTGCGAGTACACTTGTGTCACTTGTCGACATGATTTTTGCCATTTGTTGTCAAAATACTTAAGACATTTTCGATTTGTTTTGAAGTGCAGTATGTGTGCACTCTTGTCATCTATATTGTATATACTTTTTGTGATTTGATGATTTTTTCTACTCTTGCGTTTATTTGTTATAAAAATGTTCAAAAGTTTTCAGTGCATGTGCACTTATGTGAATATGTTTTCAACTGAACTACAGTGCCTGTGCACTCTTCTCAATTTTCGATATGATTTGTGTTCATTCTGTATACCTTTTATGATTTATGTCATTTGTTACTCTTGTATATACATTTCGTCTTTTACTGATATGTTCTCCACTGCAGTGCATGTGCACTCATGACACTTGTCAACATGATTTTTTTTTTTTTTTGCCTGTTATGAAACTGCTAAAGAATTTTTTAGTGTGTGTACACTTTGTTATCTGTCAAATAATTTGTATATACATCTTTCCTGATTTGTTTTGTACTTATATTTTGTCTTGTCTGTAATGTTTTGTAATCGGTGCATGCGCACAACATTTAATTCATGTGATACATCTAAACATTTTGTTAATTAAAGGAAAAATTTGTTACGATGGCAAGTCCAAATGACTCACCATCGCTGCCAAATTTTTGCCCCCCCAGTGGAGGGTTATGAAACACGTATGTTGTGCGGCAGCGATGCTGAGACATTGTAGAATCTCTGACCAGAGCAGTTGCGCTCGACTCGCAGTAGCGAGCAGTCAGTCAGTCTGCAGTAGTCAGTCCTCAGTAGTGCTTGGAGTCGGTTGCTAGCAGTAGCGGAGAGCAGTCGGCAGGCGTCGGCATCGCAATGGTCGAGATTCAGGACGAGGTATAATTTATTTAAATAAATAATCATGCAGCTTTGCGCTCATCAGATAATGTAACGAACACTCATTGTAATTTAACTTTCAAAAATCGCCCCCAATAATAATTTTGATTTAAAACCAATTTTAGAGACAATCATTCAAATTTCCTTCCATTTCCTTTTAACAAAGATTTTTAAAAGGTACTTCCAATGCTTTTCATGCAAGCGGCAGAGAACAATAAGAGCAGAATTTTGACATGCAGTTTCACTAAGGTAAGAAATTTATTCTCGTTTCGCACAGGGCAAACACCGACTTTTCGGTTGAATTGAGTTTAGGTTATCATTACAGTTTCATTATCATGGGATTAGCGTTTATTATTTAATGGGAACTTGTACTTGAGTCAGATAGCGACCTTTCATTTAATTGTCTTTGCCATTAATATTCTTGTGGGAAGTTCACACTTAGCTGTGGCTCCATTACTAATAAATATAGTCTTTTTTTAAAAATTTTTGTGGGGAGGTTACAATGGCAATCGTTACGCATCTATTCCCATTGCCCACTCAACAAAGCTTTGTGAAGCATATGCTAACGTCAAGATGGTTCTGCAGAAAATTCAGTATATGCAGCACCAGTGGTTGATTTGTGTTGATTTGAAAATGGTGAACTTCTTGCTTGGACAACAAAGTGGATACACAAAGCACCCATGTTTAATCTGCATGTGGGATAGTAGGGCAAAGCACGAACATTGGAAGCAGAAAACATGGCCTCCAAGGGAACATATGGCTGTTGGTGAAGCAAACATCATTAATGAACCTCTGGTTAGTAGGGACAAGATTGTTCTTCCACCATTACATATTAAGTTAGGACTAATGAAGCAATTCACCAAAGCTTTAGACAGAAATGGTAATTGCTTCACATACATCTGCAATACGTTCCCTGGACTCAGTAGGGAATAACTTAAGGCAGGAATATTTGATGGTCCTCAAATTCGCAGGCTCATCAACGATACCAATTTTACAAGTGTCATGACTGTCACTGAAGCATCGGCCTGGAACAGTTTTGTCGCTGTTGTAAAATGATTTTTGGGCAATCATAAAGCTCCCAATTACGAGGAACTGGTCAAAAACATGCTCACTAACTTTCAAAACTTAGGAGCTAACATGAGCATAAAATTGCACTTCCTTCACAGCCACTTGGATCGATTTCCTCGTAATCTAGGTGATTTCAGTGAGGAACAGGGAGAGCGGTTCCATCAAGATATGAAAGGAATAGAGGAAAGATATAAAGGAAGATGGGACAGGCATATGATGGCAGATTATTGCTGGAATCTGCAACGTGACTGTTCTGAAGAGACCTATAAAAGGAAAGCGTGCAGGAAGCGGTTCGTCATGGACGGAAAATGATATACTTATAGAGAAACTTTTCAATTATGTTTTATACGTGGACAAATGCCTATCAGGTTTTCATAGAAGCTATTTATAAAGATTATTTTCTTTTTTCATTGTAGTTTGTAGCGCTCGAGTTCAGTATTTGCAATTTTTTCTAATTTTTTGAATAAATCATGCATTATCTCAAAAACTAGAGCCAAACTGCATAAATGGTTGCTATATTCGTCCTCAGCACCACTAACCCATCCTAAAGCCACTCAAATATCCTTGGCAAGAAAATGAGTGTTGACCAGTGTAATCTGCCCTTTGTCGAAGTCGCTTTTCTCAATGGATTTCACCATCTACAGCCCGTATCTCGCTAGGGCGATCCCCCGTCCGTGGTCCGTGTCTGCTCCGCTTACACACTTTTGCTACTGCGTCACATTCGCAAAACGCCACCAGGGAGGCATCTGACGTCGTGGTGCGCAGTGGTCATAATGTTTTGGCTTACCAGTCTGTTTCCAGTACTGTCAGTGAATGGTCTTGTCAGATGGGGTAGAAGGAAGTTGACAGCGTTCAACACATCACTTCAGTCATTCAGATCTCTGTTTCAGAACAAGAGCTTTTCGGCTTCCTGTTTGTCTTCCACCATCAGCAATCCCAAGGTGTGCGCCGTTGCTGGTACCGACGCCGAGGTGGTAGGGTTGGGTCAAGTTCGTCGCTGGGTCACTCTTAAGACACTGGAAGATTCCGAAAATTAACATCTGTGTGATTAAAACATGGACTAAGAGGAAAGGAGTGTTTTATCCCAACCGACTCTCAAACGCAAAAACCCAGCGCTTCACTTTCGAATAATATTGTCCAGATACAAATGGTTCAAATGGCTCTAAGCACTATGGGACTTAACATCTGACGTCATCAGTCCCCTAGAACTTAGAACTAATTAAACTTAACTAACCTAAGGACATCACACACATCCATTCCCGAGGAAGGATTCGACCCTGCGACCGTAGCAGCAGTGCGGTTCCGGTCTGAGGCGCCTAGAACCGCACGGTCACAACGGCCGCCTGTCCAGATATACTTGAAGTGTCTCGTCCACTTTGTTGAGCAATTGCGCAACGCTCACGTACCGAATAAGCGATCTCTTTATGAAACATATCACTCTTCGTTGGATTTTCTCTATCTCTCCTGTTAACCCAAGCTCGTTGGGGTCCCAAACTGATGACCAATAGTCACCTGTAAGTCGACAAACGGTTGATAAGTCACTTTTCATCGATGTATTACATTTTATTAAGATTCTTCCAATGAAATCCTGACATCCGGTTTTCCTACAGTTAGTTTTATACGGTCGTTTCGCTTTACGACCGTTAACTCTAGATACTTTATATAGTTGTTACTTATTTCCGTCATTTGTTGCAAGTTGTGTAACCGAACAGTGAACGATATCTTAGCGTATTTATCAACTTCAGGGCCGGCCGGTGTGGCCGAGCGGTTCTAGGCGCTTCAGTCTGGGACCGCGCGACCGCTGCGGTCGCAGGTTCGAATCCTGCCTCGGGCATGGATGTGTGTGTTGGCCTTAGGTTACTTAGGTTTAAGTAGTTCTAAGTTCTAGGGGACTGATGACCTCAGATGTTGAGTCCCATAGTGCTCAGAGCCATTTTTATCAACTTCAGGGACGTCCTGCGTGTTGAAAGGTGGCTACACTGAGCCACAGCGCCAGAGATCGCGCTAGAGAGTATTGTTCCGCCGCCTCCACTGGCAGTGATTATTGAGATGTCGTAGTGGGCAGTGCTTGGGGAGAGCTCGTGGTAGTCAGTGCTTGTTAAGAAACTCGTAGCAGAGAGTGTTTGTTGAGATGTGCTAGTAGAGAGTGCTTGCTGAGATGTGATACTGAAAAGTTCTTGTTGAGATGTGGTAATAGCGAGTCGGTGTGGAGATATATTGTAATGATTAGAGTGATTTTGGTCAATATATGAAGGTAACGAAAATTGATTTATTTTTCATTATTTAATGTCGTAAATAATGCTTCATTACAGGTTCAGTCAACAAAGCATCTGGCTTGTGTTCTTGGATTAGAGTGTAATTCTGGTTTTCTTGAGTAATTATGGTATTTCTATTTCCTTTCAATTCAGTATAAATGATATTTAAAATTTCTTGTGTTGTTGAAGAAGAACCGTGCCAGATGCGTAAGTTGGGTCATACTTCCACACACAGAACAGATACACTTGTGCTTTGGTTTCGTAGGTTTTATAGTTGCTGGGGACTTAATTAATTAATTGTGTTAATGAAAATTTCCATTTCATTCTTTGTTGTTGTTCTATGCAGTCAGATAGCGTAATAATACTAGTCAGGGCCAACCGTTTACGAGACTACGTAATCGAACAGACAGCTACTAAATAAAAAAAAAAATTATTTGCATTTTATTTTAATTAAGCCCCCATGCACGTGGCGACCGCTGCTTCGGATCGTCCCTTGGAATTATTCTGATTGTAGAAATAGTAGACAGTAGGATTGTTGTAGTAATTTGTAGTTTAGTAATTGTAGTCTATACTGCAAGTGTAGATTTGGTAATTGTCATTCTTCTAATGGTATTTTTTTTGCAAAATTTCATTTCTGTTGTCTTGTCTACGGGTTTGACAATTAGTGCAATTATTTCAATTGTTCGATTAATCGTGTTTGAAGGAAACATTTCGTGTGAATGGTATTGTTGGAGATAAAGTGTCATTGTGTGTAATTTTCATATAGTGACGAGTTTTGTATTTTTTTGTAAATGATTACGCGATCAATGAAAAAGGCAAAAATGATGGATAGTCAGAATGACGAAATTGTTGACATGGCGAACTCGCCAACACAGGACAACAGTATGATGAATAATGGAGTTGAAAACAATGTAATAAGTCGGGAAAATAGTCCAGAACCATTTCAAAAATTTTCTCAATCAGAAAATTCACAGAATACGAGATTAACGACAGAAGATATGCAGCAGTTGACGAGTGCTATATTAAATTTGGGATCTGAATTAAAAACACGGTTAGACTCACGAGGATCTGAATTAAGAGCAGTGATAAGAGGGTTAGGCTCACAAATAGGAACAATTAAAACAGAGATGAAAGCAATGACAACACGGTTATGCTCACAAATAGGAACAATTAAAACCGAGATGAAAGCAGTGGGATCACATTTACTATCTGGATTAGAAACTGATATGGGAACAATGGAAACACAGTTAGGCTCACGAACAGGGACATGTTTCAAATACATGAAAGACGAATCAAATAAAGAAATTAGAGAAGAAGTACAACCAATTTTGAAGGCTCACAATAATAGCTTGATTTCAACAGAAATCAGACAAGAGGAACAGGGTAGGGAACAGGAAGAAAAAGATCGCGTGATAGTACAGAAATTTTCAGAGTTAAATTTACAATGTGCACACGATAAGGAAGAAATACTTGAGATAATCGAGGAGTCCGTATCAAATGACAGATTAAATGACAGAACACAACAATATAAACAGTTAACTACCAAATGTGTCAATACTGAAACCCGAGTCGCGACACTTACGGAAGACGTAAATAATCAGAAAGAACAATTAGGTGACTCATCGGAAAGAGTTGAGATTTCAGATAAACTGACAAGTCTTAGTTTAAATGGGGACACAGATTCGGATGATACAACTCCATTGCCATGTGCAGAAACCGAAGAGTACCAGAACATAAGTAAGCATGTTGAAAATCAGGGAAAATTTAATGAACGCGTTAAAAGGGAAGTTGAGGCATTACAAAAGCAAGTCAAACAAATTGAAGGCGAAATCGAAGGAAAGGACAGTAGAAGAAATTTAGAATCACAGATAGCAGAGGGGTTGGAAGAAAGTAATTTATTTCATTTACGGGATGCAACAAGAGAGCGCCAGGCGCGCGAACTTGACAATAATCGTCATTGTGACTGGGACAGACGCGGTAAGTCTTTGTCGCCGCGAGGCGGAAGCTTTGACTGTAAACACTTCTTGACTGTTCGGAAATTTAAGATCTTTTGCAATTCTAGGAATGACATACATCCATGTGCATGGTTAGATCAATTTATGTACGCACTTCCGCCAAATTTGCCACTAAGTCACAAGCTGAAATTTATGTGCAGCTATTAATGTCCTCAGGGGATTCACTACACTAAGTGAATATGTGCCGTAGCGCTCACAGGGCCCCGAGCTGTAGTGGTGCTTTTTCCCTTTTAGTTTTCTGCACCGCTGCCTACTCTTTCACTATTCTTTGTATCTATAAAAATAATTCTTCTACTATCCATCTACCTAGACAGTAGGTAAAGAATAACCGGATTTGACTGTTTTACCCAAAAGTGACTTCGGAAATTACTATTTGGACTTACTGTACCTTCAGCAGCATTCATTCGTAGTTTAGACGAAATTTTACCTGTTTATCTTCGTGACAATATCACTTCATATGTTGACCATTTCGACTTACTATATCTTCAGCAGCATTCATTCGTAGCTTAAATGAAGTTTTACCTGTTTATCTTCGTGACAATATTGCTTCATATGTTGGCGATATTGTTATTGCTGAACATTCTTGGAGTGAGCGCAACAAAATTTTGGATACATTATTGCGTATTTTTGCAGGAGTTGTCATTGCAGTGAACTTGGAAAGGTCTGAATTTGGTCGTTCACA
Organism: Schistocerca nitens; assembly: GCF_023898315.1. Taxonomy (NCBI): domain Eukaryota; kingdom Metazoa; phylum Arthropoda; class Insecta; order Orthoptera; family Acrididae; genus Schistocerca; species Schistocerca nitens. The sequence goes on from NC_064620.1 coordinate 13,710,263, forward strand.
GGTGAAATTTCTCGGTCACATTGTTTCTACAGAAGGTATTCTTCCCGATCCAGAAAAGCTGGACGCTGTTCGTAATTATGCTGTTCCTACCACAAGGCGTGATGTTCGTAGTTTCCTTGGTGTCTGTAATTTTCTTGAACGCTTTGTTGGATTGGATGATTTGGCCACACCTCGTTTACACATTTCAGTTATGCACATTTTGGTCCCAAAATGCTTTCATAAATTACGAGAAAATTGCTACTTCAGTAATATGGAAAAACGAATTCGATCTGTTCTTGCCAAATGCAAATTATGTCAAAAAGCTAAGCCGCCAACTGTTTCTCACAGAGCACCGTCGTTTCCTATCATTCCAGCGAAATTAAAGGACATGGCTGCAGTCGATTTGTTCGGTCCAGTGGTTCGTTCTACTAATGGTTTTGCGTACATTTTCGTAGCAGTGGAATTGACATCAAAATATGTGTGTTTTACACCTTTACGCAAAACAACAGCTCGTTCAGTATTTAATGCTTTCATCAAACATTTTCTTAAAGAAGTGGGTCATGTTGATAAGGTTATATCAGATAATGGATCACAGTTTCGCTCTAAAATTTGGCTTCGTACTCTACGGCGTCGTAAGATTAAGCCAATTTTTATTTCACTTTTTCACCCTCAATCTAATGCTTCAGAGAGATGGATGAAGGAAATCAATAAATTGTGCCGTCTTTATTGTCATCAGAATCACAGAACTTGGGATCAGTATCTTCATATTTTTCAAAACATTCTGAATGAACTTCCTAATGATTCAACTTCTTTACCGCCTCTATTGATATTAAAAAATAAAGTACCAATAAATCGCATTTCTGAAATCGTTCCTTTTCCGCCTTCACGGAAACTGCGGCATTCTGAAGTTGTCAACCTGGCTCTACGAAATATTGCGTCTGCGGCTGCTAGAAGAGAGAAATCAGCTAAGCGTCCTGGTCGTTTAAAAATCTTGTCAGTTGGTCAGAGGGTATTAATTAAGTCCCACCGTTTGTCTCACAAAGGAAAGGGATTGTGTCGCAAATTTTTTCTGCTTTATAACGGTCCATATAGGGTTCGCAAAATCATTCATGATATCACTGTTGAAGTAGAAACTCTTAAATCACGACGCTCTAAAGGAATACATCATATATCAAACGTTAAAATTTTTGTGGAATGACATACTTCAGAGAAACTAACAGCTACATGTAAACATGCAGAGAATACAAGGATACCGCGCTGTGTTTTGGCGGCGGTACATACTCAAAGCAACAGTCAGTCTGCGCGCCGCACAAAGCAGTCGTTGACCGCAAACAATTACTTCCTACGTCACGCGCCTACAGCTGATCGAGCACTCAGTGCGAATGCACTGACAGCCGTAAACAAATACACAGTCTAATTTCTCCGACTAAATTCTGTATAAAGCTATAGTGACTTGATGAATTATGTTATTAACGTTCAGTATTTTTCAGGATACGGTTGTATAAAGTATTTAAGACCTTCAGGTAAATTCTGTGTGTGTCCGACGTTAAGAGGACTTGCTATGGAGAAAATTTCAGGAAGAATGTAATTTCGAAAAAAAGAAGTAAAACACCAAAAAGGTAACGATTAATTGAGTTTATTTTTCAGGTAACATATTTCCACTTAGGTACGTACTTTAGACGTAATTTGCTGCTCGCGATTACGTGATTCAGACTTTGTGCTAAATTTCATGTTCTATGAATTTACTTGTGAAGCGACGTGCTTGTGTACATTTACTGATTTTGACAATGATTCATTAATGAACAGGCTTGTTATTTGTATATATTATGCATCGCTTGGCTGCAGTGCTTTTTCACTGATGTCATATTTTTCTATTATGTGCCTGCTGTGCTTATTTATTTAAATTATGTCACCTGATTAATTGTGCTGACTGTAGTTAGGTATGTAGGTTACACTTTGTGATTTATCTGCTTGCGCCTTCATGTTTACTTATTAAGATTACATATGAACATTTATTTGCTTATGCTGAATGATGCTAATGACTTGTTTATTACGTAAGATATATGTTTGCTGCTGTGCGTATGGATTGCATATTTACACACTTCTGTTTTGTTGTCATAACTATAAGTTGGTATATAGAAATGCTGATATACCGTGTACAAACATAGAGTTTAGGTCACACTATGGTATTAATTATAGATTGTTCGCTTGGCAGAGCCTCGTTGTAGGGATTGTGCTGCATCCACTTGTTGACATTCTGTTCTCTACTGGTATATTTACGCGCTATTGCATGTTTTGCTTACGCTCAGTGCCTTATATTTTTAAGATAAGGAAATGAACTGCTATAATTCTACGAACGACATTGGTACAAGAAACTGCATAGAAGTCACATGAGCTGGAGGTTTTTAGGAAGCTGTATAAATTTATGCTAATAGGAAGGAAGCTAACGACGTGACATACCAACACTAGGTTTAGACCATTGACAGTTATTACACTGCATTCTTCGTGAGCAATTGAAATAGGAAGTGACACTTGACACAAGAAATACTCCACATGTTTGCTTCTGCCATGATTCTTGAAGTGGTGTACACACTGTGAAATATTATGATCATTCACACTCCGTAATCGTAATTAATTACTGAGAGTTATTCGAACTAAGTCTGTTAGAGGTCATGTACGCATTTCTTTTATTTAATGATGGACAAGGTAAACAAAATGTATCTTATAATTTATAATGAGTAGCAGATTTGGATCAGATGGATTACACGAGAGGTTGTGTGTTGACATTGTGTCTTCAGATTGTATGAGATGATGAATTGAGCTTTGCATTAGGATTTTGTCTGCACTTGTTCGAGGAGACTGACTAGAGGAAAGAGTTGTTATGGAAGTGAAATGATATTGGCAATGAGGTTTATATATATCGACGTATTGAAGAGGTATGATTGAGGTATTGAGATTATGTGAAGTTGATGATTATTGGAGTTTTCGTGGACAAGAGGTAAGGTAAATGATATTGATGATCGACGTATTGAAGAGGTGTTATTGAAGTATTGAGATTATGTGATGCTGATGATTATTGGAGTTTTGGTGGATAAGAGGTGAAGTAAGTGAGGAGCATATTTTCTTTTTTTCGTTGGTCTATATGGAACAAGGAGGATAAAGATGGCAGACTAGAACATAAAGTAGCAGGAAGATTGTCTACACACACACTTTGTTAAATCACTAAGCAGTATATACTTTTTTTTTTTTTTTTTTTTGGAGAGAGGAAGTAATTGCATATCTTGGCTCACTGACAGTTGTTCAGCAACCGTACAATTTGATCTAGCTTGGCAAACATTGGTCTTGACATGATGACTATGACGTTGACTAACTATTATTGACTGTTATACATCGCTGCCACTACTACTTGATACACATGATGAACATAAAATTTTGACAGAATTGCATTTACACAGTTAACACCATTCAATTACACAGTAGCACTAATGTGGATGAAAGATGAGTGAGTGTTTTTTGTGTGTTTTCCTTTCCCTATCCCAAATTGGTACCAACCTATCTCCTAAATATTATTTTACTTGTTGTTGTGGCTTGCACTGACACCCATAAAAATTATAGGTTTACTGATATTTGTGTATTTGTAATATTTAATATGACAATTATCTGATATCATTTGTGTGTTTATTATGATTTGTATGTTTAGTGTAAAAGCATTGTATGTGTATTCAAACTATTGTTCATGCCTGAACTGTGTGATTAGTGATAGGGAATATTTTGGACTGTTATTTGCACTTTTTCTACATGATTGGTGCCACTAGGACATGTTTAATTTCTGCTGATGAACAGTGTGATTAGTGATAGTGAATTTTATGGACTGCGGTCAGCACCTGGTCAACATTACTGGGTGCCACTGATGGACTGCTTCTACCGAAATGGTGTTACTTGTTGATATCTGCACCTGTTCAACATTGCTGGTGCCACTAATGGAACTGCTTATACTGAAATGGTGTTACTTGTTGGTGTCTGCACCTGCTCAACATTGCTGGGTGCCACTGATGGACTGCTTCTACTGAAAAGATGTCACCTGTTGATATCTGCACCCGTTCAACATTGCTGGTGCCACTGATGGAACTGCTTATACTGAAATGGTGTTACTTGTTGGTGTCTGCACCTATTCAACATTACTGGGTGCCACTGATGGACTGCTTCTACTGAAAAGATGTCACCTGTTGATATCTGCACCTGTTCAACATTGCTGGTGCCACTGATGGAACTGCTTATACTGAAATGGTGTTACTTGTTGGTGTCGGCACCTGCTCAACATTGCTGGTGCCACTAATGGAACTGCTTATACTGAAATGGTGTTACTTGTTGGTGTCTGCACCTATTCAACATTACTGGGTGCCACTGATGGACTGTTTCTACTGAAAAAATGTCACTTGTTGGTTTTTGCACCTGTTGACCATTGCTGGGTGCTACTGCTGGAACTGCCAACTACTTGTTTCTTGGGCTATGGAAAGCGTTTATGTGAATATTTGTATAAACTGATTTTTTGTGTATTACTGTTTGCGAAAAGTTATGAGACTCTTACCTGCACATATTCGTCATTGCTGACGCTATTGATTGAACTGTTTAACCACATAATACTTGTGTAAACTGTTATGTAAAGTCACATGTATGAAAGAATTTGTATTGCTTACTGTATTAGGTTATTGAAAGGTCAGTGCAAAGCCAAAATTTTATCTAGTTATATGATATTTACGCATTAATATTATCTTTTATTTTTGTCTGTAGTTTTTTGACGAATTTGTTGGTATTTTCACCACCAATGCTGGCAAAAATACCATCAAATTCTAGCCCGTGGAGGAAGGGCATATGAAAGGTGGCTACACTGAGCCACAGCGCCAGAGATCGCGCTAGAGAGTATTGTTCCGCCGCCTCCACTGGCAGTGATTATTGAGATGTCGTAGTGGGCAGTGCTTGGGGAGAGCTCGTGGTAGTCAGTGCTTGTTAAGAAACTCGTAGCAGAGAGTGTTTGTTGAGATGTGCTAGTAGAGAGTGCTTGCTGAGATGTGATACTGAAAAGTTCTTGTTGAGATGTGGTAATAGCGAGTCGGTGTGGAGATATATTGTAATGATTAGAGTGATTTTGGTCAATATATGAAGGTAACGAAAATTGATTTATTTTTCATTATTTAATGTCGTAAATAATGCTTCATTACAGGTTCAGTCAACAAAGCATCTGGCTTGTGTTCTTGGATTAGAGTGTAATTCTGGTTTTCTTGAGTAATTATGGTATTTCTATTTCCTTTAATTAATTCAGTATAAATGATATTTAAAATTTCTTGTGTTGTTGAAGAAGAACCGTGCCAGATGCTTACGTTGAGTCATACTTCCACACACAGAACAGATACACTTGTGCTTTGGTTTCGTAGGTTTTATAGTTGCTGGGGACTTAATTAATTAATTGTGTTAATGAAAATTTCCATTTCATTCTTTGTTGTTGTTCTATGCAGTCAGATAGCGTAATAATACTAGTCAGGGCCAACCGTTTACGAGACTTCGTAATCGGACATACAGCTACTAAAGCAAAAAAATTAAAATTATTTTCATTCATTTTATTTTAATTAAGCCCCCCTGCAGTGTCACAAACCTTGTGACGTTACAATCCTCCTGCATTCTACAGCAGGGGTCTGCAACACTGGTTCGCGAACACCATCAATCTAGTCAGTGGTAATGGGTCAGACATGCATGGCATCAAGCCTACCGTAATTTATTTTTATTACAGTCGAACCTAATATATCGAGCATCATCCGTAACGAGTGATTCGCACAATGGATAGAAGAAAATGTAATAAACCGACTCCTTTAACCAACGATGTTTCACATAGACTGTTTTTATTGTTAAATAACCATTTCAAAAACCTTTTTCTGGCCTGGATAGGTATCATTGGCCACTATAAATCAACGCTCCGTCACGTGTTCTCCTATAAACAACCACTCTGTAAAATAGAAGCTCCAAAATACTGAATTCAGTGAGCTGTACTGATCGCAATGCGCCTCGCGCCTTAATCATTGGCTGGCTGTAACCTCTCACTTTTTCACGTCTTACTCTTAAAAAAAAACTATTATATCTGTTGCCGACTGCCCTTTCGTTAATTGTTGCTTTTATAAAAATATATGGGAAGAGTGACGTGAAATTCTTTTAACAATGCTGTGCTTTTAATTGCTTTATCATCGTTACCTTTTTTAGCAAAATAAAATGATGGAAGTATTATTGTTCTGAATCTGACCTACAATTTAAAGAACGATTTTTTAGTAACTGCAACTCATGCTAAGTATCAATATATCTTTCCTACTTCGTAATTATTCAAAGTTGAAATTAATGTCCTATGATCTCTGATGTTACAGTTCGTACGATCGTTCTCAAATACAAGTTTGCAGTGGATTTTATTTCTTACTAAAATGCTATTTCATACCACGGCTAGCCCAAGAACATGAGACTCTCATTAAAGAAAATTACGTATTCACTATAAAATTTAGCCAGATCAGAACGGAGCACAGCAAGTTTCCTATCAGATTCTTTAGGTACATAAAATTATTTGCACTGAAAATTATATCCTATCAGCAGCCCGCGTCAACCTGCAACACATCATAAAATCTGCTGATCTTCACTGCCAGCCTGGGAGCTAAAAGAAATAATATTATTTTTTACTATTATTTTACCGCTTCCTTGCGGTATACTCGACTATATTGTAAGTCGTTTAAATACGCCGCGGCAGCGGCTCTTCTTTCTCCACACAGCTCAGCTCCACAGATAATATTTTTATATGGCTGAAAAATATCTTAACAGGATGGGATAATAGGCAGGCACACTTTAACATTTAAGTAATACAAGTTTTCATTTACACAACTCTATTTAAACATTTAAATATCTTAATAATTACAGACCTGTGTACATTCACGCGCAATGGCGTCCAATTCACAATCTCGACAAAAGAATGCTACCTTCACGCTCTCTACGACAATAACAGGAGATCTTTATCTCGCAGCTTCTAGACTAAGAAGACAAAGACATTGCATTACATCATGCCTTATATACAAATTCAGTTGGTGATCTCTGTACAACATTTATCTTCTGTGTCGGTCTTATTACTCGCCGACACAGACGTTCTCAAAAATAAAAAATAAAGAAAATAATACATAATTTTACATAATGACACAATATGACACATCTAATATTTTAATTATTACATAATATATTGTCTTTGTTTATTACAAGACGTTACACTGCCCCCTGGCAGCATTTGACTAACGATGAAAATGTTCGGCAATATGCTGCCACTAACGTCTGTCTTGTTTATGGTTTATTACTTTGGTTGGAACATTCACTTTACACTACTCATTTCTTTTACACTGTAGGTTTAATTACACTTCGTATACTGTTCTTACACTTTGCGAGGTGACCGTCAACCTAGTCCCAGGGTCATTACATTTATTTGGCTCCCCCATTCGGGCTACGTGCGATCAGAAAACCTGGGAAAACTGCGCCGGAGCCATGGTCATCTCACGAAAAGTTTAGACTCTATTCAATGTCCACATATAACAAAGGCTATTTGTGATAGCATGCTACACTTTTAGTCTCTTTGTTATCAATATACTACTTGTATTCTGGATCGTTATGAAAGTCACTTATTACACATTTTTACAATAGTATAATGAACCGTCTTTGCACTTACTCGCGACAGTTGGTTTAAAATATCTAGCATTCGTGCGAGTATTTTTCATTAACATGACGCAAACATATTAGATCGATACATCACTAAATCCATGAATATTGTGAGTTCGTGTTGGATAACAACAAAAAAAATGTTTATCACGTCATTGCGTGTCCATTAAACACCATTCATGTTAGCACATTATACATATAGTTAATAGTTCATTTGAATGACAACAATGTGGTATGGAGCTGGCGGCGCGAAGCAATTGTTGAGTAGCGTCGTCTGGAACGCCGCGTACCGACGGCCGCTGGGTTCGACGACCGGCTCTCAATAACAGTGAGGTCGTGCTAGCGTGGCGCCCAAGCAGTCGCGAACCGCGCTGAACCATTCGCTGTTGTCGGCGAGTGGCAGTGGTTTACCGCAACCGGCTGGATGGCGGCACGGCACTCGTCTCTGCTTCTCCGCATGGCTCCCCGTCGTGGCGCATGAAACAAACATTCCACAACGGTGTACTGTCTTTAAGGACACAGATTACTAGCTGTGGAAGAAGAGGCAATTTGTTGAAAGCGTTTATTGTTCAGTAAGCCGTCGCTTCACTGATATGCACAGGATGTTTTGGCGTGATAACAGGTTTTTTGTGACATCGTGACACTGGTATTCAGAGTTCGTCACACGCACATTGTACTACACGTTTTCACTCACTTCCACGGTTGATGCACTGCCAGAGCGTCTTTCAACACGCGAAAATGGTTCGTTACACTCATAGTACATGTCTCCGTTGAGCGATGTTTGTGTAAATCGTCTCCGAACGGATCAATAACTACTGTTTTTATACACTGTCTATTGTTCGTTGAGCGCTGCACTAGGACAGTCTATCACTCAACACTAGATTTATCGACGTATATATTGGTGCAGATACAACAGTCATTTTCTGTCCCTACTACACACAATATTCCGTCCTGTCCTTAAGTGTTTATGCACACAGTTTATTTTTTAACACCTTTTAACTGTTCTTTGCATAGTCACTCTGATTTACATAGCATTTATTTGTTTTCACTTTATCACAACATACTCTTCATATTGTTGCTAGGCGTATTTGGCCCTTTTGTAAATTTTTTTTTTTTTTTTAACGGTGTGTGAATTTTTTTTTTTTTTTTTTTATACATATTTTTTTTTTTCTTAGTGTAGCTTGCCTGATTATCACCCATCTATCAAACAGATTTTACCGTGTGCATTACAGCTTGACTCGGGCATATTGTTCAATAAATACTTCGTTCAGCAATAACATTTTTTTTAATGATTTTTCCTATATGACTACAGTGTAGGTTCTGCATTGTCTGACTTAACTCGCGTATCGCGTAATGAATATTCAAGGTCGTGTACCAAGTACACAGGCTTCAATTGAAGCATTGCTACATACAGAACGGAGTTTCCACGGAACGGGCTCGTTTTTAATTAGGTTCTGCTCCAGTGTCGTTCTCAAATCACTACTGGCAGCCAACATCACATTACATCATTGTTGCATATTGCAAAGTCAATGTCTGGCTAGTAAAAACTCTCTCTCTCAGGGTTTCTTATCCTAATACAATTACAGCAATTCCCTTACTCTATAAGATTGCATCATTAATTGCACTTACACACTACACATAGAAAATGGTTCAAGAAATTAATCCTTTATACAACAAGAAAATTGTTCATTTTTTAATAAGCACATAATATCTTAATGACTAATTGTCTGTAAACAAAATCTGTCCTGTGTAAGCTATTGCTCACTTTCTGATTCCACTTCCTCCCAACTTCATTACACACAAATTTCTTTCTAAATACTAACACACTTATATTCTAAAACACAATTAAAATCTTTTTACACCTATTACTCTTTATATATTATGTGTCACTGAATAAATAACTTCACGTCTTCTGAATCTCTTTAGCTACGAATTCCCTCCTCGACCAAGGGATGGAGTAGGTTGCGCGACAGTATGTATTATGGGGTATCACCTCTATGTGATAGTGGTACCCTTTGACTATTCCTGGGCGGTCGGTAAATACCATAGTATATTCTGATAGCAGCTGCGTCAACTGTTGCTTTTGCGTATCATTTAAACCTTCCGATTCGTGCACTTTAGTCTGAAATGCCTCAACATTTGTTTCGAAATTTTGATCCTCTAAGTTCGGGTAATAGAGGTCTGTTGCATGTGAAAAATCATCGATGTGTAGTACCCAAGGGTTCCTATCTTTGATATCGATTCGATTACAGCACGGCACAAGTACCTCCTTCGATTTCATCATAGATAATTCAATCCTTCTACCCCTATTAATTATGCTTAGTTTCCCCACGGAGAGGTCGATCAATGCGTCCCTCTCACGGAGAAAATCTACTCCCAGAATGCAGGCCACCTTCAATCCTTTAACCACGAGGAACGAGCTCACTATGGCTTCGCCCTCCTTATAAATCTCCACCTGCACCTGGTACTTAACTGATTGGCTCTGTGCACTAATGGCTCCAGACACCTTACAATTATTAACCGGGAAGGTCGGAATACTATGTCCCTTTCCCAATGCTTTAAATAGCTCCATACTCATCACACTTACTGAGGCACCTGTGTCGATAATTATGTTTACTGCCACATCATTGATTCTAGCTTCAATAATAGCTTGCACATTTTCGTTATTATCCTTCTTACATTCGTGCGGTTCGTTCAGCAGATCTTTATCCATACTGACACCTTCGTTGTATCGCAGCATGCGTATCCCAGGTCTATTACTGTTATTACTCGAGTTGCTCTCACTCCATCCCTCGGCCGTCGATGGAGAGCATATCAAGGCCGATTCTAGTTTGTTGGATTAGTTACTTGGGAGGTACTTGGACGGCTATTGTCCGCGACCTCCACTATATGTACGTTCTGATTTGTAGGCCGCCACGGCTGCGCAATAGGCGCGTTTTGCGGTGGTGGTCTATTGTTGTCATACCGGTCACTAGCCTGTCGCTCTGGGCTTCTACACTGATTCTGTTGCCAATTTCGATTACTATCATTATAATTACTCTGCCACTGACTTCGCGCATTTTTCCCGCGGTTGGTCCCTGACATTCCGGATTCGTATCTGTCGTCAAATCGACGCTTTTTGTTATAATTTGGTTGTCCATACCCGTTTTGGCCTCTACCGTTACTACCATTTTGCGATTGTTCTTGTCGCTTGCTACCACCCCCACCATTTCTATGGTTGTGGTTCTGTGCACTACTGTTTCTGTCGTGATTACATCCTGACCCATTATTCCGCAAATGGTCGCACGCCGATTTTACATCTTCCTGTATCAAATCTATGGAATCTAGGACCGACAGGAAGTTTTCCATGTCGCTTTCTGGTACATGTATTAACTTCTCCTTGATCTGAATTGGTAAGTGGGATTTGAGTAGTCTTATTATGTCTCTCGGTGATATAGGCTCGTCCCAGTAGCGTGTTTTGTTTATATATTTTTCAAAGTACCGCCTCAAATTCCCAAGACGGGGTGAGTACGGTTCGGGATTATATACCTCTTTTCTTAGTCGCTCTTGTATACAAGGCGACCAATATTTCGATAAAAATGCCCTTTCAAACTGTTCGTATGTCTTGCAGCTGTCTGCTACTTCTGTAGCCCACAGTGCTGCGTCACCTTGAATGTACGACATTACGTATTGTATTTTCTGTGTTTCGTTCCATACACTGGGTAAGATATTTTTAAAGCTTTTTATAAATACTACTGGGTGTACTGATTTCCTTTCAGTAGTAAATGTTTGAAATTGTCTATTTTTAATTAAACTTTCTTCCACTAACATTTTTGAACTACATGGGTTTGCTGCTGGGACATATGCTGTGTGCTCCGAACCGGAGCTACAGCTCTTCGCATTATCGACTACAGATTCCCCATTGTTGTATCGCATATAAGTTTGTGCGTTGCCAAAACCATGGGCTGTTGGCGACAGAGGTTCCTGTTCCACATGTTTCCTGCTTTGTGCTAAACCTTTCTCCAGTTCGGATATCCGTTTGTTAACATTCACTTGCCACTGCGGAATATCCTCACTGAGTATTTGTTTAATGGTTTGCACTTCGTTCCGTACCTGACTATTTACGGCGGTACTGAACGATTCTGAATCTCTATTTGCTATTGCTGCTTCTACTTTAGAATTAATATTCGTGTCGATCTCAGTCTCCTTCACTTCTAGCCATGAGTTAAATTCTGTTTCAATTTTATTTGCCTGTTCATTCCACTTCTGCTCTACAAGCTGTGTGGAATCTATTTCTAGCTTTTCTACTCTGTTGGCTAAGACACCTATTTCATCTACCATGTTAGTGTTTGCTACTTGCAGGTGGGTGACCTGTTCAGTCAGCTCCTGCACGGCCTTAGGTATTGACTCATAATTCCTTTTCATATCTGCTATCTCTTTTTTCATACTTTCTATCGATTGCACAAGTTGCTGGTCTCGCTCAGCTAGCAGTTCAAGTAACTTTTCCTCTTGCTGACGAGCTCGCTCAGCCTGCTGGGCAAGTAAATTTTCTGTTAATTGTCGATCTCGCTCAGCTTGCTGGCGATCTCGTTCAGCTTGTTGGGCAAGGAAACTTTCTGTTAACTGGCGATCTCGCTCAGCTTGCTGGGCAAGTAAATTTTCTGCTAGCCTACGATCTCGCTCAGCTTGCTGGCGATCTCGCTCAACTTGCTGTTGCGCAAATTTTGCCTGGTAATCTAGCACACGCTCTAATATAGCCTGAATTGAATACCCACCAGGCAGACTACCACTCTCTGGTTCCTGCTTTTCTGGTGGTGGTACAATTTCTTTATCAACATCGACTTGATGACTAGTGGGCGGTGGCACTACTTCCTGTGGCCCTGCCCCCACATTTTCGCCAGTTATATCTTCAAAGAGAGTACTAGTACTACTTGAGGCACCCGGTTCCACATTTCCTTCACTAGCTAATTGTTGTTCTTCAGTATCCATATTGCTTGGACGTTGACTACGCAACTTAACCATATTCCTAAATTGCTTACTAAAACACAAAATCTAACAGTTTTTCCCCTTGCACACAAAATACATCACTTTATATACACTACACTGCACACTAAAAATTACTATCTACATCAACTTTGTCCTGTCACAAATACTAACATCAAACTACGTACAATATGCACACCACTAGCGATATGAGATTACTTCACTGGAGCTCAACTTCTACAAACAGGACAACTACACTGTAGTCTTACCTTTAGTTTCTATTATCTCGGGGTCCGGCTGCCCCCGGATTACGTAGTCGTTAGAGCTTCTCAGTACAATCAGGATCGTCTTCTCAAACTCGCTTGCAGTAGTACGTTTTGTCATGAAAGAGTGTTTGAACCTTCATTAATACATAGCATAGATCATGATATACATACATTTAACACTAAATACATATACATATACACCTACATAACAATAGACACTGAAAGAAAATACATAAAATTTTATAATTGTGGCCACTGCAAATTCGGGCCCCACGTTGGGCGCCAGTTTCACTTCTTCTCTCTTAAAAAAAAAACTATTATAGCTGTTGTTGACCTTTCTTTCGTTAATTGTTGCTTTTATAAAAATTGTTTTTGCTCTTAATGGTTTATGTAATTATTTTTAATTATTATTGGCGTAACAACGCATATATGGAAAGAGTGACGTGAAATTCTTTTAACAATGCTGTGCTTTTAATTGCTTTATCATCGTTACCTTTTTTAGCAAAATAAAATGATGGAAGTATTATTGTTCTGAATCTGACCTACAATTTAAAGAACGATTTTTTAGTAACTGCAACTCATGCTAAGTATCAATATATCTTTCCTACTTCATAATTATTCAAAGTTGAAATTAATGTCCTATGATCTCTGATGTTACAGTTCGTACGATCGTTCTCAAATACAAGTTTGCAGTGGATTTTATTTCTTACTAAAATGCTATTTCATACCACGGCTAGCCCAAGAACATGAGACTCTCATTAAAGAAAATTACGTATTCACTATAAAATTTAGCCAGATCAGAACGGAGCACAGCAAGGTTCCTATCAGATTCTTTAGGTACATAAAATTATTTGCACTGAAAATTATATCCTATCAGCAGCCGCGTCAACCTGCAACACATCATAAAATCTGCTGATCTTCACTGCCAGCCTGGGAGCTAAAAGAAATAATATTATTTTTTACTATTATTTTACCGCTTCCTTGCGGTATACTCGACTATATTGTAAGTCGTTTAAATACGCCGCGGCAGCGGCTCTTCTTTCTCCACACAGCTCAGCTCCACAGATAATATTTTTATATGGCTGAAAAATATCTTAACAGGATGGGATAATAGGCAGACACACTTTAACATTTAAGTAATACAAGTTTTCATTTAAACAACTCTATTTAAACATTTAAATATCTTAATAATTACAGACCTGTGTACATTCACGCGCAATGGCGTCCAATTCACAATCTCGACAAAAGAATGCTACCTTCGCGCTCTCTACGACAACAACAGGAGATCTTTATCTCGCAGCTTTCAGATTAAGAAGAACAGAGACATTGCTTTACATCATGCCTTATATACAAATTCATTTGGTGATCTTTGTACAACATTTATCTTCTGTGTCGGTCTTATTACTCGCCGACACAGACGTTCTCAAAAATAAAAAATAAAGAAAATAATACATAATTTTACATAATGACACAATATGACACATCTAATATTTTAATTATTACATAATATATTGTCTTTGTTTATTACAAGACGTTACAACTTACAGTTGTTTGCAGTTGTGGATGAAGTTTACTAGCGGAAATGATCAGCTGCGACTTCAAATGCTCATCATCCAGTTCAGGACTGCAGATATTTTTTGTGTGTTTCATTTTGAAGAATGTTTTTTCAAAGAGAAAAGTAGTGCCGAAAGTGTAGAAAAAAAGGCATCAACAAACTTATGCAACTTATCCAACCGTGTGAGTGGAAGACTCCCAGCAATAATAAATTTAAATATTTGTCTTTCCAAAAATCGCTACAATGCAAATAAACCATTTACATTTTAATTTCTGGGGCAAGACTTTCTATGTAGGTGTTAAAAGGATTTTGAAAAATCTTGATCTTACTTGAAATTGTATCAGAATCTGAAAAACTAGATTCAAAATTTATTTTTAAAGCACTCAAAGTTTCAGTTTGCAATGTCTATCGGAAACTGAGTCTCTGATTGCTGCCTGAGTGTTCCGAATGCATTAAAATTCATGAAACATAGTTTGTTCAACTGAGACTGAAACGAAACAATTTTTAGTTGAAAGGATTTAATATGTATGTACAAATCAGGTAGTAGCTAGCTGATTTTCTCCTTGTAATTTTAAATTAAGGTCGTTCATATGTTTGGTTAAATCTGTAGAAAATGATTACTTCCATAATCATTCACTGTTTTGAAACTCAGCCAGACGGTGAGTATTAACCTTCAAAAAAGTTTGTTGTTGTTCGTGGCTCGAAAAATCGCGTCAGAACTTTTCAACAGCTGACCCAGCGTCCTGCTGTATAATATTGTATTTTCTTCAGTCTCTTCAGTAAACCCGCAGAATTGAGAATGGTGGAAAGCATGTGATGTTTTGTAATTAGCAGGTCACATGGTTGGCTTTAAAACTTTGACATATCCAAATATTTTGCGTATAAAGACTGTTGATGTATTGTACAATGTACGGGTATTCTTTTGAGCCACTGTTATTTTCTCCGGCCTTTGACACGAGAGCAACGACGCCTTTATTTACTCCACACACGTTTTTGGCTCCAGCACTTGTGACACCACGCCTTACAGTTTCCACTGATGGTTGTTGCTCTGAAAAGCATTTTCTACTCCTTTAAACATTTCTTTCCCGTGGTGTTGCAGTGGACGTCAGGAACGTCTAGAAGCTTTTCATACACGTCCTAAATTATCTTTATCCCTCGAACACAAAATTTACGTCTGTGCAGTATTTGTAACATATGTCGACTCATCCAGTGCCAATGAGAACCACTGTAAGCGAAGAGACAATTGTGTTAATATATTTCCAGCAACATTCTTTACTCCTCGAAATTAGCCTTTTCTGGACACATTTCTTCATCTGCAGTCTTTCAATAGTTCGCCGTCAGTAAATGATTTTCCATGTTTTGCTGATGAGTGAGCCACGTGTTAATCTTTCACGAGCTGCTGCTTCTTGTTCAGCGTTTACTTCCTTAATCAACAGTTGCTGAGATCTGAAACATAGTTTCAAAGCTGCATATATTTCTAACCGTTGGTTTCCGTTAAATTTGGTATAGCTCCGAGAATGTTTAGTCTCATAAAGACGTTCTATATCGCATTCTTTGAGAACTGACATTGTTTCACTGCAAATTATAAACATTGCCTTATTACGTGACTCAATCACGGAATATTGGTGTCCTAATTACTCTATTAAACCTCCTGCACTCACTATCTCACTTCCGCTCTTTTTCCATTTTTCTCTTTTTCCATTTTTACACAAATCCACACAAAAGGAATGTAACTGTAAATCATAATGGTGCCAATCGATACTATTAAGATCAAGGGTTTAAAGAACTGCACTGGATTTATATTTAAGACAATTTTAATTAAGAATTTCAATGCATTGGGAATAACAGCCGAGAAAGTACAGGTTTATTAAACCGTGACCATGATTTCTCCAGCAGATATTGTACGTAGAATCACATTATCAATGTTCAATGTGGGAGTCGTTGACTCTGTCTGGTACATGTATGTTTCGTCCACATAATCACAATTTAAAATACATGATTTAAAAATAGTAGCTCTCAAGTATTTTAAATTGTGATCAAGTGGATACCTCGTACATTTACCAGATAGTCAACGACTCCCACAATAGACATAGACAATGTGATTCTATGCACAATACCTCCTGAAGGAGGTATTGTCGAACCCATGGTCAAGGTTTAATAAACCTGTACTTGGTTGGCTGTTATTGCCAATCCATTGAAGCTCTTGCACGCACAGTCGCTGAAGCGCACCCATGTTCAAAATCCTAATTTTAATTAAATTGAGTCCTCGCTGTTAAACACACAGTATCTTCAGTAAGGAATAGTATTCACAAAACACACTAGTGCCACTATATTTAGATATTTAGATTGTAGGTGTTGCAGCTGTCCAGAAGATTATGCTGTACTACTGCACTTCTCTTCTCTGCTTTCCGGAAGACTTCACTACTATACATTTAGCATTGTCCGAAGTTGTGGTAACAATACGTAAAGCGCAGAACACACATCGGCTATGACAGCGACAATGAAATGACCTGGACTCTTGGCCATAAGTGCCTACAGAAACTGCGGAGTGGAGTCACCCACGCTCCATGTACCATAGATATTCCAAACACCGTCTAGTCCTGAAACGAAAATTGTTGTGATTATGAACTATGGTCTGTCCATTTTTTCTTGAGTCATGCCAGCTGTCACCGCAGGTAACGAAGAGGTAATCAATATTTCCGCCGCTTGGGGAGGAATGTTGCAGTGGCAAGATATATAACAGTGCTGACAGAATATGCAGCTTACCCTACTTTCTGACCACTTGCTGCGATGATAATGACGCGCGGAAGTAACGGGACGTCCATTGATTACGTGAGGGTTTTTCTCTAAAATCTGGACCCCCTACCCTCCCCCCTCGGTGAGATCTGGTGAGATGTGGTGCCCCCCACCTCTTCAAGTGACGTTCACCCTATAGTAGGGTAAAATACGTAAAAATGAATTTATTTTAAATACTGATAAAACACCTTAATAACACCATATTCTATTAAACACTGCTTTAACATGTGATTGAAAACAGTGTTTTAAACATGCCAGTCCTGAGTAGTATTGGGACGGTCAACAGACAGAGGCGAACAATCAAACAAGACCCCACGAAAGTAATATTAACCTTTTCAACGAATCCCTAAAAAGCTAAACTTTTATTGGTATATATATATATATATATATATATATATATATATATATATATATATATATATTAAATGTCGTTGAACATTTACTTTTCAGATGAAAGACACCATCATTTGTACCTTCGTTTGGAACTGTACGACTACGTCCTAACTTCAGATTAGTTGCCTTCCCGAAACGATTATCTGCTGCTCGAACATGTGTTGCGGCTTGTGAGCGCGCTGCTTAATAGGCACATTGTAAAAGTTACGATACAAATTCATGTTGAACACAACAACATCGGCTTTGTACGCATTACAGAACGTCACGACTGACTCACTGACAGACACGCAGTGATTTCGACCTGTGCGACAGAGAAAACCGCGAGTGAAATCTGAAACACGGCGGCTTTCTCGCAGCCTATCGATGTCACTGTTGTGACGATCTTTGACCAACATGTTTCTGTTTGAGCGCAGCGCGCTCTGGTGTGGTGGCTGCGGGCGTGGTGGGCAGTATGCGATGAGGAACGAAGCTGTAACGAGCTTTCCGGTGGCTCGTCTTCGCCGTGGTGTTAGACGTTGGCGGACGCCCAATATCAGGGTCACGTTACCCAGGGTAATTTATCGAGTAACGGTGTGGCTTGTGCTGTGATCTATCAGAAGAGCGCCGAGCCTGAGGACAGTTTTCACTATTTTGGTCTGTCTTCCTTCTGTTTGTTGGTATGGATGCCCGTGTCTCCATGGTATCCGAAGGGCCATGTGGTTGCAAGATCTGGTAGGCATTTTAGACTGATTCATTGGCTGGTACTTCATCACAATTTGTTTTATGAGTTAACCTTGGGTAACCGTGGCGCTTGTGAAACTTTAACCAGTGTAAAGCACCGTGCTCCAGAATAAAGCTTATTTTGAAGGTTGGCATTGTGCATTAGTATATGCGTCACCTGTTCTTTTCCGCCTCCTCTTAATTCTTCTGATATTTAAAGTAAGTGCATGGCAATGTAATTTTCAATTGGAGGCGTAGTGAAATATTTAGTTCTACCAGTTGCCACGGGCGATCAATTGTTCTTGTCAGAATATGTGCCTGTTTTGCTATTTTATTGGCCTATTTAAAATTTGCCTTTGTTGTTCTGGTTTCCTTGAATCTAATCCTAAAGATCTATGCTGTCTAAGAAAATATATAGTGCGTTTGTTTTATGTAAGTACCTCAGATAAATTTTAGTCTATTCCAGGACACATCTGTTCTCTCCGAATCGTTATCGAGTAATCTATGTACTGAAGAGCTTTGAATGTCATGCGAGTATCCTCGTGGCTGTTTTAATCGTTTCCTACAAAGGAAATTTTTTTCTCATATTACTACCTTATTGGCGACATTATATTTGAAAAATATTTGTAGCTGATTTCTTAAATCTTTTGGTTGACTTACCGAAACTGTGTTAAGTTGTCATGGTTTTTGGTAAGAGTTCAGACAATTAATTGGGTTGTTTGGAGGAAGAGACCAAACATAGAGGTCATCGGTCTCATCGGATTAGAAAAGAAGGGGTGAGGAAGTCGGCCGTGCCCTTTCGGAGGAACCATCCCGGCATTTGCCTGGAGCGATTTAGGGAAATCACGGAAAACCTAAATCAGGATGGCCGGACGCGGGACTGAACCGTCGTCCTCCCGACTGCGAGTGCCGTGTGCTAACCACTAAGACAATTAATTCTACCATAGGAGTTACCTGTTTGACGCACGGCTGTGTGATGGAATTCTGTCTAATTAAAATTATTTGTGCTACAGGAAACTGTCGTTAATAATTTCTTTTACTCCATTTATGGTACATGGTACCTAGGATCGTGTCCCCGTCGGCTTGCTTAGCCAACTGTTTACACATTTGGTGTGCATGCATTTGGCAACTCTCGCCGCTGTCTGTCTTTCGCACTGTTTCCTCCAACCGCAACCACACTATGATGTACCTTCTCACGTTAAGTTTATACGTGGAATAATTCTGAATTTGGATCCGTTAACTTTCGGACTTTACCTTAAGCGAATTTTGATATATGTTGGGACCCCTTAATCTGTGGTAACTTAGTTATTCTTCTGTTCTTGGAAAATGTATTAAATCTTCAGTTTATGTGTATTTCTTGGCATAAAATTGTCTTGCCTAGGTATCGCATAAGCGTAATTTTAGGTTTTTTTAGTCAGACAAATTTAGATCGTGTTCTATTCTCACCCTTCGGTAAGTAAGGCCAGTCTGATTTGTTTCGGTAATGTTGTTTAGATTTACGTCTGCCCTTTTTACAGCTTTACTCTTATTACATTCTGAGTCATAGGTATAGGGCAAGTCTTGCCTTAAAGAATATTAAGTCATCTTGGCTTAAAATAGCTTTAAATTTTCTGGAAGTTACTTAAATTGGAATTGAATTTTAAACGAGACTCTTGTTGTTTGGCCTTCTAATTAATTAAAAATAAGTAAAAGCTTAATTGGCTAATATATGATTGAAAGTGTGAAATAAATTTGTGCTCTATCAGTGAATGAAGTGTGTAAAATCACCGCCGGTGAACCCCTTCCCGGTTTTCCTTCCTGGCTGAATTAAGAGGCTGAAGTTATCACTGTTCCTGGGCATACAAACATGTAAGGTATTCAGTTCCTTTCAGAGAGGCCATAAAGATTGGTGATCATGTTGACATTAAATACGCTCAGGGACCCCCTCATCCCCCTCCACGCCATTTAGAACTCCTGTAATTAATGTTCGTCCTCTAACAAGGTATCGTGAACGCGCGTTACAGTGACCTTCACCGGCGGTGTTTACTTATGACAATGTATATGAAATAAAATGAAGGTCACAGCTGAAGGTCAAATAAAAAACAATTCACTAAATAGTGACTACAGCAGTGCCACGCAGGGTCAGCTCGTGAAAACTGACAGCAGTGGTAAGCGTCACGAAAATTTCTGAGTTCTAACGAGGAGTCCCGAGCTGTACTAGGGTATCAAATCTCAAGAAAATCTAGACTGTAGCTCTATCTCGCCCTTTGGGACTTAGTAGAAGTGTCTCTGCGGCTCCAGGCTAAAATGTCTGAGACCCCTGTTCTAAACGTCAACGAACTCTACAGACATGTTAGATATGCGCTACACAACTAGCGCAACAGTACTTTGATTAACTACACCGTTAGCTGTAGAGGAGGTAACCGTAGCCATAAAGAAGCAGAAAAACGGAAAATCTCCATGACCGTATAATACAGGGTGAGTCACAAGGAAAGGTAGAGCCTTTGGGGGGTTATAATATTGGTGATTACGAACAAACACCCGATCTTACTCCATTAGATCACTGTTCGTGGGACTGGCTTTAGAGATAAGTCTACAACCGCAGAGTGGACACAAAGGAGGGACTTTTCGATCGTTCCTTTACATGCGTGTGCTCAAGAAACGCATCAAGCGAATGACCTAAAGTCAGCAACACAACATTTGTCTACAAGAGCTGCCATATGCATGGCAGCTGTCGGTGGACATTTTGAAAAACTTTTGTGAGGGAACGTACACAGTCAAACAAAACATTAGATCACAATGATTCACATGCTGTCATCTGTATTTGTCCCGTTCCCCTTAGGTTCTTAGTTCAGAATCACTGGTACTACCACCCCTCAAAGCATGTGCGTTACCTCCTGGCTCACGCTGTACGTAAGGCAAATTTCTCAAACAGCTGGAAGTACGAATTTTTCCATTCCCCTTCACCGACAATGGTAGCTGCCACCTAGAAACTAGCAAATGCTGTAACAATAACGACTTCTGAGAATAGAGATCTGGCTAGCCCCAAAAGCCATAGAAGAATTTGTTTCAGCGACGCTTTTGCGAAAGTTGTGGAGAGACCTGACAAGCTACCCTCGTACTCGGAGCTTTATGTGCTTAACCAGTGCCGATTTGGGTTTACGGAAGGGGATTTACTGAAGATGCGTTTAACAAAGCCATTGAACCAACATATATGTGATTAAAAATGTACAATTGCAGTATTCATAGACATCAAGAAACCATTTGATATGTCGTCATGGCCTGCACTGTTCGCCAAAATGCTTGAACTACTGCTACACCAGTATCTATGCTACAGCTCATCGATTACTGTAGGGGGCGAGTTGCGGAATAATCAGGCAGCATACAAAAAGTGACAAAAGAGAACTACTAAAGTCTACCAAAAGGGGTCGAATTCTGGGCTGTGGTGTCGGGGAACTCAGGAGATGAGCAGGAGGAAATGGTGAATGAGGTCCTCTCCCGGATACAGAAAAGTAGCGTAGACAACAACTGACCATAACCTCGCAGACAACTGCACTCATGTTCAGGAAAAGAAAACAGGGCACCTTGAACTACTAGAGGTAGGACGTTCATATTCGTAGGCCATGTACATTCGTATATTCTAAGGAAATGATTAACATTTGAATCATGTCAGCTCGAGGGTCGAAGGTCACCATCGATATCGTGTCGCAACACCACCTACCGGAAGGCAATGGATGAGTGTGACTTGAGCAGACATGCAGGATGACTCGTAGACGTATGCGCGAACTATACCGTCAAATGACTGAGTTCGAAAGACGGCGGATTATTGGTATGTGAGAACGTGGTGCATGCATCCGGAAAATTGCTGCTTGCGTAGGACGAAGTGTTTCGACAGTGCCACAGGTGTGTGGAGAATGGTTCACGGAAGGCCGTAGAACACGACGAGATGGGTCAGGTCACACCACCCGACTACCTCTGGAGAAGGTCGACACCTCGTCCGAACTGCATTGCAGGACAGATCTGCATCCTCCTTGGCTCTGGCGCAGCAGATGGGCAGTGGAACACATCGTAGACTATCAGGGGTTACATGGGCGTCGTCCATTTCTCCGCCTACCTTTGACTTGTGGGTAATCTAAAATATGGGCAGTGGAACACATCGTAGACTATCAGGGGTTACATGGGCGTCGTCCATTTCTCCGCCTACCTTTGACTTGTGGGTAATCTAAAATATGGGCAGTGGAACACATCGTACACTATCAGGGGTTACATGGGCGTCGTCAATTTCTCCGCCTACCTTTGACTTGTGGGTAATCTAAAATATCTGGAGTATGGCGAAACGACGGGTGCAGCGCTGTGCCAACCACCACAGGTGGACTTTGGGACCAGCTGAACGCAGCACGGATGGATACACCACAGGATATACGCCGTATACGCGTCGATGCTATCACACATGGAACAAGTTATCAGAGCCCTTGGCAGACCCTGTGCCTGCTAGGCAACAGGACACATGCTGAAGCGAGGTGACTGCAATGGTAGTCATTTCTGCAGGAATCGCTGATGTACAGCCGTGGACAAAACGAGCGAGACCCCTCGCCTTTTCGTTATGCTGATCCGCACAGCTTTAAAGTCTGCTACACAGCATACAACGCAAGGCGACGAAGTGCTACCAACATACTATGCACAGGTGTGAAATTGAAAAACTATCCGAACTTTGTCAGACAGTTTTCAGTCACGTGTAAGACTATATTAATGCTGGTTAGTGTGTTAAACAACACGTAAATATGAGATATAAATGAAAGAAGAAACGCTAATTAGTATGAACTGTACTGATAAAAATGAATTTCTTACACCACCAAGGGCCGGCCGGAGTGGCCGAGCGGTTCTAGGCGCTTCAGTCTGGAACCGCGCGACCGCTACGGTCGCAGGTTCGAATCTTGCCTCGGGCATGGATGTGTGTGATGGCCTTAGGTTAGTTAGGTTTAAGTAGTCCTAAGTTCTAGGGGACTGATGACCTCAGGTGTTAAGTCCCATAGTGCTCAGAGCCATTTGAATCATTACACCACCAAGGGACCGTACACCGCAGGAAGTGCAATACATTTCCGCTTATTACGTCTACCTGTACTCGAGGTAAATGGGCTTTAAGGCTTGGGTAGACACATGACGGTCAAGAAAGTGAGACTAGTAGGGTTCCATTTTTACCGATTTAGGTGACGAAATCCTAACAACGAAAATAGCTGCAACAGTTACTGAAGATGAGGGCCACATAAATAATTCCCTCTACACTTTATTCGATAGGTCCTAGTTGCAGTCGATACATCAGCATATTAATCGTAGCTACTCTTTTGATCCAAATCACGTTTACAGGAATGCAAATAAAATCCATTTGCCTATACACCTGGTAATTCAGATCCCAGTATTAATGCCACCGCGTTTTAGAAGTGCGAGCATTCCCATTGCTAGCTACCTTAAGAAACACTTCGGCTAATAAAAGTTTTCTGGCTGTGGCGAGTCTAATGGAGAATTCGAAACATTGTAGAATACGTTTGGAGATATGTAGCCGTTTATTTCCTGGGCTGGTGCAGAATTATCCTACTAAATTTATTAGCTAATAACAGTATTTTGTTATTTCGACAAACATCCCGAATGATTGTCACATAAGCGGTGACATAAAGGTAGAAAATTCATGTTTTTGACTCCAGAAAGCTCTATGCAACAGGAACTGCAGATCATTTTCCAATTTTCAGAGAGAAATTGCCGGCTTATTCATGAGTGGGGTAATAATAGAGGTCTGTTTGCCTGGGTTGTCTGCTAGTGTAGTGAAAGGTGTTTGCTACTGCAAGGGAGGTCTGGTTTGTTTTCGGTTCTAATCTCGATGGAGGCAGATAGACTATTAGTAAAGCAATTGTAAGAAATTCTCGTGCCCCCCCCCCCCCCCCCCCCACTCCCAAATACGTTTTATTGATACCTTTATTATATACCGGCGCCCTGTGGATGTAAATATGAAAATCTTGTAGAATTTCATACTTGTTAGTGCCTACTTTTTCCTCTTCTGTCAATAAATGAATTGACTTAACTGTGGCAATGAATGATTTTAACTGAATTTCGTTATGAATCTTCACGCATTGCTAAATTTGCAAACTTTCATGGTAGGTCAGCAACGGTAATCCAGTATGACTGGTCTGAACGTTGACACAGACCGTTTTGCGGCCGAATGCGCATAATATTTTGCTAATTCGTAACCATCTGGGGTACTTTGTCTTACTAAAACAGTTATGTTATCTCGATAAGCTGAAATTCATTTTTATTAGTACAGTTCACACTAATTAGCGTTTCTTCTTTCATTTATATCTCACATTTACGTGTTGTGTTTAACACACTGATCAGCATTAATATAGTGTTACACATGATTGCTAACAGTCTGACAAAGTTAAGATAGTTTTTCAGTTTCACGCCTGTGCATAGTATGTTGGTAGCACTTCGTCGCCTTGCCTGTTATGCTGTGTAGCAGACTTTAAAGCTGTGCGGATCAGCATAACGAAAAGGCGAGGTGTCTCGCTCGTTTTGTCCACGACTGTACATGTCCTCCGAATTTGAACGTCCTATCTCTAGCCGTTCAAGGCGTTCTATTTTATCTGAACATGAATGTACTACATACTCCTGAAAGGTCAACTTCCATTACGTGGAAATCCTATGGTTAAATTAAAAAAAAAGAAATGTTCATCACCAGAGAAACAGTCACACGGTACCTTGGAGTCCAACTGGGCGAAAAGGGTAACATCGCACAACACAGACAGTCGCACGTAAAGAAAGCAACACTATTGCATACGTTGAGGACCTGCAACAATGCCATTTTCACGTCCATCAGAAGTTTCGCAGTATGCTCCTGAAAGGAGAGACTTCAGTGCGCATGTAACAGGAAAATATGAATATGTGCACAGAGCGATGTGTCCCTCAGACTTACAGGCCTTTAACATGCCAACCGATGCTTCACTGGTCTTTCTCGAATTTCGTGCAGCGTTCTGCTGTTTATGGAAAGGAGATTGGACAAAAGTTCAATAAATATTAGACCGAAGGACAATAACTAAGTCTCAACCTTTGAATTGGAAAGCGGGTAGATTGCTGGACGACTGGAACAACAATGAAACGCACCGAATAGTCCATCAACTATTCCCGTGAATTCACGAATGCCGTATAAACCCTTCAGGGCACGGCACATTACTTCATGAAGAATATCCCATATGCAGTTCATCTGCACAGATTCGACAGGAAAGTCACTGAAATATGTCAGTGTGGTCCAGGGTTACCAATCGACCACATCACGTTTAACAGCGACGCCTACGAGTGAATAAGGGAATGAATAAGGACTAACCAACCACTACAAGAACTTTAACAAATTACGAATGGAGGACAAGAAAAAATGTCGGTAACACCTTCTCTCAGCTTGAAACAGAGCAACTACCAGGGTACGGTAATTACGAAATTCCTCCCATCCCGCACAGAGTCACCATGGTAGCGCGAATGTAAATAACGAAATGCTAGCGACTGTATCTAGTGTAAAATTTGTTCGTAGTACTCTAGTCCATGATTACAAAAATTTTTTGTTCCCAGACTGTCGATCTCGGTCAGTGGTGACATATGTTTTGATGAAGACACACACGTGAACTCTTGTGCCTCGTTAAAAATCCACAGAGCACTCGATGTGAACTATGTGAAATGATATTCCTGCCTGTAGACTGCCATGTAAGAGTTACTATTACAATTTCAGTTAAAATTTTTGCGAGATTATGTCGCTTCTGCTTTTGGACAGTTAAAAACTATTTACTTTGCTTGTACATATTGTAAGGTACCCCTTCCAGAACGAAATTTTCACTCTGCAGCGGAATGTGCGCTTTTCTGAAATTTCCTGCCAGATTAAATATGTGTGCCAGACCGAGACTCGAACTCGGGACCTTACCACTTGCAGGCAAGTGTTCTGCTCACTGGTCTTGCAGAAGAACTTCCGTGAAGTTAGGAATGATGGAGACAAGGTACTGGTGGAAGCAAAGCTGTGAGGAAGTATCATGAATCGTGCCTGGTTAGCTCAGTACATTGCCTCATTGCCGGCACGGTAGCTCAGCGTGTTTGGTCAGAGGGTTAGTTGCCCTCTGTAATAAAAAAAATAAAGAAAACTGAGTGAACGCTTCAACACTGAACTTCATCGGCTGTCATGGGATGTTCACTCCAAACATATACACCGAACAGTATAGAAGAAAATGTGATTTAAAAAAACAATGTCTGTAGAGCACTTGGCCACAAAAGGCAAAGGTCCCGAGTTCATGTTTCGGTCTAGTACACATTTATAACCTGCCAGTAAGTGTCAAGGAACCCCTTATTTGCTGATAAGAGAGCAGTTTACATTATTTCCAATTTTATTACTTCATGTATGTGAGGTGAATGTTGAGCGGTGCAATACGTACGGAGTAAGGAGAGAGCGATAGGTGCCCATACTGGCTGGCAGAAACGGTTGGCCATCTGGCGCTTTCAGAGACAGTGGGATGAGATGCCGATGCAGAAATCGAGTAATTGTTATGAATAAATATTTTCTAACAATAAAATGTTCAAACGTGTGCGAAATCTTATGGGACTTAACTACTGAGGTCATCAGTCCCTAAGCTTACACACTACTTAACCTAAATTATCCTAAGGACAAACACATAGCCGGCCGCGTGGTTCTAGGCGCTCCAGTCCGGAACCGCTCTGCTGCTACGGCCGCAGGTTCGAACCCTGCCTCGGGCATGGATGTGTGTGATGTCCTCAGGTTTAAGTAGTTCTAAGTCTAGTGGACTGATGACCTGAGATGTTGAGTCCCATAGTGCTCAGAGCCATTTTTGACGAACACACACACCCATGCCCGAGGGAGGACTCGAACCTACGTGGGATCAGCCGCACAGTCCATGACTGCAGCGCCTTTGACCGCTCGGCTAATCCCGCACGGCTTCTAACAAAAGTTGCCTTTTGCCACTCAGACGTTAGGAGGAATCTACATGTCATAAATATTATCTTTCAGTAATTTTACAGTGTCAGGAAACGTTGACATTAATAAACAACGGAAAAAATACGATCTTATACGAACCACAACGATTGTATGCTCAAGCTACAGATTCTGCGCCCTAGTCGGCAGGATGGCTTTCGATCTAGTCAAGCGGTAGACCATGCTCTCGTACCGTTACTAGATAGCTTATAATCAGTGTGAACAGGTTCATTTTACGGTGTTTCTTAGATAAACGCACCACAATGGCAGCCCGTGTAAACGTTATTTGCACAAAGCTTCATCCGCTTCATTATGTAACACATCGACAGTAGCATTGCACTTTCAGAATCCGACGGCGCTGCTAAGACTCTGCAGGGGGACGTAAAACTGCGAGAACATCTCGACATAACAGGTAGGAAAAATTCCTACGTCGCCGCTAACAAAGTCAGTTCAAGAACGTACTGGCTTAATTATCGCAAAACTCGGGTGGGAAAGTGTGGCCAGTTATACTGTACGTTCCTTATACCAACATCTACAGACTCACGGGCTAAACTCAGATATTTCTGAAGGTTCAGTATGAGTGGGGGCTCTTGCACTATGTAAAAACAAAGTTTTGAAGAAACCCATATCTTTAAATCATTGATTTTATAACAGTCTTTGTCCTCATAATTGTTCTCTCTGAAAAATATGCGACAATATATTGTTTCTTCACCTTGTTCTGCCATCAACACAATTCGGATGACAGAAAGTTGCATTAGATGTATCGTTTTGTCAGTAATAATTGGAATATTAAATTTCAGACTTGTTTTTATTCTGTAAAAAAAATACTCTCTTTGAGCCTCTTTTAATTAAATCATGCAGTTAATATCTGGCTGTTTAAGTGGTGACGCAACAATCAAATGCCTTAACGCTAGAACCACCATATCTTGCGAACGCCCTAGAACCGCCGTCGGGACAAAAATGTTCTATCTATAGGCGAAAAGTTTACAGCTCGGTGTGAGTATTTTTTATTTTAGGGGATGAGTATTTCTATAGAAAATAGTGGCTGCAATGATCTGTTTTTTGTTTTAACTTTAAACAAAGGATATTTTCGTATTTTTTTTATTCAGATTAACTTAAAAACGCAGTGTTCGTAATATCACAACAAAATCCTGTCTTTTTATAGAACTACAGCCAAGTCAAAAAGTTTTAGAAACAAAATGATGCTTTCTAGAAGTAGCAATCAACATGTAACAGTCACAACGCTACCACCTGTTGTCTAGACATAGCGTCGTCGATTAGTGAACAAAACGTCCTCACTCCGGGTTCGAAACCCGTTGCCGCTTAAATTCTTATTAATAATCAGCAATGGTGGCCGAAAGCTTCCGGCATAAGAAGTCACCCTCATTCCGACAACGGCCTTGTCAAAGAGGGCAGAAGAGCGGACAGAGGTGAAGGGCACCCTTTTGTCCTTGAGATATGAAACGCACCTAAATGCAGAAGAATCAGCAATGATCAACGGCATGAATATGCAAAAGACAATGGAAACCACTAGATTAAAGACAGACAACGTCCATCCACAGGAAATGTGGTCTGTATTTTAAAAAGTGTTACGATGATCTCTCCATTGGCAAAGGATTCCGGAACATTTCCCCATTCGGATATTCGGGAGGAGACTGTCAAAGGGAGTTGAGGATGAGAAAAAGATGGAATAACTAACGAAGGGACAACGTTGAATGTCAGAAGCTTGAACTTGGCAGCGAAACTAGAAAATCTGAAAAGAGAAATACAAAGTCTCAACCTAAATATAGCAGGGATCAGTGAAGTAAAATGGAAATAAAACAAGGCTTTCTGGTCAGATGAGTACAGAATAATATCAACGGCAGCAGAAAGTGGTATAACGGGTGTAAGATTCGTTATGAATAGGAAAATAGTGCAGAGAGTGTGTTACTGTGAACAGTTCAGTGACAGGGTTGTTTTTTTCAGGATCGACACCAAACCAACACCGACAACGATCGTTCAGGTATTCATGCCGACATCGCAAGCTGAAGGTGAAAAAGTATACCAATACAGTGCGGAAAGGGATACGAAAATCTAATAGTCATGGGGGGACTGGAATGCGGTTGTGGATGAAGGAGTAAAAGAAGAGGTTACAGGAGATTCAAATGGTTGAAATGGCTCTGAGCACTATGGGACTTAACATCTATGGTCATCAGTCCCCTAGAACTCAGAACTACTTAAACCTAACTAACCTAAGGACAGCACACAACACCCAATCATCACGAGGCAGAGAAAATCCCTGACCCCGCGGGGAATCGAACCCGGGAACCCGGGCGTGGGAAGCGAGAACGCTACCGCACGACCACGAGCTGCGGACAAGGCTACAGGAGAATGTGGGCGAATGAGATAGGACGAAGATTGAGTTCTGCAATAAATCTCAGCTAGTAATAGCAAATACTCTGTTCAAGAATCACAAGAGTAGAAGGTATACTTGGAAAAGGCCGGGTGATACGGGAAGATTTCAGCCAGATTACATCATGGTCAGATAGATATTCCTAAATCAGGTACTGGATTGTAAGGTGTACCCAGAAGCAGATACAGACTCAGATCACAGTTTAGCAGTGATGAAGAGTAGACTGAAGTTTAAGAGATTAGTCAGGAAGGATCTATACGCAAAGATGTGGGATACTAAAAATGATAAGATACGCTTGAAGTTCTCTAAGGTTATAGATACAGGAATAAGGAATAGCTCAGTAGGCAGTACACTTGAAGGGGTATGGACGTCCCTAAAACGTGCAATCACAGAAGTTGAACAGAGAAACATAGGTGCAAAGAAAGTAACTGCCAAGAAACCATGGCTAACAGAGGAAATACTTCAGCTTATCGATGAAAAAAGGAAGTACAATTATGTTTAGAGATATTCAGGAATATAGAAATACAAGTCGCTGAGGAATGAAATAAATAGGAAATGCAGGAAAGCTAAGACGAAATGCTGCATTAAAAATGTGAAGAAATCTAAAAACAAATGATTGTCGGAAGGACTGACTCAGCATATACGGAAATCAAAATACCCTTCTGTGGAATTAAAACTAAGGGTCGTAACATTAAAAGCGCATCGGGAATTTCACTGCTAAATGCAGAGAAGAGAGCAGATTGGTGGAAGGACTACACTGAAGGCCTCTATGAGGGAAAGATTTGTCTGAGGTGATAGAAGAAGAAACAGGAGTCGATTTAGAAGAGATTGGGAATACAATATTAGAATCAGAATATAATAGAGCTTTGGAGGAATTAAGCTCAAATAAGGCAGAGGGGTTGATAACATTCCATCCGAATTTCTAAAATCGTTGGGGAAAGTAGCAATACAACGGCTATTCACGTTGGTGTGTAGACTGTATGAGACTGGTGACACATACCGTCTGACTTTCGGAAAAATAGCATCTACACAATTCCAGAAACTGCTAGAGCTGACAAGTGCGAGAATTATCGCACAATCAGCTTAAGAGCTCTTGCATCCAAATTGATTAGAGGAATACTATACAGAAGAATGGAAAAGAAAATTGAGGATGTGCTAGATGACGCTCAGATTGGTTTTAGGAAAGGTGAAGGTATCGGAGAGGCAGTTATGACGTGGTTGATAATGGAAGCAAGACTAAAGAAAAATCCAGACACATTCATATGATTTGTCGACCTGGAAAAATCGTTCGACATTATAAAATGATGCAAGATGTTCGAAAATCTGAGAAAAATAGGGCTAATCTACAGGGAGAGACGGGTAATATACAATATGGACAAGACCCAAAAGGGAATAATAAGAGTGGACGACCAAGAACGAAGTGCTCGGACTAAAAAAGGTGTACAATAGGGATGTAGTCTTTCACCCCTACTGTTCTATCTGTACATCGAAGAAGCAATAATGGAAATAAAAGAAAATTTCAGGATTGGAATTAAAATTCAAGGTGAAAGGATATCAATGATACGATTCGCTGATGACATTGCTATGAGTGAAAGTGAAGAAGACTTACACGGTCTGCTGAATGGAATGAATTGACTACCGAGTGGAGAATATGGATTGAGAGTAAATCGAAGAAAGACGGAAGTACTGAGAAGTAGTAGAAATGAGAACAGCTAGAAACTTAACATCAGGATTCATGGTCACGAAGCAGATGAAGGAAGTTAAGGAAGACATCAAAAGCAGAAAAGCACTGGTAAAAAGGGCATTCCTGGCCAAGAGAAGTCTACTAGTATCAAACATAGGCCTTAACGCGAGGAACAAATTTCCAAGAATGTACGTTTGGAGTACAGACAGCATTGTACGGTAGTGAAACATGGGCTGTGGGAAAACCGGAACAGACGAGAATCGAACCATTTGAGATTTGGTGCTACAGACGAATGTTGAAAGTTATGTTGAAGTGATAAGGTAAAGAATATGGAGGTTCTGCGCAGAATTGGAAAGGCAATGATTATGTTGAAAAAACTGACAGGGAGAAGGTACATGTGATAGGACATCTGTTAAGACAGCAGGGAATGACTTACGTGGCACTAGAGGGAGCTATACAGGGTAAAAACTATAGGGGAATACAGATACTGGAATACATCTAGCAAATAATTGAGGACGTTGGTTGCGAGTGCTACGCCGAGATGAAGAGGTTGGCACCGGAGAATAATTCGTGGAGAAAATGTTACCATAATCTTCGGAGCAACAGAGGTCTGTATTTTAATACAGATTATCTAAAGTTAAATGTAGTCTCTCCAGTCTGTCTAATGGTAAGTTACATGTTCCTTTTAGATTGCTACAGATAATCGTTGTTTTTGGACTAAGCTTTGTAACCTGCGCAGACATGTGGAGCTGTAACAAAACATTTCTTGTAGACTAGTCTTGTTTCTGTATAATCTTTGGCCAGTTTCACTGTGAGTTAAAAAAAGAAATCTCATTTTGTTATTTGTTTCGTCTCTGTACATTACCCAAACAAGGTATAGAGTATTACAAAAATATGAACAGGCCACATTCTTCCACCATTTTTCATTGAGTACTTGCGATCCATCTATTCAATATCTTCAAATGTAGTTTCACCGAAACTTGTCGCCGTCAAACTTCGAGTGCGTGTCAGTTTCAGTGTGTAAATCTGGATGCAAGGAACAGAAAATCATTACAACCATTCCTCGGATTCCTTTACAGGCTGTGAGGATCATATCGCCGTTTTCGAAAGCTGCAGTTCTGCATAGGTTCTCGCGAGCTTTCTCCATACACACATACACTTCGCTTCTAATTTTGTTCACTGTAAGAAGCGAGCTGGTCCGGTTTCTTTTCAGATATCGCGCTAGAGATAGTGATGTGAAGAAGTTCTTCCTTTATTTCGATATGGACGTACAAGTTTCTTAATTACAAAACCACTAAGACATTCACCACCATCACAAGTTTCATCTTTATCAGGACATGGGGAAGCATTTAGCACATATTTGGAATTTATCGGCAGCCATCCAGTACTTCTGCCCATATTACTTGAGTTTCAAAGTCATGAAATGACTGACCCGACATCTACATTTGGACGGGAAGAATACATGGACAAGGAATGTTCATGTTTTGACAGTCTGCTGTGAATCTCTGTGGACTAAGCTTTGTAATCTGTGCAGACATAGAAAACTGACACGAGCGCTAATTCATCATTAGTTAGTTTTAGCAGCCGTGTCGATCACCTGATGATTTCCATGAAGTGATTACACGATAACACAAAGTTACAAAACTGTATTCCCAATATCTCTGACCAAAGAAGGTCCACTTCTTTACCCTCGGATTCATCAGCATCCCTACCATACAGAATAGCAGGAAATGCATCAGGCTATTCTAACGGTAATATCATTTATTCACCTTCCAACACAGCATGCGCTTCTGTGATAGTGCATTTGTGGATATGCTTGAGAACAAATTCATCAATCAAAACAAAAGACATTGGATCTCATTGTTGTTGTTGTTGTTGTGGTCTTCAGTCCTGAGACTGGTTTGAGCAGCTCTCCATGCTACTGTATCCTGTGCAAGCTTCTTCATCTCCCAGTATCTACTGCAGCCTACATCCTTCTGAATCTGCTTAGTGTATTCATCTCTTGGTCTCCCTCTTCGATTTTTAACCTCCACGCTGCCCTCCAATACTAAATTGGTGATCCCTCGATGTCTCAGAACATGTCCTACCAACAGATCCCTTCTTCTAGTAAAGTTGTGCCACAAACTCCTCCCCAATTCTATTCAATACCTCCTCATTAGTTATCTGATCTACCTATCTAGTCTTCAGCATTCTTCTGTAGCACCACATTTCGAAAGCTTCTTTTCTCTTCTTGTCTAAAATATTCATCGTCCACGATTCACTTCCATACATGGCTAAACTCCATACAAATACTTTCAGAAATGACTTCCTGACATTTAAATCTATACTCGATGTTAACAGATTTTTCTTCTTCAGAAATCCTTTCCTTGCCATTGCCAGTCTACATTTTATATCCTCTCTACTTCGACCATCATCAGTTATTTTTCTCCCCAAATAGCAAAACTCCTTTACTACTTTAAGTGTCTCATTTCCTAATCCAATTCCCTCAGCATCACCCGACTTAATTCGACTACATTCCATTATCCTCGTTTTGCTTTTGTTGATGTTCATCTTATATCCTCCTTTCAAGACACTGTCCATTCCGTTCAACTGCTCTTCCAAGTCCTTAACTGTCTCTGACAGAATTACAATGTCGTCGGCGAACCTCAAAGTTTTTATTTCTTCTCCATGGATCTTAACACCTACTCCGAACTTTTCTTTTGTATCCTTTACTGCTTGCTCAATATACAGATTGAATAACATCGGGGGTAGGCTACAACCCTGTCTCACTCCCTTCCCAACCACTGCTTCCCTTTCATGTCCGTCGACTATTATAACTGCCATATGGTTTCTGTACAAATTGTAAATAGCCTTACGCTCCCTGTATTTTACCCCTGCGACCTTCAGAATTTGAAAGAGAATATTCCAATCAACATTGTCAAAAGCTTTCTCTAAGTCTACAGATTCTAGAAACGTAGGTCTGCCTATCCTTAGTCTTTCTTCTAAGATAAGCCGTATGGTCAGTATTGCGTCTCGTGTTCCAACATTTCTACGGAATCCAAACTGATCTTCCGCGAGGACGGCTTCTACCAGTTTTTCCATTCGTCTGTAAGGAATTTGTGTTAGTATTTTGCAACTGTGACTTATTAAACTAATAGTTCGGTAATTTTCACATCTGTCACCACCTGCTTTCTTTGGGATTAGAATTATCATATTCTTCTTGAAGTCTGAGGGCATTACGCCTGTCACATACATCTTGCTCACCAGATGGTAGAGTTTTGCCAGGACTGGCTCTCCCAAGGCTATCAGTAGTTCTAATGGAATAGTGTTTACTCCGGGGGCCTTGTTTCGACTCAGGTCTTTCAGTGCTCTATCACACTCTTCACGCAGTATCATATCGCCCATTTCATCTTCATCTACATCCTCTTCCCTTTCCATAATATTGTCTTCAAGTACATCGCCCTTGTATAGACCCTCTATATACTCCTTCCACCTTTCTGCTTTCCCTTCCTTGCTTAGTACTGTGTTTCAATCTGAGCTCTTGATATTCATACAAGTGGTTCTCTTTTCTCCAAAGGTCGCTTTAGTTTTCCTGTAGGCAGCATCTATCTTACCCCTAGTAATATAAGCCTCTACATCCTTACCTTTATCCTCTAGCCAACCCTGCTTAGCCAGTTTGCACTTCCTGTCGATCTCATTTTTGAGACGTTTGTATTCCTTTTTGCCTGCTTCATTTACTGCATTTTTATATTTTCTCCTTTCATCAATTAAATTCAATATTTCTTCTGTTAACCAAGGGTTTCTACTAGCTCTTGTCTTTTTACCTGATCGATTCTCTGCTGCCTTCACTAATTCATCCCTCAAAGCTACCCATTCTTCTTCTACTGTATTTCTTTCCCCCATTCCTGTCAATTGTTCCATAATGCTCCCCCTGAAACCCTGTACAACCTCTGGTTCTTTCAGTTTATCCAGGTCCCATCTCCTTAGATTCCCACCTTTTTTAGTTTCTTCAGTTTTAATCTACAGTTCATAACCAATAGATTGAGGTCAGAGTCGACATCTGCCCCTGGAAATGTCTTACAATTTAAAACCTGGTTCCTAAATCTCTGTCTTACCATTATATAATCTATCTGATATCTTCTAGTATCTCCAGGGTTCTTCCATGTATACAAACTACTTTCATGATTCCTGAACCAAGTGTTAGCTATGATTAATTTATGCTCAGCGCAAAATTCTACCAGATGGCTTCCTCTTTCATTTCTTAGCCCCAATCCATATCCACCTACTATGTTTCCTTCTCTCCCACTTCTTACTCTCGAATTCCAGTCACCCATGACTATTGAATTTTCGTCTCCCTTCACTACCTGAGTAATTTCTGTTATCTCATCATACATTTCATCAGTTTCTTCATCATCTGCAGAACTAGTTGGCATATATACTTGTACTACTGTAGTAGGCGTGGGCTTCGTGTCTATGTTGGCCACAATAATGCGTTCACTAGCGCTGTTTGTAATAGCTTACCCGTACTCCTATTTTTTTTATTGATTATTAAACCTACTCCTGCATTACCCCTATTTGATTTAGCATTCATAACCCTGTATTGTCCTGACCAAAAGTCTTGTTCCTCCTGCCACAGAACTTCAGTAATTCCCACTATATCCATTTCCATTTTTAAATTTCCTAACCTGCCTGCACGATTAAGGGATCTGACATTCCACGCTCCGATCCGTAGAGCGCCAGTTTTCTTTCTCCTGATAACGATGTCCTATTGAGTAGTCCCCGCCCGGAGATCCGAATGGGGGACTATTTTACCTCCGGAATATTTTACCCAAGAGGACGCCATCATCATTTAATCATACAGTAAAGCTGCATGCCCTCGGGAAAAATTATGGCTGTAGTTTCACCTTGCTTTCAGCCGTTCGCAGTACCAGAACAGCAAGGCCATTTTGGTTATAGTTCCAAGCCAGACCAGTCAATCATCCAGACTGTTGCTCCTGCAACAACTGAAAAGGCTGCTGCCCCTCTTCAGGAATCACACGTTTATCTGGCCTCTCAAAAGATACCCCTCCGTTGTGGTTGCACGTACGGTACGGCCGTCTGTATCGCTGAGGCACGCAAGCCTCCCCACCAACGGCAAGGTCCATGGTTCATGGTGGAGGGGAGGGGGGCGCGTTGGATGTCATAAATATCTTAGTTCTAACATCTTACATTACCGTGCACACATCAAGTTTCACATCGCAATGTGATCGAGCAATAGTGATATGTGGTTCAAAGACTCCTTACGACTGCGACAGACAGATTATCTCTGAATTGTGCTACAAAAACTCAGTGGATGGACTGTGGAACATTACTTATACAATGGACTTACTTTTGCTTTAGAATTTCGGGGAGTGGGACAGCAGTGGAATTGTAATGAGCGGTATTGTTGTAAGCTGCCGTATTGAATACCGAATCTAATATTATGAATTATGATAACGTTTCATCTCATACAAGAAGATGATGTGAACTGAAACGTAGCTAGGAAAATCTTTTACAGAAAATTATAATTTCATGAATTCGAAGGGTCGTTCAATTCTCTGGTTGTTTTAACTTCTCCCTGCTTCATGCCTCGGGACATTATTTGGTGTGTCACCACTCGTAGGGAACTTTTTATCCTAAAGGCTGCACCACGGTCATTTATGCTCTATTTTAAGAGATTAAATTTTTGACTTTATCGAAATTGATACACAACTTGGACACTGATTCCCGTGCTGCAGAGTGAGACTTCCTCACGGCCTACGATTGAGCCTTTGAGTTTTAAGGACACCCATTGTTTGTGCCGGATGGTGGCAACTGGTAGCTTGCAGATACAAATCTGTATGGGTCGGTTTCCAAAAATGGTTCAAATGGTTCTGAGGACTATGGGACTTAACATCTGTGGTCATCAGGCCCCTAGAACTTCGAACTACTTAAAGCTAACTAACCTAAGGACATCACACAGATCCATGCCCGAGGCAGGATTCGAACCTGCGACCGTAACAGTCGCGCGGTTCCGGACTGCGCGCCTAGAACCGCTAGACCACCGCGGCCGGTAGGTCGGTTTCCTATACACCGAATGACCAAGTGTGCCATCATTCTTGCGCCGTACCAGAACATCTAAAAATGGCAAACAACCATCTTTTTCAGTTTCCATAGTGAACTTAATATTTTCATGTATGGAATTCATATAATGTAAAAATTCCTGGAGACGGTCCACGGCATGAGGCCATACTATGAAGGTGTCATCCACGTAACGCCAAAACACTGTCGGTTTAAAAGTGGCAGAGTTGAGAGCTCTCTCTTCAATATCTCCCATAAAAAGATTTGCCACCAGGGGAGACAAAGGACCCCCCATGGCGACACCGTCAGATTGTTCATAAAATTCATTGTTGAATGTAAAATATGTAGAAGAGAGAGTATGCTCAAATAACGTTTTAATATCTGCAGAGCTCAGCGCGTATTCGCCAGTACTTCTACAATTGTACTTACCTGAAGATGGCCAAAAGACTTTGTGCCGAAATAACGTGGCAAGATGTTACTGACTTACGGCAGTTCTCCCGTGTTTTTATGAAACAATCGGTACGCCGGGAAAATTTCAAACATCACAAAACTAAGTCTGTTTTTGAAATTCGTAAATACCGTTTGAAAATCAAATTTATGTGTGTAGAGATAGTAAAGAGCATTTTCCCTTTTTAATAATAAGAAAATTGATGCCGTAACTTCAGCTAAATTGTGCTTTGCTCAAGACGGACCCCTTCCTAAAACAAATCTGTTGGTAAAGCAAACACGAACAGAAGAACTTTCATTGCAAGATCATTAAAGTAATTAAATTTTAATTTCATCAAAGTATCATCCCTTGGATTTAATGACTGCCTCACAAACTCGAGGCATGCTTCAAAACGTTTTTATAGATATTGTGTCTATACGACTCAACACATCCTTAGTTACAACCAGAAATGCTCTTCGCTTATTATAACAACTTCCTGGAGACGTCTGTCTACTACTTCAATAGCATTACAACCAGGTCTTTAGGGTGGCTACACTATAACTTTCAGCATCTTCTGTTTTTTTTTTTTATTTGATGCAATGTACTTCTTACAGAATGCCAGCCGAAGTCCTGGGTCGTTATCTTGTAATGTGAACTCTTGCCTATTAAGAGGAATCCATATGGTTTCCTATAAAACTGAAGAATGCGGTGGTAGTGCTTCTTGTCCATACACACATCTATTTTCACAATGCCAGCAATCTATCTCCTGCAAAGCACGCCGAAACCATAGTAGAATCCCCACAGTATTTGACTGTAAGTAGGATGCACAACTGGACCACCTTTTCTCCTTTAGACCGACGAACAAACGTCGTCCTCGTGGTACCAAAAATTTCTAATTTTGTGTCATCTATGAATAACACTTTCTTCCACTCATCATGTGTCCACTTTCTGTTTCCTAGCCCATTGGAATGCCTTCTTTTTATTTAAAGGCTTCAGAAGGGGTTTCTTAAATGCTACAGGTATTTCAAAGCGGGCGTCAATTAGTTTCCTTTTTATTGTTGAAACCTAAATATTTCTCTTGTTCATTTTTATCAGTTCTGCCAGAATTCGTATGCCTGTTTTGAACCTATTTCGCTTACTAACAATTCTAATGAATTTTAGCTATTTTACTAGGTTTGCTTTGCCATGGTAGGTCCTTATTGCTGCCTGTTGTCTTCTGGCGGTGAAGGGTATATTGAACCCCCCCCCCCCCCCCCATAGACACGTCACATCGTTTCACAATTTGCGGCATAGGTAACTGAGTGCTACAATCGCAGCACATTTGTCTACCTGTACCTCTACTCTTGAAGCCATAATAACTATGTGCGCACTGTCAGTTGTAAGGACATTATGTATTTCATTATTCCACAGGCAGCCGATACTGAGTGATATCACTCAACGCAGCTTTCTCTCTACTTTATGAAATATAATGTATTTATCGTATCACTGTTTGAAGTACATTATGAACATCAGAACACAACAGGGCAGTATGGTACGAGCATTCATTTGACACACAGGTAAACGGACATTTCAGTTCAGGAAACTATTTTGTCTGTAATAACACTCTTCCGGAAAATATTGCGTGTAGATGAAAACAGACGAAAACTTCAGAGATGTTATCCAATGTTGTACTATTGCTTTGGTTACTCATCCTTAGGCTTGGTATTATGTGATATCTACAGGGAATTAGATGTCAGTTATCAGGTGCATTGAAATGAGCGGTAGTATATGCTGCCGACAAAAGCAGGGACTTCTGGGACCCTAGCATGCGTGCAGTCACGCGAAAAGCGAGCGATAAGATCATCTTTTCGTGACCAGATGAAACAGTCGCTTGCGCAAATGTAACTCTGGTAGTTTTCCATCCATTCACAGTATTTCATTATTCCAAGGGCAGCTGATGCTGACTGATATCAGTCAACGCAGCTTTCTCTTTCCTTTACGAAATATAATGCTTGGAGCTGAAAAAACCGGAACATTGATTTTGTTCCGCCG
Organism: Schistocerca nitens; assembly: GCF_023898315.1. Classification (NCBI taxonomy): domain Eukaryota; kingdom Metazoa; phylum Arthropoda; class Insecta; order Orthoptera; family Acrididae; genus Schistocerca; species Schistocerca nitens. Next base: position 13,750,218 of record NC_064620.1, read on the forward strand.
ATTAGTTCAGTTAGTATGACATTTGGAAAGTCCGCCTTTCCCTTATAGCTTCTGGAAATAACACAGAATATTTTCGTAATATTTCAACTTTTACCGTAGCAGTCACTCACAGACCGACTGTACCATATACTGCCATAATTTTGTTAATAACAGCACACTAGATCTGACACACAGATAATAGGGTGCAGTTCTTTTTTGTTTTGTTTACGGTTTTAGGCATTGTGAGATAATATCACATACGAAAGGTCAGGTACTCTCGTTTCCAGTAACGAGCTACTTCTACTAAGCGAGTAAAGGCACTAGCCCCGTCAGTAAGGTCACATTTCAACAGCAGCATTCAGCTTATTGTATGAATTAATTTCTCCTCCGTCAAGACTGTATTGTCATTTGTGAAAAGCTCTGTATTTCATGCCTAACTGTAATTTCAACCGCTTGGCCATTATAAAGAAACATTACACACAAAATTCCGTCTTTTCCAACTTAATATTTATTTCGTGTCTACCCAGACATGTTTCGTTAGGCGTCGTCAGTGACCTGTACTATATGGAAAATTATGTCTTTATACATCATTTGTTAGGTCTGTAGTATTCCACTGCACGACACGATAGCCATTGCTGTTATTTGGACAGATTTTAGAATAAGCTTAACTTTCTTCAAAATTAAAAATCGTTAAATTAATTCTTGTATCAGTAACAATTTCACTAAAATTAATCATCAATATTGATTAAATGACACTTTGCTGGACTGTTCACTTGTATAGTTCGCACTGTCGTTGTCGCTCAATGTTGTAGCAAAGTCAGTAGACGCGACATGACTCTCCGGAGTCAAGAGTAAAAAACAAATAATAAGAATAGTGGGTCGTTTCAAATCCTGCACAGGTGGGCAAGGTCATGTGCAGTGAGCAACAGGAAAGGTTATGTGTAATGAAACCTATAAGTGCAGCCCACTATCAACTGGAAGGTTGGACAGTGAGTGCATCTAGCTTGTACAGAAGAACCAACAGATACGTTAAAAGAAAGAAAAACGAAAGTAATTGATTATTCACGACCTTTTATTTGTGAATTGTTAGATAGCTAAAATGTTCTATTAGGAAACACTATAAACATCCTAAGAAAATTGGAATAAATAAACATTTTCTTTATATTACAGACAGCTGATGATCCCTAGTATTAACACGTCTTGTTAGAAAAAAAACCTAACCATTTAGTTGCACACGACGGAATTTTTCTTATCTACATGATACGTATAACTGAAGTAGCAACTGAAGAAGAATGCCTACAAATATTAACATGACACAAAAAGTTAGTTCTTATTTTCGACTGAGAAACTACGTGCAGCAAATTATGATCGCTTACAAAGTTGTAAGTTGTAGATACATGAGTAGGAGCATATGTTATGAGATATCCGGGCCACTGCATTGTGTATTAATTATACCTACAATACAACATGTACTTTATAGGATTTTGGCGTTAAGGTGAGCTTTTGGGTTTTCGATACGCTCCTGTTAAGCTGGATATCCGGACTCTTTACACGAATGACAGAATTTACCTTGAAATGGCCACAGTATTATCAAATCCTTTTTTTTCCCCAAAATCCTGTACCTTGACGTTGGTGGGGAGGCTTGCGTGCCTCAGCGATACAGATAGCCATACCGTAGGTGCAGCCATAATGGAGAAGTACCTGCTAAGATGTCAGACAAACGTCTGGTTCCTGAAGAGGGGCAGCAGCCCTTTCAGTAGTTGGAGGAGAAGCAGTCTGGATGATTGCCTGACCTGGCCATGTATCACCAAAAAAAAACGGCTTTACTGTTCTGGTACTTCGAACAGCTGAAAGCAAGGGGAAAATACAGCCGTAATTCTTCCCGAGGGCATCCTCTTGGGTAAATGCATTTCGGAGGTAAAATAGTCACCCATTCGGATCTCCGGGAGGGAACAACTCAGGAGGACGTCGTTGTCAGGAGAAACAAAACTGGCTTTCAACGTATCGGAGCGTGGAATGTCAGATTCATTAATCAGGCAGGTAGGTCAGAAAATTTAGAAGGGAATTGGATAGGTTAAAATTAGTCATAGTGTGAATTAGTGAAGTTCGGTGACTGGAAGAACAGGACTTCTCGTCTGGCGAATACAGGGTTATAAATACAAAATCGAATAGGGGTAATGCAGGAGTAGGTTTAATAATGAATAGAGAAATAGGAACTCGGATAAGCTACTATGAACAGTATAGTGAACGCATTATTGTATCCAAGATAGGCACTAAGCCCATGCCTACCACAGTAATACAAGTTTTTATGACAACTAGATCCGCAGATGAGGAAGAAATTGAAGAAATGTATAAGGAAATAAAGTAAATTATTCAGATAGTTAAGGGACAAGAAAATTTAATAGTCATTGGGGACTGGAATTCGACAGTAGGAAAAGGAAGAGAAGGAAAAGTAGCAGGTGAATATGGAATGGGGGAAAGGAATGAAAGAAGAAGCCGCCTGGTAGAATTTTACACAGAACATAAGGCGTGGACACAGTGGACGATTTCAGATACATTATATAATGGTAAGACAGATTTAGGAACCAGATTTTAAATTGTAAAACATTTCCAGAGGCATATGTGAACTCTGACCACAATTTGTTGGTTATGAGCTGTAGATTAAAACTAAAGAAACTGCAGAAGGATAGCAATTTAAGGAGATGGGGTCGGGATAAACTGAAAGGACTAGAGGTTGTAGAGACTTTCAGAAGGAGCATTAGGGAATGTATGACAAGAAAAGAGGAAGGGAATACAATAGTAGAGAAATGGGTAGATATGAAAGATAAAAAAGCGTTTCTGAAGAAGATAAATTTGTTAACATCGAGTACCGAATTAAGTGTCAGGAAGCCTTTTCTGAAAATATTAGTATGGAGTGTAGCCATGTATGGAAGTGAAACATGGATGATAAACAGATTAGACAAGAAGAGAATAGAAGTTTCAGAAATGTGGTGCTACAGAAGAATGCTGAAGATTAGATGGATAGACCACGGAACTAATGAAGAGGTACTGAATATAATTGGGGAGGAGAAATTTGTCGCTCTATCTGACAAGAACAAGAGACCGGTTCGTAGGACACATTACGAGGTAACCTGCGACCATCAGTTTAGTACTGGGCTGAAGCATGGGGAGTAAAAATTGAAGAAGGAGACGAAGAGAGGGATATAGTGAAGAGATTCAGAAGGAAATAGTTTGCTGTAGAATCAGTCTTTGAACTGAAGACCACGTCAAACAACAACAAGCTGCTACACACCATAGCAAGTGCCTATTATCGGCAGGTGGCTACAGCAATCTAGGATTGCATTTCTTCTATAATCAGTAGCATCATCCACGAACTGCCTTATGGGGCTTCCGAATTTATCTACCACCAGATCATTTACGCATATACTGAAACCGTCGGCTCCCCCTCCCCTCCCCCCCCCCCCCCCCGCTCCGGCCCCCAATAAGACTCACAATTGGGTACATTCAAAGTTACATTTAATTAAGGTTAAGAAGGAGACAGAACGACGTGTTCAGTTCTGTTTGACAGGCAGTCCTAAACACTACAGCAAAGCTGATCCGATGTACGGAAAGTTCGTTTTTTATTCAGTGACGGCGCGGAACCGTACCGAAAACCTTCCAAAAGCCAAGCAACACGGCGCCAAGCAGTGTGCCATTGTCTACAGAAGCGGTTCTCAACCGCCAGGTAGCGACACATCGCCGTGGTTTGTTTGAGTGGTTACTGTGCCTTGACTGTATTTAGACGCGAATTGTGAAGACGTAGTGTTGCCAGTATCTTCGTCCCCACTGATATTTTCAGTTGTCGTGCCGTTTGTCGGGTGGAAGGGAATTGATTAGGTTGTTGGCTTGTTCTTCAGCCATACCTAGGTCGTGTTGCCATCCGATTATTTAGTATTACGCTTGGCTGCCTGTCTCACCTAGACTTTTGTTAGAGTTTCCTCCCCAGGCCGCCCCTTGGAACACTTCTGAGCACCACTGTTCCATTGTTTTTGGACTGCGATTTTCTTTTAGTTTCAAGTACTGTGCGAGGCCTTCAGTCATGTATTAATTTAGTTTGTTTTAATGTTCAGTATGTGGCCTTCAGCCGAACTTCTACATGCAATATTTCAAGATAAGGCCTTCAGCAGTGTTAAATTAAAATTTGAAAAATCATTTGAAGTGCCGGGGGATCGGCCTGTTCGGGAAGGACCACCTTGTTCATAAGTTCGCGATAAGGCGCCAGCCTATTGAGGACGGTGTTCCGACCTTAGTGGCCCGCTTGCGTGCTATCGTTCTCCACCTGGTAGACGTCGCGCCGGAGGTGGTGGCTGAGACTGACGAAGCCATTGAGTATGGTTCATTATATGGCCTACAGCCGGACCTTATGTGAAATATTGTAAGATAAGGCCTTCAGCCATCTTAAATTAGAATTTGATAGGTCATTTGTTTAAAACCTTTTAAAATTTTCTTACTGAAGTTCTCGTTAACCAGGCGTTAAGTCCTTAGTTTTTTCCGTTTTTTAACTAAAGCCTTCAGCTAGGTGTATTCCTTAAGGCAATTTTAATAACTTGTGTTCTGACCTTCAGCCTTATTGTTTCTGAATTCTTTTAAGGGCATGTGTGATGAAGTGTTTTATCAAAATAAAGTTTGTATGTTTGTGCAACTCGCAGAAACTGATTTGGGAGCCTTTCCACAACCTGATCCGCTGTGTCCTGCGAAACCAGATTTCAACTGGTAGCAGAGAGTGGTTGCGTTTTTGACATTGCCATTCCTGTTACTGTTAGTT